>NC_141669.1:3072500-4272500 GCF_028749965.1 Puma concolor | reverse complement strand
AGAAGTATACTTTGGAAACCAGTAACTCCCAATAGATGGCATGATTGAATACATTTTTAAAAAATTAATGTTTATTTTTGAGACAGAGACAGAGCACGAGTGGGGGAGGGGCAGAGACAGAGAGAGGGAGATGTGGAATCCAAAGCAGGCTCCAGGCTCCGAGCTGTCAGCCCAGAGCCCGACGCGGGGCTCGAACCCACGAGCCACGAGATCATGACCTGAGCCGAAGTCGGACGCTCAACCGACCGAGCCGCCCAGGCGCCCTGATAATTGAACACAGTTTTAACTGAGGGTCACTGCCCTTTTTTCACGGTACAGTCTGACTTACAGAGACGACCAGGTAGAGGCCGTACCGGAGAGCCAGAGAAGAGAACCCTGGGCTTTTGAGTGCCCGCAGGGGCCTCACAGCCTGGTCACTCTCCCGGTCGGTAGCCCGTGTCCCGTCTGGACTCGATAGCTGGCCACAGCTGTTGGCCTTCCTCTTCCACCTCCTTGCCTGGGCCCTGAAAAAGCCAAGGCTGTGCCATGGAGCACCCGTGATGCCCGAGCTCCTGGGCACTGAAATGGAGAGAACAACATGGAATGTGGTGAGACATGTCCCTGTGTGGAAGGACCCGGGGCCGTGGCACCTGTCCCGGGTCATCTGAGTGGGATTTCACATGGGTGCTCTGCTCTGTGTGTTTTCGTTATGCTTCTTTTGCTGTGTTGTTTCACTCTTCACTGAATTCTAGTCTGTGGAGGGGAATCCAGACTGACTGACCACAGTGTTTATATAACTGTTCTCCACGTCCTTACGTGTCACTTCGTTCCTCAAAATGTTCTTGGCCTTATGAAATTGCATCCAATGATATTAAAACCGATAAGAGGAACTTGTGTCCAAACATCTGATGAAGGATGGAGGTTATGAGGGAAGATGGGGATGAAATCACTGCAGTGGGAAATTGCTACATAAAAACCTTCTCCGAGGCTCTGGCATCTACCAACGATCAACCCAAAATACGGTTCTGGATTTTCTAGCAAGCAATAAGTGAAAGGACATATGATTTGACAGATACATCGAATTCTATAATTCCCTCTTCACAGTGAGATAAACATGGGTCAGTTGGAATGAATACAAAGAAGGCTTTCAGGGCTTGGGACTATTTTGTTTCTTGGTCTGGGTACTGGTCACACAGGTGTGCAGTTTGTGGAAATTCACCGAGCTGCCGAACTCTGTTAACGTGGCGTTTTCTCTATGCACATTCTACCTCAGTAAGTTTTGAAGTCAGTGGAAAGGATTCACCTTGAGTTAAAGTTGGCCCAAAAGCAAAGGAACTATTTGGTGAATAGGTATGACGAGAAAGGTATGTCTTCAAACATCAGGGGGAGACGAAATGTCAGTTGCTTCGGTAGCTTTCTGAAAGAGTCATTTCAAGGAAGACAACACATGATATGGTGAATAGAGCCCATCATATCCACCCGTTGTCCCTGCCTGTTTAAAATAAACGCAATCATGTATTTCAGAGGAATGTTTCTTTGTTTCCCAGTGAACACCCGTGGTGTCATGACAGTCTTACTTGCTAAAAAAATCTAACAAAATGGACTCCGAAATGCTGGTTCGTGTTCCTACAGAGATGCAAGGGGTCTTGTTCCTTGTCTGCTTCCTTCCAAACTTTCAGTTCTTGGCATAAAGACCATCTTCCCAAAACCCTTCCCAGAGAATGGCTCCCTCCCTGCTAATTTCCCTGCTTCTTCTACATGCCTGTCTAATTTTCTTCATAGAATTGATGGATATTTGAACTCACTACATTCTATTACCTATTCAATGTCCATCTTTTTGATGAGAATACATGTTTCCTAAACATAGAAGCCTAAAGATGGAGGATTCTTTTACGGCTGGGTCCCCAAATTTTAGAATGGTGCTTTGTATGTGGTGCAGATGAAATAAATGTTTGTTGAGTAAAGAAGAATTGACTGGATGACCAATGGGTAGAGGAGGTAGAGTAATGGACCAAACTGCATTTTTTTGTAATTCTCCCCAGTGTTCCTCTCAAATACACTTTTGAATATGAAATGGAACCTTGGTTTCAAGATTACTGTCTTTGATAAGTGCCTGGGGGGTAGGTATTCTCAGTTGCTGATACATATAATGCCCCAAATTTCTTAAGTGTGCTGCATGCGAATTCCTTGGTATCATCTTAAACCACTCTTAAATAAATAAAAGCTTGCTAAAAGTAACCTGGAGCATTTCTAGCTTCTCCCTGTGAAGACCTGCTTGACTGAAAACCCTCTGTATACTTGACAATTTGCCCTCTTGATATCTGTTTTAGAGCTTATGTTGAACCCATGCTTGTGTTTTTGTGCCCGGAGCATCTGACTCAGCAGTCCAGGAGACATCACAATGGATTTCGATTTTCACCATGCTGGAGAATGACTGCTTATCTCTGTTATATGTCTTTCCACCTCCATCCTCCATTTCCTTCCTCCTATCCTCCATGATATTTTTCCTAAGGACACAGCCATACACTAAATTGCTTTTACAACTACTGAAATCAGGAGCATCTGGGTGGCTCAGTCGGTTGAGCGTCTGACTTCGGCTCAAGTCATGATCTCATGGTCTGTGAGTTCGAGCCCCACGTCAGGCTCTGTGCTGACAGCCAGGAGCCTGGAGCCTGCTTCGGATTCTGTGTGTGTGTCTCTCTCTGCCCCTCCCCCACTCATTCTCTCTCTCTCTCTCTCTCTCTCTCTCTCTCTCTCTCTCTGTCAAAAATAAATAAACATTAAAAAATTAAAAAATAAAAATAAAAAAAATTAAACTACTGAAATGAGAGGCACCTGGGTAGCTCTGTCAGTTAAGCGTCTCACTCTTCATTTTGGCTCAGGTCATGATCTCAAAGTTCGTGAGTTTGAGCCCCATGTTGGGGTCTACGCTGACAATGTGGAGCCTGCCTGGGATTCTCTCCCCGACTCTTTGCCCCTCCCCCCCTCAAAATAAACAAATAAACATTGAAAAAAAAACGACTGAAATTGTACTGATGGTTAACAAGCGTAGGAATGGAGTCTGGAACTCCTACAACACCCGATCTTCTATAAAGTGGCGAGTAGTGTCACTGCAGCTATGTGTGTGCTGCTGGCTGGATCGTGGAGTCTGTGGGGGAGGGGAGGGGAGGTGGCTCTGGGAGCTGGAGTCTGGGCCCTTGTGACAAGAAGCAAAGCAGGCTGTGATGTGCGCTGTGTTGTGATGTGATGCGATCATCCAGGGCGTTTGGGGGAAGCAGTGACCCCCATTACGTCTTAGGGTGGGAACAAAGCCCAAACTGAAAATGAAAACATAAGAGGGCAAGAACCACAGCAACAGGAGAGTCAGAGGGTTCTGGGGTTCATAGCAGAGGAGAAATTGGAAGATAGTCATCCATGGTGCATGGGGGCTTATGGAGGCAGCTTTGAGGCGTCAAACAGGGCCTGATAAGTCACCGGTGGGGACCGAACGTTTGTGTCTCCCAAATCCGTACGTCAGAGCCTTACCCTCCCAATGGCAGCATTTGAGACAGAACATTTGGGAGGTAATTATGTTTAGATGAGGTCTTGAAGGTGGACGTCTTGTGATGAGATGAGTGCCCTTGTAAGAACAGGAAGAGACTGCAAAGCCCCCTCTCTCTCTCTCTCTCTCTCTCCATGGACACAAAGAGGCCAGGGGAGGACGCACCAGCATGACACCCGTCTGCAAGTTGGGTGGAGGACCATCACCAAGGATCACATCTGCTGGCACCTTGATCTTGGACTTCCAGCCTCCAGAACTGTGAGAGGTAGATTTCCATTGTTTAAACCCCTAGTCTGTGGTGTTTTGTTACGACGGCCCAGCTGACATGACACTGAGGACAGAGGGAGGGGAGCAGTAGTGGGGTATGTGGGCAGCTGGTGAGAGACCATCACTGGGAGCCAGCAAAGTGACTAGAATCCATTAACAAGAGCGATCTAAGAGGGGAGATGTGGTCATGCCATTTGTGAGCATAGGCGATGGACTTCCGATACCCTTTTGAGTAAGAACAAAGAAATTTGGGGCGTGTCAGAGTTTTGTTGTTGTTGTTGTTGTTGTTGAGGGCAGAGTCATAGATTTAGTTTTTGCAACTGCTGTCATCACAGAAGCCATATTTTTTCCCTACTTGGTGTAATTCCGAGAAGTGGGGGCTAAAAATGACGTGCGTAACTATTTCTGCTCTGTGAGCAGTCCCAAGCACCCTTGAGGAAAACATCTTTTCCATCTGTATGTCTTCAGCACCCAGGTGTGCCTAGGCATTCCTGGCGATGAGATGGAAAGTTCAGGAACAGTCATCACCTGGGAGTAGGTCTCTACGGCGATGGTCACAGAGGCAAGGGAGCTTAGCTGCAGGTGCTGAGGGGGAGACAGAACACCAGATCTGAAGGAAAGGCAGCCAGATCTTTGGAATCCTGTTCAGAAATTTGCAAGTGGAGGCCAGAAGACTCAGAGGGTTCTGCTGCAAGTAACCAAAACCTTGACTCTTCTGGTATTAAAGAAAAGGAAGACTTTTTTATTGTCTCAATTCACCAGCCATCCTCAGGTGACTTAGGGTAAAGTAACTTTCAGTATCTTACAACTTGTCTTTCTGCTCGCTTGCCCTTTTGTGGTTGGGGGATAGATGCTACTATGCTGGACCCCGTATTCAGGCACGTCCAGGTCCAGTAGCAGAAGGGACACTCCCTTCCCTTCCCTTCCTTTTCCTTCCCTTCCCTTCCCTTCCCTTCCCTTCCCTTCCCTTCCCTTCCCTTCCCTTCCTTCCCTCTTCTGTGTTTGTTTTAGTTTGTTTTATTTTAATTAAAGGGAAACCACTTCTCAGAAACCCCCAGTTGACCTGCCCTTACATTTCACTGGTCAGAACTACATCACAGAACCAGCAACATAAATCAAGCTCTGGTAGGAAGAATGGAATTGTCATGATTGGTTCAGACAAGTTGGGGCTTTATCAAGGGACACTCTTCTTGTCCTAAAAGGTGGTTATACTCAGCGGTCTGTTAATACAAAATGAGTGAGTCATGTACCTTGTGTAGGACATCGACAAGAGCAAATATGGAGAGTGGCCTGATAGACGAGCATAGATGAAGATCACATCCTAAAGCCTACAGGCTGAATCAGCCACATAGGTAAGGGTCTGTGGCAGGAGTCTCAGGGGAGAAGAAAACCACAGGCTGATGTAAGAGTGAGCAGGTTGAACACTGACTTCCTTACAAACTGTCTTACTTGTCGTTCCACCGACATCCCATGCCTACTGCTCACCTTCAATTTTTACACTCTCCCACCTTTCCTGTGCGCAGTGAGGACCCCGGTCCTCACTCTCTTCTCTGCGCCCTGGGTTCTATGGGGTGCCTCACTCTTCACTCCACATTAGCTCACCCCTTCCATGACTGCACTTATCACCTCCATCAGAGTCTTGGATTACTTCTTCAGAGCCCTCGCTAGCTCTGACTCTGAAAACATGACAAATATTCTTTCCCATGGCCCAGATTGTAATAGACGCTCATTAAATCCTTGCTGCAGAAAGACCCAGATGATCTCCCCAAACCTTGAGCCGAATAAGTCCCAAAACTGGAATGTCACCAAATTTTCAGTCTAGGGAGAACATGATCCTGCTAGGGAGAAGATCAGATATAAAACATCTGGGAAGGTAAACAGGACCCAATTCTTATGGATATAAAAGACGCAGTATTTTGACATATTTTTACATATTCATAGCACTATGAAGCTATACTCGCTTACTGCAAACAGCTCTGGAAAACCCAATTTTGTTGAGATTCGAGACTTTGGAGTTACTGTATCTTAAATCAGTACATAAAAGACTAAGTTGTTAACATTCAACTTTGCTTTGTGAAGCCATGAAATTGCCTTTGTGTTACTTTATTGCTTGAATACATTTGAAAATAATTCAATATCCATTTAAGGAAGATTGAGCAGAGGGGTTCTTTTAGTCTGAATACACGAGTGACTAGTTCTTTAAAATAAATATCCATTAAATAATAGTAATCTGTATATGAATCTTATCAAAATGCTTTAAGGCAACCACAGTTAATGAGTTGATCATTATTACTGTTGCAAAAAAACCTAACTATCCGGGGAAAAAGCTGCTCCTCTGCGTGAAGCTATTACAATCTGACTATGCACTCAGGAACCGATGACTGTTTGTACGGCTTCCTTTTAAGTCTTGATTTTACAAATTAGGAGCTCAAGAATCACCAAGATAAAAATCAACAGCTATGGGTTTGGACATTTGTGGTGATGTGACCTCTCTGAGCTTCTGAGTCCATTTCTAAGCCAAAGTTACTGACCCCTTTGTGTCCCTTCCCAGACCGTACATGGCAATGGACACGAGTGCTTCACATACATTACGAGAGGCTGCCAAAGCTTTGGGGTTATCATTTCTTCTGGTGTTGCCTTACTGGAAGACTCAGAACAAATCTGATAATGCCCTCAGCCCAGAGCCCACCTGAGGGCATAAGAGCTACTTCCAGAACAATGGTAGGGATTACGAATACTGTTCTTGGCAATGCTATCCCAAAGCATTGAGGAATCAGCAGAGGATATAGGGCCAAGATTATTACTCCTCCTAGTGCACACCTGTCGGATTTTACCTGTAGAAGAAATACACGCCTCCTTCCTTGTGATACAGACAAGATCCCTGAGCATGTCCCCCATTAGCCACATGAACTCACTAGTCGTAAGCTCATTTCTCAAGTTTTAGTTGATTACCACGTCTCACACACACAGCGAGTTCCGAGGACTGCAGCATGGACTGGAGGCCATGTGACCGGACACAGAATTTTCTCAGGGAAGGAGTTCAGTTTGCAACAACCTCTGCTCCACACCTGACCTTTCTCCTCTGCCTCCATTCTAACCCCACCCACACTGCACACACGGGCACACGGGGCTCCGGTCACATCAAAATTCCGCCATTCCCAACCATCTCTCTGCATTTGTACATGCTGTGCTTCGTGCCCAGAATGTTCTTCCTTCTCTTTTCGCCTAGGAAGTATATATCTCCCCTCAAGATGAGCACAGGTGATTCTTGAGTTCTTCTAAAGGGTCCCCAAAACTCTCCTTTGTTTACTCTCACAGTGCACTTCAAGGACATCAGTCATGGCATTTCGCACATTTGTATCGATCCTTCTCTTTTTTTTAATTTTAATTTTTAATTTTTTTTAAATTTACATCCAAATTAGTTAGCATATAGTTCTACAATGATTTCAGAAGTAGATCCCTAGTGCCCCTTACCCATTTAGCTCCTCCCCCCCCACACAACCCCTCCGGTAACCCTCTGTTTGTTCTCCATATTTAAGAGTCTCTTATGTTTTGTCCCCTCCCTGTTTTTATATTATTTCCCTTAGGTTCCTTCCCTTATGTTCATCTGTTTTGTCTCTTAAAGTCCTCATAGGAGTGAAGTCATAGGATTTTTGTCTTTCTCTGACTGACTCATTTCACTTAGCATAATACCCTCCAGTTCCATCCATGTAGTTGCAAATGGCAAGATTCCATTCTTCTTGATTGTGGAGTAGTACTCCCTTGTATATATAGACCACATCTTCTTTATCCATTCATCCATCGATGGACATTTGGTCTCTTTCCATACTTTGGCTATTGCTGATAGTGCTGCTATAACCATGGGGATGCATGTGTCCCTTCGAAACAGCACACCTGTGTCCCATGGATAAATGCCTAGTAGTGCAATTGCTGGGTCGTAGGGTAGTTCTATTTTTAGTTTTTTGAGGAACCTCCATACTGTTTTCCAGAGTGGCTGCACCAGCTTGCATTCCCACCAGCCGTGCAAAAGAGATCCTCTTTCTCCGCATCCTCGCCAACATCTGTTGTTGCCTGAGTTGTTCATGTGAGCCATTCTGACAAGTGTAAGGTAGTATCTCATCGTGGTTTTGATTTGTATTTCCCTGATGATGAGGGATGTGGAGCATTTTCTCATGTGTCGGTTGGCCATCTGGATGTCTTCTTTGGAGAAGTGTCTATTCGTGTCTTTTGTCCATTTCTTCACTGGAGTATTTGTTTTTTGGATGTTGAATTTGATAAGTTCTTTATAGATTTTGGATACTAACCCTTTATATGATATGTCGTTTGCAAATATCTTCTCCCATTCTGTAGGTTGTCTTTTCGTTTTGCTGATTGTTTCCTTCGCTGTGCAGAAGCTTTTTATTTTGATGTGGTCCCAATAGTTCATTTTTGCTTCTGTTTCCCTTGCCTCTGGAGACGTGTTGAGTAAGAAGTTGCTGCGGCCAAGATCAAAGAGGTTTTGCCTGCTTTCTCCTCCAGGACTTTGATGGCTTCCTGTCTTACATTGAGGTCTTTCATCCATTTTGAGTTTATTTTTGTGTATGGTGTAAGAAAGTGGTCCAGGTTCATTCTTCTGCATGTCGCTGTCCAGTTTTCCCAGCACCACTTGCTGAAGAGACTGTCTTTATTCCATGGGATATTCTTCCCTGCTCTGTCAAAGATGAGTTGGCCATATGTTTGTGGGTCCATTTCTGGGTTCTCTATTCTGTTCCATTGATCTGAGTGTCTGTTTTTGTGCTAGTACCATACTGTCTTGATGATTACAGCTTTCTAGTATAGCTTGAAGTCTGAGATTGTGATGCCTCCTGCTTTGGTTTTCTTTTTCAAGATCGCTCTGGCTATTCAGGGTCTTTTCTGGTTCCATACAAATTTTAGGATTATTTGTTCTAGCTCTGTGAAGAATAGACGGTGTTATTTTGATAGGGATTGCATTGAATATGTAGATTGCTTTGGGTAGTATCGACATTTTAACAATATTTGTTCTTCCTATCCAGGAGCATGGAATCTTTTCCATTTTCTTGTGTCTTCTTCAATTTCTTTCATAAGCTTTCTATAGTTTGCAGTATATAGATTTTTCACCTCTTTGGTTAGATTTATTCAATCCTTCTTAAATGTAAGAATGGATTGAAGCCTTATTTTTTTTTCCCCATTCTATAGACACAGAATCTAATAGTTGTTGAAGACATAAGACAAAGCTGGGTATAGTATTGTATGTTCTCACAAGAAGAGTATAGCAATGGAAGATTTGAGAGGCCTTGGTTATTGGAGATGGCCCTAGCATTTAAGCCCATCCAGAGAATTCTTCAATATTGAATGAAACCTTAGCAAACTTTATCAACCTCTCTTCATGACACAAAAGGAAGTAAGACCAGACAAGGCTTTGTTTGTTTGTTTTCTACACCCTAGCAAATATTGATGGAGCCTGCATTAAGAAAACCTAATGTTTTAATAAAATATTCTCTTTAAAATCCAATTTCCTTTAGACATGAATCACCCATCTTTCCCTTGTTTTGTTGGTACCTACCAAACCCTCCCTCAGTCTTGATCATCCATTGGCTCCTGCCTCCTGCTCTGCTCTCCTTCCTCTCCCTTGGCATCTTTTCAAGTGACTTGAATATTAACATAGAGGACCCGTTCCATTGTCTAGAGTCTCATCTTTTTAGCAGCTCATTTCTTTTTTTTTTTTTTCAACGTTTATTTATTTTTGGGACAGAGAGAGACAGAGCATGAACGGGGGAGGGGCAGAGAGAGAGGGACACACAGAATCGGAAACAGGCTCCAGGCTCTGAGCCATCAGCCCAGAGCCTGACGCGGGGCTCGAACTCACGGACCGCGAGATCGTGACCTGGCTGAAGTCGGATGCTTAACCGACTGCGCCACCCAGGCGCCCCTTAGCAGCTCATTTCTAACAACCATTCTTCCATTTCTCTCCCAGCTACCCACTGTCATGGTATACCTGGACTTTACCACAGGAATTTCCAGGATCTTTACTTTTGCTCTCTCCACTGCCCCTGTTCATCATCTTATCACACCCCCTACTTGGTTTATCCTCCACTATCCTGCACTGTGTGTCCTCTGGTACAAATACCCTCACCATGTGGCCCCTATTCCTCTGTCCTCAATGGCAAAATGCTAACCCTGGCCACATCAACTCTCAAATAAGCCCATGTCGCTCAGCTGCTACATGTCCCAGAATACATTCATGTAACTGTGACGTCTAATATCACTACCAGTTTATGTCCAAATGTATTGAACAAACATCTGTATTCTATTCCCCTAGGAAGTTTAACACATTATTCTCAGGGTTGATGAGTTCAACTTCTAGCCCTCTCATACCTCAACTCCTAGCTAATAATCTTCCTTTTCCCCAACAAAAAGATGCTTCAGTCTCTGAATTTTTTGTCCATGTACCATGATTTTCTTCCCATTTCAAAGACAGAAGTATCCTGGCTTCTACCTGCAGTCAACCTTCTCCTGGGTCCTTCCATGTTCCCCCTTGGACTCCCACTTGCTCTGGGCACGACCTTTCTCTACTTTACTGTCAGCATCTCACTCTTTGCGAGGTAATTTCCAACAGCTTTACTGGTCTCACACACGCTTGATATGATCTCTCTAAAATATTAGACCCCTTTTGGTCCCACTTAAACAGAACCTCCATTTGTAACCCTGACCCTTCACGATGCAATTCCTTCCATTGCCACTGCCTCAGATGTGTTTGTCTTGGCCGACTTCGTGTGGATCTTTGTTGCCACTATTGAATGAAATACCCTTATCAAGGTCGGCAATGACCTTTATCTTCTCAAACTTTACCAGTGAGTCATCTGTTCCTGGTCTCACCCAACCATTCAGTAGCACCTGAGACTGTGACCAGTCATTCTCAGGCACTGTCTTCCCTAGGTACTGTGGCCTCAGCCTCCATTTCAGGTCTTTCTTCTCAGTCTCCCTTGCTGGCTTCTCATGCCTGCCAGGACTCCGAATAGGCAGGTGGCCTATGTTTTCTTTCTTCTACTCCATCATTTTTTCTACTGCTACTGTCTTCCTGGGTAATCTTACCCATTCCCATTTTATATTTCATCATCTCCCCAACTTATATTTCCAGGCAAGGCCACTCCTACCAGCTCCAGCCTCATTAGTTCAAAGATTTTGTTCCATAGACGTCTCATGGACCCAATCTCTAGAAAACATCCACAGTATTCATTTAAAAGCATAAAGTGCCCTATGCTCCTCCTGCGCAAAACCTGCCGATACTTCACCATTAGAACTACAATAAAATCTGAACTCTTATCATGTTTCCAGGCTTTTATGAATCGGTCACTATCAGTGTTCTTTGCTTTTATTCACCACAATTTAGCCATATTAGACTTCTTCGTTTCAGGTTCAAAACATCCAACCACCTTCGCATCTCTGCTTCTTGTTTATTTGTGTGTTTCACTTTGTGTCACCTCGTCCCAGAAGACTCTTTCCTTAGATATTCACAGGACTGTTTCCACCTCAATACTTAGGTGTCAACTCAATCATCACGTTCTCAAAGACGCTGACCCTGATGTCAGCCACCATCCAGTCTTCAACTGACTCCCAACCCCATTGCCTATTGTATTTTCTCCATGGCATTTGGGGCTCTCTTAAATTATCTCTTATTGGGGCGCCTGGGTGGCGTAGTCGGTTAAGCGTCCGACTTCAGCCAGGTCACGATCTCGCGGTCCGTGAGTTTCGAGCCCCGTGTCAGGCTCTGGGCTGATGGCTCAGAGCCTGGAGCCTGTTTCCGATTCTGTGTCTCCCTCTCTCTCTGCCCCTCCCCCGTTCATGCTCTGTCTCTCTCTGTCCCCCAAAAAATAAATAAACGTTGAAAAAAAATTAAAAAAAAAATTATCTCTTATTCATAAAAGTGTATATTATAATTTTTCCTTCACTTGGAAGTCCCATGAGGGGAACATGTTTTCATACTCAGCACTAAAACCTCACCTGTAAAATAGCCAGGCACATAGAAAGCATTGAATAAACATTTACTGAATAAATAGATGAGAACACAGCTTGGCATAACTAATCAAATTCCATCTATAAATATTTATTGGATATGGTAGGTCCCCAGGCCTGTATTTGGAACTGGGGACCCACTTGAAAATACAACACCCTTACCTTCAAGGAGTCAGTCTAGACAAGAGCACTGAGTGGCTCCTTCTGTGGGCACCTCTTCCTCAGAGGGTCAGAGACAAGATTCAACCAGGATGTGAGGGAGGAGGGGAAGTCCACCTGCTTGAGAAGAAGGAGGTTCTTGTCCAGGGTGCCGACAGGAAAGGGGGCTGTGTGCTCGGGCCCCCGTGTGCTCCCGTGTCCCTGGTGTGCATGCAGCTTGGGTCTGAAATTTAGAGAGATACGCTGCAGTGTTCGACTGGTGAGTGACTTCTCACTTCAAAACACTTTTTCCCGTTTACATCCTCTTCGTATCATGTGTTTTGATTTAAATGCATATTTATTATATGTGTTATAAATTTATATGTGCATTCAAAAAAAGTATATACACATATGTATAATTTTATATAAAATACATATATTTAAGATAGAGTGCTTCTGTAAGCACCGATTATTTTTTTAAATGGTTTTAACATTTATTTATTTTTGAGAGACAGAGAGACAGAGTGTGAGAGGGAGAGGGGCAGAGAGAGAGAGGAAGACAGAGAATCCGAAGCAGGCGCCAGTCTCTGAGCAGTCAGCACAGAGTTGATGTGGGGCTTGAACTCGCGAACAGTGAGATCATGACCTGAGCCGAAGTCGGACGTTTAAGTGACTGAGTCCCTCAGGCCCCTGGATTATTTTCTGAAATCTATTTAAACTTGTCGTCCTTGGAATCCACTGCAAATAAAAATTAGGCACAAAATTATTTTTGAGGTCTTTTCCCCTATAAACACCTGCACTGTTGAGAACACCTGAAGACTGGATAAGGTTCCATCCCCCCTACTCCCACACCCACCCTCCCTCCCCGCCCCTGCAGCTCATAGCCCAGCTGTGCAACCAGACGTTGTCTTACACCCAAAAGTAAGGTGACCAGAGTTCATCAAAGTTATTCTCAAGGGACAGTTTAAGAAGTTCAGTGACAAGGACAACACTAATGGAAAAGAAGTCACCTGGGTACAGAAAGTCCCTCCTGAGAAACACGTCCGCACTAGGCACTGAGGCCGAGAACGACGGGCGGTCCCAAACCCGAGAGCAGAGCCTGGCCCCTACCTTCCAAGCCTTCAAACACAAAGAAACCCTGTTCTGTGGCTGATGCTGTAGCAAGGTCACCTTCCTTCTGACCATTTGGCTCGCCCAGCCCTCTATCCCTGTAACCAGAGCCGGCTCAATTATGCCCCGCCACAAAGAACAGATAGCAGGCAGGTCAAGTTCAGGGAGGGGGCTATAATTTTAGAAGCACTTCCTGTTCTGAGTCTGACTTTTGATCTCCTGTGATCACTCTGGCCAGGGAATGGAAGCAGTTGGTACGCATGACTTAACCCTGGTGGGATCACGCCGGGAGCACGGTCAGACATCCGAGGGACTGTCCCTTGTAAGTCCAGGAACACTGCCCCAGTACCCATTCCTCTCTCCTATGCCATTTGGGCAGAATTCACCAGCAATGCATATGTCGTTGAAGCAAGGATTAGGAGAGGAGACAATCACGTCCTGGACCATCTTCCTACTTAATCAGAGCAGAATCGACTCAGGTGCTACTGATGTGGGATGCTGTTTCCTTCCCACTTTTTATTTGGACCGTGAGGGAAAGCCGGGAAGGAACAAGGTATTTATTTTCCCAAATCGAATGACTAGTCAATGGCAGTGCTGAGACCAGAGCCCAGGCTGCAGGGTTTCACAATCAGTGTGTTGAGGGCACGTCTCCTGGCTCGGACCTTCCCGCATATGGCCGTGATCCCCATCACTCAAGCTGGATGTGACGTGACTCCCGACCAAATGGGGGTGGGGAAACTTTGTGAGGATTTCTGTAAGACAATTGCAATGTGGGCTACGGGAAGCCAACAGTGCAGTGTCACAGTTAGAATGCATCTTCTCTGCATGCCAAACGAAAGGTAGAGGCTTACGTGGTCCTTTCCAAACAAAGGCCATCCCTCTCTCGATTGCCAGAGGGTGTTTTAATTTTGTTTCATATTTAGTTATCTATTTTTGAGACAGAGACACGCAGCATGAGCAGGGGAGGGTCAGAGAGAGAGAGGACAGGGGAGAGAGAGAATCCCAAGCAGGCTTCCCACTCACCGTGGAGCCCGACATGGGGCTTGATCTCAGGACCATCACCTTATTGGAAATCAAGAGTTGGACACTTAGCCAGCTGGGCCACTCAGGTGCCCCCAGAGGAGGTTTGAAAACTCCAGATTTCTGTGTTCTATCCTAGATCTTTCGAATAACAACTTGAGAAACGATGCCAGGAGTTTCTCTCCGCAAGTCCTGTGCGGTTCTAGCGAGCGGCGGGCTAGAGAAAGCACCCTGCGAGGTCACCCGGAGAGTCTCGCTAGGCCTCAGTGTTCTGCGATGTTACATCAACGTTTCCCAAAGTTTGCTCCCACGGGGGATGAGTTTAGACTCAAGGCTGAGAAGCAGGTTGGAAGATTGGGCATAGTACATCTCTTGGAAGGCTGACATTGCATCCCTGTACCTTTGAGGCTTTAGGAAACCTTTGATTAATCGAACTGTGTTTCGCTCACGTTTCCCGAATGTGACAGCTCCTCAGATGGCAGAGGCGAGTATATCTACAGCGTGATATACGCTTTTAAAAAATTCTGAATTATGAAGACAATGGTTTATATTTGTGCAACTACAGCAATCTTGTAGTTTCAGAAAAGAGTACTCTCGTGTCCCAAAAGCCAGAGGTAAACGAAACAGGCTCACCGGCTTGTTCGTTTAACGATCTAACGGCAAATTTTCTCCGACGGTGATGTTGGATTTGACGTTAACTGAGCGTTCACAATGAACAATGGCTCTCCGAAGGGTGGGTGCGCACCAGCCCCTACGTCCACCGGGAGGGGTGCTGTTCTGCAGCCGCGTTTTCTGGAGAATTCTTTACTTTCTTCAGACGGCTTTACACATGAGCAGTCCCTCCAGGCACACCTTCCTTTCGGATTTTGCTTCCTTTCTGCAGTTTACTTCATCGGGTTTTAAATGTTTCCTCTGACTCAGATGAAAAATTAGCCTGAAATAAATACCCCAAGATGGCCACAAAGCCCTTCTGTGCAGAGCTCCAGTTCTGCCCGCCGATCTTGAATCAGAGTCAGACGTGAGCGAGAGGCATTTGGGGTCAGGCGGAGAGTGACCCCCCTCTTCTGGTTTCACTTAAGCTCAAATTTTCTCCATGGAGATAACACACACTTCTCAGATTTGGTTACTTGTTCCATGAAGGGATCTCATTTGTCCTAATGTAATTTTTAACCTTTGAAAATGGTTTAAACTTAACTTCCCCCGCCCCCCCCCCTTTATTTTAAATAGCATACGTTTCTTAAAAGAGGCCTTTTGCAAGGAAGTTAGCCTCCCGGCGTCTGGTAAAGAGTGCTAGTGCTAAATAATCAGATTCCCAAAGATCTGATCAAAAGAACTGTTCTTTTCTAGAACCAAGGGGAGGACTGGCGTCCTGCTTTGGCTGTCACATCTGCATTTGCTTGTGAGGCCTGGAGACCTCCTGCCCCGTTTCTCCGTGGCTGCCTGGCCCCGCGTCTCTGACACCAGCCTCCTGGGTCCTCACCCTGGCCTTTTTATTTCTTGCTGCTCACCTTCCTAATGGCAGAGACCCCCGAAAATCCGACCTCTTCTTCCCGTCCTCCGGGAACCGGAAGGGGGCACGGGACACCAGCTCAGAAGCTGAGGTTCAAGTGGGGCGTCACCCGGGGCCTCGCAAAAAAGCCAGGGTGTGCCTATGTCCTGAGGCATAAGGGAAACCCATGGAGGGTAGAAAGGGGGGAGCCAGTCGGAGCCGCGCAGCGGTCCAAAGCAGGTCTAGGAGAACTGAGGCCCGTCCCCGTGGCCTCGGAGCAGCGGGCTGTGTGTGTAAAAACGAGCCGTCGGCCAGCGGCCTGGGCGCATGGCTGGGGGCTGGACTTCTGACGGCCATCAGGAGTGAGGCCTCTTTCACCTTGTGACACGGTGTGGACAGCCTTTGTATCATAAACAGTCACACCCAGAGACACAAAGATGTGTGCTAGGAGCGCACCGTTAAATCGCTACGAAATGTATCCACTGTGCACGATAATGACCTTCAGAAACAATGCACATGGCTACAGGTAGCATTTATTAACGGACAGGGACATCCTTACGGATACACGAGGTGTCCGTACTCAGCAAGTTCAGTCTCGCTTGACTCTCACTGATGAACACGGGGCCCAGAAGACTCTAGTCGTGGCTTTAAACGTTCTGCTGTGCTTCCTTTTTACGTTTGTCATCCATGCAGCCTAATCAAGACTTTTTTGATGCTTGACGACGTCCTCACGATCCCTTTTTCCTCAGCTGAAATAAAATATCGTCTTTAGAATAATTTCTTTGGAAACCTTCCCTTTTCATGCCCCTGGCTTTCTTTTTTAACATTTAGACTCGTGTTTTGCGGAATTGTTTGTTTGTTTTTGTTTCTAATGAAGTGAATTTTCTGGTTCAGGGCTTTTGACAGTGTAAAAAAAATGTAATTAAAATCACACTGGTCACAAGAGGAGACTTTTGGCAAAAGCGTGTTTTTATTCCCCTCCTGAAAACACACACACACACACACACACACACACACACATCCAGGACCTTGGCCAACCTGATTTTCATCTAACTGCCTAAAGGCCCAGGAGCTGTAAACTGTCCCCCCCGCCCCAGCTTGTCTGCCTGCCAGCCTTCTGAACACAGAGGCTTCTTCTCAGAAGTTCAAAGACCAACTTCACATCGTCTGCAAAGCTTATTTTGAATCTGCCCGAGGGAAGCACTTTGAGGTTAATCCCATGGCCTAAGTCCAAATGAGAGTCAAATGGAAGGCTTTTCCAAAGTCTCACCACAGATCGGGTCTCGGGGACTTGCAAGGGGGCAGTGGCTGAGGTGGCCCGGTGAGGAGGGAGGCAGCTGGGTCTGGTTTCCTTGCAGAGACCCCCGGTGGAGGATGCTGCTGTCATATTATGTTTATTTTGCTTAATGATGTGATGATGAAAACATCACCCTTGGCAAATTCCTATCTTAATGCCTCACAAAGCAGCTGGAGACTTTGCTGAAGTAACCAGAATAAGCCGATTGGGAAGTATGTTTGGTTTCCCTTTCTAAGAATTTCTGTGAACGTAAGTCAAGGTAGATTGACCCTCATGAAAATATGTGCAAGGATGTGAGAAGAGCTTCCTGCAAAAGTCCCCATATGGTGAGTCTGAAGAGAGGTTCATGATACATAATTAGCTCCTGGAAAAGAAGGAAGGAGGGAAGGAAGGAAGGAGGAGGGAGGCAGGGAAGAGGCAGGAGGGAAAGGAGGGAGGGAGGAGAGGAGCCAGGAAGGCAGGGAGGAGGAGAAGAGGAGGGGAGGAAGGAGGGGAAGAAGGAAGGAGGAGGGGAGAGGGAGGAGGGAGGAGAAGAAGAGGAGAGGAGGGAGGAGGGGCTAGGAAGGAGGGAGAAAGGAAGGAGGGAGGGAGGAGGGAGGAAGGAGGGGAACAAGGAAGGAGGATGGGGAGAGGGAGGAGGGAGGAGAAGAAGAGAGGAGGAGGGAGGAGGAAGGAGGGAGGAAAGAAGAGGAAGGGAAGGAGGAGGGGGTGAGAAGGAGAGAGGGAGGAGGGAGGAAGGAGGGGAACAAGGAAGGAGGAGGGGAGAGGGAGGAGGGAGGAGAAGAAGAGAGGAGGAGGGAGGAGGGGCTAGGAAGGAGGGAGAAAGGAAGGAGGGAGGGAGGAGGGAGGAAGGAGGGGAAGAAGGAAGGAGGATGGGGAGAGGGAGGAGGGAGGAGAAGAAGAGAGGAGGAGGGAGGAGGAAAGAGGGAGGAAAGAAGAGGAAGGGAAGGAGGAGGGGGTGAGAAGGAGAGAGGGAGGAGGGAGGAAGGAGGGGAACAAGGAAGGAGGAGGGGAGAGGGAGGAGGGAGGAGAAGAAGAGGAGAGGAGGGAGGAGGGGCTAGGAAGGAGGGAGAAAGGAAGGAGGGAGGGAGGAGGGAGGAAGGAGTGGGGAATACGGAAGTCTATGAAGGTGCAAGGGCACCATCCAAGGATACAACAGTTCTTTGTTGTCCACTTTGGTTCTACTGTTACTGGTGAACTTGAAATAATCCTTTTCTCCCTCTGGATGTCAATGTCTTTATCAGCACAAAGAGAAGAATTGGAGGAGACAAACTGGCAAAATGGCTACCACGGTAAGGTTAGTTAATACGTCTGTCTCCTCACACGGTTAAGATTTTTGAGTGTGGAGACGACTCAAGGTCTACTCACTTTGCAAGTCCCGAGTATCAGATGCAGTCTGGTTGTCTATAGTCACCACCACGTGGCATAACGCATCCCCAGGTCTCATTCGTCCAGCGGGTGCATTTTAGTGTCTCTTTTCTCTCTAAAATGTCGGTAAGTATGTATGTGTATGTTGTCCAGCAGAATTTTAATTTTTTTCTGAAAGAGACAAGACTGTCAGGCCTTCATCCCACATAACAAAGAAAACAAATAGCCAAATATTAACATCTTATTCGATTTTTATTTTTGCATTTGAAGTTTTGCATCTAGAATTTTCTATGTAAATCTTCACTATTTCCGTACCTCTTTGAAAGGACAGAATATTGGTAAAGAAGCAGAGCTGGGTCCTTTATTCAAGGCCTGATTTCTTGAAGCTTCTTCCTGTTTCTTAAAACCGCATGGAATTTCCACATAGATGCCATTATTTAGGTGCCTGAAACACCTTCGAAATGAAGATCTTAATACTTCTAGAAGTTCTAGGGTGTGCTTTTTTTTTAAATTTTTTTAACGTTTATTTATTTTTGAGACAGAGAGAGACAGAGCAGGAACAGGGGATGGGCAGAGAGAGAGGGAGACACAGAATCGGAAGCAGGCTCCGAGCCATCAGCCCAGAGCCCGACGCGGGGCTCGAACTCACGGACTGCGAGATCGTGACCCGAGTCAAAGTCGGACGCTTAACCGACTGAGCCACCCAGGCGCCCCTCTAGGGTGTGTTTTTTAATGGTGATGTTAGCGTGCCGATTTCTTCCTTCTGCACCTAAGTGGAGATGATGTAGACAAATGGTCACAGAAGAGAGAGAAATGAGCAGATTCATTGATTAGGGGGATGATGTCTTTATCGGCTTAGGTCTCTATGCCTATGTCACAAGGCAATTTTGTCCCGGTGCAGACCAGCCTTGATCCTTGGGTGACAATGTTTGCTAAGAGGTTTGGGTAAGGAGGGAACTCTGGCCACACCAGCCCCTGCTTAGGGACCCTCTGTACCTACTGAGGTCCTTCCCCATGTGGTACCTTGTCTACCTTGTCCCCACTGCACTCCTTCTTGCCTTCCCCTAAACACACACACACACACACACACACACACGCTTTCACATACTCTCACGCACTGACACAGACACGCCCTCACACAATACACTCACACACATTCACACTCTCGCTTTCACACTTTCACACGCACACACACACCCACTCTCTCCTTGTATGTGATGTTCACCTTGACCGTGTGCTCTCTCCCACCTTCATTACCGGTTAAACTTTGGTTCCCACGGTCTTCTCTGTCTGCTGTCCCCGATCCTGGACCATGACCAGTAGACTCCTCATCTATATTTGCAGTTTGGATCTCCAGGAAGCCCCTTCTGATGAAAAAGCAGCAGGGAACACGCGGCACTTAGGTCCCACACCCCAGAGAACCAGAGAGCCACACACACCAGCGCGTGCCTGCTGCTGGCACCCGTGGCCACGTGGAGGTTGGCGGATCCGTCTGGAACACGAGCGCTGGGACGGCTCTGCAAGTGACACCCGGAGACACGGGCACCCAGAGCCGCGTGAACGCCACGCTTCGGGAGAAAACCCTTGAAATCCACAGTAGCTTGAAGGGTTAACAGAGCCTTGCCTCCTAGCAGGTTGTCTCCCTCCTGGGGAGTCACACACACGCGGGCCGTAAAGACAGGCTGAGATCTTGGGTCACAGTGTAAGGCTGTGTTAAGGAAGAATTAGAACTGAACATAAATTAACGAGGATATGACCTAGTAAAAGCTTTCCCACGGTTAAAGCTCTTTGTGATTGCGTTTTGCCTTACTACGTATTTTTGAAAATCAATAAAAATTAATACTAATGCTTCTGGAATGAATAAGGAAGGGGGAGACCAGGCTACATTTTACTTTCCAGGCATTGTGCTGAGTGTGCAGCCTGGCGGGGAGACGGGTGACCACAGCGCTCGTGAGCACCGGGAAGGGTGCTTGTGAGCCCGGGCATAGACTGTGGTTCTGGTCCGGCTCTGTTATCAACAACAGCAAGGCCTTTGAACAGGACCGTCTGTTCGGGCCAGGCTGATGCTCAAAGAGGAAGGTTCTTTTTTCGTACAGATTTAGGTTTAATTGCTTTGGAAAATGTTGCCTAAATTAAGTTTTTAAAAAAAGAAAGTCTGAGGCCTGTTTGAGGTGCCGTTTGATGAGGAAACACATGGCCAAAACCACTCCTTGTTGCTGGACCCCGCGAGGCGGTTTTTCTCTCTGCTCTGCAGGGCCTGACAGAGAGCCAGCTCCTTCTGGGGGTTATGAGGCAACTGGAATGTACTCTGGAATGTACTGGAATGTACTGGAAAGTACTGAGAAGGGAGAAATGTGCGGCCACTACCGTTACCCAACCAAATCCGACAGCGCGTCCATTTGGACTGATGTCATTTCCTCTGTCTCACACCCTCTCGCCTTTCTCACCAAGCCTCCAGGGTCCAACCCCAACATCCCTACCACCTTCCTTCCACTCAGAGTCAAGTATGACCTCACAGATCCTCATGGGCTTTATTTATGCCTGTTTGTTAAGACTTTCCACAACCACGCAACCCCTGATACGTCAAACACCATGGCATTCAAACACACAACTCCGCTTCCTCCGGGATCACTGTCTTCCCCTTCTCTGGAATTCTCTGGAATAGCAGAGGCTGGCTGGGACCCCGGCATTGTACGTGTGCATGTACGTATTTCTCAATTGTTTGTTTGCATTATGGAGACATGTGGAGAATTATATCCAAAGAATGGAGGGTTGGCTTGGGTGCAACTGAGTCTGATCCACTTGTGCAGATATCTGTAAGAAAAGATCACATAAATGAAGAACTGGTTGAGAAGAGGTTTGCATGGGACGTGCAATTTCTATAGAAATTCAAGTCACTCGAAAGCATAATGCATCATGTTCAGTCTTCCCTTGGCTGCTAACAACAGGTGTATTTCCTATCACATGGGGGCAGAGAACAAGATATGTGCTTGAAACACCATTAGCATTGTTAAAACTGATCACTGCGTTGAGATGAAAATAGGTTTCTTGAATGTATAGATATGGATTTTTCTTTGCACTGGAAAACCATTGGCGTGGTATTACTTTGGCATCAATGACTCAACTAATGATGTGAATCTCTATGCATGCTCTTTGCCTGGGTTAATGTTACAGGGCCTTTGATTGCCAGATGCATTTCCCTGCCTATAAAAGAAGCTGAACGACTCTTCATGCATTTATTAGCTGCTGGGTCTTCTTTCCCTATGGAGTATCTAGAGACAGTCATTCTGGTCTTTTCTATTGGGCTATTTGTGTTTTTAATTGATCCGTAAATGTTCTTTATGAATTTTGGACACAAATCATTTGCCATTTATAGGCACCACAGATACTTTTTCTGAAGTTTAAGCTTTGCTTTCCAAACTTCATGTTGTTTTGGGATTGAAACGATTATTTTTAATTTTGATAGAATCTGTTTAGGATGCTTTTATTTGTAAGTTCTTCTTCTGTGTGTTTTATAGGAAACCCTCTTTCCAGGGTTACAAAGATATTTTTCTAATGTTTATTCTAATTTTGACTTTTCTAACATTTATTCTAATTTTTTGTTTTTTAAGTTTTCCCTTCACATGTTAAGACTTTAAGGACTTCAGTTCTGTGTATGCTACAGGAGAGGGGTTCCATTTCATTTTTTTAATGTACTTATTTTTGAGAAAGAACAAGAGAGCGACAGAGAATCTCAAGCAGGCTCCACGCTGCCAGTGTGGAGCCTGACATGGGGCTCGATCTCATGAACTGTGAGATCACGATCTAAATTGAAATCAAGAATTGGACACTTGACCAATCGAGCCACCCAGGCGCCCCTAGGGTTCCATTTCATTTTTATTTTGGCCAATTTAGCATTTCCTGAATAGCCTACTTATTCTAGTCACTCTTCAATATGAGCCTTATCTTTATCTTGATTTCCTTAATTTCCCAGATCTGCTTCTGGCCTCTTTGTTCTTTTACTATTTTTTTTTAATTAAAAAAATTTTTTTTAATGTTTTTATTTATTTTTGAGACAGAGAGAGACAGACCATGAGCAGGGGAGGGGCAGAGAGAGAGGGAGACACAGAATCTGAAGCAGGCTCTGGGCTCTGAGCTGTCAGCCCAGAGCCCAATGTGGGGCTCTAACTCACGAACTGTGAGATCGTGACCTGAGCTGAAGTCGTACACTCAACCGACTGAGCTACCCGGGCGCCGCTAAAGACAATTTCAATTTAAAATATATATAGTGAAACTTTGGATTGTAACTTGTTCTGCAAGACAAGCAAACATTTCTAATAATTTTTCACTTGATGAATGAGCAATGTCTTGCAATAGGAGTGTTACATGACACCGAATGTCACACAATTACAACTGAGCCAGTGGTTCGTCTCTCTTTCTCTCTGTCTCTGTCTCTCACTTGTTTGCTGCAGGATCGTGGGTGATCATCTCCCATGCTCCGCTGCTTGGTCGCAGGCCGCAGTGTCTGGCAGAGATCAGTGATTTTTCAGAACACTGGGAGGTGCCCACAACTGGCACTGGTGTATTTTTGTCACGTCAAAGCACCTGTGGACAGTCCTCTGCTGTTCCACACAAGAGTGAGCTTAGGAATGGTTCGCTTCATTCTAGGTCAGGCTGCCTGCGAATATAGACCCTTTCCTCTGCTGCCTTATTGCCACTTACAGTAAATATAGTCTACGACAAGAGTTTATCACTACTGTGCTGTAGTCAACATCCGTGCAAGTGTGTCCATGGCCCCCATGCAGAAAAAGATTCCACTGAGCCAATAGATAGCAGTGATTCCGTTAGTGATAATGGAAGTCGTCCTACGCAATAACCCTTCTCTCTCGTGTCTCCCTCACTCCAGCCACGAGACTTTTCAAAGGGAAGTACAGGCTGGTTTGTTTATTTTCTTTATATTTTGTCTTTTCTTTATTATTCTGTATTATACTGCAGTATTGTAATCCTTTTTATATGAATATTTTGGGTTGTGGAACGAATCATCTGAGTTTCCATGATTTCTTATGGGGAAATTCACTTTGATATCCAAGTGCTTTGGATGCCAAGCATGTTTCTGGAATGAATAATGCTTATAAGCCAAGGTTTTACTGTACCTAAATTTCTAGGGGCGTCTTGGTGGCTCAGTTGGTTAAACATCTGACTCTGGATTTCACCTCAGGTCATGGTTTCAAGGTTGTGGGATCGAGCTCAGAGCTGGGCTCTATGCTGGGTGTGCAGTCTGCTTAAGATTCTCTCTCTCTCTCTCTCTCTCTCTCTCTCTCTTTCTCTATTCCTCCCCCTGCTGGCATGCAGGATCTCTCTCTCTGAACAAAAAATAAATAAATAAATAAATAAAACATTTATCCAAATAAAATATATACCCCTTCCATTAAAAAATAATTTAAAGAAGGGCACCTGGGTGGCTCAGTCAATTAAGTGTCTAACTTCGGCTCACACCATGATCTCGCGGTTTGTGGGTTCAAGCCCTGTTTTGGGCTCTATGCTGACAGCTCAGAGCCTGGAGCCTGCTTTAGATTCTGTGTCTCCTTCTCTCTCTGCCCCTCCCTCCTCATGCTCTGTCTCTTTCTTTCTTTCTCTCTCTCTCAAAAAAAATAATAATCATTAAAAATAATAACTTAGGGGTGCCTGGGTGGCGCAGTCGGTTAAGCGTCCGACTTCAGCTAGGTCACGATCTTGCGATCTGTGAGTTCGAGCCCCGCGTCGGGCTCTGGGCTGATGGCTCAGAGCCTGGAGCCTGTTTCTGATTCTGTGTCTCCCTCTCTCTCTGCCCCTCCCCCGTTCATGCTCTGTCTCTCTCTGTCCCAAAAATAAATAAACGTTGAAAAAAAAAAAAAAAGAAAAAAAATTAAAAAAAAATAATAATAAAGAAATTAAATCCTGAAATTGAAATCTAATTACACTATCAAAAAATTCTCCATATAAAATGACCTGTTAAAAAATACAAGAAATGACAAAATAAGAGATTTATTTAAATCCAGAAAATTGAGTTAGCATCTCTATGTTTCTACTGGATTATGAATAAGCTTTCAGAAACTTTGTTTCTTTAGTAGAGAAGTGAGCATAATAATTTTACTGGAAGACTTTCTTAAGATAAATTAATCCTAAAAGACATACAGCCTTTATCTCATTACCTCAAATACAGAAAGTGGCCAACAGATACTCAGTTTCTTTCTCCTTTGACAGAATCTATAGCAGTTTATATGTTACGAGACATTAAGGATAAACCCACGTTAGTCGTGCTAGGAAGAGATAACTGGGATCAGAAAGAAGAGAGAAAAATCAGTGGTGTACCTGAGAAATTTGTGGGTTACGTGTGTGAAATGGGATAGTGCTTTTGAGGAGTCTCGGCCCTGGGAACTAAGGTGGGGCTTGTCTACACTGAAGATTGCTTTGGCCTGAAGCCCCTGAAGATGGTGTTTCTTCTGTGGACCTCACTCTAGTTTTTATTGAACCTCCTGGGGGAAGAGAGTCTTCAAGTACAATGAAACTCCAACATCTTAGATAGGAAGCAGATCTGAGAAAAGAGCCAAAGGGAAAGAGAAAGAAAAAAAGAAGAAAGAAAGAAAGAAAGAAAGAAAGAAAGAAAGAAAGAAAGAAGGAAAGAGAGGGAGAGGAAGGAAAGAAGGAAAGGAGGAAAGGCAAAAAGACAAGAAATCCAAAGAGAAAGGGGGTACCTAAGAAGTAAAGACTCAAAAAAGAACATCTCACACGGACTGAAGACCTAACACTTTGGCTGAGGACCAGCTGTGTCTTTGGCTCTGATACTGAGCCATAATGGGATCCCCTGGTGGTATTAACTGGGAGTCTGAGTCCTTGAGTTTCTGTGGGGGCTGAGTTTTATGGTCCTCAGTGGCCTGGGCCAGAGAGCTGTCATAGAGATGACCATGGCTTCTCTAAGCCACAGGGGCTTTAAACTAGGGCACAGTAGGTACAGAGATTTTTATGGAAAGGACATATATTACTTCAGGGAAGAAATTGTCTTTAAGCTAAATGACCAGATGATAGATAGATAGATAGATAGATAGATACATAGATAGATAATAGAAAGATAGATAGATGATAGATGATAGATAGATAGAGAGATAGATAGATGATAGAAAGATAGATGATAGAAAGATAGGTGATAGAAAGATAGACAGAAATATAGATAGATGATAGAAATATAGATAGATGATAGAAATATAGATAGATGATAGATAGATAGATAGATAGATAGATAGAAAGATAGAAAGATAGGGGCGCCTGGGTGGCGCAGTCGGTTGAGCGTCCGGCTTCAGCCAGGTCACGATCTCGCGGTCCGTGAGTTCGAGCCCCGCGTCAGGCTCTGGACTGATGGCTCAGAGCCTGGAGCCTGTTTCCGATTCTGTGTCTCCCTCTCTCTCTGCCCCTCGCCCGTTCATGCTCTGTCTCTCTCTGTCCCAAAAATAAATAAACGTTGAAAAAAAAAAATTTAAAAAAAAAAAAAAAAAAAAAGAAAGATAGAAAGATAGATGATAGATAGATAGATGATAGAAAGATAGAAATATAGACAGATGATAGATACATAGATAGAAAGACAGATGATAGATTATTATGCACCTCAGCATTTGCCTGTGTCCTATCTTCTCAAGACACAAGCTTACTGAGAATAATGGAATAGACAATGGGTTATTAGTTTCCAGCTGGGGATGTGTCAGCTGGGAAG
This sequence comes from Puma concolor, assembly GCF_028749965.1. NCBI lineage: Eukaryota > Metazoa > Chordata > Mammalia > Carnivora > Felidae > Puma > Puma concolor. The sequence goes on along the minus strand of NC_141669.1, from coordinate 4,246,555 downwards.
GCCATGGCTAAGATCCAGAAGTCACATGCATTGAGCATTTACTTTGTGCTGGAAACTTTACCTACACTGTTTCATTCAAAACCCTATGAGAAGATAAATGATTCCCATGGCATAGATGAATAAACTGAGGTTAGGAAAATGAAAAATGAACTCCGCCAAGCCCACTGTTTGGAATGTAAGAGAGCCATGATTTCCATGGAACGTGAACCCCATTTTTTCTCCACGAGGCTCACTCTGGTGGCTAGCTTCATGAGGACAGAGAGCCCACTGGGTCGACGGGAGAGGATCTCTCAGGCCAAGAGATAATAGAGTGGGGCCGGGGCAGAGATAGAGAGCAGGGCAGGTTTGGGAATGAGAGTCAAAGGGAATTCTGGAATCCTCAGAGCGCTAGAGCAGGTGCTCAGAATCCAGTGAGGAATGCGGGGGAGGGGGACGGGCCCCTCTCTGCCTCCGCAGGAGACCTGTCCTTGCCTAGGACTCTGCTACCCTCACCGGCCACACATGGAACTCCGGCGTCTTTTGTTCACCTCCCGTGTTCGCAGCTGATTGCAACATCTGCTTGCAAGGCACGGTTCCAGTGAGTGCAAATATGCTGCGCTGAAATTAAATAAATATCGAGACACACTTCTGCTCCTACCCCCTCATTCTCCTCCCATTACCTTGGTTCGAATCGTAATGGTTCGAGTGCGGGGAGTCCCGGTAGTTCTCTTAATTTCGTCTGTTAGGGAAGCCACTCTCCAACCATCACAATCCGGCTTACTCGGCTCCAAAAGACACAAGCAGCTACGGCAGACGAGAAAAATGTGAGAAACCACTCTTGCAGGGGAAGCACACACGGTACAACAGAAGCATCTTCGAACGATTGGCATCTTTCCTGCTTCTGTTAATTTATCACGGACGCTTAACGTGCTTTCACGGAGCACCTGCTGTGGGAAAGATCGTGTGTTAGTGCAGTTCCTGGGCTGCCAAATCAAACACAATGGAATAAAAGAATGAACAAAAGAAGATTCTCTCACGAAGCCACATAGTTATACAGAAGGGAGGGAAACATACGAAGTTTTTGAATGATGCAACAAACATCGATGGAAGCGATGTGCAGATAAAGGTGACGTACGGATAAAGCCCTCCCTGGACGCAGAGCCGAGATTAAGTTCACTTGGAGGACGACACAAAGAGGACTTCAGATTACATTCTGAGGTGAGGATTCTTTTGGAAGATCTTGATCAGAAGACTTTCCATCAGTTACTACTGTGTTTCCTAGGGCCCATGATAGAGCAAATCGATTGCTTGCCAGCCCCACCTGACGTAGGCTCATAATGGCGCTCTCTTCTTAGCACTCATGATCACCTAAGACCTAAGGGGTTTGCACATCTACTCACTTGGCCCCCTATTACAATTAAACAGTGATCTTTATGAGAACACAGGCTTTGCTTTCGATTATTCCCAATGCCTAGGATAATGCTTCGCGCAGAGTAGATACTTGATACTTGTGTGGCTGGAAAGGAGCCAGTTAAAGTCTGTGCCCCCTACACCCCTCAGAGTAAAGGGGGGGGGGTCTTTGTACCTGACGTGGCAGATTGGAGTCAGGGACTTTGTGGTGCAATCTCCTCTGGGGCATGAGGACCCCTGGACGCCTGACATCTGAGTAGAGTCCTGCATGGAGAGAAGTCATGGGGACAGGATGTCTCTCCCAGGCCCCCGAGAGCATCTGCACACATGATATAAGCTTTACTGTGCCTGCCTCCATGGTGCAATGGGACCTCAAAACATAACTTACCTTGAGTTAAGGAATAACAAGGAACTTGCTAAAATTTTTTTAAAACTTTTATTTAGTGTTGAGAGAGAGAGAGAGAAAGAGAGACAGAGTGTGAGTGGGGGAGGGGCAGAGGGAGAGGGAGACGCAGAATCCGAGGCAGGATCCAGGCTCTGAGCCTTCGGCACAGAGTCCGACGCGGGGCTCGAACTCACGAACCACGAGAACATGACCTGAGTCAAAGTCGGCGTTCAACCAGCTGAGCCACCCAGGCGCCCCACAACTGAATTTTGTTTTTACAACTGGATTTTTTTAATAGACAATAAATGCTCTTGGATATTCATCCTGATGATGTGTGCAAATGTATGAAATGCACACGGTGCAGGAGTGGCCTCGTGGCTCGTGGGAACGGAGCCTTGCAGGGGCTCTGATTGACGAATTATGTAAGGACGGCGTTTGAGGTTTGCCGATGTCCAGGCCCGTGAGGAGGGTGGGCTTCAGTCTGATAAAGACCCCCGGTCACAGCTTAAGCTCTCTGCTTTGCTGTTTAATGTGATGCTGGCCAGTCTGCACAATACGAATGCCGGGAAAACACTTACTGGGTCTTGACGGTGAGTCGAGCAGCAAGGCCCTGCCCTGAAGAGAGCAGGATCCCAACCACGGAAATCGCAGTGTGTCCAAAAGGATTGGAGAACAGTTACGAAATCATACCCATAGTTTTTTCTGGATGTTGGTGGGATGCTAATCCCTACCTCCTGAACTACATCGTGGGGATTTCTAAATTTTGCACGATAGAGTCCTTTAAAATTACAGACTGCTTTGCTATATTTCTTTTTCAGATTCTAAAACAGCGTGGCTATGTTGTAAAAAATGCCATAAAGAACATCTTGAATCAACAACTTAAAACTCAGAATTGTATCCCTCGGAAATTGCCGTTACTAACCACTTTAACTTACGTAAGTACGCCCAAGTACACACGTATGGACAGATGCATGTGTATTTTATATAACAAAGACAGCATCACTCTCTGTACATCTTGCTGAATCTTACGGTTCTCATGCAGCTGATATCTTATCATCAAACATGTCTAAGATATCCTCTACAAAATTTTTTCCCGACATTTCATTTTTAATTACTGCGTGATGTAACATCACAAGCGTGTGTGAGAATAAGTGGTTTCGGCCAATTATTTCTATTAGGCAGTTAATTTATTTCTCTGTTGCCCTTTCAAAGGCAACAACTCGGTGATGAATTTCCAGTACAGATGTTGTTTTACACTTGTCAGATTAATTTTTTCAGACACAGTCTCAGAAGAGAAATTGATGAATGAAAGACGACATGCATTTTTAAGGCTTCCTGATGTGTGTTCAAATTGTCCTGAAGAAGGCTGGTACCAGTAAAATTTTTACTAGAGTTTTAGAGTTCCTGTTGGTCTGCACCAAGGCCAACCTCAGGCTCTACCCTAGTTGTTCATGAAGGAGAGAGACTCAAATGGTTTCCAAAGGATATTCAAAATCTTGTTTTTGGTTAAAGAAAAAACCAGCTGAACACTGACCACTTGCTTTTTCCCAGGGTATTTTTAGGAGAATAGTTACAATTCCTGTTATGTTTGGATTTTTCCAATCCCAATATCTAATGAGTATCCTTAAAGCAAAGGCAGCAAAGCGTTGTTTTGTATTCTATATCAGGAATTCTGATGTCAGCTATCTTGTTTTCAGCACAAGAGCAATGATAAAGTGAAGGGTTCATGCTGACTTTCCTGTTACAGTTTCCCAACCTGTAGGTTTCTGTTTTATTTCATCTCTTGAAGGTTGAGCATGGCTTTGAGAATGAAGCAAGTCCCACCCTCGGTCTTTCCGATGGAACACCGGAGAATTACACGTTCTGCTCCTCCTTCCACAGAGGGAAGGACGCACTAGTGACAGAGGATGACAATCATTGCACAATGCTGCTACGAGAAGATTCCCCTCTTCTCTCAGATTTCTGTGTCTTCAGTGAACACGGCCAGCTCGGTGTAGAAGTAAGCCTTCTACGAACAAACGTCAGCTCCCTCTCCTTCCTCTGGCCCACAAATCTTGTTAGACATGCAGGCAGGCTCCCTGTACTTTATGGAAGAGACGAGAAAAGACAGGCTCAGACTCCTGAGATTTCAGTGTATACTCCGGCCATTTGCTAAAGCAAATGCTTCCTGCCTCAATAGCACAGGGTGACAGAGAGACGTAAAACACGTTTCCCTAATAATGTCAGGATTTTCTGCTAATGTGACCTGCGAGGTGAAAACCTTCGAATTCAAGGTGAATTCAAAGCTGTTTGAAGGGGACAGCCACAGGCCAGAGGGAGACCGAGGGCACGAGAGAGGTTGAGATGTAGGGCAGACACAGGTGAGGAAGGAAACTGAGCCAGGGGACGAGAAGCTGGAGGAACAGAGGGAGGTGCACACGGGGGAAAGGTCTGGAGGCACCGAATTTGGCCTTCCACCGGGCTGGGTGATTCTGCTGGGCTGGTCATTGTATTTATGGGGCGGCCCTGTTGGTGCTGGTGCTTTTAAGAGGTGAAGTGCATCCATAATCTTTGAGAGCACCTGGTGCAGATGTGACCCTGAGCCAGATACCGTGGGGGACGTGGTAGCGATGGGTCAGCACAAAGGCAGCCGTGCTCCTCAAAGTCAGCAGAGTATGACCGGAAACGTTCTCTCCTAGACAGAGGCTACCATGCAAATCAGGGTTCTGGGCCAAGCTTAACACCCGCACCCATCTTCTCTTTAAGACATAATAGCAGGTGTTTGATGAACTCTGATATGTCAGGGCCTATTATATGCAAAGGCCCATTCGCTGATGATGCAAACAAGACGAGGGAACTGTCGTTCTGGCCCTCTGGAGAACTTGGTAAATGTGTACTGAATGGGTGAGCGAATGAATGAGTGAATGAATGAGTGAATGAATGAGTGAGAGAATGATGAGTGAATGAAGGAACGGAAGGATGAGCAAAGGAGTGAATGAATGAAGGAGTGAATGAATGAAGGAAGGCAGGAAGGAATGGATGAGTGAATGAATGAACGAATGGATGAATAAGTGAAGGAATGAGCAAATGAATGAGTGAATGAACGGATGGAACATTGACACTTAGTGCTTTTTAAGCCACAAATGAATATCAGATTATGAGTTCCAGGATGGGGGGGGGGGCGTCCTTGTCTCTCTGGTTTTATGTCCAGAATCCACATATAATTAGACTGATATTCTCATAACAAAAGTGGAAATAATTGTGTGTTTGCATTTCTTGAGACGTATTAGTCTTTAACTCAGAGATCATACTCTCTGGGTATGAATAAACCAAAAGCACCATTTTTTTTTTATAACTTAACTTTTATTTTTTATTCTTTTAAAAAATTTTTTTTCTTAATGTTTATTTTTTTGAGACAGGGAATGAACGGGGGAGGGTCAGAGAGAGAGGGAGACACAGAATCTGAAATAGGCTCTGAGCTGTCGGCACAGAGCCCCACGCGGGGCTCAAACTCACGGGCCACGAGATCACGACCTGAGCCAGAATCAGACGCTCAACTGACTGAGCCACCCAGACGCCCTATTTTTTATTCTTTAAAATTTACATCCAAATTAGTTAGTATATAGTGAAGCAATGATTTTAGGAGTAGATTCCTTAATGCCTCTTACCCATTTAGCCCATCCCCCCTCCTACAACCCCTCTGGCAACCCTCAGTTTGTTGTCCATATTTAAAGAGTCTCTTCTGTTTTGTCCCCCTCCCTGTTTTTATATTATTTTAGTTTCCCTTCCCTTATGTTCATCTGTTTTGTCTCTTACAGTCCTCATATGAGTGAAGTCATATGATTTTTGTCTTTCTCTGACTGACTAATTTCACTTAGCATAATACCCTCCAGTTCCATCCATGCAGTTGTGAATGGCAAGATTTCACTCTTTTTGATTGCCGAGTAATACTCCATTGAATATATATACCAAATCTTCTTTATCCATCCATCCATCGATGGACATTTGGGCTCTTTCCATACTTTGGCTATTGCTGATAGTGCTGTTATAACCATGGGGGTGCATGTGTCCCTTCGAAACAGCACACTTGTATCCCCTGGATAAATGCCTGGTAGTGCAATTGCTGGGTCATAGGGTAGTTCTATTTTTAGTTTTTTGAGGAACCTCCATGCTGTTTTCCCGAGTGGCTGCACCAGCTGGCATTCCCACCAACAACGCGAAAGAGATGCTCTTTCTCCGCATCCTCGCCAACATCTGTTGTTGCCTGAGTTGTTCATGTTAGCCATTCTGGCAGGTGTGAGGTGGTATCTCAGTGTGGTTTTGATTTGTATTGCCCTGATGATGAGTGAGGTGGAGCATTTTTTCATGTGTCGGTTGGCCATCTGGATGTCTTCTTTGGAGAAGTGTCTATTCGTGACTTTTGCCTATTTCTTCACTGGATTATTTGTTTCCAAAAGCACCATTTTTAATGGACCTCATCAGATGCAGTAGAAGAAGAAAGCAGATCTCTGGTTCAATGAGGGGAAAAACTATAAATTCTTACCCCTTCTGATAAGGTTTAGTGCAGATTTCAGCAGTGGGAGAGAGGCATTATTTCTGATGTCTGAGAATCTGGGTTTGCCACATCCGTAAGAGCAACTCTGCCATTAGAACTTGGAGCGACTCTGCCATCAGACCTTAGCAGCACAGTGGGAATTACATGGACGAGAGAACTTCCTGGAGAGAGAGGGACAGGACTTTTCCTTGGAGCCGGGCTGGCCAGAATCATGGCTCTTAGCTAAAGGACCTAAGTGTGCACAGGCTGGGCACTGTCATGCTCATAAGTCACCAGCCGGTTCTTCAAAGTCACACTGCAAAAGCCCTCCTTCTTACCTTCCAGCATCTCACTTCTGCCAATGGCCAAATGGCACGTTAGAAGCAGTGTGCATTTAGTTCACTTTTAGGGTGGAGGTTAGTGGCTTCAAATAACTTAGGAGAGGGTCCTGAGCAGGGCTTTTCAAACTGGGGCCCGATGTGAATCAACTGGGAGACTTTCAAAAAAACACAGAAGCCTGATTCCCTCTCTAACCAATTGCATCAGAATATGTGCAGGTGGGGGTGGGGAATTCTCAGTTTGAAAAACTCCCCAGAGGGGCGCCTGGGAGGGTGGGTCATTAAGCATGACTCTTGATTTCAGCTCAGGTCTTGATCTCACCTTTCATGAGTTCAAGCCCCGTGTCTGGCTCTGTGCTGACAGTGCGGAGCCTGCTTGGGATTCTCTCTTCCTCTCCTTCTGTCCCCCTCCGGCTCACTCTTGCTCTCTCTCAACATAAATGAGTAAACATTAAAAAAAAATAAAAAATAAAAATAAAAATCTCCCCAGGTCGTCAACACATGGTCCAAGTATGAGAGGCCTCAGCCAACAACGATGACATCTCCCCGAAGCTTCTTAGAAATGCACAAGGTCAGGAGTCATGCTAGACCTATGAGCCTAGAATCTGCATTTGTATAGTATTCTCAGGTAATGATAATAACCACCAATGCCTGAGGCTAAGGGATCAGTTCTCACAAAATGGCATACACAAAGGAGGTTGGCACCTGAAGAGGAAATCCGGAGCCCTACCACTATATTAACAACAGTTCCCCATCAAGCGTTTGTTGAATGAATACAAGAAAGTTAAAGAATGTGAAAGGATGTCAATAAAATAATGTCTTCTCTCCCCTAATCGGTGGCTCTTTCCCCCAGGCCAAGGAAAATGCACAACTAGAATAATGCATTCACAAGAGACGTGCGGAGGTCACTTACCTTCATACCTCAGCGCCAATGGCCGATGGAGATTCAGGGTCATCAGAGGTTCACAGATGGGAAGCCAGAGTGTAACAAGGAGCAGGGTGTCCTGTAGAAGAACAGGCCTCACAGAAGTCCCAAAGGGAGAAGAGGAAGGTGGTGACGTTGGACAGAGCTGACCAGCGTGTCCGGGGGTGGCTCATCCAGCCCACGTAACGCAGTCTGCATCTTTGCAACGGCGAGGTTGCTGGAGGTGTCCTGACTCAGGTGGCGGGGGTAGCACGACGGCCGATCAGAGAATTTTGAACAAATAAATATACTTTTGAACATTGCGCTTAGGGTGAGTATTTATTTTTCATTTTAACCATGTTTTCCAAATGTCAAGTAAATAACATGCTTTCGATAACCACAGGCCATTTTACGCGTCTACCATGTGCTTTGCGACGGGCAAAGTAGCCAGGGCCTCAGTTCCTGACTCGGAGGGGGGGGGGGCGGTTTGGAGACCTCATGCTAACTTCCACCTGTCTCCGCGTCCATCCCAGGGAGGAACCCTTGCATACACGGAAGGTTTTAACTTTTGGATTACGGAGCAGCTCAACTTGAACCTACAAGTGAGTTCTCTGCGCACGCTTAGAGTTTCATGTAAAATTTAAAAACCAAACCAAATCAAAAACAAAACTTCCGGTGTTTGAAATCAATGATTTTGCTGGCAGAGCTCCCCCAGCATGTGAGTTAAAAGACACCAACCCTGGCCACGGGAAAGCATTTCCGAATTGCAATTTAATAGTAAGCAATGCATGTGTATTATAGAGAATTACACCATCCCTTAAAGCTTGGGACACGGCTTTTGGTGGTCTATGATATGACAGAAGAGATAAAACGTCATTGCCCAAAGCACAGACATGATTCCTGTTTTCTCACGTTCTCGGCAGGAGGAATGAAGTCACAGAGGGACACGTTTCCATAGCTGTGCCGTCCTGAAAATCTACAGAAACGGGTGGTTCCTCTGATTCAGCGCGTGCCAAGCCAGACTCCCACGGCATCCATCCTTCTAGAAATGGGGATTGGGAAGGTATGCATGCTGGGTTAGAGTTAGGGGCTTTCTTTCCACCGCACTGGAGCTGTCTTGTAAATCCTCTTTCAAACATACATACATAATTCATACACACATAAAGTGTGTACACACACATCTACTTTCCTCATTTTTAGAAACCTATACGCACACACACAAGTAAATCATGCATCCCAACAATAAGACGCGCGTCATGTGCTTTATTTATGGGTGGAAATTTCAAAGTGAATAGTAAATTTTTTTGCCTTATAGCCTGGTTGACAGTATAACTGATTGGATTCATCTCAAATATGCAGCATGATCTTTATGGTTCTGGTATTTGGAGGAGGTATTAGACTGATTCCGTTGCCTTGTGGATTCGCTCGATGTGGCTCCCTTCCGTGGAACATAATTTGCCCTTGCATACGTAAGCTAACCTACATTTTATGATCTCGTCTGATCGCGGTTCTTGCAGTGTTTACTTGTGAAGCACTTTAAATCACTTCCATTGTTTTTACCCTAAATACCTGAAATGTTTTCTTGTTGCAGTGTGATCATTCACTCATCTTTTCAACAAATAGTTATCAAACACTCACCACAAGTGTGACAAAGCGCTTTCTACCGTTTATACTAATCAAACGTGCAGCGCATCGGCTCTGTCTTCAAGTGATTGCACGGTCTTGGGAAGAAGTTGTCCGTATAAACACAGCACTGGGAGGCCAGGGAGATCTCCCACTAATAGATGAAACCATAAAAGGCTTCCCAGGAGAAGGGCATTGGGTCCACTGTTGGTAATACTGGGACATGCAGAGAAGGGAGAAGAGTTCAGCTAGATGATGCAGGACAATGTCAGGAGGCAGTGATGGGTCTTGTCTCTTTGTTAGGCACTTTTCACTAGGGCATATCTCATTTCTTCAGTCAGACCCCTGACCTCTGGGAGGCTCTGTGCCTCAGTGATGAAACGCAAATGCTAGATCCAAATGGCTTTGGTTTACTTCCTGGCCCTCCCCCTTTATGGATGGGTGTCCTTGAGCAAAGTCTCTGGGCCTCAGTCTCTCTTTCCGTGGACGGAAAATGCTAAAAATTCCATCTACCTCAGGTGGTCGCTGTGAGCATAAGGTGTTCGTATTCATAAAGTGGTTGGGGCACCTGACCCCTAAACAGCCAAAGAAGTATCCATCATCTTAGCCAAAGCCTAGCAGATTTTCCAACATTGCGGTTACCAGAGAATCTACTCTTTTGTCCTTTACCCTGAAGATAATTTCTAACATCTTCCCAAGTGACAGATATTGTTTCTGAACCATGAGATCCAGAAATGACCTCATGGTCCCCAGCCTCAAAGTCACTCACCGTCTGATAAAAGACACCGTTCCACGTCCGGTCCACATTCAGTATGGAAAACGAACATGTTGTAAGGATATAGTGCTATGCAGGAATGAATAGGGGAAAATGGATAAAAGGAGAGAAGTTTGACGGAGAGGGTGGTCATAGATGCCGGCTTTGAAGGATACGTAGACGTTTCCCAGGCAGACAAGTTGCAGAAAGACTGATTCCAGACCTAAGGAAAAGAATCCCGGAAGAAGAGACATTCGCCCATCTGTTGCAGTCAGCCCAGGTTGACTAGAAGACTGGAGAGAACACAGTTGGCTTGAGGCTGGAGACGGGGGCTGGGGAGGATAAAGAAGAACTGGCTTGTGATGGATTGTGGACAAGACAGAGAGGCAGAGCAAGAAAAGATCTGTGAACCATTTATAACTCTTCTGCTGAATCTCCTAGTACAGCCAGGGTACAAAACTCGGTGGCCAACATCAACTCACATCTCTGAGCCAAAATCATTTAGACAATTGAGATTAGCTTCTGTTTAGCATACACCAGCTCAGACCATACCTTCTCACTCCCGTCCTTCAAGTCATAGAAGACGCCATGGAAAGATGCTTACGATTCAGGCAAAGAATAGATATTTTAAATGAATAATCATGGCATCCGTACCAAAACGAGTGATAATTTAGCAATTCAGAAGAGCTTCACAAGTATGCGTGATTTGTTAATATACTTTTTCTAAAAGAAATTAAATTCCACACTATGTGATCTCTCTTTATAAATATAAACTGAAATCATGCAAAATTTTCAGAAGAGCACATTCTGTCATACAGACATTCCTGTGTGCTCTGATCTCTGAAGGCATTGAATTTCCCCAATACTTTGCTTACTATTTAAAACCTTCAACTAGGGGCGCCTGGGTGGCGCAGTCGGTTAAGCGTCCGACTTCAGCCAGGTCACGATCTCGCGGTCCGTGAGTTTGAGCCCCGTGTCAGGCTCTGGGCTGATGGCTCAGAGCCTGGAGCCTGCTTCTGATTCTGTGTCTCCCTCTCTCTCTGCGCCTCCCCCATTCATGCTCTGTCTCTCTCTGTCCCAAAAATAAATAAACGTTGAAAAAAAATAAAAAAAAAACCTTCAACTTAAAAAATACATATAAAATAAAATAAAATAAAATAAAATAAAATAAAATTAAAAAAACCTTCAACTTGGTGGGTAATAACCACTCACATGTAGGCTGTGTGCTATCCCACCATAGCAGCCCTTGAGAAAGGTACTAAATATCAGCTTTTTGCTGCTGAAAACCGAGGTTCTCAAAGAACAAGCAGCTGATAATCGGACGATCCATAATTCAAACGGCAGCACTCTGCCTGCATTTGCTCACTGGTTTCCATGCGTCCTTGTCTGGATCATGACGGAATATCTCACCTCCTAGACTGGCTCGCCCGCCCTGCTGTAACCAAACATCACAAACTGAATGTCTTAGAACACGTGAAATTTGTTGTGTCGCAGTCTGGGGCTCAAAGTCCGAGGGCAGGTTGTCAGCAGCGTTGATTCCTTCTGAGGGCTGGGAGGGACAATCTGTCCCAGGCCCCCTCTCCCAGCTTCTGGAGATCCACTGGCAATCTTCGGTGCTCCTTGGCTTTTAAAACCATCAGCCCAATCCTTGTCTCCATGGACACATGGTGTTCTCCCTATGAGTCCTTGTGTCCAAATTTTCCCTTTTCATGAGGACACTGTCATATTGGATCAGGGTCCATCCCAATGACATCATTTTAACTAATTCCATCTGCAGTCATCTCATTTCCAAATAAGGTTACATGCTGAGATACAGGGGTTAGGACTTTCACAGAAGAATTTCAGGAAGGACACAAGTCAATCCATAACGCTCCCGAAATTCAACTAAAAGGCCATACAGGTGAAGAATCATGTTTCATGTGTTCCTATAATGTTGGGTCTTAGAAAAGAGCAGGTCTTACAGCTCAGTTGTGGCAAAACCATTTTACCTTAAAGGCTGGCATTTTGGGGTTGAACACGAACGGTCCCTGGAGCGGGCGGGAGGTGTGGCTGAGTTTATAGGTGCACACTGACCTCAATTCTAGCAGATGTAACAAAATCCACCTTCAGAACGAGAAACCTCATGCAGAGTATGAGACAATTCCAATACTCGTTCAGAATCTTTGTTGTCCCACGAGAGGATAAATCAGACACCATCAGGCAACTGAGAGAAGAAGCAGGTGATGAGACCTGAGCTACAGTGAGAGAGAGAAGCTGTGGGCATCAGGAAAGGCTGCCAGGAGGAGGAGGTCCCCATAGCCCATGGCAGAAACCACAGGCTTAAAGAGTCTGAGGAAGACAGGACGGTTAGCAGGATCTGGGCCAAAGATCCTTCTTCCAGACATGGCTCTCGGCCCAAAATAGACTCAGCAAGGGGCCAGATGTTGGGTTTATAGCGCTGGCAAAGGTTAAACCCCTTATCACTAGGGGAGATTGGACCCCACCTCCCAAGGGGACGATGTCACAATAGCTGGGACGGGGAGTTGGCCAAGTCTGTTGGAGGTTCACAGTTTCACACCCTCAGGGCACAGGGAGTGGATGGATCCAGAGACACAGCAGAGACACGCCGGAAATACTGACGTGGACACATGAGCCGAGAGGAGGAAGGGGGTTGCAAGGGAGAAGGAAATGAGCAGCAAGTAAGATAAGAGTTCCTGGAAAAGCTCTGGCTGAAATACTGGGGAAAGAAGGCTTCAAGTCAACTGGAAATTGGGTGAAGTTCAAAACTGAAATCTGAGTGTGTTGAAGACACAAGTTAAAACATAGACAGGAGGCTAACTAGGAGAATGAGTTTTAGAAAGACACAGGTTGGGATTGAATCTTGCCTCTGTCATGTTTAGTTAGTGATTTCAGGCAAACCCTCCCCCTGTGTGTGTGTTCGTCCCCTCAGGAGTGAAGTTGAGAGAGTGATGCCTTCTTCACGGTAACGTGTAAGGGTTAAGTGAGGTGATGAATGTCAAATGCGTATTCATAAAAAGAATGTAATGCTGGGTGCAGAGTACAGACTCAGAAACACTGGTTTCGTCCTTCTTCCTTCTCACACTTCCAATTGGAACTTAAAATATAGTCTTCTGGCCTCATTTATGAACAAGTTGATGAAATGTAAGCTGATCAGTGGAAAACAGAACAATGGCATTCATATTAGATCTCAGTATATTGGAGCATCTACTAAAATCACAATAAGTGAAAAGATTAAGATTCTCAAGAGCTGCTCTTGGAAGGGGGAGGGTGATTACTTACTTCTTCCTTGGGAGTAAGCTGGACATATGTGGACGTCAGACCAGCAGACGGACAAATGGGATGAGTCTAGACACCCGAGCCCGGAAGGTTGGGGTCCCTTTAGTGTGGCTTCTCACCTGAGTCAAGTCTGAGGAAACAAGGAGTTAAGCGACCTGAGGAGATCACAACTCTGTCATGGGGGAAGGGTGGACATGAAACGCTGGGGGTAAGAAATTTACTTACACATCTTCAAGTGGATTAGCAAGAATTTTCCCTAATCTGCTCTTTCTTGAGGTGTGTACATATTTCATAAGGAAATCAACATCTGTCTAGCTGGAAATTTTCAAATAAAGAAGAATCACCCGATAATCTGAGGTTTCCAAAGGTCCATGAACGTTCTCTGTGTTTTTCCTTCTGTTGGACAGTCCATTAGGAATCCGTCCCTCCTGAATGTTCTTCACTTCTGGGCAGTGGTGTTGCTGTCCAACTAACCGAGCACATGAGCTCAGCACCCCTGGTCCACTCCCAGGAGATGCTCGCTGGGATTTGTAGCATTTGAAGGAGATCTGCATACTCAGTGAAAATTAATCTTTTCAAAAATAGTTCAGTGCACAAGCACTGTTCAAGCAAACATCAGAAATGTTAACCTTGTCTGATAAAGGGCATATGCAATCTCTTAGAGGAACATTTTATTGGGTTGAAACTCTTATTGGGAAGGGAAATTCTAAAAGGAAAACCCCAGAATTGCCTTTTGTTTCTCTGATGCATTTGCTGCCCCTGGAAGATGGAAGGGAATACCTGTGAACTGCTCCTGTGGAAATAAAACGATTTCTTCCCCCCCCCCCCCCCCACCGCCCAAGCCCTTATGCGTGTATATCAGGAAAAATATGCATAAGCTGACAACATTTATTTTCAACTGTTTAAACAAGAGAAAGGAAAACTTTACATAAAAGTACCAAGAGTAAGAAATTTTGACTTCTCAAGACAAGAGGTCTCTGCCCTAACCACACAAATACACCTTTAAAAGCAGCCACAGACAGGGGCACCTGGGTGGCTCAGTCAGTTGAGCATCCGAGTTCGGCTCAGGTCATGATCTCCCGGTCCTCGGGTTCGAGCCCCTTGTTGGGTTCTGTCCTGACAGCTTAGAGCCTGGAGCCTGCTTCCGATTGTGTATCTCCCTCTCTCTCTGCCCCATCCCTGCTTGTGCTCTGTCTCTCTCTGTCTTTCAAAAATGAATAAACATTAAAAAAAATTTTTTTAAAGCAGCCACAGGCAATCATTAAATGGCCATGGCAAAATTGGCAAGATGTTTTTCTAGATAAGAGTCTCCAGACATTTTTTTCCCCACATCCCATTCTACTTATTTATTTATTCATTCATTCATTCATTCATTCATTTTGAGAGAGAGAGAGAGAGAGAGAGGGAGGGAGTTGGGGAGGGGCAGAGAGAGAGGGAGAGAGAGAGAATCCCATGCAGGCTCAGCACTGTCATCATAGATCCCCATGCGGGGATCGATCTCACAAACCACTGTGAGATCATGACCTGAGCCAAAATCAAGAGTTGGGCACTTAATCGCCTGAGCCACCCAGGTGCCGCTCCCCACATCCCTTTCTACGAAATATTTTTGGGCATTGATAAACAATACATGTATTTTCATTGATTTTCAGTAATAATTTACTGATAGCTTCACATATAGTAAATATATAGTAAATAGGATTTAAGAAGGTAAGGTACAGATCAAATAATAAATCTAACATAATCGCTGAATGGTACATACTTTCTTGTACGAAATATGATGAAATATGGCCTGTTAAATTTGAAAGCTTGGTTCAACACCGTGTTACGACGCTTGGATTGCATCAATCTGAGATCAGCTTGTTTCGCTGTTTCTTTTTTAGTGACTAGCAGCGTTGAAAAAGACTGTTAGCCAGTGCTATGCCCGAAGAGTCCCTGTCTGTTTTCTAAATTATACTACTCAGTATTAAACCCCATCTGCCAGTTAAGTAGAAATTTGTGTTACAACTTGCCCCACAAGTTTTCATCTTTTACAATGTCAATTAGTTCTTCTCCTAATTGGAAGGTATTGCAATTTTTTATATTATTAACAGATGGATTATAATCCCACTGAAACACTTTATTTGAATTTTTATAAAAAAATAGAAACTATGTTTCTAAGATTTTTAAAAATGCATGAATGAATTTTTTTTTTCTTGTTTAAACAGGTGAATGACTTATGCTATTTTGGGCAATGAAATCACATAATGATGGAAATATTTCTCCACACCTGTTTTTATAATGTTCTTACCGACTAACCAGGATTCCGTTAAAGAAAAACTGTTACTCCCTCACTCATCATGCTGTCATGTTAACTTGAAGGAAGGAAGCGTGTTTGCTTTCGGGACAGTATCTACTGGGCAGCAGGTATCTGGGAATCATGGGTTCCCTCTGTGACGTGACCCACGAAAGACTCATGATAGGAGTAAAAGTTTTAGCTCTGCCATTGTCTTGAAGTCCGTGGGTGTGCATCACCGGGGCAATCCCAAATCTACTCTTTTCTCTGCAGGACTCTTCCAAAATAATTGTCCCCTTGGGAAGGATGTACAGATGAAATTGGACAATACGGTCTGTCAACCCGTAAACAAATAAGGAAAGTTCAATAAATCTGCATTTGCTAGGTCGAGGAAATGAGTGAATGTCTGGCTTGAATCCCTTGTATGTAAATGGTGTCCCTCTTAACTCCTTCCAGGAGCATATGAGGTAACTCTCAGGTTGTACATGACATGTGGTCCTGCGACTTGTGGAAGGGCAGGATAGGAAACAGATATATAGTGCTGATAGATAAGAAAGATAGGTGATAGATAGATGATAGGTAGATAGATAGATGATAGATAGATAGATAGATAGATAGGTAGATGATAGATAGACAGATAGATAGATAGATATATGATAGATAGATAGAAAGATAGATGACAGATAGATAGATGATAGGTAGATAGATAGATAGATAGATAGATTATAGATAGATTAACCATTTCACTGCTTTCCTCTGGAACCCCAGCATACCACCTTGAAGATCCTCTGAAAGGAGTGTCCCACATCAGACATCACTGCTCTTCTGACGATCAGGTTTCCCAAGTACCTACAGTGCTTCTTCAGAAAAGGGCATGAGAGTCAAAGGAGCCCGTCAGAACTTCTCAGCCTTGGGGCATCCAGGTGGCTCAGTCGGTTGGGCGTCTGACTTCGGCTCAGGTCATGATCTCACGGTTCATGGGTTCGAGCCCCTCATCGGGCTCTGCGCTGACAGCTCGGAGCCCGGAGCCTGCTTCGGATTCTGTGTCTCCCTCTCTCTCTGCCCCTCCCCTGCTCCTCTCTCTCTCTCTCTCTCTCTCTGTCTCTCTTTCTCTTTCTCTCAAAAATAAACATTAAAAAAAAAAAAAAGAACTTCTCAGCCTTGAACAGCAAATGACTATTTTCTATGGATTCTTTCCGTCAGGATTCCTGGAATCACATGCTTCTTGTCTGTCCACTTTCTGATGCATTTCTTCAGTTTACCTCATCCATACCCTGCCAAACAATTTGACTTTCTTGTGAGTCGCCAAGGCCTGGTTTCTCTTGCTGACGACCACAGACTCTTCGAGAGGATGGAAGGAACCAAGCCTCACAGTCCAGCCCGTGCCTGCTTCCACAGCCCTCCATCTGGTCACATCCTCACGTGCTCTGTTTTCAGCAGCGCCGACAAACACAGGACCCAAGGGAGCTTTCTCACCTGCTGATGCTTTGCAAAGGCCCACTGCTTCCCTGGACACCTTCTAGGAGCCTCTAGCCCACCGAACTCCTACACATTCTCAACGCTCAGCCCAAATATCATTACCTCCTGAGAAGATTTACCCATCTACACCATCACACCAGGCTGATTTTCTTTTTTTTGTTTTTTGTTTTTTTTAATTTTTTTTTTCAACATTTTATTTATTTTTGGGACAGAGAGAGACAGAGCATGAACGGGGGAGGGGCAGAGAGAGAGGGAGACACAGAATCGGAAACAGGCTCCAGGCTCTGAGCCATCAGCCCAGAGCCCGACGTGGGGCTCGAACTCCCGGACCGCGAGATCGTGACCTGGCTGAAGTCGGACGCTTAACCGACTGCGCCACCCAGGCGCCCCACCAGGCTGATTTTCAATAACCCAGGGTGATTTCAGTAATTCTCATACCACGTATGAACTGGATTTTTCGGTGGCCCACCCTTCGCTGGACAGTGGATTTGTGGAGGAAGTGACCCCACGGGAGGCACACGTCTGGAAAGAAGAAAGGGACCTTAGCAGGTGGGATAACATGCTGAGAAACCCTTCCCACAAAGTATCCTTTTCTGTCCAGTTTTCATGGTAAAATGGCTGATTCTGGTTAAATTACTTTGGCTCCAATCTCGCTTCAATAGTTGAGATATGAAGCCAGTTCCCTCCCTAAGGAGAAGACGCTTGTGGATATTAGCAATATCCAGACCTAGATGCAGAACTTTCTGGAGGCCATGCCTTTCCACTTCCTCCTTATGAGCTCCCCTTGGCCACAGGTCAGGGTGGCTGTGCGGTGATCTCTGCTTTTGTTTTTGAGGTCTGCTTTTGCAAGTTTATAAATTAAACACCGTATGCATTCCGTCCTCTTACTCCCTTTCCTGGCTTCTCGATGAACATACAACACCTGATTGTTCCAACGATGAGAACGCCACACAGCGAGACCCGTATTTCCCAGCTGTACCTGAGCATTCGCAAGAGTTTGGCAAGTAAAGCACTCTTGCCTGACGTAGGGACATAGGCGCTTTAACTGAGGGGTAACCAAGGCCAGGCTTCCGTGACTTTTTTATGTACTTAGTAATTTTGCAGAAAAAAAGGAATTGCATTTAAAAAAATTGTAATATGTATTCCACTGTGTGGACAGATTCTGTCTTAATAAGAATCAATGATCCACAGGTAGAGTCAACAACAATGCCCCTGAAAACTGTTGCTTCTTGAACAGGGGCTGACAAATTTCTTTCTTACTTTTAAATGTTTTATTTGTTTCTTTTGAGACAGGGCGTGTGTGTAAATACAAGCAGGGGAGGGGCAGAGAGAGAGAGGGCGAGAGGAATCCCAAGCAGGTTCTGCACTGTCAGCACAGAGCCTGACATGAGGCTTGACCTCATGGACTGTGAGATCATGACCTGAGCTGAAATCGAAAGTTGGATGCTTAACCGACTGAGCCGGTCAGGCACTCCTGAGCAGACAAATTTCCGAAGCTCTCGGATAAGGAAGTGCTTTGTTTTTCCACATACCCCGTCCAGGAGAGAATGGGGAGGGCCTCCTCTAGAGACTCCTACAGATACTTGACCAAAAGGAGTGGAGTGGAAGAAGGAAACCAGTACCTGAAGCAAACAGAGCACCTTCTCTTTGCTGTGTGTGTCGATGGCAAATGCGTGCAGAGGCAGGGTCTGGAAGCGGAACGAGGGTGAGGAGGATGTTGTCCCACTCTGGGAAAGGCCAAACTGCCATACTTCTTCTCCCTTCTACTCACACAGAGATGGCGGGGGGAGCACGCAGACATCAAGTCTTGCAACCACCGAAACACATGCAGGGCCCCGTTGGGGTGGGAAAGTCAAATCATAGAGTGCAGCCTAAATGGTGAGGAGATAAGACAACACCAAATAGATTACTTGGTTCTCACTCTTCATGGGTTAGGCACCTAGGCCACTGTCATTTAAGTATTAAAGATGACAGGAACCCTGAAATGCTGGGAAATTTGGGGACCTCTGGAGGCTAACGCTTAGATGCCACACAATATGGCCGACAGTCTTCTCAGCCAGTCCATGTGCTAGGCATTGTCATCTTAGTATCCCTGATTTTTAAATAAAATGGGACACCAAGAGGAAATAACTTATCCAAGGTCTTTCTGCTGGTTAATGGAATTTAAAAGCAGACCTATCAAATGTGTGTGTTAACCAACAGTGACCCCTCAGCTGACCAAGGCCCAGGCACCAAGACCTGGACCTCAGAGAAAAGACGCTCTTGGTAAGAGAGTATGTGTGGGGCACAGAGATGTAGTCTTTAAAAATATATTCACAATTATAATCACATATTTGTACAACATAACAAAGTAAATATCCTTTGTCTTTCAACGCAAGGTAAGGAAGCAAATTTTGCCAAAACATTACGTGCCAGTAGGATGTAGAGTTTTAAATTATGTTAAATATTTCATTGATCACATTGCTTTAAAAATTCTGTTTGCACATGTATTATCACTCCTTAACTGTGAGCTCTTGGAGGACAAAAATCAGCTATATTTATTTTTACATCCCTAGGACCTTCCTCTCTGGATCAGAACCTTAAACGTGACATACATATTTACCTCACTCTACAAAATCTTAAGAACTCCTTTCAGAGCGAAGCAATCTGTTGCAATAAAACCACTGTTGGTTTTGTCTTTAAGGTGTGATCTTGACTTTCGGCAATGAATCCCTGACCTTTTGAAAAATCTCATTGTATCTTGACACAACGTTCTCCATCTGCTTATGAAGGAGCTATTGACAATATGTAAATCACAATTGTATGAGTGAAGACTTTTGGGTGGCTTACAAGCTTCAGAACCCAACTTGAGCTCCAGGAAAATAGAGGAGTTGCACTGATTCCCATCAACCAAACTGAGGGAAGAAAAAATGTCCTGCATAGGACCAGGGATAAATGGATTGAGGACTCCAGTGTCACCAGATCCTGTTCTCCACCTCTCATTCCTAGTTCTTTTTCCAAGAGAGCCCCGTTTCTTGCAATGGCTTCATTACCATATTGGAAAAGGTCAATGTTAGCAGGTCACACCCCTCGTGTCTCAAAGCTCTGTCACGAGTTGAGTCTGCTTCTCCCAACTCATCTTTGTCAATTCAGAAAGGTCAGGGGAAGGGGTCTGATGTGCTTGGCTTGGGTTCAAACTCATCTTAGATGGATCAACTTTGGGTTCAAACTCTTCTTAGATGGATCAACTAAGAGGGAGCCATCTTACATATTATGCAATTAACTGAAGATCTTTCATGCTAGGTGAATGTGGAAAGCAAGGAGGGAGAGAGTGGGAGAGAAAGACAGACACTAATGATAGTGTCCCTGGCATTGCATTGACTATGGGACACGCTAAAGGGAGCACACAGGAGCCCTGAGTCTCCTCTCCCCAGCGCCTCCCCATGTCTGTGTATCTTTCCAAGTTGAGGTTCTACCGTATAACATCATTTATTTTTAAGATCGTGATCCCTAAACATAAGCCAACTAGCTCATTTAAGAGCCACTTGAATAAGCAGCTGTCTTTTCTGATCCTAGAGCCAAATTTGGCTATGTTGACTTTATTGAGAAATGCTATGCTGTTGTCCAACTTGGCATATCAATGTGTCTATCTGAATTATATTTTAAGGACAATTCAAAAGAATTTCAAGGATATCTTAAATTATGTGTTTCCCTATCAGTGGTCTTTAAAGCTTATTCCCTTTGAAATTTATACCGACAGGAAATAGATGAGTGGTTTTCTGCCTGTGTTGTCTGGGTGGGAGGGTAGAAAGGGAATTGACTAAAGGATATAAAGTTCCTTCGTGAGGTCATGACAATGTTTTAAATTGTCTGGTGATGGTTGCACATATTTATAAATATGCTGGAAACAATCTAACTGTACAATTTAAATATTTGACTCGTATGACATGTTACTTATTTCTCAATAGCTGTTAAAAGGAACCTTAACCTCATCATTAAATTAGGTGGCGTTTTAACGCAGAAGGATGGAGACAAGTGTTTGTCAAAGCCTCTCCTACCTGAAGATAAACCAAAGTTTCTAGGAATAGAAAGATGCTGAGTCATGTGTCTGCTGTTCCGGGTCCCTCTAGACTCCTTCTCTCTGTGACTCTTCTACAAGGCACACATTCTAGAATAGAAGTAAGAAGAGCAGAAGTAGGAAAGGAAAAATGAGGGAAAGAGTGCTAGAATGACTACTTGAACACCACAGGAGTGAGCCTGGTGTGAGCAAAGGAAGTCAAAGAAAATACTGTGGTGCATGCAGGGCAAGCCCTCACACCTGCCAAGTGCTAGTGCATAACAACCTGCCTTCGGGCAGAGCAGGACAGGGTGAGTGGAAATGAGAGAGCGCGTACTAAAGGGTAAAAAGCGGCAGTGGAATTTGGATATCAATGGCAGACATAGAGCTGGGGAGCATTTACAGGCTAAATAAGGCAAGAAACATTGTCCTATATTCTTAAAGAGGGTTACTAAGGGGGGGTGGCTTATGCACATCCAATTCTGGTCAGGAGAGGAGTAGCTGCTATTAGGCTGGAAAAGGTCGTGCAGATGGGCAAGCAGAGAGACAAGGGCATCCAACATTCACTTGACTGGATGGGAATTTGTAGCTGCCATCCTCACACTATGCCCAGGAGTCATCGCACATCTTGCTCATAAAAGAACATCAGAAGAGGCCACTGGGCCATCAAAGACCGAAGGAAATACCTGTATCTTCTGAAATCAATAAATCAATAATAAATGAACATACACGGTTTAGAGGCTTTGTGAATTCTGGGGCTTGCATGATCTTCTCTGCTTTCATAGCGTACTGAGATTGTCAGAAAGCTTGAATTCTTGCGTGTTATTTTACAATCAATTGCTTTCCCTCAAAGTGCTTGCATCCTCGTAGACAGATGGTATAATGGACAAACCAAAATGGCTCCAGTAGCTGAATGACTACAAGAAGCAGCGTTTTCAAACCTAAGTCGCAAGAAAGCCCAGAGTAAAGGCGGAGGTAGATGCATTGTGTTCATGGCCTCCGCACATCGCCCCTCCCTCTTTCTATCCTCTATGCTATTTAGCCCTGTGCTTCTCTCACAAAAGAATTGAATCTCTTTCCAGACTCTGTGACTCTGGGTGGTCATAGGACACGCTTTGGCCAGTGTAATGCAGTGGCAGTGACCATGTGCCAGTTATACATTTGGGCCATGAGGACTTTGCCTTTCCTCCTGCTTGGTCTTGTGGAAGAAGCTTGGGGTCACCAGCTGGTGGTGAGAGATGGGTAGGATGGGGTCATATTTCATAGTCATCTCAGATGAGGGTGTTGTAGATGAGTTAACACCCTGCTGATTACCAGACATATGACTGAGCCCCATCAAGATCAGGAGAACCCTCCAGAAGAGCCTGGTCAACATCTCTGATGCACAGACTCCTGAGCTCAACAAATGTGTATTGTGTCAATCCACTAGGTGTTGTTATTATTTGTGACGAAGAATTATGGCAGGTAGGGGTAACTAACAAACGAACTAATGAGAGAACGTATGTGAATATCTGATTGTCTCTGGTGACTTGCATGGTATTTACACTAACATTAACTTAAAATATCAATGTCATCATCTCCGTTATACAACAGTAATATCACAGATGGTAAGTAATGTTTTTCTAGATCACTTAGCCGGTGATTAAAATCGGGTTCCAATCCCAGGTAGTCTGACTACAAACGCATGGTTTATTTGTTTTTCTTAACATAGTTACATCATACTGTACTTCTTTTTCTGCTCTGTAAAATGAGACAATAATCACCTGAGAGCAAACAGGGCTGAAACGTTGGCGGGTCTGTGTATGTCTTAGGACTACACATAGGCTCCTCAGTGACCTGGTAAATCATAACACCGCTAACTTAGTAGGAGTGAGATCGAATATGGAAAATTGGAGAGCTAGTGGTCACAGTCTTCGTGGCCTAATTGTGTGTTGCCAATTTTAAACTCCAGCCGATCACTACCTACCCAGCGATCAGGTCCCATAATTAAAGGCCACCCAGAGATTTCACATGCACACCGCGCTGAGTCTTACCAGACCTTGACTGGAGCCCAGGTTCTGCTGCCAGAGAACTGGGCCAACCTGAGCAATGAGTCCACCTGGGATCCCGTATCAACCTAGAGTGAACTCTGTATTGAAACGCAGGTGTAACTTAGAACTCATCTGAAGTCAACAGATTCTTTCATATTACACACGAGAAGACACGGAACAAGGTGTCAACATCCCACACCATCTGCTTTCTGAGCACATCCACCAAAAGCCCGGGCCACCTCATGCCCTGTTTTCATGGCTGGACTTGAGCACATCTGCAACAAGTGCCTTGTCCCCGTCTGCGACAATGGACAGGAGACGGGAGCGGCTTAGAAACCACAAGGGATTTCCTTCTCTTGATCTGTAACAGGCTGTTTGATGCTTTTATGAGCCGTCTGCTGCTTTACCATTGTCTGGCGTGGTCACCAGACACATTGACTGGTGTGCTTCAGTCTCAGGCTAAGCAGGACAGGATCCGTCAGGAGTTTGTTGCCTCCCTTCTGAGTCTGACTTTTTCTTCTGTGTTAGGCCGTTTAACCTTAACCCTACCTTTCTGACATGATATCAACGACCTGTCTGGAAAAGGATGTTCAAAGTTCCCATGATAAATAATAAATCAAAGCAATGTAACTGTCAAATAGAAGTATGTTGCCCAGGATTTTTTTTTCTCTTGGTATCATGAAGTATCGGAGAGGGAAGGGAATTGGGAGTCAAGATTGCTCAACAATTTCTGTGGTAGAGAATCTGGGAGCTGGAAAAGGAAGGGGCCTCCCCGCTCACAGGGCCAGGTGGACACTGGGCAGCGGGGGACACAGCTCTCTTGACAATGATGTCGGTATCTTCCTCTGCAACATGACACCTTTTGACCCTCCACTAATATTTCTTGGTTACATACCTGTGAGCTTTCATTGGTGAATGAGTCTGCTTGAGCTGTTACAAGAAACACCATGGCTGTGTAAGCACACAGCAGAAATTTATTGTCTCATGTTTCCAGAAACTGGAAGTCAGAGATTGAAGTGTTCTCACAGTTGGGTTCTGGTCTGAGGACCCTCTCCCTATCTTGCAGATGGCTGCTTTTTCTCTCTATCCTTGCTTGGCAGAGAAAGAGAGCTCTGGTGTCTCCTCCTTCTCTTAGAAGGACACTCAGTCATGAGAGCCCCTCCTTCAGCAGCTCACGTAATACTGGTCCCTTCTCAAGGCCCCGCCTCCAAATACCGTTCTGATGAGGTTAGGGCTTCAATATATGAATTTTGGGGGATACAGACATTCAATCCGTAACAACCTGTTTGTAATAGTTCAAGGTTGTCCCATAGCCATTCATTCAATAGTTGTTCAAGAACAACCTGTAATCTCTTCATACTGTCTCTCTTAAAGGGCTTTACTGCAGTGAAATAATTTTGGATATACCATAGTATATGTGCAGAGGTGTATACTCCCCTACTTAAGTTCCCTCTGGCCAAGCAATCTCCATTGCCATAGTGAGAAGGTATTATCAAGAGGCCCAAAGCATGAGAAAGCTTATTGCAGTCTAGGGTCTAGACCATTCAACCACTTACTTAATATTTTATTGGCTTAATAAATAAGGATTTTCTTCTCTCGCAACACAGAGAAACAGTACTAGAAAATAATTTATGTTTATATTTTACACATGAACATGCAGCTGAAAAGTCAAGTGTTTGGACTGGAGATTCAAGAGTGCCAAGAAAGCTTTCAGCTGGGCAGCTTGCCAGCCCCGGCTCTGACATTGGTTCCGGAAGTTTCTGCCGGACCTAGATGACCTGTGGCAGTAGTTTTGCTGGACACTCATTGGAGATGTGGGGACAAAGTGAAATGTGGAGCCTCCAGTCACCTTACAGGGCACACCGAATGCCCTCTCCAGGAAGAAGCACTTACCACAGTTCAAAGATGCCTCACAGATAAAATCTCAAAGAACATGGGCTCGCAATCAAGAGTCCCTACATATCTCTGGAAAGAGAAGGCCATCAGAAAGGAGTAATAACACAATTAGTACTACATAAATAGATATCAGAATCGTCATATGTAGAATATAAAGTAAGTGTATGTAATTTGGTGAAGAAAATTGTTTTGAAAAACCGATAAAAACCATAAGAAACTAGCAAGAATGACTCACAAGATTTCAAGAAGGGACCAAACAGAATCTGAAAATATGTACTAATTGGCATTAGATACAAATGAGAGAGTCAAACATGAGATTAGACCCCACTGAAAAGAGAATTAGCAGACAGAAAGATAGATTGGAAGAAATTATAAATCAAAAGAAATTGCAAAAAAAAAAAATGCTAAGTTGAGAATTACAGCAAAAAAAAAAAAATTAACAGATAAAATGAGATTGAGTTTACAGTGAGAAAACCTAAATTAGATCTGGTAGCAGCAACTGAGGGAAAAAATGCCCAGAATGAGCAAAAGGAAATACTGAGCGAAAACCTGACTATTTTAAGAACTGATGAAAGATAGCAATCTTCAGAGTTAAGATAGACAACATATTCCCAAAATTTATTTTTTTTCAAAAATTATAGTGATATTGTAGGACCCCTGGGCCAAAAAGGAGTCATTCAAGTAAGCTGGAATTGAAATATAGATTCTCAGCAAAGGAATTACATAGTAGTGAATTTATACATTATATTTCAGTTATACTGAACACTAACCTCTCATTCCCAATAATTATAGCCTGAAAGTTTCTTCAGCCAGTCTGGAGAAGAGTTTACCGTTTCCTTAAAAATCAAAACACAATGCACGATACATACTGGCAATTCCCCAACAGAATTAGCAACACTCGCCTCCACAAAGACGATATACAAATGTGCAAAGCAGCTTTGTTTGAAATGGTCACAGTGGAATAGCCCCAACGTCCATAAACAGGCAAATGCATAACCAAAAATAGTCTATATATATACATATACATTACATAGTATATATATATATATCATATTACATAGAACATACATATTACTTATTGCATAGAATGCTATTCAGGAAAAAAATGAAGTCATGATGCACCTATGGACAAGGATAAACCTTAAAATTACTATGCTAGGCGGAAGAAACCAGAACAAACAAACCAACAAAAAGATGACATTTATTTGGTATTCTAGAAATCTGCAACCTAATGTATTGTGACAGCAAATAGAGACAGTGGTCTCCTGAAGGTGTTTGGAGGAAGGTGTAGGCTGGAAAGAGGCAAAGGAGTATTTGGGGTATGATGGAAATACTCAGTTTCCATCTGGAAATGATGGATCATGTTGCTGATTGAAAAGTGCATGCAGGGGCGCCTGGGTGGCGCAGTCGGTTAAGCGTCCGACTTCAGCCAGGTCACGATCTCACGGTCTGTGAGTTCGAGCCCCGCGTCGGGCTCTGGGCTGATGGCTCGGAGCCTGGAGCCTGTTTCCGAGTCTGTGTCTCCCTCTCTCTCTGCCCCTCCCCCGTTCGTGCTCTGTCTCTCTCTGTCCCCAAAATAAATAAACGTTGAAAAAAAAAATTTTAAAATAAAAGTGCATGCAGATGACATCATACGGCGTGCTTTAAACATCATACTGAACTAAATTTGTATACAATGACATACCTACTTAAAATCAAAACTTATAACACTGTGATATAGGTTTAGTACGTATGTAGGTACAAGATAAGACAACGCATGTTCGAGTAATAGGCGGATGGCTCTGTACCATTACAAGATTTGTAGAACTTATTCTATATACTAGCAGTAACAATGGGAAACAAAATTAATAAAAATTATGAAATACTTGGGAATAAATGTAATGAAAATTGTTGAGGGGCTCAAGAAAACATCACTGTGAGTAACTGAAAAGTACATAAACAGGAAGAATGAGTGTGATGATGTCTCACGAACTTTCATGTGTATTTCTCTAGTGACTATAGACATTGAGCACCTTCTCATGTGCTTCTCTGCCATTAGTAACCTTCTCTGGTGAAGTTTCTGTACAAGTCTTTTTGACTACTTTTAACTGTTTTTTTTCCTTTTTTTTTTTTTTTTTTTGAGAGACAGAGTGAGACAGAGGGTGAGCAGGGGAGGGGCAGAGAGAGAGGGAGACACAGAATCCGAAGCAGGTTCCAGGCTCCGAGCTATGAGCACACAGCCCGACGCGGGGCTCGAACCCATGAACCGCGAGATCATGACCTGAGCCGAAGTCGGACGCTTAACTGACTGAGCCACCCAGGTGCCCCAGTTTTTGACTATTTTTAAAATGGGGTTTTGGTCTTCTTATTGATTGATTTTATCTTACTATTGATTTTTGACTGACCTTTACATATTACAGATACAGACCTTTTTTTCAGAGTCCAGAGTGCTAACCATTACACGATGGAACCTACAGACCTTTTTTTCGATACATGCTTTTCAATGTTCTCTCCCAGACTGTGTCTTATCTTTTTATTCTCTTAATACTGTCTTTCAAAAGCAGAACTTTTTAACTAATGTATTATTTCATGTGTTAAGCTTTTCATGACATATCTAAGAAACTTCTGTCCGACCCAAAGTCTATGTGTTCTTTGAGAAGTGTTGTGGTTTTATGCTTTGCATTTAAGTCTAGAACCTATTTAGGGTCCATTTTAATTTATGGAGCGACAGAGGTTTAGGGATGGTTTGCTGTTTTTCTATTTTTACCTGTAAAGTCCAATCATTCAGCACTCAGTTGTTGAAGAGACCACCCTCCATCGAGTTAGGGTTGAAGCTTTGTCAAAAATAAATTGTTCATGTACGTTTGGACTGGTTTCTGGGCTCCGTTCTTTTCCACTGATCTATGCATCATCTGTTTTTCCAACACCACCTTGCCTCAACTCCTCCAGCTTTTTAATACGTCTTGAATCTGGTAATATGGGTTTACCAAATTAGACCTTTATTCCAAAATTTTGGTTTCTTTTATTTTTAATATAAAAGTTGGGTGAATCGCTTCTATGATCGTTATGTGAGGACAGAGCCATGCCCTGAGTAGAAAAAGTATTCCCCACTTGAGGTAAGGCGCTCTGTCTACGTTACCCCGTGCTCTGTGAGTCTTGAGGGGACTGTAGCTGGGGAGACAGGCAGTATTTATTTCAGCCCTGTGTGAACACACAAAACTGTCACCTTCGTCTCCTCGGTGCTTCATTTCTTTCCCTCAAGGTGTCTGCTCAGGTGACGTGCTGTTCAGCGCTCATTGTAAATGAAGGACCTTCTGCAGATTCCGGGGCTGCTCGGTACAGCGTTCTCCCACCCAACACTCAGCCCTGAGAATCTGAGCTGCTTAGTGTCCCGGACCCTCAGCCTTGTCCCCTCGCCTCGGGGAGTCTGGGGTGCTCTGCCTGGCTTCCCCTCCCTGAACCCAGCCCTGAAAATCTGTCCAGACTCTATGTCCGGCGATCCTAGGGCTCACAGAATCTGTTTCCCGCCTCTCGGGGATGCCCGACCTTCTCCGCCTGATGCACGGTGTCCTGAAAAGCCTTGGGTCAAAGACAACCTCCACTTCTGGTTATTTTTTATATCAGAGAGTGGGTCTAATTCCTGCTCTGGCATCCTGGCCGTAAGTGCAAGTCCAAAGTCACAAGTTTTGATGCTTCTTAAACTTTTTCATGTTGTTTCAGCATTCAGTAGGCAATAAACCGTATTTTTTGATCTATCTGAATAAACAATTGACAACTTTTTTTTTTGTTGTTCTATGGCAAGGTTCTTTCTCTATCCCAGGAGCCCGTAGTAAAAGCAACAATATAGTACAACTTTCTGCCAAACTACTTACAGGCTAACAGAGGACACAGGCATGCAAATAGACAATTGTTATACAGTTCGCTTTCGTGCAGAACTATCTTCAGGCGGTCTGAGTGGGGATCCGTGGACTGTGCTAGAAAATCATCCTGGCAGCAGTTTTGAGAAATGAGGCTACCCTTTCTTCCTAGCTTTGACAGACCAAGTTCTCCCACAGAAATTCATGGATGCTAACGTTTTTTGTTTGTTTACATTCCAAGATTCCTGAATTTGAAATGCGTTGTAAATTGAAAGTGTGTTAGAATTTAACTGGAAGGATCTTTTTCTCTCTTTTTTTTTTTTTTCTTACTGGCCTCTTAAACTGTGGAGTTTACGGTAGGATTTCCCTAAATGACAATATATTCTAATAATATAAACCCAGGTCAGATGTCACCTCCTCTGCGAAGACTTCTCTCTTTTCCCAAAGCGTGTAACAACCAATTTACATTTTGGAAAGAGTGGATGGAAGAAAAGAGGGAAGGAAAAAGAAAGGGAGAACCAGAGGAGAGACGGAGCTGAGGGAGAGACAGGACGAGGAGAGGAGGGAAACCAAATACCTGAACTCTAGATTCTCTCTCTGAGCCATCAGCACTGGCCCAGCCCAATGCGCAGTCTTTGTCCGGGCGTTAACACTTCCAGCCTGTAACCCTTAGCTAGGATTTCACTGCCTTTAGCCCGCAGCTAATGTGGAAAGAAGGCTGGATTTATGAAGTCTCCAGTCATTTGGAACTTGAGACCATGTTTCCACTAGCTGTTGAAACTGTTCCCAAGCCACGCTCAGGTGAATTTATCACCACATTGAAAATGATGAAGAAATAATTAATTGTTTGAAAAATCATCCCGAAGAATTTTTGGAACTTTCACCGCATCCGTATTTTTTACATACTCCTTAAATTAGCTTCGTGTGGTAGGTTACATGCTATCTGTCACTCCAGGTTATGAAATACACATGGATATTTTAAGTATACATATTCATAATATACTTGCAAATCCAATTATATAAATATATAAGTGAATATATGTTCTAAACACAAATAAATTCATAGAAATAAATTGTATAAATATAATCCTACGGTTCTATGTAATATGCTAATAAATACATAATTTATACATATGCGTATAACAATATACAATCCCAGTCCTCCATCTCAGAATTCTTACTCTTCCGGACTTCCCTCCATATCCCCAGGGAGTCAGTGAGGTTTCATTGAACTTCTGGATTTTTCTTGATAACTGAACAGTGATAATCACAGCTAATATTTACTGAGCACTGATGAGTCAGGCAGTATTCTCAGCGTTTTCCTTGTGCAACGTAATTTAATCTGAATGACGCGTGTATTGTCTGATGAGAAGCCAGAGGCACCTTAGGACTCACAGCCCTGTGCACAGCAGGAAGTACAAAGCCAGGGTCTGGGCTGGGCTGGGCTGCCTGGCTTCAGGCACCATTTTCATTGCCACTAATCAATTATCGGACCTCTCGAGCTCTGTTTCTGGTTTTGAATGCAATTCAGATTTTCCTAAAAACTTTACATAAAAACTGAAAGTTTTTCCCAAACAATGAAGATCTTTTGAGCACCCACCTCCCAGTCTCTTTAAGTCCGGTCGAGTGAATGCCCTGTTTGTATATTTGTGGTTGAACAGGAATGAGAGTCCATAAAATACTAGTTGAAATATTTCCACTGTTTCTGCTGTTCAGACCTTGGCTTTCAATCTGTTCTTCCCTTCCTTCCTCCCTCCCTCTCTCTCGTTCCTCTTTCTCTACCTCCCTACTTTCAACCTGTCGTGCTGATTTCATTCCGAGTTGTGTCCAATTAGAGGTTATTATGCAAAAAGAAAAAAATAGTAACAATAAAAAAATCAATATCAAGGTTCTGGCATTGCTACTGATGTGGTCAAAATGAGGCTCTGATCTTTCCTCCAGACGCTCCCCTCCCCCACCCGTCACAGGGCGTAATGCTTATGAATGCACATTCATATTCTTGGCTGGGGAAATATTGCCATAGCTCAGGTACCCACTGGGCTTTTCTCCGCTTTTGACAGAAGTTATATAGGGTTTATATTTAAAGAAAGAGAAATGAAAGGTTTTTCTGAATTCCTGACAGAAAATGGTGGGCTTTTTTTATGTTCTACTCATGCCGGACCTTCATATGGGGGAAGCTAGTGATATCCTTTGCAAACAAAAGAAGCTTTTGGTAGGGCTCTTAATATGAAGGTCAAGGCTTTATTTATATTCACATTCAATTCACAAAGAATAAAAAATCAATACAGATACGAAGCTGACATACATTGTCCACAAGCCTTAGTATTTCTAAATGCAACACAGAAACACACACAAAAGGAAACTTCAGCAGAAGAGTCTGGGTCACCGACATTCACACAAAATTCTACACTTTGCCCCCAGATCCCAAATATAGAATCTGTTCTACTAATGCTTTGCTATTTTTGAAATGCTCAAATGTATTGCCTGTTCTGCCTGCTCAATGCGTTTTATTAACAGCCTTTAGAAATTAGAGGGACTTCTGAATACCTCTTCTTGCGTTTCAGGAATTTCCTCGTTACAGAGGGCAAAGGCTCGCACTAGGTGTACTTAGTGGGACTTAGGAGCTGTGAGGGATCAGGAGTGCTCCGTGGGTGAGGAAGCCAACAACAATGCTGAACAGTGGCAGATTTCGACTCTAATCACAATGACAGAAAAAGACCAAGGCCCTGTCACTGGTCACACGTTCAGTTGCAGTGACATCTTTCAGGCTGTTACCCAAATGGTCCATTAAACATATTGAAAATGAGACAGCATCCCTCAGCCAGGCAGAATTCTTTATCCTCTTTTATCCTTGGACGTTTATGACTACAAAGAAATTGTAAGGCTACGGTAAGAATCATCCCATGTCTGTCTTTCCGCCTCTAGCCTCGAAGTAATGTCACTTATTTAAACTGGCCACGATCTGTACACAAGGCCATGCCTACGCGGGGGCAGGGTTTGGATGCCTTAGGATCTTTCGGCTACTTTTTTTGACGTGGTATTTGAATTGTAGGGATGGACACATGCGTGTGTCCATACACACACAGAAAAGGGTGGAAAATGGAATTGTGGGACTTGTCACCATAGTTATTCAAAACACGAAGGGCGGTTTTTGCGGTCGTTCGGGTCAAAATACAGATAGACCTTGAAAGAGGTGTCTCCCCAGGGCCAATGTCCATAGGCAACTACAGGGCCCAGGAAGGCTCCCTCCTTCCCTACGGATGGCCAGTGGGCCAGGGAGGACAGCTCTCTCCCTGGACTCACCTCCCTGGGCTGTCCTCCCCTCTGCGCTGGACCTCCCCAAGCCCACCCCTGAACAGAGCAAGGCCCCTGGAGGAGTTCTCAATGCCGGGGAACCCGGGCACGCTTGGGGCAGCCAGACAGGTCACACAAATACTTGGAAAACAAGAATCAGGGTATTTTATCCATGGTCATCCCTAGTGGGAGATAAGCCAGAATCAGAGCAGAAGGTAATAAAGTAAAGGAGACCATGTAATCGTCCACGTATACAGACACAGGTATTCATTGTGATTCCCGAATTTCTGACACCGCTGGGTGGCCTCCCTTCCCCGCCCCGTGGATGCTGCCAGAACCAGACCTTCCACTGCAGTCTGTTCAAGGCACGGATTCCGAACACCAGTAGGTGCGATCGAGGCTTACGAGAACATTCTAATCTAATAAATGTTAAATAATTATATTCTCACTCCATGCATTTTATTCTTGTTTTAAAATAAGCTATTTCCGGGGCGCCTGGGTGGCGCAGTCGGTTAAGCGTCCGACTTCAGCCAGGTCACGATCTCGCAGTCCGTGAGTTCGAGCCCCGTGTTGGGCTCTGGGCTGATGGCTCGGAGCCTGGAACCTGTTTCCGATTCTGTGTCTCCCTCTCTCTCTGCCCCTCCCCCGTTCATGCTCTGTCTTGCTCTGTCCCAAAAATAAATAAACATTGAAAAAAAAATTAAAAATAAAATCAGCTATTTCCTTATCATAAAAATACATGACAAATTTTGGACATTAAAAAAAGAGACAGAAAAAATTGAAATTCCATAATCCCACTTTTCGGGAAAAAGAACGAACAACTCTTAAAACTTTGGTGTGGTTCCAGAGTCTTTTTTTTCTTCTGCTCATATTAAGATATATCTTACTGTAATTCATCTTATACTAAAGGTACAACTCTGTGCATTGCGTTTTACAAGCGACGTTGTATTCAATCAACCTTTTGGGCTTTCAAATTGTTTTGACTTTTAATATTATTTTTCTGATAACTATAATGATATCTACCTCTGAAGAAGTGAAAACATCTGAGCATGTAACGTTCTAAACGCTAATTAATACTAAATTCTTTCTAGAACCCTTTTCCAGTTTCTACCAGCAGGATGCTAGCTTCACTACATCACAAATACACTTAAACGTAAATACTTCAGAAGAGCCATTTGAAACTATCCCAATACGATTTTTTTTTAATTTTAAGCTTTTCATTTTCTTTTGCGGAAAAATGGAAAACATGTATTTTTTAGAGTTATAGGGGACTTTATCTATCATGTGATGTGAACTCTGCCATCATCACCACAGACTAATTTGTGATCGCAAGAAAATCATTTCACATTTCTGCCCCTCACCTGTCTTGTCCATATCACACGAGTTAATTGCCTGCGAGGTCACCGGGGGGATTCAAAAGGTGATGTGTAGACCGTGCAAAGAACAGCCATGCCATTCGGTAAGCCCCCAAGACTGCCGACAGATTTTTGTTGGTTTGCCCCCATGGCTCTGAAGACCGAGGCCCAGAGAGGTTTGCTAAGTATCTTAGGAAAATGGAATCGAGAAATACAACCCTTTCGGCACAGCGTCCTAGTGCTTAATCGGTCCAAGGACATAAAATATCTAACAGACTGGGGCACTGTGCATCTCAGGAGCACCGTGTGCACCCCAATTCTGCTAATGAAACATTGACTTAGGTCTTATCACTCCAGACCTCCACTTACTTTCCGACCTCACACAGCCCGTTGGTGCCACAGATGTGGCGCGAGCGAGAGTTGCATTTAGATGGACCTGGTTTTGGATCTCAGCTCCTTCCTTTACTGGCTGGGTTGTAACAAGACACCTGACCTTTTTCAGCTTTTATATTTTCAGTCTTGCCATGCATTGAGACGACGGTGGTGATGATCATGGTGGTGGCGGTGACGCAACACCCCAAAGATGCATTGTGGGCCCTGGGAACTTCTCCACCGTTCTCCGTAAACCACCCTCCTGCCTCATAGGGCAGAACGCTTCCCATTTCGTGAGCGCTCATTTGTTTTCCTGGTTTTGCTCTCGGCGGTTCTGGAGGATGAGCAGGAGAGGTGTCGTGACTCTACTTTTCCACGGATAAAGTACGCAGAGCGCCAGGTTGGCTCTGCGATGCGCCTGACCTCCCCTGATGTGTGTGGCGGTCGGGGAGCCAGCGCTCCTCGCTGGTCCCCAGGGACCCACCGAGCACCACTCGCTTCCTTCCCCGAAGCCCCGTCTGCACCCATGATGCTCGTGAGAGAAGCTGGACAGCAGCACGGAGAGCGACCATCACCTTAATGCTCTTCAGTGACGGTGGGTTTTCCAAGGTCACGTGCTTGTAGTTACATTCCTCAGCGTCCCTGATCCAAGAAGTTATAACCTTGATAACCGCCCCGCCCCTTCCCTCCCCGCATGTAGATCCTGGCTGTTTTGTTACACAACTGGAAGCAGGGAGACTTTTCTCCGGATCAATTAATGGTGATGAGGGGTCCGCTGGTATTGATTGAGCCTCCGGTATGGATTAGGGGCATGAGTAAAACTCCCCATGCCTTCCCTGTGGGTCGGAAACACAGACATGCCCTTCCCACGCCAGACGGCTCACTCCCTGAACTCATTAAAATTCATGACGACGTGAGTGGGTGGTAGGGCACTCGCATCTTTGTGAGGTTTATGGACAATTTTTCCTGCTGTGCCTGTGATGGTAATTCCTTAGTTAAATAATTCATGGTGATATTAAGAAGCTTTTTCCTCCAACTATTATGGAGGAAGAAGGGATTTTTTTTTTTTTTTTTTTTTTTTACGGAAAAGGTCAAGGGAAAGGCCGTCAATTCCCTTTTTTTTCTTTTTGAAGAAAGTCATAAGATTCATTGAAAATACTGAAATTAAAGAAAACCAGTTTAATTATTGGCTGCTAGACTGAAACATTTGTTCGTGTCAAATGAATACATAAGCCCATTGCAATCGTGTGAAGAATTTCGTGCCCCAAAGCCAAGATGCATAACAATGCACTTGAAATTTTAACAATGCAGTTAAGAAAAACACGGGGAAGGAGAAATATTGTGTATTGGGGGTGGCATAAACCAGGGAAATCGGGGGGCGATGGGACGTGGGTTAGGTGTAGACGGAAGAGAGAAGGCCCCTGTGTAAGATACATGTCGCAGCGTCAGGGCTGGGTCAATAACATTTATTGAGTGTCTGCCATGGGCTAACCATTTTGAGAGGCACTTGCTACCCAGACTAATACTTAACTCATAAGGTGGTGGTATAAGATGGGTAATATTATGATTAGCATCCTGTCTTATAAACATGGAAACTGGGGTTCATCGAGGTTAAGTCACTTTCCCAAATCATGAACTAGATGGCCATAGTTCTGTTTTTGATGGCTGTGGCCTTGTCTGCCTATTATCCCCAGGAAACCACCTAGGAAGCTGAGGCCCCTGGAGGAGAAGTTTCTCGTCTAAAGGCACGGAGCTAATAAAGTGGAAGAGCGTCCAGGATGCCTGCAGGCGGGAGAGTCCTAGCTGACTGCAGTGAAGCCTCACCCCTGTAGTCAGTAACCGCCATCATGCAAGATGCCCAGCAGGTCCCAATTCCTGGAGCCCTCAGCTCACACTTTGTATGACGCTGGATTGGACTTTGTCACCTGCCTCAGCAACCATGGCTTTCTGGAACACCTGCTTGGTCATTAGCTGAGCCCAAGTCCTCAACCTCTACTGGGGACTTGCCTTTCAGATACTAGTTGATTGAAAGTCAACTCTTGGAGCATGGTGGCTCAGTGGGTTGAATGTCCAACTCTTGCTTTTGGTCCAGGTCATGATCTCGTGGTTCATGGGATGGAACCCCATGTCAGGCTCTGGGCTGACAGCTTGGAGCCTGCTTGGGATTCTCTCTCTGTCTTCTCTCTCTCCCTCTTTCTCTCTCTCCCTCCCTCCCTCTCTCTTCCCCTTCCCCACTCGTTCTCTCTCCCTCTCTCTCTCTCTCTCTGTCTGTCTCAAAACAAAAAGTCAGCTCTTCTCTGAAAATGTTATTTTTCCCTGCAAGTGCAAACAGAGACTGCAAACCCACTGGCCGT
Source organism: Puma concolor (assembly GCF_028749965.1). Lineage (NCBI taxonomy): Eukaryota > Metazoa > Chordata > Mammalia > Carnivora > Felidae > Puma > Puma concolor. The sequence goes on along the minus strand of NC_141669.1, from coordinate 4,210,449 downwards.
GACCTCTTCTTCCCAGCCCCGTGCCCCTGCTTCCCTCCAGAGCCTTTGCGGGGATTCCCTGAAGTGCAATGCCACCTACACCACTCCCCCAATGATCCCCAGGCGCTGGGACTACACAATGACCACACAATGTGTCTCTGGAACCAACGAAGAAGATCCTGGATCCCTCCAGGGCCTTGTGGAAACTCGAGGTCAATACGGCAAGACATTCCAGGACCTCTAGTACCCAGAACTTGATCTAGGGGAGGATCAGGCGGAGACCGGTCACTTGTGCTTGGCCCAGCAGTGAGGATCACATTCGTTAATATCCGAAAATTCTGCAAATGTGACTTTGGAGGGGAGTCACGCATACATGTGCGCTATTCAGATTAATTTAGCGTTGGAAACTTCAGTTTCAGAATGCACTTTAAAATGTTTCTGTCTTTAGTTTGTTGAGGCTTGTCAAGATTTTAGGACTAATCATCGTCATCAAGTCAGGTGGCTTTCCTAAAAATGGAGAGCTGTAACTGGAAAGTATTAGCCATACTAATACTCTGTGTTTGCCACATGGTTCTGGGCCCAGCCTTGCACCCGAGTGCAAGAGGCAAGTGGTGAGCGATTCTTGGGTCTAGACTTCCTTCCTTACTCTGTAATCTGATTGTGCGGCTTCTTCTCCCCATTTACGGTCTAAGTAGATGACAGGCCTCTGGCCCATGTTACCTTGATTCTGTGTGGTGTGGAACCCAGTGGTGTCAATGACAGAGAGAGAAGGAGAGAAGGCAGGCAGGCGAGGACACAATTTGGTAAAAGGATGGAATAAAGATCCCCGTTTAGCAGCAGGTCTGATTGCTTTCATTTTTGGCCAGAACTATCCAGTAACTTTTGTAAGGAGGCATTATGAGCGAAAACCCTGCACGGCACAGCGGGCTGTCATCTGGGATGTCTTCCAGAAGTCAGAGTCTGATCAAACCCACCCCGACACGTCTGTTACTTTCTACTGTGTTCATTTTCATTCCCCTCGCTGTCAATACACACGAGGATTTCTGCAGGCTCCAGAAGGCCTCGGATGCTTCCCAGTAAGACACATCTGTTGAATTTCTCAGGAAAGATGCCGATTGCTATTATGAATCTTCCACAGAATTTTTTTTTTATTAAAATGTCATTCAGGCAAGGAGGGTATTTTAATCAGCTACCAGGGCAGCATTTCTGTAAATTTCTTATCTCCATTTGTTACATCCAGGAGTCTGTTTCTCTTACAATTATTTTTATGATACATTTGATCATTTAGAACGATTTTTTAATACATGGAATAATTTCAAAAGTAAATACAGGGAGTTCCCCTATACTTCACACCCAGTTTCCTCTGGCATCAGCGTCTCGTGTTCGTATATGATGCACTTGTTGCAACGAACGCACGACTAGTAATACGGTACCATTAACGAAGGTCCGTACTTAATTAGATCTGTTCCGCTCCAGAATCATAGGCAGGATATCATAATCCATGTATCGTCATTAGAGAATCCCCAGGCTCCGCTTGGCTGCATGTGAGAATACACGGCATTGGTCTTTCTCCATCTGATTTCATTCACGTAGCAAAATGCCTTCAAGGTCCGACCACGTCGTCACAAGTGGCAAGATTTCATTTCGTTGTGACTGAGTAGGATCTCCTTGTGTGTATATATACCACCATTTTTTGACGGATTCATCCGTCCATGGACACTTGGGTTGTTTCTATGTCTTGGCTATTGTAAATAACGCTGCAATGAACATGAGGGTGCAGATACCTTTTCGAGTCCGTGTTTTCATTCCCTTTGGATACGTATCCAGAAGGGGAATTAATGGATCATATGGCAGTTCTGTTTTTAATTTTTTTAAGGAAGCTCCATACCGTTTTCCATAGCGGCCAGCCTAGTTTCTATTCCCACCAGCCATGCACAAGGGTGCCCTTTTTCTCCACATCTTTGCCAACACTGGTTTCTTGTCTTTTGGATGATAGCCATCCTGACAGATGTGAGGTGACAGCTCATTGGGGTTTTGATTTGCATTTCCCTGACGATTAGCGATGTCAGACACCGTATCATATACCTGTTGGCCATCTTGACGTCTTCTTTGGGAAAATACCTGCTCAGGTCCACTGCCCACTTTTTAATCTTTTTTTTTTTTTTTTTTTTTTTTTTTGCTATTGAGTTATACGAATTCTTTATATATTATGGATATTAACCCCTTACCAGATATAACTTGCAACTAGTTTCTCCCATGCACTAAGTTGCTTTTTCATTTTGTTGGTTTCCTTTGCTGTGCTAAGGCTTTTCAGTTTGATGCGGCCCCACTTACCTACTTTTCCTTGTGTTGCTCAGGTCTTAGAGTCCTATCCAAACACTCAGTGCAAAGACCAACGTCACTGGAGCTTATCACTGTGTTTTCTTCCAGGCATTTATGGACTCAGGTCTTACAGTCAAGTCTTTGATTCATTTTGAATTAGTTTTTGAGTAGGAGGAGGAGAGTGGTCTAATTTCATTCTTTTGCATGGGGCTGACAGGTTGCACAATGTTCCCAATTTTGACCAGCGTATAAGCTTACCATCCTGGTCTTAATTAGCATTTCATTGATTAGTCCTAGAGTGGAACATTTTAATAACTTTATGGGCCATTTGGACTTTCTTCTGTTTGAGATTCCCATTTGTTCTTTTGGTTAACTTTTTTCTGTTGGACCGCTTGTGATCAAAACAAAACAAAACAAAACAAGGGGCGCCTGGGTGACTCAGTCGGGTGAGTTTCCGACTTCAGCTCAGGTCATGATCTCACAGCCCATGGGTTCGAGCCCCGTGTTGGACTCTGTGCCGATGCCTCGGAGCCTGGAGCCTGCTTCGGATTCTGTGTCTCCCTCTCTCTCTGCCCCTCCTCCACTCATGCTCTGTCCGCCTCTCCCAAAAATAAATAAACTTTGGGGCACCTGGGTGGGTCAGTCGGTTAAGCGTCCGACTTCAGCTCAGGTCATGATCTCGCGGTTCGTGAGTTCGAGCCCCACTTCGGGCTCTGTGCTGACAGCTCAGAGCCTGGAGCCTGCTTTGGATTCTGTGTCTCCCTCTCTGTCTCTCCCCTGCTTACTCTCTGTTTCTCAAAATAAATAAACATTAAAAAATTTTTAAAAATTAAAAAAAAAACAAAGGCCCAAACCACAACTTCAGGATTGTTATTTATCTAGAATGACACACTAATGCGTCCTTAGTTACATCCCTTGTAAATATCTGCTCTCAGTCATAGCTTAGCTTTTCATGATTTTTCAATACAAAAATTCTCAAATTTTAACGTGTGAATTTTTCGACTTCCTTCTTTTATGAAGTAGACTTCATATATTTCACTCACGAAAATTTCCCCTGCTCCAAGGTTATACATAAAGTTTTCTTGCATTTTTTCCTAAAATTTGCTTTTGAGTCCATGTGGAACTGATTTTTGATTATGGCGCGAAACAAAGGTTCAATGTTATGATTACTTTTTAGGTAATCACTTGTCTTACCATAAATTTATTGACTAGATCATGTTTTCCCCACTAACCTGCAATATCACTTCAGTCATATTTCAAACGCCCATGTACCTGAGTCTAATTCAGGTTAATTCCTACTGGCAAAGGAACTGAAATTTTTTCACTTGCGAGGACTTTCTATATAAAGAAATCCGTTTCAAAGTTTATTTCAACATATTATTAATCAGTGATATATTTATTATAACAGAATAGTGTAGTTTCCTCATCAAGTTAAAGCTTGATGAAAGAACACAATTACACTATTTAAAAAAGCAAATTGTTTTTGATTTTTAAATGGGGCAAATACTATAGAAAAAAGTGATTGAAACCTATCGAAGGGTCATTTTCCATTTGAGATGTGTGGAGAAGACTGTTCAATGCGGGCTTACTTTTTATCTTACACTGAAACTTTTTATTTTTATTTTTTTTACATTTATTTATTTTTGATAGAGAGAGACAGAGCACAAGTGGTGGAGGGGCAGAGAGAGAAGAAGACACAGAACCGAAGCAAGCTCCAGGCTCTGAGCTAGCAGCACAGAGCCCGACACGGGGCTTGAACCCATGAACCGTGAGATCATGACCTGAGCCGAAGTTGGATGCTCAACCGACTGAGCCACCCGGTCGCCCCAACAGTGAAACTCTTTCAAAAAGACTGTATGTAGGGGAGCCTGGGTGGTTCAGTCGGTTAAGTGTCTGACTCTTGGTTTTGACTCAGGTCATGATCTCACAGTTCGTGAGTTCAAGCCCCTCATCGAGCCCTGCAGTGATGATGCAGAGGCTTGGGATTCTCTCTCCTCTGTCTCTGCCCCTCCCCTGCTCTCTCTCTCTCTCTTTCTCTCCAAATAGATAAATAAACTTTAAAAAAAAAATGGGTTGTATGTAAATGGGATTCTCCACTACTCAGCCTGAGAACCAGTAATAATACGGCCAGAAGACAATAACTTAAAATCTGTTGTTACGGAAGACAGAGGAAGGGGAAGCCCTGTGTGAGCAGGGTTGCTGACATGAGGTTGCCTCCTTTTAAGTGACACTGACAAGGAGTCAGTGTCAGAGGAAGGGGAACCCACTGTTGCAAAGCAAAAAATAAAGAAGGTCAGGTGGGAAGGAAAAAAGAGGTGTTTACTCATATAAAATTATATTTACGAGAAACCTTAACAAAGTGTAGAAGATTCCGGTGACGTCTAGTGTCAAATTTGTGGTGTTGCCATTTGGGGTTTCTAGTCGTCCACAACCTAACCAGGGAGGAGGTCTCTCCGATGGGTGTCCGTCACTCCTTGTCAGTGTCACTTAAAAGGAGGCAACCTCATGTCAGCAACCCTGCTCACACAGGGCTAGCTGCAAGCCTGAGTGTGGTCACCGAGAGAATTCACTCGATGGCATGTGCAACTAGGTCTAGTTCTGCATTCTGTAACCTCCTTGGGGGCCATGGAATGCTGCCATATGTAAAAAGTGTAAATAGGAAGCCAGTAGGATAACCAGGTACAACAGTAGTAAACAACAGTGTAAACCACACATGACAGGAACATTTACTCACTAATAAGTCGAAGGAAATGGAGCGTGTGTGGTGAACACATAGAATATTACAAGTATTCAGAGCGCCTGGGTGGCTTAGTTGATTAAGCATTCAACTTCGGCTCAGGTCATGATCTCGCGGTTCATGAGTTCGAGCCCCGCGTCAGGCTCTGTGCTGACTGCTCAGAGCCTAGAGCTTGCTTCGGATTCCGTGTCTCCCTCTCTCTCTGCCCCTCCCCTGCTTGCACTCTGTCTCTCTCTCTCTCTCTCTCAAAAATAAGTAAACATTAAAAAAAATGTGTTTAAATATATAGGCAATGATGATTCACGCTGACTATGCTTGTCTCCAAGGACAGCCCGTGGAGCTGAGACAAACTCGAGAACGAAAAACTCTAACTCACAAAAAAAGTAATTTTCCAAACAACCTTGAGAGGTAGTCTCACAAGGCCCGGCATTGTTATTACATGTTAACGTCTGCTTGCCTTACTCAACACTCACAATATTTGACAGGGTTTTGATCCTCTCGACATCTTCCTGTGATGGATGGATTGTAGGAAGTTGAGTTTGCAGAAAAGCTGAATGATCCGTAGAGGACCCTTCATGTTCCTGGCACAAATTCAACTCTGGAATTTCCAGTTGGGCCTTCCTTTTCGTTACTGACACCTACTGATGCTGATGTCCTTAAAACATGGTTTCATGAAATCCTGAAAATGCAGGTCAAGTAATCACCTGTGATCTATAAATATAATCCAGAAAGAGTATTTGTAAAGGTTCTAGAGTATGAACGATGCATTGCTTTGCAGAGTAAAGAGTAGATACTATTTCTTCCTTGTCCTCATATCCGGTAGCAAGAAACGTGAAATTTACCACATTTGAACCGCAAATCAGCAGTGGGTCTAGAGGAAAAGCTCAAACTTCACTCACAAATCTCTAGACTCAAACCTTGCTCTACTGCTTACAAAGTCTGTGACTGACTTCAATCCAGAGTCTTGGATCCTTCCATGAATAGCTCGTTGTGAGTGTAGACTGAAGTCTCCTGGATGGTTCTAGATGCGTGAGTCACACTGCCTCCTTGTCTTCATTTGTCCCCAAGTTCTATGCACCATCTTGAAGGTTTACCAGTCCCAGTTCACAGCCCGGTTTGGAACCAGATGAGAGATGGACACAGGAATTAGAAGGCGGTGGGAGGATTTCTTACACGTAACATCGATGAATTTGGTTAACTTGTGACCAGACGGGTTTGCCAAAATTCCCTGCCTGATGCCCCTCCACTGAGTCAAATCCGCATCTTGGAAAGACCAGCTGGATGAACTCAGTAGGAAGAGCAGGTCTGCAGAACAGACGCACATCTGGAGGCAGGCCATCTCCAAGATCATTCAGGAAGGCCGCTAACTCAGAAGGAAATGGAAGAAAAGAGTCCAAAGCCCTCAGTGCTCAATGTTCTAACAGAGTGACTCTATCCATTTAAGAAAAAGAGGATCCAACCTGTTACAACCAACCAGTCAAGGCTAAGTCATTTCTGCACAGGGAGGAATGCATGGGCGGGGGGGGGGGAGCAGTAGGGGAAGAGGCCAAGACGGTCACATGGCATCCTTCTTCCCCACAGTATGTGCAGGAAGGGGTGATGACCTCTTCCTTGCGAGCCTCACCACCCTTCCTGCCACTCAAGCCGGAAGTACTGAGATTAGCTGGGACGTGACTTCTCTGTGCATCTAGACCCAACTCAACCCTTACCTCCAGTGTCACGCCCTATGCCGGCTGACCACGCCCCGCTGTCTCTATGGCCTCTTTCTTTTGTTTTCTACTTCTGTTCGACCCACATGAGCTCCCTCCCACCTGCCATTTGTGTAGGTCATTCTTCATTCTGTAGCTCATCTCAGCTCCTGCCTGTTCCTTCAGGAAGTGCCTCTCTGTCTCCTGTTTTCCTTTGCTTCTCAGTGACAGGTGCGTTACAACCCAGATGTCACAAGGACCCGGGCATAACAACAGAAATGTAGTAGCTTCCGTTGATCAGGAATCACGACGATGCACCAAGCTCTGGGCCACGCATTTCTGTTTGCTTACGCTCCACAGCCCCCTATGATCTCAGTCTACACTTTGAGGCATTTGTTGAGTTAGCCAAGGTTTGGAAATAGTAACTAAGCCCAGTCTTTGAGGAAGGACCCTGACTAACAGTGACAATCATACAGTCAGGATTCTGCCCCATTCCCTCCTGGTCCCCACGAGGGTCGGCATTCCGGTGAAACTTGGGGACATTACGTGTCAGGGCCGGGGAGAGACAGGTTGCATTATTGCCGTCTTAGAACCAGACTTCCCAGCTCTTGGATCTTCGGGGGATGCTTTGATATCGGAGGTTCAGGTGAAAGAAGCTGCAAGAAAAACACGAGACAAGGCACACGTGTACATCCCGGTTACACACTCCAGGTGTGTGCGTTTATGCCTGTCCAGGGCTCTGGCATTCTCCGAGAGTCCAGAAGCAGAGAGGACAGCAGGCACGTGGCAATCACACTCCCGTGCATTTCCGCACACGTCCGTGGCCGTAAGGGGAGACTAAATAAGGCAGCATTCAAGACAGGTTCCGGGCAGCTGCAAGATGTCTTTTCTGAACACGAGTTTAGGTGGATAAGAGTTCAGTAAGTGAATCTTCATTATCAATCCGCCAGATAGCTAGAGTTACACAGAAGTGTCCCTCCTTCCGTGCAGGGAGGTATGGCCCGCGTGGCAGATCGCGTGCTTTCTATGTGTCCATCCCTGACACACGTGACCGCAAGAAGACATCTTCAGCCCCAGACAAGCCTACTGGTTGCCCCTGCTTCTGCCCACGCCTCTGGAGGAGGGGCAGTGCGATTCCACGGACCACGTTGTCTGTAACGCGGTCCCCTTCCTTTAGCCATGGTTCATCTTGACGAGGAACGTTTAAAAGCAACAGTGTAATATGATCAACAGTGTAATACGATCAGCAACACCCATCTTCGGAAAAGGAGTCTGGCTGAAAGCTTTCTGTCCCCATGAATACTGCGGAGCCTTCAGCCTCACGTCCGTGGTGGGCGTGAAGTCCCGCGAGCGGCTCCGGTTCTGTCCACACCGCCTGCAGGATCAGGGCTCTGGCTGAACCGGTTCCGGTAGGGGCTACCCCCGCCAGCAGGGCGAGGAGGGGGTGCAGGCATGCGGGGCCCTGCTCCCCTCCCCTCACTCAGCTCTGCCTCGCCTTAGCCGCCGGGCACTTCAGCCTCGCTTCCGAAAAGCTTCACCGAGTCTTCCGTGGGCCCCCTCGTGCGTGTGGTCCTTCCCAGAGCTCTGACATTGGCTTCTACCTTCAGACAGCACCCCTCCCTGCCCCTCGGACTCTTAGCATGCCACACTCGGCGATGGATCATTCCACCCCGCCCCGCAGAGGCTCACCTCTACGCCTGGAGATGTGGCCCACGTGGCTCCATCAGTCCCGGTCGCTCCTGGAGAAAAAGAAGTTTGCAGTGCACCAGGTTTCCACGCCCAGGATGGACCTGAGAGGCTCTGTTTTGGAGTCCTTCACAAAATTTTACTTACCCAGAGCCATTACCATCATATCGCCCGTCCATCTTTCACTTCCTCGAGGAGCAGAAGTTGACGTCTTATCCCCAACAGGCATTCTCTTCTTTCTGGTTGAACTCAGCCACACACAACTGCCCTTCCTGCAAAGTAATTGATGCACAGTTGACTTGGTCCTCAGGACCAAAGAGTAAGACCTCACATCCAGGGAACGGGGAGCCCTGGGGTCAGCAGCGGAGCCCCCGGTGGCTGTGGTCCTGTCTCCGAGCAGGTCTTCGTTGTGGATGAACCAGAATGATGAGGGGATGGTGTTAGAAGACAGCATATTGGGGCGCCTGGGTGGCGCAGTCGGTTAAGCGTCCGACTTCAGCCAGGTCATGATCTCGCGGTCCCTGAGTTCGAGCCCCGCGTCGGGCTCTGGGCTGATGGCTCGGAGCCTGGAGCCTGTTTCCGATTCTGTGTCTCCCTCTCTCTCTGCCCCTCCCCCGTTCATGCTCTGTCTCTCTCTGTCCCCAAAATAAATAAACGTTGAAAAAAAAAATTTAAAAGAAAGCAGCATATTGTTTATTATTTCCTTATTTCGCTGTGACTCTTTTTATACTTCGCTTATTTATAAAACGGACAATACCTGTCCTGTCCATCTCACAGATTTGCTGGGAAGATACCAAATGAGCTAATATATGTGCTGATACTTTACAAATTACGTATCCTTATTCACATATGTGACATCATTAATGATTCATAGGGATAGAAGTAGTTGTTTTTTTAGTGATACTAAAACCACACTGCACTTTTTTCACTGCTGCTTCAGTATGGAAACTTCCATTGTTCATAGAAGAATTATAGGTTTTCTCAATACAAATATTCCATTACGGGGGCGGGGGACGGGTAGGGAATGGAAAGAGTGTGATCACTTTTATTAAAATTTGCTTGGATCCAATTTTTCATGTCAGTGTATATAAACAAGAGTTTTTTCCAGATAGAATGGGTTGATCGGTGCCCTAACCTGTCAGTGTCTCCTGTATCCCATGGTAAGAGTTACCTGATGTCTGTACCAGTGAGTGACTAATTAACCATCCCAACTCTCAGCAGCTACAACAACAAACCATCATGTCTCATACTTCCTGGTCCATTCGGTGGTTCCTTTCTCGTCCTGACTTAAGTGATCCCTGTAGGCAGCTGGAAGCTGGGCTGGACGGGGCTGCACGATACAGCCTGAGCCTACTCACGTTTGGTGTTTTTAGGCTTTGGGGTCTGGAGGTTTCTGAGTACCAGCTGCAGTCCACGGGTGTCTCCTCCCCCCGGAATCTAGCCCGCCCCACTTCCCAAGGTGATCGCAGGGATCCAAAGGCAGGAAGAGAAGGAGAGAACTAATAGAAAGTACTCCTCAAGTATCTGGATGCCATTTACTAATGCCTTACTGCCCCGAAGTGAGTCTCAGGCCAAGTCCAGATTCAAGGGGTAGAGGCAGTGATGTGGCCACGTTTGCAAATACTCCCCCACATTTGCTCACATCCCTGATGCCTCAGGGCCGGCTGGAGCAGCTGCCGAGCATTCATCTTGTGGTCAGCCCCAGGCCGGGCGAGGCGGGGCCTGCAAAGAAACATTACATACGGAGCCTGACCTTGTAAAGACAAGGTGCGCAGAAAACAGATATTGGAGAAAGGGCAGATGGAATAAAACGGTGGCCACTCCGGAGCCGGTTAATATGCAGGAAAAGAACTACAAGAAGCCAGACTCACTGGGAGAACTAAGGAATTCGCTCCCGTGGAGTAGTCACCTTAGACTTGCCTTATATTTTTTGCACGGTTGTGGTTAATTTGTTAAAGAAAACAGTGTGTGTGTGTGTGTGTGTGTGTGTGTGTGTGTGTGTGCATGGTGGTGCCTGTATAAGTATTTCCTTCGGGGAAGGCACCACCGCTCTCTGCTCCATGATATCCATATCGCCCATGTTTCAAGGCACTCCCGTGTTTCTAACGTCACTAGGCGCCCCCGGGCACACGTGGGGGAAGCCTTGCCTCCATTGTGGAGAAGAGGATGGGAAGAAGGAGGCTGGAAGGAGCCAGCTGGAGGCCGGTGATGAACCAGCGAGGGCAGAGGCTTCCCTCCCCTGGGGGCGAGGACGACAGCCCCACTGTCACATTAGGAAGTCAACCTGAAGGTCACGGAGATGCAGTCATATGCTTCCTCCGCCACCACTCCCTGAGTATCTGCTGGATGCCACCGTCTCTAATAGCGTAGAATGTTCTAGGGACGAGTGAGACTGTAAAGTAAAAAAAAAAAAAAATAAACGTTCTGGAAAATAATAAGCTCCATCAATACACTAAATCATGATGATGAGGGGCGCCCGGGTGGCTCAGTCGGTTGAGCGTCCGACTTCAGCTCCAGTCACGATCTCGCGGTCCGTGGATTCGAGCCCCATGTCGGGCTCTGGGCTGACGGCTCAGAGCCTGGAGCCTGCTTTGGATTCTGCGTCTCCTTCTCTCTCTCTGCTCCTCCCGCGCTCATGCTCTGTCTCTCTTTATCTCTCAAAAATAAATGTTAAAAATTTTTTTTTAAATCATGATGATGTGATTAGATACAGAGGGACGAGGCAGAGTGTGTGTCCCAAGGGAGCAGTGGCAACAGTGAATTGTTAACACCACGTAGTCAAAAAAGCCAGTTTAGCCGTTACTGTGTGACTGTAATCAACTTGCTCACGTTTGATTAAGTCTCCCCGTCTATAAAACAGAGAGGCATGTAATTGGCCTAGTTTCTTCTCGGGACTTTTTATGAATCAAAGGAGATAAGGTACCTGAGTGCGATTTGTGAAAGGCACACGTCATAGTCTGCTGCCATAATTATTGTGCTGTCCTCGCTACGATGACAGCTGTGGAAACAGAAGCAGAAGGTACATTGTAGACAGATCTCAGAGGCTGAGCGAAAGAGGTGAGGACAGGACGCCTGGGTGGTTCAGGGGGTTAAGTGTCCGACTCTTGATTTCGGCTCAGGTCATGATGTCAGGGTTCGTGGGACCCAGCCCTGTGTTCGGTTACACACTAACATTATAGAGCCTGCTTGGGATTCTCTCTCTCTCTCTCTCTCTCTGATAATAAATAAATAAACTTTAAAAAGATAAAAAAAATAAAGGAGGTGAGGACAGGTAAACTCCAGAGGAGAGGCAACATGGCAGACAGTGGGGTCTCAGTCACAGCCGGCTGAATTACACTGAACTCAGCGTTGAGAATACGGAGCAGGGAATGAACAGGTGACATAGGCTAAAATGGCGGCCGATCCCCCTCCCCAGCCCAGACCTGGCCCACCATCTTCTCAAACTCCAGTGGTTCATGTTCTATGGAGGAATATATGTTGCTTTTGGTGGCAAGGGGTGCTCTGGTGACTGAATAACTCAGTTTGAATCCTGTCCGTCAAGAAGGTTGGAATTTCTGCTTATCCGGGGTTTCTCAGCATGTCCTGCATGAAGCTGTACACAAGTAACGCCCCAAAATGTCTATGAAGTGAGGCTGGGCCAAAAATGTCTAACAAAACACCCTCCTTTTATGCTCGGTACCCTATTTCTGCAGAAGCCCAGGGATCTCTCATAAAGGTGGTCATCGAGCAAGGTGACCACTGACTCTTTCTGTAGATCTTAGACCTCACCCAATCTCTTCAGCCCTTCTGGGCTTTACTGTCTGCAGCCATAAAGCCCAGCCAATGACACCCACTTTCTCCGTTTGGAAGGATGGATGAAACAGTACCTGGACAGTGTCTGGCACCAGGTAAGGACTAAGGGGGAGGCAGTTGCTTTCATCATTTTTATTTCCTGTCATGGTCAAAGGCAGTCGGATGCGCTCCTGCCCCCCGCCCATCCCGAGAGATCATGAGAGTGGCCCACGTCCTCCTGAGGTTGCTGGCCCCTTCCAACCAAACCAGAACCAGCTGCTCCCGGGGTGGGGGGGGGGCTTTGCTGTATTTGTAAGGTGTGCTGAATCTGCCTCTCACCTGATCCTGGATACTCCGCGGGTTTCTCATTCCACACCACCTTGCGGGCAACAGGGCTCAAGCCACATGTTTTTGACAAGGATAATATTATCAGCTCCAGAAGCAAATCAGAGAAGTCGATAGCGGGGCTGGGTTTTACCCAACTTTGGGCCTTTGCAATCATCGAAGACAATATGTTGTGCAAAGTTTAAGTTCTAGAGGCTTGCAGGCTATGATAGTGCGATGCAAATGTAAAACAAACATAAAGTAAAAAAAGAGAACCAGGTGATCTTGTAAAATATATTCTTTTGGCTGAATCACTTCTTTCTTGCACAGAGATGGTCCGATAAAGCAAAAGACCCTTAAAAATAGAATCGGGGGGGGGGGTGAAATCATCTCTGAGTCCACACTCCAGGAGACGTACCTGCCTGGGTCCCCCTCCCTCACTAGGATGATAATTGGGACTGTAGTTCTTAGACCACCTACCTAAAGTTTATGATACGAAATTGTAAACTTGCTTATTATTTCACTGTAACTCAATTCCTTTCACCCGAACACGCACACAAGGATCTGTGCTCACTGTCAATGGTAGCAAGACTTAATAGCTTTGACAGGAGGCAGAGAGAATACTGAAGACCAGCCCACAGTCATATGGACGCACGGAGGTCTGAGAAATCTGCTACTGTAAAAGAGAAAAGTGCATGTTTCATCATCCCCCAAGGGGGTTAGGAGGGTTCTGGAAGGAGAGGATACTCCATCACGCATTGAAGGATGAGTGTAAAACCGTGGGCATAGAAAAAACAGGGAAGAGGGCAATTAATTCCAGCAGAACGAATAGCACGCATAGAATCAGGGCGTGCAAGTTCATGGCTCCTTGGGGAGAGAGCAGGTGTCTGTGCCCTTGAAAAAGGTTTTTGGGGCTCTGAATAGGGAAGGGAGCTTGGAGAAGCTGAAAAGCAAGATAAATCCCGGGGTGCCAATCTGGTTCCAAATGATCCCATAAAGTGGGAATTCTGGCACGCAGGTGATGGTTAAAGGAAAGGTAGCGGATTTTTAACAGCACCAACTTTATTTTGAGGTCAGTTCTCTGGAGAGAGGTTTGCTTTGATTGGTAGAATCTGCTCATGTATGCTGATCTAGATTGATCTACACATTTCTGGGAATTTATTGAACAGTTTCCAGACAGCAGGTTTAAGTGGGGCTGAGATCCATCGGTGAAAAAAAAAAAAAATCCCATAGTAAATTATCATTCTTTCAAATGCCATCTTGAGTTTATATATCGTTTTTTTTTTTCTTACAAGTTACTCAAATCATTTCGCATATAACATTGCATTTTCCCTAATGTTCCTAAGGCATAATTAGGTACATGCATTTCCAGGCTTATTTTATAAATATTGACATCTGACATATTGGTTACAGAATCTGCTGGAGAGAACATGACATCAAAACAGTCATCAAACTGCACATTATTATCAGCTATTTTGTGTATAAGTCACCACATAAATAAAAGCGTTACAGGCATTTCTCTTTCACTGCATACGTTTAATATTTTTACGTTGACTTTACAGTTTCAAAATAAACTCTACCAGCACATTATACAAATCTCCAGCACTACAGGAAAAAAAAAATGTAACAAGGAAAAATAGGAAAAAAAGTAGAAATATCACACATCTCATTACTTAGGTTGGAAGAACTGTCCAGACCGTGGTTGTGGGATCGTATTACTTCAGGGCCTGAAAAAGTGAAATGAAGACCGAGTTGACTAGGGGAGAGCCAACGGGATGGGTGCCTGAACAGAAATACAAGCAGCAGACCCTGGCAAAATGCATGGAGATTGAAGTTAAAACAACAGAACCCCGTGCGTGCCAAACAATCCATCTGTAGATAAATTTGGTCAAGGACAGTGAGCTTACAACTCCTACTCATATCTGGACGGTTATATGGATGTGAGATTAGATAAACAGAGAAGCAGAGAGATAAACAAATACAGAGGCACAAATAATTTTTTAACAGTAAGACCATGCTGTTATTTTACGAAAATTATTAAAATTAGTTTCACTTTAAAAAAAACTTTTTGAAGTTTATTTACTTTTGAGAGACAGAGGGAGACACAGATTTGGAAGCCGGCTCCAGGCTCTGAGCTGTCAGCACAGAGCCTGACGTGGGGCTCGAACTCATGGACGGTGAGATCCTGACCTGAGCCGAAGACAGACACTTAACCCACTGAGACACTCAGGGGCCCCCAAATTAGTTTCCCTTTTAACTAAAGAATAAACAGTTTTAAATTTCACAAAAATTAACTCCAAATGGGTCATGAGACCTAGACAGACTTCTTAGATGCACCCCAAGAGACAGAATCCATGAAGGAAAGAATTGAAATACTGGCCTTCATTACAATTAAAAAACTCTGCTCTGTGAAAGATAATATCAAGAGAATTAGAAGAGAAAGCATACTGGGAGAAAATATTTGTGAAAGACACATCCAATAAAAGGCTGTTACCCAAACTGTACAAAGAACACTTAGAATGAAACACTAAGAAAACAGACAACCTGATTACAAAATTGGCCAGAGACCTTAACAGACAGCTCACCAAAGAAGGGATATAGAAGGCAAATATGTGTATAAAAAGATGTTCCGTGTCTTATGTCATTAGGGAAATGCAAATTAAAACCACCCTGAGATGCCAGTCCACACCTGTGAGAAAGGCCAAAATCTGGGACATTGTGGAGCACTGGCGAGGACGTGGAGGGCGGGAATTCTCACTCGTTGCTGGTGGGAAAGCAAAATGCTGTAGCGACATTTGGAGAACAGTTTGATGATTTCTTACAAAACTAAACATACTCTTACTGTACAATCCAGCAATCACACTTCTTGGTATTTACCCAAAGGAAATGAAAACCTATGTCCACATAAACCTGTGTACAAATGTTTAGAGCGACTTTACTTCTAATTGCCAAAACTTGGGAGCAACCAAAACATCCTTCAGTAGGTAGGTAAATAATAAATAAATAAATAAACCATGAAACATCCAGACAGTGGAATAAAATTCAGTGTAAAAAGAAACAAATTGTCAAGGCATGAGAAGACATGAGAGAAACTTCAATGCATGTTGCTAACGAAAGAAGCCAATCTGATTGAATGACATGACATTCTGGATGATTGGACCACATGGCATTCTGAAAAAAGCAAAATGATGGAGATATTTAAGAGGCCAGTAGTTGTCAGAGGTGAGGATATGAATGATGACTAAGTAAAGCATAGAGGGGTGTTAGGAGCAAAACAATACTCTATATGATATAACGATGTATTATGTCCCTACATGTTTGTCCAGACCCACAGAGTACACGATTTTGAGGATGAACCCTCATGTAAACTGTGGACTTTGCATGTTTACGATGTGTCAACTGCAGCTCACCCCTGGTAAAAAGTGTCCAATTCTGGTGAGTGATGTTGGGAGGGATGTGCCAGTGAACAGGAAGAAAGTACCTGGGAAATTTGTGCACCTTTCAATTTTGTTGTAAACCTTCTCGATTCTAAATGTCATAAACTGGGGGCGCCTGGGTGGCGCAGTCGGTTAAGCGTCCGACTTCAGCCAGGTCACGATCTCGCGGTCCGGGAGTTCGAGCCCCGCGTCGGGCTCTGGGCTGATGGCTCAGAGCCTGGAGCCTGTTTCCGATTCTGTGTCTCCCTCTCTCTCTGCCCCTCCCCTGTTCATGCTCTGTCTCTCTCTGTCCCAAAAATAAATAAACGTTGAAAAAAAATTAAAAAAAAAATAAAATAAAATAAATGTCATAAACTGATTGTGTAAAACACTCAGCATCTGCACACTTGCACTTCTATAAAATCTCTGTTTCGTTTTTTCACAGTATTGGGTGACTGTGGACCACACTACATGAAGGAAATACCACACTTCCTTTTCTCCTTCTTCGGCTCCTGATTATTAAAATCACATTTTGTTTATAATGCATCCGATGTAAGTTGCACTCAGTCTACCAAAGCCTGGACTGTCCTGACCTCATGCTCTGTGTTTAAATAGATTCTTAATCACTGTGAATCCTTCTTCCAAAATATCTTCATTCCACCGATTTCTCTGTCACTTTCTTGTTTGACTGGGTTTCACCTTTGTTAAGAGCAAGCAGTTGTCTGGAAATTCTGCCTTTATATTTGGATGACTTCTTAGAGTTATAGAAACATTGGATCATGCATCCAGTCCCTCAGAATTTCATAAAAAGTGCTCTGTTTTCTGGCATTGGGTAGACCATACATTCTTTTATGTACTGAAAGATTAGTTATTTCATTAAGTAAACTTTTTCAAAAAGGACATATGGGAGTTACATTTCTTGTTTTTTTTTTTTTTCTTTTTTCATGTTTAAGGATGTCTTCCTATTTCCTTTTTTACAGTTAAAAAAAAAATCAACTGGGCATGTAATATTCTTGGCTCACATTTTCGTTCCCTAAGAAATTAGTAGATATTACAACACTGCCAGATTCCTGTTATTGACTGTAGGTGCCGAAAAGTATGAGACAAGACTAATTTTACCCCTTTAGGGAAATGCATTTTTCTGCTGGTTTATAAAACTTTTCCTTCCTGCCCCCCTCTCTCTCCCCCTCCCCATCTCCCTCCGTCCTTTCCTCCATTCTGTCCCAGTTTCTGCACATCGAGTACATGTAATTAGATTATGGACTGAATCATTTAGTTTCATGAAAAACACATTAGTCCACATATGGATCACAATCATTGATTTAGCAAATAATTTATTTGGTATCTTTTGGGAAGTGCTCATGAACTCGCAGTGAAAAAGAAAAGCCAGGACCTTGAACACAACCTACATTTTGACATGTACGTGCCTTCATTCCTCTCCCTCCAAAACCATGGCGTGTGACCCTCAGTGCCTTGCACACCTGTCATTGTCCTGTGCGCCTTCTCACAGGGCTTTATTTCATGCAGATTTCTGTATATTCTTATCTTTGTTGTTTTAACCTTAAAAATGTTTTATGGTGTGTGTAATCTTTTACAAGATTGCTCATTTAAAATGATATTGCTAAAATTCATTATGTCATTGTGTGTCACTCTTACTAATTTGTGTTGAGTGCTGTAGCATATATTAGAGTTTCTTCTGTTATTTGCTTGTGATACATTTTCAGATTGTTTCCAGATTTTTGCATCTGTGGAGTTTTGATAAGAACATTCTTATTCAGATTTTTTTCTCCAATGGAATAAAGTATAAAATTTTTTCATGGGGGTCTCGAATTGAATCCCCCTGTCCACTATGAGTTGTGATCATCTCTCTTTGAGATGATAGATGATAGATAGATAGATAGATGATAGATGCATAGATACATGGATAAGCTATTGCTATTTGTGTTTCCTCTTCTGGAAAATACCTGTCACGTTTTCCCACCGTTTTGGTACATTTGATATTTTCTTACTGATTTGCCAAAATATTTATATGATTTTTGTATTAATTTCTGTCATTTGTATATATTGAAAATACCTTCCTCCATTCTGTGACTTGTCTTTTCACTGCTTACACCCTATGGCTCTGGTACAAGTTTGTGGAAGGAATCAGTATCTTGACCGTGTTCTCTACTGGCTGAATTTAGCAAGGGAGGGGCAGCAAGAAACAGATAAGCTCGAGGAAAAAAAAAAAAATAACCCGTTCATAAGCAGAAATAGCAGAAAAATAAAGAAAGTCCTGAAATAAGAGCCTTGCGGGTTGGAAAATCCAATTCCTTATAGAGTCACGAAATATTAAAAGACGTTTAAAATTACTTTGTGGCATGAATATTCAGGCCGGTGAAAACAGCAAAGCGAGAGCAGTCCGTCTGTTGAAAATGGGAGTCTCCCAAGGGTCCCCACCAGAAGAGGCGTTGAACAACCAGGCCAGCAGCCACGTGACTACTGCAACATCTTCTACCCCAGGAGGGGAACCAGGCACTTGAGCGGAGTGACCACGGTGGCAGCCTGTGGCCCTGGAAGGGCTGTGTCCACAGCACAGAGCAGCGAGGGACCAGCCGGCGCCTGGGCGCCCGCACCCCTGACATCCCCAGACCGTGGCGCTGCCCGGCGAGCGATGTCAGACGCGCAGGCTGTTTTGGGAAGCCGCTGGGATCCGAAGGTCACTTTGTCACAGCAGCTGGCATTGCTTACCCTGACTGACAGGAAATATTTCCAAATATTCCCTGGCATATGCTTTCTGGTGGCACCGATAGCCACGGTTTCTAGGTCGCAAAGAGATATCACAACGCTGGAGCTTTGCTCTGGACACAGAATTCGATATATTCCAAAGGAACACAGTGTGGCTTCCTTGTTCCTTGTCTCTCAAGATATTAATTAGCCCCTCTGGAATACAACCATAAAGTGGCTCATCGCGTAGCTCTGCAGAGCTTTGCTCTCATATAGGGCAGAGCACTGATTAATTTTTTTAGTCTTACGACTTCTTTCTTGAAATGTATGTTGCCGAGTAGTAACTACTGATCATCAGCACGCTTCGGTTCCCAGGGAAGGAGGGCTACGGGTCTAGGAGTTAAGACACAGCCAGTGTCCTCCTGCTCGGCCGCCCCATCCTCCCCCAGTCCCTGGAGCCTCATCTGGGGATACTCTGCTTTCAAACACCACTCCAGCAGGAGCGATGCGGTCGCCGTTTGTCAACTGTATATGCCTTACTTTCTCATCGCCATGCCTCCAGCTGCTGTAGGTCTTCTTCTGGAACAACTTTTCTTTCCACCGGTACCAAACATTTTTTGGGTTTTTCTTGAGACAATTTAACCTTTATTTCATTCATTCATTCATTCATTCATTCATTCAATTTTTCGTACTTATTATTTTTTATGAATATAACTTATTGCCCAACTGGCTTACGCACAACACCCAGCGCTCATCCCAACAAGTGTCCTCCTCGATGCCCATCACCCTCTTTCCCCTCTCCCCCGCCCCCCCGTCCACCCTCAGTGTGTTCTCATTATTTAAGAGTCTCTTGTGATTTGCCTCCCTCCCTCTAAGACAAGAATAGACACTTTTCCAAAGAAGACATCCAGGCGGCCAACAGATACATGAAGAGATGCTCTCAGTGCCCACCAGTAGCAACTTCTACGTTAACTCTTTTATAAGGAAGTGCTCTGGGTAAATCACTGGCTTATAATAACGGCTCCGTACAGATTCGTTATTATTCTGTCATTATTTTCTGTGATTAAAACCTGTTAAAAATCTTACTGCCCGGGAGCCTGGGTGGCTCAGTTGGTTAAGCTGACTCTTGGTTTTGGCTCAGGTCGTGAGTTCATGGATTGGGGGATCGAACCTCACATTGGGCTCTGTGCTGAAAGCACAGAGCCCGCTTGGGATTCTCTCTCCTTCTCTCTGCCCCTCCCCTGCTAATGTTCTCACTCTTTTTTTGTCTCTCTCTCTCTCTCTCTCTGCCCCTCCCCTGCTCGTGTTCTCTCTCTCTCTCTCTCTCTCTCTCAAAATAAATAAACATTTAAAAAATCTTACAGCCAGACTTTCTACCTTTATGCTATACCTCTCTTAGAAGAACATTGAGAATTGTATTTACTGTTATTATTTTAAAGTGTTATCAGATTACTCTGTACAATTCATGGCATAGTAACAAAAAACAGTAAAAAAGAGAATATTAATTCCCAAAAGAATTAATTCCAGCTCTACCAATTATGGGTTATGTGACTTTGAAAATACAACTTATACCATCTCCGAGGCTGGTCCTTCGCTGCACGGTTACCTTCAGGGAGACTAAGTGGCTGTATGAGTGACCGAAAGGGCGAGTCCCCGATCGACACACATGTGTTCTCCCCTCACTCCTTCTTCTCGTGGAAACACCTCTGTTGATGTCACTCCTCTGTTTACAAACGTTCCTTGTTGGACGTCACCCATGTGCTGTGCAGTCATCGGTCCTCCGGGTGTGCTGGTTTCCTCTACGGCCCTTTCCATCCGCTGCCCCCCCAGGCACCCAGCCCCATGGCACCGCAATCCCAATGGGCTCCACCCTTCAGCCGCCTTTACCAAAGCCATTTTGCCTACTAATTCCCAAACCCCCAAAACCCAAATCTTTTCTTCATGGCACAACTCAACAGGTGTCTTCTCATGCTGCCTTTGCGAGTTCCCTGCCACCCACCTCTTAAAAAGACTACTCGAATATAATTTCTCTACTGAACAGCGCAGTGCATGTAATGAGCCTCACTGTTTGCATCTTATGTTAATTTAAACATACATCTTGAGGGGCGCCTGGATGGCTCAGTCGGTTAAGCGTCCAGCTTTGGCTCAGGTCATGATCTCACGGTTTATGGGTTAGGGCCCCACGTCAGGCTCTGTGCTGACAGCTCAGAGCCTGGAGCCTGTTTTGGATTCTGTGTCTCCCTCTTCTCTCTGTCCTTTCTGACATATATATTTTTTTTCTTTAAGATATATATATATATATATCTTGACTTTCAGATACAAAGAAATTGGAAACGGATATCTCAGTCCTATTCAGTTCCAAATCAGGCCTGTATACAGCAGGTACTCAAAGAATGTTGCCGAACGAGAAATGTATACAGCAGACACTCAAAGAATGTTGCCGAATGAGCAATGTATACAGCAGGTACTCAACGAATGTTGCCGAATGAGAAAGGCATACAGCAGGCACTCAAAAAATGTTGCTGAGTGAGAAATGCACAAGACAGAGGGAAGCCGAAAGCGTTTTATTTTGTCGCAGTTTCCACTTACTTGCCCACCTGGTCAGAAGGCAGTTTCGTCGTGAAGGTCACCTGGAAGCAAATGGAGTTTAGCTCAGAGCAATCCTTGCCCACCGGAGTCCCTCCCCAAGCTTCCCCTGGGCTTAGAATCCTCTGCAGGCAATTGCCCATCAGCGCGTGTGTGGGAGGCTGGCGCTCACCGGGGACCACGAGCCTTCCTCCCCTGGGCGGGCCGAGCGGGGCGCTGAACTGTGTAAAGAAACATCTACACCCCTTTGATGATGGTGATGATGAGAGAAAGTTTCACCAAGGTATTTCAGACCGTCTGGGTTATTGCTTTGAAAAACTGCGTGTGTTGGCTCTGATCTTTTCTACTTTATGTCATTTGCTTTTATTATTTTAGTCACACTTTATACATTGGAGATCGGATCGGAGCAATAATAAGAAAATCTCTTTATTTGGACCTGGAGGCAATATTCTGAATATATATTCTTCTCTAGTAGACCCTAACCATATAGGCTTTTCCTAGAACTGCTTTTATTAGATTTCTTGGAAGCAAGCAGAAAAGATTTGCTGAATTACATCTCTAACTCATGATCAGACAGAGGGCAGTCACGGGTGCTTTCAAATGATGCACGCACACTGAGAGCTTGCTTTGTGTCTTTCCTGAGACGGCTACATACATATATTCGGTGTGTTCAACTGATCTCTGAAATGACAGTTCCTTTTATTCAAACAGGAAGCCTTTGAGTATGTTAGCGGCTTGTTTTTACCTCTAAAATAATAGTAACAAATATTCATAGTGCCTGAGCATACGCAGATTTCACTCTCGTGCCTGAAAGCGTCGGTCTCGTGGGGCGATGCGGCGAGGGAGGGTCCCGCCACGTGATCTCCCCAGACTTCACAAAGGTTCAGAAGTGTTGAGCGTCTTCTCCCAAATTGCGGCTACTTAGAGACGTGCTACCAGTAGGCAGCGATTTTGTGAGTCTCAACCCCTAGTTGTTTCCTTGGCACAGTCCAAAACGAAGCCATTTTTAGAATCAGGAAAACTACATGCTGTCTTATGCCCTATTGTCCCAAGCCCCTCTCCAAGAATCGGGTCCAACAGTAAGAGATGGACTTCTGTTTCCGGAGAGTTAATTATATGTAGGAGGGCCCTTTGTCTTTTGAAACGCAGTCTATTTATAATGTAGTATTACACGATTACCGGTGTTCCTTAGTACAAAGTTCCATTGTAAGAGGCTTTGGTGATTCTTTAATACCAATGTGTTGGAAGCCCAAACTTCTCAGAGTCTCTTTAATAAGGGACCCCAGACTTCCCCGGGTCGGCTGAGCCGTCTCCAGCCTCGCCCTGGCACCCTGGCTCTCTCCAGCACACGTCAGCCGGACCGCAGCCACACCTGGCTTCTTGTAGTCACCACACCTTTACATCTTTGCGACTCATCCAGGCCTGAAGCTTCAGATAGGAGGACCGAAGCTGGCATACGTTGGGGTGTGTCAACCCCGGCTTCTAATTCCTGGGATCACTCTACTGGCCAGGAGGGAAGGGGAAGGCTCAGGACGGAAAAAGGCCAGCGGTATTAGGGTGGTTTCAGAAGCTGCCATCAACGTTTCTCTTTGAGCTCAGTTGCCAAAATACGCTTGATCGGCCGCACCGAGGGGCCAGAGGGGCTGGGAAATGGCTTTATCCCCAGGGTCGACGGGCCTTTCTGTTTCTACAAAAAACTGGAAAACACATACATACTGGGAATTTGCAAACCATCTCTTCACTCAACCCTGGGGAGAATGACGCCGTGTAGGGACACATCCTCATTCAGGCTTAAGATTGAGGATTCTGCCAGAAACATAAAGAAGACTGGAGGACATACGGCCACGGGAAGGAGACACTATGACAACTGGGAGAGACGTGAAAGAGACAGAAGACATAGGGCTTGGTGACCAACTAGGGACACACGTTGAGAAGCAGCGACGTGTAGGAAGACACCGGGGCTTCTGCTCTGGTGATTCATCTTCTTGCTTTTATGTCTTAATAAGTATTCTTTTGGAAAATGGCAGCAGGAGGCAATGGTGCTTAAGGAGAGTTATTGTGGTTTCACCCGTCAGTTCACCCCCGGCTCCTTGTTGAAGACGGTACCGCCACCGCCATGGCTCCAGTGTCTGCCATCGCGTCCTGTTAAAAACGCCACCTGGCATCGCTCACGTCTCCCCACAGCTCACCGGCGCACGCGAACGATGCTTATCGGACCCCCATTTTGCGACACACACAGTAAGAGTTTGGGAAGGAGTGGTGCGCACAAAATGCCCAGCACCCAGCTCCCTCTAGCGTCACGTCGTGGTCAGCAGTGGGACGGTCTCAGGTACCGGCTTCCGTCCACCCTGTCACCTCCCAAAACTGTCCCCATCTCACTCCTGGGCCAGGGCTGGATCTGACTTTCCAGGTGCTACGATGGCTTGTCGACGTATGATGTCGCTTGTATGACGGCAGCACCTAAGGCCAGCGCGGGCACGGTTCTGACGGGTTTCACCCATTTCCGCTGCTTTGCTTCAGAGCAGCGTGAACCCCCTAATAGCGGGGAGTCCAGCAGGACCAGTGTCAAAGCCTAAATGAGGACCACACTGATGGGTCATCCCTGATAGCAGCAGTAGGACTTAAAATGGGAACATCGGGGGGGGGGGGAGTAAAACTCAGGATGCGGAGTCAGAGGCTGGTTACGGGGCTCTTTTCCCTCCCTGCTTTCTGCACTCCTCCTCTTTCCAGGCACCCACTTACAGAGTCTTCTTCTGGAAGGCTCTTCGCACAAAATGGCAGCATTGTGTGTTTATTCAGGAGGCTACACCTCAATAAGGTTCTTAGGTTGGAAATTCTGGCAAGGAATAGGTAAGCTAATCTATATTAAAGTGGCAGTGTCCACAAACATCATAGCTTGGTACTCATCCTAAGACAGCAGCGTGGTAGCCAAAGGAACGAATCTGTAATGATGGATTTCCCAGTGTCCCAGGGAGAGCAATTTCTCATAACAACACAACCTAGTCATTTTGAACTGCTACTCCTTATTCTTATCTTTGCATGTTTCTGATCCCTTTATTTTCAACTCTAAATGGTTCACGGATCCAAATGTAAAATTTTCAATCATAAAACTTTTAGAAGAAAACATTAGAGAAAATCTCCACAGGGCGCCTGGGTGGCTTGGTGGGGTAAGCGTCAGACTCTTGATTGCGGATCAGGTCATGATCTCGAGGTCACCATAGTGAGCCCTGAGTCAGGCTCTGCACTGACAGCAGGGAGCCGGCTTGGGCTTCTCTCTCTCTGCCCAACCCCCCTCAAAACAAATAAATGAGCATTAAAAGAAAAGAGAGAAAGTCTTCAAAGTCTTCAGGTAGGCAAAGATTTTATAAAAATCCCAGAAGAGAGCACAGACAGCAATCTCTATATCATCAGCAAGAAACGTTTTTCTAGATGTGTCTCCTGAGGAAAAGGGAAGCAAAAGCAAAATAAACTCCTAGGACTACATCAAAATAAAAATTTCTGCACAGCAAAGGAAACAATCAATCAACAAGACTGAAAGGCAGCCTACTGAATGGGAGAAGATATCTGCAAATAACATATCTGATACAGGGTTAGCACCCAAAATATATAAAGAACTGATACAACTCAACAGCCAAAGAAACAAATAATTAATTTAAAAATGGCCGGAAGACATCGACAGCCATTTTCCCAAAAAAAGACTTACAGATGGCCAATAGACACATGAAAAGATGATCGACATCACTTATCACCAGGGAAATGCAAATCAAAACAACGGTAAGATATCCCCCTCACATCTGTCAGAATGGCTAAAATTAAAAACCCAAGAAACAACAGGTGTCGGTGAGGATGTGGAGAAAGGGGAACCCTTGCGCGCTGTTGGTGGGAATGCAAACTGGTGCAGCCACTGTGGAAACCAGTGTGGAGGTTCCTCAAAAAATGAAAAATAGAACTACCCTTTGATGTAGGAATCATACTACTGGGTGTTTACCCAAAAAGTACAAGAGCACTAATTCAAAGGGAAACATGCACCCTTATGTTCATAGCAGCATTATTTACAATAGGCAAGATATGGAAGCAACCCGAATGGCCACTGATAGAGGAATGGATAAAGAAGATGTGGTATATATAGTGGAATATTCCTCAGCCATAAGAAAGAGTGAAATCTTGCCATTTGTAACAGCATGGATTGAGCTAGAGAGTACAATGCTAAGGAAAACAAATCAGTCAAAGAGAGACAAATACCGTAGGATTTCACTACCATGTGGAATTTAAGAAACAAGATGAATGAACAAAGGAAAAAAAGAAAGAGAGAGACAAACCAAGAAACAGACGCTTAACTAAGGAGAACACACGGGTGGTTACCAGAGGGGAGCTGGGTGGGGGGAAGGGGGAAATAGGTGACCGGAATTCGAATTCATGGGAATTAGCATGAAGACAAAAAATAAAAGAAAATGACAGAAGAAAAAAGGTAGGCAAAGATTTTATAGACAAGAAACAAACACACTAACCATAAAAGACAAGGCGTTGGCCTTTGTCAAAACTCATCAAATTATGCATATAGAAAACTGTGTATTTTGCTGTAGGCAAATTAGATCTTGGACAAAATTTCTGGAAAAGAGGAAACTAATACAGCTACTGTTGCATAGGGACTCACAAAGTTCTCTGTATTGTAAAGGTTGACAATGATTCATATTTCTTAGAAATCTCTTAAGGAGAAACTCAAAAAATTTTATCATTAGGTCACTCCTCACTGGAGCCCCACTGAGTCCTGTCCCAGCCCCTGGACCTGCCCTTTATCGTATGACTGCTCCCATACCTGGCTTCCCCAATAGCTACCATCTTACACACGGTTCATTTCTGTATCCCACGCATCTGGTACCAGGGCCGTTCACAGTCAGTGCTCAATATACGTTGAATAGATTGGTTATTAAGAAAAAGTATGCAAATAATCAAATCGTATAATCCATATGACGATGAACTGACCTAGGCGACCAGCCTCCATCCTCCACTGGATGGATGATTACGGCTTAGAGAAGATACCATTTACATAAAAGGGGTAGAAAGGGAGGAAAGAGGAGAGAATATGAGCTTCAGTTAAAAAGAATTAGTTATTGAGACTTTGGTTTCCATATATTCGGGACCAGCATACGTGCTCAGCAGTGTAGGGCTTTGAAGACTGGGGTAGTGTGTAGAAACAGTGGCATTTCTTCCTATTGAAATCTGTGCATCTCTGGTTATATGTGATCATCAAAAACCAAGAGACAGGGACCCCTGTGTGGCTCAGCCAGCTCATCGTCTGACTCTTGACTTCCACTCAGGTCATGATCTCGCAGTTCGCGAGTTCGAGCCCCACGTCAGATTCGGCGCTGACGTTGTGGAGCCTACTTGGGATTCTCTCTGTCTCTCTCTCTCTCTCTCTCTCTCTCTCTGCTCCTCCCTTGCTTGTTCTCTATATCTCTATCAAAATAAATAAAAATAAACTTAAAAAAATTAAAATTAAAAATAAAAAACCAAGGGGGCTGGGATGGTTCAGTTGGTTAAGCATCCGATTTCGGCTCAGGTCATGACCTCACTGCTCCTGGGTTCGAGCCCCCCCCCCCCCCCCCCCCCGTGTCAGGCTCTGTGCTAACAGCTCGGAGCCTGGATCCCGCTTCGAATTCTGTGTCTCTCTCCCTCTCTCTCCCCTCCCCCACTCATACTCTGTCCCTCTCTCTCTCTTTCAAGAATAAATAAACATTAAAAAAAAAAAAAAACAGGAGACTAACAGAACACAGGGATTATTTCCCTTTGCCGCATGGCTTGAAACCCCAGAGCTCTGTGATCTCCGCCCGCCAGTAAGTCAGGAACACTTACTGAAGGCCTGCTGTGTGGGGAGCACATGATTAGCTGCTGGAAATTGATTCATTTACATATTTATCACAAATTGAGAGTACCATGCCCTTTTCTGTTAGTAAGACAAATTATTTAATTCATGGCCCCGCAGACTACTGCTTCAAGCCCTGAATATGGGAAGTCAATTTGTATTTATTAAATAAATACTCTGGGTGGGAACAACAATGAGAAGGAACAAGAAAATGTTCTGCTGAGATGACCTATCAGGTGAATTTCCATGAAACAGCTGGCGAAAATATAACACACGTCGTGGGATTTCTGAGCTGTTAGGCACACATCCATGCTTTCTCTCTTTAAAGAATGACAAAGGTTGGGGTGCCCGGGTGGTTCAGTAGGTTAAGCCTCCAACTCTTGGTTTCAGCTCAGGTCATGATCTCACGGTTTGTGAGTTCAAGCCCCATGTCAGGCTCCACACTGAGAGTCTTGGGATTCTCTCTCTCTCTCTCCCTCTCTCTCTCTCTGCCGCTTCCCTGCTCTCTGTCTCTCTGTCTCTCTCTCAAAATAAATAAATAGAGAGATGGATAGATAGATAGATAGATAGATAGATAGATAGATAGATAGACATTTAAAAAATAAAAGAAAAAAGAATGACAAAGGCTACCATGGGCAGTGGGTCATCCAACTGATCCAACTCACACATCCAACTCACACAAGAAATTGTGTGAACATTTGTTGTACTACTGTGTACCAGGTATGCAGGATAACTTGTGTACAGTTGGTTAATTGCATATTCAAGCTAAAAATTCAGATTGTCTTATGAGATGAACATCCTGTCTTTACAGGAAATAAAACTGAGAGGCAGAGAGGTTTGCACACGTAATCTATCATTCTTCAGCCAGTAAGGAACAGCACAAGGATTTGAATGTGGGGCCGTTTTCCATTCGGTGATGATTCTCAGTTCACTGACTAAACAGTCATGGGGTTGATAACTAGGGCCTCACATCTGGGGAGGCTGGAGGAGACTTTTGTTTTTCATTAGCAAGGGAAGAAACTGTAATAATGGCTGTTTTGAACAGTGTTGGAAAGGGGACCCAGGGAGGATTTGGGTGGGAAGGAGAGGAGGTCTAGGGCTCCAGACTGAAAATCGTGTTGGATGTTTGAAGCATTCGGAGACTGGAAATTCTTAAGCTAGAAAAATGATGCACTGACCCAGGCGAAGCGATCAGACTTAGTTGAGTCAGCACGACAGATTGGTCCTGTATATAACTGAGAGGAAATAAAACTATTTAAGCCATCAGCTAAGTGTTTCCCCCTATAAGTTACAGGAGTCTAATTGGAAAAGATCACTGGTGTCATTGGTTTATGGTTCCTCCTATAGTTTCCTGATAATAGGAGTTTCCTCTTTCTCTTTTCCTGGAACGAGGGATTTAATCTTTGATGGGAAAGATCCAGCAGACCTTTGACTTCCCATTTAAATAGCCCCCGATTGGCGACCTCTCATTGTTGGTGGAGGCAGAGCTGCCTTCACAATGGGGCATTTGAGTCCTTCTCAATGGGGAATTGAGCTTTCTCAGGTCGGGAGAGGATGAGTCAGATTGCACAGTGCTTAGCAGGCTGAGCACAGCATCACGGCCCAGCTGTCATCCCTCAAGAAGACTGGGGTTAGGTGCCAATATGTACCCGGAGAGCGAGTTCTCCATTAGCCAGATGGAACTTCAAGCTGTTGCCAGAAATTGCCGTCTTAAACCGACGCTGTGAAATGATACTCTGCTAGACAGAGAAATATGGATCATCAGCACAACCCTGGAGAGTTGAACAGACCAAGTTGATACTGATGTGACTCCGTTCTCCAGGGAACTGCGAACGTCCACGGGGTGGCCTGTGAGGCCACGGCTAGCCGTCGTCGTCACGTGCCTGGCCCCCTAGGTCCTAAGGGGCGAGCTGGAGTCCCGGCCCTAAGACCCTGGACGGCAGCCAGGTGGAAGCTGCACATCTGGGACCTGGTGTGAGAGGCACGTTGACAGCAGTAGGGGACAGACGCAGCTTCCATGGAGGAAATGGAGGGGTGCGTGCTGGCGGAATGGGCAGGAGGGCAGAGGGGTGGGGTCAGAGCGAAGGGAGGGAACAGCACATTTCTGAGGAGCGCGCCTGCGAGGGCCAGTGGAGTGGGGCTCACGGAGGGGAGGGGCTCCTGCCTTCTCGGAGCGCAGGGACCCCGGGGCTGCAGGGATGCTTCGTCCTCCCGCGGGGCCGGGAGGCAGAATCTCAGGTCCTCCCGACTCCCCCCTACGCACATGGTGCTGAAGGGGCCTGAAGTGCCCCTCCAATGACAAATGCATTTTATGGTGATGGAGGCTGAGCTGTACGGCCCTTCTTGCACCAGACCTCCCTCTCCTTCGTGTGCTGTGTCTCCTTCACACACACACACACACACACACACACACACACACACACACACGTGCGCACACACACACACGCACACACATAGCTACATATTTTTATGAATCATTTAAAAATAAATTACAGATAAGATGTCCTCTACCCCTAATCTTGCAGTGTGAGTTTTCAACAACAAAGAAACATTTCTCAGAAATACGGCACAGGAAATTCAGGCCCCGCTCCTGTTGTGTCATCAACAGACCTGGCTCAGGTTTTAGCAACTGGAGAAACTGGGCTAGGTCCTTTGTAGAATGTGTCTTTTTAAAAAAAATAAGTTTATTTATTTATTTTGAGGGAGAGAGAGAATGCCAAGCAGGCTCCTCACTGTCAGTGCAGGGCCCGACCTGGGGCTCAATCATGGGAGCCGTGAGATCATGACCTGAGCTGAAACCAAGAGTCAGAAGCTTAACCGACGGAGCCATCCAGGCGCCCCTGTAGAATGGGGCTTAATCTGCGTTTGTGGAATGTTTTCTTGCGATCACTCTGAGTATTCCTGTTTGGGCAGGAGCACAGCTGTTGTGATGGGGACCTCTTCCCGGTGCGGACCGTCAGAGGCACATGCTGGCAATCGTTCCCCTTAGTCTGGACTTCTCTGGACCGGGAGCCTCAGACCCACGGCCCAGCCACCAGCCGGAGAGCCGTCCCTCAGAGAGCATTCTTGAAACCCCATTGGAAGTAGGATTCCTCTCCCCACTGCACAGATGTTATCTATGATGGTAACATATTTCATCGTTTTGTAACCCTCATCACCATCTGAAATTCTCCATTTGTTGCTCATGTGTTGGGGTCATGGCGTCTGGCTGCTGCATCCAGAGTGTCCGGTAAAGGGCATTGTTCCCAGCAGGTGCTCTACACCTCAGCCCAGAACGAACCCCGGGACCACACAACCCAGGTGACCATGCACCCAGACTGTGTTCCCCTTCCTTCCTGCACCCCAAACCCTCTCAACACGGGTGTATCGTCATTCTGAGACCATGCCATGAAATTTCACAGCCCCCCCACCCCGAGTTTGACCTGATTTGGCTGCCTGGGGCCATAATTTGTCATTTAACTGCGTGGCAAAGCCCCACTCAACTTTTCAAGCGACAGTGCAAATGTCACTTCCTCTGCGAAGTCATCCCTACCTCCACAAGAGAGAATCAATTTTCCTCATCTGTGATCCCAGAACAATTTATTCGTAATTGTGGACTTGTGTGGCACATAGCCCACTAACAGCTAGGTGCCTTCGGAGCTCCTGAAAGCCAAGGCTGTGTGATATCGCCAACCCCAGGCAAAACATAGGAGATGGTCATTTTTTCTTTCTTTTTTTGTTTTTGTTTTTGTTGTTGTTTTCAAATGACAGCTTCCACCCAGAAAATCAGCACGAAGCCCATCCAGGTTTTGTATGTTGTCACGGCAGCCACACCCATTACCTGCTTTCCTCATTTGATAGAACAAAAGGTCTGCCATCCCCCCCGCCTTGCTCTGCGCTCCCAATAACGGCTCTACTGTTTGGGCACAAAACAGGAAATTCTGAATTTCTCACTCTGAGGCTTTAAATTCCAAAAATGGCCCCTAAGCAACACTCACGTTTGAGTGTTATTTATTTTGAGCTAATGCACTAATGGGTTCAATAGCATATTTATTTGGTTTTTGGCAGGGGACTGACTGCCTTGACCTCAAAGCAGAAGCACCAGGGGACATTCTGGAGGAAAGATGAGCTGTCTTAAAAATAATAAAGATGGAGAAACCTCAAGGAACACCATGGATTCAGCCTCTGGATAGACTCAGGAATATACCTATGCTCACGATAGGTCACCCCATGTCTTCCAAAGATCAAAGCCCAATGAGAAGAAATCAGAGAGGATACAGAGGAGGTTACAAATGAGAGTAAGTATTTATTGAGCACATTTGTTCCTCTGTGAGTTGGCCTGAGATCCTCTCTGTCGATAGTGGAGAGGTAGTTCTAGGGTAAGCTCCGTGCACGCTGGTGGCTTGGGTGGCCTTTCCTGAATGCTGGTCTACAGACACTGCCACACGAGCCATGGCAAGGGTCATAGGCATGACCGAGAACAGGGTGTGCTTGTTGAATGACTCCATATAGAGATAAGATATAATTGACTCCAGTATGTGCAGAAAACCCCCAGATGTGCTCTTAACTTAAAGCAACCAGACTCTCCAAGGACACACGTTTGTTCTGTGGGCCCTTTTCATAACATGGTTTTTATGTAGGAGCCCCTCCCATGTAGACGTGCATTTGAAACATATTTCCTTCTCATGTCTTATCATCGGGGTCTAATTTTACTAGTCACCTTTCCCTACAAAATGGGTGAGGGAATTAAGAGGTCACAGACTTCCACCAACAAAATAGGGAAGACATGGGATGTGAGGTACAACGGAGGAAATATGGTCACTCATATAGTAATCATTTGGTACGATGACAGGTGGTAACTAGACTTATCACTGGGATCATCTCATGATGTATGGAAATATCAAATCTCTATGATGTACACCTGGAAAGAATAGGATATTGTATGTCAATTACATGTCAATCAAGACCAACAAACAAATACAGACACTATTCATTTGAAGCAAAAAAAACCCTCACCTACTACACGGCTGCCCGCGCACCATTCTGGATCTGCCCCCCTCTCCTTCTGCGGAACTCTTTTCTAGAAGAGCCCACCTTCTGAATTGAAACCCACTGCATACATCCACCACCCTGTCTGATAGGCCACCACCTGGAGTCAATTGCTGGCTTTGAAACAGAAATGCAAAGTGTAAAAGAATGAATTTAAAACTGGCTCGTGGAAGAATGGTTGCCCATGGAAAAGTACCGGGTGCCATTTTTAATTGCGTAGAAAATTGTGTGAGCTGACAAATGCACACAGGGACGGAAAGGTAAAGTCAGGTGGCGGCTCCAGAAAGGTTAGTTTGGGAGCTAAGCAGAGGTGGTAGTCGTGTATGCGTACACATTAAGCTTCGAAATACCAAGAAACACTGAATGCTCCTACTGAGTCATTGGGAAACATGGCAGAGATTGATTCCAGGAATTTTATATCCATCTGTGATGGCCCTTCCATTGAACGTATTCCTGTAGAATTAGGAAGAGGCTAGAAACTAAGTTAGGACCGTGTGCACGGCTATATGGGACTGGCGTGCGCCTTCAGAGCTCAGATGTCACATCAACACAATTCATGCGCAAAAGCTGTCACCAGCCGGACCCCAAGATTTGACCTTTACAGCTCACCTGCTTGTAGCCACCGGCATTTGTCCCACATTTTTCCCTCAGCTCTTCTTTCCAGCTCGCCTCCTTACTCAGGCAAGGACCCTAACATCCCATGACGGAGATGGAAACTATCCCTCAAGCAATAACAGCTCAAGGTTCCCACAGAGACAGACTGGCCAGACCAGTTTGGGCATCCCGCCCACCCCCCACACACACTCACGCCTGCGCAGATGGACCACGGAGAGACGGGTCGGTCCCTTTACTTCATTGTGATTCTAAGTCTCCACCCCGGGAACAGGAGCCTCGTGTATATAACATATAGCGTATGCACAGGCGGGTCTCCTTAAGGCGCCTGCGTGACCTCAAGCTGCCTCCACCTGCGGTGGTGAGGCCTCCCTACCTAGGTGTTCCTCCTGACCCTGAATAAAAGGAGCCCAGCCCCCCTTGCCCGGGGAGTCAGCGCTTTGGAAGTCATTCCCCCTGATCTCATTTGCTGCACATACTTCCTTTTGTGCGACAACTCACCTGGTGTGTTTTTACGACTCACCTCGGAGAGAACTCACGTTGGCTCGGTTACACAGCCGGAACCTCACGGAGAAGGGTGATCATCCCCTCCTCTGGGAGAGAGGGACACAAGAGGGGCACAGGCATCTTGGACCCCAAACAGGTCCACGACCAGAACTGCAAGACAATATTCGCAATGGCAACATGATCCCCCTTATGGAGAACATTCATGATAATAAGATAATACAAAAACTTCATTTTTTAAATTAAAAACTCCCTTGTTTCTCTATGCATTATTTATTTCTTTGCATCCTGAGCTGATTATTTATTCCGTTCATAATTTCCACGCTGTCTCTGTCACTCACTGTCTTCCTATCTCCTTCCCCCTGTCTGGGGTGGAGAAGTGTCTACACTAATAAAAGCCCATGTGTAAGAATCTTTCAGAAATATGCTGATTTCTCCAGCTCTCATGTCATGAGTGGCACTTCTCATTTTGTGTAAGATCAAGATTTTTTTAACAAAACATTTGTTTTACACTGGCATTGTTGGTATTTGCTTGAGGTCGTATGTGAAAATAAGGGCCCCGTTTCTCTTTAGAGAAGTCAGGATTTATCTTCTGCATAATGGAACTCCTCAGAACCAGCGCCCTGACCCATCTGGAGGTGTCTCCTTTCCCCCAAGTGTTTTATATTCAAAACAACTGAAGATTGAAAATGTCCTGCAGTATGGCACTGTGAACTTTCCAGACCTTTCTTGGTGAGATGATTACAAACCTCCCGTGGACACCTAAATGTAATGTGAGGTTTGGAATTGATCCAGACCTGGGAAAACATAGCAATGAAGGACATTTCTGAGACAACAGATAACTTTGATCATGGATTTTGAATTAGCTGGTGGTTTTGCATTGTTGTT
This sequence comes from Puma concolor, assembly GCF_028749965.1. NCBI lineage: Eukaryota > Metazoa > Chordata > Mammalia > Carnivora > Felidae > Puma > Puma concolor. Next base: position 4,176,339 of record NC_141669.1, on the reverse strand, counting down.
AAATATCCTGATTTGGATAATTATACAGGGATTATGTAGGAGAATATTCTTGTTCTTAGGATAAACAGAATGAAATATTTAGAGGTAACGAGACATGTCATGTTCAGCTTCTTACCAAATGTGTCTGGAAGGATAAAAGATAATGAAAAATAAGAAGAAAAATAAAACTCAGTAAATACACACACACACACACACACACACATAGAAAGAAGGTAAGAACAGTGTGCAAAAGGTGAATAATTGTTGGGTCTGTAAAGGTTGTGCAATGTTTGCAGTGCTCTTACAGCCCTTCTGTAAATTGAACTGATATTTAAGTAAAATCCGCAATTTACAAAAAAAAAAAAAAAAAAATCATTCGAGAAGAAAGTCCTCACTTACTGACTGTGTTGATCATTAACATTTTTCCTTGTTTTCCTAGATACGCGCTTTAAAAAAAACTGTATTTATAAATTAAATAAAATGTTACTAAAACTCCAGGGAGTTGTGGCTCTCGTAGGTTTTTTGTTTTCCTCCCTCAAAGGTTGCTTTGGAAAATAATACCCCCCCTTCTGAAACAGCCCTGCTTTGCAGGAATCTCAATAAAAATATTTAGAAAATAGAGGGAAAATAGCACAATATTTTGCCGAAGGATATTCTTCGGGTTTGGTCTTTGGCCTTCGCCCGTCTCTCCCTCTGTTGGCTTGAAAACTCATGCCTTTTGGTGTCCGGGTGATGCGGAATCGCAGAGGACAAAAGCAGGGTCTCTGAGCCTCTCGGGTCTGGACTCTGGAGGCCTTTCTCCGTTTGAAATATTCCAGAGACCCGCTCACCATCAGCGAAAACCACGCCAGTGCTGGCGGGAAACGCGGCACTCGAGGTGTGCTATCTGTGAAATGGCAACCTTGGGGTTCAGAAATGCAGAACCGGCCTGAGTGTTTCCACTGGCTGCGGGTGTGCAGAGGAGGGGTGAGGCCCTGAGGGAGGAACAGCGAGCGACTGGACTGCAATTGTGTCTCCTGGAATCAGAGGGCCTCTCCTTGCTGACCTGCCAGCCGGCTCCCTGGAATCCTCCCCCCCCCCCACTGTGTCGCTGAATAGATGGCAGGGGACCCCTCAGCCCTCGGGCCGCTTAGCTTCAGGCTGGACATGAATTGATTGCACGGATGTACCCTGTTTGCTTCCGCAAAATAAGTCAGCAGCCTTGCGGGATGGGCCGCATGGTAACACCCCCTTTTGCGGGCCTGCCCGTCTCTTCCTGTCTGTTGCTGCTGGCTTTACCGCTCCCCCCCTCCCCCCCCCCCAGTCCTAAATAAGTTCTTACAAGCAGCAGAGACTGCAGGGAGAGCCATTCAGGACCCTGGGGGGAGGAGCGAGCGCTTGAACACGGGGATCTAGTGTTTTCTTCCCTTTTCTTTCCCTCCTCTCCTCCCCCCTCCCCGCCCTTTTAAAGAAACCCACCTTCCCTGCTCAAATTCCAAATCGTTTCAAAGTGCAGCAAAGGCTTCTCCTCCCTGCGTGCCCTTCTCCTTTCAAAGGGAGACCGTCTGAACAGAAAGCGCAAGTTTATTCAGGTGGCATGAATCAAACAAGCCCCCAAGTGACACAAAGCCGGGCTGCAGACAGCAGCCCCTGTGTGTCTCTCATTGCCTCCGTCCTAAGAAGCATAACAAAACCCCAGAAAAACAGGCGGCCAGTAATCTCCTCGCCTTCGCCAGAAGCAGGGCGATGGCAAAGCTGCCCTCTCATTATCGTCTCGGTCTCAAGGTTAGAATTAGACCCTTAGGGTAAGGAGCTGTCAATTAGAGATAACTCCGGCCAATGCCGGCTGAAAGCTGGAGTTATCTCCTAGCAACCCGCGCATTCAGGGTGCCCGTCCGTCCTAAGCGCTGCCGGCTGCTCAAGAGTCATCTCGAAGACAGTGAAATAACCTTTGCAGTCAGAGCAGACGCGTCGACAATTCTCTTCCCTCCGTCCTCCGTGGAGTCCGGGTGACATTTGGCTGGAAGTGGGTTTGAGTCTGGAAAGAGGGAAGGTTTCCTTGTGGTCCAGCGGCAGATGTTGCAAAGGGAGGATTTAAGAGGGGGAGCTGGCCCGACCGTCAGGAAATCTGAATGCAATCTGGAGGCTAGATACCCTCGGCTTCCAGATAGGAGTCTGTCATGTTTATGTATAAGCGGACGGATTCTTCCCTCGCGTTGCCTGTTTTATGCTTAGGAGGAATTTGCCAGCACTGCAGTGGCTATGGTTACTGCGGGGACTCAGCCTTCCCTTAAAGCCGACAAGCATAAATCCTATTAAGAAAAGCACATGGTTATGCACCATTGATGTAGGGAACATCACAGAATTGACTGCTAGAATATCTGCTCGGTGCAAAAAAAAAAAAAAAAAAAAAAAAATCACATACATTCCTCAGCGTTGTCTCTTCATTAGATTTGGGGATCGTGTTGTTGATTTTTCTAATCTCAAGCAGAGTGAGGATGACAGAATGCTGGGTGATGACCAGGGGGTGGGGAAAAGCCAGCCTTTGATTCTCCATTGGTATCTACGATAACAAAGGGATACCCCAGAAATGTTGTAAAAATAGCAGAGGCAGAATACCCAGCCTGCTGCGGGGTATAAATTAGGCATCGCTCTTGGAATTAAAGATTTGGCTTCACAAAGCTCTTTTGTAGGATAACAGCCTCCTGGGTTCCTGGAGCGGACCCCAAGCACTGGCCTTTTGGTCGGAAAGCTCCTCAGGGCCCACCCCTCGGTCACTCCTGGGGGTCAGAACTGCTGTTGTGAAATAGGTCTCACTCCTGGTGCCATCTTCGCTGAGGCCCAGGGCCACGCCCACATGCGCCCTGCAATTTATCATCCAAATCATTGTCTTATTTTGTTTTTAATTTTGGGGGGGGGACTTCAGTCATTCTCCAGTATTTGGGGGACAATGATCAGATAGCCGAGGAACAAACAAAACCCACGCCAAGGAGGCTGACCGATGGGTGTCGGGTGGGAGAACAAAACGCATTCTGGAGAAAGTCAATCTTAGAGCACAAGGGCGCAAATCGTTGTCATGTTGGCGGCTGTGGGTTTATGCAAGGAGAGATCGGTTCTTTATTAGGCAGCACGATAAATAAAAATGTTCCTTATATTCCTTCTCCAACCTGAACTGTTTTGCCGTGGATTTATCTTGACCCTCGCTGCCTGCAGATGAATCACTCATTAAGCTCAAATGCACGTGTCGTTGTGTTACCTCTGGTCGACACCACGGTACCCGGGAAAGATTTGGACGGGGGGGAGACGCTTGAGGAACTTTGAACAAATCTTTTGTGTGTGTGTATCTGTGAATGGGACTTACATACATGTCTGCTTTGGCCGACTCTAAAAATCAAGACGCTGGCTTAAAAAAAAGACCTAGCCAATATATCAAACACAGCATGGAATACCCAAGGCCTTAAAATCAAGTTATGTGTGATTTGCAGAAATGGACCCTTCCTCACGAGTGGGGAACGTGGATGCAGATTTAGAAATCGCTTCACGAGGCGGATGGATGCACCTTGGCTATTTTTCCCCGTGGTGATTCTACATCACAAATATTCAAATCTAAGCTGTTGTAAGTAAACACAGGCTTGGAGCATTTTTACAAATACTGCCGTTGTTGATGTTTTTAAATCTCGAGTTCTCTCTCTAGCATGGAGAATATCCCTGCATTTGTAACATGCTTCTTGGCACTGGCTTGAATACAGTGAAAGAAAAAAAAAATTGACTCAAAAAAAAAATCAACAGCAATCAAAATTTACTTTGTTAAACAGCAGACCAGTAATCTCCCAGGACTGTGTGTCGGGCTGTCACTGCTGGTTCCCTAGGAGATGGTTGAAGTTAACCTCTTCACTGCTGTATGAATTGCATAAATTCTCCGAGCATCATCACCAGGCCCTCAGGCCCGCCTACGGCTCATTAATCTGTGGCCAAGAGCCTCAATTTCAAAGGGTTTTCGGTGTGTAAAGAGGGTCAAAGATCAGGCTATATCTAGATGCAAATTTGATTCCTTCCGGGCTTTTGGGGTACCTCGCCTTACTAAGTTTCTATTATTTGATGTTGCAGATACAAGAACGCATCATTAATTAATGCTGGTCAGGATTTGATAGCTCTTTAGTACACAGACTTCTCGAAGAAACTGATGTCTCCTGACTTCCACGACATATAAGACCAGACTGTATTTCCAGAACGAGGTTTAAGGGCTACCATATTTCATGTATGTGCATATGTGTATTTAAAAAACAAAATGCCGCTTTGAAAACAATGTGAATTGCTTTCTGATTCTTTACACATGCACTATTTGATAGACATCTGATATAGATGCCATATGTGTATATATAATGATTTTAAAACAGTATTTCTTAATGTGCTCAGCCATAATTTTCGATAGATGTCCATCCAGGGTTAGCTGTTGGGGAAACGTAATGGCACGGCAGAGACCGAATCCTTCCTTGGCTCTGTGTTTGCAAAAGGACCCTGAATAAGTCATCCCCTCGAGAGCCCCAGTTTCTGCCTCTGAAGAAAGGGAGGTTCAAATGAAGTGAAATATTTGCAAGGGAACGATGGCGTTTAAACTCTTAAGCAGATACGAGGCATCTCTATAATTTCTATTTCTATTTCTGTTTCTATACTTTCGTGTCAGTTTTGCAAGACATTAAAAAATATATACCTCAGTATCATTCAGAATCGTTAATCTTCAAAAGCATGAAAAGCAGCATTTACAGGCGTATTTTTTATTACCCCTACGTTGCCCACCCACAACCGGAAAAACATCCCTTACTGACCACGCTTAACTGAAATAAATTTTCTAAGTGTACAAATGTTCGTGTCTCGTACGTAGTTTGAGTTTCCTTGTCCAGGGAAGGTACCTAAGGTCATTCGTGAGGTGACACCTTTGGCAGGTGGTACTTCTCTTGCCAATTCGTGAGCACCAGCCTTTTCTCCCTCGTACCGTTGTCCTTGCCTCGTTATAGCTATTTATGGCTATGTTGACCGATTTTCCTTACCACGATAGGATGTCCCTAATCTGAAAAGCTACTGCCGTGGCTAGAATCAGCCATCAGAAACTGAAAGGCTCTGATAAATCCGGGAAATATAACAAAAGAAGATGTTTATCCCAAGAAAGCATCTACGACTAGACTCATACCTCTAACCTAGGGGCTTCATCCTAAATGCGTTTTGGACTAAATTTTGGTCTCGCTTTCGGATTCCTAATTTTCAAAAGAGCATGCTGCTCTGGAAATTTCTCTACTTGTCAAAGCCCATGCAGCCATGGAAAAATACAGTTGGAAGAATCAGGCCAGGTAAAAGAGAGCGTTCTGTATTGAGAAGCGCACAAAGACTCAATTATCAAGGCCTTCGCTGATTTTTATTCACCGTTTTATTCTTTTGCGGGTGTCTATTGGAAAAAGCCGCAGCTTGAAATATGCGTGTGTGTGTGTGTGTGTGTGTGTGTGTGTGTGCATGAATATGCACACGCGCATGTGTACGTGCACACGCACATAGCAAGAGCCAACAGATTAACAGCAAGCTAAGAGTAACAAAGCTTTCTTAAAAGTTGCACTCGGTTATCCAAATCCGATTTTGCCATATTTTCATAGTCCACAGAGCACCGTGTTTTAATTTATCTTTTCACCATGGCATCACACAATAAGCTCTACCTGGGCAGGCAGAAAGTGGGTACCACATTTATGCGCTAAGGCGTCGCCCCATCGTGTGATAGTGAGAAGGACACAGAAAGGCAACTGGACGACCCTTTCGCTCCTACAATACCTAATCTGATGAACTAAAGTCATTAGAGAAAAGCCTCGCTGGTCATATATCACCCACGCTTTGAACTTAGCCATGCATTAGCTATTTCCGAGATTTATTCATGAAAACAATCCTGGGTCTGAATTTAGAATGGGTGAGGGGCTGCCGAGTGACCCCAGGAGCCTGCGGGACCCTGTGGCCCACTGCTAGGCAACAGCCCATCCCAGGCGCCTGCAACAGACAGACCACAAAAGGAATGACCTCATCTACAAATCAGCTATTTGATATGCAGATCGGACCGCGGGCCTCTTCAGTAACACAGCACTTCGCAGGCAGCAGGTGCAGGGAAGAAGTGAGTGCCTTGTCATCATTTCAAAAGCTGGGCTGCCTTCCTCTCTCCCTCTGGCCCTTAACAATTTCTGAAGCTCGATTATCTTCATTTTTTATTTAGACGGTCCATTTACACAATCAGGGTTCCTCCTCTGCTCTCGGTTCAGAGGCCGAACCTTAAGCCCAGACACGAGGCCGGATTTAGAAGCCACACGAGCTATTGAGGGAGGATAACATCATCCCACCTCTTCTGAATACGTAGTAGAACGACACAAAAATACCGGCGAGTCTGTCCACAGAGCCGTTCTGTCCGCCGTCCAGTACCTTGCGTTGCCGATGACATCCATCTCGAAAATAATGATGGCTGCCTACGGCAGAAATGGAGGTGGCTTCTCCATGTGTGCTGGAAGCAACAACGTAAGTTAAGAGTGAAATGAAAATATTCACCTCGATCCTTTATCAACAGCTTTCTTTTGTGGTCGCAATGGCATTCAGCACAGCGGCTGTGGAGGCCTCCGGTCAGAATGACGGCTTGCTGGGTCATAGGATGAAGGTGTTTTTTAGCCAAGAAGGAAAACAAACAAACAAACAAACAAACAAACAATTCATTACACCCCACCCCCACTCCCCAGCCTTCACACCAGCGGTGAGGTCTTGTGTGTGCTTCATACGGCTATAAAGTGCAATGTAATATAATTTATATTGTCTGTGGTTGCAGGTTATATCCTGAAAGTCATAAACTATTACGGTTTTATGGCTCTGCTGCAGCTATTAACTAAATGAAAGAGTTATTCATTTGAAATCTGGAATCTGTACAATGCCCGGGCTTAAGTTCATCAAGATCCACGGGTGTAAAATATATAAAAATATGAGAGAGAAAGGATTACACACAGTGGGGGTGGGGGAAGGGGGGGTATCATCTTGTTGAATTTCTGCTCTGCATTTATGTTCACATGTCTGGAGGGTCTCATGTTCTAGTCTTGGACTTGAATCCCAACAGCTGGTTTGGATTGGGTTGTGTCTATGTTTTATGTGTATCAAATACGAAGATTGTGTGCATGTTCCCACACACACAGGACACGTGTGTGTGTGTGTGTGTGTGTGTGCACGTGCGTGTGTGTGTGTTTAGGTACAGAGGAACACGGGGGTGCCGAGTAAAATGAACATTTGGCTTTGGCGTAAAAACGTGCCGTGTTTTGCCACAAATCAACTCTTTCCTTTTCAATTGCTTATATACGTATCTCTTTTCAGGGCCTGTGAGTTCACTTTTTAACATTAGCTCTGAAGAAGTCACCAACACGTGCTGCTCCTGCTGACTGGGGGTTGGGACACACAGGCAGCCCCTGCCAGGCACACTGCTGGTCCAAGATATTTTAATCTCCTCCTTAGCATTGGAGGGATCCCTGCATATGAAGAATCATAGATTGCTGCCGCTGAAAAGCACAGTGTGGGGTCTTACCTTAGCAAACACGCAAACAAAAAGGTGGAGGCTTCGAAGGAGTGGTGAATGAAGATTAAAATCCTGGGGATACGCCTTTTGTCCATCAACCCAAGAAATAGAGAAAAGGATTGCTGGGGCCCCCACTCAAATTGAGGGCATGCGAGAGTCTGTTTTCAGAGGCTGATTATCACCCTTTGTCACCAGCTGAAGCCTCCTGCCCACACCTCCACCTGGAAGCCCCAGTGTGGCTAGATTTGGAGGCCTCTAAGAAAGGAATTAAGGTTTAATAGGGTTCTCATCATAGTAGACAGTATCTCAAATGCCACAAAGCCACTTAAAAACAATACTAATAATAAATATCTGTGGCTAAGTACTATTGCCTTCGGAGGCATGTTTTTGGGGTCCCGGTAGTATGAAAGGAAGGTAGGGTCTTGGATCTCAAAGAGGTGCCCTATGGCATGGATTAAAGAAAAATAACTAAGCATAGCTGGGGAAGAAAAGAGCCAAGTAACACTGAGCGGACAGCAGGCACTCTGCTGGCGTCTTCTTTAACCTCCCTCACGGTAACTCTCAGAAAGAAGCACGCATCCCCCCGCTACCCAGGTGAAGAAAGTTGAGGGTCAACTTATCCGAAGTCATCGAAGAGATTGGCAGATTCACACCCACGATGCCCTGTTCCAGGGCTCCCCTAATTGTCTGCTCCAGCTCCAGGTGTGCAGGTGAGAAACGAGGTCTCCCGACTTGACTCTTCGGCCCCCCTTGGCCCCACGTAGATGACGAGGAGGCTGCAGAACATTCTGTGTGAGAAGAAAATGAGCGAACGTAGATTGAGGTCGGAGAAAACACTGACCACGTGGAGGGTATCGGCCAAATTAATTTGGAATCCTATAAGTTTGAACCATGAAAAAGAACGCAGAGAGCAGTTAGCCACAGATTGCGAAGGACCCAACTGAGGACAGAGTTTATTCTTCCGATGCTGGTGAGTCATTAGGATCTCTGCAAAATACAGCTACTCGGAAGGAGCACATTTAGAACTCGCACTAGTGGGGGGGCACCTGGGTGGCTCAGTCGGTTAAGCGTCCGACTTCGGCTCAGGTCAGGATCTCGCGGTCTGTGAGATCAAGCCCTGCGACAGGCTCTGTGCTGATGGCTCCGAGCCTGGAGCCTGCCTGGGATTCTGTGTCTCCCTCTCTCTCCCTGCCCCTCCCCCATTCATGCTCTGTCTCTCTCAAAAATAAATATTTTTTTTAAATAAATAAATAAAAAAAGAACTTGCACTATGGGGGCACTTGGGTGGCTCAGTAGGTTAAGCGCCCGACTTTGGTTCTCATCATGATCTCACGGTTCGTGAATTCAGGCCCTGCATGGGCTCACAGCTGTCAGCACAGAGCCCACTTTGGATCCTCTGTCCCCCTCTCTTTTTGCCTCTCCCCTGCTTGTCCTCTCTCTCCCTCTCTCTCTCTTTCTCTCTCTTTCATACTTTCTCAAAATAAATAAATAAAACCTTAAAAAAAAAGAACTTGCACTATTAACAAAACTTTGCCTTTCTCCAGGAGATAGGCCCCAAGCAGAGATGGGAGAGTGTGTCAAATATTGTCTCACTTGTCTTTACTTTTGGTGTGTCTCTGGTTTGATTCGATCCCGAGTGAGGTACCACCTCGCACCCCATGTGTCTCTCTCCTCCATAGCGTTGGGCTTCTCTGAAAGCCCCATGAAAACGTAAGGTGGCCATTCGTTCAGGGGCGATCGTAGCTCCTCAAGGCAGAGGCCATGACTCTTCTCTGTAAACTGCAGACCTACCATGGTGCGCACCCTGTCACACAGTAGGTGCTCGGTAGGGACCTGTTCATCAGGGATTTTTAAGGGAACCGGAGCAGGCGCAGAGACAAATGTCCTCCGGTGCTGGAAGGGTGTGTTCGAATCGGAAATCTCAGGTCGGTGCCCTGGGGAAAAAGAGTGGCGGTGCGGAAATGAAGGACCGGTCCTCCCCACAGAGTGAGATTCGTGTTAACCGGGGACAACAGATGGCCAAAGAGTGGCTGCAAGTCAGTTCTGATCCGGATGCCCGGGCCCATTTCACACAAAAAGATATATACATGCTTCACCTGAAGTAGGTCCTTGAGCCCAGGACCAAAGCATTTGGGAGGATTATATTTATTTGAAAGGTATCATTGTTCTGGTTAAAACAAGTAAAAGGAGGGTCACCTGGGTGGCTCAGTCGTTTGACTTCGGCTCAGGTCATGATCTCGCAGTTTGTGGGTTCGAGCCCCGCGTCGGGCTCTGTGCTGACAGCTCAGAGCCTGGAGCCTGCTTCAGATTCTGTGTCCCCGCCTCTGTCTGCCTCTCCCCTGCTCATGATCTGTCTCTCTCTGTCTCAGAAATAAATAAAAACATTAAACTTTTTTTTATTTAAAAACATTAAAAATTAAAAATTAAAAAAAAAAAAAAAAACCAAGTGAAAGGAATGGAAGCTCCCGTGTGCAGGCACAACAGAGGAGGTAAAAAGAAAACCGGACACCGCGGACTGCACAAGAAGGTGTGGCCGCGATTCCTCATCCCAGAGCGTCTCCACCGCCTTCTTGCAGAACGGGACAAGGCAGGCTATTTGCACACACATACGCTATGTTCCACGTTCCATGTTCATTCATCCCTGCTGGACTACTGGTGACATTCAGGCCAAAACTAACGCAGGGGTGCCTCCCGGGTGCCAACAGGCAGTAAGTGTGTGGATTGGCCAACCAGGGCGCAGCGACGGGTCTCAACTTCAAAGTGAAGCCAGCCCGCCGCACAGGGAAGTGTCTTATCGCTGGGTCTTGCCAAAATATCTACATGTTCACCGCAAGCACTACTGATCCACATGCTACATTTCTCTTCTCTCGTGTATCCAGGACAACGAGAGAAATCTTTCTATACTTTTGCGAAGCTGAAATTATTTATTCAAATGTTTTCAAAGTTGGCACCATTGCAAAGCACATTTTTTTTTTTTTTTTTTTTTGCCAGCCATTTTCTCTCATTTTTTTTCCTAAGCCCATGTGTATTTTAAGCAAAATCTCATCCATATGGTCCTCATTTCTGGTCTCATAATGCATCTATATGTTGTCCTGTTTGTTATTCGAGATCTTTTTCTTTAGATTTCTCTTAAGGTTTGTATGCTTATTTTTTTGTTTGTTTGTTTCTTTCCTTCAGAAAAAAGGCTTCCTTAGGCGTTATAGAAAATAGTTATATATTAGCGGTTCTGAACATCTCTTTTTCCGCACCTTAAGTAGGGACAGCGTTCATGGTGGCTTCATGATGCTAAGCCAGGAACTGGCTGCTTGATGTTCTGTATCTCATTCCCTCTTCCCACGGACCCTGTAAAGAAGTTACCGCCCCCATTTTGCAAGTGGACCCACAGAAAAGAGAGCATCCTGAGGGGTAAGATACTTCACGTAAAGTCTCACGATTTATAGCACAGTGCCTTGCAAAGCCCACACTCGTCTCCATTATACTCCACTGCCTGGTACCATATCTAATTTGGGTATAAGGCAAGCATTATATGAATGTATGTTTATTCATGGTGCAAATAAAATGTGCCACATTCTCCCTTTGGGAGGATTCCATGGAAGATCTTTGCTCCTCTCTGGAGAGTTCTATATTTTGATACCCTTGTTGGAAAGTCAGCTCCAATATGTCTGTTCTTTTCTCACCCATCATTTGATACCTGGATCAACGGATCGCTGGAGTCCTGGAGACCCTACGGAACTGTAGGAAGCTGGACATACAAATTAGATCCTTCTCTTTGTTGTAATTTTTGCTATGTATTAAAAAAACACTAAATTAAGAGCGTGGGTGCTCTTAAAGAGATGCCAACGTAAGTGGTCACTACAGCAATTGCAATAATGCGAGGGCGACTTTATCCCATGCCCAGGACACAGCAGGCTCTGTGTCTTCACGTCTCACTGTCCTTACCTGCTGCACTGGCCTAATGATAGGTGTTAGTGGTTCTGGTCGCCAACTCCAACGCGCGTGTGTGGGAAGGGTATCCTTACCACCAATCAATTCTTGGACATGAGCTGGACACCAGGTGTCCTGTAATTCCACCCAATTCTGACGTTGCGCACCTAGAGACAGCCTGAAATCCTGCAAGTTGGGTCTCAGTCCTATGACACAGCACCCCCCCAGCCGCCCCCACCCCGACCTCCCTAGATGCTGGCTGCCGGTCCAGGTTGGCACCTGTGTTTGTGACCTGCCAGCTACAGATGGAACGTTCCAACAACCCCCAGCTTGGGTTTGATTCATTTGCTACAGGAGCTTACAGAATTCAGAGAAACACTTGACTTACTAGATCAACTAGTGCACGATACAAGGATAGTACTGAGGAACAATTAGATTGAAGAGATGCTTGGGGACAGAGGAAGGGGAAAGGGCAAGGAGATCACACGTCCTGTCCAGGTGCACTGCTGTCTCAAACCCCCACGTGTTGCCCAACGCAAGAGTTCTTTGAACCCCACCCTTTTGGGTCCCTCTACGGAGGCCTCATTACATAGACACGATTGATTAAACCTTTGAGCGATGACCGTGGATATTCATTCTCCCCCACCTAAGTCTGCCCAAAAGCGAGGGCTGGCGTGGGGAGGAGTGGGACTGAAAGTCTCCACCTTCTACTCTCCAGGTTGGTTCTCCTGCTGCCAGGGCTCCAAAAGCCACCCCGAGAACAGAACAAAAGTCTTTATCACTCTCATCACTTAGAAAATTCCAAAGGTTTTAGGAGCTCTGTGGCAGAACAAGAGCAAATATATATTCTTATTGTGAATCACAATATCTCAGGTACCTTATTCTCCTTGCAAAGAGGTGTTACGAAATCAACACGGGTGACACAAACACCAAATGCTCTCAGTGGCTGACGGCACGATGCGCATGTGAATGGTGCGGTGGATGCCACCTCGGGGTTCCTACCAACCCCTGGGCTGGGGGTTCTATGAAGAAGCCTCCCTGGAAAATCATCCTGGAATTCTAAAGTGTTTGCCTTTCTAAAGGCAGGAATAGACCAGAGAATGTGAGGCTTCAGCGGTGAAGAAAGCATTCATGCTCCTAGGCCAGTGAAGAGCTGAGTTCTGCCTCAAAACCAGGTCTATCTCGGTTCCAAATCCTAGCATGCGGCTGCCGTTGTCGGCGGGAAAGCGGGCAACGCGTGAACTGCCTCTGTTGCTGCTTCTGCCGAGGCTTCCCACGACATACTTGTTGTATTTCAAACATGAACATGACTTGTGTAGGTTGGTTTACATAGGAGTGACATTCAATAAAAGAAATACATTCCTTGATCTTTGATTTGCTTAACAAGCAGCTTTCAACTTTCAGTTTCATTAATTGCTCTGAAAACCTACAATTTAGGTAAAACTAATTACATTCGATTTTACCCATTTGGTGAGCTCTCTTTTAATATAGGTGGGATTGAAAACAATCACTCTCGTCTATACGTGTCATATATGATATGACAATAGGAAATACCAGGAGACATCTATCCACTCCTTCAAAATTAGATCTAACTTGATTTCTAATGAAGGGTTTGCTCTTGCAAGAAATTGCCTTGACAAGTCTTTTCTTCTAGGAATCAATTTTTTTTTCTCTTGTTTCTCTTTAAAACCAATCCTTCTGATACCTTTTATAGCTTCTACAAGGAACGGCCAATGTTAATTATACCGTGGATGCATACTATGGAATTCACACTTTGGTCAGGACAGACATGGTAATTGTCACACCAAGAGGTGGGTGGCAAGACTCCGCAGAGAAGTTCATGGGGGTAGAGAGTCTGGTTCAAAACAAGAAGCTGTTGTGAGCTCTTCCATCAGAACTGAGATTTTGAAGACACTAACAAACACAGTTCTGAACACCCTAATTGCTATTGAAAGTGTGAGTCAGAACTCAGAAATTCAAGAGTGTTGGCCAAGACCTAAGATATAAAGAAGAAACCGGAAATCAAAATGGAGAAAAGGAGGAGATCAGCCACAAGGGGCCCCGTATGTTTTACACCCAAGGCTCACCGAGCAGGTCAGGCTTTGCTGGGCTAGCCAGATCAGAACGATTCTATCCACATGGCATCATACTCCCTAAAGGTCCTTCGCACGATAACACAATACCTGACACAAATGCAAGATGTCTCCCCGTGCCACGCCTATTTGGTAGGAAAACAAAATCGCGTTGATGGGGAACAAAAGGCTTAGATTTACAAATCATACTCAAAATATGGGAACCCAGCCTTACTCAAAGCCACTCTGCAGGACGTCTCAAGGAATATGACATATCCCATAAGGAAACGAACGGCCTTGACTGTCCTTATCCTCAACCTCAGCACACCTTCCTTCCAGTTCTTTCTGCAGATGCGGCGTAGGATTTGGGCAAGTTGGTTCGCCTCTCCCAAATTCATCCCTTCCTTATTTAAATGGCGATAAACATCTTCTCTCATGCAAGGCGGTTAGAAACTAGTTAACGATAATAAGGTTATCGTTATCGTGAAGGGCCTCGCAGACAGCAGATGCATACGTGTCGATGGATTCTTTTTCTCCCCCTTTCCCACCGTCCCCTTCTATTCCAGAAGGTAGCTTTGTTGGGCTGAGCCCCGGGTGTTGTATGTAAGCGATGAATCACGGAATCTACCCCCCCAAACCCAGAGCACACTGTATACACTGTCAGTTAGCTAACTTGACAATAAATTATACTTAAAAAAAAAAAAAAAAAAAAGAATCCATGAGAAAATGGCAGAGAAGGGCATTCGTTATTCCGTGGTGTCTTCCTCCGCTTCCGGACAGAGACTTTTGTAACGCAGCTCTCGTACTGCTCTGGGTGTCTATTCCAAGAGGAGCGCCTCCGGCCCCTCCTAGCCCCTTCAGACTGCAGACCAATACATCCAAGTAGGCCAGCAACCGTCCAGTGTGCTTGCCTTCCACCTCCGAGCCCTGAGCAGAGATAGCAGCTAAATCACACTGCACATGTACTCAAGGTGACTGAATCCCATGGTTGTAGACAATAGGTTTTGTCTCAATTCGCTGATAGTGGTGCCTTCACTCCTTCCTCCCTTCCTTCCAATAACACGATGAGGCCCCGTGTGGCCTGGAATCTCTGCATCGGAGGCCAGTAGCAGCTGCCGCTGCAGATCAATGTGCCTGTGGGCTGCCCTGCGCCGGGAATGGGACCCGACGAGCAGAGAAAGCTTGTCACCTTTGATTACTCGCCTTCTCCCGGTGCTAAAGAAACAAGATGTGAAGAATGGCCTCTCAAGAACATTTGATCCAGCCTGCAAAATCCCTGCAACTTTAACCCTTCCCTGCTGGAGATCCATGTATGGTCCTCAGAGGCGTTTTCAATGGAATGTCATTTCCAATCAATGGCCTACACGCAGACACGCCAACATGGCAGACTGCGCCGGGAAACCATCCCGTATTAAGAACGGACAGAGAACAGGCGGAATGTACTCTGTGTCGTTTCCCTTCAGCGACACGTTGTGGTTAGGACGGCACTGGACTGAGCCACGGGCAATCTGGCTTCTAGTTTGTCTTCAGCGAGCCACGTGAGCCAGGCTGCCCCCATCCATCCAAGGAAGAAGCCAGAGAGGTTGGCATCTGAGGGCCCGTCCAGGCCTGAAATCCCCAACATTGTGCAGCAGCCAAGGTCCAGGGCTGGAGACGAGCAGGCATGGTTTACGGTCAGCTCCATGACTGACCTGCGAGTCACCAGACCTTTCTTTGAGTTTGTTCACAAACATGGGGATCATAAGCGTGCCTAATACGTAGAGTTATTTTGAGGGTTTTAATACGGTAAGTCAAAGTATTTAGTTCAGTGGTTGTCCTATAGAAGGAACTTAATAAATTAAAAACCATATTCATGATTGCTTAGAGGATCTGTGTAACTGCTGATCACTGTTGATGAATCTACAAATCAGATGGCTTTAAAGTTGATTGTTCGGTAAAGACAATGAACTCGTCGGGAAAGATGTGAGGGTTTCCGTTTCGGCAAATGCCCCTGCATTACTCCGCCACAGAAGGTACCAGAAAAAAACAAACAAATGGACCAACAAAGAAGCACAGAGCACGTAGAACGTTGCTCCCTGAATGACATCCGAGGCCTGGCCGCTCAAGGGCCCGGCTGCTCTCCTGAGCGCGTGCTGGCTCCTCTGTGCCTTCTCATTGCTAGCGGCTCTGCTCACACCGTGTAAGCAACTCGTAGAAACCCCATTGACAGTCAACCTGCATAGAAAAGCCAAAGGAAAGAGTCAATGCAATTAACCCAGAGTGAAGTCCTGCTTCGAAAAAATTCTCCCACTCTATTCTTGGATTTATAGTACAAGGTTTTCACTGTAATGGCTCTTGTAAATTAATTGCAGACACAATTGTGTACGGGCATCCTCAGAATAAGTGGCAAGTAGTTAATTGCACCCCGAATTAGCCAATTCTGCCCATAATTAACCATTTGAAGACAATTAATTGCATGCATAATATTTGCACCTGCGACTAATTGGAGGCCCTTATATTGTTCCTGGAAGAAAGAAGGAAAGAAAGAACAACACCAACAACAAAAGAGCCAGGGACTACTCTTGAAATGTCGTCTTGCACAGTCCACGGTCCACGGAGCTGGGAGGAGAGTTGAGCTGAGGGGCGACTGGACCAGGCTACAGCTGCCCCGGTGGCAAAGCGACCTTAAACCCTCGGGAGCAGCAAGGTCGGGGGGACATTATTTTTCGCTCGCGCTCCCCTTATCACTACTGCCAACTGACTGTACTTAAACTTAATTTCTTCAGCTATCTAATCATAAAATTGGAGGCTATTTAACGTGTGGAAAAACTGAGACCAATTTACCTTTTGCAATAGCGCTGTCGTTTTAAAAGAAAGGCTAAATTCTCTCATTTTTGCTATCGTTTTATCCACGGGCAGCTCACTGCTTGCCACGGTCAAGAGCAAACGCTCTCCCAGCCCTGTGGGCCATGAGAAGAATAATCACATATGTATCATCATTCCAGAGGGGTTATGTTTGTCTGGATTAGCGCCCCCTGTCACGCTCAAAACAAAACATTGCTTATTAGTAATAATGACAGTGGTAGTAATACCAAAAACGACAATCTCTACAATCCCCCATAGTAAATAGTAAATTCTTTCCCCCAGTGCTGTCTGCAACCTCGTGTAAGTTGTCAGAGCAATTCAAAGAAGATATTTTATGTCCATTCTGTAGATGAGAAAATTGTGTAGAGAAACTGTCTACTTTAGCTAATGTTGCACAGGTAATAAGTCATTGGAAATATAATTTAAACTGGGGTAATCTAATCCATGTAAAGTGCTTGGTAGAGTGAATACTCCCTCAGTGAGTGATACAGTGAGTACTCAGTTAAGATTAGCCAAAGCACTTATATCCCCATTAAATTCTAAGTTTATTCTCTTAAATGGCCACATTGAGGATGGCGTTGTAATACTTAGAGATAAATATTAAGCAGTCATCGTATTCCAGTTACTAAGTGCTTCACGCGAACTAAATCAATTTGAATTCCACAAGAGCATGAGACGATATCATCATTATCCCCATTTTACAGATGATAAAACTGAGGTGGAGAAATGTTAACTAACTAGCTTAAGAATGTAAAACCATCAAGGGGATGAGATGGAGGATTCCAACACTCGAATTCTGGCTGTAAAACGTGCGTCCTTAACTGTCATCCTATATTACGTCTTTCAACCTGAACAGATGGGTTGGTCTGTAAAAAATGTGTCTGTGTGTACATAAACTGGACGCGATGCCTCTGTCTGTTAAAAATCAATACGTAAAACAATAACAACAAAAAACCTGTCTTGGATGACGAATGCCTGTTTTCCAAATGAGAGCAGAACCACATCGTCTCTGCTCTAGGAAGAGGAGAGGAAAATCCTGTTTACTCCCCACATAAGAAACTGGAGCCCACTGGCTACAAGTTGGTTCTAGAAGGAGGAGCTCTCGCTGATGACTCAGAAAACGATTTGAAGAATCATCAAGAGAAGTGGCCAGGAAATGAAACACAGAGCAGAGACAGAGCAAAGTGTGGACGCCAGCCCAAAGCACATGGCATGGTAAAAGAGGAGGGGCTTGTGCAGGTGATTCGCAGGAAACGAGACACCAACAGGGAAGGGTGAGGTCAACATACAGGATGCTGTGCCCAGCACAGGGGCTGCCGTTGGTGATCCAGGTTTGGCTCACCCATGTGGGCTCATCCTGGGCTGTCCTGACGGTCTCAGGAGGACCTGTGGCTCTTTAATGGGCAGAATGGCTTCCTGCAAGGGTCTCCTTCTTCGTGGAGGTGGAACCATGCTATACTACAAGCTGAAAGATACTAATGGTTGATATACCATTGTGTCAAAGAATTCAGGAGTGCCAGTTAGATACTTTGTGAGGAGTCAACAGAGCAGGGTTCACACAAAAGGAGGAGAGGGAGTGGAGGCTCCCAGTGAGGTGAGCAATCACCACAGTTCAGCCTCAGAACTGACACCAAACTCCTGGCAGTTGGGAAAACAAATAAATACAAACATTTTGGTGGGGGGCTGGGTATGAGTTTTCTCATGTGACAATGATAAGCTGTAAAGGCATCAGGACCCTTTATGGGTTACCCCTGCCCCCCACCCGGCCCCAGAAATAAACCTACAACATGGCATGGTCAATTTTACTGGTAAACATCTTGAACACAGCAAAGCCAATGATAGACGAGTAGCTACTCAAGTAGCCTGGTCAGAGTGTGGCCACTGATCCAGTCGCCATCATATTGAGAGACTGGTCTCCCAATCGGGTGCAAACCCAAATAAATCTTCCTTCAGCTTGTGTTTTCCCAGCTTGTACACAGCATGAAAGAAAGGGTGTTCTAACATGTCCCTGAATCATGGTGATCCGTACATGAGCAGAACCCCACCTTTCCTTCATTTGCTAGTGTAACTCCTGATGCAGACCCAGTGGTGGCAGCATGGTATCTCTTCCTTCCTTCCTTCCTTCCTTCCTTCCTTCCTTCCTTCCTTCCTCCTTCATTCCTTCCTCTCTCCCTCCCTCCCCCCTTTCTTTCCTCCCCCCTCTTTCCTTCTTTCTTCTTTCCTTCCTTCCTTCCTTATTCTTTCCTTCCTTCCTTCCTTCTTCCTTCCTTCCTTCCCCCCTCCCTTCCTTCCTCCCTCCGTTCCTTCCTTCCTCCCTCCCTCCCTTCCTTCCTCCCTTCCTCCCTTCCTTCCTTCCTCCCTTCCTCCCTCCCTTCCTTCCTTCCTCCTTCCCTCCATCCCTCCTCCCTCCCTCCCTTCCTCCCTCCCTCCCCCCTTTCTTCCTTCCCTCCTCCCTTCCTTCCTCCCTTCATTCTTTCATTCATTCCCTCCTCCTTCCTTCCTTCCTTCCTTCCATCCTACCTTCCTTCCTTTCTTTAAGTTTATTTATTTATTTTGAGAGAGAGGGAGAGAGAGAGAGAGAGCATGCATGGGGGTGAGCCAGAGAGAGATGGAGAGAATCCTAAGCAGGCTCTGCATTGTCAGTGCAGAGCCTGGTGTGGGGCTCAAACTCATGAACTGTTAGAGCATGACCTGGGCTGAAATAAAAAATAAGACACTTAACCGACTGAGCCACCCTCATGACTAAGGGACACCACTAGGCATCTCTAGTATGGGTTCTTTAAAATGCTGTTTTCTACTGGTAAAGTGGTCCTGTCTTTTCTCCAATCCATATCTGTCATTTACTTAATTGTCAATACTAATTTGTTTTTTGGTCATGGATTAATGTGAAATGTATGAACCCACAGTCTACCTTTCTCTTTGCCACAGGACAGCATAGCTAGCATTGTAGTAACTCTTGCGTATTACAGGTTATTCACAGTAACCGTTTGGAGGTAAACAAGAGTGGCCTTGACCTCCAGGACGCGAACCCTCTGCGTCCTGTAAGTTGGAATACCCAGGTCACCATGGTGGGCAGCCATTCCTCCTGCTTGCCCATTTTCTTTGTGCACAACACGCTAATGTTGCCTAGTGAAAACACTCCAGCACATACCACAGACACTCATTTGCTGGAAGAATCATTTATCCTGAATAATTTGTGGCCTCCCATCGTGGTATGCCAATCAGGAGGGCCACCCCATCAGGCCTAGGGAGTCGCCACAGTTAGCTAACATTTATGTATTACACACCTTTGGGGCTTAAAAAATTTTTTTTAACATTTATTTATTTTTGAGATACAGAAAGAGACAGAGCGTGAGCAGGAGACACAGAATCCGAAGCATGCTCCAGGCTCTGAGTTTTCAGCCCAGAGCCCGACGCAGGGCTTGAACTCACGAACCATACGATCATGACCCGAGCCAAAGTCAGACGCCCAACTGATGGAGTCAGCCAGGAGCCCCCACATTTTGGGATTTTTAATAGATGTCCAAGGTGTCAAAGTTGTGGTAAGCCAACGTCTTCATATTATTTAGTTTTTTTTTTTTAAGTTTATTTATCTTGAGAGAAAGAAAGAGAGAGAGAGAGAGAGAGAATTGAAAGTGAGCTCCGCACTGTCAGCAAGGAGCCCAATGAGAAAGCCGATCTCACCAACCATGAAATCATGACCTGAGCCAAGATCCAGAGTTGGACTCAACCAACTCAGGCACCCAGGTGTCCCTAGATTCCTATCATTATACACATTTGTTAATGCCTCCTTCCCACATTGGATTTTCAGTCCCTATTCTGTCCCTGGACAGAATGTCAGCGTGGAATTAATGTGCGCTGGGGGATTCATCATCGGCCACCGTGACATCTGTTATACTCTTACGCTTTTTCTCCTATAGCCCACAGAAACTTAAATTTAAAGCTTCCTTAACAAAACTGCCAAGCGCCGTGTCAAATGCATGCTCTATGAAGGGAGGTCAGTGTCTGCCAGCTTCCCCGTCCCCAGGTGGGTGCCCGCAGCAGTGAGGGCGTGGCTGCAGGGGAGGGCAGGGGCGGGCAAGACGGCTGGGCAGGGGAGAGGACCCAGGAGAGAGAGGAAAGGCGAAAATACCCCTGTCTGAGCTCAGATCAGCCTTCTAGCCCTTCTAAGATTCCTACTTCTCCCCCAGAGCCCCCACCCCCATATTTATTCCCATGACACCCGTTACTGTTCACCGAAACCTAGAGACCCCCCTCCCCCTGTCCCTGCGCAGCCCCACAAAAGCACGCAGATCCAGCTAGGATCTGGGAGCCTCCAGACTAGCCCACGAGCGTGAAGTCATACATGCATAATTTATACAGCCCGATGCCACCACATGCAGAGTCGTACAAAAGCCATGAAAAGAACTGCTCCTAGAATACGAGGCACGAATCAGAAGGCGGTGCCCCCGGTGGCGTTGCGGAACATGGGCCTTCATCGCGTTGAAATGTCTCCCCGGCCTCCGTGGCGCGTCTCAAACTACATCTCTTTCCAGCCCAGCGACAACAACGCCTTCTCTCACATTATTTGCAGGGTGCTCACCTCGCCCGCTCTTCAAACATGACCTAATTGCCACCTGCCAGGCAGTGGCCCGGGCGTAAAATGCGGCTTTTTGTGTAGGAAGGCGGAATCATCGTACAGTACCTCGCATCCGAACAGCCCGATTGGAAAGACAAGGGGGCCGGGGAAGAGGTCAGGATGAGAATTAAGGATCTCTTTCCCATTTACCTAGGAGTCCTTCCCAACCCTCAATACATGCGTTTTCAAAAACGGTTGTTAAAAAAAAAAAAAAAAAATGGAAGAGAACGAAAACTCACAAACTGGATTTGCCAAAGACAAAAAAAAAAAAAAAAAAAAAAAAAATCTCTCAGCGGGAGGCGTCCCTTGTTGGGAGTGAGTCTGAGTGTCAGGTTGGAGCTTCCGGCACCTTCTCCCAGCTTTCGCCAAGCCTGGCCTTCTCAGTGAATCAACCACGGAGGATCCTTTTTATCAAGATCCCGCTGTTGTTTGCCCCTGGCTTCTGGAGGTCTGGTCTTCGAGATGGAATATTGGTGAAACAGGGAGAAGAAAAGAAAGAAACCTACTGAGTGGATGAGTGTTTTGTTCTGGAATCATCTCCGTGAGAGCGGAGAGATGAAACCGGGCTGAGTGTGCTTGTGGAATCCATTGGGATCTCGCCTGATAAAAAGGCTGGGTTTAAACCCGCCAGGCCAGGGGCATTTTCAGCCGTAGGCTGAGGCTCTCTGGTAACTGGTGCATCGTCACACGAGTCCCTTAAAAATACCCAGGACCAGGGGCACCCGGGTGGCTCAGTCGGTTGAGCGTCCGACTTCGGCTCAGGTCATGATCTCGCGGTCCGTGAGTTCGAGCCCCGCGTCGGGCTCTGTGCTGACAGCTCAGAGCCTGGAGCCTGTTTCAGATTCTGTGTCTCCTTCTCTCTGACCCTCCCCCGTTCATGCTCTGTCTCTCTCTGTCTCAAAAAAAAAAATAAATAAACATTACAAAAAAAAATTAAAAAAAATACCCAGGGCCAAACTGAGGTAACAACGTGTGTCAGCTCACACTTCAGCAAAAATTAAGAAATAAAAAGTACCCGGACAAAACACTGAGACTTTGAGGAGAGCCTCTACGAGGCACTGTTGCCTTTGCAGGGTTAAAACCAACAGTAAATCAGGGTCACAGTTTATTAAAGATGTGCTCGCTTTATGTGGTATAAAGCCAAATTCTGCCCATAAGGCTTTACATCTAGAATCTCGTTCGGGGCCGCGGCGGGGACAGGAAGACAGGCATTATTAGATTTTTACTGGCAAATAGGAGAGAATCCTGTGACTTGAACAATCAGGCAGGGATACAGGTGAGGGGGTGGGAACTTACCTTTTTTTTGTTTTTTGGTTTCTGTTTTCTTTTTAAGAGAGGGAGAGCGAGCATGAGTGGGGGAGGGGCAGAGAGAAAGGAGACAGGGTCCCAAGTGGGCCAGTGCAGAGCCCGATCTGGGGCTCGAGTCCATGAACTGGGAGATGGTGACCCGAGCCTAAGTCAAGAGTTGGACGCTTCACCCACGGCGCCCTCCCCCACCAGGCACCCCGAGCGTGCAGAGCCTTGGCAAAGGAAAGAAGCAGGTATTTCAGATTTAAAAGTAAAGTTAAGCTCGGAGAAAAACACCCACTTTCTTAGGAACTGTCATTTGTTTCTGACAACTTTGGTCTGTATGCGGTTTGGAAAAGAACCGTCTCTTTAGAAGATAACACGCATGTGGCTACACCATATCCATAACATGTGTAGAGCATGGGTTGAAATCATTACGAAGCGGGTACAGTACTTTGTGCTGAGGAAGTTAAATGCACTTCAGGGACTGGAGTGTGCCGGAACCATCTCTGGGCACCTTGGAGGAATGGTCAAATCCAACATTTAACTGAGAGTCGCTTGTCTGTCACTCACCATCCTTACTCCCCTAGGAAAACCGGGATTTGGGCTGTAACCCTACCTCGCGGCATTTCCTTTTCCTTTTTCATTTCATCTATATAGGATATATGTGGGTTTTACCAAGACAGAAGCCTCTGAAAATGAAAAAAACAAACAAAAAAACCCAAAAACCGAAAAAAAAAAAAAAACCCAGGCTTCGTAACCAGTGAGACAAGGCATCTAAGCTCTGGTGGTCTTCCAGATGCCTTCAAATTACACAGGAACCCGGTAAACACAGGTACCAACATCAGACACGAATGAGGCCACTCGTGGTTGTCCAGACACAGTCTGGTGTCGAGTAAGGTCCTGGCTTCCAGACAGTGCCTGCCCCCGCCCCCACCACCAGACTTGATCTTGACTGGCAGAGATAAAGTGTTCAGAGCCTTCGGACAAGAGTTGGAAAACTCGATCAGTGACCTTACAAAAACAGACATCATTGTTCTTCAGTTGGCCAGGTGATCTAACACAGGGCTCCTCGTCGGCTTTCTGTGAAGGAGCCAGAGGGTTTCAATTTGTGGAAATGAGCCGCAAGGAGAGGTTCAAGGTGATGCTCAGGTGAGAATGAGCTGGGGTTTTCTCCCACCGAAGGCTTGCCGTTTCCTATACGGGCACATGAAGCAAGAGTGCGACACCCAAGGAAGATACCTACTGGGTACATTTTGGGCAACAGCATTACATGAGGGAGGCAAGTCGCAGGACATTCAAAAGGAAAACAGTAGATTCATGCTGCAGGGGACGATATTTACTGGCTTGAAACAAACAGGCTGTCTTTGTTTCCGCAAAATAACATTTTTGGTGTCAGGGAATTGTCATGGCTGTCCACTCGGTGCCACAGGCCATCACTTATCACTTTTTTTTTTTAATGCTTTCTCCAGAGCCAAACAAAGGCAGTTTAACTTTTTTAATGTTTATTTAGTTTTGAGAGAAAGAGAGAGAGAGAGAGAGCATGAGCAGGGGAGAGGCAGAAAGAGAGGGAGACACAGAATCTGAAGCAGGCTCCAGGCTCTGAGCCATCAGCCCAGAGCCCGACGCGGGGCTTGAACTCACAAACCGTGACATCATGACCTGAGCCAAAGTCGGACGCTTAAGTGACTGAGCCACCCGGGTGCCAAAAACAAAGGCAGTTTGAAGGGCAGCCTATGGAAACAAGGCCTGGGCTTAGCAGTTTGAGGCTAATCCCCCAGACTCTCGCTTTGAAGGCCACTTGTGCAAAATGGGTGGAGACAGTAACTTCATAGTGGCACAATTTCTGACTGTGATTGCTGCTTCCCTTGGGGCACGTCGGGTAGAATAAAGTAGGCAAAGGAAGCATGCAAAGGACGTGCATGCTCTGGGGGAAGGTGGCTTAGGCGCTCTGGAAAGTGAAGCAGAGGACAGGGTTTGTCTTCCAGGCCAGAGCTCAACATTCTGCACACCGGAGGCCAAAGGCATCCCAGCCCCCGAGTTATGGATGAAGCCTTACAGGAACACAGCCGTGCCCACTGGTTTGCGTGTTGCGTATGGCTCTTTTCAAGTTCAAGTAACAACAACAGAGCTGAGGCGCTGTAACGACGTCCTTGTGACTTGCAAAATCGATGTTATTTACTACCTGGCTCTGTATAGAAAAGGTCTGCCGGCCCCTACTTGTAAGCAAGGGACAACTGCTAAAATGCGTCTTTCCATAATGACATGGGATTAACAAAAGAGGCTAGAAACGCAAGGAGTAGGCGTTCAAGGTCATTTTAAATTCTTCCCGTTCCATAAATTTGGGGTCTCTCGCTGATTTTAGAAAAATTGCACGAGCAACAACAATGTATTGAACCAGCATGCTAGGTAGTAATTGAGTTAAGTTATTTCTTGATCATTGCAATCGATTTTCTTTCATTATTTCTCACTCTTGATTCTCTAAAGAGTTGTGCACCGAGCTAGAGCCAACTAATGTGTGTAGATCAGTGCGTGGTTGAGGCACAGTTGATTCCTGGGACACAGTGGCAAGCAGCACATCCTGAGTTCTTCTCCAAATTGCCAAGGCTTTGTTATTTAAACAGACACCTTTTGCATCTTTACCCAAAAGCAGTGAGCCAGGGAGCGTTTCTGGGTCACTTCCTGGGTTTCAAATACTATTGCAATTTACAAAATTGGGGGGCGCACCTCCAGAGCCCAAGTAATATGGAATAGGTTATACAGAGCACTGGTTCTGAATATTTAAATAAGAAGCGTGCTCATCCGCTGAGTGGCCAAAAGCCAAGCTTTCGATACGGATTTCCTTAATCGAGAAGACGTGCTGTGTTCCAATTAGACTGTGTACTGTTGTGCGTTCTTAGCACAAGCCAAAGGGACTTATTTTCCATTTGAACATGGAGAGAGCTTCTCCTTTCCCGTGTGATCAGGATCTTCCACTGCGGTTTCCGGGAGTCATAATTCTGGGCAAGAGCAGAGCTTGGTTGAGATATGGGTTATTCGTATCTTGTGGCATCTCAAGAAGAGTTTGCATGATGCCAATGTGTTCTATGTTTTTTATTTGTTTTGTGAGAGAGAGAGAGAGAGAGAGAGAGAGAGAGAGAGACAGCACAAGTGGGAGAGGGGCAGAGAAAGGGAGAGAGAGAATCCCAAGCAGGCTCCGGGCTGTCACCGCAATCTCAACGAACCTGTGAGATCAGGACCTAAGCAGAAACCAAGAGTCGGACGCTTAAACAACTGAGCCACTCAAGCATTCCACTTATTTGTTCTAAGATTTAGTCAGTAACCAAAGGGAACGGCCTGTGGGTTTGTAAGGCTCTGAGGAAGTGAATTTATATATCACCCTCTCGAAACATGGAGTAACGCGTTGCTGAATATTCACTGGTCCTCATGCATTTGGTTGGTTTCTTTTCTTCATTTCTTGTCTCAGGTATCAAAGTTCATGAACAAATTGATCCTGGTTTTCCCCTCAGAAATAAGCTTTTTTTTTTTTTAATTTCTCACTTTTGTAGCACGTTTTTCCAGCATTTTGGAGAATTCTCATAAAGCATTTGACTAAGAGATGCGGGAGAAAGGGAAAGGCTTTTGAAGGAAGTCAAAATGACATGTGCATCCCCAACGCAAGCCTCACTGGCTGGCATGATCTTGGGACAGTAAGCCTCATTTATCTCTTTGACCATCTTCTTACCAATCTATAAAACAGGTAGGATCTGAGAATCACAGGAAAAGCAGCAAAAGTAGCTCGATTCTCCTAGGCTTCCAGAAGCCTGCGGTGGGCAGGTAGGGTCAGAACAATACTCTCCAGTCCGGTTTCCTCAAGTCATTGAAGCGGGTGCCGCCACGGAGCATTTGGCTCCTGATGCGCCAACACGGTGTTCTAGACAAAGTCACCTTACGAACCTTCCAACCTCTTGCGTATATTGGGGTGACAGACGCCCCTCCTCACTGTGCTGTGAGACGTTCATGGACCATGGCTCTCAGAACCGGGTCACCGTGACCCTGACCCGGCAATCTCCCTCTCCATGCTGACCAGGGCTGGGTTGGGAGGTAGCATCTATGGAACTTCATCCTTCTTTCTCATCAGTCACCATTGAGAAAGCTGCTTTACACTTCTCTGCATGTTCCTGTTTTCAGACATTGCACTGACTGTATCACCAACAACCCTCGGGCTGAGGTTCCTCTCACCAATTTTTCTAACACTTTCTAATGTGAGAGAGCCTCGGTGCAAAGCTACCGCCCATCTCTTCTCTGGGGGCAGCTTGGGCTACTGGAATGAGACAGCCGAGACGGGACAGCTTAAAAAACAGAAGCGTGTTTTCTCCCAATTCCGAAGACTGGAAGTCCAAGGTCAAGGTGCCAGTAGGGTTTATTTCTGGGGAGAGTGTTCTCTTGCTTGCAGATATCTGCCTTCTCGCCACATCCTCACGTGGCCTCCTCTGCGTGCGTGTGCAGGGACAGAGGAAGTTCCGGAGTCTCTTCCTCTTCGAATCAGGACATCATCCCTGTAAGATCAGGCCTCACCCCTGTGATGCCACCGCAACTTAGCTACCCCTTAAAGGTCCTGTCTCCAAATATAGTCACATTGGGGGTGAGGGCTTCAGTCTATGACTTCCAGGGGACACATTTCAGTCCAGAACAGGGCTTCCGGGTTTCTAAGAATTCTAAGAATTGGCCTCACGCTGGTTCAAATCTCACGCAACCTGTGGCTGTAGTCATGAGAATGGATGAATACATAATCCAGGGTGCAGCATACAGAGCCCGGGCTGTGAAGGTCAGCCTTTTCCACCACCACCCCCTCGTATGCTCAAGAAAGTCTAAACAATGCTTTAAGAAATGGAATCTGTTCCTGGGATTTCTTCATGTCAAGAGAGAGTTACTGTTTATAGATAGCTCTGGAATGATGCCCGCTGTTGCCTGGTTACATCGCCTCCTGGACACCAAGCTACTGACACCACTTCATGTGCCAACTACATGATCACCAGGTGCCTTGTGTCCCTTCACCTCCCTTCGAGGATGACTTCTCCCCATCAGTGTCTGGGAAGGACCTGTGAGGCGGAAGCCAAACCACTCAGAAAAACAGGATGATGCGCTTGAAAAAGCGTGACCCTTTGGCACAAACAGGGGCTCCCTGCACCCGCAGGTGGGACACCACAGCTGGCCAGCCTGCTCCGGGAGCGCTAGGGTATGGCTTTCAAAGACAGCCATCTCGGGAAGAAGGGCTTGTCTATGTTCAGAACAAGGGTCTGATGATCAGCTGCGTCCACATGAGGGGCATAAAGCTTTAGCTTCAATAAAGGGAGAGATCAAATGCCTACGAAGTCATGAGGAATACTGCGCAAATCAAACTTACAATTAAAACGTAATTCCTGTCCTTCTCCTGATGCACAGAATGCTCTTTTCTTTTCTGGACCGATGCCAGGGTATGCCATCAGAAGGCAGATCAGATGCTCACATAGAACACCCCGATGCCTGCCTGGCGGATCTCCGTGATGTATGCGCTTTCATGGATGGAGCATGAGACCAGGTGAAGAGAAGAGGGACAGGGCACAGGAAAAGGTGCCGACGGCTTCTTTAAACAGTAGTGAAGTTTACACAAAAGAAGCCACCGTTTTTAATCCCCCCAACTCCCTCCTATCACCCACCGCAAGAACAAGGATTTGAAATCAGTCAGAAAAAAACTGGAATGATTATTGATGAAAGGTTCGAAGAAGATATCTCATCAGAGAGCTGAATTTTCATCATGACGTCAAAATATCCTACCCCAAGGACCCATGCTGGCGGTAAGCTTCCCAAGGAGCAATTTTAGAATGCAAAAATTTACCATGCTGACTGTTAGTCAGAACGCGCTTTTAAAACCAAAGAGTTTTCATTCATTTTTCATTGAAACTGACTGGGGCCCCACAGCAATATTGGCTATACGCCAAGGAGTGGGGACCTGTGTCACCAAATCCAGTCTCTACACTCAATCACCCAGACTCAGGCCAAAGAAAGAGATGTGGAGGTCAAAATTCTCTTTTCTATAAATAGCTTCCTTTCAGAAGAACACGCTTCCTACTTTATTGCTCCCACAGACACCTCCCAGGACTCATGTTTTCAAAACCACTATTCTCTTTAGTTTCAGAATAATTTTGGAGAAACCTTGCAATGCAGCCTTGCTTTTCAGAGACACATGTGCCCAATGCCCGGCCGTGCTCCTTTTGGGCAGGTAGATAGTTCACATTTTTGAGATCGTTCTGCCTTTTTCTTGTTTGTGTCAGACAATCCCGTCCTACCAACTTGGGACCACTCGGCTTCCGCGGGATGGTAAGGAGAGAGCAGCCCCGTTGTTCTGGAATCCCATATTCTTTCAGAACACTCGGTTGAGTAAAGTGATAACGATGTTATGTGCAGGCCTGTTGTCATGTTTCATCAAGTTCTTTACCGAGCTATATAACCTCTCCTAAAAACTACCTGAATGGTACAGTTCAGAGAAACGTTTGAACAGAGCTATTCTGTTGCTTCCAGAATTCATGAGGGTGGAGGTGTTGGGGTGCAAAGTTTGAGGGGCTCATATTATTCACATGGAGCGATTCTTAAATTCTTTAAGAAAACACAAAACTTAAAAAAAAAAATCCTCATCTTTGACTGTGACCGTTTTGCTATAAAACCTCACTCAGGGGCGCCTGGCTGGCGCAGTCGGTTAAGCGTCCGACTTCAGCCAGGTCACGATCTCGCGGTCCATGAGTTCGAGCCCCGTGTCAGGCTCTGGGCTGATGGCTCAGAGCCTGGAGCCTGTTTCCGATTCTGTGTCTCCCTCTCTCTCTGCCCCTCCCCCGTTCATGCTCTGTCTCTCTCTGTCCCAAAAATAAATAAACTTTAAAAAAAAAAAATAAAAAAAAATAAAACCTCACTCAGGGCATAAAATTATGCCTATTTTCATTTGTTTCCAGAGTGAAAAGAGGCACTTGAAGATGGTACCTTTTTATAATTTTTTTTAAATGTTTTTATTTATTTTTGAGACAGAGAGAGACAGAACATGAGCAGGGGAGGGCCAGAGAGAGAGGGAGACGCAGAATCTGAAACAGGTTCCAGGCTCCGAGCGGTCAGCACAGAACCCCACGCGGGGCTCGAACTCACAAAACCGTGAGATCATGACCTGAGCTGAAGTCGGATGCTCAACCGACTGAGCCACCCAGGCGCCCAAGATGTTACCTTTTAAAAGTTGAAATGTATCCACTGTGTCCCATCTTCCAGGCCCTGTTAGGCCAAGTGTCCTACATGCGTTAGCTCGTTCGATGCCTGTGACAACCCAGACTATTAATTCCACTCTGGAGATGAGGAAATCAGGGCTTTAGGCAGACTCAATATCATATCCAGGGCCACACAGGAGAGAAAACGCCTCTGGACTTACCACGAATAGGGGCCATTAAGTCTAACCATCTGTCTGCCTCGGTTAGAGTTCCGATGGGAGACATGCTTCAAACAGGAGAACTCAGAAAGTTACATCCACAAAGGGGCGAATCGCAAAGGTGTGGGCGAGGTGTCGGGGCCTGGAGGCCGCCTTCAGCCCAGCTGTTACCTCCCCGACATGAAGCAGGGGGAGGAGGGGACAGAGCGGCTACCAGAACCTGCCAGGAGACACAGGCATACGGAACACGGTGCGGTGGGAGGATCTCCAGCCTCCACGCCTGGGAATGGCAGCCCCAGGCGACCTCGAAGGAGGGGAGCCAACACACCCTTGTCTGCCTCCCCCACTGGGGGCACCCACCACTCCACCCGCCTCCCCTGCTGGGGACACCCACCACCCCAGCCCTCCCGGCAGCCCAGAAGGCGCAGAGCACTGCTGACGGACCCCCGACCAACCCCCGCCTCCTCTGGCAGCTGGGTCTCAGGGTCTGTTCTCACTTCCCACCCACAACCCCCCTTCTCCCCATACGGTTCAGCCACGCTGCCTACCTGCCTGCCTCCCGCCTGGTGTCTCCTTGTCTCTCCTGGACTCACATAGGGAGGGATTCGGGTGACCCACGATGATGACAGAGAAGGCACCTTTGTTTTCAGGGGCGGACCCAGTGGAGCGGAGTCCGGAGGAAGCTTGGAACGGCACAGGGAGGCCCAGGAAGGCTGGGCCAGGTGGGGAGCTTCTTGCCCTCAGAGCCACAGGCCCTGGAGGTGATCCTGTCCCGCCTGGTTTGGGTACCGGCACTGGGACGACTTCCTGGGCCGTTCATTCATGCTGCAGCCATCAGGGGTTAGCACCGTGAAACAGAACTCCTGCCGATGCGCATGCAGGAGGTTGCGCCACACTCGTGAATTACCCACGTGCGTGTTCTCTCACCCACTCGCCCATTCATTCGTTGGCAAACACTGAATGCGCAGTGAAAACTACACCGGCACCACGCGCAGTAACTCACTCCGTACAGGAGCAGCAAAGGTAATTGCCAGGTGGTGAGCCTTTTAAGAATTTTCAGGCTACTAAGAGAGTAAGGAAATCCCCAGAGATCACTGCGATTCACTTTGGAAAGTGGCAAAACCCACGGCCGATGAAATCTATTAATTGTCGAGAGAAGGGGAGATTGTTTCTGTCTGTGAATCAGAGGCTCAAGGTTCAAGTTCATCCCCAGTGGACAGTTGACGAGAAACTCGGGATGATTCCGTCCCCGACGTGGGTTCTTGACTGTGAACTCCTTCGGAAAGGGACACTCTGCCCCACGCTGTCCAGCACCAGCGGGCACACCGCCTGACCCTGTCCCCCAGTGGGTTCTCGTATGGCCAGCCCCCTCGTGACACTTCCCTCCCTCTCCCGAGCGATTGTAGTGCCGGGGCCGGTTCTGGCCGGGACGAGCTCAGTCAAAGACAGTTTCGGCTGCCTGGGAGGGGTCTGAAACGTAAGTGAGCGAAGCCACGTCCCCGGGTGATGCCGCAAGGCCAGGTCAAGGCCAGGTCACGCGGTGTCCAGTGCGGGATTCTGTCTTCATCATCCCACACGGGGCTACGACTGGCCAAGAGGAAGCGAGATGGCATGACGCAGATCTTCCCTTGTGTTAAGTCAAAATAAGCTCATATTGGACACTGACGCTGCAAGGCTTCCGGGTACACTGTCTTCTCTTCTCTTACAACCTCCGTGAAAGTGATCAGGACGTCTGAGAAGTGTCTCTCTCCATGTCTGTGTTCCTTACTCTCTCGGGAGCCGCGGGGGACCAGAATCGGCAACTTGTTGGTCTTGGCGTCGCCTATACAAGGCGGTGCCTGTCGTGTGAACGCCATCTGCCTACTGCTGCTGCAGAGAGCACTTGCGCTGACCCCGCCCCTTTTTACAGCCTTAAATTTTTTTTTTTCAACGTTTATTTATTTTTGGGACAGAGAGAGACAGAGCATGAACGGGGGAGGGGCAGAGAGAGAGGGAGACACAGAATCGGAAACAGGCTCCAGGCTCTGAGCCATCAGCCCAGAGCCTGACGCGGGGCTCGAACTCACGGACCGCGAGATCGTGACCTGGCTGAAGTCGGACGCTTAACCGACTGCGCCACCCAGGCGCCCCTTTACAGCCTTTATAAACCTGTAGCGACTGCCTTTTACCGATGTCCGTTCACACTGTTTCTCAGGTAATTCTTATTAGACGCGGTCAGGATATTGCGTCAATTGCCACCTTACAGATAAGGAAACGAGGGCCGTGGAACACTGGACAATAATAGTGAACACTTCTCCACCAGACTACGTCAGGGACTTTGTAGGTCCTGCCCTACTTAATTCTCACGACAAATCTAAGAGACGGTCCAAGTGTGATCTCCAGATTTAAAAAAAAAAAATTTAACGTTTATTTATTATTGAGAGACAGAGTGAGACAGAGCATGAGCAGGGGAGGGGCAGAGAGAGGAGGAGACCCAGAATTTGAAGCAGGCTCCAGACTCTGAGCTGTTAGCACAGAGCCCGATGCAGGGCTCGAACCCACCAACTGCTAGATCATGACCTGAGGCAAAGTCGGACACCCAACTGACTGAGCCAGCCGGGAGCCCCACTCCACCCCCTTCTTTAACGACAGGCCAAGGGAGCAGAGATGGCCAGCCACAATGCACCCAGCTCTGGTTAACGACTGGCTTTATGAGAAGGTCTCCACCTCTCAAACCTCGGCTTCTCCATCTTTGAGAAGTTGTACTAACACCCACCCCACTCATACGAGTCTGCCTTTCTAGATCGCCCGCCCAGCTTGCCCTGTGTGTAGAACACTTAGATCTATCCGTCTCTCTTCCGTTTTCACAATGCCAGCATCTCTGATTGCGTTCTTTGTCCTCAACCTTTTTTAATACGCCAAGGAAGTAAGCCCACCCTCTGTCCAGGCCTGGACTCAAGAAAAAAATACTTTTTCAAATTTTGAAAGTCAGGAGAATGTTGGAAAAGAACTCACAATTTGAAATCTAAATGCTACCAACACTTCGTGTCTGTGTGACCTTGAGTAGGTCACGTCTTCTACACATTTACGTTCCTTCATCTGAAAAATAATAATGACAGGAACAGTTACAACAACAGTAATGCCCATCCATGGATTAATATGAAGATAAACGAGAGCCCGGTGAACAGGTTTTAGAAATAATAATGACCAGTTAGATGTAGGATTATTATTATTTTTTTAATGTTTATTTATTTTTGAGAGAGAGAGACAGACCGTGAGTGGGAGAGGGGCAGAGAGAGAGAGGGAGACCCAGAATCCGAAGCGGGCCCCAGGCTCCCAGCTGTCAGCACAGAGCCCGATGCGGGGCCCGAACTCACGAACAGTGAGATCATGACCTGAGCTGAGGTCAGACGCTTAACGGACTGCTTATTATTTATACATATTCATTAGCTCTGCATTATTGGAACTCAGATGGAAGAATGCTGGACTCCCCACCGGCTCCTCCCAGAAATAATCCTTCCCAGCAATGTGATGTAGAAGAAAGGTCACATATTCTAGAATTAAACCCCACGCTGTGACCTTGGGCAACTTACTTGGCGTTTCAATATATCCGTGGATATTTATACTCACAAAATGGGGGTTATAATAATTCTCAGGGCTGCTGTGGGAATAAAAGGTGATGCTAAATATATAGCACTTAGCTCAGGGTTAGACCTGAAGAAATATCTTTCTTCTTCCTCTGGATAGAACTATTTTTATGAAGCGGAGGGAACTCATGGGAAAATTGAAAGCATGTAGTTACCTGGTGTTGGTGTTAACAAATAAAACCGCTGGTCCTTCTCTCTTCCCCTTGCCAACACTTGGATCATTTTCTTGATTTCAGACTCCATTTGCAAGACGGGAAGTTTCCAGGAGAAACATCCCCAGCAGAATGTTTGCATTCTTACAAAATAAGAGCTGCCTATTTGATGAGAGGAGAGAGGATTTGGAGTAGTTTCCTGGTAGGAGCCGAATTCTCGCTCCTTCTTCCAAACTACCCATGTACTTGTGTGTCTCTTTTCACACCTTATGTAAGAGCCACCCATATACATAAACCCACGGAAGTGAAATAGGTTTGGGAGCTGAAAGACATAATTTCAGCTCAATGATTTTTATTCCTGATACCATGGGACCATCATTGTCGTTGAATGAGCCTCAGTCTAATCATCTACACAAAGGGGATCAGATGAGGCAAAATGTATAAAAGTTCTTAATGCAATATCTCATAGATAGGTAGGAGAAGGTTTATAAATTTCTATCTCCCGTCGTCTTTCCCCACAGGAGCATAATTTGAATTTTACATAGCTGTATAGACCCCATAACGATGAGCAATGTGTCCTACACAAAATATGCTCTTGCTTAATGTTTACAGAATTAAACTGAAAAATACAGAGATCGTGCGAACGTGGTAGAAATGCAACAATATTCTTTGTTATAAAAAGAACAAGCAAAGCACATAATTTCGTGTATTTTGAATGTAGGCATAGCAATTTTAGCTCAAAATCCACAGTGTTCGAACCTTTTTTTGTTGGTTGGCTTATTTCTTGCAGATGATCTTGAGAGAGGAGGTGGCTTCAAGGAAAGAGTAAACTATTTGGAGTCAGAGTTGAATGTAAACACAACTTGGCGGCTACGTGAACTTGAGGGATTTATAATCTTTCATTGGCTCAAAGGTGCCATTAGTTATAAAATGTATATGTACCCCTGAAATGAAAGAAAATGCTGCCATCGCACTAGGTCATGATTGCTAATGCATGAACTGCAAGACGAATCCTGACTCAAGGATACATTTTATGGAACTTCTGCGATTCTCAGTTTTTCCATTCGAATAACGGAAGTGATGATCACTAAGAGAGTACTGAAAGAATCACATGAAACAAGAGTATGAATGTCCTTTTCAAACTCGAAAATACTGCAAATACTATTTGTAAACAAAGCTGTCTTTTAGTGAAAAACTGAGCTTTGAGATACGAAGCTTCTGTGGCTCTCCTGGTCTATTTTTGTGCTAAATGTTTTTTGATCTTTTTTTCTCCCCCTGGTCATGCCCTCTTTGGCTGTTTACGGAATGTCATGACCAGAAAGCGATACATTTTGTGTTTATTTCAAAATATAAGCATAGAGATCCCTTGAATTTGTGTTATTTGGCTTAGGTGTGGACCTCTGAAAGTTTTTTGTTTTTTTAATTCTCTTTGTTTTTAGTAATTATCTAAATCCAAAATTTATAGTTTAGTGATTACTCAAGAAAAAGTCAATAGCCTATTAAGATTATTCACTTAAAAGCTTAACATCGAATCCAACCAAACCCAGAAAACACAAATAAGAAAGCCAAAGTGTCTCTCTCTCTCTCTCTCTCTCTCTCACACACACACACACACACACACACACAGCAAGAAAAATATCCAGATCAGGGAAGGAACTGGATTACTTAGCTAATGAACCATTTGGGGGAATTTTTAAAGTACATCCAGGATATCGTATATGAACATTTTTATGGCACCCTCAACATATTCATTTGACTTCAAATTTTGGGACTGGGGAGAAAGAGAGAGGGAAGGGGGGAAGGTAGAGAAGGTTTGTGGGATCTCTGTCACACTCAGGGTCGAGTGACACACATACAGGAGTGCATGTCATTTGGAGAAAAAAAGTTAAATGTTGCATATTCATGGTCTCCTGGGCTTTGGCCAATACCTCTTGATATGACAGACACCGATGCCAAGAAATACTATGATTAATGCCTTGTGAGTCCCTCCTGGGTTTCTGATTTTGTGACTCCGTTCCTGCTGCCGCTGGAAGAGACGGTAAACATTCTCTAAATCTGATTCATTTGGGGTAAAGCTCAAGAAGCTAACGAAGCTCACACGTTTGGGAGTTACAAAGAGCATGGAACACTGTAGAATACGATACCATAATGAAGGCGTTAACAACGTCAGGATATTTGACAGGAATGATTTTTAAAACTTCGGAAAGAGCAAGGCCACTGTGCATAGTCCAACATTCGCCCTGGGGGTGAGTCAGGTTTGTGCCCAGACTGCATTCAGGTTAGATTCCGCGTCCGCAAGCATCTGAGTTGCGCGTTTCCTTCACCTGGACTATCGTCCTCCCTGCCTCTCCCCTGCTGGGATCCTAAACACAATCCACATTTCGACTTTGCTTCCCTCCTTCCGTAAAATGTTTATCTCCATGTGTCTCTCTCTTAGAAAGCCTCCCACTTAACACATTCTGGAAGCGTTCGCAACAGCACTTATTCCAGGAACTCAGGGATGTAGAGATGTCTGTCTCCTTCATAGATGTGAATGTCTGCGTTTCATTCATATTTATAATCCCAGAGCTTATGCATACAATTCCTCAATATGTGTTGCTTCAATTGGACTTTGCGTTATAGGGAAAAAAACACTGATATCATGGGGATCGGGAAGAGGATGTAATTTAATGCCGTCACAGAAAACAATGGAAGACACCACGCGGTGGCTTCACGCTCTGTGCCCAACGACTGGCCTCTTAAGGCCAACTCTGCCTTTTCACTCCCAGTAAAGAAAAAGCACAGCTGAATCCAAATAAGTGAGAATGATGTTATGAAAAGAGAAATCACGAAATCTGCCAACTTAGTATTTTGTTTTAGTAACCGAATACTTGAAACACACCTCAGCTTTGGGCACGCTTGGTTCGGCATTTCTATGCTTGAGAACTATTGCCATGGGGCAGTGCTCACTGAATTTCCCACAGTCACCGTCTCATCCCTCGCTCACTGCCTTCCAGTCACCCGACCCCCTCCAGGTTTCAGAAAATTACTTTGCTTCCTCTTTTATCCATCTAGAACAGGGTTTGTCAACATTGGCTCTATTGACGTTTGGATCAGATAATTCTTGGTTGTCCGGGCTGTCCTGCATATTTGTTGTACGATGTTTAACAGCATCCCTGGCCTCTATCCGCTAGATGCCGGTAGCCATCCCCAAGTCGTGACAATCAAAAATGTCTCCAGGGGCGCCCGGGTGGCTCAGTCAGCTGAGCGTCCGACTTCAGCTCAGGTCATGATCTCGCGGTCCATGAGTTCGAGCCCCGCGTCGGGCTCTGGGCTGACAGCTCGGAGCTTGGAGCCTGCTTCGGATTCTGTGCCCCCCTCTCTCTCCGCCCCACCCCTGCTTGTGCTCTGTCTCTCTCTGTCTTTCAAAAGTGAATAAACATAAAAAAATTTTCAAAAAAAAAAAAAACGTCTCCAGACATTGCCAAATCCACCACTCGGAGAGAAGTGGTCTCCTAGGTTTCCAGTGACACAGAGACTCCTCTGATGAAGCTCCCTTGAAAAAGATGATCGAGACTATACAACTAGCAGAGCTGAGGGGAGCCCCAAATCTAGGGGTCCAATCGCATATTAAGAGAAGCCCCAAACGATTGTGTACAAGAGTAAATTTCTAGAATATAAGCGTGAGCATGTCACTCTTGTGTTTAAAACCCTCCACTAGCTGGGGCACCTGGGCGGCTCAGTTGGTTAAGCGCCCGACTCTTGGTTTCCCCTCAGATCATGATCTTGTGGTTTTGTGCGTTCGAGCCCTGCATCGGGCTCCGTGCCGACAGCGTGGAGCCTGCTTGAGATGCTCTGTCTCCCTCCCTCTCTGCCTCTCCCCAACTTGAGCTGTCTCTTTCTCTCTCCCAATAAGTAAATAAACTTAAAAAATAAAAATAACCCCGCCCCCCCCCCCCCCCCCCCCAGTAGCTGTCACTAGAGAGAGAATGCGGCAGAACATCGGGTCAGGGCTCACGACGTGCTCTCTCAGCATCCTGTCCTCCAGCTCCATTGCCTTCCCAAGCTCCTCACACACACCTGAGTGCACTGTGTTCCTTCGTGCCCACCTTCTTGGAAAACATCTCTTTCTCTAACTGCCGTATTTTGAAGTCTCCTTGTATAAGTGCCTACTCCCCACCGCTAGAGTGTAAACTCCAGGAGGGAAAACAGTTGGGGGACAAAACGCCTTAACTCACCATTTTGTCCCCAGCACCTTACTCAATAAGGATGGTGGGAAAAGGCCCGAAAATCTTTCTATTCCTGCGAAGAGCTTGGCCAGCCTCGAATTTCCTTCTCCTCTGCCCCCTCATCTATTTGTTCATTCGTGGAACTTCAGTCTAACCCCTCCGAGAAGCGTCCAGAGACTTAAAGCCTCCTCTTTGATTTGAAGAGGTCCCCTGTGTGCCTCCCAAGGGTCTTAACGTGCTGATTCATTCTCGTGTCAACCAGATGTGCTCCCTCCACACCGTCCATTCCTGAGAGCGACGACCGAGTGGCACAGCCCTGGGAACCCCCGTGTTTAGTGCTAGTGTTTGGTTCCCAGACAATGCTGTATTTGTTTATTTTTTTTAAAGGACTCCTGCATCATCTCCTTTTAACTTTCCTTTTTTGAGCGCAACATAAGCCATGTCTCATTCTCCTGTGTATTTTCCACAGAAAATACATATAGCAGGACACCTGGCAAAGAGTATACTGTTAGCGAACATACTGGATTGGTGGCTTCTTTATCATTATTTGAAGCTTTGGGAGAACGTGACACTTGAAGTCTTAGTGAAATGTTCTCAGGCGTAGAAAAGATTGCTGCCTGGTGTCAGAGGGATTGGCCTCTATCCTGAAGGCCATCGGTGCTCCGCCCACACCTGCTCGAGCTCTCTGGATGTTTAGCGTTTCCCATGCCCAGCTTCCAGGCGCTTCTGTCTCCAAAGGTCTGCCCTGTGACCGTTTCCTGAGGATGGCCCTCGGCGAGCGGAGTCCCCGTGACTGTGCGCAAATGGCTGGACATTCTTGGGCCATCCTCCACACTCGCTACTCCTGCCTCAGAGAATGGGGACTTGGAATCTCAGCTACTCAGTAGGGTCCAGACAAGTGTGAGCACGACTTACCCCCCCACAGCCTCTCAGCCTGGAACAACCCTCTGGGGGCTTTCTTGAAGTCACATTCTGGTTTTTTGAAGTTTATTTATTTATTTTGAGAGAGAGAGAGAGAGAGAGTGTGTGTGTGTGTGTGTGTGTGTATGTGTGCAAGTGGGGAAGAGGCAGAGGGAGAGGGAGAAAGAGAATCTCAAGCAGGTTCCATGCCAATAGCACAGAGCCTAGGGTTTCAATCCCAAAAACTCTGAGATCATGAGCCAAAATCAAGAGTTTGACACTTAAGCAACTGAGCCACCCAGGTGCCCCCTGAAGTCACATTCTTGCTTTGCTCCTTCCATTTTCCTGTCCTGGTTCCCCCAATCCCACACCTGCTTCTCCTTGGAACACTTCCTTTATAAATCCCTTTTACACAAACTCTTGTCCTAGGGCCTGCCTCTGGGGAGCCAATCTAGAACAATCTCTTCCTCCCTACTAATTGCTGGCCCACAGGGAAGGGAAAGAGGGTGAGCCTGCCTACCTAGCTTGTGGGGCCCACCGCAAAATGACGGTATGGGTTTTCTTCAAAGGTATTAAGAGTTTCAAGATCGGCAAATGCAGACCATTCAACAGACTCACGAGTTACAGGCCTCGATGTCTGCTTGGCCAGATGAACCTATTCAAAAATTTTTTAATGGTTATTTATTTTTGAGAGAGAGAGAGAGACAGAGACAGAGTGCAAGCAGGGGAGGGGCAGAGAGAAAGGGAGACACAGAATCCGAAGCAAGCTCCAGGCTCTGAGCTGTCAGCACAGAGCCTGACGTGGGGCTCAAACTCAACGAACCTTCAAACTGTAAGATCATGACCTGAGCTGAAGTCGGCTGCCCACCCAACTGAGCCACCCAGGCAGCCCCCCATTTTTTTTTAAACAATTTTTAAAAAAAGTTTTGTCGATGCTTATTTATTTTTGAGAGAGAGAGAGAGAGAGAGACAGAGCAAGAGCAGGGGAGGGGCAGAGAGAAGGGAGACACAGAATCCAAAACAGGCTCCAGGCTCCGAGCCGTCAGCACAGAGCCCGACGCGGGGCTCAAACTCACAAACCGTGAGATCATGACCTGAGCTGAAGTCGGACGCTTAACTGACTGAGCCCCCTGCCCCCCCAGGGGCCCCAGATGATCTTATTCAAATGTTCCATGTCTGGCCAGCCTTCAACTACTAACAACTAACTAGTTAACAGAGATGTGCAGAGCTTGGATGAATGCTTCCTTGTTCTCTAACCAGCTTTTATTTAAAGTATTATCAGTGCAAAATTAGCTGTGGGGGTGCCTGGGTGACTCAGTGAGTTAAGAGCTGGACTTTTGATTTCAGTTCAGGTCTTGCTCTCACAGTTTCTGGGATCAAGCCCCAAGTCAGGCTCTGCTGACAGCCCAGTGCCTTCTTGGGACTCTCTCTCTCTCTCACACACAAAATAAATAAGTAAGCAATCAAAAACAGCTGTAGAAATGGAAGACATATGGGGACATTAAAAAATAGGTTCAGCAAAATGATTTATGACACATAGGGAATTCCGGGATTCATCTCTCCCAGCAAAATTCTGGACACATAGTAGTCACTCAGTAAATACTCATTGGCTGACTAAGATGTTTAAAGAATTTTTCGACTTCTTTTTACTAGTTTCCTTTCCACCGGACGCTGCGAGAAGCACGTAGGTTTGGAATCCGTGAGTTAGAAAAGATGATGGACCTCGGTAATCACAGGGACTTTGCAGATGGCAAACCTGAGGCATTTTCATGAATTCTGCGTGGTCACACACCTGATTTATGGTACCAGAGAATCATGGAGCCCATTGCTTGTGAGGAACAACAGGGTGTGATTTATAATTGTTTGTGGAAATTGTATTAGTGTGAACTTGAAATATTACCAGAGGGACCGGGAGGCTGTGCCAGGAGTCTGCACATGCGTGATTAATCTACGCCCGTGGAACAAGTCCCCACAAAATTTAGCAGCTTAAGACCACACACATTTGGCCTGAGGCGGGGGTGGGGCATGGAGAGATGGAGAAAGTAGGACTTTTGCTGGGCAGGGGCCAGGCGGAGATATGGCGAAGTTCAGGGGCTCGTGGTGTTTGCGTGAGAACAAGTCCCCAGCTTCAGACAAACTGCCAGTCCTTACCTGCGTGACACTGGAAGACGTGTCAGGTGTTTCTGTATGCAAATGGCATGTTTCGTGGTGTTATTTCCAGGTGACGTGAGTCAGCTGCGGGTATGGAAACCTGAAGGGTGTCGAGAAGTTTGCCCGAGAGCCACGCAAGCGATCCTAAAGACGGAGAGGTGTCCGAACGGACAGGACGAGGACGGTGGAGGCAGAAGTGACAAGATTCGGCCTTGGGGTGACCGCGGGACCGGAGGGAGGGAGGGTTGTTAGATGACCAGATGGCATGGCAGCTCAGGTCTGGGCACCCCGTGTCCGCTCCTCCTCTCCCCAGACTCCTCACAGAAACAAAACTATGCACTAGGGAACCTGTTTCCAGGATGAAGAGAAAATGTAGAAAGAAGGTTGTTTGAGCGAATCTCTCAGATGCCCACGAGAACCCCAGAGAACCCCAGGCTCTGGGTCCAGGAGGTCGTGCACCGGTTTAAAGATTTGGGGGCCAAGTGGGACCCATTAACGATCCACAATGATCAGTC
Source organism: Puma concolor (assembly GCF_028749965.1). Taxonomy (NCBI): domain Eukaryota; kingdom Metazoa; phylum Chordata; class Mammalia; order Carnivora; family Felidae; genus Puma; species Puma concolor. Next base: position 4,135,088 of record NC_141669.1, on the reverse strand, counting down.
GTGCCAATGGACGGACCAGTGAAGTGATGTCAAAGGATGAGTCCAGGGTAGAGTAGCCATCCACGGTCTTGTAACAAAATGCCCCCAAACTTCGCAGCTTAGCACCACACACAGTGTCTGAGGTCAGGACTCCAGGAACAACTCAGCAGGATGTTCTGGCTCAGGGAATCCCGCAAAGTTGTGGTCAGGCCGTCGGCTGGGGCTGCCGTCTTCAGGGCGATCGAGTGTCAGCTTCCAAGGAGCCAACTCACATGGCTGGAGGCTGGAGACATAGATCCCAGGGATGGGAGCCCCTCCTCGGTCAGCTGGCTTCCCCCAAAGCAAGTGATGGGAGACAGACAAAGAAAGACAGAGGGGGAGAGACAGGAACGGGGACAGAGAGAAGAGAGAACAGAAAAAGAAAACTAGAGAGAGGAAGAGAGAGAGAGAATGAGAAAGAAGCTGTTGTAGCTTTGTGACCTGGTGTCAGTGTCAGACTCCACCATGTCCCCTTTATTCTATGTGTTCGACGAACACCCAGCTCACGCTCAAGGGGAAGGAAATTTCTCCACTTTTTCAAGGAAAGACTATCAAAGAATTTGTGGATATATTTTGAAAACTACTGCAGGGCGCCTGGGTGGCCAGTGAATTAAGCCTCTGACTCTTGATCTCAGCTCGGGTCCTGATCTCATGATCTGTGAGATCGAGCCCCACGTCAGGCTCTGTGCTGACAGCCTGGAAATCTGCCTGGGATTCTCTCTCTCTGTCTCTCAGCCCCTGCCTTGCTCATATGCTCTCAAAATAAATAAATAAACTTAATAAAATAAAATAAAATAAAATAAAACTAGGAGCCAATGGCCACGTGCTCACTGGCCTTTGAGATTAGGCATTATCTCAGGCGCCTGAGTGTTCATCTCCTCTCCTCCGAATTGTTCCGGAACGAAACTCCATCATCAGAGAGTAAGGAAATGGTGTGGGTGCTCCTGAAGGTGCTCCTCTCTCAAGACTTTATTTTTTTTTAAGTTTATTTATTTAGTGGGCGGGGGGTGGGGGGATAGGGGGAGAGAGAGAGAGAGAGAGAGAGAGAGAGAATCCCAAGCAGGCTCTGAACTGTCAACACAGAGCCCGACGCAGGGTTCGAACCCATGAACCATTAGATCATGACCTTGGGATGCTTAACCCACTGAGCCACCCAGGTGCCCCCTCTCTCAAGACGTTATGTTGGGAGATGTCAACACAAACGAGGCACCAAAGTGGGCTTTGCACTCACAGACGTTCTGGAGGGTGGGCCGCACTCATCCCCCGGACAGGCCCTCCTCCTCCTCCGTACTCACCCCTTCCTGGGGCTGCTCGTCAGACTCGCCCCTTCCCGGGGCTGCCCATCTACATCTGCAGCAGCGTGTCGATCCTGCTCCTCCGGGCCAGGAACCGTAATGGATGCACAAAGTACACGGTAGGATGACTAGTAAATAACCGCGTGTAATCTCCTGGTTTCCAGAAGAATCCCACAGCTCATTTAAACTTCTGTGACTCAGGGGCACCCGGGTGGCTCAGTCGGTTGTGCGTCCGGCTTTGGCTCAGGTCATGATGTCGCAGCTCGTGGGTTCGAGCCCCGCATCGGGCCCTGTGATGACAGCTCGGAGCCTGGAGCCTGTTTCGGACTCTGTGTCTCCCTCTCTCTCTGCCCCTCCCCTCCTCGTGCTCTGTCTCTCTCTCTATATATATATAATAAATACAGATTAAAGGAAAGTTTTTTAAATAAAAAAAAAATAAATAAACTCCTCTGATTCAGATGCCATGCCGAGACAACATGATCTTATTGTGGCCCCTCCCTGTGAGGCCAGGAAAAAAAAAGTCAATAACTATTGCAGAGCATTTGTCGCCGAAACATCTGAGACCACAAGTTCCATTTCCAGTGGTCAGGAGACAGAAGAGCCGAGATGATGCCGAGGAGGAAGCCTTAGACCTTAATCCAAGCCCGGGTCCACGGGCTTTGCAGCCACCTCACTGCCAGATCGAGAGGGGTAGGTCCCTCGGATCCTGAAATGAGTGTGCTCCATCCTGGGCTGCGGGTCGGTCACGGGCTCTGACTGGTGGTTGCCGATGTCTTGGCCACTCTTGGCCTACGGGCATCTCCCTGTGTTGCAGTTTCTGGGTTGTGCCTCCATCAGCAAGATGGGGAGACTCCCCCCCCACTGGAACCTCCAGGGTTGCATTATTATTATTATTATTATTATTATTATCATTATTATTATTTAATCTATGACATTTGGCTCCCATATATGAACCTGAATCCTCGTTTGCAATCCCTTCTGCCAAGAAACAGAAATACGTCCATGCTGTAGGATGTGCTCCTGCCTTGAGCCCACTGCACACCTCCGGGAGGCACCTATGACCCTCCACCCCAGCCTCCAACACGTCCAAGAGACTTTCCTGCTCATTCCGCTTCTGCTCCACCTGTTACTCCCAGAGGTCTCTGAGGCTGAGCGGTGTTATTGCACGTAGGGTCCACCGCTCTCTGGTTCGATATCCCGGGTCTCCCGGGACCCGCAGGCGGAGCCCCCGCAGAGTGTGGTGGGAGATGCATGCCGTTCGTAGCTGCTCAGTCTTCACGCCGCCCGAGAAAAGAAAAAATAAAGAAAAAATAGGATGCACGGTGTTCCGTTGGCCTCCCGGGTCCCGAGGCCACATTTTTCTTTTCTGCGGGAGGTTTCTCAGAGTGTCGAGAAACGTGTTTCAGCAAAGGGAGGCCAATTTTCAAAACCACTCATTTGGCAAATACACAAGCTCTCGAGCTGGAAAGCCCTGCTTCTGGTTCCTCGCAGCTTACCTAATCCAGAAGCGGTGGTAATCATGTTGAGAAAAAATTATCAGCTCTGCCAATAGCCCTGGGCTGTGCTTGCCGCGGTAATGCACGCAAAGAGGGATGGTGATAACAGGTTGCTGATGCAACGGAAAGGCACGGCCATCCACACAGAACACGGGTGCCTGCTTGAAGAGCAACCGGGCACCAAATTTATGGCGCCCTTTATTTTACAACTGCACCGCCCTCCCTATAAATGCTTTCATGGGATCAGCCGGTTTATTCCTTGGCTAATAACCCATCCATTCAAGCTGGAACGTCTGAACAAAGGGTTCTACAATATGCAGCATTTGATCAGACAATAATCAATATGTCTCATTTTTCTGACACCGTATCAACGTACAGAGTGAATTGCTCGCTGTTGTACGGATCAGGTCCCCTCCCCAAATAATGAATAACCTGGGAGAACGCTGGCACTTTTAAAAATCGGCTAGTGTTCAAAGTCTGCAAGAATCGCTGTAAATCTGCTTTCCAGCATTATAAAATGATGCGTCTTCAGCATATTCTTTTTTTTTTCTTGATGTTGAATTGCACGTGCTTACCAGAGCAGAATCGATGAGGGATAAAAAGGCGACAAGGATATCTTACTACAGCCATTCTCTTCTAAACCATCCATTTGCAAGAGATTGGCTAATTAAATCATGCCTTGGGTCTTCCTTTTAGCAAGAAAATGCACTTAGCTAATCTGAGCTCGTATGCTAATACTAGAAATAGGCATTTTTCTCGTAGGTCACATTTCCCGAAATCCCACAGAATGTTCTCACGTAGTTGTATTTAGTGCCTGTGGACAGGCCCATGCGAAAATGGGCTTCTGACCCCTCACATCGTTCAGGGCCTCCATACAAATCACACAGCATCACTCAGCTTCTTGACCTTTATTCATGAATTAATTTGGTAGATGTTCACGAAGCACGTAAAGTGCACGAGGCAACATTGACCGCCTGCCCTATTTTCTGGCTGTGGCTTCGCGGGCTTACAGGTCTGTCTTGTTCCACACCTCTGGCCCCCAGTTTTTGTCTCCTTTCTCAGTGCTTACATGAAGTCAAATATTTTCAACCAATCTACTGTCTTCCTAAAGAAGTAATGAGATGATATAACTAAAGTGATTGACCCTAAGATACAAGACCGAGTATTGGGGTGCTAACACCTTCTTGACTTCTTGGGGGTGGTGTGGGAGTACAGACGCTCACATCCCGCCCGTCTTGAGGAAGACTTTCCGTAGGTAAGCAACTAACCCAAAACTAGTCTTAAGATTACGAGGGAGACGCAGGGGGCCCAGAATTGCCAGACAACTTTGAAAAAGAACAAGTTTGAAGGGCTCACACTTCCCCAAAGCTTAAGGCAGTGTGGTCCTGGCAGAGGGATACACAGAGATCAGCAGAATAAAATGAGAATGCAGTGAACCCTTTTTTACAATCGGTGAATAGATCAGCATAACGGTGAACCCTTATTTATCATCAATGAATTTTTGACAAGGTGTCAGGCAAACTCAGTGGGGGAAAGAATAATCTTTTATACAAATGATGCTGGAGAACTAAATACCCACACACGAAAGATGAAGTTGGGTCCCTATTTCATATCATATACAAAAATTAACTCAAAATCAATTATCCATTGAACCCTAACAGCTAAAACTAAAAGTCTTAGAAGGAAACAGGAATAAGACTTTGTGACCTTGGTTTAGGCGGTGGTCTCCTAAATAGGACACCAAAAGTGCAAGTGACAAAAGAAAATATGAATAAATTTGACCTTATCAAAACATAAACCCTCCATGCTCCAAAATACAGCACCGAAAGGTGAAAAGACAAGTCTATGACTTGGGAGAAAGTCCTTGTAAATGATTTATGGGATATGAGACTCATATCCAGACTATATAAAGAATTCTTACAACCCTACAATAGAAAGATGATCCAATGCTTTTAATGGGAAAAGAATTTGAATAGACTTGTTTTCAAAGAAGACATACCAATGGCCAAAATTCCCACGATGATAATAAACAATAACAAATGTTGGTGAGGACTTGGAAAAATTGGAACCACTTGTACATTGCTAGTGAGAAGCAAAATGGCACAGTGACTTCGTAGACTCAGTGTCAGGTTCTCAAAATGTGAAGGACAGATTTACCTTATCAGTATTCTACCCCCCGAGGTGCACACTCAAGGGGTTTGAAAACATATGTCCACACAAAAACTTGGACGCAAATATTCCAGCAATATTATTCCTAATAGATAAAAAGGAGAAACTACCCAAATGTTCTTCGGCTGACGAATGGATAAATAAAATGTGGTCTATCCATACAGTGGACATTTATGCAGCCATACGCTATGACACGAATGAATGAGCCTCGAAAACATGCTCAGTGAAAGGAATCAGACCCAGACGGGCACCTGTCGTATGATGTCATTTACATGAAACGTCAAGAATGGCCGAATCCGAATCAAGACAGAAGGTAGATGAGTGGTTGCTAGGAGGTCAGGAAGGGGGAATGGAGGTTGATAGCTAATCGGATGACCTTTCTTTTGGGGGGGCGATAAGAATGTTCTGAAATTAGTGCACAGCTCCGTGCACAGAATGAAAACTACTATATTGTAAACTTCAAAGAATGGATTTTATGGTGTGTAATTTAGATCTCAGTAAAGTTGGCATAGAAAAATCCCACTCATTTATTACCTGGCCACTCTATGAGTCCAAACGTGGCATGACTGAGTTCTATGCTAGCGACTCACAAACAAGGCAAAACCAAGGCGACGGTGGCTGGGCTTTCTTCTGGATCTCGGGCCCCCCTTCCCTGCTCACTCTCGTCCTTGGCAGAATTCAGTGCCCTATAGTGGAATAGAGCTTTGGGCCCTGTGTCCTTGCTTGCTGTCCATGGCGGTCTCCCACCTTCCTCGCCACTTGGCCCCCTCCGCCTCAAACCAGCGATGGAGAAGCTTCCTGTGGGGTGAAACCCCAGCTCCTGCTTCAAACCTCTTTGTTCAGGACGGGGCTTGTCTCTGTTAAGCGCTCATCTGAATCAGATCGGTGCTGCTCAGGGCAACCTTCCCTTCCTAGAGCCAACTGTACTATGTAACATAACCTTGCCACATTCACTGTCCCAGGGATAGTTCCCGGTGTGTGTGCACCAGCGGGTTAGAATCTAGGTGGGCAACCTAGAATTCTGCTTACCATGACCCCTGGCTTTAAATGTCCCCGGCCTCATGCTGACCTACCCTGCTGTCCTCTTACACTTCCTCTTACAGGAATTATTCTGTGGATTCTCTGGAGTACCATCACGTGGCCCAGCACGGAGCAGGAACTTATAAAAAGTACTTTCAGGCTGAACACTATGGGCGATGGGCGTGCGTGTCCTCAGGGTCAGGGGGCTCTGGACCACGTGGAGGTCAGTGGGCCCGGTGTCCCTTCCATAAGCACTCTGCGAACGGTGCTAAATTCCAAAGCTTCTAGGGATGGTCCTACGATTGCTCTAGAAATTGCGATCTTATTTCCTATATTTGGAAACTCAACACTCCCAAGAATTATGCGTGTTTGTGTGTATGTGATGGAGAGAACATGTGTGGGGGTGAGAGCGACGGAGACGGCTGACGGAACCGTTGCTTTATTGCCGCGATTGCCTCCAGCCATCCTGCTCAAAAATAGGAAATAACACGAAAATCAATAGGATATAATAAAAGTCATCACCGAAGGTGAAGAAGGCTGAAGAAAGACAAGCAGCTTTCATGGAATGCTGGCCATTTTTTGTTTTGTTTTTTTGTTTTGTTTTGTTTTTTGGGTTTCCCTCTCTCTCTCTCTCTCTCTTCTCCCCACCTTTTCAGATGCTGTGGATTTATCCACAATATGCCCAGATTCTGAAAACCCGAGGGGAGGGGTGAACCTTAATTGCAGCCACATGAAGCCTTGGAGGGACTGGCTTATTGACAAGGCCTCCCTGCAAGCAGTGGGCCGGCCAGATGACGGTAATTGATGCAGACAGCAATCGCAGAGCATTTGAGTTTTGCAAAGTGATTTTATTCACCGCTTGTGATGCAAGAGGAACACTATGACGCGATGATTTGTCTTTGAAGAAAGGCTCTGATTTATGTAGCAAAAACGTCCTTGAGTTCAGCTCTCCCGTCCACCTCATACGGGGGGCTAATATTGACCCGGGTTTTTAGGAGTTAAATGTTAAGAGATGTGTATTATTTAAAATGTGTGTTCACTTAGATAAGAATCTGATTTCAATAAATAACTTTTTCCAGATTTAAAAAAGAAAAAAATTTTTCCTGTGCACCAGTCAGGGGGTTTTTATCTATGATACACGTGCAAGCCCTAAAATAACTTCTGGAGATAGATTTAATTCTCATTCTTTACGGATCAGAAAATGGCATTGCTACTGATGGAGGCTGAAATGTGAGGGACCCACAAGGTGGCCTGATGCATCGACTGTATGTTTCCTCCTGGAGCACCATAGAGAACATGAGCACCCTTGAGAACATGACTCACTGCTTTCCCACACATTTCAAGAAGATAATGCTGCATTTTTTTTCCCCAGAGAAACCTTAAAATTTTTTTTTTTATCATTGCACATCTTTTGTCTGGAGAAGTCATGTATAACTAAAGACACCTTGGACCATTTTGTCATGGAGAGTCCTAAACATGTGAATTGAGTCTTTATGTCTTCTATTTTTTCTTTTTCTTTTTTCTTTTTTTTTTAATTTTAGGTAGGGTCCATGCCCAACATGGGACTTGAACTGATGACCCTGAGATCAAGAGTCCTATGCTCAACCAAGTGAGCCAGCAGGTGCCCCATGAATTGTGTATTTTTAACAAAATTAGCAGAAGTTGTACATTTTTCTTTTTGCAAAGAACCACCTCAGAATCTTTTCAGGTCAAGGTTTGTTATAAATAAATGTAACTGGCTGTTCCCTATTTTTCCATTTTTAGAGCCTTGTTAAGGCCATTGAACTATGAAGAAAGGTAACAGTCCCTCATTTTCTAAAAATGGCAGCCAGACTCAGCCACTGCAGGAATTGCTAAGAAGTGGTCAACCTTGTTCTCAGACACTCCCTCGATTGCTCTTCTTTGGACTTCAAACAAGAGGACAAGGGAAACAGATCAGAGCTGGAGAGAGAAGAGAAATCCGGGTGTGCAGGGCCCGAGAATCGCCCGCCATCTTAGCAGCGTGTCGGAGGGGAGCCTTCTCAGAACTGCAGATAGGGAGTGGGGGATGTCTGGCAAGGGAAAAGCCTGAAAGCTAACCTGTTCCTCAGCCCCGTTTGGAAATAACCGAGCTGCCCACACAGTGGGGAACAAGCTCATGGGGACACCCGTCTTCTCCCAAAGTGGAGCAGGGAGAGCTCTCAGGAGGTACTTAGGTTTTACCCGGGGGTGGGGGGGGGGGGAGGGGGCTGCATCACCTTTGGAGAAGACGTGGTTCCTGTCTGAACTTCCTTTGGAAGGGTCTGCGCTCCTATAGGGACGTGTCTGCGTTTCCACCGGAGGTGAACACGTTAACGTTGGGAAGGGGTCTATGGTTTCAGTCCCAGGAGGTGTACTTTCTGTGGGAAGATACCTGCACTATTTCCCTTGGGAGCTCTCTGTCTTTCCCATTGGGAGGCACGGGCATATCCAGATTCTCAAGAGCAAGGATACCTGGCACTTCCTATGAACAAGAGAAGACTCCCAATAACAGCTGGGCCAAAGGGGGTTGATCATCTATACGGGGAAATGATGTACTCTCAGCTACGCGGGGCCCGGAGGCGAGGAGAGCAGACAGTCAATTATACCTCCAGGAAACCCACAGCATGTGGCCCAGGGTGACCAAGCCGATATTTAAGAATGCGCACAGAGGTCCCTAATCACACAGGACCTTGCCCTTGCGTCTCCCGTTCCAGAAAGCAGAGGCAGTGATGGTGTAGGTGGCACAAGATGTGGGGAGAAAATAAGAGTGGATGACACCTTGCTTTCCCTTTGCAGGCAGGAGAGCCCGAGTCAGACCGACACCCTGGACTGAGGTGTGGGGTAGGAGTGCTGATCTAGACCAGCCTGGGGCTTTCATAGCTGAAAATGACTTTGTTGTAATGCCTGAGCCTGATCCGGAAGGCTACGATTGCTGCCCATTCGGGGGTGGGGGGAAGAAGACCAATCAAGTGGGTTTGAAGACCGCAGGACACAGGTTCTTAACTTGTGTCTGTCCAGCTCAGCCGGTGCAGCCTGCCACGCATGCGTACAAACGCATTCGAGCAGAGGCCGCGGAAGTACAAACGGCATGGGAGGAATACTGCTGTCAACACTTGGAACTCAATGAGCCAACACCATCCATGTCTACACCCACTGTCCGTACTCCGCCTTTTTGCCTTCCCCTCCTATCTGCTGCGTATTCAGAAATAGGTTACGGAACTTCCAGATGTAGGAGAATTCTGTCCACTGCGGAGGCAGTGAGAGCACGGCTCAAAATAGACATCACTTCATAAAAATAAGAGATGGGCTGACCATACTCAATGTCTCAAAGATAAGAAACCTCAAATCTTCAAAATTTCTATACAGTCATCATACTGAGGAAACGTGTTTAAGCGCATGACGAGTTGGGATGATTATGCAAAAAAAAAAAAAAAAAAAAAGGACGGGGGCTGGGGGGTGGGGAAAGGTCATTAAAGGGACAGCAAGATAATGAGAAAAATATGCGTCGGTCAATCCAGACTTCTTTGAAAGCCTGATTGCCATTTCACTAGAATAGCGATTTACCATTTTTCCAGCTGTGTTTGGGGAGAAAGGAGACTATGTCGAGTATTATGATCCCAGCTCTGCATTAACTACCTATTTGATCTTGAGGAAGTCTTTTAACATCTCCAAGCCTACTCTTTCTATAAGCAGCGGATCTAAATCTCAACACGCATGCCCAGATTTCCAACGTCGAGAAAGCAGTTTTAATTTCCTGTTTTGCAATCTACATATTTGAATGCTTACGTTGGGTCTTTTCCATGACAATTCCAGGAGGTAAGCAAATTCACTCGTATCCAGCCTCCTAGTGCATCTTTTCCAAAAGATACACTGAATTTTAGGGTAACAGATGTTTGCTTATTATAGGAAGACAATGCCGTGAAATTCTGGCAGCCTGGCGCATTTGTTTCCAAGCCTGAGAGTTTAAGACACTCTGAACGTCCGTAAGGCTTCAGAGGCTCCGGCCGGACAAGATGTGGTCCCTGTCAATGACCTCTCCGCGGCCCCAAAGCCCCACAGAAGTAGTCACGGAGGGGAGAGTGGAGTCAGTAGATGGTATCTGAGGGATGCCTACCACAGTCAGAAAATAGGGCAATTTTTAACGAAGCACGATCGTTTCATTTGAAGTCGCGAACGGCCAGCAGGGTAACTTTTTCCAGCTTGTTATGTTCCGGGTTCTGCAGGGCAGCGAGCTGAGCGCAAATGTGATTGGCATGCAGAGCCCCTGAAAACTGTCAGGCCAGCTTGCAATTAGGCAGGATGCCACCCGAGCAGACGGAGTGAATGATGGCATGCCAGACAGCCAGCGCACTTATCAGCATCGAGCATTCGGGGAGAATTTCCGCTCTCGGAATGTCAGGATGTGGGTCCACGGCAGAGTGAGGACTCAGGTATCTCGCGTGGTATACAAACTGTAGAAGAAATAGTGCTGTTTTTCTGTAGGGCTAGATTCCGAACTGGAGAATCATAGACTAATAGATTCCGTGAGTTCAGAGCCACTGTGAAGGCCATGAATTTTGGTGACCCATTTGATGCTCCATCCATTCATCCATCCAAGCCGTAGATGTTGGACATCCATGATGAGTGAGGCTCTATCATCACCCAGCCAGGTTCTGACCACATTCACTACTGTTACAATATCCATATCACCCTCCACAGAATAACTTTAAATTTGACCGCACCCTCTTAAGATACAACATCCAGGGGCGCCCGGATGGCTCAGTCGGTTAAGCGCCCGACTTCAGCTCAGGTTGTGATCTCACAGTTTGTGGGTTGGAGCCCCACGTCGGGCTCTGTGCTGACAGCTGGGAGCCAGGAGCCTGCTTTGGATTCTGTGTCTCCCTCTCTCTCTGCCCCTCCCCTGCTAGTACTCTGTCTCTCTCTCTCTCTCAAAACTAATTAAACGTGAAAAAAAAAAAAAATACAACATCCAGAGCCAAATTCACTGCGATATAGGCAATTGGTTCTAAGATGGCAAACAATAGAGTAGCTTTAAGTAGGATTGTAACAATTTGGAGTAGTTTTTCTTCAAATATGAGTACGGCTTATGATTCAACGCAATCACTTCCTAACTTCATTCCGTTTTTATAAAACACAACGGGCTTTGTTCCAGGAGAGACAGCAAAAAAATTACGGTTTTAAAAATTGTCCCCGATATGACCTTATGTAGCACAGTGATGTTGGAATCCACGGTTTCAGGGTCGGTTACGGCTTACATCTCAGCGCTGGCGTTTCTTGGCCGGGTGATCTTGGGACAGCTACACGAGCGCTCTGAGATTCCATGTCCCCAGCTGCAGAAGGCAGATAAGGCTGTAATATACCTCCCATCGTATACATCTACTCCTTTAGTGGCAAACGTATTTTGTAACCACTATGTGCAAGGGCACAATCTAGTAATTATGGAACGGGATGCGTTCACGTTATAATAGGCAAATAATAAATATTGCTACTGAGCACCGATGAAGTCATTTGGTTGTCCAGCATCATATGCAGAAAATATCTATGGAATGAAATGTAAACATCGGGCGTGGAAGTAACCTTATGACACAACACAGGCATATCTGTCTATACCTGCAATATGGTGTAAACCTTTGCAGGAAGTTACTGGAAGTGAACTCTCCTACAGGAAGAAAAGGGTGAACCCATAGATCTAAATCATTTGGATAACGGGCTATGACGGATCAAGGGGATGATGGCAAGGAACACAGTAGTCCTCGATGAAAGCTGTGAGGGCTCAAACACCCACATGTTCCTTATGCCACTGCCATCCTGTGCTACTGTCCCAGAATACAGTAGACTTTGGACAAGAAGGAGAGGAAATTGAACCAAACTCCCGAGGAATTCTGATGGCCCAAAACCATGTGTGTCTTTTCCCTCCCCTGTCTACCCTCCGCAGAAAGCAGGCATGGGGAACATTGGGGCCAAGCAAGGATCTCTTCCTCACTAGTTCCCTCTCCAGGCCTGTGGGTCATGCTTGGCTCCTCGGCCAGATGGATGCCTTAAAGTCAAAGCACGAGTGGGAGATGCTGTACGGTCTCCTGGGATGGCTGGACACCTGAGATCTGGCGGCATTGTGCCAACAGTTTGATGCGTGGGTAACGCCACCCTTGGAAGAAATGTCCAATGCCGTGTTGGCACAGGACGTCATCCACAGTGATGGTGATGCTCTCCAAGTGGGCTCTTGGTAGTACCTTCCCCACCATTGTTTATATATGTGCTTCTTTGGGCAGTAGCTGGTGTTATGGTTTAAGTTGCATCCCCTAAAAATTCATATGTTGAATTCCTAACGCCCCGTATCTGAGTGTGGGAGCTTCTCTGAAGATAGGGCTGTGGCAGATGAAGTCATAGAGGAGGTGGCCCCAGTCTAAGTCTTATAAAAAGGGGAAATAGGGACATAGACGTGCACACCAGGAGAACACTACACGAAGATAAGGCAGAGATCGAGATGATGCAGCTAAACACCAAGGAATGGCAGAGATTGGAGCAAAGCACCAGAAGCTAGGGAGAAAGCTTGGGAGGGACGGTCCTTCACGGAACCCTACCCTGGATCTCAGATTTCCAGCTTCCAGGCTATGAGATCATCCGTTTCTGTTGTCCAAGCCACCCAGCCCGTGGTAGTTCGTTAGAGGCCCTGAGGACACTAACACAGGTGGAGAAAGAGACAACCCTCCGGTCGGCAAAGTCAGTCCAGAGGACAATGGCAGAGCCTCCTTGGGACCAATGTTGAGTTTTGCAGTTCTGTGGTCATATTCTGAGACACATGCATGTGTTTTCTTAAAGGCCCCAAACAGAAGCTAGATTGTGGCAATTACCAGTTGGCCGAAGAAGGCATTTCATAAAAAGGGCCACCTTGGTAAGGAAAACGGGGGAGAAAAAACCGACATCAGCTAAATTTCATTGCCCTTCACAAGGGCACCAAAGGGATAGAGGATGGCTTAGGGACCAAGCCCAGTCCTGGTACTTGACACAGAAATTTGCATCACACAGACTGGGATGTGCCTTTCTGCCACGGTCCACGTTCGCATATACTTCTGGCTGGTGGCATGGATCATAATGATAACTATTTATAAACTGTATTTACGGTGATGATCGCTGTCCCTGGACAATCTCCAATACCGTGACAGATGGGAGCCTGACATTAGGTGCCATATATACAAATATATAAAAATAATATAAGTAAACGGATGCGTATATGAGTTAGCCTCTAGACTAAATCTGAGAGCAAAGGTAGAGGGGGGCATCAAGTTTGGGCCTTTTTTTTTGTTTACCCATTGTGGTTATGTAGTTCTTTAAACTATAACCCAGCATAAACAATCCTCAAGGGTTCACGCGTATTTAACTCCTTTCTGTATTCTAAATAAATTCAGGATGAGGGACAGGATAGGCATGAATTCTAAAAGCAATGTCCTAGATCATAGGGCTTCTCTTGTATTCACTCTGATTAATGGCCCATGCAAATATCATGTAAAAAGGCCCACTCCAGCGATTTAATGAGAGATTCAGTAATTTTCATCCAAAAAGACATCCAAAAAGACAGGTATATGCTGAATTTCTGTGTGCCGATTGCTCAAACGAATAAAAAGAGGTCCCACACCCGCAGGGTCCAGGAATGCCTCGTATTGAAACTGAGGGGGGGGGGGGTTCTTTTGCTCTTTGCAGCGAAGTATCCGCTGTTCCCTGCCCCCTCCCTGCGCTCTCCCCCACACAAGGCAGGAGCTGGCTTCTCTGGAGAATGGCTAAAGGTTTCCGGCCTGCTGGAGGGAGGGCATCGATGCCAAGGCCAAGGGCAGGCGCCTACACTCTGTCAAGGCAGCAGGCCTGGTTTCCTGGGAGACAATGAAAAAGCAGAGAGTAGCCTGCGGTTTTTCTGTATTCAAAGAAAGAAGTTCTGATTCAAATACAATATGACTAAAACCTGTTATCCCACCACTGGATACAGGTTTCACGGCCTTGAAATTGTGTCTGCTAAGCTCCCCTTTGGATCTCAGAGTCAAATCTCTGAGCTTTCAAAGCACGGCCTGATACCCTCTGTAAGTTACACCTCAATTTTGAAAGCGATTACCTATTTGAAGACAGAACAAGAAAAAAATCTCTTTAAATCCTTTCCCAACAGTGTATTGTACAGATATACTTGTACAGTACTGTTTTACTAAAGATAAACGAACATGGACTTATGTTTAAAGTTTTTTTTAATGTTTCCTTATTTTTGAGAGAGACAGAGACAGAGTGTGGGCAGCGGTGAAACAGAGAGAGAGGGAGACGCAGAATCCGAAGCGGGCTCCAGGCTCCGAGCCGGCCGCACAGAGCCCGACGTGGGGCTCGAACCCACGGACCGCGAGATGGTGACCTGAGCCGAAGTCGGACGCTTAACAGACTGAGCCCCCCAGACGCCCCGGACGTGCACTTCTGTGGAAGCCACGTGTCTGGATAGTAGCCTCAGAAATCAGCGCCCTGGCTGCACCTCAGAGAAGATAGTGCAGCTTACGCCACATTTAGGAACTGAAGGTACGTTTCCAACAACTACAGTGGAGCCGGATGGGTACTATTTTCATGCACTTGTGTGAGGCCTGTCTGCAAATAGATGACAAGGACCATCGTCCTTGACCCCAGTTTGCTCCTCTGGGCAGAAATTCCCGACCAGGGGCAGCTGTCTCCTGACTTCCTGGGTCCTCTTCCTGAGCCTGTCGAGTGACGCGCCCTCCTGCCACCAAATACTTTTCTTCGATCCCCAATTAAACACTGCACCCTCCGGTGGTGTGGGGGGCATGTTTTGGAGACTCTATGCTACACCAGGGTAAATAAAGAGAAGGGTGGAAGGTCTTCACAACGAAGCGGGAGATTCACAGGCACGTGGAAGGCCAAATGTGCCATGTTTCTGGCAAAGGGAAGGGGTATGTGCGGGATCTGGAACAGGGAGGAAGATGCTCTGAGCCCAACCCAAGAAAAGAGGACAGATGTGGTCAGCAGGAATTAAAAACCAAAAACAAGGGGTGCCTGGGTGGCTCAGTCGGTTGAGCGTCTTAACTTCAGCTCAGGTCACGATCTCGCGGTCCGTGAGTTCGAGCCCCACGTCGGGCTCTGGGCTGACGGCTCGGAGCCTGGAGCCCGCTTCGGATTCTGTGTCTCCCTCTCTCTCTGCCCCTCCCCTGCCCATGCTCTCTCTGTCTGTCAAAAATAAATGCACATTAAAAAAATTAAAAAAAAACAAAAACCGTCAAGCAGTTTCTACGAAGGATCTCAATTATTCATCCACTCACTTCTTCATTCATTCATTCATTTCATAAGGATTTACGGGGCAATTGCTACTTTCCAAGCAGGTGTCGGGCTGTGAGGAATCACTCGGTGAATAAGGCTAAAGCACCCTGTTCTCATGGTGTTTCCGTTCCAGCACAAGTGGAAGAAGGGCCAGGAACAAGCAAGCCAGTAGGGAAGCAGGACCCTTTCAGATCATGATCGGTGCTCTAGGAAAAATGAAACAGGGCAGATGAAGCGGGAAAGACACTAGGGAAACCCTCTAGGTCACCTGGCCGGAGAAGCATGTCTGCCGAAGGGCAGAGGCCTGAAGGTCCAGAAGGAGATAAATTGAGGCAGGACTGTTCCCAGAAAGGGCAGAACGCGTCCAGAGGTCTTGGGCCAGGAACGCAACGAGCAGTGAGAACTGCCAGCAGGGATTTTCCAAAGGCCCGAGTATACAAAGAGGAGCCTTTAAAATGCTTCTCAGATCCGCATCGAGACCGATTCTGCTGGTCTTTTAATGAGAAGAAAGAGTGGCACAAAATGTCCTGAGTGCCCATTCTCCCATTCAGCGTGGGGTGGCGGGCAGGGCACCCCTACAGAGCAAAGGGCCCCCACTGATCTGGGACCCCACCTCGGTAGCAGGTGCGGAACAGTTAGGGGCACAGCCCCGGGGTTTCGGTGCAAACAGCTGCAGATGTGAGAACTGCGCTCAGCCAAACTGCCTTAGGCTGTCATCAGATTTATAAGCACTTTGAACCCATATCCACCTTGTATCTTTCTGGAAGATAATAGAGTGTCCTGGGAGGATGAGGGTGAGTTGGGGGGAAAAAAAAATCAAAAATCAGTTCCTGGATCTCAAGGGAATGTGAGGTATTATTTTGAAAAGACAATTGGTGGGGCACCTGGGTGGCTCAGTCTGTCGGGCGTCCGACTTCGGCTCAGGTCACGATCTCTGGGTTCGTGAGTTCAAGCCCCGCATCTGAAGCCTGCCTCGGATCCTCTGTCCCCCTCTCTCTGCCCCTCTGCTCCTTGTGGTCTCTCAAACGCGAATAGATATTTAAAAATATAAATAAATAAATAAATAAATAAATAAATAAATAAATAAATAAAAACAGAGGGTTAACCACAGTCTCGGGACCCCACACTGTTCCTCGGGAGTGTGAAGAATCATCCCTGCGAAGCTTAGCCTCGTGAGTCGGGCACAGCGATGCCTCCATCAGTCAGCTTGGGTTCACGACTGCATCAGCCGTTTAAGGGGAGTTTCCGCACACATCGTTTCCCCTTATTATACGAACGTTCTGGGAATGAAAGCAAAGAAGTTCATCTGGAAGGGCCTTTCTTTTGGACGATATAGACACCGAACGAGGGGCTCGGATAGGACGTGATCTCCAGCTGCGCCTCGGTCCAGTGACTGTGAATGCCCCCATCCACCCAGACTTAGTGGTGTTAAGGCCAGACCCACGTTCGTTTCCTCCCTCGCCGGTTGGCCCCTGGGTGGGCCTCCGTGGGGACAGCTTCACCCGGGAGGGAGGTGGGGAGCAGCGTGTACCCCGGAGCCGCCAGGCCCACACTGGGCTCCTCAGGCTTCTGCACCTGCTGGTGTCTCTGGCCGGGGAGCATCGGGACGGACGGCACCCTGGACGCACGTCCCAAGGTCGGTGGGGGGAGCCCAGGCCAGGGGGACGTCAGGCGGCATGGTGTGGGGGTCCCGCACGCTCCTCCTCAGAAGGGAGCCCCCCCAAGGCCGGCACAGGGTCACGGGGAGGCCACCGTGATGACAGTCACGCCGGAGGCTGCACACGGGCGTCAAAGCCACCGGTGCCTGGAAGAAAATGTTGACAGAGAAAATACACAAATGCGACATCAATAGACATTTCTTCGCTCATTGTGTTTTCTCAACACCCTTCAGTAAACTCCTGCTTTTTTTTCAAAAACTAGTTAAAATGAGGATGGCGATATCTTAGGGAAGCCTTTCTTCAAAATCTGCCCCTCACGCCTCTCCTCCACATCCTCCCTGACTTCTCTCTTCTCGTATCCTGCTTCAGGATCTCCTAAGTGCACTTCTCTCTCTCTCTCTCTCTCTCTTTACTGTTTGTCTATTTTCAGACGGAGAGATGGGGAGGGGCAGAAAGAGAAAGAGAGAGAGCGAGAGAGAGAGAGAGAGAGAATCCCAAGCAGGCTCCACACTGTCAGCGCCTAGCTCTACATGGGGCTCGAACCCATGAATGGTGAGATCGTGACCGGAGCCGAAATCAAGAGTCGGTGGTTGAACCTACTGAGCCCCCCCACCCAGGGGCCCACACACCATCTCTTAGAAATAATATATGATCCACGCGGAATTTGATGAGAGCTGGTAACGACCCAGGAGGAGGCAAAAACATGCAGGGGGGAAGACATAGATTCACATCCTACCATTCACCAGGTGAATGAACTTGGGAAGTCTGTCCAACTGCTCTGAGCTTCAGGCTCATTCAAGGGAACTCAAAATGCCTTGGTCAAGGGGGTACGGTGAGGATGAGTCAGACAATACTTCCAGAACTCTTGCAGAAGGCCGCACACCCTGGAAGGGACTCAGCGACCCAGGCTGGACTTGAAAGTGTCACAGAGCACGCGGAGGCCCAGATGGCTGCTGTGTCCCTCCAGGGGAGCGCGCGAGAAAGACGGTTCTGTGGGCAGCAGCTTGAAGCTAGCACAACGCTTGCTCTTTGCATTGGGGAGAACACACATGTGAACACACACACACACACACACACACACACACACACACACAAAACACCAAAGATAAGGCGGTATTACCATCTTTCCCGACTGGGCTGGAATTTCCAATTTCAGAGCAAAATGGTGTTTTTCTGTCTGTCCAGAGAATACTCATCTCCTAATCAGCGGTTGCAAAAGGAGAAAATTAATATGTAGCTTGCAACAAGCTTGAAGAGGGAAAGAAGCGATCAATTAGTCCACGTGGTGCCCCAAGTAGAGCATGCCAGAAACCACGGGAAGCATTGCGTGCAAACCCTTTGTATCACGGCAGAAGCGGGCCGTTCTGCCTAATGACGGGGAAGCCCACTGTGAATTAGCGAATTTCACAAATTAGCAAATAAGGAAAAAAAAAACATAATTAAAAGAATTAAGGACATCGGATCTTGGCATGTGCAGCGTTCATCTATTTTGACAAGTAGAATTTAATTTTTCTTACTTAGGGTAATATTTCATAGTGTACTAATGAGTCTCTTGTCCCTTTTGCGAAAGTAATGAAGTATCAGTGATATGAAACCTCACCGCTGCTCTCCGTTAGTCAACTGCTCCTGACAGGAGGTGAGACCACAGGAGGCTGAGCTCGGTGGCTGGGGTGCGGGAGCAGCCGTGGGAAAGGGATCGAGCATTCACTGAGGGACTACAGTGAAGGCTGAGCCATGTTCACTGACAAGTGAGTGCCCACAAATTTAGAGATGTATTAAGTGATGTGTGGGTGGTAGCCTCCTTCCGGAACTACCTAAAACTGATTCTGGGGGCGTCTGGGTGGTTCAGTCATTGGAGCGTCAGACTGTTGACTTCGGCTCAGGTCATGATCCCAGGGTCATGAGATCGAACCCTGTGTCAGGCTCTACACTGAAAATGGAGCCTGCTTGGGATTCTCTCTCTCTCTCTCTCTCTCTCTCTCTCTCTCTGTCAAAATAAATAAATAAACACTTTTTAAAGTAGATAAAACTGACTCTTCTCTGTGAAATCAGAATTATTTTAAAGGCATTTTAGGGACGCCTGGGTGGCTCAGTCATGATCTCACCATCATGACTTCTGCTCGGGTCATGATCTCATGGTTCATGGGTTTGAGCCCCGCGTTGGGCTCTGTGCTGACAGCTCAGAGCCTGGAGCTGCTTCGAATTCTGTGTCTCCGTCTCTCTCTTCCCCTCCCCCACACATGCTCTGTCTCTCTCTCTCTCTCTCTCTGTCAAAAATAAACATTAAATTTTTTTTTTTAATAAATAAAGGCATTTGATATGCCAAGAAGCAATACTTCTGGATTTACCCACTTCTGCTAATGAATCTCTCTTCCTCCAAGACAAGAAGGCAGAAAACTTAGTCAGGCTTCTTCTCTACTTCGGTTCTCCCCAATCATTCATGGACACTATCCTCACGGTTCTCATCCAGTCCTCTGCATCCTAATTCTTTTACTTACCCTTATCGCTGGACCGTGGGACAGCCCCGACCTCAAGTCCAGCCTTCCCAACCTTCGTGTCCCTTCCAAGGCACGCTCATTTATGTGAGACTGATCTTCTCAAAATGTTCTTGTGAACACGTCAACACTCAGCCCAAGGACCTTCAGTGGCTCTACGTTGCCAATGATGGTAGCAATTAACCCAAGTCTGGATTCCTGGCCTGGAGTTCAAGACCTTCCACAAGACCCTGTTTCTTTCCCTCTAAGCATGTTTTCTATAATCCTGCATAGAAACCTGGGTTTCTGGAATACATGCGTCGTTGGCTAAAAAAGTCATCGGGCACCGTCTCTCCATCTACAAATGAACCAGGTTAATTAACTTTAGGCTCCCCTCTACCTCCACTTTACCCTCTTGGTCTAGTTTGTCTAGCTTGTCTAGTTTTCAGCCTACTCTTGAATCCACTGACATTCGTCATGCACAGTTCCCCTGAGACCTCTGAGTTGCAAGTCCAGTGACGGGGTCCTCCTATTCCTGGAAAGCAGCCAGGACGTCTCTCCAAGGCAATCTCTGCTGTTCATTTTTGTGACCTTTCTCTCTTCTGGATCTCCTACTGCCTTTCTAACCACTTGCTTCCAATCTGCCTCCCTGGTCTCTTTCTTCCTCTTTTCTTTAAATTTTATTATTCCTAGGATTTTACCATTATCTTTGCACTCCTTTTGTTCTCATGGTTTATACCCCTGGTTTATGATTGCTCTGGAAAGTTTCTCATTTATGGGCCTACATTTCAGCCCGGGTCTGGGGCTCTAGGACCTTGTGGCCAGCTGAATGTCTCGGGGACACCTCAACTAAAGTTGACCCACAAAGGGGCGCCTGGGTGGCGCAGTCGGTTAAGCGTCCGACTTCAGCCAGGTCACGATCTCGCGGTCCGTGAGTTCGAGCCCCGCGTCGGGCTCTGGGCTGATGGCTCAGAGCCTGGAGCCTGTTTCCGATTCTGTGTCTCCCTCTCTCTCTGCCCCCTCCCCCGTTCATGCTCTGTCTCTCTCTGTCCCCCCAAAAATAAATAAAACGTTGAAAAAAAAAATTTTAAAGTTGACCCACACGGAAATCACGATGTCATCTTTAAAGGCTGTCTTTTCTCTACATCCTATGATTCAATGACAGCATCAGCACAAGGTATCCCAACTAGACTCCAAGCCCCCTTCACTCCACCTGATCCCACTAATGTTATCCTTAAATTACCCTAGA
Organism: Puma concolor; assembly: GCF_028749965.1. NCBI lineage: Eukaryota > Metazoa > Chordata > Mammalia > Carnivora > Felidae > Puma > Puma concolor. The sequence continues at coordinate 4,114,415 of NC_141669.1, read as the reverse complement.
CTCAACCATCCCTTTGTTAGCACAGACCTTCAGTGTCTCTTTTCCTTTGAAAGAGTTCCGTCAACTTGTCGAATCTCACTTTTCTCCCCCATCGAGTCCGTCCTTGAACACAGCCATCAAGGCATGAAGTCATCCTCAAGGTTTCCCTTGGACGTTCCATCTGGAATCGTTTCAATAGTTCCCCAAGTCCTTCGGTGGAAGCCCACGCTTGCACCGTGGACTGGGTGGCCCTCTATGATCGTCTAGGCTGTGCTTCCGGTCCTACCTCAATTCTCTTCATTCTTCTAGCTGATCGTCACACAGCTCATATTATATTATATTATATCATATCATATCATATCATATATCGTATTACCGCATTTTGCACTCCCCTCCTTGAATACCAAGCTAGAAGAATTTGCTCTCCTTCACCACGTATGCTCTGGTTCCTAATCTTACGTTTGGACAATAGCTGTGGCTCAGGGCTGAGCCCACTAGGGTCTATAACCAGGAGGCACCTGGCATGAGTGGGGGAAAATCCAGCCGCGGAGTTCCCAGCCAGTTCCTGAACACTGTCCTTGTTCCCTCCCTTTTGGATTCACTGCCCCACCATTTAACACTTGAACTCACAGCTGCTGAGATTTGGAGTGAGGGGCTAATTAGTCAACAAGACGTGACAACATCCTGCTACGGTGAGATTACATACACCTACGGGTGTTAGCAGACGCAGAGTAAAACCCAGCAACTCGAGAGACGTGAAAACGGTGTTATCTTCCAACAGCACACGCGAGAATGTTCCAGGAGATAAAACACACAAGACAAATGGTGTCTCTAATGGAAATGCAATGGAAGAATGGGGCGCATAGAATTCTAAATACACTCTCTGTTCCAGTGTTCCTCCTATATGGGCATGGTGAACCGGATTAACAAAGAATTGTGAATATTTTTAAACAGCCAGACGATTGTATTCTTTCTAGAGGGGCGCACCTCAGGGACCGTAAAAATCTACAGACATCGCACCACTGTGTTATCATTTCTGCTCCGTTTATAATTTAGTGTTTATTCCTTAATATTAATGCGACATGCATATGTCTTTATTTGGTGAGGGAGAAGTAAGATGTTCAGAGACCCCAGGGGATAATTATATTTCTAATGATGATAGTACTTGTGATGTAACAGAAAAATGGAGGCCCTGTGGATTCTGGATCGGGTTCCCACGGCCTTGAGAGTGCACAGCTAATCTTCATTCGACCTGGTCTACACCAGGCATGCTCTGTGTTGCTTATACTTTATAACCTTTACATCACCGCCTCCCTTCAGGGACATCCACGTGGGCAGCTGTTCTGGTCAACCGTCAACATGCTGGCCTGGTTGCAACATGGCTCCCCTCTCCTGGTTCGTGAAACACCCTGTAAGGTAGTCTTCCGCCGTGGTCCTGGAGACCCCGTAGAGGAAAGTGCCATGGGATTTGAGCTCTCCCTGGTTCCTGACCAGACAAACTTGGTGGTGTGCCATGCCCAGGCTCTGGGGAGGCGTAATGAACGCTGCCGTCTACTGGGAGAACCAGGGAGGACCGCATAGACAAGAAGACAGATAACAGAAGACAGATGGTGCCTAAAGACGAAGAAAGTTTAATAACATAAGAAATGGGGAGGAAGGGGGGCGCCGTATTACGTGAGAAGATCGGGGAAGGTTTCTTTGAGGAGTGATATTAAAGACAAGGCACAATAAAACAAGTCGCACAAACACCTGAGCAAGGAGTTGTGACGTTAGTCTACTAATGCTCTTGTACCTTCCCCCTCATCCATCCAGCCCAGGACGCCCGCCCGCCTCCCTTCTCTCCTTCCAGGGCCCCTGGGCAGCCTGACAGGCCCTACTCCCAATCTCTTCTCTCTCCCTCTCTCTCTCTTTCCCCTCCTGCTCTCTCTCTCTCCCTCTCCTTTTCTCTCCCTCTCCCTCTCCCTCTCCCTCTCTTTCTCTCTCCCTCCTTCTTCCTCTCCATCTGTCTTTCCTTCTTCCTCTCTCTTACCCTTTGTCTCTCTTTCTCTTTCCCCCTCTGTATCTCCCCCTTGCCCCCTATTTCTCCCTCTCTCTCTCTCTCTCTCTCTCTCTGTGTCTCTCTCCACATTCTCTTCTTTCTCTCACCAACCCCTATGGACCAACCTGTAGAAAATGCTGTGATCAGATCTAAGCCTTGATATGCAGAAAGGGGGACTGAAAATTTGACAACCTCTTCTGTCTACAAAGCCTGCCTTTCAAAACTGAGTCTGGAGAAGGAGATCAAGAAAACCAACATTTCCATTTGGAGTGTATAAGCTCTCTTGGTCCTCACCCGGCTGTCTGCTCTTTCCTTCTCTGGCACCACAAGCCTCACGGCCTCACCTTACAAGTAACTGCCGGAAAGGAACATAATTTCAGGGGGGACTAAAAGCCCATCAATTTAATATCGTCATACAATTTTCTTATGATTCTACACACTTCTACACAGAGATCCATACACTACCAGGCACACTGCCCTCATCCTTGTCCCTAAAAGGTGTTTTTCCTTGGAGGGAGTCAGGTTTGATGTTCTCTTTGATCATGTGGGCTCCCGGAGTGACCCTCAGCCACCAGCGTCCCCCGCGGGGAACACAGGGAAGACACGGCCGTCAAGGGGCAGAGCGAGTGCTGGGCTCCTCCTCCTGAGGAATGAGCACAGATGTCACTAACCTTTGGACTCTGCAAAAGAGCAGGGACTGCTTACCCAGCCCTTTGGGGCGTCCTCGACAACAACTTGCGCACAGGTAATCGGGGGCCACCTATCTGACCTCCACCTCCATGAACACCGCCCAGAAGTCGACTGTCACACCCATTGTTCCTGCAAATACCACCATCTTCCTTTGTACACGGTCTGCTTTTTCTCTCCGGTGTCTTTGAAGATCATGTCTTTGTCCTTGGTCCCATGCGATGTCACTGTGGTGTGGGTTTGTTTGAATGTATCCTCCTAGGACTCACTGACACTCCTGATTCTCAGACACAAGGCTTTCAAAAGTTGTGGAAAATACGCATTCGTTATTTCTACCCATATCGTCTCTCCTTTTGTCGTTGTCGTTGTCGTTGTCGTTCTCTTCCCTGGGTCCTCTTGCTACAAGGCAGGTTATCTCTAACAGGTGGCAGGTGTAACCTCGGAGTTACAGCTCCTAGCTCTTTGCTCCACGCATATGCGACGAATGATTCCAATCTATCTTCCCAGACACGGATTCTCTTTCCGTGTGTCAGATATGCTATTCAACTCATTATAATTTTCCTTTTTTTAAAAGTTTCTTTATTTATTTTTGGGAGAGAAAGAGAGAGAGAGAGAAAGTGAGCACATAAGCAGGGGAGGGGAAGAGAGAAAGGGAGACACAGAAACCAAAACCAGGTCCAGGCTCTGATCTGTCAGCACAGAGCCTGATGTGGGGCTCGAACTCATGAACAGTGAGATCATGATCTGAGCCGAAGTCGGACGCTTAACCGACGGAGCCACCCAGGCGCCCCCAACTCGTTCTAATTTTCTTAATTCCAGTGATTATGGTTTTTCTTTTTTAGAAGTTTCATTTTTTTCTCCAAAATCTGTTCTGTTTTTGGTTTTAACCACTTGTCTTTTCAAATGACTTTCTTTCTTTCTTTCTTTCTTTCTTTCTTTCTTTCTTTCTTTCTTTCTTTTCTTTCTTTCTTTTTTTTTTTTATGAACTTTGGATTTGGGGCTGGTGGGCTTCCTGTGGTTGCCCTGGTGTTTCTAGAGTGGCCTTGCATTTGCTTTTGCCAAGCGTTCTGGGTGCTGCACTCTGAATCCCTGTTTGGGCCCCAGCCCCCCATAAGGTGGGCTCCCAGTGAGGGATGTCCAGGGGACTTCGCACCCTCCGCTCCTTTCACTGAACCCTCATCTCAGGTAGAGACAGACTGGCATCCTTGTCAAACCCCTGAGCAGGGCGGGCAGGATTTTCCTGCCGAACGTTTCACTAAGGTGTATCCCGTCCAGTACCCAGCTTTACTGGGTAGGTGGGCCAGGAGGGGAGAGTGAGTTCAGACTCCAGCGTTCAACTTCCGTCTCCTCTGGTCATTACACTCAGGCCCCTTGATGTGTAAACTGCAAGACCGTCCCTGTCACCTGCACTGCCGGGTAAACTCCGAGCGCACTAACACTTTGTTCTTCGTTCTGGTTGCGGCGGCTCCGTCCTTTCTTGTGACCTCAGCCGTGCACGCGGATGTGGTTGTAGTCGTGTGTCCAGAATTGCCAGGAGGTTCTGGAGGTGGGGTTTTCAGTCACCACGTCTACCACATTGTGAAAGTTGAAATTTAAAAAAAAAAATGGGTGATACGGATGATTGTCACGGGCTAGAGCGATCTCTGCAAAATTGCCTGTGATAGAGATACGTTAGGAGCACGTGTTTCTCAAACTGAAGAGAAAAACTTGCCTATTTCTCAATGGATTACAATATCCTCATGTATGGGTCGTTATGTTTTCCTAAGACATTCACTCTATCATTTGAAAAAAGCAAATTAAATTAAATTAAATTATACGAACACCAATGCACGACGGGTACCTTCCGCTTCATGATTTAACCAATTGCGTTAATTGGTTTAATTGAATCTGGACAACAGCCCCTGAGGCAAGTATTCCTCTGTATTTTCTAAGAGGAAAATAAAACAAAGGAAACCAAAACTCGAGGTCAAAATTTTCAAATGATTCTTCCAAAGTTCGAGAGGTGGTATGCGGCCAAGGTCAGATCTGAACTCGGGTCCGTCTGGGTGTAAAGTCAATGCTACTCCCAAAAAGGACTTTCAGAGTGAGAGCCCCGTCAACAATGCATACATCAAACCACCAAGCTGTACCCCTTAAATGTATACAACTTTTATTGTCAATTACCTGGCCAGAAAGCTGGATAAAGGAAAGCGTTGCCTTGACACCCCTGTGACTCACTCCATCACAACTGCTGGAGATGAGGCCAATCGCATTTTTCAAAAAGTCTCCCAGGTGGTTCTTTCCCACTGAAGTCGGACCAACGTTGCACAGTATCATGCTGCATTTGTATCTACGCCTTCCATCAACCCTCTCAATTAGTGATTTTATTTTTTTTTAATTTTTGTTAACGTTTATTTATTTTTGAGACAGAGACAGAGCATGAACGGGGGAGGTGCAGAGAGAGAGGGAGACACAGAATCCGAAGCGGGCTCCAGGCTCCGAGCTGTCAGCACAGAGCCCCACGCGGGGCTCGAACTCACGGACCGCAAGATCATGACCTGAGCCGAAGTCGGACGCTTAACCGACTGAGCCACGCAGACGCCCCTCGGTTAGTGATTTTAAATGAGTGTCGTCAAAACCTCTCGGAAGCATCAACTATGACCATTACACATTATTTCGGTCAAGACGCCAAAAACAAATGTGAAGTCAATGTCATATAAAAGGGGTGCCTGGGTGGCTCAGTTGGTTGAGCGTCTGACTTCGGCTCGGGTCATGATCTCGCAGTTTGGGAATTCGAGCCCCGCTTCGGGCTCTGTGCTGACAGCTCACAGACTGCAGCCTGCTTCGGATTCTCTGTCTCCCTCTCTCTCTGCCCATGCCCCGCTCGTGCTCTGTCTCCCTCTGTCTCTCAAAAATAAATGAAAACATTAAAAATATTTCAATATTACATAAAAGGCATGGTGAGTCAGAGTGAAGCTGGTCCTACGTGTAGGTGTGCAAGCTGATAACTCCCAGGGGGACTTTGGAGAGGAGGTCCCTTCTGGTGGCCCACTGGCCTCTGTCTACCTGCCGTGTCCTCATATTTCTGCATTTTATGTCACCTGGCACCTGGCGCCGGTCGGAGGAAGGCATGGTGTGGGGTGAGGGAAAGGGAAAGGTCTCAGAGCAGCTGGAGACGGGGCAGGAGTAGGGAGAACCAGGGGGAAGAGGGCCAAGGGGAGGGGAGAGGCAGGAAGAAAGGAGGCAGTTCTCCAACAAGATAGGCGGGGTCGGGGGAACGTGGGGTTTAACCGCTGCCTTGAAAAAGCCCTCCTCTCTGAAGCTCTCTCCCGTCACTTGTGTAATGAGCATAAAACCCACGGTCCTGAGTAAGAAAGTGAAGGAGAAGTGCTTTGAAAGGAACAAAGTAACAATGCTAATTGTGTCGTTACAGCTAATAAGCACGTAGCCTACTGTGGAACAATGGTGGCTGTGCACACACCATCCCCCTGGCAAGAGGAAGAATCTGGACTGGGGCTTGATCCCAGGCCCCGAGACAACAGTCACACAGAGGTGTGCGGCGTCCAGCCCATTTACCTTGAGCCACGCTAAGCTGCACAGGAGAAAGGGCAGGGCATCCAGAGCTGGAGACGGAAGTGAAGGCTCACGGGGAGACTTTTACTTCGATTCACAAACTCCAACTGCATATTCCATAGAGCATAGTATATGGCATATACCACATAACACAGACCACATAGCATATACTACATAGAATATACCATATGGCATGCATTAAACAGCGGTAGCACGGATAACATTTAAAGAAGGCTTGAAAATGTATTCTACCAAGCAGACAGGAAAGCCACTCCAAATTGCCAAGCCTGAGCACAGCGTCGTGGGCATGGGGTGCAGGTCTTAAAGAGGGCCTGGGTAAGTGGGAGCCTACACAGGTACATGACTGATGTAAAAGCCCGCACTCAGAGCCTCGAGTGACAGGCTGAGGAACTTATTCCATATGTGCTGGAAAAGTCAAGCTTCAATTACGAAACATCAGTTTGAAGGCAGGGGGAAGACAGACTGGAGGGTGAGGGGCGACCGGAGGTAGGGGCGACCCAGAGCCCAGAAGGCGCCTTCGCAGCCACAATGGCAGGAATGATGCGGACCTGAACTTGAGCAGTGAGTGGTCAGAAGAGAGACCACCTCAATAAATCGAAGGGGTGCGTGCAGGAAGGGACTAGGTTTCCAGTTTGGCTAATCATGGGGATGCCGTTGACTAAAGGTGGGGCGATACGGGAAAGCAGCAGGTGTGGAGGACAAGGTCAGGAGCAGAGAACACAGGAGCTCCATCCGTTTGGATGCTGGAGGCTGAGGGGCCTGGGGGCCCACAGGCAGAGCTGGCCAGTGGGCTTTGAAGCTGAGTGTTCAGGACTCCACAGGGAGATATAAGCGAGATACAAAGGTTGCAGAATCACGATCGTAAAACTGGGAATGAAAGCCTGAGCTGCCAAAGCGAATGCTGAGAAAAGCAATAGAGCATGAGGTGAAGGGAGGGATGGAAGGAATCGTGGAAAACAGCAACTCTTAACAAGCAGGCCAACAGTGAGCAGGATTGGGAAGTGAGTGGAGGAGGAAGGAGGGAAGTCCGGGGATCTCGCACCATGGTCTCTGGATGTGTCGCGGGCACAGCAGTCCTGCTGGACAGGGGAGAGGGAAGGGCTGGGTCAGGGTCTGGCACGGTCACGCCCCCACACAGCCGTGAGGCCAGCCCAGTGAGAGACCCCATCCACCCGCAGGACCCTGGAGAAGCCCAGCTTGGCCAGATGTGGTCCCTTTCCTCCAGGAACCCTCTGTTTGTACCCTCCTAACCTGGGTGTGTGTGTGTGTGTGTGTGTGTGTGTGATTTGTGAAATGGAGCCCTCTGTTTCATTGTGGAAAGGTGCAGACCTCTCACAGGACGTAAAGAGGTCCCACCTGAATGTGAGAAAATTCCTTGTCTCTGTTCTCTTCCTCTATTTCCCAGGCACATTATGTGCCATTTGAGAAGCCAGACCTTTCTTGGTGGATCTCTCTCTCTGTCTGTCTTCCTTTCTCCCCCCAGCCACCAAATTAGACCCACTCTGGGAAATGGCAGGTACCTGTGCCTGAGAGGAGAGATAACAACCATCAGCCCACAGTCTCCAAAACTGTTATTCGTGGCAACAAGGGCTCACAGTCTATTTGAAACGCTAAAAATCACGAAGCTTATCCAATTTGCAGATTTTCCTGAATACCTTCAATCGAATCATAGTTTAGTTTTCAAGGTCGCATTGCAAACTCGAAATTCAATGTCAAATTGGAATTGCATTTAACTCTCCCTTTTTCTTTCGACAGCGGAGAACTGAGCCTAGGCATCTTTTCTCTAAATAATTAAAACCATATAATAAAAACGCTCTCTCAGCTTCATAGACCCAGTGAGCTTTGGGCCGATAATGGAATAATCAAACGATCAGCGAACAGGGGTCCCCGTGGAGGTCCTGAGCCAGCAGAGCGGTGCTGAATGAAAGGTGACATCAGGGATGACGTAAGGACACAGGCGGAGGGGTGTGTCCAGGGCACGCGTGAGGGGGCGGGGCAGACAGCCTGGAGACAGAGGGCCAGGCTTGAAGGAGCAGGTGTCTAATGGGCGAGCCCATCGGCGGGGGGCAGTTTCCCAGGTAGGGAGGAGAACCACGTCCTGCTGTTCCCTTTATAGCTTCTCAGGGCACAGTCATTTTTCCAGACAGGGATCTCTGACTTGCACTTTCTCTGTATCCTGCGCACATCAAGAAGGACCTCAGCTTCCAGTTGCTCACAAGGGGAAGCGCTTCTCCACGGGACACCGCAGTAGGGAAAGGCTGGTCCTCAGGAGCCAGCCGCCACAGCAGCTTGGCCTTTCTAGGGTTCAGCAGGCAGCGAGGAAGCAAGTGGGGCTGGGCTGGGTTTGCAGCCGCCTCCCTTAGCTCTGGAGACGGCAGGCCTGTGCGCGAGAGGGAGCCAGCACATTCAGGGTCCCTCCCTTCGAATGCACCAACATCTGTAGGGCGGGGGCGGGCACTGGAACCACGCTAACACAGGTCTGGCAAGGACAGGTTTTCCAGGAGCGCAGACAGGTGCATCCTGCCGCCTCCCGGCGGGACAGGGCCTTATGCCCATAGCAGGCCTGGTGAATGGGAGCCATTTGCAGAGCGGAATAAGCACCAGACAGCCTAAAACAGCAACCTCCACGGCCCCGGCCAACACAACCGGCCTGTTCCGAAGGCGACACGACCCTAAGTCACGGGCCCTGAGTGCGTATCACCCGCCGAAAACAAAAAGCGCCTGGTAGAGGAAACTCTGCTGTGTTCCAGCTTTCAGGCACAGATGTAGTTTGGGGGATGACACGGAGACTAAGTAAATCGCGGGGACCCTGGGGTTCGTGCCTCGCACGGAAAGCTAGTAGCGTGCCTGAAGTTCCCGGAATGAATACTGTTCCCGGCCTTCTTCCTTTGCTGCACGGAGTTGCTTGGCCCCCACACTTTCTAATGTGGTTTCCATAGAATCGTTCGGAGCAAGGAAGAAAGACAGGGAGCGGGCCAGTCTGTGGGCGCCTCCCTCGAAACGTCACCGTGGGCCGCGGCAAAACTCTGAAAGTAACAGCGCGAAGCTACTCGCCCGCTCCCCGTTTGGGGTGGCAGATGGGAGGCAGGTGTGCTTCTGCAGGATGAGCCGGAGACGAGGGGCTTAATTAAAGGACGAGCTAACAGCGTCCGAAAGATCTTGAATTGCCACCGTGTGGGCCAGCCTTTCCCTTCCCCAGAATCTTTTTAACTCCTTTCACGGCGGGTCATTGTCCTCCCGGCAGCCCAACACAGTGAGGCCGGGGCTATTATTTCCCTGTGATCAAATGGCCGGGCAGAGACGACAGTCAGGCCAATAGGCCCTTCGCCACCGACTCTGCAATTGAAATGGCTCCCGGGGACGGGGCCTCAGCTGCAGCCCGCTGGGCCGCCTCTAATTATCACTGGGACCCAGCCTGCCGGTCACCTTCAGTCCTGCCATCTACGCTGACTGCTTTTCCTCCCCGGCTCACGCTGCCCGGGCTCCCTTTTGTTCCTTGTGGGATCCGACTTCTGGGTCCCTACGGATGGAGGAGACGGTTCCTCTGCCACCAAGGCATGCTACCCGGAGTCACCAGCGTCCTGCCTCTCGGCTGCCAGGCTGGGCGTCCTTACTGGCTCTGATTCGAAATGTTTTGGAAGGAACCCGGGGTCTGCTGTCTCCTGTTAAGGGTGTAGGACTCGAGGATCCGGGAGGGGAGTGAGTCGGGGGCCAAACCACAGTGTCAGCAGAGGAATGCTGATTCCCAGGGCCTCAACCGGGGGAGGGTGTGGCCATTTCTGGGAGGTGTGGACTCCTGACCTGGAAGGTAGAGACCCGGGGCTCCAGGTCAAGGGACAGGGCATGCCGAGTGCAGGGGGAGGCATGCTGGAGCCAGGCCGGCCACCGCCCCAAGCCTTGGCTGTCTACTCCCGAGGACCGAGGACCTGGACGCGCCCTGCCTTCGATGGCCTGGAGACAAGGGAAAGTTGAAAAGAAGGGCCGTTGCCTCCAGAGAGGAGTGAGGGGCAGGTCTGCAGGAACCCGTGGGCAGAGAGGTGGGCACACAGCCAACCCAGAGGCCTCTGTCACACGTTGCTTCTACTTGCTCTGGCTGTTTAGCACGATCTAGAACACAGCTCTGTTTACAACGGAAAGCCAGGGCGGTGATAGAGCTCGTTAAGCTTCCGTACCTAATTAGTGGCAGAGCTTCGACCCTGCTATCTTATCTCCTTATTTCAAGCTTTGCAGATGTTCCAAGGAAGTAGGTCTCTGGCATTTTCTGACCTTTTTCCTCTTTAATCCAGAAGAACGTACTTGCTTTCAGTCAAGATGAAGGACATTACGTACATTGATATGCACGCACAAGTTCAGTAATAATTGCTGGTCCTTTATTAAGCTTCTATTGTGTGCCACCTGTTTCTCCTACATAAACAGTACGACCCAGCAAGGCGGGCATCACTGGGCGTCATCGCCCCTGGTCGGCAGATAAAGAAATGCTCCCCGGAAAGGCTGACGTAACAGAGAGGGACAAAAAACCAAGCGCCAGCAGTCAGGGGAATCAGGATGAGCACCCAGGCCTACCTGGCTCCAAAGCCCACCCTCATCACTTCCCTGACGTCCCAGACCTCAGGGAGTGATGAGATTTATTTTTAACAAAGGAGAAACCCCACCGAATCATTTCAATAGGTTTTCCTCTCTTAAGCTAAGGAATGAAGGCGGGGAGGGTATAAAACGTGGAAATGTACTAACAGCAGCGGAGGTCATTAAACCAAGCCACCTTCTGAGAGTGGTCAAGCCTTTCTTTCTGCCCCGACAGGGGCCCTGAGGCTGGGTTCTCCTCGGGAAGGCTTTCTATTCAAATGGTCAGAGGGGCTACTTCCTGGGTAATTGTTCACAGCCGCGGGGCAGGGCTCCTGGAGTTAACTGGGCACAGACACACACACACACTCACACACACTTGCACACACACCCTTGCACCAGGGACTTTATCTGGCTCTCGGTGCGGCCTTCCAGGATCTGACGTCGCAGCCCAGTTAGAGGGCAGGCAACCGGATAATCCGATTTGAAGGGGGGTGGGGGGGTGGGAATCATCTGCTATGTACATACTTCTTGTCTTTCTTAACTGTCTTTATTGTCACTCTTCTCTTCCACTCAGCCCCTCCCATTTACACATATAAACAGAGCCAGAGGAAAACTTTTATTACGCAAGGCTGCATTATCTGAGATTTCCTCTATCATTCCCAGGAAGTGCCTTGACTCATGACCACCCCTGAATACACACAATGCAATTAGAGCCCTTTTAGACCCCGGGCTGCATTTCACATGTGCACATACACACAGGAGGGCCGGTCGGCGGTTTTGCCCCCAGGAATAAACATCAAAGGTTCCCATGGTGATGCAAGAGAAGATAAGGCTTTCATACTGCTGGGATTATGAAAGGGATTGTAAATTTGCCTCAATTAATCATCACTACTTTTTCGGAGCAGCAGTGACAATGGTGAGTAGTTTTCACTTATTCCCTTAACCTTTATTAAACGCCAACTGGATGCTGGTAGCCATGGAGTTTTTCCCTCTGCATTCCTCCCGCCGCACACAGAGGTGTGATGTGTGCTGGTCGTGTTGGTTTGAAGATTTTTGCACGAAAAGCATCCCTCTCTCGAGGACAGGCCAGAAGATTCCATTTCATCCTGAGGCCATTGGAAAGGGGAGCAAATTTTCCACAGACTTAATTTCTCCTCTTTACATCGAGTTTCCTTTGTGAGATAAAGCCTCAAGGATGGAAATTAGCTGCCTCTGTCCTGAGAATCTTCTCGACCCTATTCTTTCAAAGGGATTGTCCGGAGCACTTGGGGACCACCACAATGCAGCCACGCACGGCTGCCTAAAGGCCTCGCTTCAATAGAGAGGCTTACAAAACGTGCTCCCGGGGTCCTGTCTTCTCGGGGGCTCGGCTGGGGAAAGGGAGGCAGGAGCAGCATAGATTCTGTGCTTTTCCAGGTACGAGAAGGCCCGAGAGCATTAAAAACGTAGGAAATATAAAAATCACCTTTGCCCGAGGGGTGGGGGAAAGGACAGGAAGCAGAAAAACAGGCCAGTGAAGGCATCATCAGGAAAACATTTCCTCTACCTTGTTGTCCTTCGGGGGTTCACCCGAGACACATGCCTCCTCCAGACGTGGGGGCGGGGCCCATTCCCAATCCCCCCTTACTCCTAGAAAAATAAAAACCAAGTGGTTAGCGCACACCGAGAAGAAAAGGCACATCAGCTGAATCAGCAATCCGCCCCAGGTGCGCCCCGACTACCACCAGAGCCCCAGCGATGATCTCCAGCCCTGTAGACGGCAGTGAGTCCTTTCCCTGCGGCGAAAACCCGGCCATCTCTCGGAGGGTTGAATCGATTGGAGGCCACCTTTTGTGAAAGTGATGCTATCATTGTGGTTGTAATTTATGCAAAGAAATTCTGCAGCCCACGATGATTAAATTATAGCAGACAATGCAGGGTTTCTATAGCCTGCGCCCCCTCAGGGCTTCTCACTTTTATCTACATTAAGATCAGGTCTGGGAAAATTCAGCGCACATGGCTTTGGGTCTGAAAAATGCGATGTTTCCACATGTTTCTGTATGTTTCTGAAGCAGAGAGAGGCGCACCACCCTTTTCACATTGAACGGAGTCCGGGAGGCCAGGGCAACGCGATCCCGTTAGAGAAGCGGCCAGCCAGGGTTCTGCCTGAGACATCCGGGGTGAGGCTGTGCACAGACTTGACTAAAGAGCCCTGGGAGTCGGCCCCCACCCCTGGAGCGGTGTGCTGACCGCGGGCCACGGGCCGACAGGAGGTGGGCTCGCAAACGCCTGTCCCCGCCCACCGTCCTGTCTGGGCCGCAGCCGCCCCTGTCCCCACGGGCCACCACCTTGGCAGAAAGGGGGGCAGGGCTGCGGCCGGCTCCCCTCCCTGGGTGACGCTCTCGGCACCTGCCTCCCGCGGAGGGTGCGGGAAGCTGGACAGCGAAGGCTGGTGACACACGGGGCTGGGCTGGGCCCAAGTCGCCTCCTCCTTAAACGTCACGAGGTGGGGTTTCAGCAGGCCATTTGCTATCGGGGGATTTTCAAATGTACCCCTTACCCACGTGGGGCTCGTGAATTCCCAGGCCACCGCCTTTCTGCCTCTCTCCCCAGATACATGGCACTCCGGAAGAGGTCTGTGCGAGCGCCCGGCGCCCCAGGAGCCTGCCGGGGGGTGACCGCTGTGCAGGGGGCCAGGGGGCCAGGGGCATCCCCCTCCAAGCCCCATGCAGCCCCGGCCCGCGCCCTGTGCCCTGCCTCGGCCACAAAGAGGGCTGCTTCCATTCGGCGCAGGCTGGAAGGGAGAGGCTGCGGGTCGGAAAGCCCCTGAGAAGTGATGGGCAAAGGTTCAGGCCACTTCTGGCTGTCCTGGGGACCTCGGGCAAAGAATAGCCCCACATTGATTCCTCCATGCGCTCTGACCTTCCAAGCATTGGGTCGAGGCTGCGATCTATCACGGCAGGGAGGAGGAGGAGGTGTGTGTGTGAGTGTGTGTGTGTGTGTGTGTGTGTGTGTGTGTATTTAAAGAATATTAACTCACACTGAAGTCTCAGGGAACGTTTAGCAGCTATGGAGTGTCTATCCCTAATGAGGGCAGACTCGGGTCTCAATAAAAGGTTTATGCGGCTGGGTCTGCCCTCCAAGCCACACGCACCTGCATGCACGCCCCTGCACACACACACACTCACACACATGCATGTGTGCAAACCCACCCCTAGTTACTAGAACTAACCTAGGGCCCGAGGAAAAAAAAGCTGACCTTGGGAAATGTAATTTTCACACAAAGTAAAGTTCAAACCAGGAGGCCCCGCCCACCCTTCAGCGCAGACAATCACCTCACTCCACTTGAACTTGGATGGGGCGCCCCTACAGACAGCAGCTCAGCAGAGGGGGCTGGCCCAGAGGAAGCCGTTTCTGCGGCCCCGGGGGCAAGGGCCATAGCCAACTGGACTTTTGAGAACAGTGAAGATGCTGTGGCCTCCCCTCCCCCACACCTGTATCTATAAACGCAGATCTCTGGGGAGCTGAGATACGCTTTCATCCTGCAGGCCATGGTCTCCAGCATTGGAGGAACAGCCCCAGCCGGGTCCGTGGATGAGAGCCGCGTGGGCAGGTGGGTTTGCTAAGTCCACACCCTGACAGCCCCGGAGGGGATGCCGTCCTTTCCTTCTTCAGGCTTTTTTGGGACCACCTCCTCTTTTCCACGGCACTCAAGGAGAGCACTCACAGACAAGCCTGCTTCTCTTCTTTCCTTGATTAGGTTCCAGCAAAGAAAGAATGAATTCTTAGGACACAGGCAGCCACAAGCAGAGACACGGATAAAATTATTAAAATGGAAAAAATTCTGTTATGCGGTCGTCTCTACGCTGTGATTCTCTTATAAACGTAAACCTGTAGAAGGTATAGATCTACAGAACATACAGGAAGACTGTGTGCCAACACAAAAGAGGTAGTTACCTTTTTTAAAAAATTTTTTTCTAATGTTTGTTTATTTTTGAGAGAGAGAGACAGAATGCGAGCAGGGGAGGGGCAGAGAGAGAGGGAGACACAGAATCCGAAGCAGGCTCCAGGCTCCGAGCTGCCAGTGCAGAGCCCAACGTGGGGCTCGAACCCACAAACTGTGAGATCATGACCTGAGCCGAAGTCGGACGCCCAACCGACTGAGCCACCCAGGCACCCCCAGAGGTAATTACCTTTTGATGGTGTGATGATTATTAATTCTACTTGATGTTCTACACTTTCCATTTTTATTTCCTAAATGAAGTTCAAGGAAATATTGTTTCTACAGTCAGAAAAGTATTAACTTCAAGGAAGCAATCTGAACACTATAGTTTAACTGCTGGTTGCCGGCCATCGTAAAAATTAGCAAAAACACCACTCAAAGTTCCACTCAAGTGACATCGTTCTCAGTGGGTTTTCTGTCTTCTCATTTTATATGTTCTAGGTTTTATCTTGATCCCTTTGGACCGTAAGGGTACCTGTGGTATAGACTGCTAGTTGGTCCCCGATAATATTTGCACCCCTGTTTTCTCACAGTAGTAGAACCCCCAGTAATCAGGTGGCCATGTGGCCAGTCCAAATAAGACTACATTTCCCAGTTTCCCTTGCGGTCGGTGTGCCCTTGTGACTATATCCAGGGCAACAGGATGTGAGCAGGAGTGGAGTGTGTGACTTTTGCACACATAGTGTCAGGAGAAGCCTGTCCAAATGAGACCTTTCCTTTTTCTCTGAAATTCAAGCTTGGGCTATGCCACTCAAAACTCATCTACCGCGAAAACACTGTGGGTCCTTGGCACGGTGGACTGCCAGTACCAGCCCTGACTCAGGGCCAGACCCTCCCTAGATCTGGCAGACGGAGACACTTGACCCTCCTGTCAATCACTTCCTGGGCCTCAGGGCCAAATGGGCATACTTAATCTCTTAGGTGTCTCTCGGTGTTCCACTCTGGATTATGTGTACCGTTCCTTGAAATTGTCCAAGCGTTCTTTACTATTCAGATCACGAGTTGCGCATCTTCTTTGTTGGGCCTGCCATAAAATACTCATCTCTGCTTCCCCAGTGCCATTCCTGGAAATCACCTGCTACCAGTCCCCGTAAACTGTGTGGGGTCAACGGTATCCTTCCTCAAGGTCTTAGATCTTGTCTCTGAGTTACTTCCTTCACTCGATATCCAAGCAAGTGTGTTTATTTCTGCGTCTGCCTTAACTTCAAGCCTCCACTCCCGAGATAAGCTCTTGGGTATGCCCTGACCAACACAATGAATGCAGAGAACAGGTGCGCCGATCACCTTTCAGTAACTGGTGGTCTGTCTGTTGTACCTGACTCTCAGGTACCAGCTGAGGATTGGCCACGCTTGTTTCTCTGAAGGCTTTTCGCTCCCACGATTGGTCCCTGCCTGCCACAGCTGGTGAAATGGAATGAAAACCTCCTTGCTTCATTTTCCCCTCTTTCCATCCCGTTAGCATCTCCACTGGTTGGAGATATTTACAGAGTTTAAATACGGTTGGGCTAAGCTTAGGGTTGAGGACCTCCCCAGCTCTGTTTGGACCACACCTATTCTACTGAGGCCTAAACCACACCTCCTGCTTTCGTGTCCCCCTGCTCAGAGCCCCGACGTCCTGTCTCTGCTCTCCGAGCAACACAGAGCCCCGCCCCATAAGTATATAGGCAGGCAACCGGCCTGTTTTCTGATTGCCAGCATGCCCAAGGCCCGTTTTAAATTATTCAGACATTCTTTGCATCACGGTCATTGAAGACGAAGTATCTCTGAGTACACAGATACCCTAAAGGCAGAGCCCCTATGATACTCCATTAGCTGACACTTTTCGTGGCCTCAGACACTGGCCATTGGTTCAACTTCTCAGTAGGATGCCAGTTAAAGCTCAAATATGTCTATTCTTAGCTCAGGAGTCTCAGCCTTAGGAAACATCTTTGAGCTTCTGCACAACAAAGGGAACAACCACGGTATGAAAAGGCAATCTGTGCAGTGGGAGAAATCATATATTTGATAAGGGGTCAATATCCAAAATACGTAAGAAACTACCACATATCAATAGGAAAACTTTTTTTAATGAGCAAAGGACATGACTAAACATCTCTCGACGATGTAAAAATGGCCAACAGATACATGACAAGGAGTTCACGATCACTAACCATCAGGAAGTGCACTGCAAAACCACCACAAGGTAGCCTCACACCCCTTAGGATGGTGTCCCTAAAGGCGAAGGATCAATATTGGCGAGGAAGCACAGAAAAAGGAGTCCTGATAGAGTGTTGGTAAGTGGGCACAGCCATTATGGACAACAGTATGGAAGTCCCTTAAAAAATTAAAGATAGAACTACTTTATCATCCAGCAAGTTCTCTTCCGGGTATTTACCGAAACCAAATTATACCTGATCTCCAAGAGATACCTGAGCTCCTATGTTCACTGCAGCACATTCGCAATAGTTAAGATGTGGAAACAGCCTAGGCATCCATCAGTAAATAAATGGATCTGCAATGAAATAGTATCAAACATTTACAGAGAAGGAAAATCTGTTAGTTGTGACAACATGGACGAACCTGGAGGACGTTATGCTAAGAGAAATGAACCAGATTCAGGAAGATAAATACCACGCGATCTCACTTACGCACGGGATCTGAAATCCTGCAAACTCATAGCAGCTGAGAGTAGAGTGTTGGTTCCCAATAGCTGGAGGAAAAAGGATATAGAGTGATACTGGCCAGAGGGCACAAACTTTCAGTTAGGAGATGACTAAGTGCTGGGGATCTGATGTACAGACGGGTGACTAGAGTTAATGATATGGTATTGCATTCTTGGCATTTGCTAACAGGGTAGATGATTAAGTGTTCTCACCCCCATGCATAAAAAGAAGCTAACTATTTCCACGATGGATATGTTAATGAGCTGGCTTTTGAGAATTAGTTCACAGTGCATATGTACATGAAAACCTCAAGTTGTATGTCTTAAATACGTACAATTACTTATTTGTAAAGTATACCTTCATAAAGCTGTAAACAAAACGAAACAAAAGCAATCTTTGGGTTTCAGTGGACTGATGGCTTCCATACTGGATGCACCCAGGCACCTGTGCCCCAGGACAGAGGTCCTTATGCTGGCCCCAGGACACCCCATTCCCTCTCCAGTCAGCGGCTTTGGTTTTCCCAGAAAGTCACACAGGTAGATGGGGGCCGTCTTGTCACCTTCCACGTCCTTCCCTCTTTCTGGAAACTCATCTCAAGGGCAAACTCTAAAGAACTTTAGACCGTAGCAGGAAAACTAATACATGTTGCTCCTTCTCCAAATTAACCAAAATCTGATCCGGTTATCTCTTCAGCCTGCTGGTGCAAATCAACCTCAGTCATGTTTTGAGCCATTCTTCCTGGACTTGAACATAATCCCAGAAGGTTCTATATAGTTCACACACTCACAGACGCATTGTTTGTTCTTCGGCACCAAATGTCCCACAGATAAACCCTGCCCCACCTGGTCCTTTTGAGGAAGGCTGTGCTGGAGCTGAGTTGGGTCGCAGAGATACTTAGTTATTTTCCCCAAAGTCATCGCTCTGTGTTCAGTGGCCTCCCGCTTGCCAATGTCTTTGGTGTGAGGAGGGGTTTCAGGGACTCACTGGACGGCAGTCACAATGACATCAACAAGAAGCCATCCCACTCCTTGTCCCCAGATGTCCTCTGCACCCGCCTGGCCTGCCAGGCCCCGTCTCTGCAGTTTCTTCCACCGACCTCTCCAGCAAGATTGCGCCCGGTAAACCCAGGCCTCCGAGAAGAAGAGTGAATCATTTTCAGGCGGCCTGGACGCTTCTGCTTTTGGTCTTGGGATGCAAAACCATTGGCCATCTCAGAGGGAAGAGCACGCACAGTCTGGGGCTGAGTGTTGACTAATGCGATGTCAGCGAGTGGAGCCGGCCAGCAGGGCACGCGGGCCCCGGGGACAGCCTGGGCGTCTCTCATCTGCTTGCGACCTTGCGAGCGGGTCGCATGGTCTTAGGTCACGTCTGGGCTCCTCGGTCCTTTCCCTTCCTCGGCAGTGTCGCAGCGGCTACGGAGGCCGGATGAGTGAGACGTGATTCCGCGGAGGGTGCTGCCCCCCGGATAGCTTGGTCCTCGTGCCCCAGCAGAGCCGAATGTCCACCACCCCCAGCGGCCAACGAAGTTTGCGACAGTGAGATGTCAGCACTTAGCCTCAGTTCTTGTCCCCAGAGCATTTTCACCACATCTGAGAACCATCCCCAGCGTTACGTACGGAAAGTCTCCTCAGTGGCTTGTGCCTTTTCCACACGGAAACCTTGACCCGCACGTCACACGGACAGAGGCCAGCAGGGGCCGTGAGGATGCAGCAAGGCCGGGAAGGCCCGGCTAAGGTGGTCTGGGCGGCCTGGTGAGCAGGGTGATGCTGGGGGAGGCCTGGAGATCACTCCCTCCAAGGCCAGACCTCTTCAGCGGGAACCAGAGAAAGGCCTCAGCTACAAATGAGGCGGCCAAGTTGTGTTCATAAATCGCGGCCTGGAGGCCTTTTAATGTGTCAGCGTAGGCTGGCCCTTAGCCAGGCTTAATTGCTACCTACAGTAAGTTCCGTAGATCATTACCATGCCGGTCATTTTTCAAGGATCCTCGTTAGCACAGGACGAGGGAACACAATAAATAGTGTGACAGGAGAAGGTAGAGCGGGAAGCTTCAGGGTGTCTCATGGAAAGATCTTCTGTGTCCCCACCGGCACCGTGATGGACCCCAGGGACGAACACGAGGTCCCTGAGCCTGCAGCGAGAGAAACCAGCCACGGTGTCACCCCCGCCATGCAAGGCACGTGCTCCCCTCACCCTGACCTGGGGGCCCATGATGCCTGGCTGAGCTGGAGGGCATCTGGGGGTGGCCGCACCCCACTTCTGAACACGGGAGGCAGCAGCTCAGGGCGGACGCTCACATCGACGGCCCTGATGTTTTAGCAGCTGTGTGTATACTGAGCACGTGAGGCCATGGAGATTCCAGGTCCCCTGAGGCCCGTCCCCACTCCCAGGGCGTTCCAGCCGGGACAAGACTAACAGAGACCAGAAGACATTCTAGGCCAATCCACCCGCTTTAGCTCAGTGAGTCAGTTTGTAATTTTGTGATTCTCTTTTGAAAAGTCCTCTTGCCGGAATTTTAGCTGGGTTCCTTCTTTTTTCCCTTTAGACTGGGTTTTGAGTGATCGGAAGCACATTTGGATTTGTCCATTATCTGCGGCTCCCTGGACATGATCTCTCCTTACAAGCAGTCTGCTGATGTTCACGGCGGTGAGTTTCCATGGGAGCCAAGAGCTCATGTGCCTTAGGAAATGTCCTCCCCTGGGTCTCAGAAATGGCAAAAGCCCTGGCCTTCCAGCATCCCGTGCCCCCATCTGCGGCAGCGGGGAGGGAGGCTGGCCTCAGAGGAGTCTGGGAGGGTTGATGCCCCGGCAGAGCTCACAGCACAAAATGGCAGTTGAGCGTGAGCCCCTCTTCCAGAACTGTGTTAAGGAAAGCAGTGGTTCCTTCCAAGCCAACGTTAGAGGTTGGGTGATTCAGGTAACTGTGATTCCCCTAACTTTCTTATTTTTGCTTCTTCTTGAAGCAAAACGAGCTAATGTATCAGCCTCTCCATTGGCCAAAATAATATTTTCCCCCAAAGGCACTCACGTACTTTGGTCTTTATTTCTCTTCTATGTAACTGAGGGTGATAAGCATTATTTCAAAGTGTGGCTATGAGGCAATGCATGAAAAGCGTTTCTTTTAATACTCGGCACATAGAAATGCTCAAAAATGTCTATCTGTTTGTATCACTATTGCTCTAAAATGATGTCTGTGAAAACAAGAATAATATTGTGAGAAAGTCACAATAACGTGTAGCAAAGGGGACGTAACAGTGTACGATGGTCGCCCATGCGCCATGATGAGACCAGAGAGCGTAGAACACGACACAGCTCCTGGCATCCTCCTGGGGCTCAGGGAACACGGCTTCCATGCACACGTAACTCATGGGCTAGACTTAGGTCGGGCACCCTAAGCTCAAGCGATGTGGCAGGTGTCGAGTATGTGGCCATGGCGTTGCACAAGTTTGCCCCAAATGGGCTGCATCTGTGCTGAGCCCCCACGACTTTCCTGATAGACTCGGTCCCTCTTGTTAATGGTGGTTCACGTGCTTTGATGCCCAAACAGCAGGAAAAGACCTCTGATGGCAAAAGCTTAATTTCACAAGCAAACACCAGCGGGAGGGAGCGTTTGCACCCACGCGAAGCGGGCTGCCTATTCGGTGCCGGGGGCAGGTTAAGAGGTGAGCCGCGTCGTGTGGATTAATGAGGGACACATTGTAGCCGAGCGCCAGGAAAGCCCTTGAGGACCTCAGACTCCCCTACAGAGTGCTCTCTGCCCCCGGTTTCTTGTGTCTGTACCTGGCTCCAGACCCCCTGTCTCAGCAGCCCTGAGGTTAGAACCTCGTTCTGTGTATTTGGCCCAAAAGATCCTGATTTGGGCTCTCTGGGCTCCAGGCTCGTAACCACGAATATGCACCACCCCCCCCACCCGTGTACCTGGGACACTGTAGTCAGACAGGTGACGTCACCTGCCCCAAGCTCGTCAGCGGCGGAGCCAGACTAGAATCTGAGCATTTCGACTCCCGGTCTCACGCAGTGTCCACAACCCATCTGGCTTGAAGCACCCCAAGAACGCAGGCTGAGTCCAGCGAGGGTGTAGACCCACAAAGGCTAACGTGCCGGGAGCGAGGAGAACAGGGAAAGGAAGGCCTGCTGGGCTCCGCTTCCCCTTGTGTGGGGGGAACCCTGCACGTGGTTGAGCGAGGGGCGGCTGGTGGCCGGAACAGGGTTCCTCCAGAGAGCGGCTCGCGGGGCAGCGGGTCCCCTGTGGCCTCCTCCGCCCCTTCCTGCCGGTTACAGGCACATACCTGCAGCTGCCCCCGCACACAGTCCCTAGACGCTTCATCTCACAGCCTAGTGAGGACTGAAAAAGACCTTCACGTAGGCCGATGTCCCCATCCCACGATGCGGAAGCAGGCTCAGGGCAGGGAGGCCATCTGCTCAAGTTCCATCAGCTGGGGAAGGGCTGCGCTGGACCAGCCTTCACATCTGAGGACAAGACTTCTGTGGCTCGTCACCCATGAGATAATCAACACATCCCTGTGTGGCCCAGACGCATCCCGCGGTCACTGAGCACAGACAAGCATGGACAGTGTCCCCTCCCCTGAAGCACTCAGTCTTGCTAGGTCCTTCTCTGAAGCATCCTGCAGTGACCTCGGCCTGGGTTGAAACGCAGACCACGGACACGCTCAGAGCCCCTGTGGGTGAGGCTGGCGAACCTGGCTTCTCAGGTGCCCTCCGTGTCCCCCAAAGATTGAGAAACACCAAGATAATACTTCGGAGCTCTGGGTTAGAAAGCGTTATGCGTGATGGGGCGCCTGGGTGGCGCAGTCGGTTAAGCGTCAGACTTCAGCCAGGTCACGATCTCGCGGTCTGTGAGTTCGAGCCCCGCGTCAGGCTCTGGGCTGATGGCTCAGGGCCTGGAGCCTGTTTCGGATTCTGTGTCTCCCTCTCTCTCTGCCCCTCCCCCGTTCATGCTCTGTCTCTCTCTGTCCCAAAAATAAATTAATTAAAAAACAAAACAAAAAAAAAGAAAGCGTTATGCGTGAGATAGGACCCCTGTTTTTGTCTCGAAGAATTATCTGGTGAGCACTTACTGTAAACCGGACCCTGTCCTCCGTGCTGGGAACCCTGGGCGACAAGACAGCCGGGTCTTGCTCCGAGGGGGCGGATCTGGTGAGGGAGCCCCGGGAAGCCAGACTTGTAAGTTAGGAGAGCACCAGGCCCCCGAGCTGGGGATATGTGCCGAAGTGGGAATGCAGTGCATGTCGGAGGAGAACACTCTGGACAGTGCCCACAAGGGCAGCTGTCCTCGGAAGCCATGACTGAGCCACATCCACGGACACAAACATCATCTGGTTACTCATAGGAAAGGTGTGGTCAAGGCTTTTCTGAAATGCTTCTGTTCCAAAAGTGGACACCCATTCAGACCCAACCTCCTCAGCTTTGATGGTTAGCTCTTTACTCCTATGACCTCCGGGGGTAACAGTTTAACCTCAGAAGCATTAAACGAGGGACAATAAAGAGATCAGTGGTTGCCGGGGTCTGGGGAGAGGAGAGACAAACACACAAAGCACAGAGGATGACTTAGGACAGGGAAACTACTCCGGGTGGCACCATAATGGTGGGCACTTGTCATTATACATTTGCCCAAGCCCACAGAATGAACGCCAACAGGGAACCCTAAGTAAACGTGGACTTTGGGCGATACTGACGTGTCATGGGTATAACCGTGGTTTGTAAGGAACGTCCCGCTCCGGTGGGGGTGGTGACAATGCGGGAGGCTGGGGGGCGGGCAGGGGGATGTGTGGGAACTGTCTGTACCTTTCCCTCAGTTCTCTGTGAATCTACACCTGCTCGAATATAATCCTTTAAAGGAGACAAAAATATTAAACATCGCTGAAGCGTTTGTTTTTAAAAGGCGATCTTCTCGGGAATCAGGGTTTGAGACAGAAAGGGTCCTACATTGATCGGAAGGTAGGATCGGGCCCTGGGCGTGAGCTGGTCACCGAATCTGGCAATCTCGGGGACACACGGCCTCTCTATGCCGCGCATTGCCTCCCCTGGCAGGTGTTGGGAGGAGGGGTGGGGAGGCTCTGGGATGGCTGCTTCCATCTGTGATGTTCGAGGACAAGCCTAAAACGCTGCTGGGAAAAAGACGGCAGAATCACGCGGAAAGCAAGAGCAGAACAGCACAGAGTTTCTACAGACCCATAAAACTGTGCTTTTGGGGCACCAACGTGCAAAGCATGTGCAGCAGGGTGGGGCCCGCAGCTCAGCGTATGTGAAGTTTGTAAATTAATGTCACAGGAGTCAAGGGAACATCTGTTGTGGAGAAGCCAGCACAGGGATTTGGACATTCGAGAAGGACCCTGTGCGGCCACCGCGGTCGGCCCAGGAGCATCTGGGTGGGATTTACAGGGAAAGGGTTCCCGCTCGATCGTGTTTCTCTAACTGAACACATCTGCCAGACCTCTCGGATCGGGATGGGGGGGGTGCAGACTCTGCCGAAACGAAAGCCCCTCCCCAGGAGGCCGCCTGCGAACGTACTGGGAGAAAGCCACCGGCCCCTGCCTCTGTGCCCCCCACCCCTGCCCTGCGGCTCGCTCACACCACGCCTTCTCCGCCCCGTGGCCGCCAAGGGAAATGGCCCTGGCAGGAGCTGCCCCCACAACTGGAGCCACGGCAGAGTCACCATCGGTCACCTCCAGGGTGGGCTCATTCGAGGAACCCTTGCTCAATTTGAGATTCTTTTTGCTCTTCGATCCCCAGCAGCTCAGGGACTGTGCGGGCCGTTAAGTAACTGAACGGCTACTCCCCACTTGCAACGACTTCCTCAGGCGCTGGGCCGTGGACCCCTGCTCCGCTGTCCGCAGTCACGGGGAGGGGGTTATACAGTGTGGGGGGGAGTCCAAGATGGGAGGAGAGCAGGGTGGTGAGGCTGCCTGAGCTCTGTGACCACCGGCCAGATACAGGGTTGCGCCCCTAAGCACAAGCTTGGGCTCTGGCGCCTCTAAAAGCCGGGTGCCCTCTGCTCCTCGAGAACAGGGTGCGGGACCCTGACCCCAAAGGCCACCTGCTGGGGTGCCAAGTGGAAATGTCAGCGCGGGGCTGTTTCCTGGGTATCTTTTCAGGGACGCTGGTGAACGCCTCCCCAGCCTCACAATAGAGCAGTCGCCGCGAGGAATGATACGGTTAAGGGGCCAAGGGGAAGCAGAGATCTGGGAGCAAAGTCCATGCTGGCTGAAACTATGACATCAGCATACAGGTCAGTAGGATAGAGTCATTAGAAACGAACACCACCGAATACAGAGACGGAAATGGGACACGGGAAACCCGGCATGGCGGCCACCAGGTGGGATGCCTGCAAATTTCAGGTACAGGGACCCATTGTCAAGTCCCTCCCTCCAGCCTCGCGCACGAGAGAGACACTGCTTCCTCCCATTCACTTTTCCTCCTGCCACTAAAAGGGAAGGAAGGACGAAAAAAGAGAAAAGAAATAGCAGCCGACCGTTGGTACCGAGCGCCGTTCTGGGTACGGACACAGATTTCCTCATTAGTCTTCACAGCACCCTCTGATAGACAGATATCATCGCACTTGACCAATGAACTCCGTTTGGTCAAATGTAAGTGGTGACAGAGGCCCAGAGACACGGTGTGAGTTGTTCGAGGACAAACAGCTGATAGACAGCAGACCCAAGACTTAAACAAGTTTGGTCGAAAACCTTTTTCTCTCTCCCCCATGGCAGTACACGGGTGCTCGAGCTTCTCATTGATTCTTGTTTGACACTAGAATGTTCCAAACCTATGGCTGGTTCATTATCCAAGAGGGAAGTGGGTCAAAGCTTGCCCCTTACAGACGCCATCCCGGCGAGGCCCAGAAGCGTTGGGGTGTCGGGGGTTCACCTCTGAACTCCACCTGCTTCAATGTTATCCAGTCTAGTGAACCTGCTTTCTTGAACTGGGGTGTGTGTGTGTGTGTGTGTGTGTGTGCGTGTGTGTGCGTGTGTGCGTGTGACTGTTTGTACGTGAATCCATAGACTTTAGGCTAACAGAAACATCGAGGGGATACCACAGAGCCATCCCCTCTATCGCTTCCTGTCCCCCAACAGTTTTCTCTATTACTAACATCAACATCTTGCGTTACTGTGCTCCCTCTGTTACAACTGATGAACCACTACTGGTCCCTTGGTACTAACTAAAGTATACAGTTGACATTAGTGTTACTCTTGGTGGTGTTCATTCTGTGGGCTTGCACAAATGTATGAGATGTAACCACCATTACAGTATCCTACAGATTAGCTCCACTGCACTCAAAATCTGCTGTGCTCCCCTCGGGCCCACAGCGACCCCTGATCTCTTTACTGTCTCCATAGTTCTGTATTTTCCAGAATGCCCTGTATTTGGAATCCTACAGTATGTAGCCTTTCTGATTGGCTCTTTTCACTTGGTACAATGCATTTAAAGTTCCTCCATGCTGGGGTGCCTGGGTGGCTCAGTCGGTTCGGCTCGGGTCACCATCTCACCGTTCGTGAGTTCGAGCCCTGCATCGGGCTCTGTGCTGACAGCTCAGAGCCTGGAGCCTGCTTCCGATTCTGTGTCTTCTCTGTCTCTGCTCCTCCCCTGCTCATGCTCTGTCTCTCTCTCCTTCAAAGATAAATAAAAGCATTAAAAAAAAATTGAAGTTCCTCCGTGCCTTTTTGTGAAAAGCTAAGTGGTATTTTGGGGGCTCCTGGGTGGCTCAGTGGGTTGAGCAGCTGACTCTTGATTTTGCCTTAGGTCATGATCCCAGGACGAGCCCTGCATCAGGCTCCATGCTGACCCCAGAGCCTGCTTGGGATTCTCTCTCTCTCTCTCTCTCTCTCTCTCTCTGTCCCTCTGCCTCTCCCCTGCTCACACTCTCTATCTCAAAATTTAAAAATTTTAAAAAGTTAAAAACAAAAGGTTAGGAAAAAAAAAAAAAGCTCAGTGAATTTCAAGCTTTCTCTTTTTCCCATGGGAGGAAATGGCTCTCCTTCCTCCCTCGGACCTCAGATATTTGCAGCACTTTCTGACGCCTAACAGAGATGCCCAAGCTGGTCACCATCTGTATAAATGTCTCACCTTTCAGCTTGGAAATATTGAACTCCAGAGCTTTGTGCCCTCATCACGAAGCCTGAGAAAATACCCTGCAAGAGGAGACGTTTCACAGATAGTTTTTTCATAGCTAAATAAAAAATAGATAAGATAAGATAAGATAAGATAAGATACGATAAAATACGATAAAATAAAATAAAATAAAATAAAATAAAATAAAATAAAATAGGACCGGCAGGAAGGCTGGAGGTGTGGAGACGAGCGGGGGATGGGGACTAACAGCGTGTTTGCTGCAAAACCCACAGAAAGGAGCCAAGCTGTGTCCAGGTCGCCGGGTGGGGGCTGCTGAGCTGGGCTCAGGGCGCTTCCTCACTGAAGTCCTGATTCATGTGTCCATTTTCCCAGAGGACAAGCGGAGGTGCAGAGGTGAGCCCAAGGGGGGAGGCACACAGCCTGCCAGTGATCTGTGCTGGCCCAAGGGTTGGGCTTTGCCCAGGACACTGCGCCTTCCTCCAGAGTTGCCCGGAGACAGCAGGTGCAGGTGGCCCCTGGGGCCGTCACTCACGGCCACTTTCACGCTCATTGTGGAGACATTCACACCCACGGTGCCTGCCGATCTGAAAGGCCTACTATGTGCCGGGAGAAATGGAAGCGTGTCCAATCTCTGGGGCGTCTGGGCGGCTCAGTCGGTTGCACCTCTGACTTTCCATTTTGGCTCAGGTCATGATCGCAGGGTGGTGGGATTGAGCCACGCAGCTGTGAGATCGAACCCCAAGTCAGGCTCCGTGCTGAGTGTGGAGCCTGCTTAAGACTCTCTCTTCCCCCTGCTGCCCCTCCCCCACCTCCGTCTCTCAAAAAAATGGGGCTCCTGGGGGGCTCAGTCAGCTCAGCATCTGACTTCAGCTCAGGTCGTGATCTCACCGTTTGTGAGTTCGAGCCCCGCATGGGGGTCTCTGCTGACAGTGCAGAGCCTGCTTCGGACCCTCCGTCCCCCGTTCTCTCGGCCCCTTCCCGCTCTCTCCCTCCCTCTGTTTCTCTAAAAAAAGAGTTTCTAATTGACAGTCCATAACCATTTATAGAAACCCAGCAAGGTAGACTTCCTTGTTTTAACTTTTCAGATGGGGAAATCAAAACTTCCCGAAGTCAAGAGATTTCAGGGCAGAATCCCACCAGGTGTGGGAGAAGGCAGAGGAGCAGCCCTCAGACCTGCAGACGCCCTCCTGGCACGGTGCGACCTCCACCAAGGCGTTGAAGCCACCTCACCACCCACTCCGTCTGCTGGGAAAGGCCCCCAAGGAGCCGGTCCACCCTGGTCTCTGGGGCGGACCCGAGGGGGGCAGCCGATGTCCCCCTGCAAAGAGCACTGTGTGTGACCAACAGGAAAAACTCCGAGCTTTTGATCCACAGAGGACTCCGCTGATTCATTCAACAGGTATTTACTCTCTGCTTATTAGATGCCACATGCTGTCGGCAGTGCCTAAGAGACAAGCATGCGCGTCCTCCGGAGCATACAGTCGAAAAGGGCATCACGAACAAATAAAGAGCAAAGCATATGGTGAGTCAGATCGTGGTAAGGGCTTTGGGTAAAAATTAAGAGGGAGGTGGGATGGGCTGTGTGTGGAGGGAAGAAGCAAATACTATGATAAACACGGTGGCCGGGAGACCTGATCCATAGTGATGGGGAGGAGGGAGACCACAAAGCAGATGTCCAGGGGAACTGCATCTCCCAAGGAAGAAGTGGCAAGTGCAAAGGCCCCGGGGCAGGAGAGCACTTGGTACATATGAACAACTAGAAATTGCAAATTATTTCAGAAAGAACAGACATCTTAACCTAACTTGTACTAAGAAATAAATATCCAAGGTCAGTTTTTTTTTTTTTTAATTGTTGATATCACTGTGGGTTTTTTTTAAGTTTATTTATTTACTTTGAGAGAGAGAGAGAGAGAGAGAGAGAGAGCACATGACCAGGGGAGGGGCAGAGAGAGAGGGAGAGAGAACCCCAAGCAGGCTTCTCACTGTCAGCGCAGAGCCCGATGTGGGGCTCGAACTCACGGACGGTGAGATCATGACCTGAGCCAAAATCGGGAGTCAGGCGCTGAACCGACAAGGCCACCCCAGCGCCCCTGAACAGTGTGTTTTTTGAAGGCAAGCATCCTTGCTTTCCTAGGGTGATCTCAGATTGAGCACTGCGATGCACCAGGCGGCCCCCCCGCCCCAGGAGGGTCTCACTGCTCCCTGGGAAGAAGGCCAGCACAGCAGCACGGGGACCTAGAGTCACCGATGCCGGGAGAGAGGATTGACTGCAGGTGAGGCAGCAGCCCTGGGGAGCCCGTGGTCAGGCTGGCGGAGACGTGCTCACTGTGACCGAAGGCTTTCGAGAACCTCCTTCCCTTCACACCCAACTAGAAAAAGTTACTGGCATTGTCCGCTCCCAGGCCCACGTAGGGGAGAGATCACGCGTGCAGGTGTGTGAGCGTGAGGCTTCGCACACCGGCTTGTTCGGGATGTGGCCACGACGATCCCATTCGAGTCTCAGGCTAAACTCCCAGGTGGACAAAACCGTACGAATTTTACCGAAAGGAAGCAGAGGCCCAGAGGAGCCCGACAGTCTGCCCCAGGACACGTGGCATGGCGCTAAGAGCCCCTATCTCTCGTGATGCCAACTGGTCTAAAGTCACGTGCAACACCTAAGAAAACGTCATAGTTCATGAGGAGCTTCCGCCAAGGACCCGTGAAAGCGAGGTGAACCCTCAATTCTGGGCCACAAGGTTAAGCTTTTCGGTGATGTAATTGTGATCATCAAATCAAGCAAACTGGTTCATCACCAACAACGCTGAGGGTTTGATCCAATTCCCGCCTGCGACTTCTTTTCGGGTGTGTTTACCTGGGAAGCCACACGTAACTACAGAAAATTCCATGGCAAGACTGGGGTCGGGGCAGCCTTCAGTGTAGTATTGCTCCAAACCAGGGTCCAAAGTCCCCAGGCCCCCCGAGGTTTGATCACCTGCTGTTTCTGGGGTGGGGGTGGGGCGCCTGAAGGGCCCTCCCCCCACGCACGCACACCCCCCACAAGGGACACCGAGGCGGGCAGAGCCTGGGGTCTGCACTCCAGCTGGAACTTGCAATGGGCAATGGAACTTTCACCTTTTCCAGCACATTCTGTGCCTTGCGAAGGGTCAGCTTGCCCTCCGCCCCCTCCGGGCCGAGAAGGGAGGGGAACGGCAATGTTTGTTTCAGCCCAGAGTGCGAGCCAGAAACCCCTCTGGAGCCTGGCAATTGGGTTTTGTTTTGTGACCAGCTCTTGCCACAGAAGGGGGACCCACCTCCTCCCAAGCATTGAATTAACCCTATGTGAGACAGGCAGAGGATTAAGAAGGTTGGTTCGGTCCCCATTCAGAAGGTTCCGAGGGGGGCTTTTGCAGAGGATTCTTCCGAACAAAGGTTCCCAAACTAAGTAGCTTTTTTGTTGTTGTTGCTTCGCCCTGGCCTATTGTTACCAAGGAAAGCGACCTTTTCCACTTAATTGGGGCTTTAGAATTCCTCCTCCATTCTGTTTGTATATAAGAAACACTGCTAAGGGGCCATGTGGGTTTATGCATCTAAGCCTTTCTGCACTGAGTGAGTCCAAGGCTGTTTCCCTCTGTATTGGTTTCTACTGACGCAGGCTGGTCTAGTAAAAATAATCCTCGTAAAATAATACCCCAAGAATCAGTTCCGATTACATGTCAGGCACTAGAGTCAGTGTCTGGCGTATTTTGGTGCTAATGTCACAACTCACGACGGGTTACAGAGCAGAAGTCAGAAGTTCCAGGGCAGGGAACCCGTGGCGGACCAACACGCCAGGCCGCCGGGCCCGCGACGTCATTGATAACACTTCTTTGCTTCCTTCCGCCTCGTTACCCGATCTTCCGTCGCAGGTCTCCAATGAGATCGTAAACCCGCGAAAGACGAGGGGTTAGCATGTGTGTCTGTTTGTAAACGTAGTTAAAGATGCGCACGCCTACAAGCGACAGGCAGGTAACCTCCGTGGGTGCAGGGAGCGGTGGGGGACGGGGCGTGCCAGACGACAGGGAGGGGTGAGGTCTGCGGAAAACCGGGCTGACACCTCTCAGAGATGCTCCGTTCAAATGGGTGACGTTTATTGACTTTCAAACCACTGAGCCAAGCGCACAACACAGTTCTGAGTTTGGATTTGGGGCAGGGGTTCCCGGCGAGAGACAGCTACTGCCCGCTAACGGTACCAAGCAGACGTGACAACGTTGGGGCCCTCGAGCCGCCTCCAGCCCGCAGAGGTAGGGTCTTACGCGGTGTGCCCAAGGGCTGCCAAAGCCAGGAGGCTACATGTTCCGTTCCGGACCTCTGGCTTCCCGTGGAGTCCTAGAACACGGGTTTTCAGCGGTTCCCCGTGGCTCTGCACCTGGCCTGCTTCCCCACCTTGTGCCGCCCGCCTTTGCCTGCGCGGCTACTTGAGTTTGGGACCCTCTGTGCCGAAGCGGCCGCGTTTCTCAGGGACCACTTTTCTTTGCTCAGGTCTGGGGTTACAGGAGCCCGTGCCTTAGGCTCTTGGCCCAGAAATAATACGCACACCCAATTCACAAACTGAAGGTGACAGGCCTCGATTCAGTAAGCAAGGCGCTGTGCGCAGGGGCATTCAAGCGTCCATTGTACAAATTTAGTGCAAAGAGAAACAAAAAAAAAAAACCCCAAAAACCAAAAAGCCACCAGCTTGCACAGACGAGCATGAACATTTTATACCTAAAACATCACACGAACATGTAACTAATGGGCCTATGTAGACAGTATCTTTTGCCTTGGATTTATTAAAATTCTTTAAAATTTATTTTGAGAGACAGAGCAGAGGAGGGGCAGAGAGTGAGAGGGAGAGAGAGCATCCCAGGCAGGCTGTGTGCTGTTAGCACGGACCCCGATGCAGGGCTTGAACTCACAAACCGTGAGATCATGACCTGAGCCAAAACCAAGAGTCAGATGCTTAACCGACTGAGCCACCCGGGGGCCCCTGCCTTGTACGTAAATGAAAACAAAAAGAGAAAAAAACTCATCTAGCTATCCAGAAAAGGATCACTGGAAAAGCCTGGATGGCCTCTCTGTCGGGGGAATCAGGCCCTTTTCTGGGATGGGGACTGTGACCCCCCACCTTTCCTGGGTGTCTTTTAGTGGCCTAGACCACGTCTTGGTATCAAGGGGCTTAATGCACATTGGCTAATTAAGCAAGTACTGGAACAATTTAATTGCATCTGAATGTTCCACGCCGGTTTATAGACTGAAACATTCACGTTGTATGTAGCTGGGCCTTTTCCCAGAGTCACCTGTTAGTAACATGGACAACGGCCACGAGGTAAGAAAATATGAAAGAATAAGATACAAAATAAGGTGGGGCGCCTGGGTGGCTGAATCAGTTAAGCATCCGACTTCTCAGGTCATGATCTCGGTGGCACAGAGGAGGAATGTTGAGCCCACTGGGTAGAGCAGGGAAACCCTGGCAGAGAGCTGGGATATTTTATGTCTGGGCTACGAATGGAGGAGGCGGACAAAGGTCGGACGAAGCAGACAGAGGTGTATGAAGACAGGCCCGGAAGAAAAGTGCCCTGCACGTGCACGTGTGTGTGGGTCTGTGCATGCGTGCCCAGGGCCACGTGAAACTCCCTCTGGTTAGAGTGTGAATTCTGAGACAGAATGGCAAAAATGAGGCGTGAAAGGCAGGGCCCGGCCACGGGGATTTTATTTCCCAAGGAAAGCAGCTGGGATTCCCCTCTGTGCCTCCTGTGCAACCCCCCCACCCCGCCCCAGCTCCAAGGCCAGCTGCCCCAGCCCTTGGGTGGGCTTCCCACACCTGTCAGGGCTCGTGCTGTCTAGTGCAGAGGAAAAAGAATCACTCCTCGCACACCCGAGGGAGGTCTCTGGAGAGATCCACTCCACAGATAGGGTCCCCATGTTGGCTCTCCCCAGGAGCTACTCATTGGGCCCAGGTTCCCCAGAGAGAGCCCAGAGACTCACATGCTCTGGTGCCCTGATACCCTTTGCCAGCCAGGCATGGGCTTCTCATCCTTGGATCCACTTGGGGACCAGAACTTTCCATGCGATGGCCACAAGTGGGTCCACTCTGGCTGCACGTTAGAATCATCTGGAAACTAATAGCACCTATGTGTGCAGCCCAGTTCAATCGGATTTTTGAGAAAGAGGTCCAGCATCAGTATCCCAAGTGCAAGTCCCATGTGCACGCTGGTTTGGGGGCACTCGCTGTCCACTCGCCACCCTCCAGGCCAGGAGAGCAGCCCCGCCGTGTCCCGGCCTCACTGGCAGGTCCCCGCCCTGCTGACGCCCGATCTGTTTTACCCAGGGAAGGGGTGTGGTGGGGCGAGACCAGAGGTTCCTTAACTGCAGCGTGCATTCACGTCGCTCCAGAATCTCACCAGAGGGCAGATTCTGATTTGGTAACTCTGGGGTCCGAGAATCTGCATTCCCACGAGCCCCTAGGTGCTCGCACACCTCAAGGAGCAAGTTCTGGCTGCCGGAGTCGGGACAGCATTCAGAGGAGGAGGAGGACATGGGAAGAAGTTGGAGAGGAGTGGGCCCACGGGGGCTGGAGAGGCAGGGGAGGCTTCCTGGGGGAGGTGTGGGGCAGGTGGGGGCTCCTGGGAAGAGGAGGAGAAGCTGCGAGGAACACAGCGGAGGAGAGCAGAGAAGGGCACACACTCGGGCTCAAATCCGACTCCCATGGCTTGGCCTACTTCCCCGCCCCCACGCATCAGTGCCTGGGTTCCTCTAGGGTCGTAAGTTTCGTAACACTGGGCAGACATTCCTGTTTTTACTCCTGATTCCTGCTGTTTTGGACATACTATTTACTGGTTGGTTCAGGCTTTTGCATGTTGTACAGGATGCAACATACTTCTCTTCTTTTCTGCCTAATGAGCAACTACGGATCCTTCCAGACCCATCTGAAATGACACATTGTCTCCAACCACAGACCTCGGGCCACTGGCTTTGCCCCACCTTCCTCCTGCAGCTGTCAAGCCTTAGATTTGTAACAGATCCCTCACTCTGCCTTAGAGTTCATTTTAGTGCTTCCAAATTCCCATGGGACATAAATCTCCCAGGCTCAGGAAACAGATCCTGAAATTTCCAGAAATTCTAACGTATTCCTGAAACCGTAAGTTATTCTGTACTTTTTTTTTTTTACAACACTGTATTCGTGTGGTTTTCGGTGAGTGTCCAAAATAATAAACGGTGAGTCATTTTTCTGTGATTGGGTTATGTTAAGAGGGACTTTCTGTTAAACATATATTATAATAAATACATGATTTGTTATTATGAATCTGTATGATGAGACAGATTGTACATTTCAGTAACATGAAAATGATCTCTACCTAATACAAATATTTGATAATTAAAAAAAACCCGCTAAAACAAAGATGCACGAACCCAAAATAAGTGCCAAATAAAAATCGCTTTAAAAATGATGGGGCGCCTGGGTGGCGCAGTCGGTTAAGCGTCCGACTTCAGCCAGGTCATGATCTCGCGGTCCGTGAGTTCGAGCCCCGCGTCAGGCTCTGGGCTGATGGCTCGGAGCCTGGAGCCTGTTTCCGATTCTGTGTCTCCCTCTCTCTCTGCCCCTCCCCCGTTCATGCTCTGTCTCTCTCTGTCCCAAAAATAAAAAACGTTGAAAAAAAAAAATTAAAAAAAAAAAATGAAAGATGCCACCATGAATATTTAATATTTGATACTGTTATTCTTGGAGTAAATTTTTAAAACATGCAAAGTATCATTTGACCTATAATCTTGACCTTAGTTACATGACAGATATTCCAGATGCAGCAAAATTTTTCACTCTGTGCTGATGTTGCTTAAATTGCTGTGGGTTTACCCCAAAGCGTCATCCTCTTCGACGTGACCACAGCATCTCACTGTCTAAGCTCGCGTCCAGTTTTAACCCTGAAAATACCGTGTCCGCTTGCCCCGGATTTGGTTTCTGGTTGTTGAAATCAACATTGTCTTTGCATATTCTAATTTTAATGAGCTTCTGCTTCTATGGTGGAATATTCCACCAAAAACGTTCAGATCGCCTCTCTGACTTTCTTGCTTTAAAATAAAGAACTACAACGAGTACACAGGTGCCCACGCACTGCACGCCATGAGCCGCGAGACCCCTGGGCTCATCTCCAAAGTCCCCAGTGTGGCTCAGCGCCTGCCACCCGCCACTGGCTGGAAAAACAACACGCTGTGCTTTCTCTTTGCAGTGCGTGCACATGTTTGTTTTGTACACCAGAAAGTGTCCCGCCAACTGCAGATGACAGGATTGCGCACCATACAGAGAATAAATAAGCGATGCTGTCGAATCCAGAATCCCCGCCAGCCGGGAGCATGAAGACGTCAGCTCCCCAGGGACCTCAGCGCAGACCCAGAGCCCAGGGAGGAGGGAGGGCCTCCAGGTGGAGGCCGGAAACTGGGCGCCCGGGAGGGAGGCCGAGGCTGAGCAGAGGGCCGGAGGGGGGCATGCGCTCAGGCCAAACGCCGCCAACCACAGGGCTGTGATGTGAGGCTCCCCCCAGACTGCGTGTCCTTTGCGACACGTAACCTGGTCCCCGTGGGACCGTCTCACAGGCTGGCCCCGTCCCCGGCTCCCTGCTGGGAACCACACGGGAGGAGGTTTGCTGACCGTGACTTAGGACGACTCAAGCTATGTGGGAGCTTTGGTGACAAGTTGCCCCCTGACCCTTCCTCTCCGGAGCGCCCCCCGTGCAGCTAACTGCTCCTTTCCAGGTCATCTTGTGGCCAACTGGAGGGGGGCGGGGGACGTGGGCCACAAGGGCAGGGGCGTCCCTGAGGGCTGGCACCCGGGACACGCAGAGCAGGAGGCTCTCCCGGACAGGACGGTGTCTGCTCAGCCCTTGAGGGCAATGGCTCTCGGATTATTCCGGCAGCAGATTCCCTGTTGGTCGCACGCAAATGCCGCAGGATGGTGGTGGCACTGGGCACCAGGGATGGAGTGGTGCCGGGCTCTGCCCCTCAGCGCCTGGGCCCCTGCCCCGTCCAAGCTGCGGGCTTGTCTGAATCTGAACGTCGTCTGCCACCCGTCCACCTCTTGCCAATTAAGCAGAAAAGCGGTGGGGCGACCCATAGGTGTCGGGTTGTTGTGAGCGAGACCAGGGAGGGTCTTTGATTGTCCTCTTTCCCTAAACACTCCACCGCTCCGCATCCAGGGTTTGCTCCCGTGGGCTGCGAAACACCTCCATCCCAGCCACGTGTCCCCGCCATTCAGGGCACGACCTCTTCCCGCCTGCCAGCAGGATGTATCCCTGCTTCCATCCCTGACCCCCCACATCCTTTCTCCAGGAGAAGCCAGTGTGGTCTTGCAAACATGGACCAGATCGTCACGGTGCTATCCAGCCACCAAACTCCCCAGCAGCCCCTTACTGTAATCAAAACCACACTCTCACTTGGCCTTGCCTGTCTCTGAGCACCGGCCGATCCACAGAGTCCCCCCGCCCCCCGCTTCGGTCACGCTGGCTGGTCTTCCTTCTGCCCCTCAATCAGGCCCCTCATGGGCCGTCCCGGGACATTGGCACTAACTCTCCCCCCCTCCCCAGCCGATGCTCACATCCTAAGTGGCCTCTCCTGACAGCTTAGTCCAAAATCAACTCCCCAGTCTCTATCAGAGCTCTCCGTTTTAATTCCCTGCTTACTATTCATCACCATCTGATCCTTTTTATTTTCCTTTGTTTCTTTGTCTAACATTCTGTCCCACCTCCCCTGCATAGCATGTGAGCTCCCCGAGAGCACAGCCCGTATTTTTTCAGGCTTCTTCTCAACACTCGGAACAGTGTCTGACACGGAGCAGGTGCACAATAAACATTTGTTCAGTGAATGAAAATATGGAGGCAGGAGCAAGATCTAGAACTTTCCCCGCCCACGCACCGCCCTAGAAAGAACGTGTGTTTGCACAATAGCCTCCACCTTTACACAGGTTAGGAGACTGTAGCTTCACTGCCCCCATTAGTTACGACCTTCTACCTGTCAGCCCGGTCAGGCCCCTGACGGGCCTTCTTACGGCTCAGGCAGTCTCCACAGATAGAAGGAGAACCTTACTCTGCTAAGATGTGTCTCTTTGTCCTTCAGTTCTTGAAGTCCCCCCAGAAATAAAAAAAAATAAATAAGTAAATAAATAAACCCTTTATCATCCTTGCAGATATGTGGGCAAAAGACGGGAGGCAAATGATACACTAAGAACCCGGATCAAAGGACCCAGTGGCTACAAATCTAGGAAAATTGCTTCCTTCTCCCAATCTCAATTTCCTCACCCATAAAAGGAAGGGATTGATTCCAGGCCAAAAAAGAAGTTTAGATGAAGGTGAATGTTCATGTCTGGGAAGGTCATGTTGTCACTAAAGTATATTTTTAAACATTTTTGAGTGACAAAAGAAAATGATTATGGTAAAAGTCAAGACTTTAAACTATAAATCGGTGTCAAATTATGTAAAAAATGTATTTTTTCATTATTTTTTAAAGTTTATTTATTTTGAGAGCGAGAGAGAGCATGCGGGAGGGGCAGAGAGAGAGAGATTGGGAGAGAGAGAGAGAATCCCAAGCGGGCTCCCAGCGGTCAGTGCAGAGCCTGACAAGGGTCTCGATCCCAATCCCATGACTGTGAGGTCACAACGGAAGCTGAAGTCGAGAGTTGGACACTTACTGACTGAGCCGCACCAGCGCCCCCAAATTACATAGAAAACTTTGTAAATGGAGAAAGAGTGAATGATTAGAGGTCTTATGTCTACACTGGTGGGGGACAACACATGGTTTTTATGTTCATCTTCTTCTTCGTTCTCAAAATTGCCATCGTTAAGTGTATGGTGTTTTCACAGCCCCTTCCCTGCTGAGACACTGAGTTGGGAGAAGCTAACCAGGTGACTGCTAAGCTCCCTTCTTGCCCCACAGCTCGACAGTGAGCTTGGAGTCAGTGGTGGATGGTCTGGGAGTGATTCTCAGCCCAGCAGGGGTGGGGGGGCCTCAAAGCCCACATTCCCTGCACCCTAGCTGCACTTAGCAATGGCCTGGAGAGCCAACGGGGCCAAAAACAGGCCGCTGGGATTCTGCTTGGTCTCTGGGGAAGGAGGCCTTCTACTTCCGCATTGGAACTGTTGGAGGTATCATCTGGGCCCCGCCGGGGCAATGTTTCTTTGTGAATGAAATCAACCCAGAATAAAGCAGACTTGAGAAACAGAGAATAATTAAAACAAAACGTAAACACCCACCAATTTCTGTTGACGTCATTGAACCCCCGTATCCAGCTGGCACCGAAGCAAATCCACACTTGGATCCTCTCGGTCTCCCGACCCGACAAATGTCCGGTCTGGTCTAAACCAGTCTGAGATGTGTGTGCCACAGGGCCGAGGTTCTGACTCAGGCGCAGCTTGTGATCCCGCGTTCTAACTTTGTCTTTCCTGCGGGCTCTGCCCAGAGACAGGGAAGTAAAGTGCATCCAAACGGAGCCGTGGGACAGCTGTGTCCCCTCGGGTGCCTTTGCTCACGAGCAGAGCTGTATGCGTACCCCGGTCCCTCAGGGACAGTCTCCTCGCTGTCCATGCGAGGGACGGGGACAAAGTGAGAGCCATATAGGCTGGTTACAAGGCACTGTCATGTGAGAGCAAAGCAAGGTTGTAATGACTACTTGAAAAAATGTGATTTATTTCCGTGGAGTGCATGACTGCCACTGGCCACCATACGGCTCAGTCTCAGCTTCGATCTTTAGCTCAGTTCTTTGGCCTCCACCCTCTGCAGTCGGGGACAGACCAAGCTGGCAGTCATGGGGCCTGGAAGGAGGCTCTCGGTGTCGTCAACCGGGCTGAACCTCTCTGCCCACACCTGTTGCACTCGGCCTTTGGAGCTGAGCCCCCTGACTCCTGGTGTCCGAGCCCTGGTTTCCTGCCTTGGTCCCCAGGTTTTACTGTGGTTCTCTGCAGGTTCCCAGTGCCGCGGAGGACCACAAACCTCTCGGAAGCTTCTGGAGCCTTCTCCAGAAGACAGACACTCCCTTTCTGCCTGCAGTTGGACAAGACTCTCCCTACGGTGTCCCAGATTCTGAGTATAGCAGGTGCCAAAGCCATAGCTCCTGCCGTCCAGTATCAGATTAGCGGGGGTGCAGGTAATTATAATACAAGGTTCTGTAATAGAAATAATACAGGCAGCTTTCAGTGTAAGAAGAGATACCCCTAAAAGAACCTAAAAGGATGCCTTTTGGAAGAAACCACAGTGAGTCTTAACAATGAATAGAAGTCACACATTTTGCTGGAGGGGGTGTTACAGGCTGCGGGTCCAGCCCACACAGAGCTGGACCCACACAGAGCCCACACAGAGTACAGATAACATCAGAGAACCGGGAGAAAAACAGAAGCAACGAGCCTGTGCTGTGGGAAGCGTGAAGCTGGCAAGTCTGTGGACACGAGGCCCGGAGGGCACACGAGTGCAACAGAACAGAGCCCAGGAGGCTGGAATCAGCCTAGAGGGTCACTGAAAGAATCCTGAACCTATCTGTGAACACAGAGCGGAGGGACTTTATCAGAAAACTAGCAGTCGCCTTCTGGCTATTGGCATCAGGATATTTCCTTCATCGTGAGCACGTCCTAAGGCCAGAGCCTACCCAATGGATCGGGCATCTTGGAGGTGGACCCCCAGCTGGGTATGGATCCCGGTCTCACACCCATCCAGCCACCGTGAGCCACTGGGCCAGGCTGTTTCCAGAATGCCTTCATCCCAAAGCCCGGAGCTCACTCCCGTCTACTGTCTGTGCCTCAGACCTATCATCCGGGATGCACTTAACCCGACACTCATCAGGCCCACGGGGGCCACGGCGCCTACCACAGCGCCCGCATTAACCTCACAGCGGTTCGGACCTTAACCGATGTACTCAGCGGCACACAAAATTCTGCTCTGCTCTTTTAAAAATGCTCTGAAAGGCCAAGAGCTCCCCTGAGGTTATCAGGGAGACTCTGCGGCTTTTCCAAGTTTGGACCCATCTTTTGCTGTCACTGTTTCCGTCCTAAAGCCCGGCCGGTCCATGGACGGTTTGCAGGCGTGCAGAGCACCAGTCCCGGCACCGAGGGCTCAGCAAACAGAGGCAAGCGGGACACAAGGAGCCCAAACCTGTGGCGGCAGATATTTAACGGTCTTTTTCGGAGAGCGGCGACCCCGAGAGGTTGTGTGGTGTTCTCCCCCCTCGCCACGCCACTCCCTGCTCCCTACAGGATGGGATGTGGATTAGAACCCCACTCCCTGGGCACCCCAGCACACTCCCTGCTCACCAGCGAGCCCGGTGTGGATCTGAGGGGCTTCGAGAAGTCTCCGGGGGCTTGCCAGTGAGACTGCTCCGTGGCTGTCACAGGAGCGCCCCAGCTAGAATTCCCCGGCGGCTAGACGCTCTGGGACAGCGTCCCTCTGAATTTCTAGGTGGCTCTCCGAACGAACGAAGTGCGGGATCAGCCCGCTCGTGCTTCTTACAAAGCAATGAGGGTAATGGCAAAGGCATGCAGCGATCCATCTGTCTGAGAGCGTCATCTCACCCCGCACACCCGCTTCCCCCAAGCCCACGGCCGAGACAGGAGCCCCGCCAGCAGCTGCCCGGCTCATCTCACCTGCGCAGGCTCTCAGCCGGGGTCCCTTTGTCACAGCCACAGTGGGCTCTCGGCCCGGGGACGTCAGTGCTCCAGCGTGGCTCGCCCGGAAAGCAGCGACACAGCCCCAGTTTCCTTGCATGAGGCAGTTGCCGGAACATCCCCCGGGCTGCAGAAGGAAAGCCGGTGTGGGGAGCCTCTTTAGGGCTCCCCGGGGTCCCTGGCACCGCCTGGCATCATCAGTCCCGTCCGCGCTCCAGCCAGACTGTTGACCTGTCGCCAGCGCCGTGTGATAGAACTGGCTCGCACGGGGAGGCTTTAACTGTCTCGTCCCCAAGCGCAGAGCCCTGGCGTCTCTCTCAGATGCTCCCCCTGCCACACCAGGGTTCTGCCGCCCCGGGCTTCTCTCCGCCAGGGCTCCAGCCTCGCAGGGGCTCACAGCCCCGGTCCCCTGCAGAAGACGCCAGCCAAGAATTCATCGTCTCTAGCAAAGTAATTATATTAATCCCAGGGCTTCCAAGTCCTTTTCTTTCATGAAACCAATTAAAATACAGTTCCAGCATTAACACATTTGTAAATATCCTAGTGTTTTTCCATAAATACCTACGGGTCGAAGTCACTGTAATCTCAAAAAAAAAAAAAAAAAATCCAACAACCATTCCTTCATTCCTGTGTAACATGCTGTTCTCATTTAATTTATAGGCTCTGAAACTCCATATGGAAAGGCTACGGTTGACTGGGGAGACATGGGTATTAAGAAACAACGTAACCACATAGGAAATTAATAATGCACGGGAGACGATGGGTCGTGTCGTTGCGGGGTGCGAGAGATGGAGGCAGAGGGTGCAGGATTGACACTAGACAGACCCAGGTTGCAGCTGCGAAGCTAATACTCACTTAGCTGTAGGGACGTGTGCAAGTGGCTGGTTCCCGGGCTTCACTCCCCTCCCAGGCTCGCGAGCAGTCTGGCTCGCTGATCGCCTGCGTCCCTCCTGGTGCCAGCCCTGGAGAGTTGTTCTTTCTTTGAGCCGAGGAAAGAAAGGTCATCTACTTGTACGTTTGGAGGCAGGGTAACCGTCAGAGGGGGTAGCGGTTAGAATCGCCGAAGACTCACGGGCTTGGACTCACGGCCCGCACCTTGCAGCTCCGTAAGTTGGACAAATGTCCAGGAAGAGGTTGCCTCAGTGCCCTCATCCACAAGATGGGAGAACAGTACCTCCTCCTGGGCTGGCGCCGCTGCTGTAGGAAGTGAGTGAGCTGTTACTTGCAAAACCACCCAGCGCGGCACTCGGTCCCTGCTCGGTGAACGTCGTTCGGCCACTGTTCTACCTTCTTGCTAGTACTGGAGGTGCGGTCTCGGGCACACAGTCCAGAGTCAGAGCCTTGCCGAGAGAGGGTTCCACTGACGCTGGCAAAGATGAGGCCACGTCTCTGCGTGTGGGAGGCAGGATCTCGCCTTAACAAGGCAAAAACAAAACCATTTACTGAGAATTGACCGTACACTGGGGCGTTCTGTAAAGTGCTTTGCCTCCGTTAACCGTTGCCTTTCAGGGCACTACGTAAAGTGCTTTCCTTGCAACAGCCATTTAAAATAGCCCCGATCGTAGAACAGGTTCATACTCGTGTGGTAGCGGAGACAATTTGCCCAAAGCAATAGATGCGGTCGGTGGTGAGTCCAGGACGGGAGCCCCGGGAGGGAGGCTGGGGCACAGCCCATCTGCAGGGTGACGTCAGGCATCACAGAAACCTTGGAGGAAAAGTAGGATTTCCAACAGAATGTAGAAACTGAGATGAAGCTTCGCGTAGGAGGAAGAGAGGGGTCGCCTTTCTCTCTCCGGTCTTTCTGTTTCCATGTGTAACTGTGATCTCCAACATTCCATTGGTGCACGGACTTTAACAAAGGTTTTTCAAGTACAGACCTCAGAATATGTATTGTGACATTCAATACATGGAGATATCTTACACTGGGTAATGATATAAATGACGACAACAACAACAGCCAATGAGGACTGAACGTAGAAGGCACTTTGGGGGGTCCCCACACCGACCCCTGCGGATGACGCGTCACGCCCCAGCAGCCAGCAGAGGAGACACGTGTGCAGGTGCACAAAGCAGGGCGGACGTGTGGGCTCATTACAACCACGTCACCCTGATGGAACCCTTCATTGCCCCGCCTCCTTTTGTCGTGGGTCCGGGGGGGACAAAGGGTGCGTCTGAGTCATCTCTGTGTCCCGTTTCCTGACCTCTGCAATAGTGAGAAGTGTGGCTGGGTGCCTCTCCTTCATGGGCGACGGTCCTGTGCCCTCTAGGGGGTTCAGGAGCACCCTGGCTCCCACCCACTAGATGCCTCCCACTTAAGACAACCAGAAAAGTCTCCAGACGTTGCCAAATGCCTCCTGGCCCGGCAAAATCAACCCCGTTGGGAAACCACTGCTCTAGGCTGGGTCAGAGCTAATATTAAAAAAAAAAAGTGTTGGGACGCCTGGGTGGCTCAGTC
The DNA here is from genome assembly GCF_028749965.1 of Puma concolor. NCBI lineage: Eukaryota > Metazoa > Chordata > Mammalia > Carnivora > Felidae > Puma > Puma concolor. Next base: position 4,071,779 of record NC_141669.1, on the reverse strand, counting down.
GGTTGGGCGGCCGACTTCGGCTCAGGTCATGATCTCGCGGTCCGTGAGTTCGAGCCCCGCGTCGGGCTCTGTGCTGACAGCTCAGAGCCTGAAGCCTGTTTCAGATTCTGTGTCTCCCTCTCTCTGACCCTCCCCCGTTCATGCTCTGTCTCTCTGTCTCAAAAATAAATAAACGTTAAAAAAAAAAAGTGTTAAAGAAATAGAAGATTATGGTAGAATGCATTCAATGTAACATAACACGTAGCCATTGAAAACTGATATCCCTCAACTTGTTTCTCTATAAAAAGAGCAAACTCCAGGGCGCCTGGGTGATTCAGTTGGTTAAGCATCTGACCTGATTTCGGTTCAGGTCACATCTCACGGTTCGTGGGATCGAGCCCCGGGTCAGGCTCCACACTGAGCACGAAGCCTGCTTGGGATTCTCTCTTTCCCTCTCCCTCTGCCCCTCCCCTGCTCATGCTCTCTCTCTTTCTCAAAATAAACATTTTTAAAAGAAGAACAAACTACAAAGTCATTCATTAATTTATTTATTAGTAAATGTAATGAATATGCTGAATGCTTACTGGTTGGTGTTTTTGTTTGTTTGTTTGTTTGTTTTGAGTTCTTTCCTAGCTTCCTAGCCCTGAATGTAAAGCTGTAAGAAAAACAATTGTCTATTTTCACTGAGGTGAGCAGACACATGAAAAAGTCTTTAGAAAACTCCTACATGTGCAAATACACACACATTCCCAGCAAACAAATGCCTTCATCAATCAGTCGATGCGTTGATTGATTCCTTTCACAAATAACTATGGTTTCTGCTCTGGGTCAGACACCCCGGGGCCTAGTGCAGGGATGATGAAGCCGTATAAAACACAATTGCTGCCTTTAGGCAGTAGTAGTTTGAGAAAAATCTAGCAAACTAATGAGGGCAATGAAATATTATTTATTCTTGCAATAAATATTCAGGCAGAGTGCTGTGTACTGATAACATGACACTGAGCAAAACTGATACTGTCTCGTGCAGCTAACAAGCTAGCAAAGAGAAGACACAAAATGAGACCTAAGAAAGAATATTATAGGGGAAGTAAGGAACGCCAAGGAGGTCTGGGGTGGGTACTCTCCGACTAGAGGAATATTCACGATGACTGTAACATATGCTCCCAAGTGCTTGGACACTCTGTTCAAAAAACGTGGAGTCTAATTCACCTCCCATTAAGTTGGTGTTAGTGACACGCTTCTAAGAGAATGTGACAGAAGTGACACCGTGTGACTCCTGACACAAGGGCATAAGGACAATAAAACCCTTTGCCTACTTCTCTCTAGCTCAAGGCCCTGCCCTGGAAACCCACCGGCCATGTTATGTGAACGTTCAGGAGATACAGCTTGACCCATGCTGACACCCGGCTGAGATTGTGGCCAGGGGTCACATTAGTCACCAGACTTGTGAGTGGTGAGCGTTTCAATGAGCCCAGCCTCCAAGTCGCCCTGTCTGGGACTTCATGGAACAGAGAGGATTTGTTCCTAACAAGTCCTGCCCAAATTGCAGATGCGCAAATAAAGTGAATGCTGTCATTGTTTTGTTTTTTTTTTTTCAAAAGTTTATTTTTATTTATTTTGAGAAAGAGATAGGGAGCACACAGGAAAGGGGCAGAGAGAGAAAGAACCCCAAGCAGGCTCTGCGCTGTCAGCTCAGGGACCAATGTGGGGCTCGATCTTACAAACCGTGGAATCATGACCTGAGCCAAAACCAGAAGTTCAGACGCTTAACCAACTGAGCCACCCAGGCTCCCCAATGCTGCCACTCTTTTCAGCCGCTAAGCCGTGGGGCCATTTGTTACACAGCCATAGTAACCGCGACACTATCACAGAGATTTGCTAGAAATGTCCACAGGGGTAAGTGGGTGCACAAATCTACTTTGAGCGTTTGGGGCAAGGTTTCATGATTTGGCGATAGGAGTTCTGCCCTGAAACCGAGTGCGTTCTCCAGCAAGAATTAGGCAGAGAGGAAAGCGGCAGGGCTCACGCTTTGAAGCACGGGGAGTCATGTGAACACGGAAACGACGACACGAGGCCAGCGTGTCTAGTCTGTGAAGTGTGAGCGAGAGGCCTGGCCTGCTCACGGGGGACAGGCCTGGGGCAGAAGAATCAGAAGAAGTAAAGCGACACTCAGATACAGAAAGCCTCTAGAACATTTTCTTGTTATTACGTAAATGAACCCATGGCATAAAAATTACCATTTTAATAATTCAATAGTGTCCAATTCAGTTGTACAACCATCGCCGTCATCTATTTCCAAAACAGCCTTCACCCCCACATTCCTGGCCTGTATTAAGCAATCACTCCTTACATCCCCTCCTTTCCCCACCCCTGCCTCTGGCAGCCACTCATTTCTTTTCTGTTTCTATGATTCGCCTTTTCTGGATATTCCGTTTCAGTGGAATCACCCAACAGGTGGCCTTTTACTCCTGGCTTCTTTCCCCTGGAATAACATTTTCTAAGCCTGGGGGCTCCTGGGTGGCTCATTCGGTTAAGTGTCTGACTCTTGATCTTGGCTCAGGTCACGATCTCACAGTTCATGGGATTGAGCCCCACGTTGGGCTCTGCACTGACAGTACGGAGCCTGCTTGGGATTTTGTCATTCTCTCTCTCTCTCTCTCTCTCTCTCTCTGTCCCTCTCCCCACTCACACTCTAAATCTCTCTCATTGACTCTCTCTCTCTCACACAAAATAAATAAATATTTTAAAAAATATTCAAGCCTTGTCCACACTGAAGCATACGAAGTACTGTGTTTGTTTGTTTGTTTTATTTTTTAATGTTTATTTGTTTTTGAGAGAGAGACAGAGAGACAGAGTGCAAACAGGGGAGGGGCAGAGAGAGAGGGAGACACAGAATCCGAAGCAGGCTCCAGGCTCTGAGCCATCAGCCCAGAGCCCGACGCGGGGCTCGAACTCACTGACTGCGAGATCATGACTTGAGCCGAAGTTGGATGTTTAACCAACTGAGCCACCCAGGCGCCCCACACTGTGTTTTTTTTTTTTTTTTTTTTTTTTGTTTTTTTTACAGCTGAATGATATTCCACTGTAAGCGAACAGCTGACCTTGTCGTCGAGAGTCATTTGCACTGTTCCCTCCCTCTGGCCATGATGAGGACTGCTGCCATGAGCAATTCTATGCAAGCTGTTGTTGGAACACCTGTCTTCGATTCTTTTGAGTATATGCCTAAGAGTGGAATTGCTGGACATGTGATATTCTGTGTGTAACGTAATGAGGACATGTAATGAGAGGGGCATTGCACAGTGGCTTTGATTTGCACCCCCCCAGTGATTAATGATGTTGACCATCTTTGGATGGCCTTGTTACCCATTTAGATCAACCACACGTATATCTTCTTTGGAGAAGCTTCTACTGGGAAAACCTTTTGCATGGTGCCTTGTGGTGGGGACTTCGTCCTGGGAGCAATGGAGAGCCATTCCCCATGGGAGCCTCGTGGTCGGATTTACAGTTCAGAGAACTCAACATGGCTCCAAGCTGGGGGACGGCTCGTATGGAGATGAAGCTGAAAAGGAAGGGAGCACGTCAGAAGACCTGAGCCGTCATCGAAACCAGGCTTCAAGGAGGAGCGGAGAACTGGGTCCTCAGACTGTTCACAGTTCCGTTGTGTGTTACAGTGTCTTACTGATTCATGCGTCTCTATAACTACGATGGTGACCTGTCCCAGGTGGTAGTTTTGGAGCAGATCATCAGGAGAAGTTCTGGAAGCTTCAAGAAGAGGGATGTTCACCTTCTAGCTTCCTCCCTGCCAGGGGTCCCCAAAAGAGCCAGAGCTGAGTGTCAATCTCCACTTCTCTTGTCAGATAGCACGTGAAGTTACACAGCTAAGGGTCAATAAAAACGTCACAATGAAAATGACACGTCACATGGTCTACTTGGAGAACCACATCCTCTGCCCAAATTGTGTGAAACAGTGATGGAGCTGATACTTCACATTATACGCTCACGTTGCTCGTTACTAACTGTATAAATAGGCTGGGGGATATTAATTTGCCATCCTTCAGGGGAAACAGAATTTCGTCCTTGCCCTGTGCTGAAAATCACAAATGATAGCTTGTTTTCTATATATTACTCTCTCGAACATCTTAAAAGTTTTCAGTCGCCTATACTAAAACATATCTATGTGCATCGTTTTATGAAATAGTATTGTTTACTCTATTAATAAAACACGTTTACTAAGGAATTTTTACACGTTAAAACCATTGAAAATCCTACCAGCCACTACCTACCATAACCACGGATAGCATTTTGGCATATTTTCTTGAAGGTAAATACAGAGAGCAAGCCACAACTGCATGGAAATATAGATCTATAGATTTTGTAAACACCAGAGGTAGCTATTAACCTATTATGATTTCTGTGTCTCCTTCTTTATTTTCCTTTTTCTATTTTCCTTATTCATTAGGGAGTTTGCTTGTGTGATCACGGCCCCAGAGGGCTCTGAGTTGCCACCATATACTTCCTTCTTGGATTCTCTTTCTAAATGCCCAAGTCACATTGGAAAGGAGGGGATATACAGTGTTCATAGCAAGTGTCTTGGCCAGGAGCACGGAGGAAGAATGATTTCTCCCAAACAATGAGAAAGAAAGAAAGAAATGAGGACGGGAGAGGTCTGTGGGTTGTGTGCCTAGATCCTTAACCTAACGACCAGAGCACAGCCCCACTTCTCAGGGACAGGTGACCCGGTGACGTGTCCAACCCGTGCACCCCGGATCTGGGCTCCTGCACATGACCCCGAGCAGCAGAGGGCCCCCTGGTGTGGAAGTCCTGGGTGTTGGGGGTTCATGTGTCAGCCACAGCTTTGTGGGTCAGTGACCCCATCCTCGGCTCTGCAGTTCCCATCTGAAACCTCGGCAAGGCCGGAGGCTGGGCTCTGTGACCCTGGGGACGTGACTGTCACTCAGATAACAAGTCATGTAACGGGCCGCCAAGAAATTAGCATTTTATCTGCATCCGGATTTGTGGCCCGAGACGCACGTAGGAAATATTGTGCAAAATCGGGCACCATTTATGCTTATCCAGCTTGGAGGCCCTATTTCTTTTTATCTTTTAATGTATATTTATTTTTGAGAGAGAGAGAGAGAGAGAGAGAGAGAGAGAGTATGTGTGTGTGTGCGCGCTTGTGTGCATGACTGGGAAAGGGGCAGAGAGAGAGGGAGACACAGAATCCAAAGCAAGCTCCGGGCTCTGAGCTGTCAGCACGAAGCCGGATGTGGGCTTGAACTCACAAACCGTGAGATCCTGACCTGAGCCGAAGCCACCCAGGTTCCCCTTTAAGTAAACTACATTGATGTGGGTAACTCAGTATAATTTAAATGAAATCACAAAGGTAGCTAGAAAATTCGAGTTTAAATCCCAGCTCCACCGTGAACTGACGGCCTTTGGCAAATTCCTTAAACCATGTAAATCTCAGTTTCCTCATCTATGGAATGAAAATAGTAACCCCGCCCCCCCCCCACACACACACGTGCAGAGCACAGAGCTCCGCCCCACATTTTGCCTCCTCTGAGTCAGTTTCGTCCCCGAGAAAATGGGAAATCAATATTATTGGTAATAATATTGATAATAATCTTACCAATATTATTTCAACTCCTGTTTCGCCACTTCGGTCAAGAAGGCAAACACTCCTCTAATCTGAATGAACTGAGGTAGCCGTGCTTAAGTGAGCTGTGCAAAGTGGAAATCTGTGTGAGCGGAGTCAGGGAGGACCGTCCGTGGAGGGGGGCCACCCAAGCCTGCCCGCGTGGGCTCCCAGCTCCACGTGGCTCTGCCAGCACGAAGCACAAAGAAACCTCAAAAAGGCCGCAAGGCGATTTCACTCTGGTACCTCGCGCTCTGTGGATACAAACGGTCTCTGCATTGAGGAGACGGCCTTTGGGAAGACAGGATACATTGATCGAGTATTTTCCAGAAACTGTGGACATTCCAAGTGCCGGCCCTGTCTCCTGAAACCACGGACCTGGGAGTGGGCTGCAGGACAAGCCCTGAGTCCCTCCAGGTCCCTCCTGCCCTTGACCGTAGAGACAGAGCCTCCCTGGGCAGATGCACCTTCCGCTTCACGAGGGAACAAACCAGGCAGACTGTGTGGCCGCACAGCCCCAGACAGGGCTTCTTGCCGCCTCGTTCAGGAGCCGCGCTCTGCCCTTGAGGGGACCTTCTTCTGCCTCCAGCCTTTCTCATTCTTCATTCAGTCATCGCCCGCCCTCCCATTGCCCACCTCCAGCATCCAAGCATGTCTACCAGCGCAGGGGAACCTTTCAAAGGACACAGGACAGGCCTTTTCCTCCCAGGGTTCCCAGGCAGATCCCCAAGAGACGAGCAATGCCCATGAATATTTAATGAAGTTAATGTGGCAAAGCAAAAAAAAATTGTAGCATTTGGCGGGGTGGGGAGGGGGGTGGTCTCCAACCAAACCAGCTGATTTTAATTTTCGGTGAGATGGTTGTGTTTCTGGCTGGCCCCAATCTGAAGTCCTAGGTGGATAAAAAGTACTGAACACACATCACCCGGACGGCACCGCACCGAGTACGATGACACAGTTTGCTCGGAAACATGAGAGCAAGAACCCATGAGGTGTTTGTTACAACATGCGTGTTACAGAGGAGGAAACCAAGGTTCAGAGAGCTCAAGTAAGTTGCCCAATGTCACACAGCTAATAGGCGCAAGAGGTAGGATTCCAGCCAGGGTTAGCTGCCCTAGTGCCAGAGCTGGAAACCTGGACGTTTATAGACACCCTGGGCGGTGCATGTTCTGTGTATATTTTTAAAAATTTTTTTTTCAGTTTTTATTTATTTTTGGGACAGAGAGAGACAGAGCGTGAACGGGGGAGGGGCAGAGAGAGAGGGAGACACAGAATCGGAAACAGGCTCCAGGCTCTGAGCCATCAGCCCAGAGCCCGACGCGGGGCTCGAACTCACGCGAGATCACGCGAGATATCGCGAGATCGTGACCTGGCTGAAGTCGGACGCTTAACCGACTGCGCCACCCAGGCGCCCCTCTGTGTATATTTTTAAATGGAATTGCTTTCAGTTTGCCTCTTAATTTGTTCACAGCCACAAACCGAATGTGCCCTTTCCTGCTCTGAATTAGAAGTAAGAAGAGAGCGTTCTGGGTGGCTCAGTCGGTTAAAGCGTCCGACTTTAGCTCAGGTCATGATCTCACAGTTCATGGGTTCGAGCCCTGCATCGGGCTCTGTGCTGACAGCTCAGGGCCTGGAGACTGCTTCGGATTCTGTGTCTCCCTCTCTCTCTCTGCCCTTCCCCTGCTCACACTCTCTCTCTCTCTCTCTCTCTCTCTCTCTCTCTCTCTCTCATTCAAAAATAAATAAACATTAAAAAAAAAAGTGAGAAGACATGGACAGAACCCTGGGTTACTCATTGTCACTCATCTGTCACGGACGGTCTGTTCAGAGTTTCGACTACCCACATTATTTCCTTTTTTGAACCGCACAAGCCATGGTCAAAGTGACCCAGGTTATGGGTATACTTGCGTTGCATCCTTTATTCTAGTAAAATTATTGCATGTTTGCCGTTTTAAAGAATAGGTCTCAGAATGATATCGCTTCCTTATAACTTGAAAGACGTGGTTTTTGAATCCTCCCAGGCTGTAAGTTTCTTCTGGTGAAGTCAGGGTGTGGGGTCCCGCCTCTGCAGAAAGTGCACACATTTGGCGCCTGCTGTGTGCAGCGGTCCTTGCTGAAGGATCCCCCCACACCCGCCGAAGGGGGCTGCTCCAGGCCGCGTTGGAGATGTGGGTTTTGCCTGTAGTGTGAGGCTTTGTTTTTATCTTTCCCCTTCTGTTCTAGGATTTGAAAATCTCTTCTAAACACACAAAGATATTCTATTGATTCCCACGAGGTCCCTGTGAAGGAGGACGGTCATCCTGGGCGACATTTTCATTTCACAAAGCAGACGGGCTCAGTGAGAGCAGGGGGAGGATGTGCTGGCCTCTGGGCCACAGACTCCCAATCCTGGACCTTCTAAGGAAGCCAGGGACCAGGCTGTGCCCATGGCCACAGTTCTGGCCTCCACTGCACCCCATAATTCTCTTTTTTCACCTCAGAGCATGAAGCAGGGCGTGATGGGTGTCCCTCTGGGCCCAGCTGTTAAGGAGGGACAGAGATTCACCACCCCTACTTTGTTCTCCACTTCTGAAAAGTCACAAGGCCCCATTCGTGCCCTCATCCATTTAGCTGTTCAGGGGCCTCCGGGAGCCTGCACCTTACGGGGTCACAGCGCTCACACGGGCACAGAAAAGGGGGCGCCGGTGCCCAGGGACAAGGGACGGGGAGCAGCCTTGCAGCTCACCTGCCTGGAAGGCCTGCCAACCCAGCATCTAAGGAGCGGGGGATTCTGGGAAAGAGCTGGCAACTCTAGAAGCATCTGGAAAGCGAGAGAAGAGAGCATGTCAGAGAGCCCACGGAGTCACGGCCCAGGAAGATGGACAGCACAGGCCATTAGTGTAGGCAGTTGGGAGGCCACGGGCAACCTTAGCCGTGTGGTGCAGAGAAGAGAATCCAGGGTATCCAGGTGGCGAGGAGAAAAGTGGTTCCCTGGGGCGTCTGAGGCAGGAGACGACAGGTAGCGAGTTGAGGGACAGTGGGAGGGATCTGAGGAAGGAGCGTTGAGCGTGCTTCACCTCTCTGAGGAGTCTGGATTGAATCGTGTCCCCAAGAAAGATAGGGAAGTCCCAACCCCCCGGGGCCTTGGGAATGTGATCTTCTTTGGAAATGGGGTCTTTGCAGACACGATGACGTGAAGACGCAGCCGTCGGGATGGGGACGTCGTCCAGATGACGCATGGACCCAGACGCACGGGGACAAGGCATGTCGGCACGGGGGGAGGGGCTGGAGGGGGCAGCTGCAGACCCCCGGATGCCAAGGACCGCCAGCAGCCACAGAACCAAGGACACGGACGCAAGGAAGATTCTCGTGGGGCCCGTCTGTCTGCTGGCACAGCCGTGATGAAACGCCCCAGCCTGGGTGGCTTCCACAGCGGAAATTATGGCCGCTGTGTAATGGACTGTTGCATTGTGCTCTCCACATGTGTGCATGTGCCCCGAGGTCCCCCTTCCTCAGGACACCGGTCACATCGCAGTCGGCCCCCCCACCCCAGCATGACCCTCATCGCAACTCAACTGCGTCTGCGGTGGCCTTGCTTCCAAATGAAGTCGTACTCTGAGGAACTGAGAGCCAGGACTTGAACACACGGACTTTGGGGGGCGCCATGAAACACACACCATTTCCCTGCAGGTTTCGGGGGCGGGGCCACACGGGCACCTACACTGTAGACCTCCTGCTCCCCAAACGGTGAGAAAATAAAGTTCTGTCGTTGTAGGCCACTCGGGGGTCACCATTGGTTACGGTGGCCCTCGGAAACGGATACAACTGCTGAAATGAAAGGACAACTCAACTGAGATCTTGAACAAGAGGGGTGTTCTGAGTCCGAGGTTACCTTGGGGCGGAGAGGCAGGGCATGGGCCAAGGGTGAGGAGGGAGGGGGGAGGGGTGGCCTCTGGGCTTGTTTCAGACACATCGTCGTACCGTCACCTGTCTATGCAGGCAGGAGAAGCTGATGCCGGACAGAAATGATAGTAAATGCCCAGGCCCGTGAGCTCCTTCCCCAGCCGGGCGTCCTCAGAGAGGTCTGTGCCCACAAAAGGCAGGCTTTTTGCTTTCTTTCTTTTCCCTACACACCACTCGCAATCTAGAAGGCTCACACACGTATGTGCTATGCTCAAAGCAGTATACCAAAAGGGACTGAACCGAAGGAGCTGTCTTTTTTTAATTTTTTTTTTAATGTTTCTTTATTTTTGAGAAAGAGACAAAGCACGGCGGGGAAGGGGCAGAGAGAGAGAGAGGGAGACCAAGAATCCGAAGCAGGCTTCAGACTCAAAGCTGTCAGCCCGGAGCCCGACGCGGGGCTCGAACCCACACACCGTGACATCGTGATCTGAGCCCAAGTCAGGCGCTTAACAGACTGAGACACTCAGGCGCCCCCAAGGAGGTTTCTTGTTCATTTTCCATTATGTGGTCGGTGCAAGGGGTCACTGAGGATCTGGTATATTTCTTTCCATCAGTTTTAGACACTGTTTACATCTGTTTGCTGAACACCCCAGGACTCCGCTTTTCCCTCCCTTCCGGCAGAGCCTGACCCCAGGGCTGCCCCAGGCCCAGCTCTGCTCCCTCCCCATGCCTCGGCTGCTCCCCCAGGCCTGACTCATGCACCCTCTGTATCCTCACCAGCCCCGCTCCCCTCCCGCCTCCCCGCCAGGAACAGTCCAGAAAGGTGATAGCCCATTCCCGCTCAGGTCTGGCAGGGTTTCTCTCTTCGTTAATTATTTTGGTCACACTGCATGTGTTTGGACTCCTATTACAAATCCAGCCCCGATGACCGGCGGGTCAGAGACATTTTTACGTACCTTAATTTGCTTTCAAAATACATCAAGCCGAGTTTTCAGGAGACATTGTTTCAATGTACATTTCAGCTGAAATCACCACGGGGTTTCAGTTTCAGGGGACGGTTTTGCAAATTAACGTGGTTCAGTTCAGTTTTGGGTTCACGGTTCAGGTCAGGTCGCGACCCTGAAACATTCCTAGATAAGGTGGATGATATTAATTTCTTATAATAATAATGCTGAAGACAGACATGAAAATAACCCTTTGTCTGAGACCCCACGGTCCTTGCAAATGTACAAAGGAAAGATCTCTGGTGACTTTCTTAAATTAGCCCAAGGCCGCAGCTTTTGCAGAGGTGAGCTATGATAACGCACGGACGGGGAGCACTCCTAAACCCAGCATCGGTGGCCACTGCCGTCCCTTTGGAGGTGACGCTCTCGCGGCTTCCGCTTAGAGAAGCCTGGCGTGCCCTGTGCAGATAACTTCCCTCCGGGGACTCGATGGCACGAAAGGCAAAGTCAGATGCTGGCAGGTACCCGCCCCCCTACAGAGGAGTCCTCTGAAAAACCGGACCCCTCTCCTTGCAGTTTTGCTGAATTGCCTCACTCGACAAGGGATTTTCTTCATAGTTTTTATTCACCTGTACAGCAGCATTTACTCCCAACCCCCAGAATTCCTCAGGGCGACTGTGTGCGCACGCAGGGAACGCCAGGCCTGGGCCCGTCTCGAACCTGCAGCCGTGCGGGGTTCGCCTGCACGCTGTGCCCCGTTCCCAGTGACTGCAGAGCAACCGCAGCTGTGACGGCAGACGGAAGGCCCGCCGCCCTGTGGTCCCCGAGCCCCTCAGACAGCAAATGGGTGGTCACCAGGGAGAGTCCTTAACCTTCCTTTCCTTCCCTCCCTTTGTGTTTCTTTAGACCCAGAGCAGCTCTGAGCCTCTTGGACAGTATGTGACACAGGCCCTGCTCCTCAGGGAGCTGCCCTCTGTCCCAGACAGACCCACTGTCTTCCTCCTCCCCCTCCTCCCCTTCCTCCCCTCCCATCTTCCCCTCCTCCCCTCCCTCCTCCTCCCTTCCTCCCCTGGCACCCCTCCCTGTCTTCCCCTCCCCCTCCTCCCCCTCCTCCCTTCCCTCTTCCCCATCTTCTCTTCCTCCTCCCCTCCCTCCTCCTCCCCCTCCTCCCCTCCCCCTCCTTCTCCCCTGCCCCTCCCCCTCTTCTTCCCTCCCCATCCTCCCCTCCCCCTCCTCCCCAGCACTCTCTGCAGATCTTCATCTCCAGCCTCACCCTCCTTTTCTTCAATCACTTGCTTCTCTTCATTTCTCTGTTTCTTGCCACGAAAGCTCCAAAGCAATGCAGTGTCCGGAGTGGGTGGTGGGTCTGCAGGCCTTCGCTAGCATTGCTGAGCAGGCGGGTCTGCACCCACCCCCATCCCCACCAGGGTCGGTCCGGGCATTTCCACCCTGGGCCAGCCTGGCTTCCCCCCAGGGGGACTCCCGGCAGGTGTCACAGCCACCCCCCCGCCCCTGTCCCTCCCCAGCTGCCCAACACAGCTGTTTGTCGGCCAGCAGCCCTGCCTGGGAGCCCAGGAAACCCTTGTAACCCTAAACAGCCTGTGTCGGGCCCACCCTCCCTGAACTCGCAGGCTGGGCCCCGGGGAGGAGCACACCCGCCCCCCCTGCCCACCGGCTGAGTCAGGCTTCCCCTTTGGGCCTGGAGACGGACCCGAGTGCCGTCCCCGCGGGCAGCGCCCAGCCAGGTCCCCACGCAAATGACACCCTGCCCCGGCATCCGTGGGCGAGGGGGTGCTGCAGGCTGGCGGACCCACCCTGTGGCTTAGCCAGTGCCAAGAATGCCCTGGAACCAGACGAATTAAACGGCCCTGGTCCCCGCCTGTGCTCCTCAGCTTGAGGTTCACTTGGCATCCTGGCACAGCTGACCTGATTGTGCGGGTCACACAGGTCCCTTATGTTTACAGAGCACTTTCCAGTTTACCGAGTGCGGTGAGTCCCCTGGTGGACAAGATCCTGGGGACTGCGCCCAAGCAGGGGGAGCTGTGCCCCGTGTCCCCGTGCCCTGCTCCGGTCCTGCTTCCTGAGCGCCTCCAGGGGACCGCGGACCTCCCGGTGTGATTGCCCACGGGCCTGCCCAGGGGGAGAGCAAGGGCTTCACAGCCAGGGGTCCCGGCCCGAGTGGCCCTGGTGCTGCCCCTGCCCTCACCAACAGCCTGACTGACGTAGGTGGGTGCTGGCTCTCAGGCCCGATGCCCCGGTTCCTAAAGGTGGGGCTAGGCAGCTGCACCCCTCGCCTGCCTGGCGGGGTTAAGGAGTGCAGATCAGACGCCTGAGGTCCAGGGACTAGGACTCGGGGACCCCACAAACACTGGCTTCTGTCCTCCCCAGGGAGGAGGCTGGTGACTCGGATGCCGGCCCCACACTTGACTTTCACACGCCCAGAGCTCCGCACGAGACCCGGTGCATGGCTGAGCTTTGCAAAACAAGAAAGACCCTCAGCTTTGAGTGAAGGAACGAATCCTGCTTTACAAGCAGGTGAACAGAAGCCCAAGGTGGCTACGTGCTCATCCGGGCCGGACCTGGGCTTCTAGAACCTTGCCTGTTCTTCTCCCCAGGGTCTCATGTTCTCATAGATCTGCTGTTAACCTATCCCATTAGTTAATTTACCTTCTCCAAGGGGAACCTTTGACTGTGACCACACCGTAACAGTCATCACTCCCAGATTTTTTCCTTTTTTTCCTCCGTGACCTCAACTTTGCAAAGAAATCAAAGAGGCTCGTTTCTACAAAATGGCCAGGAAACCCTGGTTGGCAACACACACTGGGTCTAAGCAACTGGGTCTAAGTGTGTGAATTACCCTGGTCACTGACCTGTGGACTACACACCAAGCAACGAAGAAGGTTGTTTTGAGAATTGTCTACTAAGGGAGTATCAATCGGTGTGAATTCAAAAACTGGCTTTGTTTGGTTGTTTCTAGGTAGGCAGATGCCAGATTGAAGCTTTCCAATTCAGATCTAATCACGTTAACCTCAGCCGATAAACCCTCCATGCATTCCACGATCTGGAAACTCAACCTGGCCTCAGACTCCCCAAGGGCCCCTGCACGAGGACACTTCCCTCACAGCGCCCTGCCTCTTTCTCCTCTGACCACTGTTTTCTTTTTGTTTCACTTTGTTTTAATGTCTCCCTCCCTGGGCATAGCTGTGTCATCTCCAGAAACCCTGACCCCACCCCTTTTCTAGTTAACGCCCCTGTTTTTTAGATTTGGGCTTAAATCTCATGCCCAGGAATCCTTCCCTGACTGTCCAGCCCTCCATTGTGCTGTGCACCGAACCATTGTCTTTTCATCCCAGCATCTTACGCGTCCATTTCTGCTCTGGATATTTAAGTAGCCTAAACTGTAAACTCCCTGGGAGCAAAGATTTTGTTAGTTTTTCTCGCTCTTGTATCCTGAGTGCTTATCACGGGGGCCTGGGCTCCTAATAGGAAGTGGGTATTTGTTGAGCAGAAGTTTGCTGACCAGAAGAGTATTGATCTGAGTGACTCAGAGGGCTGGTCCTATCCGGATATTGGCATAGAAGTAAAATTAGGTTAGGAAGATTTGTGAGGCTTTTGGAAGCCGGGGACCTCTCGTAGAACAGTAGTCTCAGAGTTAAAAGAGATTTTAGACACCATCGAACTGAAAACTCCCTCTCTTTGCAAACCTACTAGGGCATATGCATTCCACTTGATAAGTGGTTTTCCAGGCTTTGCTTGGGCTCATTCTGTGCAACAGAGCTACATTAATGGATGATAAAGCTTCCATCACCCCCCCAAAGAGTGTGTGGGACAAATAGCAAATAAAATTCACCCAGAAGAAATATAGCCATATTTTAGAATAAGCTATTTTAAATCTAATAAGCAAGGAAAAATGTACATACAAAATCATAGACGGGGCGCCTGGGTGGCGCAGTCGGTTAAGCGTCCGACTTCAGCCAGGTCACGATCTCGCGGTCCGGGAGTTCGAGCCCCGCGTCGGGCTCTGGGCTGATGGCTCAGAGACTGGAGCCTGTTTCCGATTCTGTGTCTCCCTCTCTCTCTGCCCCTCCCCCATTCATGCTCTGTCTCTCTCTGTCCCAAAAATAAATAAACGTTGAAAAAAAAAATTAAAAAAAAAAAAAAACAAAAAAACAAAATCATAGAAATAAACCAGTCTAATTGGTGTTTCAGTATTCACTTCCTATTCCTCCCCACTGGGGAATCGGTCTGTTCTTTAACCTGGGTACCCTGCAAGAGTGTGTCTTCTCCGGCTGGCTTCAGATTTTCTGTTGCCCTCGATCTCTCTCAGATTTCCACAGTCTGTGGATACATGGTGAACTGGCCCAGGTTCTTGCTTTTCGTGTAGACATCCTAACCACCGAGCATCTCAATACCTCTCTCGTTTGCTTAAAATTCGGTACCTCACCTACAAAAGTCTACAAAAGGGGTGCTACGTGTATATTCTATTACTTTTGCTGAACTCCTGCGATTCATTAATTTCCATGTGTCTGGGATCTGGTGCTGGGACGCTATTGAATTTCACTGAATCATTGCTGTTTCTGGGTCTAATTTCTGCCATTAGACCCACAGATCGAGTAAATCCGCGTCCCGTGGGCACAGCGATGCAGGAGGAGAGCCCTCCCTCTGATAGCTTCTTGGAGTGTTGGTAGGTGTCCACTGTGGAGAAGAAAGTTTATAGGCTTCACAAACGATTACTTTCAGGCTGAGCTTAGCCAGGAAGCACTCTTCTACTTTTCATGTGCCCTTTTCTGTTTTCTTTTCCCCATTCTTTGCTAGAGTCCCTCGACAGAGTCCCCATGTTGCAAATACACGCTTGCCCCCAGGCCTTGAGTGAATTCGCTGTCTGTTTAATACCTACTCCATATGGGATAGATTAACACAAAAAGCTTTAGCCTTGTACAACACTCAGATGCTTTCATGTAATGGCCGTGAGGATGGGGGCGGGACATGAACACATAAGTGGGTGCATGTACCAAGAACAGAAATCCATTGAGTTCCCCCAGACCAGACGTCTACATTCTCGAAGGCTCTCAGCAGCCAATAAATTTGACTTGAACTTTTTTATTTCATGCATTCTGCTGTTAAAGCAAACCCTTCTTTCTAAACGAAGTATAATTGCAAGATACTATTCTGAGTGCCAAAAACGTCAACTGTAAGTTGCAAACATGGACACATTTAAACAGAACCATATGTTCGATTGAAAAGGAAAAATCAGAAACAAACCAATCGTTCCACCTTTTACTAAAGAGATAAATTGCAAGAAAGCAGCCATGTCAGAAAAAAATGAGGGTAACAGCGATCATTATGCAATTCTGTATTCGTGTATTTTCGTCAGAAGAAGTTACCAGTGCTCTACGGACATCCTCGGCAAGATACAGCCTTATAAAAACCTAATGCTTTGGAGACAGAGCAGAAGACTAGTGAACTTTATTCGGCATCTAATTGGCTTATTTCGTTCTGCACCGAGGTCATTGCACTGAGTTACAAAAGCTTGGTTTTGTTCAGGGTCTATCAGTAACTACCTCTGTGGCCTGAGGCAGTGGCTCCCTGTGTCATTCCGAATAATACCTACAGTCCTGACCAGGTCACACACCACCTGTCACCATGAGTCACCCCACCCCCGCCGCCGAACCGTGCTCTTTGGACTTATTTAGGGCTCAGGAACATCTGATGAGCACGTTGGTGAATAAACTCCAGTTCTATGCATGAGAAAACCGAGGGCCAGGGCTTTTAAGTAACTTACCCAAAAAAGGTAGAGTAAGAAAATGCAAAGTAGGGATTCTCAGAGGTATTTTTTTAACCCTGTAGTTTTCCACTGGGCCATGGGGTAATCTTTTCTTTATGTTAATAAACTCACTGAGCGAAGTTTGGATCCTATGTCCACACCTCTAATTGTAGTATGTGTATGAGAGATGTATAAACCATTTTAGGTGGTTGTAGACGAACTTCAGGAAAAAGTAGTTACACACGGAGGTATGTATGTTTTAAAAGCATGAAACGAGTTTAATAAATACGAAATTCAATGGATATTATTGCTTCAAGTGAGACTTTTTTATTTTTATCATTTTAGTTTATTTTTTATTAAACATAAAAAGTGATTTGATTTTAAGTGATACTTAGACTAGTACTGTATATGGGGATTTAAGTCATGGCAAAAAAAAAAAAAAAAAAGCAAAGCTAAAACCCAAATACTTGGAAATCATAAAACAATGAGGTAGATAATCCCAATAGTTCCTCCAGCTCCCATAGTTCAGAAATCAGTGATTTTCCTTATTTCCCTACCCAGAGAGAAAATGTATGATTTAAAAAGTAAGCCTAAATGTAGAATAACTGAATGATGGAAAGGCGGAAAACCACTAATATGTAATAATCAAAATAATCGTACAATGGGGATTAACGCTGAGTTTCAGAGGGTTTCTAACACTTTATGTTTGAGAATGGCTTCATCTTGTCCCTGTGAGCATGTGTCTCCATTTGAGTGGAATTAGAAAACATTAGAATTCTCTGGGTCAGTCCACTTATCTGTGGTATTTTTAGGATGACACCCAGCTGTCCCACAAGGGAGGCTTTCAGACCAGGCCTGTTAGCAATTACACCAGCCTGAAACTCAGTCACCGTGTAATTCAGCCCGAAAGTCCAATGACTACATGTTTTGAATCAACTCGATGCTAGGTGATGCTTGAGGTGGCAGCCCGTTCTGAGGCAGGAAGGTATGACAAAGAGAAGCAGAGAGGGAGTTGTTGACAAATATGCTGCCTTTTCTGGAAACGGTGGCTTTCTAACCTCTTTTAAGGTACCCGTATAAATGACGTGGACTCCATTTTTAATGAAGCGTGCAACTAATCTCGGCGAAATTCACAACAGTTGGTGCTTTTGAAGTTGAATTCTCTGTTAATCGCACGGAAACCTCTCTGGCTAGGATATGAATAAGGCAGGAGAGTGACTTTGCAGAAAAATCACTGTTCAGTGACTCAACATATGGTAGAGAGTGTTCCCCAGCCCAAGGTTAATTTCCTTCTCCTCTCATCATCTGTTTCTGTCTATCTGTCTCTCTATCTATCCATCAATCATTTAGCTACAGATGCATACGGACTGACTACATAATTCGTGGTCCCCAGTACAAGATATAAATATTGGTCTTGGTCTTTTTACAAAATGTATTAAGAGTTTCAACGTGGGGCCAGCAGATCACGGGCTGTGTGACTGACTTCACAGCTTGTAAGCTCAGACAGGTGACTCTGTGTGTGTATATATTATTATTAGTGGTAGTTGTAGTAATATTCTCAGTGTTCCTGTAAAATGTCATGCATGAGCTCAAAAACCTTAACTTCATATGTTTGGGTAGCATTTTATCCCACATGTGTGAACAAAAGGCTAAATCAGCCATACTGCGAAAGAGGAAGAGAGGAAGCAAGCAGTCAAGGGAACTCATCACATATAACGTCTTTTTTTTTTTTTTTTTTTTTTTTGAGTCCAAATTTCTAGGTCATGCATTTTTTAAAAAAAATTTTTAATGTTTATTTATTTTGAGAGAGAGACACAGCATGAGCAGGGGAAGGGAGGAGAGAGAGGGAGACACAGAATCTGAAGCAGGCTCCAGGCTCAGAGCCTGAAGCGAGGCTCGAACTCACTAATGGTGAGAACATGATCTCAGCTGAAGTCGGACACTTAACCGACTGAGCTACCCAGGCGCCCCATGGGTCATGTATTTTTACACCGAACATCCATAACATCCATTTTTCTTTTGCCACAAAACCACATAACTTGGTTGCCATTCATGGTAGTCAGCGCCTTTCCTGAATCATTTGTCAAAGAGCCTTCATATTGGCCAATCTGAGCTTCTTTCGTGAGTCAGTAACATACAATATTGTATTAGTTTCAGGTATACAACATAGTGATTCAACACTGATGTGCAGTATGAAATGATCACCAAAGTCTAGTCACAATCTGTCGCTGTACAAGACATTATAATCGATCTGAGCTTGCCATCAGTTGGTTTGCCTCCAAACTGTATGGCTTGCAACTTTTTTAAAGTGTCTTTGGGGCTGGAAGACCTAAGTGGAAACCTCCATGAAAAGTTGATAGAGATACAAGCCCATGTGGCCACAGCAAGGTAGCCACACTGGTTCCATTGGGTCTTCTTGGGGTACTTTGGACATCTCAGTCCAGCCACGTTGATTTCAGCGTTCCAGATTTGCCCACTCTGGCCAACCCATACCTAAATGACCGGCCTCAGTGTTCCGGCTTCTGCTTCTGATTCTTTTTCTGGAACACACAGCCTTTCTCAACAGGAAGTCAATTCGGCTCTGGTTCTAGGTGGTTTCTGACTCAACTCTGTCCCTCTGCAGAAAAGCACTCTCCAGGGTGATAGGCTGCCTCTCTTGTTTGGTTCTCCTCAACTAATGATCTTGTGGGTTTGTAAAGTCTTGAGCTAAAGAACTGCCTTCGAGATGGTTAGGGAAGGAAGCTGAAGCGAGTAGGTCCTACTGATCATTACAGTCATTTATCATCTTGGGCTCAGATGCGGCAGACTAGATGAGGAGAACCCTTTCCAAAGCCCCTTCTACGTGTGGTGGGCCAGCCAGCCAGGCTCTACAGCATAGGTTACAGGTCATGGCGGACCCTGGAGAGCACGTGGGAACCTAACCCCTTTAATTGACATATGAGGAAACAGAAGCCCAGGGAGATACTTTCCATCTTGATAATGTGTGTGCACGGTGAAATTGCCCACAGAACGAATTCATGAAAACCTTAGCCTGGTCAACAGGATATTTTCATAAAGTCTTAATCTGACCTTCAAAGCTTTTTGCAAATTCCTCTCAACCTAACTGTACCTTAGCCATATTGGTCTGATTACACTTCTGAAACACAAAAAGTACATTACCTTCTTTTCATATTTTTTCATACTATTCCTTTCCTAATAGTCCATTTCCTATCTACCATACGTATTTCTGAGAATTCTTCTACGTGGTCACTTAAGTTTGTCATTGTTGTTGAAGATTTTTGTTAATAAATTTTATCTAAACTTTCTTTCCATACATTGACTATGATTTCTACGATGGGCTGCCCATTAGGCTGGGTATTGGGCGTACAAGGGGGGGTGTGACATACTCATTGCCTTCAAGGGACTCAAAATGCAGAGCATTGCTCCGACTCACAGCATTGTGAAGACAGCGTGGAATGACTGATATGTGCTTGGGGGAGCGTGGGAAGATATGTCAAAGCAAGGCCCGGATACCAGAGAATACCTCCTGAGGCAGGTAGGGCCTGAGTGGGATTTACACGCCATCGGAAATTGTCTGGATTCGAAAGTTTGAGTTAAAGCATCAGCCAATGGAGAGAAGAACCCCAAACACGGCAACACTTTCCAGATTTGTTAATATTCCAAGAGTGCATTCTAATGCTTGCACACTTCTTTGTGATGTAAAGATAATTAGAGCTCTAATTTCTTGTTCTCACATACGATTACATTTCTTGCTTCCCGCAACATGAAAGAGACCTCTACGGGAGCATGCGCTCCCCTGTTAACACCTGAGCAGAGATACTTGAAGGAAGAGACAGTGAGTATTGCCAAAGAGACACGAGGAATTCTGAGAGCATTCTCAAGCGATGACCACGTTTCAAGCACATTAAGGAGCATGCTACCCTCTCAAAGAAATATAGAATCTGAAAATATTAACATCATCATGACCCTTATAGACTGTCTTTACCAATTGCTTCTCTTTCATGAGCCTGTGAGATCAAGGGGAGAAAAGTGATTTCTTTCACAAGTCACAGAGAACCGTGAACGCAGACGCAGAAGCGGTCTGTTGTCCTAACCTGTACCATGCTGTTCTGTTCATGTGCTCAGAATGACACTTTTAAGGCGAAATTCAAGAGCATTGTTACCTAATGGCAAAAAGCACTGTTCAAGCCAAGTAATGACAGATGTGCCAGTAATTTATGGAAAGCCAGAAGCAGCACGCGTAGGCTTTAGCTACCTGGCGCTCTGTCCCAGGCAAGAAATGATCGATAAAGGTCTAATATGGTCTCTCCTTCCACTGAACGAGGGGAAAGGATTCTCGTGAAAATTGCACGAAGACAACAATGTCGGGGCAGTGGCAGTGAAGTCACTGTGCACGGATCTGCCAAGCAGCCAGGGTACAAATGCAATGGAACTGGTCTATCGATTGCGCTCACTTGGGGTCCATGAGAGAGCTTTTTACTCAGTATGGGTACAAGAGAGAGATGTAGCAAACATCTGAGGGCTAATGAAAGCACTCGTGCTGTCTGGATGGCTAATTGGCTGGTATTTTGCAATCCTGGCGGGGTGGATTTTCTGAACCGAAGTGGAAATATCGTCATAATTCAGCTGGCAGCATTTTCAGAAGGCTTTGGAGGACACTCTCAGGGATGGATATTTCTTCTCTTCCAAAATCCCTTAAAGGTTACCTTTTCATCAATAGAATGCTCGTACCCTTCTTTTTCGAAGGTCTCCAGCGCCCGTAGAAGGATTGAAATAATACAACCCTGGAAAAATAGGCTTGAAAAACAATGGTGACATTTCTCTGCAAACAGCGGACAGTCTCCTATCCTACATTTGGTTCCCTCCAATGGTAATCAGTTGACTGTGTTTAACTTGGTTCACCTTTGAGGAGGTTGTCACGATAATGTAACTCTACTGCCTTTTAATTATTTTAATCATTAAAGCTTTGCACTGCCGCGTTCTCATTCTGGGGGAGGCGGAGCCTGTACACACAGAGAGGGAAAGCAACTGGAAGCTTGCAGAAGAGCAGTAAACTTGGGAGTTCATTGAACAAACCCTCACTGAGCACCTACTGTGTGCCGGGCACTGTGCTGACATCTGCCGAGACGTACAGAGGAATTAGCCGTGGTTAGCGCCCTCCAGAGGCCGACAGACACATATAACGAACTACAAACCATTTGCTAAGGGATGTATAGAAACCGAGCGTTTTGAGAACACGGAAGGTGGAGCCATCTATCCTGCCTGGCAAGATGGGCAAAGCGTATCAGTGAACGTTCTCCCAGCGGAAAATGGCCAAAAGCCAACACCCCAAACTTGCTTAAAGAATAAGGGCATGTGGATGAAACAGAGAGGCCAATCCCTGGTCAGGGGTGAGGTTGAGGTTGAGGTCAGGGGCTCAGCCGATTTCACCTGACTCTACCTCCCTCGTTCTCTCTTGGGTGCATTCCCCAGGTGGTGGGGGTTGGGGGGGTTGGCTTCATTTTCAGTTCACGTGCTGGGGCACGAGGTAGCATCAACTCCAGCGCTGTTGGGTTTCTTCCAAGTTCAAGTACAGCAGGCATAATAACACCTGCCGGTTTTGCAAAGAGCCAGCACAAGTCTGAAGACATCGTGGAACGCGTTCAGGGGACTGCATTCGTCTGAGCAGGCCAGCTGGCGTTCACCCGCCTCAGAGGCTGGAGATGAAGTCGAGGGCATCCGGCCCGCGTGGGTTAGGAACCTTGAAAAAACACCCCAGCCCCCTACCGCCCAAACCCCCACTCCCGTTTCACTAGAAGGAGTCCGAATAGATGTTGGGCGGCAAAACACAAACGATGTGCGAGCTGGATCTAGAAGCATGAAGACGGAAAATGAGGGTAAGCGAGCAGAGCGGTTTGCCAGGCAGACAGGTCACCAGGAGGGACGCGCCCCACTGTGTGAAGACAGGGGTTTCCCCAAAGCCATGAACATTTGGTACAAGTCTGAGCGGTGAGGCATCCAGCAGGATCCAAATGCAACAGAACACGATTAGCAACTGTATTACTGTCCCTCTGTCGTAATCGCTTATTTCTGGGGGCTGATTTTTAGAGAATACGTGTTGTCTCCTAAGGGAAAGGTGCCTGTGACTTGGTGATTTGGATATGAGGGGATGTGTTCCAGCACATACGTGCCCGGGACAGCTCGAGAGGAGGGGACGAAGGCAGGAAATAGGCAGGAAGCCCTTTGCCTGTTTCTATGTCCACATGTAGAGTTCCAGAAGCAACCTAGAAGCCACGGGGTACTCGCTGTCACCCTCTCTGTCCACTCAGCACGAGGAAAGAGCACACAGTGAATTGGAACAGGTGGAAGTAAGTTGAGAATTAGTGTAAGTTGAGAATTACCGCACCCGGGATGGGAGGTTGTCTCTTGCCCGCGTAAACTCTGTCCCACTTCCGGACTTAATGACACATAAACCACTGAAAAGTTATGGCTACGTAGCCATCTCTAGGGTCAGGACGCATTGAATAAATTACCTTGACTCGTTCTATGATTTTAAGGTCTAATCTAATTGGCCACAGCAACGGCTGTTATCTTTTCCTTATTTAAAGGCAAACGGTGCTTTGGGAATTTTCATGTAAACCATGGTTAATTACAATGCAGTACTGTGAAAAGAAACGTTAAGTCTGACTCTGCTATGTTCCAGGAGGGGGTATATTATTTTGCCTTCCTGAACCCTGGCATCCATACAGGTCAAGCACGGATACTGGGGAGCATGTGTGTTTCTGGCATAGTAAAGCAAACTCAGGGGGTTGTTGAAAGAACTGAACTAAGGAAGAAAAA
Source organism: Puma concolor (assembly GCF_028749965.1). Taxonomy (NCBI): domain Eukaryota; kingdom Metazoa; phylum Chordata; class Mammalia; order Carnivora; family Felidae; genus Puma; species Puma concolor. The sequence continues at coordinate 4,048,756 of NC_141669.1, read as the reverse complement.
GAGAAATCGAACTAGAGAAGGCACTCGGTCCTTGGCATTTGCCATTGATTCCATCAAGAACATTATTTTGTTTCCTCCCCAAACCTTCAGACTTCAATTTTGCCTTGCTAATTTTTTAAGAGAGAGAGTACAAGTGAGGGAAGGGCAGAGAGAGAGAGGGAGAAAGCGAATCTTAAGCAGGCTTCACCCTCAGCGTGGAGCCTGACATGGGGTTTGATCCCCCAACCCTGGTACCATGACTTGAGCCAAAGTCAAGAGTCAGAGGCTCAACCAACAGAGCCACCACTTGCCTTGCTAATTCTTACTTCTAACTAGTGTTAGAAAAGCCACCTAAGCTTTGTCTGGCTCTTCTGGTCTGGTCCTTCCCTTCTATGGGTGCCATAGGTCCCTGACCATCCCTGTAGCATTTCCTATACTGGCTCAATTCTTGGACACTACTCCAGTTCCCTCTCGACTCTGTAACGGTAGGAAGCATACGCCTCCAGAGACTTGCGCACAGTGGGCAATCATAAGTACCTCTCCAATCAGTGAATAAATGAGTGAGTGAATTAATTACACATCTAAGTCTCATGCTTTGTGATTTAGGCATAGACTAAGGGCATGTTGAGAAGTAGATCAGTGGTCAGTTTGATGTTAACTTGACCGGCATAGGCAGAAAAGTTTGCATGACCATTGAAGTATAGTTGGGGATCATTATATCTTCTTCTATTTCTGTCAATGAACAACTCAGTTTATTGAATGGGAGTTCTGGCTCAGAAGAAAGAGAAGTAGGCTATGAGAATGCAGCCTCAAATTCCAGCTGTGTCATTTTAAGCCACTTGACACGAGTATTCCACCTGAGTCTGAAAACTAGTTTACAGATGGAGAATAATACTTGCACATATATGCATTTATTTTACCAAAGTAATGTAATTGATATATGTGATATATGTTAGTTACATACTACAATGAATGCATTATATATATACATATATGCATATATATATATATATATAACATATATGCATATATATATATATATATATGCATATATATATCTGTATGCCTGGTAGAAGTGTTATAAAAGTCAAATTAAAAAAAAAAAGAAAAGAAAAAGCTTTGTAAAATAAAGAGTTATTTAAAACAAGGTGTACCTCCAAAACCAAATCTGTACTGGGCAGAGACATAGCTCAGTCCAGTCATGACCAGGAGAGCTCCAGTCCTGGGAAGAAGAGCTCTTGAAGTCCCTCCCCCGCGCCCCCCATTCTTCAGTGACGGGTGGACTTTGCTTGCGGTATGAATTAGCTGTGCACAGTTTTCCTTCTTTCTGGACAAAGTGAATCGTCCTGGGCAGCGGCCCCCAAGAGAACTGTGACCCAGCAGCACAGACACCTCTGACCACAGCTGTGCTCCTTCATTTGTAAACTTGTGTGCAGCTTAAGGAAAGTCCCTTTACCATCTTCTGATCTGTTTACTCTACAATCACTAAAGCATTGTTTTGCACGAGGAATCTCCTGTCCCCAAACCTTCCAAGTTCGTTCCACAGGTCTTTTCAAGTGTCTGTACTGGAAGCAGAGGAAACTGAAGCATGGTGTGCCAGCCCCCACCCCGCCCCAGCCTTGCATTCTCGCATACAAATCCCTACAGGTCTGAGATTGGTTGACATTTACAGTGGAACATTCATGCTGAGGCTCAGTGAAGTCAGAAACACCCTTCCTCCTCTCTTTCAGCAAATTAATTTTCAATTTACCAATAAGAGAATCACAGTATTGGACTGTGCTAAACCTGACTCAACTTTGCGTTTGTTGTATAATTAATATTAATTGAATATGCATTGATTTTGTTCTTTGGACTAATGGAGTAATTTTCAAAGAAAAGCTTGTTTCAGTAATTAAGCAGATTAAAATAGACAACATATATTTCTTGTGTAATCAGTCCAATAATTGAGTTCCACTCATTTAAATTCACATCTCCTCCCTATTTAATCAAAGTTAAATGCTGTGTTTATCCTAAAAGTAGATAACGTATGGCTAGGACATTTAACCCGGAGAATCACGTTTCAAAAATCGCCATGAAGAGAGATGTGTTGTTCTTACTTAAAGTTGATCAGGAAGAGGCTTTCCTTGAAAGTGTTTTACATTCTGAGGTTGTTTCTGAAACCACCCTAATGAGAACAACATTTCTACATCTCTGAGATGACACAAGAATATCATATTGCAGGCCTTACGATACCATGGGCCCAAACATGTAAATAAAGCCATCACGGCAACATAAACAATGGTACAATCATAGGTGCACATTAGCAACTATAAAACAGAGCTCGTTAGGGGCTCTATGTCAAAACAACAGCACAACTGAGACAGAACCCTGACTTAGGCAATGTTCACTCTTAAGGATCTAAAAAGGCTTTAAAACCCGTACACTAAGGGAATGGGAAAGATTCCGTGAGCTTCCAGAGGAAACGTGCTTTCACACGTAGAGGAAGGTATGACCCAGAACACCCAACACAACATCGAAGAGGAACAAAGTTGGAGGCTGACGCTACCTGACCTCGAGACTTACTACAAAGCTACCGTAATCAAGACAGTGTGGTATTGGTGAGATAGATCAATGGAACAGGACAGAGAGCCCAGAGATATACACATGTAAATATAAACAATTGACCTTTGACAAAGGGGCAAAGGAAATACAATGGAGCAAAGGTATTCTTTTCAACAAATGGTCCCCATGCAGAAAAATGAATCTGGACACAGGTCTCTCACTCTTCACAAAAATGAACTGAAAATAGATCACAGACACAAATGTAAAACACAAAACTATAAAACTCTTAGAAGATAACATAGCGGAAAGCCTAGACTACCTCGGGCATGGAGATGCCTTCTTAGATCCAACACCCAAGGCATGAGCCATGAAGGAAACCATCGACACACTGGACTGCATTGAAATGAAAAGCTTCTTCTGCGAAAGACAGTATCAGCATAATTAGAAGACAAGCCACAGACTGGGAGAAAATATTTGCTAAAGACATATCTGATAAAGGACTGTTCTCTAAAATATACCATAAAATACTCTCAACACTCAACTGGAAAGCCAACAATCCAATTAAAAACTGGGCCAAAGACCCGAATGGACACCTCACCACAGAAGACACAGAGATGGCAAATAGGCTGATGAAAAGACGCTCCACGTGATATGTCATCATCAGGGAAATGCAAATTAAAACATCGAGGCACCACCGCACGCCTATCAGAATGGCCAAAATCTCGAACACTGACAACACCAAAGGCTGGCAAGGATGCGAAACAACAGACACTCTTCATTCACAGCTGGCAGGAATGCAAAATGCTGCATCCACTTTGGAAGAAGGTTGGTGGCTTCGTACAAAACTCGTCACGTGATCCTGCAATCGCCCTCCGGCCATTGTCTTCCTTGGTATTTACCCAAAGGAAATGGAAACTTGTATCCACACAAAGTCTGCATGCAGATGCCTATAGCCGCAGTACACACACACACACACACACACACACACACAACTTGGGTTTGGAAGCAACCAAAGTGCAGGTGAGTAAGTAAACACACTGTGGTCCATCCAGGCAAATGGAATATTGTTTGGCACTAAATAGCAAAGAACTACCAAGCCATGAGAAGACAGGGAGGAAATTTAAATACATGTTCCCAAGTGAAGGAAGCTAATCTGAAAAGGATACATCGTGTCTGATTCAACTACAGGACAGTCTATAACACCCAGTGGTCCCCAAGAGTAGAGGGAGGGGTGAATAGACGGAGCCCAGAGAGATTTAGGGCAGTCGAACTACTCTGTATGACACCATAATGGTGGGCACTTGTCATTATACATTTGTCCAAACCCATAGAACGTACAACACCATGAGTGGACAGCGAGGTACATTATGGACTTTGGGTGATCATGAGGTGTCAATGCAGGCTTATCAATTGCAACAAATCGGTCAGTCGCTCTGGTGGGCGATGTTGATAATAGAAGAGGCTGTGGGTACGTGGGGGCGGGGAATGTATGAGAAATCTCTAGACCTGTTCCTCAGTTTTGCTGTGAGCCTTAAACTTCTCTAAAAAATAAAGGCTAGTAAAATAAATAAGCAACAACCAGACAAAATGTAGACCCGCGCCGTAAGGGAGACAGAGCGAGACCCCCGTGAGGTTTCTGAATACAGCCTCGCCTGGCCTCCCCCGGAAACAGCTATGGCCCACTTGCTTGCCTCGAGAGGGAGCCCTCCTGGAGGCAAATGCACCCCTATTCCTCCCCTATTCCGGGGGTACAACACTCCGACCCTGCATGAAAACACCCGCCCAAACTAATTAGTGCAAAGGAGAAACACTTGCTGGCTCGTTAAGGCACTGAATTTTGGGGCCGTTTGTTACATGGCATTAGAAGTGGGAACAGGGCATCAAGAGATGAGGACTCACACTTCCATCCAGCCAATAACAGTGTGGGATCTTGGAAGGTTATTTTGCTGTTTTGACTTTTCGCCACGTTTCGCACTGAGCCACAGACTCCTTTGGCCCTCAGGTCACCCAGTAACTTCCAGATATTTTCCCTTATAAATACAAGCCTGCCTTGTCTTCAGGGATGCTCCTGCCTAAAATATTTTTCTCTACTCTGTGGATATATATGAAGTACAGGCATAAATAAAGAAATACAGGAACAGATTTCTTACCCAGGAAGCTCAGAGCTTTACATAGTAATAAACATCTTGCTTCCTGCTTAAAATGCCCTCTGGGGAACTCATGGAGATGGTACATGTGTGCATTCAACTCAATTGTTCCTAAACTCATTCTGTTGTGCACCAGTGACAGATTGGTATCCGGAGTCGCCTTCCGGAGGGAGCCCCCACTTTCCTGCAGAGTCACATATGTGCAGGGTCTGGCTGAGCACAGCCGCCATTTCCGAGCCCTCTGGGGAGACCTGAAACCCTCGCCCCTGGTTGGGTCTCCCGTCGTCATCACTGAGCTTGTGCTCAGAGACATAGCTCTGCTCAAGCAGCCGGGAGGCGGAAGTGGCCACTTACTGAGAGGGGCAGATCCAGCATCTAGGTGGGCGATGACACCCCCAGTGCGTTCCAAGGACACAGACTGCCGGGCCCACCTTTCCAAGGACATTCAAGATGGTCAGACAACCTCGCCTTTGCCCCCCCTGGAAAACCAGCGTATGCATTTACTGTGATGTCAAGCCATCCCCTATCTTCTCACGGGGACCGTTTCTCTGGCCATTGACCTTGAAAAGTCGTGCCATGTGGGGACAGTTGGAAATCTGCACCCTTGTGCTGCTTCCCCGAATGCTCAGGGCGTCCTCCTCTAGAAGAATATAATGGCATGAAGGTCACCTGTTAAACATTGCACTGTTGGCATTATCTCAAATGCTGATGATTCAGAGGTCTGATTCCGAGGAAATTATCCCGCTCCTTTGGCAAAAATAAAGCTGAGTTTTGCATCACTGCAGCAGAACTGTGTCGTCGAGGGCTTCCCCCGCCCCCATAGAGGGAGGGACAGACCGCGGTATTCCATGAGTACCTGCTCTTTTACTCCAAAGATCCTCACCTTTTCCACTACTTAGTCATGTCGCCGCTGGACTGGTATTCACAGAAGGTTACCTGATCCACACGGGGCCGGTTATGTGAACAGGAAGCCTCCCCACGCGGAGAAAAGACAGCCCCTTAGCGGGACCTCTCCCGCACCGTCCGCGCACCGAGTGGTCCCCGCGCGACTCTTCCCTTTCTGACCACTCTGCACCCAATGCCAGACACATCTTGCTGAAGAAGGAGTAATCCTGTCATTTTTGTGTCCCTTCATCCCTATGGCCTCCAGAACACAGACCATCTCGGGGGCCGGCCTCCTGGGTTCCTGGGGTGGACCCCCACCCACTGCTCCGAGGTCTGCTTCACCCGCGTGTCCGTGACTTCCTGCTCCTTGTTTGTACTTCTCCACACGCCCAACTCCTTCACCCGCTTCAGTGTCCCCTCTGCCTGGACCATCTTTTCTTCCATCCGCTTGTCCACAATTCCGACCATGGGGTCCACCACCACTTTCCCCGTGATGCTATCTCTGACCCGCTCCAAAGGGAAAGAGTCGCTAGCCCTCTTGAATTTACAAAAACACTTTCTCCGCACCTTTTCTTGTATAAGGCAGGACCCGGCCTTACAGGTTCTGAGAGCCACATGGCACGTCCTCCGCTAGTGTGCATGGTCCTCAAGAGCAGGACTTTGCACGTCGCGATTAATGCATTTTGTGCCATCTGCGTGCGTTGAAGGACAGAATAAATCAATTTTCCCTTCTCCCCCACCTGCATGTATGAAATGGAGGACTCGATTCAATACAGTAAGACGTATATTAACAACAGGCACATTGATACTTAAATTTCATGTAACCGTCACAAAACCCTCGGAGCAAGACACCTATGTGTGGGATCACTAGACCCTTTGATAGTATGGGTTGAATAGTGTCCCCCTAAAAAGATGTTGAGGTTCTACTTCCCAACCTGGGAGTACGACCCTATTTGGAAATTGATCAAGTTAATGATCAAGTTAATGATCAAGTTAGGAAGCTTGCAAATGATCAAGTTAAGACGAGATCATTAGAGTGGACCCTAATGAGACAGGACTGGGTCCTTAACCAAAGGGGAAAGGTGGACACAGACGCTCACAGAGAGATCGCCAGGCGAAGGCAAAGGCAGAGATCGGGACAGTGCACCTGCAAGTCAAGGGGTGCCAAGGAGGGCTGGTGGACTGTCAGAATCCAGGGAAAAGCGGCTGCAACAGATTCTCCCTCACAGCCAACACCTTTGTGCTCACACTTTCAGCTTCCAGAACTGCACTACAACAATACACGTCTGTTGTTCCAGCCACCCAGTTGGGGTGACTTGGTTACGGCAGCCTAGGACACTAACACATATGGTGCGAATATTTTTACTTTGCAAGAACCTACCACACTGATTCCCAAAACGGCTGTATCCCTGAATTTCCACGCACAGAGCCTTTCAGTCTTGCCAGCTGTTGGCCTGATCAATCTCTTAAAGTTTATCCCTCTAGCCATGGTCATGGGATCTCATTTTTATTTTTTTTCCCCAATGACTTTTGACTGAGCGTTCTTCATGAACCTACTTGTTACCATCTTCGTATCTTCTTGGATGCACGAGCTGTGGACCTATCTTCCGCCTTTTGTTGATGTAATTATTTCATGTTACTGAATGGTAAGATACAATCTGGATACGAGTTTTTTTTTATTGAGTGTGTGTTTTACGGATGTTTACTCTCAGTGTGTGGCCTTGTGTTTCCACTGAATTATCTAAGTCTTTTGAACAGGAAAACAGTTTTCAATTTTGATGAATAACAGTTGATCACCATTTTTGATGGTTCATTCTTTTCAAGTAATAGGAAAGAAGTATTTCCTTAAGCCAAGGTCATAAAGATCTTCTTTTTTTCTTCTAGAAGTTTTATGGTCTTGTCTTTTATATGTAGTCCTTGACTTAGAGTTTCACGGATAGTGCAGGGTAAGAGTTGAGTTCATTGTTTTGCATATGGACATTCCATAGACCCACTGCCATTTATTGAAAAGAAAAATTCCTTCCCATTGAATTATTTGAGCATATATCTTAAAAATCAATTGATCTTACGAGCATATCTACTATTAGATTCTTGGTTCTTTTCCATTGCTCTATATGTCTATCCTTATAATTTATATTTTGTGATTGTAGCTGTATAGAAAGTCTTAACATCAAGTACAAGCACAGAATTCTAGAATTCCACGTTGACAATATTTTTCCTTCAGTACTTTAATAAAGACACTGTTTCCCTGTCTTTTCTTTTCCATTAGTTTTGACGAGGAATGGCTGTCCTCTTCATCTTTATTCCTCTATATAATTTTTGTTTGCAATCTGGAAACTTTAAACATTCTCTATTTATCACTCTTTTTAAGCAATTCGACTACGATTTTCTTCATTTCTCCTGCATTTGTTTTATGTTGTTCCAAAGCTCCCTGAGGGCTATCGCTTTTCTCAGCCACTTCTGTCTCTGTGTTTCATTTCAGTTAGCTTTCATCACAATGTCTTCAAGTTCCTAATCGTTTACTTGGCAGTATCTAATCTACATTAGTGTCATCCCTTGTATTTTCTTAATATCAGGAAATTCAGTTTTCATCTATAGAAGGTCAATGTGGACCATGTTTACCTCTTCCATGTCCTTTTTTATATTTTTTAATTTTTTTAATGTTTATTTTTGAGAGAGAGAGAGAAAGAGGAGGGGCAGAGAGAGAGGGAGACACAGAATCGGAAACAGGCTCCAGGCTCCGAGCTGTCAGCACAGAGCCCAATGCGGGGCTCGAACTCACAAACCGTGAGATCACGACCTCAGCTGAAGTCAGACGCTCAACCGACTGAACCACCCAGGCGCCCCTATACCGTCCATGTCTCTTCTTAACATGCACATCTACCTTATCCAGGTAACAGATGCCTCGGTACTCAAACCCACCGTGGTCTTGTATTGGTGGGGCCATGCAAGTTGTCCGTACTATTCGCAAGCACATCCACTTCCTGGATTGTCCTGTTGTGTCAAAAGCCAGAAGGAACTATTCGGTCCATCCATGAACTGAACACTTGGTTTATGGTGGAGCTCTGATCAGAGCTGTGGAAGGTGTTATTTGTGAGCAAACCAGCTTGATAAAATGCCCGTAAAACATCCACATGAAAGACTTCATTCACCCAAACTACTCGTCTCTGAAAATAACAAGCTCGTGCATTTTTACAAAGGATCACAGTGTTTGCAACCTTCCTTCCTTCCTCTCGATTGTTGTCCACAATGTGTTACGTTGTAGGCACGCAGATCTCACAGACCACCAGGAGCGCCACAAAAGTCGAGTGTCTGGAAAATGGCAGAGTCAAAACTGGCACGCAGATTCTCAAAGTCCCAGTTTCTGTTGCCTCCGTGTTCCAGCCGACAGCATCGGACTCTCCTGCCAAGCGTCTCACCAATTCTGGTCAGACCCCACCCCAGCTCTGTCCTGTCAAAATCTCTAGGAAGGAGACTTACGCTTGTCCATTTTTCAGCTGTTTACACAGAGTGACTGTCCCCTCTAGATTGTACGTTGTAAAACTTACGATCTTTCCGTAATGGGAGCCCTATTCAATTCTGATACCATGTTCCGCATGGACTAATATACTTACAACGCCATGCACAGAGGACTGGCTTTCTTTTCACCCTTTCGCTCATCTGTTTTTGTTTGTTTGTTTTATCAATTGTGCTGGATAATTTATACTAAGCTTCTAAGGCAGCGGATACCCTGCCTTTATGTATAGAACACAGCCAACACTCAGCAAGTGGGCAATATGTGCCTATTGTCAACGCAACGTCGATACGATAATATTAATACGATATGCAATGACATGCCGGAGAAGTCTGAATTTTATAGCAGCCCCCCAAATCTTAAGACTTCCAGGCTTCAGTGTCCCAGAGGTACCTGTGTCTTGCAGCTAACACATAAGTAAGAAGAAACACTACCCAATGTCCCAGGCAGGTGGCTGAGAAGTTACAAATCTCACCAATTCATACGATTTGGCTACAGAAGATAGTTAACCGTGAGACTATACCCCTGCTCTGCAGAAAAGCGTATACAATATTCACATGCAAGTAAATGCCTCCCCCGGTGCTTAAAAATAGTTCGGCCTGCTCAACTGCTTAAAAAATTGCCCTGTTGGGGCGCCTGGGTGGCGCAGTCGGTTAAGCGTCCGACTTCAGCCAGGTCGCGATCTCGCGGTCCGGGAGTTCGAGCCCCGCGTCAGGCTCTGGGCTGATGGCTCGGAGCCTGGAGCCTGTTTCGGATTCTGTGTCTCCCTCTCTCTCTGCCCCTCCCCCGTTCATGCTCTGTCTCTCTCTGTCCCAAAAATAAATAAACGTTGAAAAAAAAAATTAAAAAAAAAAAAATTGCCCTGAAATTACATTTTCTCTTTTATCTTCAAAGAAGAATCTCGCACGATGTCTACAAGCAAAATCATAAATTCCAAAGTAGTGAAGTCCACTTGATTGAGGCTGCTTTCTACAGCAAAATCTCTTTGTAAACACAAAGGTCTGGGACCAGAGACGGGCTGGCATGCCAGCAAGCATGATGGTGTGAAGTGTGCATCTTTCAGTGAGTATTTATTTCAGGGAGAAGTCGTTGACTTTCCGTATGAGCCTCACAGCTGTTTTGAAATCTGCATCGTCCATAAAGCGACCTTTCCTCTTCTCCACCTCCACGCCTTTTTCGGGGTATCCCACACTATTACTCATGTGCAAAAATGGCCAATCTTAGTAATTTTCCAAACAAAAAAATATGGTTTGGCAATCAAGCAATTTCTTTAGTAAGGTCTCAACAGTCCAACTGTAGCATTCTGCAGCCAACCTTTGTTGCGCTGGCCAGCACTGTCTGTCGAGCAGAAGCTTTTATTTTGATAACTGCAGGTCAGTAAATATTTGATTTTGGAGAGTTAAGATGGCCCAGGGATTTTTCAAATGTCTCCTCAGGTCAGCTAATATTTATTTTGGCCGCAAAAACAAAACAAAAGGTCTTGAGCCTTTGGGGGATGGCGTTTCCAACTCAAAATTAGAAGGAAAGTCATTTGGTAAATAAATGCTAAGCATGTTGTAACACATGTTTTTTGGTTTTTTTTTTTTTTTTGTCATTTACATGTATATTGGGAGAGAGAGGGAGAGAGAGAAAGGAAAGAAAGGGAACACAGAACAAAAAGTCCAAATTTCTAGGACAAAACCTCGCCCCTTCTACAGCTGTGTCTCAGCTCCTGCCCTCTACTCTCTGCGTATCTGGAATCCTTCCACCTTTCAGAAAAGGACTCTCAACACCTCCTCTCTGCACATGTCCACTCTCTCTAGCACGTTGTTTCCGTCACTTGGAAGCCGGCCTCTTCCATGACCTGCACATAACCCTGTCACACGCTGCCTTGTGACATCCCCAGTCCTGTTAGGTTTTGTCTCTGTGCACCTGTGTCTGTCTCGTGTCCTCTCCTGGGTATTTGCCAGGTACAGGGATCAGGCCTGTACAGCTTTGTGTTTCCTCCCGTGAGATCACCCAACAATGAAAGAGCATTTCAACCATTTTTCACCAACTGTGAAGTCAAACCCATGTTGGTCAATTCAAACGTGGCACGGTTGGAGGCTACATATTCCCTGTGAGCAAGCACAATTATGGAGGGATTCACTGCCATGCATCTCTCTTCAAAACTTGCAGGAAAACATTCTTGCCTTGGCTCCTTGTATTTTCTGTCCCACTGCTGCTTTGTTTTGCATTTTCCATTAGAAGTCCAAGAACTGCAACAAGCAGACGTTCCTCAAATGAGCAAAGGGGAACATCCTACGGGATGCCACGGCCTTTCACGTTGGCAGGAGACAGAAAGTTCACGAACACTCATCCCAATGTGCACGGAGCCGGCCCCGAGCCCAGTAACTTGGTGGGCAGACTAGACACTGAAGGGGAGTTCTGAAACTTGCTGTGTTAAGCAGAATCGTCTCTGTTGACCACAGCCCACGCCTTCCCCACCACACCCCAGTTGCATTCTGCAGCCATTGTCGGGCAGGAGCGGAAGTGAGGTGTTTTACGTAGCTACTTTGGAGTGATTCCCTGGGAATCGGTTCAGACTCCCTCTCTGTGCCAAAATGAGCTTGTTGACATCACCTGGCCTGTCACCTAGATGTATATACAACAGATTTTAAAACAGATTCTGTAAGCTAAACTATGTAACTTTGTCCTTTAATGATGGACCGATTATTCTTCCAATGACCTCACTTTCACCGATTCTGAAAGACTGGAGGACACAGAAAGAGACTCAAAGGCAAATTGGACACATGTGCCGCGACCGATCCTTCTGGGTAAAATCTACTGGAGCAGCAGGACGTCCATTCTGCACACCGTGGTCTTTGGCTGCTTTGCTGACCATCTTGAAGCATTAGCACCCTACACAGGATCAGGCGACCACATGTCCTCACTGCTAGCTGCGGCTTCAGCTGCTTTGATAAGTCAGCTACCCTCTTGGACGTGTTAGCCTTTACATTGTGTCGGAGGGAGCCCTCTCTGCCACACTATCCCTTGTCTCGACGCGAGTTGGGTTCCACATGGATGATAAACCCTATACTGAGTCTCTACGCCAAGGCGCAGAGAAAGAACCCTCTTGAAACCCTATCATCACGATGGCTACCATTTATCAAGCACCTACGCTATGGCAGCCTCCGAGTTAGATCTCTCCCTCCATGAAATACACCAACAAACGTACCGAAGAAGCAATTGAGGTTTCCGTGACCTGAACGTCTTGCCTGGTATCATTCATCTATTCAGTGGAGCCTTCTGGACCCAGACGTGGCCGCCCAGTTCAAAAGCCTGGCCTCCTCCTGAGCTTCAGCTCTTATGAAAGTTGGTTTTGGTGTTTTACTTTGTTTGGCGAGACACATTTTTTGACACCTGTGTTCTTGTTGTCAGAGATTCTCTTATGAAAACAGGACCTGATTTCCTAAGGTGCAGTGCAAGTATTTTTCATAACAGCCGCTTAAATTGACATAATACCTGTGGATGTGCTAGCTTTTATCTAGCGTTACGCTGAAATAAAACTGGGCATTAAAAATGCGTTTTGTCAACTTTCCACAAAGAACGTGTATTGATTTTTTAAATCGGAGGAGAGAAAGCGTTGTTTCAAACTCTCATGTCTGCATTCAATAAAGACGTGAAAGATGTCAGTGACGTTCTGGGTGCTGGGCTGATCTGGTGTATATATTTAATCTAGTTTATTTTAATTTTTAAATTTTTTTTTAACGTTTATTTATTTTTGAGACAGAGAGAGACAGAGCATGAACGGGGGAGGGTCAGAGAGACAGGGAGACACAGAATCGGAAGCAGGCTCCAGGCTCTGAGCCATCAGCCCAGAGCCCGACGCGGGGCTCAAACTCACGGACCGCAAGATCGTGACCTGAGTTGAAGTCGGACACTTAACCGACTGAGCCACCCAGGTACCCCTTAAATTTTTTTTTAATGTTTATTTATTTCTGAAGGACAGAGAGACAGAACGTGAGTGGAGGAAGGGCAGAGAGAGAAAGAGAGAGAGAGACAGAGTGTGAGTGGGGGAGGGGCAGAGAGAGAGAGAGAGACAGGGAGAGAGACAGACAGAATCTGAAGCAGGCTCCAGGCTCCGAGCTGTCAGCCCAGATCCCGACGCGGGGCTTGAACTCACAGACCATGAGATCATGACCTGAGCCGAAGTCAGACGCTCAACCGACTGAGCCACCCAGGCGCCCCTAATCTAGTTTATTTTAAACTCAACTCTGAGGTGGATGGCATTTGCTGCATGTATTTATTTACGTTTTAATGAAGCATTTGTGGTGAGGAGTGTTAAGTAACTTGTTCAAACAGCCGCTGTGCGTGGAGCTAGGACTTCGGCCGCCCTCCCGCCCTGTGCACCGCCTTCCACGGACCTTTGCTTTTCAGGCCTGCACGTGCCCAGGAAGGAAGTAAGAATCGTGTAGAATCACAGATTCTGATTCAGTACATCCAGAGAAACGCCTGAGAATTTGCGTGTCTGTGGGGCTCCCGGGCAAGGTTGCTGGTGTGAAGCCACACTTTGGGTGGCAAGGGGCTCTGCATATTGCTAAAGCACATTTTCTAGAAATTTAAGAATCTCTTAGTTCTTTGTTTGCTTATTATTTATTTTTGGGGGAGAGAGGCAGACAGACAGACAGACAGAATGTGAGCAGGGGGGGTGGCAGAGAGAGAAGGAGACACAGCATCCAAAGCAGGCTCCAGGCTCTGAGCCATCAGCACAGAGCCCGACGCAGGGCTTGAACCCACAAGCCGTGAGATCACGACCTGAGCTGAAGTCAGACGCTGAACTGACTGAGCCCCCCAGGTGCCCCTAGATTCTCTTAATTCTCATTTTTGTGGCAGTACCTTCTGATCTTCTAGAATATTCCCTACAATTTCAAGGAGAAACCCATTTATTAATTAAGCAACTGAGACTCCTGTAATTCTCACAGAGCTTCTGTGAGAATTAATTGAGTTAATGCAAGAAAAGAGTAAAAGTCTTGGGATTATTCTTAGCACATAGGAAGCATGTATGATTGACATTATGATGAACTAGAAATAATGGACTTAAGTTAGTGACATCAACACTGACCTGTACAGAACGACAGAGTAAAACCAGGTAAAGAACGTGAGATTTTATCAGCAAATGACTCCATGGGAACCAATGGTATCTTGGCTGCCCAAACACAAAAGCAGCAGCCTTGGGTTCCATTACAAAAAAAGAAAAAAAGGCATATTGCCCTAGACATTGGTCAGGAGCCACCTTGGGGCTGCACTTGAAGAAAGATAGAGTCAAACCTGTGCGTTTTCAGAGAAAAGTAATCATCTTGGTGAGGGGAGTGTAAGGTCAAGTCCTTTACATGTTCTGCTAATATTAGCCGAGTCCCCATCTAGATTCACATCAAGCACTGTACGAGTTGTTGGGGCACAAACATAAGTAAGCATACTCCTTAATGTCAAGGCTCTAGGTGCTATCACTGAAGGACGTGAGACAGTTAATGTAGAGGTTGTGAGAGAAGAAAGAAGACAGGTCTGAGCGGTGCCTTTGGGACATAGACACGTAGGCATGACAAACATGGGAGGCTTGTTCTCGGTGGCCCCATGAGGTTGCTCTCTTGCTTATTATATTTAACTTCCAAATAATATAAGGAAAATGTATTGTCATTCTCATAGTTAGTTGAGTTATATACATAATAAACACCCATTCGAATAAGTTGAGTCAACGCAGAAGAGTCTAAAACACTGTGACAACAGGTGTTAACAGTTTTGATTTGTTTGATCCACAGTGTTGATGCTTTCACATGTTAAGGAAGAATTTCGTTAGCTTAGATGATCCAACAATGACTTTTTGAAGCAGCGGGTTCCCTCTCCCTGAGAATCATCAGTGGGTTGTCACGTTGCGAAGACACAATGGCAGTAGGTTGCGTGTTGGGAATAAACGCATGGTGAGGATCCTCTTAGCTCCGGGATTCCTAACACACACTTTTTAAAATTAGAACTGACAGTGAAAGGCAATTCTAGATACCCTAAAGCTAAACAAATATACCAAAACATTGTCCACTGGTACTTGAAAGGGAACGGGAGAAGCTGGGAAGGTCTCTTGGAGTAACTGGGCGCTGGGCTTTTGAGGATGAAGAATACCAAAAAATACAGTGATTCTCAACAACTGAGGCCGTCAACTTGAAAATCTATGTGTAGGTACTGTCTCTATTGTCCTAATTAGTTCCGAATGAAAACAGAAATTGGGACTGTTTGGAATTGTGTTTCAAAGTAGAAACATTTCTATCGGGACTGTCACCAGTAGTTCTTGACGAAGGCACAAGATAATGATATTTCATTCTTATATGTTTTGCTCTGCTCTTTGCAATCCTTCTATGAGTACCGTCAGAGAGAGGATGATCAATCTAGCTTTTAATCTCCCAAAATATTATGGATAAAATCTACCCTTACTTTGTTTTTAATCTTTCCTAAGTGTATTTGTTTTTGAGAGAGAGAGACAGAGAGAGAGAGAGAGAGAGAGAGAGAAAGGGAAACACATAATCGGAAGTGGATTCCAGTCTCTGAGTTGTCAACTCAGAGCCTGATGTGGGGCTGGAACCCACGAACTGTGAGATCACGACCTGAGCCAAAGTCAGACGCTCAACCGACTGAGCCACCCAGGTGCCTCTACTCTTACTTTTAATAATTAAAAGCCAAGTGCTTCATTACAGAGACATTTTTCACTGATTTTCTTAAGTTTTGAATAACAATCATCTTGTACGTAAAAGAAGTTAGTTTAGAAATGGTTGTTAAAGTTTGCTTCTTTTCAATTAAAAAAAGAACCAAGAGCTGGAAATAAGCGATGACCCCTGCAGTTCACGTTCATTAGTATTAAACAGCCTTAATAAGAATGTGTACTAAGAAAGTCTCCTTCCTAATGCTGGGAAGTCAATACCTTGAGTCGTATGCAAAGGCTTTTAAAGTAAAACAAAACTAGTTAGTATCCACAGCAAGGCTTCTTGTTTGCACAAGGACAGCATAAGCAGCTATGTGTAAGTCCAGAGGAAGAATACCTTGTAGGTACTCAGGCTGCAGTCCTCTGGAGGCTATAGTTCTGCCTCATCAAGCACTAAGTTCCACACCCCACAATGTGGTGAATAACAGGCACTTGGCTCTGAATCACTCCAATTACTTTAAAGAATTAAGCGTTCAAAAATAAATCACGGGCTAAACATCATTTTCATCTCGTATAATAGAATTATGAAAATAACAAGCAAGGGTTTTTGTTTGTTCTTGGGAGTGTTGGTGTAGATGCCCGGTAACACTTGGTATGTGTGTGTTTTCGTTTGATCGATTCAAAGCACTGTGTTTAACTGCTGCCCTCAGGTCTTCCCCGCTTTCCCTTATAACTAATGACGTAGAACCATCTTTCATAGCCTTGTGGACGTTGGCGTATCTTCTTTCATGAGGTGTCTGTTTACGTCTTACGCTCACGTACGTTGAACTTTTCTCCCCTTAATACTGAGTTGTACAAATGCTTTGTGTCATCTAGATAGAAACTCCTTTCCAGTTACATGGATTGAGAATGCTTTCTCCCAGTCAATGGCTTGTCTCTTCATTTTCCTAACCATGTCATTTAAAGAGTAGAAGTTTTTAACTTCAAGGAAGATAAATGTACACATTTTATTTAATTTTTTAAATTAATTCATTATTTTATTTGTTTATGTTTTTCTTTTTCAAATATTTACTCAAATTCTAGTTGGGTAACATACAGTGCAATATCGGTTTCAGGAGTAGAATTCAGGGATTCCTCACGTACACACAACACCCAGTGCTCATCACAAGTGCCCTCTTTAATGGCCATCACTCATCTAGTCCATCCCCCACCCACAACCTTCCATCAACCCCTCAGTTTGTTCTCTATCTTTAAGAGTTTCTAATGGTTGTCTCCCTCTCTCTCTCTCTCTCTCTTTCCCCCCTTCCATAGGTACACCTGTTTTGTTTCTTAAATCCCACATATGGGTGAGATCATATGGTATTTGTCTTTCTCTGATTGACTTATTTTGCTTAGCACAATACACTCTAGCTCCATCCAAGTTGTCACAAATGGAAACATTTCATTCTTTTTGATGGCTGAGTAATATTCCATTATATATATATATATATATATATATATATATATATATATATATATATATATAAAAGAGGTGGTATATCTATATAGATATACCACCTCTTTTTTATCCATTCCTCAGCCGATGGACATTTGGGCTCTCTCCATAGTTTGACTATTGTTGATAACGTTGCTATAAACACCAGGGTGCATGTGTCCCTTTCAATCTGTAATTTGGCATCCTTTGGGTAAATACTTAGTAGTACAATTGCTGCATCTTCAAGTAGTTCCATTTTTAACTTTTCAGGCGCCTCCATACTGTCCTCCAGAGAGGCTGCACCAGTTTGCATCCCCACCAACAGGGCGAGGAGGGTTTTCCTTTCTCCTCATCCTCGCCAACACCTGTTTGTTGTGTTGCTAATTTTAGCCATTCTGACAGATACGAGGTGATATCTCATAGCGGTTTTGATTTGATTTGTATTTCTCCGATGATGCGTGATCTTGAGCATCTTTTCATGTGTAGGTTGGCCATCTGGATGTCTTCTTTGGGAAAGTGTCTATTCATGCCTTCTGCCCATTTCTGAACTGGATTATTTGGGTTTTTTTGGGGGGGGGTGTGTTGCAGGTAACCATCAAAGTCCTAGATGAGCACATAGGCAGCAATCTACCTCGGCATAGCAACTACTTACTAGACACATCGTCAAAGGCAAGGGAAACAAAAGCAAAAAGGAACTATTGGGATTTCTTGAAGATAAAAGCTTCTGCACAGAGAAGAAATCAATCAACAAAACTCAGAGGCAGTCCATGGAATGGGAGAAACTATTTACAAATGACCTATCTGATAAAGCGTTAGTGTCCAAAACCCATAAAGAAACTTATCAAAGTCAACACCCCAAAATGTATACATTTTAACGATATCTGCTTTTTTTTTAGCTTAAGAATTCTCTGCCTACTTCAAAACTGCAGAATTTTTCTTTGTTTCATACTAGAATTTTTTAGAGTTTTACTATCTCCACTTAGGTCCATGATCCTAGAAAGTCTTTAGATCAGTTGGTGCAAGTCTCCCAGCTCTTCCAACTTTTCAAACTATTTTAGATACTTTTAATTTCCATATCATACACACACACACACACAAACACACACACACACACACACAGACACACACTATACTATATATATATATATAGTATGGATATGTGTATATGTATATGTATGTATGAATTTTTAAATAGCCTAACAACCACTTCAAAAAAGCCTTCAGGAATTTTTATTCGGATCATATTCAATCTATAGGCCAATTTGGAGAAGACAGGTATCTTGACAGCATTTACTATTTCATTTTATGAACATGGTCTGTCTCTTCACATACACTTTTCTGTCTTCTCTCAATAACGTTTGTCATCATTTTTGACATCCTCAACATCTTTCATAAAATGGATTGCTAAGGATTACTGAGGCTATAGTAAATGGTATTTTGTGTTTCATTTTCCACTCGTTTGAGTTTTAGATAGGATACCATTATCTTACAGCCTTGATACGTTGAACAGAAGAGGTGAGAGCAAACACCCAAACCTTGCTCAGTCTCAAGAGGATTGCAGTCAGTAGTTTGCCATTAAATGTGACATTAGGGCGCCTGGGTGGCTGAGTCGGCTGGTGTCTGACTTCGGCTCGGGTCATGATCTCGAGGTTCTTGCGTTCGGGGCCCGCATCGGGCTCTGGGCTGACAGCTCGGAGCCCGGAGCCTGCTTCAGATTCCATGTCTCCTTTCCTCTCTGTCCTTCTCCAACTACTTCTCTCTCTCTGTCTCTCAAATAAATAAACATTTAAAAAAGTGTGACATTAGCTGTTGGATGAAGGTTTCTTCTCTTCTTCTTTGCTGAGAATTTTTTCACCGATGGGTAGCTGCTACACTTTAATGCTGAACACACATACACCTATGGAAGACGTCTAGAATTAAATGAACTTAGATCTAATAATCTATTATTTCTCTATTATGGTTCTTTCAGCTAAGCTTTAGTTCATTCACAAAACTACTCCAAATGTTACCATGACAACATTGGTCTTGTCTTTTACGTCATATTAGTCAGTGGCAGCTGCATAACAAAGTACCAAAGGACTGGGAGGCTTAAACAACAAGAAATTTCTTTTTTTTAATGTTTTTACTTTGAGAAAGAAAGTGAGCATGAGCCATGCACTTGTGAGAGCAGGGCAGGGGCAGAGGGAGAGGGAGAGAGAGAATCCCAAGCAGGCTCTGCGCTGTCGGCCCAGAGTCTGATGCGGAACTCCATCCCATGAACCGTGAGATCATGACCTGAGCCAAAATCAAGAGTCAGACACTTAACCAGCTGAGCCACACAGGTGCCCCAAACAACAGGAATTTATTTTCCTGGGGGCTGAAAGTCCAAGATCAAGCTGTCGTACAAGTTGGTTTCTCCTGAGGCCTCTCTCCTTGTCTTGCAGCCAGAGAACCTTCTGGCTGGGGTCTTCCCAATGTGTGTGGACACCCTGGGTCTCTCCCTCTTCTTCTAAAAATACCACATCTGTTGGATCGAGACCAACTCTTATGACCTCCCTTAACCTTGCTTACCTTCTTAAAGGCTCGGTCTCTAAATACAGTCACCTTGGCGGTTAGGACTTCAATATCTGAATTTGGATGGGAACAAAATTTATTCCATAGCAACCACTCAAAATATTTTAATGCCATTCAGAAAGTATGTTCATGGGCAAGAAAAAAATTCATGGGAAAGTGTTCTATTATCATAGCTCCATATATCTCAATTTCATTTAATCTCAGATGTCCCTGAGTGTAAGTTGAATTCTACTTTCTGAAATATTAGGATGAATAGGGACACCTGGGTGGCTCAGTCGGTTCAGTGTCCGACTACTGATTTTGGCTCAGGTCATGATCTCACGGTTCCTGAGTTGGAACCTGGCATCAGGCTCCACGCTGACAGCACAGAGCCCGCTTGGGATTCTCTCTCTCCCTCTGTCTCCCTCCCCCTCCCCCTCTCATCTCTCTGCCTCTGCCTCTCAAAATAAAGCACACACAGGTACGTGAACGTGGCTTATGGACCAGAGCCAGCTGAGAGAAGAGAATCTGGGAATCCCCGCTATGTGAATAGTGAAGGACTGAATTTAAGTCCCAGGGAAGGAAACATTTTTTAGAAAGCACCCACCTAGAGGAGATTCCCGGCAAGGCGGGGAGGCTGGGCTGGGAACAGGTGCGTCTGAGGGCAGAAGAAAGCAAGCATCAGTGGTAGCAGGTGCCGAGAGGACGCAGCCTCAGGTCACCCAGAGGGACACCTTCGTAAGTGATGTTTCGTACATTAGCTCTATGCATGGAGTGCTGCTTCTCTCTTATAAATGATAAGGACTGCAGGTGAAGTGGGTACACGCCAAAGAAGAATATACCGTGCAACTCACTGCTTTGCTCAGACCAAAGTAGTTCGCCTATAAGAGAATTTACTGCGTTAACTGATTCTTCTTAGAGAAAATCGAATCTACTCTTATTCATTGGATTCGTTTCTGGAAATGACTGTCCTAGAGTGTTCCAAGCTCGGAGAATTCTTGCTCTCACCATTCCAGAGCAATCGTGACCTCGCGGAAGAGGTTCCATTGGGGGACCGTGAGCCTGAGGAGGACACACCTTGGGGCCGAAATGCCTGGCCCCTCCCTGGGCCTGCACACCATTCTCCTGGCATTGACCACCCTCTGTTCAGCGTTGCAGAGTTAGCAGGGCACGTATCCTAACCTCCACCCTGAGGAATCTCAAGGAGCAGACGTGGAAACAATTAGCTCTGTAAATCATGTATCACTGGTTGTATGGACACCCGGAAGACTGGAAAACCAAAGAGCACAATGGAATCTGCACGCCAAGAGGTGGGGCCTCTGGCCAGAAAGACAACGGCACCATCTAGAACATTCTGTGGCTTTGTTCATTCCGACCCAGGTGGAGCACTGAAACATGGCAGGCGGCTCCGGTGGGTGGAGATTAAAAGACTCGCGCTGTGGACGGTTGGCGGTGTTCTCTCTGTTACCTTGGGCAAGTTACCTAACTTCTCTGGGCTCGAGTTGCTCATGTAAATAAAAGAGATGATAATAGTTAATCAGCAAACACATTTGCGAGGACGAAATGTGTTAAGCGGTTGACGTACAATAGGTCCTCACAAATACTGACTATGAATAAAATACGAAAACAAGCAAAACGTGACCTGTTATCATTACTCACATGATCACCTTTACTCACTTCATCTGAACCACCCCCGTAGTGTGTGTGTATCGATTTTTCTCATGAGGAAACTAGGGGGCTCGTTCAGAATCACAAGGGTCATTAGGTGGCAGAGCCCGATTTTCCAGTCTCGGGTGCTTTCTAGCACAGTCCCCTGGGGGCGGAGGAAGGAACACAGTCAGAGCAGGAAACGGGTGATGGCGTGCAGCTAGTGGTCACCAAACGTGGTGGTGACGGGCACCAGCCTGCATGAGAAGTTGGGCTTGATTTGCAAGATGTCCGGGCACACGGAGTATGCAGGTAGCAGCTGCGTTTCAAGGTCTGGGAGCCGGAGAGCAAGCCAGGTTTCTGACTTGCCAAGGCCACAAATCCGTACGGAGTGACTGAGAGATTTGAACCCGGGTGTCTACTTCTAAGGATGACGCTCTTCTGCTAAGGCAGAAAGAGAAGAAAGCAGAGGTGTGACCGGCTAAGAGGAGGGCTCAGGCAAAGGGTCAGAGCGAGGCTGGACAAAACGTGACGGGCTCTGCCTCAGGGGCCAGTTACACTAAGCGGCCTCTGGAAACCCCGACTGACCCCCCGACCTTGAGTCCTGACCTTGTGGACTGTCCCCCTGAACGGCACCTGACGCGGACAAGGTTGAGCAGGTACTAGAAGCTCTCCGGCTGCCCAGTAATGGCCCTTAATACGTTACCAACCGCGTGTGCGTGAGACGGTCCATGATGTCCCGCTTGTAAGGCTCAATGCACTCTCCCGTCAGGCTCCATCGAGTGCGGTCTACCCACAGCAGCGCAGTTACATTTATTAGATTTTGCAAATGCAAGACTAGGGGGCGGAAAACAGGGAAGGACGGAAAAGGAAACCCTGACCCAAGTCACTGAGATGTCGCGGGTGAGAGAATCCTCGCCTGTAGGACGTGGGTCAGCTGGTTGGCCTTCGCGGGACGGTCCTACTTCGATGATGCAGAGAGCAGCGCATAGTGTGGCCGCAAGGGATCTGTCCTGGGCCTCTGACCCCGGCAGCTGTAAGGGGCCGTGCGGGGTGCGCGGGGACTGCGGGCGGTGGGGTCTCACGGGGCTCACTTTAGAGCAGATTTAAGAAGACGCAACTCTCAAGTGTGGTGGGTAACACCCCTGACCTTGTGGGCTGGGCAGAGTGGGGTGTCTCCGACGCCCCGTCCTCCCCCAGGGCGCATCTGCCCCCCTGGGATGCCATGAAGTCCTCTGAGAGATGGGGGGAGGCTTCAGTCCAGAGGAGCAGACAGCCCCAGAGTGAGAGCTTATCAACCCAAGGGGAGTCCGCGGAGCAAAGAGGCTTTCACGGCCCAGCACGTCAAAGCCCGTGTCACCGTGCTCTGTGACAGCTCCACGGAAAACTGCTGCCTACTGAGGCCTCTGGGTGGGTGGATGGGTCGGCCGATGGGTTGCCCAACTTTCCCCACGGGAGCGAAAGGCGGCGCGTGTGTGTAAGGGGGGGCGGGCTTCAGGGAGGAGCAGACAGGACCCATGCTGCCTTGACAAGTGACAAGGCTGCCCGCTTCCCTTTTCCCAACCCGGCCCAAAATGCCCAAAATGCCCCTCTCTCTGCCCAAAATGCAACGGAGCAAAAAGGACGTGTTCTCTACTCCCCCTTCAGTCGTGGCGAAGGTGGCCCCCGTCGTGAGCCGAGGGGAAACACAGAGCAACCCGCGGAGGGGAGACTGGAGGGTGAGCCCAGTGGTTCTGGTCTCCGGCAGCCCCCCCTCCCCCCGCCGTTCACTTGCCCTCGTTCTCTGAAAGCCAGGAGACCTCCCAACGCGAGCCCGGGCCAGGGCAGCACATCCCAGAGGCGGCCACGCCCGGGGATTTTCCAGGGATCGCGAGCAATTAAAGGCCACATACTTTTCCACTTGCAGCAGGCAGCTTCCAGGGCGATCCCGGAAGGACTGGGGTGACACCGTTCAAGAGCGCAGCTGCTCCCGTCCTGGAAGGAAGCGGCGGGGCCCGCGGTGGCAGCTGGTGCCCGGGCCCACCCTTCTTGGGTCGCTGTACAGAGTCTCGTGGCCTTGGGGGCCGCGGGGTGTGCCCGGGCGTGGGCACAGAGGCCTCTGACGGTGACCCGGCTGGAGGGCTTGGGAATGAGTGTCTGGACGTATTTATCACTGGGCACGGTCACCTTCTCCCCCTTGGGCGGGATGAGAAGCCTCCGTGGAGAGCAGTTCAGGTTGCCTGACAGGCTCCACGTGTCCCCACTGCCCTGCTGTCACTGTGCGTGCGGACGTCCCTATTCCCGGGTCCTTCCCCGCAGCCCAGGCAGGGGAGAGGACGAGAGGTCTCTCCGGCCCCCGGAGGGGCTGGCCCTTCCCCACGTCCACACATCCACACGGGGCAGGGAGGATTTTCAGGACAAATGAGTCTCAGGAAGTGTCCCAGAGGCTGTTACACACGCTGGTCAACCGGTCTACCAGAGCAAAGGCCTGCGTGCACCAAGAGCAGGGCCGCCTCGAATCTCTCAGAGGTGGGCAATGGTGGGTCCTCCAGGGTCAACATCCCTGTTGCCGAGAGATGGTGACACCAGGTCTGACCCCCAACTACTGACAGCAGAGAATGAAGTCGCAACTCACTCTTGTGTGTCAGCAGGAGGTGAGCCCAGCCCCAGACTTCACAGGCAGCCTGACAGGGGCCCACTCCTCTCACGTTCTCTCCAAAGAACATCCCCCCCCCACCCCAGACCAAGCACATGCTTGGAGAAAGGCCTGGATTACTGATGTGAAGGCGGAGCCTGATAACCAGCTTCAAGAACTTCAGAAAACACAACAATTTGGTGCCTAGTTTCCTCACAGACAAGTTGAAAGAAATCCCAATGAGACGACCCCGAGGAGCCTTCTAGGGCAGAAACCCTCTGAATTGATAAAAATCAACATAATCACAGGCGCTTTAAAAAAGAGAGGGAAGGGGGCACCTGGGGGGCTCAGCCGGTTAAGCGTCTGACTCTCGACTTTGGCTCAGGTCACGATCTCACGGTTTGTGGGTTCCAGCCCCGTGTCAGGCTCCAGGCTGACAGTGTGGGGCCTGCTTGGGATTCTCTCTCTCTTCCTCTCTCTGCCCCTACCCTGCTCATCTCTCTCTCTCTCAAAATAAATAACCATGAAAAAAAATTTTAAGACAGAGGGAAAAGTTGGTTTTCCTAAAAGAGAGAATGTAATGGTGATGTCTGTTTTTTGGAAAATAAACTGATGGTGACTTCGGGTTTCAGGACTTGGTGCAGATGTCTCCAATTTGTCTATGAATCCCGGGTCACTGGGGAGGTGACAGGTGTGTTGTGTTTCTACCCGAGGGTCTGAGAAAAGCTTTTGGAAGTGGCGGTGGTGGGCGAGTTGTATCTAAAGAAATGTTCTTGGGCTTGTCTGCCCTGGGCAGATCTCGAAGGAAATTCTCGCCTGGCTTTCGGCACCGAGGGAGGCAGGTGCTGGCTTTGCCCTGTGGGATTACCCGGGCTGTTTTCATGGCCGACTGTTCTGGAGGCATCGGACGGTGGTCAAAGACAAGGGCGGAAGGGAAAGGAGACCTTCACGAAGCCCGGTGACACAGATCAGGAAGGGAAGGTGAGCATCTGGGGAAACCGGCTGGATGACAGGGCGTAATACAAATGGCGTTTATCTAGAAAGATCTGTGCACCGTGCAATCGGCATCCTACCTCCACCGCATCAACCAGCTGCCTGACTTCGGGGTGCTGGCTCCACTCTCTGGACACTCAGGACTTTGTGCGTAGGAGGGGGGCTCAGACGGCAGTGACCTGCCACCTCAGCTTGCCCGCCGCCTGCTCCTCTCTGGTGCCAGCTCTCCCCGGGCCAGACAGGGTTTTCGGATGTGCTGGCCTCCACGCAGCAGACGTCAGGACTCCCAGACCCGGCGGGGGAGCAGAGCAGCCGCCGGAAGAAACACGCCCATTGGATTCCAGCTATTTCCAGGCCCGGTGCCACCCACGCAGCCTTGGCAGGGCCCCGAGGGAGACGCCTGCAGCTGCGGCAGGGGCACTTGGACGGCTCCACCCGCCAGCGCTCAGAGGCAGACAGCACCCCCCACGGCCCAGCCAAGGGGTGTCACACACCTTCAAAGGGAATCTCTTCTCGTGAGCCTGTGCTTTGCAGGGGCGGGGAAGGTATCCTGATGCCCTGGGCACGCACGATGGGCCACCCCGAGCCTGGCTGGCCTTCCCTGCGTCCGGGGCACCTGTGGCCCCGCGGGGTTGGCCACAAACGCACACTACCACCTTATACCATGGTGGGTGGCCGCATGGGGCCCCGGTAGAAAATGCTAGTGACAAAGGTGAGAAAACGCATGAGGAGAACCGTGACACTGAACAGCGTCTTACTCAATTTCTACTTCTTGAACATATCCTTTGGAAGGGACGTACTCCATCCCTAACAATACTGGTGGCCCACATTACAAAAATGGTTCCACAGCCTGCGGTTTCTACGTTACCGCCCCCACTGTCCACCGGAGGAGGCCGCGCCTTGGGACGGCCAACGAGTGTGTCGGAGGTCCCAGACATCGGTGAAGGAGGAACTGGAGGATTCTGGCGTTGAGTGCAAATACTCGGCCCCTTTCCCACAGGCGCATGCCTGTGACACCCCTCGTCTTCGAGGTTCAATTCAAACGCCACCTGCCGTCCAGGCTGCCCCAAATTCCGTAACTAACCGCTGATTTGTCCATCTTCGCGCAACATTCTCCGACTTGTCTACATTTAGTCCTACAGACAATGCTATCTGCTAATTAATCATTACATGGGTCTTTTGTTTATCGTTTTTTTGTTTCTTGGGGGTTTTTTTTTTTTTTGGCCTTCAAGAATGATCTACCTGAGAGCAGAGACCAAGCCTGCATATCTATACACCGCTGTCTGCACAAAACACGCATCATGACAAATGTGCTATGCTCATTGTGTGTCGTGTGCCTCTCCCGCCGCCCAAAGGAACCTGCACGTTTTATGTTAAACAAAGTCCGGTGACATATGTATTTTCCTAAGGGCAGTAGCATTTTATTTCTGAAATCTATTTGATTTCTTCCTATGGCTGCTATGGAAGCACAACAGTTTTGGTGAGGAAAAAAGAAATGTAGTCTATATTAAGATAAAGAGCGGAATGATATAAGCAATGTACATTCTTTTCCCCGGACTGTTTGACAATAATGGGTTCCGGCCGCCACTCGAAATAGGAACATGATCTGTGCTTAAATTAGGTGGCTCCAGAACATAGCTCCTTAGCCAGCACGACTTTCTTTAAGGAAGAAATTTTTACTGTGTCTGGAAGGAAGTGTTCATCTGACACACATTTATGTGTCTCGTACGATGCATAGACATTATGGAAGCTGAGATAGATACCAGATGAGCCATGGTTTGGACCGCTAAGGTGGGGTGATCCAAAAAGGGATGATACACACGAGGATGGAGTGATGGGAGGGAGCAGTGCGCTACGTGCATACAGACAGGTACAACGGAGAGCACACCGTGGGGACAGAGATGGAGTGCGGGGACGGGCACTTAGCGGTGATGGCACGTTCCAAGGGGGAGCTGGCAGGGACGTCACCCAGGTCAGCTCCGGTGAAGAGGAGAAGTTTGATTAGATCTTAAGTAGAAACTGGAGAAGCAGATAAGTAGGGAATATCCCACTGAAATCCTGCCACTAGCCATCCCAGAAATCCAGAAACATTTCCAATCAAGGCTCCTGGTTCTGGAAAGAAAGCTCGGATCGCTTGCGTGAGCAGGACTCAAGAAACATCCACCCAGAACTTCTGTGGGTCATCTCAGGAAACAAGCAGCTGCAGAGGTTTAAATACGTGGCTCGACTCAGAATGGCCTCCACGTTTTCTCTGTCGAATCAGACTCAAGGAGTGTGTCCTCTAGGATGAGAAGCCCTTGAGATTAACGCTCAATGTCCAGCTGAATGAAGCTTGAGAACATCATCATGGCTCAGGTCTCCTGGCATTAAGGAATCTTGATTCCATGGCCGTAGAAGCTGAACACGGAACGGTACCGGAAGTTTGAAAACTAGCCTGCCTTCACTGCAGGGTTGGTAATGGACTCAGTGATGCCTTTTTGTTTCTAGATCTGGAGGAGACGCATCCCTTTGAGAGGCTGTGGACAGCGAGGTGATTAGACCAACACATGTCCTTTAAGATCGGTTCATCGCCACATTGCGTTGCCTTACCACCGCCCTCATTTCGTACTCTAAGAGGTGAAGTCACGTAGGCAGGAACCACAGGGAAATGCATGGAGACTGTGGTCCTGTGGAAATGGGGTCGAAGTCCTTCGTGTACCGGTAAAAGGACGGTGGGTGCAACCCAAAGGGACGCCGCTATCTTGTCGTGAGGCTCTCAAGTTTCTTTCCCAAATTGTAGGCCATTTACTGTGGCCCTTGGCCTTCCATCCCTCTAAGGAAATCTGTTCTGTCCGGTGTGGAGTTGTCTTTGCTTGGACCGGAGCACCTGCTTGCTGTAGGATGGCTAAGCGGGAGAGAAGGCGAATGTCTGGGGCAAGAGAG
The DNA here is from genome assembly GCF_028749965.1 of Puma concolor. Lineage (NCBI taxonomy): Eukaryota > Metazoa > Chordata > Mammalia > Carnivora > Felidae > Puma > Puma concolor. The sequence goes on along the minus strand of NC_141669.1, from coordinate 4,020,862 downwards.
GCAAAGAACTAAACATTTAGAAAGGCTTTCTTCCAGCTCAGGTGCAGAAAAGTTGAGCTTTTTTCAATGTTTGGTTTTGCTTTTGGCTTGTCATATATTCAAATGAGCCAGATTGTGTTTATTTATTTATTTATTTTTAAATTGCCTGTATTTCGCCTGTGTCGTTACAGTATCTATCCACCTCCGGCAGAATAATTAACTTTCCAACCATCACATTTGTTGTAATTGTAACACCCATATGTCTAATGTACTTTCTGAGATTAGGGAAATTAAAGAAGAGCTTTTTTTTTTTTTAATTTTTAACTTATTTTTTAATGTTTATTTAGTTTTACTTTTTTATATTAAATATAATTGGTTGTCAAATTGGTTTCCATACAACACCCAGTGCTCATCCCAACAGGTGCCCTCCTCAATGCCCATCACCCACTTTCCCCTCTCCCCCACCCCCCAACAACCCCCGGTCTGTTCTCAGTATTTAAGAGTCTCTTATGGTTTGCCTCTCTCTCTCTCTCTGTAACTTTTTCCCCCCTTCCTCTCCCCCATGGTCTTCTGTTAAGTTTCTCAAGATCCACATATGAGTGAAAACATATGATATCTGTCTTTCTCTGCCTGACTTATTTCACTCAGCATAATACCCTCAAGTTCCATCCACGTTGCTGCAACGTGGATTTCATTCTTTCTCATTGCCAGAGAATATTCCGTTGTATATATAAACCACATCTTCTTTATCCATTCGTCAGTTGATGGACATTTGGGCTGTTTCCATAATTTGGCTATTGTTGAAAGTGCTGCTATAAACATTGGGGTACATGCACCCCTCTGCATCAGTACTCCTGTATCCCTTGAAGCCAGATTGTTTTTAAACGTTGCGTTTCAGAAGGGAGTCCTTGAACTTCCTGCGTAAGAATGATTGCTGGAAAGGAAAATTCCTTGCTGTCCTCAATTGAGATTTCGGGGAGCAACACGCAGAGTCTGCACCTGTAACCAGCTCTGAGAGGCACTCACAGCCCCTCCAGTGGAGCGCCTCCTGTTTCGTATTCGCTTCTGGCCAAAGCGAAGTAGCAGGACCAATTTCATCCTCCCTCCGCAAATCAATGGACCTCTGGGCAAAGTAGACAAAACAGTGGTTTTGAGACACGGAGCAAGCCACGCAAGACTGAGATCCGTGGGAGAAAGTACACAGACAAGCTGAGCCCCACAATGGCAGCCGCCCATTGCCAGGGTCAGTTTCCAGGCCTTGGTGCCAGGAGGGGACACTCGAACACAGCTCTGAATCTCTAGTTAGCTAAGGAGGCAGAGATTCCAAGCTGGGGAGGCTAACGCAGCTAGCATGTATGGGGCAGAAATGTTGGAGAGGAGCTAGCTACACAGAAGAAGAGGTCTGGAGACCGCGTAGTCCCCTGGGGTCTCTGGTGGAGTCCGGACCTGTGTGTGCATGGCCGGAAACCCCCCGGGGCTGAGAAGGACAGCCAGAAAGTGGGCAACTCACAAGACAGCCGGTGTCCTGCCAGCCAGAGGAGAAAGACCAAAAACCTGTGGGGCATCCAGGAGAATCCCAGAGGGATAATTAGATGTAATCTAAAAGCTGCACCGGACCCACACTGACAAACTAGAAAAGCCAGCCTGGAAATGGTCCAGCTGCTGGGAAGTAACGTTATCTGTGTCACAGAACAAAACCCAACACGGAAGAATACGACACAGTGCGGGAGACAATAACAGGAAACTCACTATGTCCAGCATCCAATGAGAAATGACCGGAAGTGTAAAGATGCAGGGAAATATGACTCGTAACCAGGAGAAAGAGCAGCCAATAGAAAGACATCTGGGAATGACCAAGATTATGGAATAGAAGACAAGAGCAGTCACAGAGTCATGACGGAGCATGGCACAGGGGCGGTTGTTAGAAACTGGGAAGACGGGGGTTCAGAAGCCGCGCTCATAATCATCCTGCAACACTGCCTGTCTGGGACGCAGACGATGCCCGTCACCTTTCATGGCCACAAAGAAAGTGATGTCTGTACGGCCTATGTCCCAATCCCATTCTTCCTGTTCAGAAGTTGTGCTGTAATTAATTTGGCCTTGGAACTGAGATGCTCTATTGTCTTGACCATTAACTGTTGCAGTGGTAAGGACCCATATTGGACCCTTGTGTGTGTGTGTGTGTGTGTGTGTGTGTGTGTGTGTGTGTACAACCCGGAAGATATTACCACTGCAATAAAAACCAAACAGGAACAAACAGAAACAAAACCCAGTAAACAAATAGAAACACAGACTCTGTCCAGGTGTAATTCTATGGATCTTATCAAAAATATTATAAACCTAATTAATCCACATATTAAGACCTTTATATTTTATTCTTATACATGAACATTTTCTCAGTGGTGCCTTTGGTTATTTGCTCTGCACTGATTTTCCTCGTTTGATTGGAATAATGTCATAATTTTAAGATAAGACGTCTAGTCTCTTTTCACCTTGGATATAGCACCTACTTTGTCTTTATTTGCTTTTGTTTAGTTTTTCTTATTCATTCGAGAAGGGCTTTAAAATTTACCAGCAGATCATAAATTCTGTTTTTATATATCAACTCACTTTTAGTGCATCCCATGCAGACTTTGGTTCTGCTGTTAATTTTTTTCCTTTCCTTTTCTCTTATTTCATGCATTCAATTTCCTTTTCATTCTTGCCTCTTTTTTTAAATTTTTTTTAAATATATGAAATTTATTGTCAAATTGGTTCCCATACAACACCCAGTGCTCATCCCAACAGGTGCCTTCCTCAATCCCCATCACCCACCCTCTCCTTCCTCTCACCCCCCATCAGCCCTCAGTTTGTTCTCAGCTTTTAAGACTCTCTTATGCTTTGGCTCTCCCCCACTCTAACCTCTTTTTTTTTCCTTCCCCTCCCCCATGGGTTCCTCTTTATATTTGATAATCTATTAATTCATCCATCCAACATATATTTATTCTGTGCCTGCTCTGTGCTGAGTACTGTTCCAGGCACGGGGAAGTCAGCAATCAATAAAACAGACAGAAATCCCCATCTTCGTGGAGCTTGTGTTCTTGGGCAGAGAGATATTCAACCAACCCATCCAATAAATGTGTCATCATCAGATGGGACTTTATCATCCGATAGTGACAATTACTTTGGAGAAAGACATCACTGAGAAGGGAGTCATGAGCGAACCATGAATTCCAGGCAGAGAGATTGTGAAGAGGGAAAGCCTTAGCACGGACTGTCTCTGGCTTGTGTGAGGAGGCAGCAAGGCCAACATGGCTGTAGAAGGAAGAAAACCATGGAACAAGACAGCATGGGCATGGGGGAGAGGGGAGATCAGGGGGGCCTGGTGCACTATTGTGATTCCATTGGCTTCCGTGTTGAGGACAAGAGTGCAGGTGAGGAAGAACATAGGGAAGAGAAATTAGAAGGCTCTGGCAATAATCCACGTGAAGCATGAGGGTGGCTTAGACCACTGGAGGAACAGTCAAGATGACGAGCAATTCTGAATATATGTCGAAGGTAGGGTTGGTTGCTCTTAGATTCATTGCTTGAATCGCTCTTAGATGCATTAAGAAGTGAGAGAAGAGAGGAGTCAAACACGAACCCAGGATTTTTGGCTTCAGCATCTAGAAGAATGGACTTCCTTATCGCCAGAGACTGGGAAGCAGACGGGGTGTTGAGTAGAGGCTCACCGGGAGATCAGCGGGTGGCAGTGAGGACTGTCATGTCTAGGAGACCCAAGTGGATATTGCAAGTACAGAGATGGAGGTCTGAGCACATGGATATACGGGTCTGAAGTTCTAGGATGGGGCCAGGATGGGAGAAGTGGGTTTGGGTGAGGTTCGTAGGTAGATCGCATTTAACGAACGAGATCACCAAGAGAAGAGAGAAGAGGTCCAGACCTTGAATCGTGGGGAATCCCAGCGTGCCAAGGTCGGAGAAATGAGGCGTCTTCAACAAAGACTGAGGGAATGACTGGTGGGGACGAAAGAGCAGCAGTGGTCTGTGATGCCGGGAAGCCAAAAAATTGAGCCTCTGGGCTAAGTGCCGCTGATGAGCCAAATGAACCAGAAGGAGCGCTGCTCAGGGTGTCTCTTATTTCTATTTTATCCATTTGTCTCTTTGTTCTTTACAACGTGCATATTTTCTAGGGGGCTACTGCGAATGCTAAGTACGTTTCTCAAATTTTACCCATAGTTTCTTCCTTTAACTTTTAAGGTGATGTCCTTTATCCTTGGATTATTATCATTTTTTTAATCAGAAACCTGAAGTTGCCCTTTGCCCTTTGCTGACTCGGAAAGATTAGCCGACCCCTAGAATCCGACTAACCTCTCGTTGGTTGATGACCCGATCCTTTCTCAGACACACAGCCACGGTGCAGGTCACGGACCGCATCTGGCCCGATTTCGAGGGCCTGGTAAGATTTCTCCCGGTTACCTCTTCCCTACCGAGGTTCCACCTGTGGCTCGCTCCACATCCAGGATGGCAAATGAAACCCCAGTCTCTCTGGATGACTCGGCTGGTTCGTAATCGTTGCCGGAAAGCATGCTGGGCAGAAATGGGGGCCGTGAGCCAAGGCAAGGCAGAGAGAGCGGACCCACAGACGTCAGCCAGTAGCCCCGCCGTGGGCAAAGGGAGCGAGAGACGGACGCTCACCCTGCTACGCCCCGGCGGGGTCCTCGAAGAAGTTTCCATCTGCAGACACAGAGTCCTCCCCCCGCTGCCCCCGGCCAGGTCTTCTCGTCCCCACCTCCCCTTGGGCACATACCTGTCAGTAGGCGGTCACTGTCCACAAGCAAGCAGACACTCTCTGCTCCAAGCACTGTGTGCCTCGGGAGTTGGCAGGTGGCACAGAGCTGGGTTCTCTGCCCCAGGAAGGAGATGGAACTGGTGGAAGAACTTCCCGAAACACAGGTGCAGGTTTTCTGTCTCCAGACACTACGTATATACCAGCCAATGGGGACATTTCTCTGCGTATTTCCACTGGCCTTCTGTCTTGGGAAGTTCCACCGTGATTTAACGAGAAGTCAGTTAGTTGTCCGTAAGCTGGGGAGTTTTCCTCGTGTTCCCTGTTCTCACGGGAATGATTTGCCGTCCCCTCCCCCCTCGGTGCCCCCTCACACCTACCTCGCCGACAACTCCGCAACAACAAAATACCCTCGTTGGCTTTCTTGTTTCCTTTCTTTCCAGGCCGTCCGCTTGTGGGCACGCATGGCAGAGTGGACTTTGATTTTTTATTTATTTTTGAGAATTTTTTAATGTTTATTTATGTTTGAGAGACAGAGAGAGACAGAGTGAGGGCGGGGGAGGGGCAGAGACAGAGGGAGACGCAGAATCCGAAGCAGGCTCCAGGCTCCGAGCTGGCAGCACAGAGCCCGACGCGGGGCTCGAACTCACAAACCGCAAGATCATGACCTGAGCGAAGCCGGACGCTTCAGCCACTGAGCCACCCAGGAGCCCCAGAGTGGACTTTTAAAAACATGGAACAGGGGTGCCTGGGTGGCTCAGGGGGTTGAGCGTCTGAGTCTTGATTTTGGCTCAGGTTACGATCCCAGGGTCATGGAATCTGAGCCCTGCGTTGAGCTCTGTGCTGAGTGTGGGGCCTGCTTGGAATGATCTCTCCTTCTCTCTCTGCCCCTCCCTGCTGCTTGTTCTCTTTCTCTCAAAATAAATAAATAAACACTAAAACACACACACACATAGAACGTATAATAACACGCACTCCCCCCCCCCATAAGCACCCTGCTTAGAACCTTGACTTTCCCAGTTTCCTACCCTACGTGGAACAGGATTCTTTAGCCTGGTGTTTAAAACCCTCCCTGCCGGTTCCTTACAAGCCCTCTGAGCGGGGCAGCATTGCCCTCCCTCTTGCCACCTCCAGCTGCACGCTGTCAGGACACCTGCACTGGCTTTTGCTTTCCCTGGGACCCTGTTTGTATTTCTGCGTAATCGTGGTTGTTACAGGACATTTCCCTGGTTTATTTCCATTCCTTTTATTTTCTGTCTCACCGCTCCATTTTCTTCTTGTTTCGTTAGAATATTTTTTGTGTCTTTTTTCAGGATCCCATCCCAATTATCTAGGATAATGTCTGGTTAAAAAAAAAAAATTTGTTGGAAGAGTGGAGAGATGGACGGATGACGGACGGATACTTGGGTAGATGATGGATGGGTGGGTGAATAAATTTGGGAAAACCCACTGGGAACAGGTCAACCAGGTGCCATTTGAAAACAAGTCCACTTAGGGGCGCCTGGGTGGCGCAGTCGGTTAAGCATCCGACTTCATCCAGGTCACGATCTCGCGGTCCGGGAGTTCGAGCCCCGCGTCGGGCTCTGGGCTGATGGCTCAGAGCCTGGAGCCTGTTTCCGATTCTGTGTCTCCCTCTCTCTCTGCCCCTCCCCCATTCATGCTCTGTCTCTCTCTGTCCCAAAAATAAATAAACGTTGAAAAAAAAAAAATAAGAAAAAAAAACAAAAAAAAAAACAAGTCCACTTAGCTGAATTTTCCTATGCAAAACATTACTTCTCAGTTTCAATTATTTGGATATTACACGTTTTTAGTTTTATTGTCGGGTATGAAACTGTTGCCCAAAATTCAAGTATTCGTTTAGTTTGAAAAATGATTTGTCCCATAAAAATCTGCTAATCTGATATCGTTATTAGATGGTTCTGGGACAACCTGATGGGGGACGGGGGACACTAAGCAATTAGCTCACATCTACTGCATATTTATTGTGAATCTAATCCTACTGCACGTAGGGTTGCATATTGCATAGGAAAGATACTCCAAACCCAAAACAATCAAATACCTACACACACGTACAGACATCAATCCCCAGCCTTGCGGGAGCTGCAAGGTGGTTGAGGAGGCAGGACATAAACTATCCAGACAAGTTAAATTCTACATTCAATATGAGCATGAGAACAATTTTTCTGGGCTGGAAGGTGTCCGTGTGGACCGAACTAGTGGACCGAACTGGTCCTTTGCTCCATAAACACCGGCCGGCTGCCATCCTATTTCACAATTGTACGCGTTTTAGGCGGTTGGTATTTGATCTCAGCCTTTCCGGATTTCCATGGCCAGGCTGAACCCGCGAGGCTCATTACACCAGAGTGATTCTGTCCCAGGCAGAGGGAGTACGTTCTCGCTGCATGTGTCCATGGAGGCTGATGGCCCCGAGAGGGCAGGACCCAAGTCCCAGCCAAGACCGGCTCCAGGGGCTGCCGTTGGACAGAGCTGTCTGCTTGGGGAACGGGCTTGTCCAACATGGAATGCACCGTCGGTTCTGAGCTCAAAGTCAAAACCCCTGAATTTAAACCCTCTCTCGGCCACTTTCTTCCCCTATGCCACGGGCCAGGTCGCTTTTCTTAGCTTAGCTCCTGTTTCTTCCATAAAATGGGGATTTAAAAAAAATATCTTTACAAGATTATTGTCAGGCTCGAACTCATAACGGGACAGTACTGGGGGCAAAGCACTAAAGCACTACGGTGCATGCTAGACCCCGTGTGTACTCAAATGTGATGTCCACATTCACACCCAATGTTAGGGCTCAACTTTGCTTGACCAGGTTAACCAGCCACGTGCCTAAACTCCAAGGCCTTTGAAAGCAAAGCCCAGTTGTTTGTCACTTTCTTTCCATCTGTAACTAACGCATGCAAAGGGCCAGTGGTCTTTTGGCCACCTGTCTGCTGGGGTCTTCCTGCCTGCGGGTCTCTAATAAAGCTCGTCTGAGGATCCGTTGTGCTCTGCTGGTGGAAGAGCAGCTTTTTTGAGAATGAAGAGGGACACATGATTTATTTCCCTGGTATTTCTGGCATGCGCTTTCAGATGCTGGGGATATGCTTGGACACTATTATTAAGGTACAACTGTGCCCAGGAACTCTCCAAAGAAACCCTACCAGAAAACATAGATAATCCCGGCCTCCCAAGGGCAAGTGTAGACACACAGCGAAGGAGAGCCTTGGAGGGAGCAAGCACCTCTAGTTACGTGAGCTCAGGAGAATGACGTTACTGCTCGTGGGTGATCTGAGCAGAACAAAGTGTGGACACCGACCAAAGAAACCAACAAAAGTCCTGTGTTGTGTTCTGTGATCATGGTACTTATTTCAATTTCATCCTAGAGACACTGCATAAGCTGTGGTCAAAAATAAAAGGGAGATTAAAATGCCCCCCTCCGCCCACCCCGGGCACCCCTTGCTAAGAATCTGCATTTCGAAAACAGCAGGAGGAGAAGCAGGGATTTTCATTCTCAGACACCAGTGAGGATTGATTCCAAGTTAAATGACCTTGGGAATCTCCATCTCCGGGGCATTAAACGTCTCCCTTCCAAGTGCAGAGTCTGGGATGGCAGTGAAATAGAAAATAGGACCAGGTGGGCACTCTAGCAGTGTCCAAGGAAGAGAAAGTGCAGGTCTGACCTCTGTAGAACAGAGGACGAACGTTCCCCTGTGTCCTAGGGACCCCTGGGCAAGTGGAGGTGAAGTCACAGTCACAGCCCAAGGAACAGAATTCAGAAATTCCACTCACCAAGCAAAAAATCGCCAGAAAACCTTATTGTGAAATCATTAACGTGACTGTCTTTATTTTGAAAGCCTAACTTCAGGCAATATCTTCAAGCACAGACACCGAATTTAGCGTGGGTAAGTTGCCACCATCTATATTTGGACATAAGCCAGGTGGCAGGACCAGAGTGTCACCTATCCTTTCCTGAGTACCAACCCCCCCCCCCACGCACATGCACACACTCACACACCCAGATACACACACAGATACACGCCAACACACACACACATAGACACACAGAGGGACATTCCCAGACACACAAACATGCAGTGACGCAGACACACACAGACGCTCACAGACATTCTTTTCTGTTCCACTTCTGACCTGATTAATTCTGACCGTTTGAATGAAAACAAAAAGGCATTTAGGATGTTCTCAATGTTACAGAAGCCAGGCTGGGTAAAAGAGATTTGTAAAAGTTGGTGTCGTCAAGAAATACGATCTAAGGGTACCTGGGGGGCTCCATCAGTTGAGCATCCGCCTTCGGCTCAGGTCGTGATCTCGCGGTCCGTGGGTTCGAGCCCGGCTTCGGGCTCTGTGCTGACGGCTCGGAGCCTGCAGCCTGTGTCGGATTCTGTGTCTCCCTCTCTCTCTGCCCCTCCCCTGTCCATGCTCTGTCCATCTCTCTCAAAAAAATAAAAAATAAAAAAAGAAATAATGAAACAGGATCTAAATCCATGGGCATTTTTTAAAGAAAGAAAGAAACATCCCCCTGAATTCAGAAAATGCTGCCTATTTACCTGGACTTCTCTGGGGATGTTTCCACGAGCAACCTTTCCCAGGAAGCAAATCTCTGGAGGAGAGACTTACCAGTGCCTCCGGAAGTGGCCAGAGGATTTATCAAATGCGGAAAATCCCAATGCTTTCGTGCTGTTGTTGACCTCTGGTGAAATTCTCTGCAGCGGTCAGGATCCGGCAGGCTCTCTGAGGGATCTCGGAGCATTCGCTGGGGTTTTGTGAACCTTAGGCCGTAAGACAGATTCTTCCGAAAGCCGGCAAGCAACACGTATCCTCACCATCCGTACATGCTGGTTCCATCCGATTCCCACTTTATTTACAGGACGCGCTTACGGTCTTCCAATGGCAGCTTTACGGAGCATCGTGGGACAACCCACGGGTCCTCGAAGTACTGTTTAGACACCTCTTGTCAGAATTTGCCCGCAGTGGTGTTCTTTCCGGTGAAATGAAGCCGGAAGGTGTTGAGTGACACGGGGGGGGTTCCAGGAGTCAGGCCTGAGGCACACGCTGGCTGCTTCGGGACAAGATAACAGGTGCGTTGCTCTCCTGGACTTCTTCGTGAGTTTTAACGTCTTTTTCTGTCATCAGTCACTAAAATACCTGACTCGGCACCAGATGGCAAGCGGTGCCACGGCACCGATCTCAGATAAACACCACCCATCGCTCCAACGCTTCCTGCTGTGTTTTATTCGTCTTACTATTTTACTGAGCACATGAACGAGTTCTAGGCTTGAGGATCCGTCAGGAGGACAAAGTTCTGATGCTACTGCTTTTACTTGCCCGTCACAGGGGTTCTTATCTGAGGGGCACATGTCAGAATCACCTGAGGCTGTGAGAACGCAGTGCCCAGAGGACACGAAGGCCCCGTGACGCTGGGGAGCTCTGGCACACACAGCATGGGCACTGGCGGGCTTCGGAGGCTCCCGGAGTCAGCAGTGACTGCTCTAGGGGGAGGTGTGAGGGCTCGACCATCGGTGCCCAAATCACACCCCAGTGTCCCCTCTCCCACCACGGGATGACCTCTAGGGCCTCTGCGTCAATTCCCTAGAACCTGTCAAGGGTCTCCGAACAGGCGGGGCGGGGGCCGGAGGTGAGTTGGGTGACGATTTCCCAGGCACCGCTCCTCCTAAGAACGCCCCTCGCTTTCTTCAAACCAGCTCCAAGGGGTGCGTGCAGGCAGCGTGTCTCAGCACTCGGGCTCGGCGACCTCGGGTCTCAGCGTGTTTGTACATCTGGGGGGGAGCGAGGAGTCCCCGCCTGTCGGGCAGCGGAATCCAAGGCTGGAAACGCCAGCAGCGGAGCCCCCGCGGGCACGTCCGCACCGCGCAGAGTCCCCAGCCCCCAGCCTGGTGGCGTGCCCTCGCGTGACCAGGACGGGGGTGTTCAGACGGGGTCGGGGCCGCAGGGGGCTGGACATGGTGCCCAGAGGTGGCTTTGCGCTGACTCTGACCGCCAGACCTGGGTCACGCTCTGTCCCCGATGCCGTCTCTCGGGGGACCTCATGCACCTGAGTCAGGGAAGGGGCGTCTCGGGGCGAATACGTGTTGGGAGGAAACAGGACACACGGCAGAGAAGGGTTCAAACGCGGGGGAGGGGGCTCGTGAACACTGCGCACTCTTTCTGGAGCCACAGAAGGGCGTGGAGATTAGGATTTTTTTTTAATGTGTATTTATTTTTGAGAGCCAGTGGGGGAGGGGCAGAGAGAGCGAGAGAGCGAGAGAGACCAGAATCCGAAGCAGGCTCCGAGCCGTCAACCCAGAACCCTACACGGGGCTCAGACTCACAAACCGGGAGACCGCGACCTGAGCCGAGGTCGGACGCTCAACCAACCGAGCCACCCCGGCGGCCCCGTGGCACGGAGATGTTTCAAGCAAGGGAGCAACGTGCTCGAAGTTTCCAATTCGGACGCTCTCCTGCAGGACTGAGGTGTAAACAGGGCGCGTAGGGGCTGGAAAACGACTATCTCACCACGGAAGGCGCTGAGCACATGCTAGTTAAGGAAGCCGTGTGAATTCTGGCCCCCTTGTGAACTGGCCTGCGTTTCGGCCACGGCCTCACCAGCAGCATCTGAAAAGCCGGCTCGTCTCTCTCGGGTCAAGGTCCCAGTCCCAGCCTCCCACGCTGTCCTCACCTTCAACATCAGCACCGGGTACTTGGATTTTCACACCCGCCTCCCCGCCCCGGGCTCCTGTGGCCCCTCCTGTGGCCCCTCCCACCCACCCGCCACGCTGGGGAGGGGGTCGCTGCCTCCTGTGTCCCCAGAGCACAGCACCAAGCCCCTTCCAGGGAGCTCCATGGCCAACTCAGCACGATCCCGGGTGGGGAACAGCGTGAAGAAGGAATGTCGGCAAGGGCACGAGCTGGCCTGGCGGCACCCTGGTGAGAATCGGAGCCCTGCTTCGCAGGTAGGTCCGTGTCACCAGTACCCCGGGTCACCATGGACAGATCAGTTCCTCTCTCCTCCCACCTTCCTGACACATCGTCCGACTGTGGCCAAGCTTCTTCCTCTTGTGAAAAGAGAAATAAAAAATGATTCTACGAATTAATTCACAGAACCTGACCCTAAATATATGCTGAAGGCTGGAAGTCCTCAGTGTGGATCGACGCCCGTCCGGATTTGGCCTCAAATCAGCCTTGTATTCTCGCCTCTCCACACCCCCCACTAATGCAATATAGGGTTTCTGGCCCTGAAAGGAAGGCACTGGGGCTTTGAAATCCGTTTTGTTTTTTGTAAACTGGAGAGATGCGTTACTATTCTGACGTGCTTCTTCCTCTAGACTGGGAGCACTTTGACAAGAAGAAAAACACAAAACAAAACAAAACAAAATCTTGTCTCATATCTGACTTAACACCTCAAATATAGTAGGCGATCGGTGATTGTCAGTTGAATTGGATAGATTGGTTTTAAATTCATTTTTAGAGAAACGACTCTTTTTAAAACACACAGAAGTCACATACATTGCATCACCATCCTCGACATAGATTTATGATGAGATATCAGAAATCGTTTCTTTGTTTCTCCCCAAAACCAACGATTATCCTCCCCCCCCCCCCACTCACTGGCTTTGTTTTCTGGGAAACATGGTACCCATATCATCACACATTGAGCACTCGACCCCAGTGCTTATTAATTTTGAACAGAAGTCATTGCCTTGTGAATGAGGTTTGGGATCCTGGTACCGATTCATCTCGCTTTTGGGTTGTCCAGTCTACTCCACAGACCTACATTACGTGTGTAAAGTCACATAGCACCCAAGTGGCCACATGAGGTCCTCAGGTGTGCTCTGTCCCCTGAGTTGGTCCCCTCGTGATGATGCTCCGTGTCTCCCTGGGCTGTTTCTGGAAGGCTGGGAAACGCAAGCGTGTTCGTTTGCAAACAAGGTAGGGAGCATCAGAAGGAAAACAAGCTGTAACTGCCCCCATGAAACCACCTTTCTGGAAGCCTAGAGTCTGGTGTGTTGACCGTAAACTGTATTGCGATGGCCCAGCCAAGTGGAGGAAGCAACAGTCAAAATATCACGTGTAGGAAGTATGTGCCCGAGTCAGGGAGGGACCAAACCCACAGGAAGTTCTCTCAGGTAACCGTTGAAGTATCTGTACGATCCAAGGTGATAGGATCCCTGTTCGTAAATCACAAAACTGGAGCCCATGAAAAAAATAACAATTTCCTTGAATCTCTGAAGGGGCGGAGTGGGGGTATGCACCTGGATTAGCTCTACCTGTGGGAGAGCCCCAGGGACGTGGCCACAGAGAAATCTGTCCTTCCAGGAGGAAGTGGGGAAGAAGCCTGATTGCAATCCAACTTCTATATACAAAGGGAAGTTGGCATAGCTTCCAGTTTTAATTTTCTTATTTTGGTTAATGTTTATTTATTTTTCAGAGAGAGAGAGAGAGGGAGGGAGAATGAGGTGTGAACCCAGGAACCGTGAGATCATGACCTGAGCCGAAGTCAGATGCTCGACCGACTGAGCCCCCCGGGCGCCCCTAGGATAGCTTCCAGTTTTTAAAGTCAGGAGATCCTCAGGGAGCACAGGGATGTTGGAGAATTAGCAAGGACTCTTGCCTTGTCTTTCTAGCCCAGCAGCTGCTCAGCAAAGCTCCGTTTCCCTGCATCTTCTACCCCTCGTGGACCCTCACCTCTGCCTTCTCAGACCACAAGAGTCCCAGCGCCCCTATAAGGGACCCTCACTCTGCTCTGACGGCACACCCCCGCCTGATGCTGGATGCTGTGCTGTGTGCCGATCCCTGTAACCTGCTCTGTGCTGGGAGGCAGTTGGGGGGAGGCGGGGGGGTCCCAGTCTGGGCCAGGAATGAGGGCCATGGCCAACCACACCGGGACTTGACCTTGGGCAAGGCGTTCCATGTCCTTGAGCCTCAGGTGGTTTCTCACCTTCAGAAATCAACGGTTGGGGTCAGACCTGAGGATCTATCTCTAAGGGCCTCGCGTATCCAGCTCCAGAGTCCTGAGGACGCGTCTGCCTGGCCATCCACTCCCCCACCCCCTCGCCCTCACCAGAGGGCTTTTCCCAGTGGCCCCTCGTGGTTGGCCAGTGGGGCCTGGCCTGGAGCTGAGTCTGGGGCGGGGGCTGGGGCTGGCACCCCCCCTTCTCCGCCTCAGCACCCCTCCCCTCCGGAGAAACCAGCCTGGCCTCCCAGCTCCCCACCTTGAGGGACGGCTTCTTCAGGCCTCGTGTCCTGTCATCATTCCTTGGCCTTCGTGCAGCCCTGTCTAAGTGTTTCTCTTAGAGGCACGCATCCAAATGACGGGTGTAAAACCAGGAAAATTCCAGCCCTTTGAGGCCCTTGACAGCTGGCGGCTCAGAGCCTCCTGCAGCCACGCGGGGGGCTCCTCCCCTCCCTGAGCGAAGCCATAAGACAGCTCAGGTGAAGGCAGCGCCGTCCTGCCCCAGCGACGATCCCCAGGCAGCCTTTCCCCACACAGCCCAGGCCCCTCTGTCTGTTCTCCCCATGGTCTCTACCTCTGCCCCTTCGCCCCGTGTGGGCAGTCTCCCCCTCACCCCTGCTACGGTTTTCTCCCTCGCTTCCCTACCACAGGCCTGTCCCTGGTTCAGACGACGGGCCCTCTGGCCGCCTCTCACGGCGGGCCTGTCTGCAATGTAACGTGGACGTCAGCCCGGGCGGTCGAGCTGGCCCCTCCCCTGTCGCGTCCCTCCTGTGCCCCGTGCTGCTCTCCGCGATTACCGAGGACAGGATGGCGGGTTCTTGTCCGATCGGAGGAGGCCCCCCCAGCCAGAGGGACCTCATTTCACTCAACAAAACTGGCTCCTCGGGCACCTGTGGCAAGTAAAACGCACTCGTTAGAAATATTCTGAAAGTCAGCCAGGTGCGCGTCATTCATCGGCCGCTTTCTTGACGGTCACATCTCGGCGGAAGAGTAACGCGCTCAGGGTCTGCCATCCCAGAAAAACCACCCTGAGCAGCGGGGACCGGATGGTCTGGGGGTGGGGGGAAGACGAATTAGGGGGAAGGGTGACTCAAAATAAAGCGAACAAATACACAGACAAGAAGACACATCTGGAAGAGGAAGGACGTCTCTCCTGCAGCTTCTGTCTCCTGGACTCAGGCTGAGAGCCACAGCCAGAGAGAGACGCCACGGCAAAGCACCTTCCGGAAGCAGCCAGGGCCACGTCACCCGTCTCAGAGATTGCTGTGCCCAGACACGTGTGGGGGGGACTGGAGTGTCCTTCCGCTGTGTGGTTTCACCATGGCGTAGGGCCTGGCTGTCCCTGCAGGAGGCTCACAGAAGGGGAAAGCCTGCATGTGCTGGGCCCTGCTTCTGTTATTTTTTTTTTAAGTTTATTTACTTATTTTGAAAGAAAGCAAGCAGCGGAGGGACAGAGAGAGAGAGAGAGAGAGAGAATCCCAAGCAGGCTCCACGCTCAGCACAGACCCCGGTGTGAGCCTCGAACTCACCACAGTGAGATCATGACACGAGCCAAAACCAAGAGCCAGATGCTCAACTGACTGAGCCACCCAGATGCCCCCGTGTGCCCTGTTTCTTACATGTCCAGGACATGTAAGGACATGTAAATATCAACTCCACTTAGAATCCATTTGGAGACCTGCTCAGGCCTGTGGTCAAACATAGAGGTCAGGGACACTGGGAGGAAACATCTTGGCATCCCAGACCCCGTGCTCGATGGCTGAAAAAGATTAAATAAAATCAAGGTCCAGAATATGCTTAGTAAGATGGGAACACACTTACAATGTTCAATATCCTGTTGTTTTAAAAATAAGGGTACCGGGTTGTAGAAATGTCAGGAGGTTTTTCTTCCCGTAACACTTTTCCAACTCTACATCCCTGCTTCACCATTTGTAAAGCACCTTCTTCTCTGCTTTGTGTTCTCTTCATTTATTGTGCTGGGGAAAGAGCTCTGTGAACCCCTCCCCACCCCCCTCACCCCCGTCTGGGCGATGTCTTAACCCCGCAGAAGGGATCTGGGCGTCTGATGATGGCACTGAGATCATAGACAAGCCAATTGGCAGTGAAGCTTGGACGGTGGAGCATGAAGGGAGGGAAGAAACGTGGGGATGAAAGAGGCAGAAAATATGTAATTACAAATCCTCGCGATCCATGCAGACCAGAAAAATGGGCTGCTGAGGGGCTCTTGCGAATTGGCATTACTATTGAAACCGCACGCTATCTGTTAGGATCGTAAATGCTGGGGGCCTAACAAAATGTCATTTTTGTTCTTCTTTACAAATAAGGGAAGGTTTTCTTTTCTTTTTTTTTTTTTTTTTTAAGGTCTCTTTAAGAGGCACAAATAGCAGGAGGGACGGAGGAGAAAATCCGCTGCAAATGGACGGGCCTGTTAATGGAGGGCAAGCAGCGGCTCCCCACCAGCCCGTCTCCAAGGCAACGGCGAGGCCGGGGCCCCTGCCTCTGTTCCCTGGGCCGGGTGCCTCTTGTGCAGAGGAGGATGGAGAGAGGGTGGCCGCGGCTCTGTGCCCCTGCATTGTCCCGCTCACCGTGCAGGGAGGAGAGCCGCTGATGCACAAGAGCCCTCTGCCCAGCACCCTGGACAGCCCCCCCCCAATTGCAGGGCACTGACCCCACCCCCTGCACAGCGGGACACTTTCTAAAGCTCCCACCACAAAGTGCGTTGGCCTTTTGGCTAGAAAGGGGCATTTCCTTTCATTGCCGGTGAATCCTGCAATCACAGATTCTTATGTTTGCGAACGACATTGCAAACCATCGTTTCCAGCCTTCCCCCGGGGAATCCGAGCAGAAGGTGCTAAGGGTCTTCCCTTAGGTCCCTGGGAGCTGCCCTGACAAGACAGACGTCAAGACTAGGGAGCCCCGGCCCCTTTGAAGCCGGCATTTGGTGAGATGAGAATATGAGGAGAAAACTAATGGAGGAAGAATCCGATGCCAGACGGAGGGGTGGGGGGGCTGAGCGGCACATCGCGTGGAACACGAGGAGCATAGGAGCCTGTGGCTGTGGCAGTCACGATTGAGATCCTTCCAGAAAACAGAGGGCCTAGAGACAGGATGGCCAATTTAAAAGGCGGGAGTGATTATCAAGAAAAAAATGCCAAGGACATAAACCAGAGCCGTGTGTTTAGGTCTCAAAAACACTGGGCAGGTGAGCAATACTAGGGAAGTGTAACGGGCCAGGCAACTTTATCATCTCTTGTGCCTTTTGAGAATTGTGTGTGTGTGTGTGTGTGTGTGTGTGTGTGTTTTAAGTTTAAGACCGATCATCAGAAGCCTGATTGCAGAAGTAATGTGATGTGACTAATGATTCTGCATAATGAATGACCTTGCTATCAATCAGCAGGAAGCCAGCTTTGGAGGAAAAGTCTTTGAGCCCTCAAATATGTGAGGCCCTGACTTCTGATTGCAACCCATCTATCCCCACGGCCTCCTGCAAGAGGCAGGTCCCAGAAGCCAGGGACTCAGAAGAGATTCGCAGAAACGGGCATAGCTCCCCTCTCTCTACAAAGCTTAGCTGACGTGTGAGAAAGGTCATCTCACCTGGCACAAGTTTGTGAAACCTCAGCCCGAATATCGTCTGTGTCTTCCTTACGGGACATCTCTCAATGCAGAGAGTTTTACAGGAGTTGCCACCTGTCAAAACGCGGGCATTGGCTTAACCGTTCAAAACAGAAAACTGCCGTAGTGATACAGGAAGATAATCAAGGGCTGGACGCTCAAAGAATGTTCAAGGTTCTTAAGAGAGCAAGACAGGAGTGTGCCGATGCACGGACAACAGGCTCTGTCAGCCGAGCCCGTTACAACTTGGAAAATGTCAGCGGTGGGCGAGTGTGAATTGCGGTGCTCACAGCGGCTGGGCCGGTCGCGGTAAGGACAGAGCCCAACACAGAGATGGAAGGCGGGGCTGGTGAGTCTGCCCTCGGTGGGGGAGTCCAATGTCAGGCAGACATCCCCAGTCGGGGTGAGAAGGTCAATAATTCTCCAAGGAGCTGCAGGCAAAAACGTAGGGGACATTCGGGACCCAAACATTTTCAAAATCTTCTCTTATCGCTGAGCTACGTTGTCCCGATGTGAGTCTGGCGTCTTCGCGTGCTTTCTTTCCTAAACCACCCGACGTGCCGCGTTTCTTTGCTTTGCTTCCTCGCCCACCTTGGGAAGACACAGCAGCAGGTGTTCAAGCCCCCCGTGCTCTAGGGTAGGCGATGTCTGTGCTCTTGTCTTAACCCTCAGAACGACGCACAGCCCGGGGTCTTTGTTTGTTTTCCAGGAAAAGCAAGTGACCTTTTATTTAAAAAATAAATGAAATAAAATAAATGCCGTCAGCTTATGTGGGGGTCAAGCATGACAAATGGGCGGGCTGCGGGGGGTTTTCCCCTCTCATTTTCTTAACTGTCACTTTTAATTAGCCTTTCCTGATGCTTGGTCCCCGATATGTGGGAGCCATTGCTAATGATGACTTAAACTATTTTAACAGCAAGGAGAGGAGGACAGAGGAGAGTTTCCCTTCCAACACAACACCCGGCAGAAAATGGACTTCTTTTTCAACACGATCAGCGTCAGGTGGGCGACCTCCCTGAGTGACGCCCAGCCAGGTCAAGAACCAGGTTCCACGCAGTGGATATGTTCTTCCTGTCACTTGAGGACAGAGATTGACGTTTAAAATGGCTGCTCTGATGTTCATGTTGTTAAACTCCCTTCCTTTCTAAGCGACCTGTTTGAATGCAGCGGCTGTCAGTCTGTTTCATCGTCTCCTGCCGACGTCTGCCTTGTCAGAGCTCATGGAAGCTGGCAGAATTGAGGCGGGGAGGGACAGGTGATTGAGAAGCAGGAGGTGGAGGTCTCTGGAGGAAGGGTCCGTCTGTGCGGTGACCAGCGTGGCCCCAGAGGTGGCCTGTCAGCGCCGACGGCCGCTTTCCGCCTCCTGCACAGGCCTCTGCAAATTAGTCAAAGCCCGTGCACATTCAGAAATCACGGCATCCCACTGGTTTATTATTTCCATTTAGCCCCTGTATGCACAGTCAACCCATTCTTTGAGTTTTCCAAGGCAGTGATAATTTTATGATCTTCTTTTTCGTAAATGTAACATTTAATGTAATTTAATTTTTCACCTCATTTGTGCCTTTATTTCGGAGTGCTTATTATATTTCCCGTTACAAAATACTCAGTATAATAAATCTGAAAAAAAAAAAATAAAGAAAAGCAGGAAGGGGAAATTTTTAAACCACTCAGGCTCCATACTCCAGAAACAAAAAACTATTGACATTTTTGTGTTCCTCCATTCAGAGTTTCCTGCACAGATTTATTGGTATTTAATATGGATATCATCACACTATGATTTTGCCTGTTGCCCTCTTATTATTCATTATAATATAAATTCTTTCATATTATTATTACAAACTCATTAAAAACATTATTTTCAAGACTGCATAATTATGCCCCATAATTTTCTTAGTTATTCCCCTAATTATGGACATTTAGACTATTTCGGATTTTTCACTGTTACACACAATGTTGCTATAAACACTTGTTCATGAAACATGTTCAATACTTTGGATTATTTCCTTGGGTGAATTCCCAGCGGTACAATTATTAGGTCAAAGTGTTTAACATTTTCTCTTTCAAACTTTTTTTAATGTATATTGATTTTTTGAGAGACAGAGAGACAGAGCATGAGCAGGGGAGGGGCAGAGAGAGAGGGCGACACAGAATCCGAAGCAGGCTCCAGGCTCTGAGCCGTCAGCACAGAGCCCGAAGCGGGGCTCGAACCCACAAACTGTGAGATCATGACATGAGCCAAAGTCAGATGCTTAACCGACTGAGCCACCCAGGCACCCCGAAAGTATTTAACATTTTCAATAGATTTGGGTATGTATAGCCACTGACCTTCCAAAAGACTGCATGATACATTTTGTATATATTGGTAGAATTCCTACGTTTTAAAATTTATAATTTGGAATCTATACATTGTATAAAATATGTATCCTGATAATAGTTTTGGAAAATATTGTCACTATATCTATTTGGTTGTTTGCACCTACCTATATTATGGCTTTTCCAAAGGGAAAAAAAAACAGTTAAGACAGAAATGCTTTTATTAGTGGGATATGTTCTTCTGTTTTATTGGTTTTGTTGGAACGTAACTGAGCATCTGACCTAATTGCTTCCAGTGGATCGTATGAAAGCAAACATTCCACTTCTTGAAAATGATCTATTTCTTAAATGTTTTTTTTTAATGTTTATTTATTTTTGAGAGAGAGAGAGCGAGAACGAGTCAGGGGAGGGGCAGAGACAGAGGGAGACATAGAATCCGAAGCTCCAGGCTCTGAGCTGCCAGCACAGAGCCCGGCGCGGGGCTCGAACCCACGGACCGCGAGATCGTGACCTGAGCCGAAGTCGGACGCTCAACCGACTGAGCCACCCGGGCGCCCCCAAGAATGATCTATGTCATGATTCAGCGATGCATCTACTTGTTTTGTCAGCAGACACCCGGGGTACCAGGGTGCTGACGCTGGTGCTGTGAAGGCCAAGCTGGGACCTGCTCTGAGTCCCCCAGGGATCCTCGTGAGCTCCGCGCTGGCCGCTCCGCAGATGTTTGCGGCATGAAGTAATCCCCAAACACAGATACTCAGTGTGACAGCACTACCCTCCGGGCGTGGGGCCCTGCCACAGGCTGCACGGGCGGGATGCTGAGCTCTGGATGTGGCGCCGCAGCCTGAGTGGAAGGGGAAGGAACAGCTGTTTACGGGTCTGTGTCCTGGGTGGTGGTTGTTGCTGTTGTTTTCAGATAAAGGGTAAACCGGCCTGGCGCCTGGGTGGCTCAGTCGGTTGAGCGTCCGACTTCGGCTCAGGGCGCGATCTCGCGGTCCGTGGGTTCGAGCCCCGCGTGGGGCTCTGTGCTGGCAGCTCGGAGCCTGGAGTCCGCTTCGGATTCTGTGTCTCCCTCTCTCGCTGCCCCTCCCCTGCTCACACTGTGTCCCTGTCTCTCTCAAAAATGAATAACCATAAAAAATTAAAAAAAAAAAAGAAGTGTAGGCATCTGCCTCTTGTTTTTGTTTGTTTGTTTTTTAAGATAAAGGGTGAAAGGGCGTCGGTGCCTTCCTTGCCATGATTTCCACTCTGTGACACTGAGACGTGCTACTTCTAGAAATCTGAGAGAAATCTGCAGTTCTCGGTACGGCTCCCGTGCCAAGAGCGGTCAAACACCCCTCCGAGAGCCGTTCCTGTGCCTCACAGATAAGGCGAAAAGATGACTTTCATTCTGCCCTAAAGCCACGCATGAGTGACAACTCAGTGGAAGTGACAGATCACAGCGCTCCTCAGGGCCCTATAAATTTCGGCTCTCTTGGTTCCCTTCTTGACACCCACGTTGGCCCGCACTGTGGTGACATATGTGGAGCCGGCTACCCGGGGGATGCACCCCTCTTATTCCCAGTTCGGGTTCAAGGACGACCTCCATCCAGTGGAGGTGGAATTCTTTACTGGCATCTGTGAGGAGTCTAGTCAGGCGCTCACTGCTGTGGGCCGAAACGTGACCCCCCCCAAAAAAGAAAGATGCATTGAAATCCCGTGAGTGTGACCTTATTTGGAAAGAAGATCCGGGCAGATACGATCGAGTCATTAGGGTGGGCTCTTGTCCTCCACGACTGGTGTCCTTGGAAGAAGAGAAGAGACGCCGTCAGGGAGAAAATGGCCATGTGACGGGGGAGGCAGAGTTGGGGGTGATGTGTCACCCGTGAGACGAGGGATACCAAGGGCTGCGGGTCACTGCAAGAAGCTAAATGGAAGAGCACACAACAGGTTCTCTCCTAGAGCCTCTGGGGGGCGCACACCCCACAACACCTCGATTTGAGATGTCTGTTTTCCAGAACCCTGAGAGAATAAATTTCCGTTGTGTCTTGTCACCTGGTTTGTGAGACTTTCTCACCATGGCCCTGGGACCCTAATATACTCACCAATCCAATTTCCTCTTCTTGGGCACAGAGAAGGAAGGAGATTATTTTCCAACCCCTTTTTCAGTAGGGCTGGGGTTTGGACCAAAAGGATATAAACCCCATCGGTGCTGACACTGCTTTCCGGGTGCTCTCTGTGAAGACAGCAGGGCCACGAGATGGAAGGGGACGCCAGCCGAAGGTAGCTGCTTCAGAACTCAGCCAGGAGGCGCATCAGACGTGCACTGAACCACGACACGAGCACACAAGAAACTTCTGCCGAGGGGCGCCTGGGGGTGCTCAGTCGGTTGAGCGTTTGACTTTGGCTCAGGTCACGATCACATGGCTCGTGGGTTCCAGCCCTCATCAGGCTCTGTGCTGGCAGCTCAGAGCCTGGAGCCTGCTTCACATGCTCTGTCCCTCTCTCTGCCCCTCTCCCTCTCTCAAAAATAAATAAACATTTAAAAAAAAGAAAGAAACAAACAAACTTCTGTTGAGGCTTTGTAAAGCCCAGGATTTCTCCTCTTATGTATTTATTTCTCTCCTGCAACGTTGTATAGATGCCAGAACTTTCCATGCTGTAATGCAGTGCTGCTGTGAGTTAGCAGCCATAAGTTAAAGAGTGATGCGTGTGCCCTTGGTGAACTACTCAAGTAGCAGAAAGTTGATACAAGAGACCGGAAGAACGGGGACAAGCTGTGTAACAGCACATTACCCGGTAAACACTCACCGGGGAGACCCAGGGACACAGCCCGGGCAGGACTCAGTCTGCAGCTACAGGAGAGGCGGCTGGAAATGCCAGAGCATTCGTGTGTGGGTTGACCACGCATTATGACGGGGCGGTGAGTTCAGGAAAGAATTAGTCAACATGGGTAGATACGCGATGTGCCAGATACAGTGAACTATTAATGGTGGAATCTAGATGCTGAGTATGTGGGGAGTCGTCGTAAAATTCTTCCACCTTTTCTGCGTGTTGGAAAAAATCCCTAGCAAAAAAAAAGAAAAAAAAAGATTGAAGAGAGGAGAAAATTAGCCAGCTGGCAAATGAAACGAAAGAGGCTAGAGAGAATCCAGAAATTCAAGGGACTGCAGGTTTGAGCGCTAACTCGTGCCAAGCCCTAAAACACGAGAGCTGGAGCCTAACAAGGTTTTGAGTAACAAAAATCTCAGGAAAAGGTCTAAATTGAATACAGTGACTTGAGTGAAAGGTCAGATTCAAGACTGATCTTAATCTATGATTGTAATTAGCCTCCGAGTAGAGACGCAGAGTCCGAAGAGAAAACAACAAAGGATGAAGGCAACAAAAGGAAGCACCTTTGGGGTGCACACAGGCTTGGTCGTTGACAAGTTAACGGACTAGCAGTAACCCAGAAAAGTCAACTGAACGATTGGCATCATTTCTTGCCAAAGAAACCATGAGCCATTTTTTTTTTTTTTTTTTTTTTTTTTTTGGTAAATCTTTTACTGTGCAGGACTTAAGGAAAAAATCCTTGGATCTCTGACCTTTCCCCTGTCACAGGCTGGATTTGGCAATTCTAGAGACCTCAAGCCTGCAGATCCTCTGTGGTCACTCCAGGCGTGGCCTGCAGAGTCACAGGGAGGAAGGAGTCCCCAGGGGGACGAACCCTAGAGGGGAAGAGAAGGGAGGGCCTCCTGGGAGGGCACAGAGACCCCGCCCAAGACACCTCTGTCCCAAGGTGGGCAGTGTCCCCAGCGTCCTCTCTGTGCGACGTCATCTGGGTCCTGATGCGCCGGACGCTGTGTGTCTCTCGCCCGGTCCCCTCCGGTGATCCCACGGCTACCCCGTCCTTGAGTTCGAGGCGGACAACTTGTAGCTTTAGTTCACCATTTGCCCAGACAAGAAGATCGCATCTGGGCCAGATGGAAAGTGGCGGTCTCTCCTCTGGGGAGGGGCTTAGTGTGTTCCACACGAGGGACCGGATTGTGACAAGAGGCTGGATGGGTGCCGTCCAGTCCCACGTCCTCTCTAGGAACCAAGGACGCCGGGGTTTCCAGGCCTCCTTCGCGACGGGGTCAGAGCCACGCGAAGGCTCTGGCCAATGCACCGCCGGCAAAAACGGGCACCCTTTCTAGGCCTGGACAGAAGGCACACAGCCTCCCATGCTCTTTGTGTCCCTGTCCTGGTGAACACAGAGGGCAGGTGCGTCACAGGAGGGCGACGCTGCCTGGAGGAGAGAGGCCCCGAATGTCTGGGCCTGGGTCAGACCGCTCTGTGGGCAAACCGAAAACCTCCTCGGTGTTGACACGCTTCTATTTCCGCCGGTGTAGACGCTGCACCGTCGCCTCTCCCGCGGACCCTGTTCTGAGTAGCCTTCCCTCGAAACGTGCCTGTGGTGGCCGCTCTCCGTGGCCCCCGAACTCCCCCTCGGCCCCAGACCCACAGGTTGTCACCCACTCAGCTCAGTAGGCAGGTATCAGCACCGCCTGTCCCTGGACGTGAATCGTGGGGCTCAGGGAATCACGATGCTTCCATTTCCTACTCTGCCCTTAGGGACCTGAGTGGTGGGCCCAAGACTGGAGCCCAGATGCACCTCACTGTGGTCACACCACCCTCTGTCTCCAAGGACCATCCTGACCGTGCCCTTGTGACCCCCGTGTAAGCCGGGTTCCCTCGCCCTCAGCGTGTGGGGCGGTGACTTACGGCTCCTTCTGGCCGCTCACACGATTGAACAGAACAAATACTTCACATAAACGCCTCTTGCTATGTGCATTTGTGCCATTTTTGACATGGCTCTCTGGCAATGAGCCAATTTCCCAGTGAGCAAAATATTCGACATTGTAAAAGATGAGTTATAGAAAACAGTCTTGCAAATCTTGGGAAGGCCGGGAAGCGTGTGAGCAGGAACCTGGAAGGCACCCAGTTGGAGCGGGGCCGTAGTTGATGAATTAAATCCATGATGGTCTCAAATGAGCCTTGATCTTTTACACTGAAAGCCTCTTGCAAACGCCGGGCCCGTGTTGCCTGAGGGAATAGGTCCCTGCAGCTGGGAATTCAATTAACTGGTTTTGCATTCTGTGTAGACACTTCAGACGTCAACGGTGTGGGATTCACCGCCTATTCCTGTCACCAGGCACCTTTTGGGTATGTGTACCTAATTTTGAGAAAGCAAAATTCCACCTCTTGCTCCCCCCAAATAAATTAATTCGTTAGTTACCAATAAATAAAGCAAGAGGGATAGGGGAAGGAAAAGAACCCAGTGGAGTATCTGCGGGTTTTGGTTCTGATCCTACACCTGTAAAGAGGGAGGAGGGAGAGGGGAAGGGGACTTGAGCAGACAGAGAGACGAGAATATGCGTTTTCGTGTCGCCCTGGAATGAGCTCCGGAGTGTCAGGGCTCCTTACTGCCACCTGATCCGACTACTCCCTAATCCACCCTCAGACAGAGCTCCTGGCGGCCCCGTGGACGTACCGGAAGCCGACTCTTGAACGTGAAGTTGAGCAGGAGTTCCTGTAGGCTAGAAAAAGGAATCACTCAAAGGAGCGTTTGTTGGAATTTTGTTGAAAGAAGCAAAATGCTGGGTAATCAAGTGATGGAAATAGCCCGCCAGGCATGGCGAGAGCCCTCCTTGTAAAAGGCTATTTATAGAATCGTGATTCTGAAGGGGGTCCCTCCTCCTGTGAGTGAGAAAACGAGCCGGCAGGCTGGGGTCACTCACCAAGGACACAGCACCGTGAGCGCCTGGGCCAGTGGAGGAAGAAGCCTGATTTTCCGAGTCCCAGTCTGGCTGCTATAAAGAGTCTTAGGCTTCTCTTGAGCAGAAACTGCTAAATATATAGGTGAAAAGGCTAAAAAGTAAAATTTAGGTGTCTCTAAGGCAATGGAAAATGAGAAAAATGGTCAGATGAGAGGCAGAGGAACATGGGGAGAAATGGCAGGCATATCTAAAGGCGTTCTAGCTAAACAAAGACCTACTATCTCTGATGACCACGTTCTGGAAACTTCACGGCTACACCTGTCTCTGGGACCATATGATTACCCCACTGGCTTCCCGTCTCTATGTGAGAGGAAGCACATCTGATACACCTGTTGGAAATATTCTGTCTTGAATGAATGATACATGAAAACGCCTGGATATTTATAGGGAATATTGTTTTGGAAGTTAGGCTCTATTCTTGTAATGAACACAGTGATATTTCTTTCAATTTAGGATGGAAAAGTTTTCAATATCTTTGATAAATGCCATTCAAACGTATGTAAGAACAAAGCTTCTGGCAGGACGCTTTGTCAGATTTTCTCCCTCCCCATAAGACCAAGCGTTCCGGGGCTAAGCAAGGCAGCTAGGTGCCTACCTCTCCAACCTACCTGTGCCTTCCAGACTGGTTTGCCAAGGAAAGGATTCTAGCACCTTAGAAATGTATCTGGAAGTCAGCTCTGACAATTTGTCTCTTTTGGTAGCCGTAGTGCTCCGTGTCCTTGCTGAGTTAGAGAAGTCTACTCTGGACTGGTTTCAGCTCCTGCCTGGAGTCCTTCGTCCGTGCCGGCCTTCCAGACCTGGCTCTCCTGGCTTTCTAGACCTTTCTATGAGCCATGGAGTACGTATCCACTACCGTTTCTGTCTGACTCCATCTCAAATGACCAGTTTCCTTCCGATGCCGTGAAATATTGTGCCAGATACAGAAATTGGTATCGAGACAGTTTATAAACAACAGACTAGAGAAATAATGGAAATTAAGAACTGAGAGGCAGCCAGGGGGCTCAGTAGGTTGAGCATCCGACTCTTGATTTCTTCCCAGGTCAAGATTTCACAGGTTCGTGGGTTCAAGCCCTGAGTCAGGCTCTGTGCTGACAGCATGGAGCCTGCTTGGGAATCTCTCTCTCTCTCTCTCTCTCTGCCCCTCTCCCTGCTAACGTGCTCACTCTGTCTCTCAGAAAAAATAAGTAAACTTCAAAATTTAGCAAAAAAAAAAAAAAAAAAAGGAATTAGGAATTGGAATTTGGGTCTGTCATGGGCAGGTAATGAATAGGCCACTGGTTTTACAAGTGGCACGTCAGCACATCATAGAGCACCTACAATTGTAGTTATCTAGAATGAAATGTGCATTGCGGCTAAGACTTTGGGAGACACAGTGGTCATGGCCACAGGGCATTTGACAGCATGAGGGGCTCAGGCCCTCACAGGCTGCCTGACTGCCTATAATGGTGCCAGTTCGTGTCACTTACAAAAAGGGAAAGAGCAGTCCAAATGCATAAATATTTTGGTCAAGACATGGGCTGAGCACCAAGGATTTTAAATGACTATTCTGGAAGAATCATTGACCCAGTGCAGCTGCAGGGATGTGTCAGCTAAAAACCAACACACTGTAGTCTTTCAGGTGCCTAGTTCACCATCCACTGAATTTATGCTGATGTCAGATCTCTTAGGCAGAAGTTTCCCAGTTAACTAGGAAAATATGAGGCCCTGAGAACTGGGACGAGGGCACACACGAGGATACGGGCTACTCAGAGCATCTCCCACCTTTTCCCTTCCCCAGGCCCCCGTGCCAGCCAAAGTGTGTCCTCCTACTCACATAGGGGACGATTCTTGCCTAAATTGAAAATACCAGGAACACCTCACCGGAGAGAGGTTCGACACCTCAGGGCAAGGGGAAGACACCGTGTCTTACGGGCCGACATTGCGGGTACTGTTTGTCTACAGGACCTATAGCAAGAGTCGGATCCCAATAAGCTCCAGGGAAGGATTCCCCTGAACAAAAATTCTAGAAGGGAATTAACACAGAGTTAACATAATCGCAATAAATTGCCAGCTTATCCTCTGAGAGGCTTAGGCTATCAGCCAGCAAATACTGTCCACTGGCCAAGACTACCTGCTGCCTGGTTATGTAAATAAAGTTTTATTGGAACACAGCCATGAGTATGTGTTTACGTATAGCCTGACCACTTGCAGACGGAAAAGGCAGAGTGGAGTGGTTGTGACAGAGCTCACATGGCCTGCAGAACCTAAAATGCTTCCTCTCCAGCTCTTTCTTCACGGAAAGAACTGTGTTTGGTTTAGACCAAGAACAGAAGAGCATAATTGTATATCAGGCCGTGTTTATCCCATGGGTGTAATAACTAGACCTCTAGTTTCAAGGCGCTATCTGGAGCCAGTGGGGTGTCTCTGATTGGTTAACCAGTTGTTTTCGAAGCCTGGGACCTAATTGCACCCCATCTAAAATAAAGCTGAGATGCTGGAATTTTCTTAGGGAAACGTAGAAGAAATCAAAGACTTGGGGTACAGGATTGTTGACAAGCATATACCATATGCAACCTGCCCATCCACTACTGAACTACGGCCCTTTTGGAGGGCCTCAAACCACGTTCTCCACCAAGGCTTTGAGGAAGTCACAAGTCAGGCAAGTACCAGAATCCCTGAAAATTACCTTAGTGGTTATTTGCCACAGTGTGCGGGACCCTCGGAGGAAGAGACCCGATTGTGTCTTATCGAAAAGGTCACCAAAATCTTTCATTGTAGATGAGGCTTTGCATGATCTCGGGGACAATATGATCTCCTCTATAAATTTCACGAATTCACTCTTCTAGCCAATGAGTGCTGGCCCGACAAGCAGAAGGAAAACGTGATTACTGGGCACCGAGAGAGGCCACATGGACCCAGCAACGAGAGCATCCTTCACTAAAGCTGGCGTGAACGTTGCTACTTTTGAGTGTGTAATCAATCTGCCAGCAGCGAAGATAAGCCATGAGCTTGTGACCTAGCACATTCTAGGGGATCAGTCAGTGAATTCTTTCTCATGGAAAAGGTAGAGTCTTGTCTTCAGTTGACTAAATACTTCATCTGGATAAGCACGTGCTTGCCCCTTTATCACTATCTATAAATGACTGGACCTTCCGTACATCATCAGGGGCCACTGAAGTTTCTTTCTTGAGGATCTCCAACTATTGGTAAGGATAATTATTTCATGGTTTTATTATTCTTTCTTTCTTTCTTTCTTAAGATCTTCCAAAGAACAAAGAGAAGTTTTACTTATTTTAAAAATATAGACTTGGTGTGCCTGGGTGGCCCGGTTGGTCAAGCATCCAACTCTTTATCTTGGCTCAAGTCATGATCTCACGGTTCTTGAGTTCGAGCCCCTCCTTGGGCTCCATGCTGACAGTGAGGACCCTGCTTGGGACTATCTCTCTCTGCCTCTCTTTCTGTCCCTCCCCTGTTCAAAATAAATATATAAACTTTAAAAAAGAATATGTATAAAAATATATAGACTCAAACGCATCCTAATTACCATATGGGTCCACTGGATCCTTTTACAAATCTAAAATGCAATTTGGGAACTTAGTCATTTTATTTTTCTTACTTTCCGAAACATGTTATTGTTTTATCATCCTAGGAATTATTTTATCACTTCTTATTGAATATTCCAAAACAAGGCCAGACCCCCCAAAACAAAAACAATTATCAAAAAACAAAGATAATAAGAAATCAATAAAAAGACAGAATCATCTAGAAGGGTGATGCAAAGGTGAAACAAATTGTCATCCTTCCATTTTTTTTTTTTTAATTTTTCAAAGAATTGCACCATTGTTCAAGAAGTAATAAGATACAACAGAGACACCACCTTTATCGTCGGCTTATAGCTTTCATTGAAAGTAATCGGTAATTCAGAAGTGTCCATTTTTGCCACTAATGAATGTCAAAGATATAAAGGGCCCGAGATTTTACCACATTTACGAGCTACCAAGTTGGCTTACTGCCGTTCCACGGCTGCTGGCAGAAGGTGCGAGACACCGAGGCCAAGCTCACACTGGTCCCTCCAGCTCCTCACATCCCGTGGGGGCCTCGGGGAAGACCCGACCCAGCTGCACACAGCTTAGGGTGGGAGACCCCACCGGCCGCACACGGCTCGGTCAGGGCATTTGCATCAGGGTTTAGGAAACCCAAGCTTTGGGAAACTGAGTCTTTTATAATAGGTTACGAGCAAACCCACCTCTGGTCCCAAAGTGAAACATCCCCTCGATCGGCCTGGACAGTAAAGACACCGTCCTTTCCTTTGAGAGAAAGAGGCATTTCTGTCTTTCAAGGCCATTCACGATAAAAACACCCTTGAAAAGATAGACAGAAAGACAGACGGGCAGTGTCTTCGCTCACAAGCCTCGAAGAAGCCCGACCAACGCGTGGAAACTATCTTCCATCGATGGCAAAGAGGAATTGGCTGAAGCAGACATTTCACCGTCTTTAAGCAAAGCAGCGAATGAGTGCCAAACCCGGGGGCGGGGCCCTCGCCACTGCCGTCCGGGTGCGTCTGCTGCGAGGGACACGTTCTGTACCGGCCGGCACCGTCCCCTAGAGCAGCCAGTAGCCACACAGAGCCGTGGGCACTTCAGGTTTGGCTAGTGCAACCAAGGAATTGCACTTGTACTGTATTTCGTCTCACGTGCTTTGACCGTCAAGAGCCATACGTAACGAGCAGCTCCGCTCTGGACTCTGATGTGGATTATGTCGTGGACTGTACAAGTGAAATCTCATATTAGCAGGTTTCAGAGGGAAATGTGGAATTGTTACCAACAGGAAGACTTCCTCCCTCTAGGCCGTATGCCAACAGCCTGGGCCACCTCGCTTTGTCAAAAAGACATGTGACACTATTCTTTATTTAAAAAAAATTTTTTTTAACGTTTTATTTATTTTTGAGAGACAGAGACAGAGAATGAGCAAGGGAGGGACAGAGAGAGAGAGGGAGACACAGAATCGGAATCAGGCTCCAGGCTCTAAGCTATCAGCACAGAACCCGACGCGGGGCTCGAACTCACGAACTGTGAGATCATGACCCGAGCCGTAGTCAGTCACCTAAGCGACTGAGCCACCCAGGCGCCCGTGACAGTATTCTTTCCTACTTTTTGATATGTGCGTGCCAAAATGTACTTGGGGAGAAAAGGCAGGCTACGTTTAAATTCTTATTAAAATGTTTAGTAAAATTGGTTTCCCCATCCCTCTACTCTTAACTTCTGTAGTCTTTTTTCTGACTTAAAGATAACAAAAAGTTCCATTGGGGTCAGACACGCAAATGACAGTGGCCGCTTTTCCTGGCACATAGGGGGTTTAACACCGTCCTGGTGGGCTCCATAACCTGTCTTCAACCAAAAAATTGTACTCCGGAGAGAGAGAGAACGAAATGGGTTGACGTCAACGGGATTCCCCAGCAATACCACATCCCCCATTCCCAGTCTGTGTGGTTCTAGAACCCCAGGGGGGATGGGAGTGGCCCCTTATTGGCACATTTGGTGATAAAGTCAGAAGCATCTGATTCCTCACTCTGTGACTCTAGGTTCTGCTGAGTTCAAGGTTTTAGTACCCACGGGAGGCACGTTTCCACAAGGAAAACCGGTAACATTTGGGAGGAATGTTTAGCCAGGCCACGCAGGGCTCCTTGTAACGCTGGATGACCCAGCCCCGATCTGCGGTGCTGTGTTGGCTGAATGTTTGATTCAGGGTATCGATCCGACATCCTCACAGAGAATTCCTTTTCTGCTTATATCAGGTAGAGTTGTTCTCTGCTGCTTTTAACTAGGGACTGTGACTGATGTAATCTTCTAAATAAAGCTCCCAGCCGTTTCCCCTGCTTAGTGCTGCCTGGGAAGAGAAGCAACTAGAGACGACAACGAGAATATTTATGCGTTTACAATATATCATATCCTGCCTGTCTGTCGAAAGCACCTCTTTTTAAAAACCTGGGCTCTACTCTGGATTTTGCGTTTTCCATATTTATTTTATGCCGAGCATCCCTGTCCACATTTATCTGTCTTCACTGAAAGGCATGGAATGCTTTTCTCCTGCTTTCCTTCTAAGCCCCTTCCTTGTGCTTGTACCTTTCAAATCAATCCCCCTAATCAATTGATTATATAAACAGAGTTTTAAATTCTCCCTGTGTACATTGATTTCTTTTTTTCAATCTTCTACCTATCGATCAAACCATTCGATCAATTGAATAAAGTAACAGCATCATCTGGCATATTCCACACTTGGGCACTTCTGTTTGAAGGAGAAGAATGCAGATGTTTGTTTTTATTCTCTAAATGATCACAGCCTTAAATGCCGCGTCGGATCCGCGCATCGATAAACCTTACGAAGGCAGTCCTGTCTCTTTTCTTGGCTCTCTCCGGGGCTCTGAGACCCAACCGGCCTGAAAACCAAATGAGAATAGTTTGCTATTTACACAGGGCCTTTCGTTTTCTAAGTAGCAGGCTTCATCTTTAACCTTTTATCTGCCCGTAACGGCTCTGCCCACACCGTGCTTTGCACTGGAATTTTTGTCCCATTGTACCGTGAGCTCTTTGAGATACTCAGTGTATGATATGGGAGTGAGTGGTGTACAGGAAGGAGAGGGAGAATAATGGAGGGAGGTAGTGCGGGAAAGGGAAGGCATTTGTCACGAGAAATCTATGGCATCGATACGGATAAGCCCCATCTAAGAGCGTGCGAGGGCTCTAGTGCTATTGAACTGTGAGCTCTTACTGTTGGATCCTACTGTTTTCATTAATGCTGCTGGGCCCTTCTCTCACACGGCACTCCCCTAAAAAGTACCGGACAAATATTAAGAGAATGCTGGTTGGAGGGGGTTCCTATTATTAGCCCCTGTCTTATTCTAGTCCTGGCTCCAGTTTCTCCAAAGAATGTGGGTCAAGAATTTGCTGGAATCTGAAATGGCCACGACGAATGCCTATCGAATAGCATGGCCACTCGGCGGACAGAGTCGGTCGGGACCCACGGAGGCCTCTTCATGGTAACACTCAGGTGTGGGATACTCCAGCAAGAGGAGTCGTCAATCCCAAGCTGCCTCTGGAGATTCCTGGGTTGAATTTCAAATGCTCAGTGAACAGTGACTGCCTAAGAAAGAGTCAATTGCCAGTGTTCCAGGAAATAAAAAAAAAAAGACTTTAAAATCCCTGACTTCTCTGAACTTATATTCTGTGGAAGAAGAAGAGGGCCAATAAACAAAATAGTAAACAAAATCTACATAATATTTGACGCTGAACATTTCTACAGAGTGAAGGAAAGCAGGGAAGGGTGTCAGGAAGGGTGTGCACGCCTGTCTTCAGGGAGTGGCTTCAATGGAGTACGAGACAGCTACGGATTTCATGTTGCCTTCTGTTGTATTCTACGTGAAAGACCCTACCCTTGTCACACACAATATGGCAGCTTAGAGGGAGGACCCATGTTCATTCATTCAGCAAAGACGTGTTGGACTCCTGCTATGTTCCACAATGGGCCAGGTGTGGCATATAGTAAAAAGAATAAGGTCCAGGCTCTGTTATCAAGAAAGCCCGTCTCACGAGGGGAGAGTCATGCAGACAGATAAGGTGGTGTCCCATGCTCCCTGTGGACACCTGCAGGGGGGAGAGGGGTAAAGACGACCGGCCCCTGACAAAATCGCCAAGCTCTGCTCACCTGCAGGGTGGTCGGAGATTGTTCTAGGCTACCTCAGGGACTCAGGGGGTTTCGTAGTTACTCTAGAGCAATCTTTTCCAAACTTCAGGCCTTGATCCAGTGGGCCATGAAATCGGTTCACCAAGCACCTGAAGTCTTGCAAAATGAAATACAATAGAGCATAAGAGAAAGAAATAGAAAGAGAAGACGTTAGTGTGGGTCAGAGGAGTGTGTGTGCATGTGAGAAACTTTGATTTGCATCCATGTGCAATGGGTAACACTGTCACGTTTTTCTTTTTATTGTGTTTAAATGTTGATTTATTTTGAGAGAGAGAGAGAGAGAGCGTGAGAAGGGGAGGGGCAGAGAGAGAGGGAGAGAGAATCCCAAGCAGGCTCTGCACTTAGGGCAGAGCTCGATGTGGGCCTTCAACCCAACACCCTGGGATCAGGACCTGCGCCTCAATCAAGAGTCAGAGGCTCAACCAACTGAGCCACCCAGGTGCTCCCAAATGTCACACGTTTCTTACTCTGGGTCCCCGTCAAAATGAGTTTATATTGCGGACTACGAACTTAGAAATTCGCAAGGAGGCAGTCCGGGCGTCAGAGACCCGCTCAGTCTTCCGTGAGGCCTATTGCCAAAAAACAGCAGGAACAGCTGGGGCCGCGTGGGAAGCCCCCACCCCTCTTGGCTTCCCAGGCCCCGTTCCACCCGGGATGTGGCGCAGTGAACGGCTTCACCCCAGGACCCCCTCAGGGCTGGCCCCGGGGGTCTCTCACCCCCAAAAGGCGCTTTTTGCCACTGGCTCAGTGCAGTCGGGACAAAGCTTGTCTCTCTGAGTAACCTTAGGTCCTTTTCCTGCTAGACCCGGGTTACCGAGCAAAGGGTGATGTATTCCGACACCGAGGAGGGTGGCATCCTTTACCTTGTTAACTCGCAGTGCTCCCTTCCGTTTGGTGGCCTTGTGGACCCCGGAGAAAACCCTGAGTGCCGGTTACTTAACCTGGCTTGAACCTCTGCTCCCCTGTTTGGACATCGTATGGCTTTGAGCAAAGCAGTCAAGCTCTCTGGCCCCGTAATTGTTTTATCTTGTAATGCGGTTAATGGTAACGCGCGCGTGAGATCTTTAAGAAGATGTTAAAAGATAACATCTACAAATCGCCTGGTACAGCGCCCGGCAAACAGCAGACACACTAATTTAAGTCTCCATGGAGCTATTTAGGGTGCGTTTTCTTACCGAAATAGTAATAGTGAGAGCCTTGCAAAAAACTCAGATTTGAGATAAAAGGGAGCCAGGAACACCAACTGTTCTGGACAGTGCCCGTCGGTACCCTTCAGCACGAAGGTCATACTTGCAGAGAGGACGCTCAGCTGGAGTTAAAATTGATTTGAACAAGTCAAGTCCAGCAGGCGAACCAGCACGGACGCCCCCGCGTGCTGGCAGAGTCGGCTTTCACCACCGTGTCCGAGCGGCTGTGATGTGAGGAGGAGAGGGGAGCGGTCCCTCCACCAGCTCCCCGCGGGTTCCGGGAGGAGGTTAAGCGCCTTTCCCCTTCCTGGGGCTTCGGCAGCAGGAAGTGTTTAGGCCACATTCCCGCTGGCCATCGTCCCTGGACGTAGACTGGCCCTGGCCTCCCACTGGCCTACGCGAATCCCCACGCTGCCCCCGCTGAAGGGCTCGGGTCAGTTACCCCACGGCCCCTCTTCCTGGGGCCAGGTGCCCAGGGTGGCTGGGGAGGGGGGAGGGGCACAACAAAAAGACGGCCGGTGACTCTCAAGGGACTTACCCAAGGACACACAGCATGTGGGTGGCAGCACGGGACGTGAATCGCTTCCCGATTCCTCGCCAGGGACTCCCAGGTGGGACTCTTCGAGACCCAGACAAATATCAAGGTCAGAAATCCTTCCGGGGTCCTCTCCTCTGTTACCATCATTGGCCCAATGAAAGGTTCTCCGGCAAGATCCGGGAAGTCGGTATTTCCTTGACGTTCCCTGCTCGGCTCTTGCCACGTTTCCTTTCTGCGACCAGTCCCTTTCTTGAAAGACCCCTTCCTCGCACCTTCTCCTGGAGGGCTGTTCCCCCTCTTTCCTCCTCAGGCCCCTGGTCACTACTTCCCCTCTCCAGGAAGTCTGCCTTCACCCTCCCCGGTTGGAAGGGGGACTCATCCTTTGCGCTGGCAGAGCCCCTTGCCTCCACCATGTCCTTGACCCAACGGCGTCCGGTATTCCTGTCGTGTGGCCTGCCTCCTCCACCGCGCAGTGGTCTCCCTGAGAACTGGGTCGCGTCCCATTTCCCTCAAGTCCCCACCGCCTGACTCCCGTGCCAAGCACGTAGGAGGCAGTGAGGACATGA
This sequence comes from Puma concolor, assembly GCF_028749965.1. NCBI lineage: Eukaryota > Metazoa > Chordata > Mammalia > Carnivora > Felidae > Puma > Puma concolor. Next base: position 3,985,453 of record NC_141669.1, on the reverse strand, counting down.
TTGCCGAGGAAACGAATTAAGGTAGCCTGTGCTCCTCCGTCGGTGAGTGTACTTGATACATAACTGAAGTCAGACCCGATCGTCAGAGGGGTGTTAAAAGCGCAGGGCAGCAGAGCTGTTTTCCCAATATCGCATATCATCTTGACCCCGATAAACTCTGAGATTTGTTCTGAGTCTGTGGCTCCCTGATTTCCAGCGGAGCGGGAGCTGAGCCTTCCCACTTATTTAATGTGATGGAATCGGGTTTCTCAACGTTCCTAATAGAACCCAAGACTCTCTAGACTTCATTAGCTTACCGAGTCGGTCAGAATGTTATAAATTATGGAAACACAAGGCCAGGCGATTCCTTCCCCGATGGCATAAATTATGTAATATTATGTCTGTAATGCACACCGCGGAAAGTTCAAAACATTTTTTGCAGTTTTGTACTTTTAATATCGAATATCACATGTACCAAGGGTATGCATACTACATATTATTTAAGTATACCAGGAAAAACAAACAAACAAACAAAAAAACACCTGTGCGTGAGAAATAACCAGCGCGATGTTTGGGAATAGAACTCTGACCCAGGATCTCGCGGTTCGTGAGTTCAAGCCCTGTGTTGGGCTCTGCGCTGACAGTGTGGAGCCTCCTTGGGATTCTCTCTCTCTCCCTCCCTCGGCCCCTCCCTTAGTCGTGCTCCCTCTCTCTCCCTGTTACGAGAAAAAGAAAAAGTCTGAAAATCTTTAAGAAATCTGACCCATAATTTTGAAGCATCCGGTTGGCACTTCCTGTGACAAACTCCATCTTCCTGATCAATTGTATTTTTGATTCCCTTCTTTCCTTCATAAGCTTGTCATCTGCTGTCTGTCTCCTGGTTGGTATATATCATTTAGATGACACTGCCTAAGTTGATTATACTGTTTGTATCATTCTGCAGCTTAGCTTTTGTCACTCCACATTGTGCATTTCTTAAATTACTTTTCATATTTATTTTTGAGAGAGGGAGAAAAACAGAGCATGAGTGGGGGAGGGACAGAGAGAGAGGGAGACACAGAATCGGAAGCAGGCTCCAGGCTCCGAGCTGTCAGCACAGAGCCCGACGCGGGGCTCGAACCCACAGACCATGAGATCATGACCTGAGCCAAAGCCGGACCCTTAACCTACTGAGCCACCCAGGTGCCGGTAGACAGTGTTTTTCAACTTCCTTTGTGTTGATGTGTGTGGCTGAGGTTCATTCAGATGCAATGATGTACGCGTATTCCTATTTTGTGACTATCTCATGGTGCCATTATGCACTATTCTGTTAGTGCTTGTGTCAACGTCTTTGCTCATGCTTTCTTGGATCATGAGTAAGTGTTTCTAGGATGCGTCCCTAGACTAGAAGTTGCCTTGTTTAGCTTTCTAGAATGTTCAGAAAGCCTTCTAGTGTGATTGGGCCAGCCTACCCCTCATCAGCTGATTGAGAGATGCCCCTGCTCCACAGCCCCCCAGATACTCGGTTTTGTTACAACTGCTTTATTTTCACCACGGTTTTACTCTGCACTCCCTCTGTCACCCATGGATGAGGCCAGCCCATTGCTGTGTCGTGGAAGGAGAACGCGACCCGTTCATGACAGTGGCTGTGGGCCTGAGGCCTCTGTGCCCTTCTCCCACTGACTTTTATAGGTGGGAAGGCAGGCATGAGTTTGCCAGCTGTCTCTCTCTAGAAATGCGACCTTGGCACATCCTATACTCTTCCTAAAAATGAGAAGCTATAAAATGAGAACAATAACTCCTACCCTGTGCTATTATTGTGAGGAGGAAATGAGATGCCATAGGCTGGGCACATGGTAGTTACTATTTCTGGGTGTCACAATATTTCGTATGTCCCTCACCTTTACCCCGTTCTCCTAACTCAGGACCAGTTGCTCTGATGATAGTGGTTGGATGTCCAGACCACACCTTAAAATGGTTTAACATCTACCAAAATGCCCCCCTCTTGGAGATTTGACAACTCCACCTCAAGCTGGGAACTCTTCCTAAAGTTGACCTTTCTCGTCCAACTGAATCTTAAGTAGCTGTCAGTGTCTCACCAAGCTGTCAGGACACAGACCAGAGGAAAGTGTCCTGGAAAGAAGGGAAGGGCCGGTGACCCAGGAGGTAAAGTTGTGTCCTGGGCCCTGTCTAGTGGAAACATGGGCGAGGTCCCCCTCCCAGGAGGCCCTGATGTGAGCAAAGCCAGGACTGGTCAAGGCCAAGCATCATGGGGGTGGTGGACAAATGGCAAAACTTAGTAGGTCACACTAAGGTGAAGGCAGAAGCAGACAGGGGTCAGATGTGGAGTCAACACAATGGAGACAGCAAATCCGTCGTGGGGCTAGCTTGAGAATCTGAGGCCAAGAAAACTGTCCCTCACAGTCAGCAGAGGCTGACAAGGGATAAGACAGAAAGTCAGCCAGGAAATATTCTTTCGAATTCCAGCTGTGTGTCAAGTGCCTTCCAAGCTCTGAGGATATGAGAACAGTCTTGAACGCCCCCCCCAACTTCTAGGTCTTAGGAGGTAGAGTGAAGATCAAATGCCAAGCAAACATTGGCAGAGCATAAAGCGTAGATGCCCAACCACATAAAGCAGACAAAAGACAGTACAGGATCCTGTGAACGTGTCAAAGAGAGGCAGCCCATCTAGTGTAGCCCTGTGTAAGGATGAGCAGGAGGAAGTCACGTGTTGTAGAACATTCCAGGAAGCAGCTGGTAGGGAGTAGGCACAGGAAAGGAATCGAAAACAGTCAAGTGTGAGTAGAGATAAGGCGGCAAAAGGGAGCATAATGTTCGACGAGGCTGAGAGGGGGCCAAAGCCACATTGCACCACACCCTGGCAGGTACAAATGTCTGGGCTTTGTTCAAAGAGATGGAAAAGCACAGGTGATTTGGAAGCAGAGAAGTCTCACGTGGGGCCTGTATGCCTGCTAACATCCAGGGAGCCCCTTTGAAAGGCTATTGTAGCTGTACAAGTGATTCTGGATGGTAACCAGGATGTGGTGGAAACACGGGGAGAAATTATGCTAAAATTTCAGACAGTTCAGGAAAGTTCTTATGAATGCGGATCATACGACGTTGCTACCGAACCATTGGTTTATTCTTGCTGTATCTTTAAATGGGGAGATTTAAATTACTAATGCTTATGTGTTTCCATCAAATCTTGTCTATTTTTAAGCATATCTGGCCAAAAATGGAGAAGAAACAGAGTGGTAAAGAAAGTGTCATGGGCCTGGTTGGGAGAACAAAGTTTTTCAGTCCTGACTGTGTCATTCATTTTCTGTATAACTTCACTTACTTAACATCCTGTGGGCTGGCTTTTCTTTCTAAAATGATGGGATTTGAATACAGTTTTGCTTTGTTTTTCAAATGCCTTGCAAATATAAAATTAAATAGTGGCTTAGAAATATCGTTTGCTGGGGCTCCTGGATCGCTCAGTAGGTTAAGCGTCCGACTTTGGCTCAAGTCATGATCTCACAGCTCCTGAGTTCAAGCCCCACATCAGGCTTTCTACTGTGGGTGCAGAGCTCTCTTTGAATCCTCTGTTCTCCTCCCCCCACACTCTGCCTCTCTGTCTCTCATGTTCTCTCTCTGTCTCAAAAAAAAAAAAAAAAAAAAGAGTGGAAGGAAGGAAGAAAGAAAGGAAATGAAAGAAAGAGAAAAAGGAAGGAAGGAAGGAAGGAATAGAAAGAAAGAAAGAAAGAGGAAGGAAGAAAGAAAGGAAGAAAGAAAGAAAAAGGAAGAAAGAAAATTTAAAAAAAGGAAAGAAAGAAAGAAAAATAAAGGAAGAAAGGAATAAAGAAAATGAAAGAAAGAAAGAAAGTAAAAGAATGAAGGAAGAAAATGAAAGTAAAAGAAAGAAAGAGAAATTGGAAGGAAGGAGGAAAGAAAATGAAAGAAAGAAAGAAAGAAAAAGGAAGATAGGAAGGAAGGAAGGAAGAAAGAGAAAAAGGAAGAAAGAAAATGAAAGAAGGAAAGAAAGAAAGAAAAAAGAAGGAAGAAAAGAATAAAGAAAATGAAAGGAAGAAAGAAAGATAAAAAAGAAGGAAGGAAGAAAATGAAAGAAAGAAAGGAAGAAAAAGAAAATGGAAGGAAGGAAAAAAGAAAATGAAAGAAAGAAAGAAAGAGAAAAAGGAAGAAAGAAAATGAAAGAAAGAAGGAAAGAAAGAGAAAAAGGAATGAAGGAAGAAAGAAAAAGGAAGAAAGAAAATTAAAAAAAAGAAGGAAAAAAAGAAAGAAAAAGGAAGGAAGAAAGGAATAAAGAAAATGAAAAAAGAAAGATAAAAAAGAAGGAAGGAAGAAAATGAAAGAAAGAAAGAAAGAAAGGAAGAAAGAAAATGGAAGGAAGGAAAAAAGAAAATGAAAGAAAGAAAGAAAGAAAGAGGAAGGAAGAAAGAAAGAGAAAAAGGAAGAAAGAAAATGAAAGAAAGAAGGAAAGAAAGAGAAAAAGGAATGAACGAAGAAAGAAAGAAAATGAAAGAAAGAAAGAGAAAAAGGAAGGAAGAAAGAAAATGAAAGAAAGAAGGAAAGAAAGAAAGAAAGAAAGAAAGAAAGAAAGAAAGAAAGAAAGAAAGAAGCGAGCTTATTTGACTTTCCCAAGTTTGAGGAGATGGTAAGAGGTAGAGAAATGCATCTGTGTCCAGGGCTTTTTGCATTTGTCACACGCCTTGACGACTGAGCTGGTAGAGAAGGGACTTACCTCCCTCCTCAAGAAAACACACCTCACACACACATACACACACTTGTACAAACCGGTGTTTGTGCTCTGCCCAGATTCCACTTCCGCCCCTTCTCCAGTGTCAGGTGGGGCCTCTGGGAAGGGAGGGGTCATGCGGTGGAGCCCGATGACAGAGGCTCTCTGCCCCCCACCCCCATGGAGGATAAAGCAGGCAGATGTCAGTCTCCCCCAGACCCCACCAGGCTGGCGCCCCATCTCGGAATTCCAGACTTGTGAGACAATAGGTTTGTTATTTAGGCCACCTAAAGTCCATGGTGTTCGTTACAGCAGCCCAGGCTAACAGAGGCAGGCACACGCACACACACACACACACACACACACCGTAAAATGTGACAATAAATGCAGACAATTTTCAGTCCACAATTAGCTCTAAGAGTCAAGGTGTGTGAGCTGTTCCAGGGGATGCGTCTCTATGGAGACAAACCTTCTGCGTCTCAACTTGAACTGACTGTATCCTCCAATTGTCTCTGTCACTGGCGTGGGCTCCTCAGACACCTGTCCGAGGCTCCACCTAAGACATCAGGCATTCCAGATCCTTGACCTTGCACGTGGCCGCAAGCACTGGCAGAGAGAGCCTAAGCTCTCGGTACTCGCTGGCCAAGGGCAAAGCAGAGTGAGAAAGAGGGAGCAAGGTTCTTTGGGACCAGCTGGAGGAGAGGCGGCCTTGGGGCCAGGACGCGGACATGCCTGAGAACGTAGGGGCGGTGGGGGGGACAGCCTTTGTGGCGGGAAAACAGGATTAAATACGGAGGCATTGATCAGAAAGAGTAACAGGTGGGCAGTGACAGAAAATGGGAAGGACACGAGTCGCTGGTGAGCAAAGATGACACTAGGAAAGCCCGAGTCCACATAAATAATGAAAAGACAAACTCGCGGAATTGGAAAGAATGGCCCTACGCAGATCTGACCATCCCTACGGAGAACCCGTGTTTTTCTCTTCTGCTTTGCTCTGAGAATAAAATCATACATAAAGTAGGCTGTACGTGCTATGAAACGTGATCTAGCTGTGAAGCTTTACCCCTGAACTCTTCTCCGACAAACCACCCTGTTTCTTACCGAGGTGGGGGTGGGCACATCTAGATTTGCTGTTGAAATCTTGCGCGCCTTTGAATTCGGTCACGCCCAGCTCGCATGGAGTCGCTGTTAAACCGAAAGAATCGTCGGTGTAAAATCTCTCTGATTTAAGATCAAGGCATTAAGAACACAAGGCAGACACGCTTGGGAGGGTGAGTGACAGGGCAAGGTGGGGTCCTGTGTGTGGGGTCACGGGGTGGGGGGGAGGGCCCGGGGGAGCACAGAAAGACCATGGCTGCTTGAGTGTCGGGCCAGAAGAATCTGGAAGGCGGAGAGCGGGAAGGAACGCCGGAGGTGACGGTGGGCAACACGGGCGGCTGCGGCAGTGATTTGGGGGTGCCTCTGGCCGCGTGGGTGGAGGCCCCACACCCCAGGAGGCGGGGGTGGGGAGAAGGAAAGGCATGGACGCCCTGTAAAGGCCCGGCTGCCTGGGTCCGTGTGCGCGGGGGGTCTGCCTGGGCCTCTCGGGACCTGGGGAGCACGGTGGTCACTGGAGTGCCAACAAGGCTCAGTGTGCAAGAGGGATATGTTGTGCAGCTCTTGTTCTGACGGTCCAGTCTGAAACGGGTAGTGCGTCCCTACACTAGTCTGGCACCAGGTTTTTCTGTCTTGACTTTGTAAGCCTGAGGCCTGTTCTTCCGACCGACCGTTCCGTTTTATCCTCTGAGCCGAACCGCGTTCGCTCCGTTGGGGGTCCCCCGTCATTTCAGGGCAGATCGGGGCTCTTTCTCAGCCCGGCTGAAGCTCTGTGTTGCTCAAACCCCCAGAAGCTGGCGGAGCTCGAAGGTGTGTGGGCCACGGATCGCACAAACAGGAGGTTCCTCTGGCCTTTTTCTTCCTGGCCCATCCTTGCTGTTGTCAGATCTTTGCATGGGGGACTATTTTGCACTTCTTCTGGGTCTTGCTTGGGGCAGGCTAGTAAATACCTTCCTTTCTCAGATCCAACGGCCTAACCAGGCTGCAATATTTGGAATTTCCCCCGCAGACCAGGCCCCCTCTGTGTTCAGGCTGCCTCATCCCCAGGCTGGTAACTAGTGACCCATTTTTGGCTCTGCTGTCCTTGCCTCTGGGAAGGCATCCTGACGGTGTCCCCTTCTCTCAGCTGACCCGAATGCTTCCCTCCGTGCCCTCAACTCATCTTTAGCAAAGCATCTTGTTCTTTTATTTAATCTTTCGCCCACTCGTCCATTTAGGCACGTATTCACTGAGCGCCTAACTGTGCTAGATTGCCAATACAATGAAGGTAGTGAGCTTGGCCCTCCCTCTCCTGGATTTCAGTCCATATTTATTAAGCACATGTTGACTCTCAGTTATATTCCTACAGAATATAACAAGGAATGAAAATTCTGATTTCATTGACTGATGAGAGAGGTTAACCAAACAATCATAACAAGAGATATGTGATTATCTCTCATATAAATAAATTCTCTGAAGAAAAATACATTTTCTATGAGGTCTTATTACGGGCAAACTAAGGAGTCAAGGAAGCTGTCCGAGAAAAAAAAATTGTTTTGAGCTGTTGTCTGAAGGAAAAGTAGAGTTAATTGGACAAAGTGGTTGGACAAGAGCTTCTCAAAATGTGGCAAGAGCATGTTCAAAGGCCCTGCGGTGAGACGAACCAGCACATTCGCATGCCTAAAAGAAGCCCAGGGTGGCCGGGCAAAAAGCAAAGAAAGTGGAAAACGTTAGATCCTGAAAGGTAAGCAGCTGACAGAGTTAGCAGGGCCATCTTGGTTCTTAAGGAATCTGATTTTTATCTGAAAAGTGGTGGAAAAACATCAAAGAGTTTTCTTGCTATCGGGGAAAAAAACGAACTGGAGGGAACCACCATAAGACACTGGTAAACTAGTTAACATAGAATGTAGGTGAGAAAAGAGGAGAGCTTATGTTAGGGTGCTGGCAGTAAAGAAGAATACTTAAATAGTCAAATTTGGAACATTTGTTTATGGGATCCGATGTGGGAGAATAACAAATGGGAGTATTTCAAGAGCATTCCTGGTTTTCCTAGCTTATGCAGCCTGTGCCGTGAAGATGTGGGAAGTATGGGGGAGCAGGTTAGAAGAGATGACGAGGACAGCAGCGGATGTGTGGAGTTTGAGATGTCCTTGAGGCATCCAGGTGTTGACCTTTGGTAACACTCAGCAAAGGAAGCCAGGGCTTAATTCCGTTCGTCACGGAGTCAGGCCGCATGGTGGTCATGATGGCCACAGTCTATGAAATATGAAGTTCATGTGTTCTCGTTGAAGGAATCGGCAAGTGTTGGTTTCATCCTCAAGCATTCAGGGAAAATCAAGCAGTTCTGTGGATGCTTAAAGACAACCAGTTTTAGGGGGTTTTCCTCTAAAGTTCATCCATCACCGAAGAACTGAAACTCAGCATTGGCTGGAGGACTGGTCCAGTGTAACAGAAATAGGGAGAAAAAAAAGAAAAAAAGAAGGCACTGATGGAAGAAACCATCACCCTGTTTCGTCATTCTGATCATGCCTCTGCTCCACACGGATCGTCAAGAAATTGCTGATTTGACTCCCTCTCTGGCTCCCATCGCTTCTACTAATGCGTTCTTTTATTTAGTTGTCTACAAGGCATATTAATTAACAAATAGAAGAGTCAGACGGAATACGAGGAAAAGTCTCTGAACCAGGTTCTGGATTCCAACCCAATTGACTCTGACCCGACTGAGCATCCTGGATGAATTCTTTATCTGTGATCTTCCATATACAATAAAACAAACAAGCAAAATGAATTTGCAGAGGACTAGATAAAACATAGGTAGGTCAGCCACGGCAGCGTTTGACCTCTGACGGTAATTCAACAACTGATCGCTGCTTTTGTTATACTTTTCAAGGATCGGGCTTCTTGGTGATTGCTGCCGTGGAGGGCACCATTTTTCTCCTGCTGAGCCTCCACAGCTGACGTTGTCTCAAGCAGATGTCATCACTGTTGCCCTTGTGACAAGAATCTGGATAAAAGATGAATCTAAAAGATGATTCTTACTTGTAAGTAAAAACAGTGGCTTGAACACATGCATGTCTATTTTGCTTCTCCCTATTCTTCCTCTAAAACTATGTTGAAAGGTTTTGTTTTTTTTAAAGACAGAGACCCTGAAAAATGGGGACAGTGGGAGAGGAGACAAGTCCATGTTTTGGCAGCTGGAAGATAAGTGGGTGAGGAATAACTGTCACAGCAGATCCAAGAAGTGGATCCTGGACCTTCGGGGGGTCCAACTTCATCTAGACCTTCGGGGGGTCCAACTTTATCTAGACCTTCGGGGGGTCCAACTTCATCTAGACCTTCGGTGGGTCCAACTTCATCTAGACCTTCGGGGGGCCCAACTTCATCTAGACCTTCGGGGGGCCCAACTTCATCTAGACCTTCGGGGGGCCCAACTTCATCTAGACCTTCGGGGGGTCCAACTTCATCTAGACCTTCGGGGGGCCCAACTTCATCTAGACCTTCGGGGGGCCCAACTTCATCTAGACCTTCGGGGGGTCCAACTTCATCTAGACCTTCGGTGGGTCCAACTTCATCTATAGCAAGAATCCTCGGAAGGCTCCGTAACTCCTTAAAACACCAGGCACTCCTCTCCCCATGCCCTGAGCAGCTGTCCTACTTTTCCCCTGGGAGACTGGGGGATTTTACTCTTTGAAGATGGTACCGGAAGATTAGGTGCTGAGGCACCCTTATCAAACAGGAGTAATGAGTGGATGTAAGCCTCCTGAGTGCTGCAGTCTGAGGCTCTCAGCTCTCTCACCTCTGTGCTCCTATGACATTCGAACTTCCCTCTTCAGGCAGGAGACTCTAAGTGTTCTTTACAAAACCCTAATCAGCCTAAGAAGAAAACTCTAGAAATACAGCCATCAGGTGGTCTCCAAAACATGGCCCACTCAGGCCAGTTGGCAAACCCTGCCCAGGCACCTACTGTCTGCACCCGGCTTCTTAATACTCTGTCTTAAAATATGTGCAGATGACCAAGGACTCTTGAAGGAATCTTCTAGCATGAAAGACACCAAAACACATAGAAAGCACAACTTAGAAGAAACAGATGATGCAGAGAGAAAAATCAAAACAAGGAGAACCTGGGTCGCTCAGTCAGTTAAGCATCTGTCTGACTTTGGCTCAGGTCACGATCTCATGGTTTGTGGGTTCAAGCTTTGCATCAGGCTCTGTGCTGACAGAGGGCTCAGAGCCTGGAGGCTGCTTGGGATTCTGTGTCTCCCTCGCTCTCTGCCTCTCCTCTGCTTGCACTCTATCTGCCTCTCAAAAACAAACAAAAAAATTAAAAATTAAAACAATAGCAAAACTCTATTATATCTTTCAAAAAAGTAAGGCTCTAATGAAGAAAACTAAAGCTCCTGAAAAATAATACACATATAATGTATATGTGTATACATATGTACATACATATAGTTATATATATGTATGTATATGATTGAAGAAATGAAAAACTTGAAAGAAGAGTCAGAAGAGAAAGGGGATTTGAAAAGTAGAAAAAGGACTTAAGAGCTGTAACAATAGCAAAGAAGAAAAAAATCAGAGCACATTTGGAGGTACGGCACTGGGAAAATAGGAGTTCTAGAAATGAAGAGTCAAGAATACAGTTGGGACGAAATCATGAACAAAATTATTCAAAAGAACTGCTCAGAAGTGAAAGACGTGACTTTCTAGATTGAGAGGGCCCAGCACGACCCATTCAGTGGATGAAGCTCTATCCCCACGGTGGGAGATTGTAGTATAGTATTCATTCTTCTTCCCTTCCTCACCTGGCCTTGCTTCGCTATGGACAGGAAAACTTCTTTGCTTTTCTGACTTAGGGTTTGACCATGTGACTTGCATTGGACAGTGAAATGTAACTGAATTTAACATATTCCACATCTGACCAGAGGCTTTCAGTGTGCATGGGTCATTTGACTTGACTCCGTGAACTCCTGCCTCATGCTCTGAGAAGATCGTGCTTCAGCAAGCTGATATCCCTTCAGCCTGGGTCCCAAATGATAAAACAGAGAAGCTGGATTTGACCCATAAACATATGCAGAGCCATAGGTAGTTGACCTACAGACCCGTGAGTGAGAAAAACCACTGATACTGGGAGCCATTTGTTATGCAACATTATTATCACAATAATGGTCCAAAATAGCCACCAAGAGGCATTATCATGAACAGTAGGAACAAAGAGAAAAGCCTAAAAGAGTTCACAGAGAAAAAACAGTTTGTTTAAAAAGAATCAAAAAAATCAGAATGAGTTCAGATTTCCCAAAAAGAACCTGAGATCTAAAAAAAAAAAATGAGGGGCGCCTGGGTGGCTCAGTCAGTTAAGCGGCCGACTTCGGCTCGGGTCATGATCTTGCGGTCCGTGAGTTTGAGCCCCGCGTCGGGCTCTGCGCTGACAGCTCAGAGCCTGGAGCCTGTTTCAGATTCTGTGTCTCCCTCTCTCTGGCCCTCCCCCGTTCATGCTCTGTCTCTCTCTGTCTCAAAAATAAATAAACTTAAAAAAATGTAAAAAAAAAAAGAATAATGGCTTCAAATTTCTGAAGGAGAATTATTTTCAACCTAGATTTTATACAATGAAAGACATTTTCAGACATGCTAGGTCTCAAAAAATGTACCTCTCGTACTTACTTCCTCAGAAAATTGGTAGGGAAAGCAAAACAAGGAAGACATGGGATACAGAAGAGGAAGCCCAACATAAAAGAAGAAAAATGTTTCCAGGATGGTGCTAAAAGGAGAGCCCAGATAACAACTGTTCATAAGCATGGAGGCAACCTCGCTGGGTGGAAACTGTAAGACTCAAGAGAGACCAATTGAGGTGTTGTCACTATGTCTTTTGCATTAAATCATACACTAACCTGAAGAAGCAACTAGAAAACATGCTCCAACAAAAGACAGGCATTGGCAAAGAATAGAAGACATAAAATGCAGAATGCGGGACTCCTACTCAAGATACGGGGAATTCCCAGGATGCTGGGGATGGGAAACCCAGGGTAGAGCAGGTGACCTAGGGAGCATCCGGTCCTGAAAGAAGAGAATGGGGTCTCCCAGAGTGTCTCCAAGAAAGAAAATATGAACTGATAAATTACTTGGTGTGACTCACCTTGCAGAAATGGCATAAGAGGAAGATGTTGAAAGATGTTGAAGAGTAGAAAAATCCCTCCCAAAATACAAAACAATTATCAACTTCAGGAAAAACATAAAGGAAATATAACTATAATATACTACAACGTTCACCTCTGCATAATATTTGCATACCTAATATTAAGAACACTAAATACTGATTTAACCAAAATTTTCAAAATTACGATTTGGGAGGACTGGGGAGAGAAAAGAAGGGAATGATGGTATAACAGAACCAAATGTGTATCTGTCATAATTCAAACTAGATAGATAATATCGAAAATGGATTAATTAAAGATGGCAGGCGTATACATATTTTTAAAGATTCAGAAAAAGCTTAAAAAAAATGAAAACAGTTGCCTCTGAGGAAGAAATGAGGAACAGTGGAACAAGGAACAGATGTATTTTATCATAAAACCTTTATTCATATTCAATAAAATTTCATGTAATCATAAAACTTTTTAAAAAGTCTCACAGATCCCAGCTCTGTGGTTCAAAGGCACATATGACGTAGTGTAATGAAGCAATATTCAGTCTAGAAATTGTAGTTAGGTAGTGGATATTGAGTTGGTCGTCAAGTTTGTTTTGTTTTTTTAGTTTGCTGATCATCTCACAGCTAAGCGAACAGTGGGATTGGTACTAGAATCTCCTCGTTCTCCACGGCACAGGTGGGGTCTACCGCCGCCATGTTGTTACAGCTCAGACTTGATTGGAACGAACGGCTAGCAGAGGCCCAGGCCTGAGAGAAGGCACATCCAGTGTGGGTTTGGGAATGGCGAGTGAGGACACAAGGTCATGTTTTTCACCTATGGATTGAGCCCTGCAACTTCATGGGGCCTCAGAAATTCCCACTAATCCCAAACAGCTGCCGTGCAAATGTATCATGAGTTCTTTATTAATTCTCTCATGCCACAGCCAGTTATTGAGCACCTGCTACTTCTCAGGCACTTTACTATGGATTGGGAATTTCAAAAGGAGAAATAATTCAGCTGCAGAGAAAAGGGTTTTGTTTTGTTTTGTTCTTTTTGGATTTGTTTTGGGGGGAGCAGGGAATGGCTCGCTACAAGAGTGGGAGAAATATCTTGAAATTTAGAATGTACGTTCAGTTAACAAAATGCTTTTACATTTATTATTTCATCTGATTCTCACAAAAAAACAACAACAACAAAACCTCTGTATTGTGTATATTTGCTACTTTCCTTTGACAGATAAGAGATCTAAGTCTCAGTAAGATAAAGTAACTGTTAAGTTCACAGAACTTGCCTTAGGAAAAATCTCAGGCTTTGAATTCATCTTTTCTAAGGCCAAGTCTGGGAATCTTTAAGTGACACCACACTGTCTGTGGAAATGACTCACCCACCCACCTCACTCAGCGGAAGACAGAACAGCTATCACTTGTCCCATAGTTGGCATGGGAAACTGAGTCTGCTTGTTGATCACAACCCTGCCCCCTTGATTGCTTGATAGCCATGCCCATTGGTATCTTCAGTGACCCCCCAAGATTAACCAATGGTGGTGGTACAGGCTGTCCAATGCCATCCCAGTCCTCTCTGGCCAGCTCTCCAGCAATCTTTCCTGCAGTCGGGGTTATGATGGCAGTTCTGGTTTTCACCGGGAGCGACCCAATCTTTCCTCTTGGAAAGCATGGCTGAACGGGCGAATCGGTGACTCAAACTGGTAAACTGATGTTGTAACCAGAGCCGTGCCTGTTGTGTGGAGGGTTGGACGTACTCATTTCAACACTCCTTCAATTTTTAAGGGTAGATCCATCGACCCATTGAGGGTAGCTTTCCACGTCAGGCCTATGACACTTCCTGAACTCAAAAATGAGTACAACTCAGTCCTTATCGTGACCCTCGGAGATCATGGTCTGGAACGGAGGACCGACAGGTGACTTCAGTACCCTGAGGGGCACTGTGCTAGGGACGAGGGACAGGCTTCGTGCATACATTAAAGATTGACAGCATGGAGTTTGAGGGAGCAAGAAAGAAGGGGGTGCTCATTTCATGCAGTGATTTCCTGTTTGTTTGAAATCCGCAACCGGACACTTGCACATTCAGTTACACTGGCTGTCCTCTAAGTACGTATGGTTTCCCTTCACAACACTTACCACAAACCTCATTTATGTATTCATTTGTGTTTATTTATGTAATATCTTTCTTTCATCCTAAATAAGAAGCTATACAGAAGCAAGAACCAGGCCTGTTTTTATTATCTCCTGTACATAACTCAAAGCCTCGCTCGGTGCCGGGCACGAAAGTTTGATGCTGGATAAATATTTGTTGAACTAGTGGAGGAATACTTAACAGTGATTGTGTGTGTTTACTCTTCCTTGTGACAATGTACCTTTTCAAGCCTCAGGATTTTGAACCCAATTATTAGGGTTATGAGTTAAAGATTTCATTCACATCGAATCACTTCGTCAGAAGACAATCCCAATGGGTGATTCATGAGGCAACAAACTTTACAAGCCTCAAAACTTTTTATTTTCAATCGATTAAAAGCCTAATTCCTTCTCCGAATGCAGGAGATCACCGTATACATCATCAGCTGTGCAAGATTGCCACCGCTTGTCTATACTGCTGACACCTTCTGGACCTCGGGTGAGTTAAAACGATCCGTGAAAAAGATAAATTGGCATCTGCAAGGTTATCTTCTTTACCTTTGCCACATATAAGCTGGTTTTATCATTTACTTAATCCTCATGACTGTTTCAAAGGCACAGGTTGCTTGCCGTTGGGTTGCTTGCCTTTGGGTTGCTTGCCTTTGGGTTGCTTGCCTTTGGGTGGGGATGAGCTGCCCCCACCACCACCACCCTGTGCCCCATAGTTCCTGTCCCAGGGGAATTCCCATCCTTCCCAGCATGGACTGCTACCCTGCTCAGGGCCTTGGTCTGGTTCCAGCTGGGGGGAGGGGCTGGGGGGGGGTTGGGATGGGGGTGTGGGGGTGGGAAGGGTTGCCATAGGAACGTGGCTGAGGCTGACTCCTTTCTAGGACATGGAAAACCCTGAAGCAAAAGAGCCTGAAGATAAATTTTTTTTCAAGGGGATGGGGAGTCTAATTCTGACTCTGAAAGATCATCTATTTAACCTGGGTCTCTAGACTTTTGGTCTACCTAAATTTGACTAAAGTTGACAGGCCAACTATGAAGAAGGACACTTCTGGAAGGAGGGGACACAGACTCTGGCAAGAGCAGCTCTGGCTCCCCGGGAGCACCAGCCCAGCGGAGGCTATGGGACAACGGAAAACCACAACAGCCAGTGATCCCTGCTAACTAGAAGGATGAACTAGGTTGAGGACACAGAGGGACACACGGTGGACAGGAGCCTGGATTGGGGAGGCTGGTCAGGGAAAGAGGCACCGAGTAGACTCCATCCATACCAAAACAGTTGCTGAGCATCTTCTGTGCCCCTACAGAGACGGTGCGGAGAATGAGAAGAGACAGCAGGGTCAGCAGTGGGTGCTCATCATGGGTGTTGAAAGAAAAGGAAGGAAGCTTTCGAAGCATGGAAGGAGAAGGAACAGGCACAGAGGCACAGGTGCTGGTTCCTGGGAGTCATCGGAATGGAGAAGTCCCTGTCTTGCTCTCCCAAGGGAGCGTTTTCCATTTCTATGTGACTGAAGGAAAAGTAGCCAGCTTGTCAAAAGCCTGAGTCAATGGCATTCCCCATGTTGAAGATAAGCCCCCAGAGAGAGGCTGTCCAGGCAGCGCTCTGTCCATTCTCTCTACCCCTGGCCCTGCACACCCTCCGGGGCCCGCTGCTGCTGCCCCAGAACGCACATGCTTCACCACATCAAACCTTCCCTCTGCCCTCTTGGGACGTGTTCCCACCCCACCCTTCCTTCCAGTGTGAAAATGGAGACTCGGCGTCATTAAGTAAAACCTCCAATGTCACACGCACGTGTAGCAGCAGAATCAGAACTTCGATCCAAGAATGGCATGGTTCCAAATCTTATGTTTTTTCATTGATTATTTTTCCCACTAAGACCATGCAGCTTACACCAGCTAGTTCATCAGTCTTTGAAATGTTACTGGCCTGAAGAATTATTAAAAAAACATTCTGTCTCCTTCGCCGTGATTGGGTTTTTATGTTCTTGTCTGTTATTAATTTTTTTTAACTCTGGAATAAAAAAGGTGATAAAAATAGTGATTAAAAATACTTCTCAGTTGTTCTGCTGGACAGCACTATAATCATTTATAAATGCACATCTAGAAACCTCTCTGAAGTCAATGGAAGTCAAGTGTTTGAAGTCAATGAAACAGACCACGGGATTAAAAAAAAAAAGAGAGAATTTTAATAGGAAAATCAGGTATTACCACACTGGAGCAGCTGACTCCGAAGATGAGGTGACCTCTCTGTGGCAGTGAGAACGTTTGGCTAGCATGTCTCTCTGTGCACATCATCTTTACTTTCTTTATAATTCGCTCTTATGCAGGAAAAAGAAACACCCGCTGAACGCCTCTCCCAACTCGAGACGTAAAAGTGAACATTCTGCTTCTGCCAGTTCACTGCAGAAGTCACCGGCATCATTAACTTTAATTAAAAGAAGTTTTTTTGCACAAGGCTTGAAAATCTACAATTCGCTTTTGACACGATGGCTCGTGAGGTACCCCGCGGGATTAAGCATCCCAGTTCAGGGCAGTGAAATAACGTGTGGCAAGTTACCACTCTCTGTGGACAAACCTACCTTCCCAGAGTCAAAAGGCGAATGCGTCTTGTTTCCAGGGGAGCAGCCTGGAAAGGCTGGGGAGGTGACGTTACAAACTCACCCGCAAACACTTCACACTGAGCTCATGTAGTTATTGACGTTATGGCTTTGCCTCCGACTTCGTCACCAGCCCTGGAAGTCGGGCTCCTCTTGAAGCATAAAAAGGTCTGGCAGCACTGTTCCCCCCTCTGTAGCAACGGGCTGTCCGTCTACAAGGAACTTGTGATCTCTGGTTGTTCTCAATCTCTGCTCGTCTCCGTTGCCTTGTGCTTGGACTACCTCTGGATCTGACCTGGATGGCCCTGGGAAACACCCATGTTTGTCACTCCTGGCATAGGGTCCACGCACAGACCTAGGAAGAGCTGCACCTTCGGTGTGGTCCGAGCCAGCAGTCGCCCGCAGGTAGTGCAAATTCGCGGGGGAAGACCGGTCCCCAAGCATGCGCGGCATGTCCCCCAACATTTCATGTAGGAATGAGTGGTCACGGGATAAACTGTGTGGTGACGGTGCTGATGAATTTGGAGGCGAAAGCTCATCAAGTTTACATCACACAAGCACTCCCTGAGAGCCTACCTAACGTGTGATCGGCACTGTACTGGGTATGTCCTGAGAAGGCATGACCTACCGTGTGCTCGGATACCTCCAGCAACGAGAAACTCACAACCCATCAAAGCCCCCCTTTTCCCTTTATGGACTTTAGCACATGGCAAAAAAGAAAAATGCACCCCATTCCTGAGTACGTACTAAGCTAAGACTTTAAACATATGACCTAACTTAAATATTCAGTTACCATTTATGGGAAATGCTTTTTTCTTCATTTTTATGGGGGAAAATTGGGGACACATAGAGAGGGTCAGTGATGTGGCCAGGACCACAGCAGGGAAGAGGGAGAATGAATACCTCCAAGGCTGCCTGACTCCAAAGCCTGTATGTTATTGGTCTGAAATCCAAGAACTTGTAATTATGTCAGAGATTCACTAGGTTAAGAGTGTGTTATTCCTAACGGGCTAATTCACATTAGAGTGATAACAATTGGATGGTTTATTGGGCTACTTGCATTGCAATGTTACTGACATTACAGGAGGCTTCCCACATTCACTGGGCTTTCCACACAAAGGAATGCATCTCTAACAGCAGGGTTTTAGGCACTGGAGGAGGTGCCCGACACCCTAAGATACGCAGCAATAGCAGTAGATAAAATCACACACCATAGAATTTCTTTCATTCCAACTGCTAAGTACACACGTGCCCTTGCACAAAAGACCTGCCCTCCCCGGGTCCAGGTTTCCTTTTGTGTTAAATGAGAAAATTGTACTTGATTATTTCAGGAAGACTTTCAGGTCAGAGCCTATGAAACTACAAGACCCTACCTTCGTGAGGTCTTGCCTTCTTGACCCCCCTCTTGAAAATGACAGCTGAGGTATCCAGATGGTTGAATGCATCAATGAATAAAAGCGTGAGGTGGTGACTATTGGGTCTAGTTCATGGATCTCAGATTTGGAAAAAAGAAGTTTGTCATGATGCATATGCGTTCCAAGTTGTCTGAGAGCAATAGTGTGTCCATAAAACCAACTTCCCACCTTGGCTCCATTGTATTTAAGAGCCTCACTTGGAGGAAGAGATCATGTCAGTCTTCAATAAGGTGCTGCCTTAATTTAGAGTCCACCTTGTGGGCTGGAAACAGGTGGGCTCTGGAATAAGACAAGTGGTCGAGAGACCAAGCTTGTGCTTAGAAACTTCGTGACCGGGCACAACCCCACTAAGCCTTGGGTTTTGTCATGAAATAATTATATATTTTCAGGAATGTTGTGATGGAGATGGTGTAGTAAGGCATCTAATTTGCTTTGTAAATAATGGAAACTTAATAAATGCAGAGTGTGTTATGCAATAGAAAGTACATCTGGAGAAACATTTGATGAAATTCAGAGAAATAGTCCCATGTGACTGAAAAGACTGAGGGGCGAATACAGAAGTCAAATAACACTATTTTATGAGATTACATATGTGATATGGTTATATGTTGGGCACCCACGAAATGTTAAGTGCGACTTGTGTGTGCTTGTCTTATGTCTCCATTCTTCTAGTGGTCCCCGTTACATGTATAAAATGCAAATTCCGTCTTTATTTTTCTCCGAAGGTATCCACTTAATCAAAACCCCCTTCCTTCTGCAAAACCAGAAGAAGATCGTAGAAAGCTTGATCTACCTTCTGTCTTCCAGGTGGCTCTAATATAACCTTCTTAATTCAATCTTACTCTTTGCACCTCCAAATACGTTTGTTATGCTAAAACTCATTTACCCCGTCAGTGTGAACACCTGTGCTGCTGTGATCCCCATTCTTGCTTTCCGTTCACACCCGTGTTCATCGTCCTTCTTGTTGAAGCACATCCTTCCGTCGCTACTTTGCCACGCTTCTGTGAATGGACACTAAACCATCCTAGACTCGGGCTGTTTTCAGCTGCTCTCACTCTAAACTGATAGTTGGGCTAACTATAAAATTTTGACTTGGCTTTTTTTTCTTCTTCTTTCCTGTTACTGCCTTGAAACTATAATGAATTTCCTTCTCTCCTCTATTGTTCCTGATGAAAACCCTGTTGTTGATTTGAGGATAATCTATCTTGTAAATATTTTTAAAGATCTCTCTTTTTTAAGGTTTACTTATTTATTTTTGAGAGAGACAGAGACAGCATGAGCAGCACAGGGGCAGAGAGAGAGGGAGAGAGAGAAAATCCCAAGCAGATTCCATGCTGTGGGCACAGAGCCCAACAGGAGGCTCAGACTCACAAAACTGTGAGATCATGACCTGAGCCAAAACCAAGAGTCAGACGCCTAACAGACCGAGTCACCCCGGCACCCCAAGATCTCTCTCTTAATTGTAATGATTTTATGTTTACCATGGAGGACTAGGCATGGGACTTATATTTTATTTATCCCATTCAGGACTGATGGTACTCTTTGCAGTCTGAAGGATCTTCCTCCAATTCAGGAAAATTCTTAGCCATTAGGTTTACTGATATTATCTCTCTAGCAAAGACTCTGTTCTTTCCTTCTGTTCATTGTATGTCACACCTCCTCATTCTGTTCAGCACTGCTCTGAGTTGACTTTCCATATTTGCCATAGATTTTGGGTTACTTTCATTAGATTTCTCTTTGAATTCATTAAGTTTTGGGGAGTTTTATTTTTTATTTGGGTGTTTTTTAGTAAAGTTGACACAGAGTGTTACTTTGTTTTCATGTGTACAGCATAGCGATTCAACAATTCTATACACTACTCAATGCTCACCTCGATAACTATCATATCAGATAGCTATCGTCTGTCACCATACAAAGTTACTACAGTATTATCAACTGGCTCCCCTATGTTGTACTTTTCACCTCCATGACTTATTTATTTTATAACTGGAGCTTTGTGCTTCTTAACCTCTTTTATCTATTTCCCCTGTCCCTGCCATTCATCTCCCCCCTGGCAACCACTACTTTGTTCTCGGTATTGAAGAATCCATTTCTTGTTTGTTGGCTCGTTGGTTGGTTGGTTTGCTTTTTATAGATTCTACATATAAGTGAGATCATGGGTCTCTGCCTTTCTCTGTCTGACTTATTTCACTTAGCACAGCAGCCTCTAGGTCCATCCGTGTTGTTGCAAATGGCGAGACTTCATGCTTTCATTCATTCAATCCGCTAAGTCTTTCTTCAACTGTATTTAGTCTACTGTTTACCTCATCCTTTGAATATTTTCATTTTAAATTAATTGCCGTAATTCTCTTTTTCATTTATGAAATTTCTGCTTAGTTGATTTTCAAGGGTGCATTTTTTTTGTTTATTTATTTATTTTGAGGGTGGGCAGAGAGTGGGAGAGACAGAGAATTCCAAGCAGGTTCTGAGCTGTCAGCATGGAGCCTGATGTAGGGCTCGATCCATGAACCATGAGATCATGACCTGAGCCAAAATCAAGAGTTGGATGCTTAACTGACTGAGCCACCCAGGCACCCTTCAAATGTGCATTTTTATAACACCTCTTCTCCTTTTTATGAATGTTTTGCTTTCTTTACCTGCTAACTTTTTAAAACATACCTTAAAAAACATTTTAGATCATGCTACTTATTTATAGTTTATTAAATTTATTTACCCTCTGTCAGGAACTCTATTGCAGTGAATTAATTAAAGGTGGTCGCGAATTCATTTTGAATCCTACCATTAAGAGATGGGTCTAATCCTGCTTCCCTTGAATCCAAACCGCCCTGTGACTTGATTTGACTAATTCAATGGGTCAGAAATGATACTGGGCCAGCTTCAGACCCACCCTTAAAGTCCTGGCAGTTTTAACTTTGCTTTCTGGAAGCTAGCTGCCTTACTTTAAATATGCTCTCGCTGGACTGCGTGGCCTCACAGCAGAAGGCATGCAGAGAGTGGTTCTTGAAGATTAGAGGCCATCTGGGGGTCAAGTCCCTACTGATCTCCAGAGGAATGCAGTCTTATACATGACTTCAGCCATACCAGTTGATGGGGGGGGTGGGGGGTGGGGGGAGGGGGTTGCACAGAACCACCCAGCTGAGCCCAGCCAACTCACAGATTTGTGATAAATAGTAATTTTTTTCTCCAACAACCTAGTTTTAGGGCAGTTTCTTATACAGTAATAGATCACTGAGATGCCAGGACTTGACCGCCTCTCATTGCTGTGGCTACAAGTTCTCCCTGTTTTCCCCATTTTTGTCTCAGTCTTATTAAACTGTTATACAGCATGTTGTTTGTCTTGTACTTCTAAGCGACTGTAGTGTTTTTGTAGAGGAGGCCAGTTGGTGTGTAGTTCACACTTGCTCAGTCCTCAGTGTTGAACATTCTGTTACCCATCGGACTTAGAAAGCAGTCCACACACAGTGCCTTGGCTTCTGATGGCTGCCCAACTGTTGAACCTCATTCCTTACCACTCCTGCACATTATCGTCTCTTCAACTTTTAGCTACTGCAGCACACCGTGGTCCTTTTTGCTCTAAAGCCACTGGGTGTCCTGTTCCTCACCAAAACGGTCCCCACCCAGCCAATAACACACCAATTCTTTTAATCCCTCAGCTGAAATCCCTCCTTGCCATTTTTTTTTTTTTTTTACAAACTTGCCCAATCATTCCGAAACATCGTTCCCCTCTTTTGTTGTCATTCTCAGGGACCTACTAGATTCCTTCAGAGCGCTTGGTGTTTCTGATTATTTTTATTTGTGGTCACTGCCTTTATTTGTGGTCACCATCACTGTCTAGGTCACCACCCTCACTAGACAGCAACCTCCCTGGTGGCAGGCATTTTGGTCAACCCCGCATTCCCGGGACCCAGCGAATGGAGGGTGGGCTCTTGATAAAGAGTTGCTGAATTAATTGAGGGTGCAAAACATGAACCGTAATTCAAGACAGAAGGACACGAGCATTAGAAATGTCATAAAAGAGTAATTCTTGGGGGTTCACAGACAACTGCTCGGTGGATGGTCCACCTGTCCGAGAAAGCAGACTCTGGTTTGGACTTAGAAGAAAAAGAAAAATATAAGCGGTGGTGCCTGGGGGAGAGGGACGCAAAAGCATAAAGACTCTGGTGGGGTGAGGACACAGTTGGTGAGGATGCAGGGACGTGCATTTAAAAATGTTAATACTGGGGTGCCTGGGTGGCTCAGTCGGTTAAACATCTGACTCTTGATTTTGGCTCAGGTCATGATCTCACAGTTCATGAGTTCCAGCCCCGTGTCAGGCTCCTTTCTGACAGCGCTTGGGATTCTCTCGCTCCCCCTCTCTCTGTCCCTCCCCTGCTCTCTCTCTCTGTCTGTCAAAATTAAATAAATTAAATTAATAAAATTAATAAAATTAATTAAAATAAATTAAAAATAAATTAATTACAAAACAAGCGAAAAAACGTTAGCATGGTGTGAGAAAGGCAGCCAAACATGTAGATTTGGGCTAGAGCCAAAGGCCTAGTCCAAGTGGAGCGTTATACCTCAACACCTGTTTTGCATGGCTCCCAATTGAGACACCTTCCCCATTCCCACCCCCCAGCATAAAGCAAATTTGCACGTCCACTCTTCCCTGTTATTTCTGTCATTTTAGAAATCAGCTGGTGGCATCTGAGCAGAGAGCAGGGGCACTGAGCTCGGTGGAGGTAAATACACACAGAGAAATGCACGCGTCCGCCCCACAGACCCAGCCCATAGCTTATCAACCCGCCAGGTCGTTTATGGAATTTTTACGGAGCAACGGTAGACGAGATGATAGACGGCAGGGTCTATCCAAAGGATGTCTCAGAAATAATTAGGAGAAGAGTTGGCAGTCGAAACACCAAGCGCGTTATTTAACTAGGCTCTGCTGCTCGGGAACTGCCTGATGAATGTCATCTGCACCCCGTGCCCAGGCTGCGCTTAGAACATGGACAGAGACCAGCTGTCCTCAGACACAGGGGCTTGGGAACAGTTAGAGCCCAGTGGTCCCCGGTGCCCTGCTGTGTGGCCGCCCAAGCTTGCTGTCGGGCCAGGAGGGCTACTGCAGATATGGAAGGAGCCCGGCCGCACTCTCTGAGGAAGGTCTGATCTGCGGCCTTGAACTCCAGCCGCCGGACTCACTCCGTGCCTATGTACAGACCCGCCTCCCTCTTCGTAGGCAGGGTGTGAGAAGTGTGTTGAGTTTAATTTCCCTTCCAAAATATGAGTGCTTCTATCAAAAATCATATTTTGGAGAACAATTCTGGGTTATCTTTTCCCCTGTCTTTCCCCACCTTTTGTGGAGAAGATGGCTAGCCACGTACTCACTACTATTGCAGAGGGTTTTTAAAGAGCACAACTTAACGTCATGAGAACCTGTGTCTCTTATACTCAGCCTAAGAAACGCAGTGCTACAAATGGTGCCCGTGGCACCTGCCTGACTATTCCTGGTTCCGTTTCTCTCCCCAGTTTCCCGCCACAGGCTGCTGGTGGGCCGAATTTGATGTTGACCTTTGCCGTGCGTTCCAGTATATTTAAACCACAGAGATGCCTGTAAACGCACACGTGTGCACACACCCCCCTATCAACCTACCTACTTATCTACTTATTTTTTCTACACACACACACATTTTATGGGTTGAACGGTGCCCTTCCCAAAATTCAGTGATGATCACATCAGAATATGGAATATGACGGGAGACGGGGCCTTTAAAGAGGCGATTAGGATGGGCTCTCATCCAATACGACTTATAAGAGAGAGAAACCCCAGGAGCCTGTGCACAGAGGGAAGGCCACATGGGACGTGGGAGAGAATGGCCATTTGCAAGCCAAGGAGAGAGGCCTTGGGAAAAACCACCATTTTCCACGCCTCGATCTCAGACTCCTATCTCCCAAAACTGTAAGAAAATACATTTCTGCTGTGTAAGCCCCCAGCCTGTGGTATCTTGGTATGGCGGCCCTTGCAAACTGATACGACCCATCAAGTAGATATTGTCTTCTTTTCACATTTTAGCAGGTGGGAGTTCAAATAAAAGCATACATATGATCTACGCATGTTTGCATAGATACCCTCAAGTTAAACATGTATTGATTAAAAGGGAACGTTTTGACTTCACAGTGGAGAACTGGGGACACCACCTTAACCAAGCGATCAAGGTCAGTAACACGAGTAGCGGGTCACACTGACATGGGGTACGGCTGACACGATGCACTGAGAAAGGCCCATCCCCTCTGTGGCATGCTCCCCCGTGAAACACAGGCTCAGTCTAATTATGACAGAAGAGCAGGCAGACCCCCACTGAGAGACATCCCATGATAGATCTGTCCCCAATTCCTCAAAAGTGGCGGTGGAGGTCATGCAAGACAAGGACAGAGGGGGGACTGTCACAGAGTGGCTGAGGCTTAGACACACATTGCAGCTCGGTCTGATGTGGAATCCCAGGATGTTGTTGCCACACAGAGGTGACTTGAGTGGGAGACTCGCACTACCCAGATAAAGCCCGTGGTCTGGCAAATGCTACCGCCCCAACGTTGGGTCTCAGTGTGATCGTCCTGCTCCGGTGACGGAGACGCTATCTATGGTTAGGAGGAGCTGGGCCAGGGGCGTAGGGGGACCCTGCACAGCGTCTGTGATACTTCTCTCGTGCGTGATCATCTCGATATAAGGAGTCCAAGAAAACAAAAACAAACAAAGCCCGATTCACAGGCACTGGCCACCTCGTGTTTGAGTTTTTGGAGAACAGTAGACAGAGCAGCCCGACAAGGGAGGCAGCCTGACAGCAGTGGGTTCTCGTCCCGGCTCCCCTCCCGCTTCACCGACGCGTGTGCGTCCTGGGGGGCATCTCCAGCTGCGACGCGGGAGCTCCCATTCTGGCCTCACCGGCGTAGTATGTGAGTCAACTCTGTGAGCGTGTTGGCCAGGAAAGGCATATGGAAAGCTTCTAAAAATGTCCATTTTGTTCCCCACCCTTGTCCTCTTGTATTTATATCCCAGTGAGTAAATGAGCACACTTCACCGTTAACACGGGAGAGGATGCTTACGTAAGACTGATTTTATTAGAACCCCGGTAGGTGATGTCGATCAAACAAAAGCGATAGAAACACCAGGAGACCTACTGGCAGTGCTCAGGGACTGTCCCCTGCCTGCTCGGGGCCCTGGAGTCTGTGGCCTGACCCACCGGGGCCCCCTGCCCTCGGGTTGCAGGGGAGCTCAGCCAACGTGAGGCAGTGGCAGAAAATCTAAGGGTCCAGGAGTGAGACGTCACGGTACTTTCTCTGCCCTCTCTCTTCTGGGTCTTGCCTTGCGGGCAGTCCTTCCAACAGCCGTCACCTGCGTTCTGAGAACCTCCCTCCCATGGCCCTGGACAAGGTTGCTCTGCCATACCTTGCTACCCTCTTCAAACTTGACAGACACGGTCAACCCGTTGACTGACCCATTGGATTGACACACGGATCAACCCAAGAGAAGTCTTGGCAAAAAGGCCAAGGTGTGGCACTCATCCCAGAGTAGTGCTCTGTTTTCAGCATTTTCCCCCCAACCTCTGACTACGTTTTCGCTCCTGGCGAAGTTCCCAGTGGACTTCAATTCAGGTTAAAAATATGTATTTATCGATTAGCATCGATTTGGCATCCACCCCCAACCTCTGTAATTTTGTGATTCCTCTGTTGGCGGTGAAGAGGAAGAGGGCGGTGGGGGGGTGGGGGGGGCTGTGGGAAGCCTGTGCTTGGAGAGGGTGAACGGTTCCAGGTATCAGCACTATGTCCGCTTACCGTGGCGGTCACAGAGAATGAGCCAGCAATTCCATCCACTGGGAGGGTCCGTGTCCCCTGTGGTTCCTGTCCTCAGGAAGCTTCTTGAAAGTGTTGTTCCTCCCGTGTGAGGCTGGCTCTGCTCGTGGATGAAGAGGCATTGAAATCTCTCTCGGGTGTCCAACAATGGCTTCCCACTGTATGCGTGGGCCGAGCAGAGATCTGGGGCCAGGAATACCAGTGGCTTTATGTACATTATACCCCTCATGCCACCCAGGAAAGTGGGGATTAATGGATTCCCTGATTCAAAGACACACTTAGCCCTCCTTGCCTTCACATATGAGTTTTGCCAACTTTAAGAGTAAATTATTCAACCAATGATTATTTCAGTTCTGATATTTCCACTGATAGGAATAGACCAATTTTCCCTGAAATTTGAAACTTGAAATGTCACCTGAAATGTCATCAAAATATCATACCTTGTTCTGGTGTTGGGTATAGAAAGGCATGGTACGTGTGGAATATTTCGTGTCATATGCAATTAAAGGTGGCAGAGTGGCCCCATGGTTCGGATTAAGTCCTAGGAATTTCAAAGCTTGAACTTGACCTGGCACTCAACTACCAGATAACTGGTTTTAAAAAGTCCCCATAACTGTTCACTTTCGGCATTGGCAGTGTGGACATATTTGTCTTGAAAAGTTCTAATGTTTCTCATTGAAGTCCTTGATTGATATTTTTCTAGAATTTCCAGTGGACTAACAATCGGTAAACTTTTGCACACGTCACATTAGTGTTCAGAAACGATAAATATACCCTGTTTAGAGAGGATGCATTTCCCCACGTTTTATGTCTTTATCCACATTCATGTCAGATTTGCAACCATATAAACTAACTTTCAATGTGTATTCAAATGTATATCAAATATGAACATGGATTTAAAAAACATCAAGCTCAGTAATTGCGTTAATCAAGTCTCCTGCAGCTCTAATGAATTATTTTCTGCTTTGTTGGTTTCTGGGCTGCATCGTATCTCCAACAATTTGTTTTCTGTATTTTGAAGCTGCGTTGCCCGTAATAGAAAGTTTGTATCTATTTTAACTTTCCAAATAAGCATTCTTCTTTGTTCCATTAAAGGATTTTTGCATTGAATTCTCTTTTGATGACCCTGCCTGCATAGGTTGTATTTTTCTTAGCATATGAATAGTATATATTTTTCTATATTCTCTAATTTTTAGCCTTTTGGAAATTTTGTTACAAACACTTCTTCTTGACATTTAGATGACTTGACTCCTTTCATATTTATCACGGTTCTGATTTATCAGGACTCATTTCTGACGGCTGCACGTTTTTATTTACCATGATTATTATTTCTTTTTCTATATTCTTTGGTCTGCTTAAGCTTTTTTTTTTTTTTCTTTTTTCCATGTTCTCTTCCTCTATGGATTTGAATGAAATGCCCCCTGTTTCTTTTTCTTCTTTTAGTTGTTATTCATAAATATTTGCCATGAACATTGTACCTGGTGTTTTAAAAACCAGTTTAGTGGCACTAACTTCTAAAAGTCTAGAATGACTTGTTCCGCTCTAATAGTTCCCTGATAGGATTTGTTTCCTCATAAGTGCCTATTTTTGTTTTATTTCTTCCAACTCTTCTCTCATGGCTAACTCTTTGGCATGTCTTTTTCCCTCTATTTCTCTGTTTATACTTGCTTTCAAGTACTTTTTAGTTTTCTCTTTGGTCGGAGTTCTTTCCTCTGTTGAGTGTGTTTTGTCCCTTTAATGGTGTTGGCTTTCTCATACTGTTCCTTTCGTTCTTTTTCTTTTTTTTTTAATTGTAAACCAAATTCTATTTTTTAATATAATTTATTGTCAAATTGGCTATCATACAGTGTGTAAAGTGTGCTCTTGGTTTTGGGGGTAGATTCCCGTGGTCCATCACTTCCATACAGCACCCAGTGCTCACCCCAACAAGTGCCCCCCTCAATGTCCGTCACCCATTTTCCCCCTCTCCCCCTGCCATGAACCCTCGGTTTGTTCTCTGTATTTAAGATCTCTTATGGTTTGCCTCCCTCCCTCTCTGTTTGTAGGGGAACTATTTTTTTCCTCTTCCCTTGCCCCCTGGTCTTCTGATAAGTTTCTCAAGATCCACATGTGAGTGAAAATGTCTATCTGTCTTTCTCTGACTGACTTACTTCACTCAGCGTAATACCCTCCAGTTCCACCCACGTTGCTGCAAATGGCAGGGTTTCTTTCTTTCTTGTTGCCAAGTAGTAGCCCATTGGGATCTTCATACTGTTTCTGTGGATCGGGGCGTAAGAGGGAATTTGTCGATCCTGCTCATTTTACCAGGGCGAGTCTGGAAGTCTCTAGCTGACTTTTACGAGCGGCTGTTTGTGTGTAATCCATAATCTCATTAAGAGGAAAGTTTAACGTGTACGTGTAAAAAAAAACTGTAGGCAAAATCCCGGGATTCTCCATTCCACCTCAAAAATAAACTATCAATACAAATGTACTAAAGAAAAGAACATCATGATGATCATAAGAGTTTATCACATCATCACGAATAACTTCCTATAGTAAAAATAATTCTGAAACGTCCCAACACTGGATATGAAGAAAGGTAAGATTCAGATTTTGATTACAGTGCTGTCGGAGGAAGTGTGGCCTGGCATGTTATCAATACAATCCCTGTTGGTTGAAAGCCTGTGTGTCATGACACGTTCCTTTATTCCGGCAAGCTACCATTAAATTTACAACATCTCCCACCATTAGTGGCTTTTTCTAATCAACGACATGTAGTATCATCCCAACTTTACAGATACGGACACTGAGGCACAAAGAGAGCCATTCATCTGGTCAAGGTCACAAAGAAGGTAGCAGAATCTGAAATCCAGATACCTGACTGCAAAGTCTTTTTCTCTTTTCTCCATGTGGGAGGTCATTTGACCTTTGCATGCAAGGTTAACATGCTTTATTTCTTTACAGAGGAGAAGGAGGAAATACTTTGGGGTGTGAATGTGGATCTTCACTTCACTTGCCTGATCACCCTCGCCATCTCTCTGAAAGTTTCCAAAATACCCAATTTCGGCTTCTGTAGCTCTTCCTAAAAACAAACAAACAAACAAACAAACAAACAAACAAACAACAAAAACAGGTTCTTGCCTGTTTGTCTTTGCTGTTGTTCTACGTGGAGGCTGACTGAATCGCTGTGTCTCCACTACCCAGCACAGCACCTGATGTAACGCAGAAGCTCAACAGATAACCATGGAATGAATGGACACCACGACTAATGTGATGCAAATGCACATACGAAGCAAAAGTTTGGAAATGAAATAACAAGATTGTGAGTGCCCTTTTTTCCCCCCTCTAGACCACCCAAAATTTTGCAATGACATTTCAACACCCTCTGGGGTAGAATTGGGGGAGGCAAAGCATAAAGGTGGCTGGAGCCATTGACTTGGGTCTTTGGACTTGGTCTACCAACCCAGGACACTTCACTTCCTGGAGCTTAAGTAAAAAGTAAATTTAGGAGCTTGGGTTAGATGGCCTCTCAAGTCCTTCTAGCTAGCACAAGCAATATTAAAAATCAAATCCCCTCCCCCCTCCCTTTTTGGATAAAACTAGAAATCTTTCTTCTCCCCAAGGGATTCTTCTGGTATCTGAGAGGGAGAAAATGGCTGCCGGAAAGACAGCAAGAACAAACCTCATGATTATTTACTCTGTTCCCTTCATGAACTCGAATAAAAAGTACAGATGAAATGGAAACCTCTATTGGACCTGAGTACGTCAATAGAACGTCACAAAAAGTATCCATCCAAGTGCCTAGTTGTACAGTTAGCACAAACTACGTGGGTAATGTGAGCCTCAAGGACCCATTCAGAAGTAGATCTGACTCTGTTTACAGCATCGTGGTTCTCACACTGAAGGGACAAGCTCTAAAAAGGTTACCCTCCTGATCATTTTCAGACGCACCCAGGGAAGGGTCCTTCTGAGGTCATTCAGCCCATTTTCTGGCTTCCAGGTGCTATTTCGGAAGATTATTAATTTTCTGTTGAAGTATTTACAGGACTCTCTTTCTCACTCTGCCTAACACACTTAATTGTTACCTTACAGAACATAATAACCCTCTTAGGAGCAAATGTACTGCAGGAAAGATGCTTAAGTACTTGAATTTCAGATTTTTTTTTGTAATGACTAGAAAGAGTAAATAGGGAGAATGAAGTCACGTGTGAGGAAAAAGGACATTCAAAGAAAGCTGAAGTTGCTGCCACAAAGAAAAATTATCCAAACATTGGAATGGGTCCACTGTAGCAGTTTTATGATGCTCAGGTTGGAACCTCATGGGTGTGAATGTCCTTTTGCCTGGGAGGTACATTATAAAACAGGAAAATCTTGCTTCACCAGAAAAGTAGCTGATTGGAAACCCCAAACAAGCTATTAGGGGCAGTTCTCTATTTTCGAAGAAGGAAGTGAGTCCTAAGAAAAAGGTGATGTATATAGACGTGATGGGTTGGCTTGGTAAAGGAGAAGGTCATTTCCTGTCTCTTCCATATGCATAGGACTCTGTCCTGATCTGCTCTTTATAAAGATGTTCTGAGACGTTTTAAGATCCTCTGTCTCTGTCCTCAGATTTAGCTGTCATTTTTAGATCCAGCGTATCCAGGGGTGAACATAAACTGTGTAGAGACCCTTTCTTCCGGGGTCAAAGCACATAATTCGCTTTCTGGCGAATCCTTAATTAATCAGAAAATTATGTGTCCCAGGATCCTCCTCTTTCCCCAAGAACCTTCGTTTTAACCCCAGATATACTGAAAGTAGAAAGAAATGAGGAAGAAAGTGATGACATTAGTGGTAAAGCAAATGCTATGTTCATTAGGAAGATACATGTGACCCAGGCCTTATATTAAAAATTGATGTTGGGGGCAACCCAGGTGGCTCAGTCGGTTAATTGGCCAACTTCCGCTCAGGTCATGATCTCACGATTTGTGACATAGAGCCTCACATTGGGCTTTCTGCTGTCAGCACGGAGCCCAACTCAGATCGTCTGTCGGCCCTTTGTCTCTGCCCCTCCCCAGCTCGTTCTCTCTTTCTCCCTCAAAATAAATAAATAAACATGAAAAAAATTATGTTGGGAATTCCTACAACTCGATAGTAAAGATAAAAACAAACAAGTGAAAAGCAATAACCCGATTTAAAAATGGGCTAAAGGCTTCATAAGACATTTCTCTAAAGAAGACATCAAATAGCCAACAGGTATATGAGAAAATGTTCAGAGTCTCTAATCGGGGAAATGCAAATCATAACCACAATGAGCCGTCCCCTCCCACCTGTCAGGATGGCTGTGACCAAAGAAGGAAAAACGACAGGTATTGAAAGGCATGGAGAAATTGCAGCTCTTGTGCACGATTGGTAGAGATTTACATAAAATGCTGCAGCCACTAGGGGAAACAGGATGGAAGTTCCTCCAAACACTGAAAAGAGAACTATCTTGAGATCCAGCAAACCCGCTTTCTATCTTTATCCAAAAGAACTGAAATCAGCATCTCCAAGAACTGTTAGCCTTCCCACGTTCACTGTGGCGCTATTCACAAGAGCCTGCCTGTCCAACAGACGGACGGATGAAGAAAAGACGTGTATACACGCAGTGGAATATTATTCAGCCGTCGAAAAGGAGAAATCCTGCCATGTCCCACATCACAATGACCATCGAGGACATTGTGCTAAGTGAACCAAGCCAGTCACAGGCAGAAATCCATTCTGTCTTGATTCCACTTCTCTGAAGTCTCTAAAAGAGTCAAATGCATAAAAACCAAGAGTGAAATGGCGATTGCCAGGGGCAGGGAGGAGGAAGAAGTGGGGAGTTGGTGACCAGTCATGGGCACAAAGTTTCTGGCAAGCAAGACGACTCAGCTCTGGAAAGCCGCCGTGCAACACTACCTACCATCCGAGATTCCGTGCTGTGCTCTTAAAATCTATGAAGGGAGTAGATGTCGTGTTAAGTGTTCCTCCCGAGATGAAATAAGATACAGTAAAGTAAAATAAAATAAATAAAATAAAATGGTTGATATTTGGTGCCCGGATTAAGTGAGAACATGCGTGTGAACTGGGGATTCCTATTGAAATTCCAAACGGGAGTATGCTGTAGACTATTTGTGTCCCCCAGAATTCATACACTGGAGCCTAGCCCCCTGGTGCGGTGGTGGTATTCGGAGGTGGGGCCTCTGGGAGGTGATGAGGTCATGAGGGCGGGGTCCTCACGAACGGGATTAGGGCCTTTATAAAAGTGACCCTGGAAAGCTCCCTTGTCCTTCTACCATATGAACCAGATAGGAGCTCTTGCCAGAACCCAACTTTGCTGGCGTGGTGATCTTTTTTTTTTTTTTTTAATTTTTTTTTTTCAACGTTTATTTATTTTGGGGACAGAGAGAGACAGAGCATGAACGGGGGAGGGGCAGAGAGAGAGGGAGACACAGAATCGGAAACAGGCTCCAGGCTCTGAGCCATCAGCCCAGAGCCCGATGCGGGGCTCGAACTCACGGAGCGCGAGATCGTGACCTGGCTGAAGTCGGTCGCTTAACCGACTGCGCCACCCAGGTGCCCCGCTGGCGTGGTGATCTTGAACTTGCAGTCTCCAGGTCTATGAGAAATAAATGTCTGTTGTCTATAAGCCACTCAGTCTAGGGTCCTCTCATAGCAGCCTAAGCGACTAACCCAGGATGCAAAGGAGACTCTATCGACTTTGGTTTGCTGCGTTATAATATTAGGGTAATGACACCTGTCCTGTCTACTCCAAGAGAAATGTTTGAATCGAAATTGTTCTACATAAGCTTTTGTTTCATATAAATTGAGACGTGCCATACAGACTTTGAAAATCAACATTAGGGGCGCCTGGGTGGCACAGTCGGTTAAGCGTCCGACTTCAGCCAGGTCACGATCTCGCGGTCCATGAGTTCGAGCCCCGCATCAGGCTCTGGGCTGATGGCTCGGAGCCTGGAGCCTGTTTCCGATTCTGTGTCTCCCTCTCTCTCTGCCCCTCCCCCGTTCATGCTCTGTCTCTCTCTGTCCCAAAAATAAATAAAAAACGTTGAAAAAAAATTAAAAAAAAGAAAATCAACATTATTAGAAGCATATTAGACTCTTTTAAATGTTAGGGTCTTTGTAATAAAATGGGGGCTGATAATCTATAGTGATGTGACAAGGGAATGTGGCTAGGCCCCCTGCGTCGAGCATCATTCACACCCAGAAGAAGGAGGTTTTTGCACTGCCAGGCTCAGACAGAGACGCCCAGAATGCCCAAGTGCAAGCACACAACTTTGAAGACTGTGACCCAAAATGAAGTGATGGATTGTGGACGTAGGAAGGGACTAAGAAGACACTGTCGTCCTGTCAAGTGGCCCTCAGCTGTGCTTCACGGCACTGGACGAGTGGCGGGCAGTGGCCAAGAGCTCCTTCAGAATGCAGGATGGCCAGTCCTCCCACAGATCCGAGGACTCCGTACGTTTGCGGTGGGGCCCAGCAAGCCGTGGGCCCTAGGGCAGGCTCCTACACTCAAGATTGAGAAACACTGATCCGTGAAATCTCAGGGTTTCTGAGTGGTGGTAGGCTAGGCTGCCGGGTCTGGAGATGTGCGGGGCCTGTCGTGGGCTCTGGGAGCAGCCCTCTTCATGCTTCCTTCTGGAATAACAGCTCCAGTTTCTCTGGAGCAAAGGGAGGGAGCCCTCTGCCACAAGTCCCAAGCCCACAGATAAGAAGGCAAGGTGTCTGAAAACATTAGAGACCTGTCCTAAGTCCCACCCTGACTCAACAGCGTCGTCAAGGAGAGGGCCCAGACTTCCCATTTCCCACTGCTAGATACGTCTGCTAGACTGATCCTCCCCCAAAATAAGCTCAAAAAGAACTAAAACCACCTGTCACAGAGGACCAGGGAAAGGAGCTGATGTTGCAAGACCTGACTCTGGGTTCAAGCTCTCGCACCAACAGCTGAGGCCCCAGCCTCTTAACCCCCTGAGCCACATCTCCCCAACAGGAGCCAGTGCAGTGGGCGGGGTGGGGGTGTGGGGGGAATGACTTTGGAAGCACCCAGATCGCAGAAATCAGTGTAGGTGAACATTCTAGGGCATGGCACGTAAGTGCGTTTTTTACCCAGGTAGAATTTTCTCTTGAAAAGGGTGAGCGCCGCATTAGCAAAGCCAGACTGGAGTCCCTGCGCCATGAGCCCGCCGTTGCTGCCAGTCATACCCGTTTTCGGAGCCT
The DNA here is from genome assembly GCF_028749965.1 of Puma concolor. Classification (NCBI taxonomy): domain Eukaryota; kingdom Metazoa; phylum Chordata; class Mammalia; order Carnivora; family Felidae; genus Puma; species Puma concolor. Next base: position 3,951,379 of record NC_141669.1, on the reverse strand, counting down.
CAGTTTCCCCCTTTCACACAAGAGCATTCTTCCTGCTCTGCTTCTCTCAGAGATGACCAACAAAAGCAAATGTATGAGATTACGTGACAGTACCTGAAACCACATACAAGAAGAGCTTAGCAAACTGAATTTGCGTTCGGAGTCCAGCTGTAGCCAGTTTATTAACAGTTTTATAAAATACGTAGGGAAGTGAACAGGAATGGAAACAGGATGGGTTTCACGCTACAGAAGACCTTGCCTGATAGGAAAAGTAAACAACGAAATGGGATCAGAATCAGAAGACAGAGAGGCTTATCATTAAACCCATCAAATTTAGCTGGGGACTTACGTGCTAATGGAGGCCAAGGCTAGTTTGAGTCTAATTAACCTAAGGGTCAGTGAGGCAGCTGGTGGGACGCATTTCTCATCCCAAACCAAGGAAGGGGCTGGAGGAGGTGGAGGCAGCCGACCCTGCTCCCCCGTGGCTGGGTCACGCCTTGGCGGTCCACCCTGGGTAGCGCCCACCTGACGCTCAGAGGGGGCCTGAGAGCATCCCGGTACAACTTCTCTCTCTTGACCCCTTTCCATGTGCTCCCGGGGGGGTCTCCCGGTGCACGAGAAAGCAGTCTGGGGACGTGGACGAGACTCTGTGTGGTGATTCTTTTCTTCTGTGAGAATCACGGGAACTCTACCGTCCTCTCCCCAGAAAAACTAAACAGGGACATGGGCATCGTTGCCCACAATTTCAGAGGATGCACAGACCATCAAAGCACACCCCACGATCAGCTGAATTCTTCATCTCGTCTATCACTTCCAAGGGGCCGAGGCAATCCCTCCCATCTCTTTGAACCTCTCTTGCTGGTTACGAAAGATGTTGACCCTCAGACCTTATTGTCTGAATACGTGTGACATTTCAAGAGTCCTCATTACCTTCAAAACTGTGACAATTCGGAAAGTCAGTTGTATACTTATTGTGGTCAAACAGGAAAAGTAAAATATAAATCATTTCAATATCGTAACGATGATGTATTCCAGACTACAAGCAAAAAGATCTCACAAATTTCTGAATATGCACACATCACTTTGGAATGTAATTTCTCCCGTGAAACACAATAAACACTAAGGGAAGAAAATTGTTACTTCTTGACATCTTTAATTATTCTATTAGCTGGCTGAAAATTCGTAAAGCTGTGACACCAAGTTATGTCCTATGCATGAATATGTCACAGCGTATAAACCATACATGGTGCGGCCTCAGAACAGTTGGCCACAGCTTAGCTGAAATAGAAAAAAGAGAAGATGGGTATGTGGACCCAAGAGTTTCTGGGAGGCTCTAAGTATTCAGATGCCTGACTCCCGCTGCTTCGTGCACCCGGGCGCCACACAGGACCGTGAAGTGGAAATAGGATCTACTTTGTCTGCCCACATCTCTGACGACCATTATCTCCTTCCTTTCTTAAACATTCTTTTTAAGTTTTTTTTTTTTTTTTATTTTGAGAGAGAGAGAGAGAGAGAGAGAGAGAGAGAACAAGCAGGGGAAGGGCAGAGAGAGAGAGGGAGAGAGAGAATTTCAAGCAGACTCTGCACTGTTGACACAGAGGCCGACTCGGAGCTCGATCTCACAACTGTGAGATCATGACCTGAGCCCAAATCAAGATTCGGACGCTTCACCGGCTGAGCCACCCAGGTGGCATTTCTTCCCTTGATGTGGGTTTTGAGTAGAAGTTTCTTCTTCCCATAAGGGGCTGAAAATATGATTCTCTCCAGCCAGCAGCTCAGCCTGGGGGAGGGTCCTTTAGGGCAGTGACTTGCAGCTTGATCACATTTTCAAAGACGAAACCTCACAAGTGTCCGAGCGGCAGGCTGCCCGGGATTGAATGGTGGACGGGGCTTGTGGCCCCAGGTCTCCCCTGAATCTCCTTTCTGTCCACAGTGGCACAAGTAACACAACTTTCTCTCCCCGGGAGCTAGTCACTCGACTTCCCCTGAGGGTTTACCTCCCACAGAGAAGCAGGTTTTATACTGATGGGAGCAGGTTCTAAAAGATGTGAAAATGGCTTTTGATTTCCTGTAGAAGCATATGGCGAACCTGTTTGGGTCGTGGGCCTGGCAGAGTCATCAGGCCTGACGCTCCGCACTGAATATACCTAACACCTTCCTGCTTCTGAAATAAAGGGCTTTCATATCTCAGGTCCCCTCTCCGGGCTCCCTTCATTCTTTCTATCCAGACGAGCATGTACGTTTCTTCTGGGCCGCATTTGTCGTAAAGGAACAGTGTTTTGTTCACTTCCCCAGCATTCTTCTGGACGCGTTCAAGCCCAGATGCTCAGCAGATGGCCAGGCCCCCTCACGAGCTAAGTGACGTTTTCCTGGAGCTAGATTTCTAGAGCCAGATTCACATGTATGGAGAGGGAAAAGTTCAACATTCGTTCTTTGAGGAAATAGGTACGAGGCACCTACTGTGCGCTGGGAAAAGTAAAATGACGAATTTCTACACTGTAAGAACAACAGGCATCCCCGGGAAGTAACTGATCCCGAGCATCTTAAAAGTAAACCTCTTACCTTTGCAAAGCATTTTGCCATTTTGATTTGCTTTTCAAAGACCATTTCATTTTATTTTTTTAAAATTTTTTTAACGTTTTTTTAATTTATTTTTGAGACAGAGAGAGACGGAGCATGAACGGGGGAGGGGCAGAGAGAGAGGGAGACACAGAATCAGAAGCAGACCCCAGGCTCTGAGCCATCAGCCCGGAGCCCGACGCGGGGCTCGAACTCATGGACCGCGAGATCGTGACCTGAGCTGAAGTCGGACGCTTAACCGACTGAGCCGCCCAGGCGCCCCAAAGACCATTTCATTTTAAAAGGAAGGTTTTACTTGATCCAAGGAGAGACTAGATAACTTGTTCTACTGTTGCATTAGGGCCTAAATATCAATCTTCACATTTGCAGCTTTCTCTAATATTACAGATAAACATTACTAAACACACATGGTTGACTCTTGTCTTCTAGTCTGGCCATGGCTTCATCTTCCTGGAAACTGGGTGTAGCCTCCAGACGAATGGAGCCCTGTCTTTATTATTATTATTATTATTGTTATATATTTTTTAATGTCTATGTATTTTATTTTGAGAGAGAGAACACAAGTGAGGGAGGAGCGGAGAAAGAGAGGGAGGGAGAATCTCAAGCAGGCTGTATGCTCAGCCCGATGTAGGGTTCGATCTCGCAACTGCAAGATCATGACCTGAGCCGACATCAAGAGTTGGACGCTTAACTGACTGAGGCACCCTGGGGCGCCTGGAGCTCAGTCTCTTAATTCCAGTTCCATTGTCCCTGTCTCCCACTTCCGTCACCCACGTGCCCCAATGTCCAGCACGCTGGCTTTTCCATGAGCAAGGAAACAGGGTGGGAAAGTCACCGGACTTGGACTCAGGAAAATCTCAGACTGGATCCCAGTTCTCCACGGACCTCACACCTCTGGCTCTTGGCTTTCTGAAAACGTGAAACGTGGACGGGAAAAGCCCTCACAGGCTTATTTCCGGGATCATCCTAGCTTTTACCTGGATTTACAAAGTGTTGGGTGCATGTGAGTCCTAGTGTTTTAGACGCATCCCGAGCTGTTTTTTTCTAGGGGACGCCACAGTGTGGCCGGGTACCAGGGGACCAGTGAGCGCTGCGTACAGCTGTGGGGTGCAGAGTCTGAGGTCTTCACTCAGATTACACCATTCACTCCCCGATAATACAAGATGAATTGAAATGAATGCCACTGGTGGAGTACCTGGGTGGCTCATTTGGTTCAGCGTCCGACTTCCGCTCAGGTCATGATCTCGCGGTCCGTGAGTTTGAGCCCCGCGTCGGGCTCTGCGCTGACGGCTCGGAGCCTGGAGCCGCTTCCGATCCTGTGTCTCCCTCTCTCTCAGGTCCTCTTATGCTCTCTCTCTGTCTCTCTCAAAAATAAAAAATACAATAAAATAAATTTAAAAATAAAAAAAGAAGCATCCTGAAAAGTGGGACCCAAGCCCTGCCTGTCCTCAAACGTGGCTTGAGAAAAAAAAGAAAATGTCACTGTTAGATTTCAGTTGAAATACATCCATAACAGCAAGATGGAATTATTGTTATATCATAATTATCATCAACTAGTAATTGAAGTGTTGCCTTGCCCTCATGAGAAAGGGGTTTTAACGTTTATTTATTTTTTTGGGACAGAGAGAGACAGAGCATGAACGGGGGAGGGGCAGAGAGAGAGGGAGACACAGAATCGGAAACAGGGTCCAGGCTCCGAGCCATCAGCCCAGAGCCTGATGTGGGGCTCGAACTCACGGACCACGAGATCGTGACCTGAGCTGAAGTCGGACGCTTAACCGACTGCGCCACCCAGGCGCCCCGAGAAAGGGGTTTTAGATATGTTTTGCATTGTCAAAAATTGGATGCAGGGAGGCATATTTTAACTTGACGTGAAGCCTGTCAGGCAAACGTGTCCCGTAGCGGGTCCCGCTGCTGGAGGAAGTAACTGGAACCCTACGTGCGGAGACCGTGCAGACGCAATGGGTGACTTTTGGCCAACGATGCTGGAGAAGGGATTCCTAAAGCCAGGGATATACGATCCGGTTTCTACAAGTATCTTCAAAAGTTGCATATGGCTGTTATTTCCTCCAAAGGTGAAAACGTAAAAATTCGCACGGATGAAATTTTCACTGTTGTTGTCACTCTTGTTGTCGGAATTTTTAAACAATAATTCTGGAAATGCCAGTTCCAGTTGCCTGGTCCACGAGGAGAGCTGAGAGCAGCTCGGGTGTGCCGTCCGGCCTTCCATCCTGTCCTTGGTTACTGCTGGAGAGCGGGCACCTGGATTTCCTTCTCTGGGAAAATGCAAAGGACATTTTGTTGGTCCAAATGAAGCTGAAATGAAATGGGGAAACGGAAACAGAGCTGTCTTGTTTTCTGAGCTCTTTGCTCCGTTACGTTCACTCACGTATTTTCTAAGAAGAAATGTTTCCTGGAAAGCTTTTACACTTTTTTCCCATTTCCCACCTACATGATTTTTTGAAATGTTGATTTATGTGAGGAAGAGAGAGAGAGAGAGAGAGAGAGAGTGGGGAAGGGGCAAAGAGAGAGAGAGAGAGAGAATCCCAAGTAGCCTCCATGCTCAGCGCAGAGCCCGACGTGAGGCTCAGTCTCATGAACTGTGAGATCATGACTTGAGTCGAAATCAAGAGTTGGAGGCTTAACCAACTGAACCATCCAGGCGCCTCATGAAGTTTTAATTGACTTTAGCAGACGCTTTTCTAAGTAGGACGTGCATTGTGATTCCCAAGATAAATAATGGGATACTCGGAAGCCCTGGCCGGAGAGCAGGGAGAGTGGACTGTTTCTGTCCTCAGTCCTTATCTCCCTACCTCAATTCCCATGCCCCCCGATCCCCACCTTCCCTCATGCCCCCCCAGATGTTGGCTACCCCCCAGATGTTGGCTACCCAAGTCCATACACTACTGGTCCGAGGCTGCCTGAGAGTCCCTCCCCTCCCCTGTCTCTCCTTGGCCCTCATTGCCCCCCTGCATGCATGCTTTACTCATACAAACTTGCCCAGGCCTCCAATGACCCCGATTTCTCAGTCCTTCCCTTCCTTGGTCTTTCTGCCCTTGACACTGTGGATCATTCCCTTCTTCCAGAACTCCTTCCAGTGGCTTTTGCTGTGACATTTTATTGGTTCCTCTCTTCTTCTAGAATGTTCACGGGAATATTTGCAGGTTCCCGTCCATCTCCCTCTATTATCACACATTCCTTACATCAACAACATTTATTTATATTTTGCCATCCCGACTCCCCTCGCTCGGCCAAGAGCCGTGTGTCTGCTCACCATCTCCAGCAGTATGCCTCTAAGACTCCTCATTCTCAACCCCACTGGCTGTCACTTAAACTCCCCGCTCTGGTTGGAGGGACCTTCTTCCCAGTTCCCCTTGACCACATAACGAGTCCTGACTTCCTTCCTGTGGCTCAACTCAGTGTCTCCTCCCGAAGGAAGCTTCCTTACTGCACACTCCCAAAGGTACCCCATGGCATTTCATGCACACTTCCATCCCATTGGCTAAGACCCTGGGGTACCTGCTTGTCCGGTGTGAGAGATGAGCTCCTGAGGGCAGGGGACACGTGTTGCTGACCATACGAACTCGGACACTGCTTGGCAATTTGGGTCTGGAAAACCATTTAAAACAGGAGTTAGGGGAAGTCTCAGAGTGTTTGGCTCGCGGCTGTTATTAAAGCTCTGGCCAAATTCTTGCTAAAATCACCATGTAAAAACAGAAGGGACAAAAGGGGGCAGAAACTACCAACAACAAATAAACTAAATGACAGTAACTCTGCAAAGACATCTATCATCGGCATGACCTTTCTTCCAACTTGGACACCAGTGGAACTTGGGAGACAGAGACAGAGACAGAGACAGAGACAGAGAGGTTTCTCTCGTGTCTTGTGAAACAGATCAGTAGATACAGTACCAACCAGCAAAGGTGGACTTTCCCTATATGTTTGGTTAGAGAAAAATAGAAGAAGAAGAAAAACAAAAAAAAAACCCAAAAAACAAAACAGGACACCGAAAGGTTAACCCGGGTTCTCTATTGGTACTGAGATCATTTTCCTCCTTAGTCACTGTGTGTTTTTTAACAATTTTTCTTAATGAGCTTTGTAGTACTTTACAACCCGGGAGAATGTGTTTGAAACATTTGAGGAATAAACAGAAAGCCACCAAAAAGACCAGAAAGAGACTGGCCATGTTCAAATCTGAAACTTCAAAGCCAAAATCTCTTCGCTATAAAATAGCTTTCGAAGACGACGTACGGAGACTTCCTCCGGCCCCACGTCAAGTCTCCACCTCCTACGAAGGAGCGATGATGCCCTCGAATGCCTGTCTTCCGGAGGAGGTAAGAGTTACTGTCGGGGTGCGGGCGGGCAGGAAAAATGTTAGCAGCTATTGATTGCAATTAACTGGGCCACTGATGGGTGTGTGACTCCAAGAGAGCCCTGCTATTCAGTAAATGGGGCAAGACTCTCAAAGATTAATGGGGGTTGTCGATAGGGCGGTGGGCTTGGGCCCAGAGGGTCACATACCTCCATTTTTCCCACTTCCAAAGTGGAACGATCAGAGAAACACGGGCAGACGTCACGTGAGTGAAGAAGGGGATCAATGCCGCCCATCATATCCCGTCCCTAATCACCACGACCGAGCCCAGAGAAAAACAGAGCTCCTTTCACCGATGTCCTGAAGTGCACGGCCTGGATGCCTTCTGCAATTAAATCTACTCGCACGATTCTGTTTGCTTCCTGCCCGGGGCTCTTCTTTCTGGCTCCCTTTCACAGAGCCCGGGCACACCCCTTCCTTCACTGCGGTCCCTTCTGGAGAGGTGACCATCCCGGTCGCGAAGGCAAGGGCACCTGAGAGGGGGCCCCCCACCCCCCCGCATCCTTCTTATCTCATGCCGGGCACATGGCCAGGAATGTGGATGAGTCCCATGAGGATCAACCGGGTAGAAGTCGTTTCTCCCGGGCATCGGGACAGAATCGGGAGATGCCAGACGACTTGCTAGCCTCCTCCACGTTTGCTCCTCGCTTAGGAGCGTGCACCTGTCTCCCCATCGATCTGCCCGTGTGAGCGGCTACCGAGATAAATGGCATAATTCTCGGAGCCGATGAAAGGATGCAGGAAATTCAGAATGGGGGCAGCAGCCATGACGTAGAAAAGCCAAGGTTTCAGAGGCAGGACTGGTACACGGTAACGCGGCTGCACAAAACCTCAGGAAACTCAAGTTTTTGGTGGGTTGATGAATTCAGCTTCGCTGGGAGTCCCGTCACCCGGAGGTCCCTTAACAGGCCGTGGTAGCAGGGAATGCGAGTTCCCCTAAATCAATATGTTTTCTCGGGGACTCTGGTGCCCCCATAAATCATCATTTGCACGGCATATTTGTACTAATAAATCTACCTTGAAGAGAGGGAGAGAGAGGAAAGTGGTTAACAATAAACCACAGTTCTAAGCCGTAGGGAGAGTAACATCAAACCTGGGTTTCTACGGACACACACATTTGTGTGGCTGCAGTCCAATTAAACGAGTTTTCTCCCCTGGGCGGCTGTGGGCGCAGGTCGATGCGGAACCGTCTGGTGCGATGAGCCTTCCCTTGGGGACAGGGGGCTGCGAGCTACTCACGGACAGGAAGACAACCAGAAAGCAAAGCCGTCGGAGAGCCAGTTATAAGTTCATTTGTCTTGGATTCTTCTCAATTACTTTTCCTAAAAGGACAAAAATGGAGCGAGTTTATTTAGCGGTTTGGGTAGAGAAGGAAGAAATGGATTACTCAACAAAGTAAACATTCCCGCCGGAGCCCCCGGTGAAGGGAACATTCCCTCGGCAACCGGGAACATTCCTGACGAGTTAGGAAGAAGCCAGATGTGCTGATGACTTCGTGATAACATTAGAAACATCTTCATAGGTCCCTAACCTTATTGTTGTTTTGTGGAAGAATAACTCCGTCCTTTCCTGCAAAATGTTTCGCGTCAAGGGTGCAGAGGTCTTGAAAACCATAATGAGGAAGTGTGGGCTATGGGGCCGGACAGGTTTGAGTTGGAATTCTTAGGCCATCGTCTATTCTAGGTGAGATCAGTTTCCTGATCTCTGTGAGAGGGGTAGGAATGAGCACCTCCGGGGGTGCGGGGGGGTTGTTGGAAGGACGAATTGAGATAACCTGTGTTATTTCCAAAGAATGCATGAAACCGGGGCGCCCGGGGGGCTCAGTCAGTTGAGCGTCGACTTCAGATCAGGTCATGATATCACAGTTCATGGGTTCGAGCCCCACGTCAGGCTCTGTGCTGACAACTAAGGGCTTGGAGCCCGCTTCGGATTCTGTCTCCCTCTCTCTCTGCCCTTTCCTCTCTCTTGCTGTGTCTCTCTCAAAAATAAGCGAATGTTGGCTCAGAGCCTGGAGCCTGTTTCCAATTCTGTGTCTCCCTCTCTCTCTGCCCCTCCCCCGTTCATGCTCTGTCTCTCTCTGTCCCAAAAATAAATAAATGTTAAAAAAAAAAAAAATTAAAAAAAAAAAAAAAAAAGGGGCGCCTGGGTGGCGCAGTCGGTTAGGCGTCCGACTTCAGCCAGGTCACGATCTCGCGGTCCGGGAGTTCGAGCCCCGCGTCAGGCTCTGGGCTGATGGCTCGGAGCCTGGAGCCTGTTTCCGATTCTGTGTCTCCCTCTCTCTCTGCCCCTCCCCCGTTCATGCTCTGTCTCTCTCTGTCCCAAAAATAAATAAATGTTAAAAAAAAAAAAATTTTTAAAATAAACGAATGTTAAGAAATAATTTAAAAATGCATGAAACAGTGACAACCCAGAGCTCAGAACCAGACATATGCTGTGTGTTCAGTAGTGTTTGGGGGCTTTCTTTGCCCATTTTAATGAAATGATGCTCATTGTTCTTTTCACGTAAAATCGGAAATCATAACGCTGGAAGGAATGTGAGAATTTCACCCATCCCATCACTGCTCGTTCCTCGTTGTGCTTAGACTTCCCCAAAGACTTTCTAGAACTGCCCAAGACGATACACTAGTTAACAGCACCTGAGAGGAGGATACAGAACTCTGAATTCTGAGTTCAACCTCTGCCCGCGACAAGCCATTCTTCTGAAAAGGGCGTTGTTGATTTATTTATTTTTTTCTGTTTACCCAAAGAAAACTTGTTTATAGCTGGACATCTGAAAAGAAATTCAAATTAGAACATATAAACACAGCCCAAATCACCGTAACATCGACATCCAGCGGGAAATGCTGCCGATGCTTCCGTGTGGGAAACGTAGGGTTGTCCGCGCAGGTTTCTAATCACACACGTGGGAGAGGAGTGGTCGTCGTCACACGCAACCAAGAAGCAAACCCAAGTCCCTTTTCCTCTTCAGATGATGGGTGTTCTGTCTTATATCCCATCCTTTTCTGACAAGCTATCTCTTAAACATCATTACCTTTTCTTTCACACGTGAAAGCAAGACCAGCTGTTTCTACCAGCTTCTCTTCCCTCTAGTCAGACACAGAGCAAAGACCACTGGGGGCCAAATGCTCACTAGCCAGACTCTACTCAATTTGGAATTAATAAAGTTTTCAACCGAACTATTATTTTATTACATGGTGGAAAATATGCACCGATCCCACTGGCCAAATGTTTAAATTGTTTGGCGTCATGAAAAGCCAAGTTTAAAATAAAAATGTTTGGCAAGAAGCAGTCTCCTGATAGAAAGCATGTGTCGAAAGAAAACAAGACCATAGTGAGCGCACATGCTTTTACTCTGGGTTGGTGAACTAATCATTTATCTTGATCTATATTATACATTAAGCCCCTATATTGCAATGTTTACTTGAAAAATAATGTGGCCTGATTTTGGAAGATTGTAGGATTAGATCATACAATTGCATATAATCAGATCTTTGTATGCGAACGCGGGTGTGGATTCAGAGGTATGCGCAAACATTCACCGTGCATCTACGCGTGTGTGTGTGCGGAGGCAGACGGGGATATAGTTGTGTGTGAACGCTGGCCGTGCATACCGACAGTGACGGGCAGAGAGACGTTGCTAGTGGGTGGTGTGCTGGCGCTGAGAGCTGGTCTGAGGCACGTCTGGAGGTAAAAGGGATCAAGGAAGATGGTGAGTCCCTAGACTGTTCATCCTGTGCCTCACACCAAGCTCTGTCCTTTCCGTGTGATAAATCCCTCGTCCGCACCAAATCCTAATAGGCTGGTCTCATCTGCTTCGTTTTACAAGAGGGGAAACACGTTTAAAGAGAGGATCTACCCTAGTATTACACAACTAGAATCAAGCCCACCTCCATGTAAATTCAAATATTCTCCGTCTTCACTGCTTTTCTTCTTCTCTGGTTTGCTCGTTGAAGAAAGGGACAGATTTAAGCAGCAGGGAGGGAGTGTCTTCGATCAGGTAAAAAATAAGCAAAGGCATTTAGTCTAAAGGGACTGGGGAGTAAAGGGAATGCACTGAATCCTTAGGGAGCGCTCTGAGAAGTCTACACAGGCAGGAAGTTCCTGGAATAATGGTGACCGCAAGCCAGAGTTGGAAGGAAAATCACTTTGATCATCCCGCTCTGCCCAGCGGTGGGTGACCCTGCATATTCCACACCCAGGAAGGATGTCATTTTTAACACTCCTCTCTTTGATGTGACAAAATTATTTTCGGTGTTAATAACATAACAACATTCAGTAATGATCATTGTTTTCTTGATGCATTCTTTGCTTTATTTTATTTATTTATTTATTTATTTATTTTAGTGTTGGTTTATTCTTTGAGAGAGAGAAAGAGAGACAGAGCGTGAGCAGGATAGGGGCAGAGAGGGGGAGACACAGAATCTGAAGCAGGCTTCAGGCTCTGAGCTGTCAGCACAGAGACCAACGTGGGGCTTGAACTCACAGACCTCGACATCACGACCTGAGCCGAAGTGGGTCACATAACCAACTGAGCCAACCAGGCACCCCACATTCTTTGCTTTTAAATGGAATGATGATTTAAATAGAAGAATACTTTTTAATTTAAAGGTATCAAAACTCGGTAAGTGATTTTGTGTACAGATTACCAACCTGCATTTATCAGCTAAAATATTCTACCTCATGGTTCGCACACCTTCTCGCTGTTTTAATTGTTACATACTAATAAGAACCCCAAATACTTGTATTGAAGGAGAAAAATGGAAGGAATTCAAATTCCACTTTCTAATCACTGTGATAAATTAAAGTTAAATCTAAATCTACTGTTATAACAGGAATATATAGCACTCCAGTGTGGGGTCAGCAATGTGCCTGGAGTGATTCTGCCCATTTCCTAACCATTATGAGCTGGCTCAGGTAGAAGCATGGAGCTCCGCCCATGTGGGGGTGGGGACAAAGCCAAGAGCAGACCCTTAAGGCTCCAACCTAGGCTGACAGTTTTCATACTTCCTCACTCCCAACTCAGCTGTATTATTATTATTGTGGTTACTGTTATCGTTCATCATCACCACCACTGCCACCATTATTTTTGGCCTTATTTTCCCCAGCATCCACAAAACACAAAGAGGAAAAAGTGTTTGTGAGCAATTTACAACACCCAACCGTTCTCCACCTTCCGGGAGATGCCAGATCTCTTGAAACACTTTGGCTCTCGCGCTGATGGAGGTAACGGGTCGTGCCCAAAGTATGGGGGTGTGCATGGGGGACAAGTTAGAAGCCTGGGGCTGCCTAACTCCAAAGCCCCTACGTTTTGCCCCATAGGACCCCTGCAAGCACATATGAAGACACAGACTGGAATGCAGAGGGCACAACTGGACCATGTCGAGGTCCAGTGGCTGCCTCACTGGACTTTCTCATCCAGCAGGTGATGGGGCAGCAAAGGGGTCAGCATGAGATCACTGTAGGCTTCTGAAGTTTAAAAAGTTGTGAAACGATTGGACCGACGGATGGCATTGGCCATTGCACAGTACGGATGTGCTTGAATTCACTGAATGGTACACTTGAAAACAGTTACAATGGTAAATTTTCTATTAGGTATATTTTGTCGCAATGAGAAAAAATAAAAATAACAAAGATTGGACCCAAAGTGGGATAGAGTATGAAATGGAGGGAAAACCACAGTGGGGAGACCAAGTAACCATCTACGAGATTTCCCACAAGAAAAAAATGTGAGTATTATTGTTCTTTATGTCTTTAAGTTTATTTATTAATTTTGAGAGAGACAGAGACAGTGTGAGTGGGGGAGGGGCAGAGAGAGAGGGAGAGAGAGAATCCCAAGCAGACTCCACGCTGTCAGCGCAGAGCCCGATGTGGGGCTCGAACTCAGGAAACCAAGACATCATGACCTGAACTGAAACCAAGAGTTGGATGCTTAACCAACGGAGCCACCCAGGCTCCCCTTGCTTTTTTTTTTTAAGTATTATTCTCTTAAAAAAAAAAAGCTATAACTTCAATAGTCAGGAATAACTTTGGGCAACCAAAGACATTATTATATGTCTTCCTTTCCTTGCTGGGTTTTTACTCGCAGCTAACTTTCTGTGATTTATGGGGCCTTCCGAGGAAAGCAATAAAGTCAATTAGACTCTTGTTTGCTGAAAAATAAATGCCCATCAGTTGTTCTGTGTGTTTTCACTCCAACACCCGGAAAGCCCCTCTCTCTAGCTGGAGCGTGCATCCTCCCAGATTGACCAGAAAGACAGAGCTGGGAATGTTTTCCCAGTCCTTCTGGGGCAGCCATCTTGCAGTGTGGACTCTAGATTTGGACTGGTGTTTCCTACGCAATTTTATGCTGATTATTTTTCATTTCTATGTGCTCCATATTTGCCAAAAGGCTTCTCTGCTTAATTAGGGAAACAGGTTTGGGGAATAAAATTGCATGAACCAACAGAAAATAATTGCATCTCAGATGTGGGGTTCTAGAAAAACTGTCTGCTCATCCTTCTCTTTGGCTTCTTACCTCCGGCAACCCCCTGCCAATATGTGTCCACTGGGAAGAATATTCTAAAAGACAGCAGGTAATTAAGATGTTTTTGGCCTTGAGTAAAAGTTCCACATGATTTTTCATAGTGCAGTGGGTTTGAAAGCATCCCCATGTGCTATGAAGAACATGAAAAATCAAGCTAAAATTGAAAAAAAAAAAAAACACCACAAAGAGAAAAACAGCATTTTAAAGTAGGAAATAACATTAACAATTTAGTTTAATCCCCTCGTTTTACAGTTGAGCAAACTGAGGCACGGAGAGGTTGACCAGCCACAAAGCTGGACAGAGCCAGGGTAGAGAAAAAAACCCAGATGCCCTGCATCCTGTGTTCAGGTCTTATTTCATTTTATTGAAGAAGAAGAAATTTGTTTGCATTTTATTTCACAGTCATGATATATGAGATATGAGACACGAGACATTATAGATTATGTATTATGTAACATGCATTATATAGAGAATTATATTATATTATTACATATCTTCAACATGTAGTTACACTTGTTTAAAGGAAAAAAAAAACATTTAAACCCTGAGCATTCTTATACTTAAAAAATGACCATGATACAAAATAATAATCCTAACGTAATATTAAGCTGGTTCAACAATACCTAAAAAGCAACCTAAAATTGGGGAACCAAACTGAAGAAGTAATGAAGATACAGAATCACTCATGTATTTATTTAATCAACAAGCACGGTCCTTCAGTCTGTTGACAATAGTCGAGGATGAATAAGTTCCACACCCATGTTTGAGCCAGAGCCCGCGGACTCCTGCAGTGACAGGGCTGTGCCTCTGGTGTGGAGCTCCGTGTAGTGGCACTTTAGCAGATGGTGCCCATGACCCAGACCTTAACTGGGCACCTACTGGGGGGACGAATAAAACGTAGCCTCTGCCCTCGAGGAGGGAGTCTGTGGTCTGACTGGAAAGGGAGAGATTGGAAGATGACGTTTCCATCAAAAGTCTCCCCGGAAGAGGCAGTGTCCGGGACCACCAGAGGGAGAGTTCCAGAAAAGTCTTGCGGTCAAGAGCAGCCCCCTGATGAGTCGGGACCAGGAAGGAGAGAACTGGGGCATGCATGTTTCTTCTAGAGGAAGAAGGAAAAGTGAAGGGAGCTGCAGGCCTCAGAAACTCCAGGACCCGAAGTAAGAGGCGAGGAGTCCTGAGCAACCAGGGAGCCTCCCGAAGACAGGAAACAGAGGATCCGTAGAGGGTTCCGGAGACACAGATACTTTCCACCTCCTACACAACCACTCTGACCGCAAGAGGAGGCTGGGACAAATTGACTCTGAAAGAGTGCAAACAGGATATGGCCAGACCATGAGCCAGAGCGGTGGCCCCGAGAGGGAGAGGCAAGAGGAGATTCTAGGGACGAGGATGATGGCGACTTGGATAGGACGTTGGAGGATGTAGGACGCTCTGCTGAGCCTCTCATGCTGGTGATGGGAGGCCCATCGGTGTCCTCGACTGCGATGACAAGAAAGTAGACTTGGAGATGAGACGAAGGGTTGGGTGATTAGATCCAGCTACGGGTCAACATTCATGAGAGAATGTGATGCCTTTAAAAAGATTCACCGTGTAGAAGGTTCTATTTAAAGAATTAGTATCATTACCAACAGCAGCAAGGTTAATAATTAACTTCCATAGCTAGTAAGTTAAATAAAATGTTTGCCTGAGCATCTCCTGTGAGTGCCTAGTTTCACTGGAGAGTGGTGTTCTCCTACCTCGCTCAAGAAGTGACTTCAGAAGAGGTCGCGGTTGGACAAGAGTCTGAATCCAGAATCCCACGTTCTTTCTCGGTCCTCCTTGGTGTTATAACATCGTGTGCGTTAGTATAAAGTGGATATCTGTAAGCTGTATGATGTACACCTGTTGTGATGACTCATGGAAACCCCTTCAAAGACGCAGTGAGTCTCACGCCCCAGTTTTCGTGACCAAGATGCTCTGGGTCACAGGATCAGGAGGGACACTGCGGGCCCCGGCTATGTCCCAGCCCTCTGAGGACCTGTGGACTCCAAATCCGACGTGGTCCCCAACACAGCGTCTCATGCGTCTTCCTAGCACACCTGCCCAGGCCCACAGCAGCGGCCGCCCTCTTGTCTCCTGGCCCCTGGCAATGAGTTTCTGCCAGCCTCCGCCACCCGGGGCATCTGCCACGGTCCTAGGAAACTGCTTCCAGAGGTGCTGGCCCCCAGGCGTCCCCCTGGAGCTCCCGCGTCATGGGCTCACTCTCTGTGGAAGCCCAGAGAACCACAGCCGAGCGTCGCCAGTATTTTGCAGGGGAGTCGTCCCACCTGCTTCGCGTGCAGCCCCCTGCCCCACCTCAGCCAGGTTCGTGAGAACAAGGAGCTGGCCTCTGACTCAGGTCAGATGATGGGCCTGCCAGCCTTTCACTTAGAACAAGCCCTTTCGCTCGTGTCCTTGGCCTTCAAGCAGCCAGACAGCCGGGCAGCTGGCCGCCTGTTCTCTTAGCCTCCAATTCTCGGTGGGCGTTGGCCCGTGGGACTCCCACAAGTCTGGGATCACTGAGCACCCCTGGAAACTGCGAGCCTGTCTCCTCACGCCTGGCTGCTCTCCAGCTTTCGCTGGACTCTGCTTTCCCACGTCCCGCAGCCCCCCTCCCCTTTCTCGCTACACGTAGAGTTTTGTTTGTTCGCTGTGTGCCTTCTCCCGTTAGGCGGTAAGCTCCATGCAGGGAGGTTTTCCGTGATTTGTTCATACCTAGGCGTGCGTCAAAGAGAAGCTGCTTGACAGACATTTGTCAATTTATGGAACAAACGTACTGGTGATGAGGGCACCAAGCCCTCGAGTGACAGATATGACAAAGTGCACGTAGAGCATCTTAGAGCTCACTGTTGACCTTCAAGTGCCTTGTCTTCTTGACCCCATGAGAAGCCTGTTAGGGAACCAGGTCACCTCGACCCCATCAGGGCCCTGACAGTTAGAAAGGCTCACAGACCTACCCCAGGTTCACAGCTCTGGAATATTCTTGGCAGACTCACAGCTTGAATTCAGGTCTTCTGGCTCCTGCCCAGGACTTGCTTGTTTCCCAACAATCCTAAAGTCCTAAATGACTTCGCGAAGGTCACAGCGCTAATTTCAGCAGCCATGAACTCTGACGCCCTGCCTTCCTGCTGGCCTGGGCTCCGTTTCCCCAGACTGCTTTCCAAGAGGGCAGACCACCTCGACTCAAAACCACTGGAGATGCACGAAGTGCCCCAGGAAATCCCTGCCTGAACACCCAAGAAGCAGGAGAGAAAAGGAGGAGGTATTTGAAAAAAAATTTGTTTTGATGGCATCTGGTTGTCTGTGAATCACCATTTTTTTTAATGTTTATTTATTTTGAGAGAGAGAAAGAGAACGCGAACAGGGGAATGGGAGAAAGAGAGAGAGAGAGCGAAAGGGAGAGAGAATCCCAAGCAAGCTCCACATGGTCAGCGCAGAGCCCGTTGCGGGGCTCGAACCCGTGAACCGTGAGGTCATGACCTGAGCCGAAATCGGGAGTCGGACGCTTCACCGATGGAGCCACCCACGCGCCCCTGTGTATCACCATCTTAGAGATTATCGATTACTAATAGGTAATATCTAAATTTGGCAGTGGGGAAGTCGGTACCACACAGAGGTGCTAAAATGGGCTGCTGTGTGTTCATTTTTTGTATCTCCTAAATTAATCCTCAATCATAGAATTTGACTTGCCTGAGCTGGGTCGGCTTCCCCCACCTGTTTGCGTCAAATACCTTTTACACCCAGCTCTCCATCCAAGCAAAAGTGGGTGGCAAGTTATTTAAATTTTTTTTTTTTTACATTTATTTATTTTTGAGAGACAGAGAGACACAGAGTGTGAGCAGGGGAGGGGCAGAGAGAGAGGGAGACCCAGAATCCGAAGCAGGCTCCAGGCTCCGAGCTGTCAGCGCAGAGCCCGACTCGACGCTCGAACTCACAAACTGCAAGATCATGACCTGAGCTGAAGTCGGATGCTTAACCAACTGAGCCACCCAGGTGCCCCGAAATTTTTTTTAATGTTTTAATTTATTTTTGAGAGAGACAGAGATGGAGTGCAAGTGGGGGAGGGGCAGAGAGAGAGGGAGACCCAGAATCCGAAGCAGCTCCAGGCTCCGAGCTGTGAGCACAGAGCCTGACGCGGGGCTCGAACTCACAGACCGTGAGATCATGACCTGAGCCAAAGTCAGACGCTCAACTGACGGAACCCCCCAGGTGCCCCGAGTGGCAAGTTATTTAAAAAAAAACCCTCTTGGGGCGCCTGGGTGGCGCAGTCGGTTAAGCGTCTGACTTCAGCCAGGTCACGATCTCGCGGTCCGTGAGTGCGAGCCCCGCGTCAGGCTCTGGGCTGATGGCTCGGAGCCTGGAGCCTGTTTCCGATTCTGTGTCTCCCTCTCTCTCTGCCCCTCCCCCGTTCATGCTCTGTCTCTCTCTGTCCCAAAAATAAATAAACGTTGAAAACAAAAATTAAAAAAAAAAAAAAAAAAGAAAAAAAACCCTCTTAACTCTGTTATTTTTCCCTTTGCTGACTTCACATAAATTGCCTCTATCCTCTGGAAGAAGGAGGTTAAATCTTCTGAACTAGGCAAGAGAAGAGTACTTAACCCAGATGATTTTGCATTTTAATTTACAGGGTGATTGATGGAGACGGAAAGATGAGCATTTCCTGCGTGGGCCTCCCTCATCCTGGGACAAACTCAGATACAAGATGTGACATCTCAATCGGATTCTCCTCCCAAAACCCGTCAATAATTAAAAAAAAAAAAAAAAAAAAAAGCCGTGTCATGAGGCTTGTGTGGTCTTTTTACAGTTTGCCAGAAACGATTCTAGTCGCCTGTCCAATCTTTCTCTTGGTCTTTCCGTTTCTAATTTCAAGGCTTCAAAGTGACTCTTGAGAGGCGCCGGGAAACACAGTCAAAGTCGCGGATGGAGACGGAGGAAAGAGCGAGACTTCCGAAGCTGCTCCGGGCTGCTCTGCCCGCACGTTGGTAGGTTGCAAGCAACCCCACGGGGAGAAAGATGCTGGCCACCCCCCGCCCCACTGCTGTCCCCGGCGCTGACAGTCCACCCCTCTCATCTGCTGGTTGCAGAGGGCGCTCTGCAAGGAGAGAACCCCAGAGAAGGAGTTCAGGGGGGTGGACACAGGAGATCCCATGATCCTTCTGGAATTATGCAGCAGGATCTAGCCACCTGGTCCCCACCACCGTCCTTCGGGTATCCCGGTGGGGGGTAAGGGGGGGGAGGTCTCTGCCTTCTTTGCCTTTGAGCCCTGGGGCTGGCCAAGGCGGGCTCACACAGTGGACAATTCATGCCGCGGCTCCCTCAAGGTGAGCAGACGAACTGCCCACTTCACAGATGTGACTGTAGAGACATGGCCATGATGCGTCTTACTACGGACAGTCTGGGCGTGTACCGGGGCCGTTGCGAAACCCGGATCCTGGGGTTCCCTGTTGCTGTGTGTGTGCAGAGCCAGAGAACTCCGACGGGTTCTTGGTGGACGTGAAGACACCCTTCTCGTTTCCCGGCTATAAAGAAACGGAGTCTGAGGTTGGAGGTCTGAGAAGTCATGGTTACTCAACCAGGGAAGCCGCAACCCCACAGCCCGGGCACCTGCCTCCCCGCTCAGAGCTTTCTCCGTGCACCCCACTGCTTCTGGAAGGTGGCAGCCTCCCCCGTGTCAGAGTAAGCTGTTTCTCTTAACCTACACCAGAGCCTGCATACAGCAGGTACTCAATAAATGCTTAGCAAGTAAGTAAATGAATACGTACATGCATGAGTGGAGGGAAGGGTGGATACACGTGGCTGTAATGTCAACGAAATGGGGTCTCGAGACACAGAATCTCAAAATTCACCACGACATTCCTTAAATAAAATAAGGCTTCAGGCAAAGTATCCCCGTTTCCTCCCTCACGGCGCACCTGCACCAAGTGTGTGGCCGGAGCGAAGGTTTTATCCCCGACGTACACGTGCGGCTCAGCCCTGGTCCTTCCCACACTGCCGTGCTGAGGATGGAAACTACTAGGAGCAACGAGGAAGAGCCATGACGACGAGCGAGCGATGCGAGTGCGCGGTGCCTCCTCGGGACGTGTGCTCGCCGTCCTTTCTGTTCCTTCCGTGAAGATGCGCGCGGAACAGAATGCTGCGCCCTCTGGAATGAATCCGGCGGAAGCCCGTCCCAGCCGGAGTTGTCGTGCATTTGATCTCTGCCATGACCAGTGTGATTACTGGGCTCCAGTGCATCTCCCCCTGCCGTGCGCCTGGGAGTGCCCTACCCCCGACAGCTTTCCTGCAGGCTTCCTCTCCTCTCCTCCCCTCTGCCAATGCCTCCGTCCGGCTGGCATCTCTTCTTCTTTTTTTTTTTTTTTCCTGTGGGTTAAAAAAATTTTTGTTTTAATGTTCACCTATTTTTTTTATTATGAAATTTATTGTCAAATTGGTTTCATACAACACCCAGGGCTCATCCCAACAGGTGCCCTCCTCAATGCCCCTCACCCACCCTCCCCTCCTTCTCCCCCCCCCAATCAACCCTCAGTTTATTCTCAGTTTTTAAGAGTCTCTTCTACAGAGAAGAAGGCAACAGCTGTAACCAGTCCTTGAGAAAGTGTTCCTCTCTCCGCCTTGTACACCTGCAATGCGGCTTCCAGAATGGTCTTTCTAGAGCGCTATTTGATCCTGTGACTCTCCTCCTGCTTAGAACCCTTCTGCACCAGTCCACTGCCTACGAGGGCATCCGTTTCAGGACACGTGTGGAAAAGTGTGAATTGCAAAAAATACCCCAGGTTGGTTTTCTTGGGGGTTTTTGTTTGTTTGTTTTCTTTTATGCTAGAGATGATACATCTTAGACGAATGTATACACTTTTTTAATGTTTATTTATTTTTGAGAGACAGAGAAAGAGACAGAGCATGAATGGGGGAGGGGCAGAGAGAGAGGAAGACACAGAATCTGAAGCAGGCTCCAGGCTCCTAGCCGTCAGCACAGAGCCCGACGCGGGGCTCGAACCCACAGACCGCGAGATCGTGACCTGAGCCGAAGTCGGACGCTCAACCGACGGAGCCACCCGGACCCCCAGAATGTATAGACTGTGCAGCCAGACTGCCTGATGCCGAGGCTCAGTTCTGCTGCTTACAAGCAACAAGAATCACTTGTCCTACCCTGAGGAAGGGCCATTAACCGTGCTCTCCTCGTGGGTCACTGGGAGCATGGAGTGGGTCTCCGCACCCAAAGCGCTTGGGACGCTGGCCGGACCCGGCTCTCTGTTGGTATCAGTGCTCATGGCCCCTGTAGCCGTCCCGGCAAAGAAAATTCCTCCCGCTCTGAGTCCCGTCTGCTGGGCAAACAGACATGTCCGTGCTGGCACCTGCCCAGTGTTTTCTGAAGGTCCCGGGCTGTGCGCCTGGGAATGATGGGCTCCCGGGCTCAGGGCTGCAGGGAGGCGTCCGTGTGCCCAGGGACCCGTGCTGTCTGGCTGCCCGCTCTCCCCCGCCCCTCGGCCTGGCTGGGAGCCTCCCCCACGGTGCCCCCAGCAGCTTCTTTCCACACGGTCCCACGGGCCAGTCCGCCCCGAGCTTTAGCCTCGCATCGGGGAGGCCGTGAGGGACAAGGCCCAGCCCTGTGCCTCTACGGGACGCACAGGACGTCGTGCCCTGGACTAAAGGCTCCATGTTGCCTCACATCTTTTTGATTCAGGGCCCTCGTGGTCCTTTGAGGATCTTCAGTGTACAGTGGGAGGGGAAGAAGACGTTCCATTTCAGACTCTCCTACGACAAACTGGTACCTGAATGAACTCTGGGGCTGCAGAAACATCTAGCTCAGGCCCCTGCTGCCCCCTCCAGTTCTCACTGCCTCACTTACCTGCCTTTCCGGAACACCAGACACCCGTGCCGCCACACCTGAGACGCTCTGTGACTCCACTTCTCTGACCAGTGGCCTCCCGTGCATCCGCCAAAACCCTTACCAGATGCCCCCTCTTCTGAAATCTCTTCCCACAGAAAGTTCCTTCCCCTAGACTTACCTGCAAGATAACTGGCTGTCCAAGCAAAAGGAAAGGGCCGTAGGACTCTCTGTCCAAACGAGACCAGCGAGCACCTGAGGGGAGCACCCTCACATCTGCAAGGAGCACAGCTCCCCAGACCAGGTCCTCCCGTTGCCTTCGTGCATCGTTCTTACCGGGCGGAAACCACGTCGCTGGCGTCGTGATGCGCCCAAAACGGCTGATGAAGCTTTTCCTTTTGTTACTGCAGACAGCCAATTCCAAATATTTAGTTCTCCCAGTGGGGAGATTTGGAGTCGGAGACGCGGCCTCCCCTCCTGGTGTCCAGACGCATCATAGGGTCTGAAGTGATGCCCTGATCCTCTGAGCCTCTGTCTTCCCCTGGGACGCTGGGCTCCAGCCCGCTCCGGGGGGGAGGCAGAGAGGAAGTGGTCCTTCCTCCCTCTGGCCAAAGAGCACAGGGACCCCATCACCGTCCCCTGCCCCGGGATTGCTTCAGCGCTGCTGGGGTTCCGGGCAACGGGGGTTTGTCTTCTGACAGCCCTAATGAAGTCCAACTCCAGGCAGGACTGATGGGGGAGTTTCTGTCCTCCAAGGAGGCCTGATACGCCTTCCCCAAATGGGCCCGTTTGGCCCACGCTGGAGCCGCCTCGCCTTGGCAGCTACTTGATAACTGGACGACTTTTTCTTGCCCTGGGGCTCTCATTCCAGCTAGGGAGCAGCCAGACGCCGGGAAAACAACCGCAGGGTCGAACAAAAGCATCTTCTTTGAGTGGATATCGGTTCCCAGCGGTCTAGTAAATAAATCTCGCTTCTGCCAAGACGAGGAGCCATCACCCCCCCACGATGATGCGCTCACCTCCGCTTTCCTCGCCGAATTCCCGCAGCCAGCCTGTCAGTCAGGCAGGGGAGTAGTGTCCCCATTGCAGAGGGGAGAAATCTGAGGCTCCAGGAGCAGGTGGCTTGTGTAGGTGACACATGCTAATGGGACAGCTGGCAAGAAAGGCAAGTCTAATAGTGCCTGGGTTTTTAAATTACACCATGTTGAAATGAAAATAATTGCCTTTCCTATGGAAACAAAATGATTTTCCGCAAGTGCATGATAATTGTTAGTGTTACTGCAAACCAGATACATTATTTGCATCGTGTCTGTTCCTCAGGAACATTTTTGGAACGGATTTTAGATTCTGCCGGCCGCTGAATCTCCGAGAAGTGAAATAACCTGCTGGGAGGCACAGGGCGAGCGAACCCAGAGGAGCTGGGTTTCCAGCTGAGGGAGCACCCCCAGCCCCCCCGCAGCCCGAGACCAGGGACAGTCAGGGACGCCTGCTGGTAAATCCCCTCACTCTGGGGGCCCAGAGCCAAGAGGCCAAAAGCCCCCACCGTCCATGAGTTTGTGTCCAGCAACATAATCACAGGGGTCCTGGGGGGCTCAGGCGGTTAAGCGTCCGACTCTTGACTTCAGCTCAGGTCATGATCTCAAGGTTCGTGGGTTCAAGCCCCGCGTCGAGCTCTGTGCTGACAGCTCGGAGCCTGGAACCTGCTTCGGATTCCGTGCCTCCCTCTCTCTCTGCTCCTCCTCTGCTCGTGCTCCCTTTCTCAAAAATGAATAAACATTTTAAATGTTTTGAAAAAAGTAGCCTCTTCTTGTGGCCAAAATGTCTAAAGTCTACCGAATGTTTGGTTTTAAGCCTGGCATCCCAATATTTAGAGGCAAAGCTAAGATGTCATGGTACTTGTAGAGCAATTTCAAACTCTGTTTAGCGGGGCAGGGGTGCCCCAAGCAAAGAATTTGGATGGGGTTGGCATGTTAAGAGGGCCAAAGAAGTCCCTCTGGACCAGCGATATCTGGCAGGCACACTGAGGACGTGGCAGCCAGCCTGCCTGCTTTGCTGGGCACCTGAAGGACCCGGGCCTTATGAGAAAGAAAATTCGACAGGACAGGCTTGCCTTGCTCTGACTCAAGCATCAGACGAAGAGAATTATTCTCCGAAAATGTCCAGGACGTGGGCTCTGCTGCTGGACAGGATCGAAGTCTACAGTTAAACTCAGAAAAATAAATAAATAAATAAGTGGCTTCACCTCCTTGGCCCAAGGTGGTTACCGTGGTTACTCCTCCGAGAGCAAAGGACAGAGACTGCAAGGATCTCCAACAGGCAGGGGACAGGTTCTCATTGCCCCCCCTGCTCTGGGATCTCACACCATGGCCCAGTTGCCAGACCTCCACACACTCGGCGTCTGGGCTCTCGGGCACCGATCTGAGCCACTCGCCACTGGCCCCTTTTAGAGTCCATGGAAATGCTTTCACGAATTCATCTCACACATATTAACTGAGCACCTACTATGTACCAGGCCCCGTTCTAGGTTCTGGGCTTACGTGGACAAAGCCCACAGAAACCCAGGTAGTTACAGAGTTTGCAAACCGGTGGGAGGGAGAGGAGAAGGGGGCAGGGCAGGAGATCCCTGGAGAATGAGTCCCAGGCAGAAGAGATGGAGAGGAAAAGTCCCCGAGGGGCCCGTGAGGCCGGCACGTCCGAGGAGCGCACAACAAGAGGCCAGTGAGGCCAGAACCAACAGAGCAAGACCAACGTCGTTGAGTCGAGAGGTCCGAGATGTAACAGGGACGGAGGGCGGGGGACCGAGGGCGTCCCGCGGGCTCTGGCTTTCAAGGAGGCAAAGGGGTTTCAACCAGAAGAGTGACTGATGTGGCTTGGATTTTGTCAGGACACTTCGGCTGCCGCGCGAGGCTCGGGGGAGAAGCTCCCAGAACAATCCGGGCAGGAGGTCATGGTCTCTTGAGCCAGATAACGCTTGTTGAGATTTCAGAATATATATTTGAAGGGCAGCGAGTGGGACTTGCCGACAGAGCGAGCGAGAGAATGTGGAACCGGACGTCACGCTTCGCCTGGCCCGGCTCTGCGGTGGGGGCACCCGAGTCGGGGAGGCCATGGAAGCCGCAGGCCGGAATGGTGGCCGGGGAGGAATTCTTTGGGTTCGGTGTAGACGTGCTGCCTCTGGGGGGTTCTTAGAGATATAGGGGGGGATATCGAGTCTGCAACCCACAAAGCTGGATTCCAGGGAGAGGTTGAGCTGGCGGTGTAAATCCCGGCCTCGTGAACAGATAGACGGTGTTTAAACAGAGGGAGGCAGACGGGCTTGTGGGGGGACAGGCCAGGAAACAGGAGAGGCCGGCGGCTGAGCTGGGGGCGCTCCGTGCTGAGCGGAGGAGAAGGGGGCAGGACGGCAGGGACAGCGGGGACAGGAGTCAGGGGCAGAGGGGACAGGAGAAACCGGCAGGGGACCCGGAGCACAAGTGAGCCCCGGGCCCCGAAGCGTGCTGCCCCAGGAGCCAGGCGATGGTGGCAGGTGGCACCAGCGGGGTCGTGACCCTGGGGGCAGGGCCGTGAGCGGACGATCCCCCCGCTGGATGGAGCACCAGGGGGCCACTGTGACTTTGGAGCCGTGGCCAAGGAATTGCGTGTCGAAGGCAGGGGGGTGGCCTGGCAGGAGGGAAGCGTAGGAGCCGCTCCCACGGACAGCACGTTCTAGAAGCTGTGCCGTGAACGACCCAACAGCCAGGCTGGCAGGGCTGGAGACAGGGTGTGGAGAGCGGGATGCCCTTGCTCCTGTCCCCTCTGCCCCTGACTCCTGTCCCCACTTGTCCCTTGCTCCTGTCCCCACTGTCCCTTGCTCCTGTCCCTGCTGTCTCTGACTCCTGTCCCCACTGTCCCTGACTCCTGTCCCCACTGTCCCTTGCTCCTGTCCCCGCTGTCCCTTGCTCCTGTCCCTGCTGTCTCTGACTCCTGTCCCCACTGTCCCTGACTCCTGTCCCCACTGTCCCTTGCTCCTGTCGCCTCTGTCCCTGACTCCTGTCCCCACTTGTCCCTTGCTCCTGTCCCCACTGTCCCTTGCTCCTGTCCCTGCTGTCTCTGACTCCTGTCCCCACTGTCCCTGACTCCTGTCCCCTCTGCCCCTGACTCCTGTCGCCTCTGTCCCTGACTCCTGTCCCCACTGTCCCTTGCTCCTGTCCCCGCTGTCCCTTGCTCCTGTCCCCACTGTCCCTGACTCCTGTCCCCTCTTCCCCTGACTCCTGTCGCCTCTGTCCCTGACTCCTGTCCCCGCTGTCCCTTGCTCCTGTCCCCACTGTCCCTGACTCCTGTCCCCACTGTCCCTTGCTCCTGTCGCCTCTGTCCCTGACTCCTGTCCCCACTTGTCCCTTGCTCCTCTCCCTGCTGTCTCTGACTCCTGTCCCCACTGTCCCTGACTGTGTATTCAGGAAGGGAGAGGAAGCCGCGTGAGTGAGCACAAGGATAGAGCTAGATGCAGGTGTGGATGGGAGGGAAAGACAAGCCCGATCCCCGGCGGTGTGGACGGGGCGCCCGGAGTTGGCGAGGATGCTGACACGCTGATCCTTCTCCCTGGGAACCAGCTCACCCGACTGTGCGGGAGGAGAGACGACAGAGGAGGCGGCTGGACCAGGGCCCAGTGGACAGCCCAGGCGGGTGCGGGAAGGTCGCTGTCATCTGCGGGAGGTGAAGGCCGAGACCCCTGCGTGGAGCCAGCCCAGACCTGCTGGCGTCTTCGCCCCAAATGCATCGCAGTCGGAGTCTCAGGTTTGTAAAACTACGAATGGGCCCCAGGGGCCGAGGGAGGGTACAGCTTTTGCAAAACAGGTGCCCCGATTTGGGGCTCAGGCCTTCCCGCACACGCGAGTGTGAGCTCACTTACGCTCCTGGCTGCTTTAGCGACACCTGCGGCGGCCCCGTAACACGGGCTCATAGCTGACCTTGAAAACCTCCCTTGAATGTGCAATTGCCAAAATGACCCGTGGGCAAAGCCTCCAGCCAGGAGTGTGGAGACCGTGTTGTTGCTCCGGATGGGGCCCTTCAGCACTGTGCTGCCTCAGCCAATCTGCCTGGCGTCTCTGAGTTTGTCTGAAACTGAGAGTGCTAATTGAAGGTGCCCAGTGTCTCCATCCGGGCTCAGCACTGGAAGTCCCCGGAAAAACGTTCAGCGGAGCCGACTGGGATGCTGGTCGTGCTTTTCCAACGGCTCTGCGGAAGAGCAGAGAAAGGTCCGGACAGGCGGGGGTCCCAGCCCTCAGAGAGCCATCCCTGCGGTTCCAATACAGTTACTGAGTGCCAGGCCCAGCTGCTCTCGGACGGGCCCCCCGAGAGCGCAGGGAAGCCAGCGGGGGTGTCCTCCCCTCCCTGCTCAGGGTGAGGTTCTCGGGCATTCAGACAAATCTAGAAAGCAATATGGTGAATGTGTCCTAGAGCCCCCTGTGTCCACCTGCATGACAGAGCTCGGCTCGAAGATCATGTCCTGCTTCTTTCTAGTATTAAATGCATCTTTTTTGGGGGGGGGGGAGGGGACAGGCGGTTTCTTAACTCTTTTCTGCCAGTGTCCCCACCTCTGTTGGAAATGGCCCTCTGTGTAAGATTCGCAAGGGAAGAAGCCTTCCCGCTTCCTCCCGCCCCCACACAGCTCAGCCTCCCTCCCGGCCCTCCCTCACCTCCCACTGCTTCCCCAGCAGCTCTGGGCTCAGGTTCCTCTACTCCTGACCCATGAGGCCAGGCCGTGAGCTTCCAGCAGGGTGGGGTGTCGGCCACCCCCCATGAAAAGGCTCATTTCTTTGAAATTCTCTTGCCACTCAGATCCAACAAGGGCACATTCGCTGGCCTTCAGAAGATGCCTTCCAAGCCGGCCCTTTGTACCCTCCCTTTCTGTTTTTGTTTTTGAGGGTGTGTTTTTTTTCCTTTCCTTTTTCAGGTGTGTTAGGAGTTTGTTAAGTTAATCAAAAATATGGTAATTTCCTGCATTTGAATAACTTTAAGGTTAACCAAAGGTGAGGAGAACTCCGAATTCAGTTGTGACAAAATCCTCTCTCCTCCCCTACCTCCAAGGAAAGGAAACAAGCAAAAGAAATCCCCAATGCGCCCGGACGGCCGGGCGTTCTACACTGAAGCTTCCAGCCGATTTGGGAGTCCAAGGAGCCAACGAGGCGTCTTTAGTCCCCTTGTGTGGAAGGTGGGGAAGTTTAAGCACTGCTAGTAAATGCCTGAGATTTGAAACCAGTAGGCGAAAGGGTACAGGTGCAGGGGGCTCTCCTGTGACCTGAGATGTTCATCGGACGGCGCTCCGGGTCCCCGCGCCTTTTGGTGGGTTTCAGTTGTTCGTTCTGCCCCCAGAGTGGATGATGGGATGCCACACAGTCTGAGGGTGGAGGCTCTTCCTCTTGGACACTCCTTCTTGGAAGGGAGGCTCTTCCTCTCCTCCCTTGGGTTTCTGGGCGCCCCAAGTCCCACGAGGTGTTTCCGGGCCCGGCCTTCTGCTCCGTTGTGAGGTCTCCAAAATTAGGGCCGCAGGGAAGTCTAGGGTACATGAGCTCCTAGGCAGCAGGGCCACTAACTTGAGGGCACCCTTCGTGGCGGGGGGGGGGGTGGGGCAGGGGGAGCGGGGAGGGACCTCCCTGGGGAGAAGCCCACGTGGGCGGGTCCCACATCTGGAACCAGTGAGCCTGGAACATTCTAAAGAAGGAGTCTATGTTTCGTGTTTCAGCCCGCCTCCGATCACACCCTGGTTTCGGAGCCCGTCGTGCCCTGGAGGCAGCCATGGGCACCCATGACCTCCCGGCCACCCGCGTCCACGTGACAAATGCCACGGGCATCACCCCAGGGACACACAGAGGGCGACGGGCTCGGCCAGCACCTTGCCGCACAACGCTCCGGGCATCGCCGTGTCTAACGCTCCCTCGGAACCAGACCGGTGGGAACAAACGCTGCCCATTTCACAGATGCGACAACCGAGGCGCAGAAACGTCGGCCCGAGTGCCAGCGGCATGCGGCCCCAAAGCCCAGCTCAACCAGACCGCGCGGCTGCCCCCGAGGGGCTTCTGACGTCAGGTGCCCCGACGGCCGCACTCCTGGGCAGGCCCAGCTACGGGTGTCCGTCACCCCGTGCCCACGTCCTGAAGCGTGGGGGGGTCTGCGCGTTTCAGCGAGTGTCATGTGTCCACCACTTACATCAGCGTCCCTGACCCGCTCGGGGTGGGGGGAGGGTGGGGGGAGAAACCAGCCTCCTGGCCCCAGGGCCCTTGGTGAGGACGGGGAGAGGGCCACGGTGTGCCAGGAGCCCAGCTAGCCCCCCACCTCCGCCTTCTCTGCTCCCCCCTGCTTCCCCGCCTCCTTCCCTCGGCCGTGGCTCCTGCGTGACTCCTGAAACCCCGCAGCCCAAACCTCTTCGCACCTTTCAGAGGCCCTGGGCGCCTCCTCTTTTCCGATCCCACTCTTTCTGGAAGACCCGTCTTGCCTCCTGCCACGGTGATGGGCATTTCTTGTGACACCTCCGGAGGGCACAGGGGAGGCGGCCGGAGGGGCACTGAGAGAGGTGTAGGAGGGATCTGTCCCCCTGATGCTCAGAGAGCACCCCGGGCAGCCTGCTTATCCGCACGTGGGAGAGTCAGGGGTGTTGTGGGTGCATCCACGGGGTTGCAGGGCCGGGGCTGGACCGCAGCAGGGGCTCTTGGCACACGGTGGCTCTCTCCCTGTCCTCGCCAAGGGCCCTGGGGCCAGGAGGCTGGTTTCTCCCCCACCCCCGAGAGGGTCAGGGAAGCTAATGTAAGTGGCGGACACAGGACACTCACTGAAATGCGCGGACCCCCCACGAATTCCGCCAACAGCAGGTGAGGAGGACGAAGGTTGGACAGGCACCCAGACCAGGCGGTTCTTACGCGGCGTTCCCAAGGAGGAGCTGGTGTGGGAGGAGCCCGCCCGGGACCCCGGGACCCCGGGACCCGGAGACGAGTCACAAAGCCCCAGTGTCTCAACAGCGTGGAGTGGCGGGAGGCTGAGGACACCTGCAAAGCCCCCGTGTGCGCCCGGACATGGAGATGCCCCTCCCGCGCCGTCGTCGAGGGCACGAGGCGTACCTGGTGACCCCACACGGCCCCGTCGCGGCTCACATTTCGAATCACCAGTGGTCATTTTACCGTTAACAGTGCGATGTGGCGCGCCCGTGTATGTTTGCCCGAATCAGAGAAATAAAATAGAACAGTCTGTTGGAGGAGAGAAAGCTTTGCGCGAATCTGCCAAGGAGGGAGATGAAGAGCCACGCTCGGCTGGCACACAAGAGCCTAAGCCCTGTCTGCGAGGAGGAAGAAACGCCTCTCCTCTTGTTTTGGCCCGGGCGACCAGGAGGGTTGGGTTTGGGAAAGAAAGCCGGTGTTTTTGTGCAACTTAACTTGATTTACTGCAACTGACCAGCCAGCGCGAACCAAGGGTCTTGTCCACCGGGCTCCGCACCTTGACTCTCCAGCTTTGCGAGGTCACCGCCCTCACAGCCCCTCCCCACCCCACTCCTGGAACAAATGCGACCCTCCCTGCCCTCCCAGCCGCCCCCCTCCAGAACAAGTGCAATCTTCCCCGCCCTCCCCGCACCCACCCCAACCCTGCCGAGCAAATGGGAAGGGAGCCACTCTGGCTTCAGAAACTCTGTGCACGTGGGGCAGACGGCACCCCATGGCCATGGACATGGTACCGGATGAAGGAGACCAACCACAGATAGGCTGTCGTGCGGCCGCTTTACTCCCTGAACCTGAACGTGTCAGGCGGTTAGGGTACTTTCCAGTCGCAACCAAGTGACCTCCTCTCCATCTCCGGAAGGGAGTCTCTGTTTCAGAGACCCGAAGACATAACCCCGGGAGGAGGGAGGTCTCTGTCTCCCTCTCTCCGCCTCCTGTGAGCCCACGGGGTGAGGATCCGGCCACAGGATGTGTTACCGGGCCAAGGCTGGGAGTCTCCGATTTTGGCCTCCTCCTTTCCCTCTTGTGTTAGCTGCCTTCGTGGTTCCCTGGGAAACGAGTCTTTTCTCCACTTGTCCTTCCTTCAGGCAGATGTTGGCTGGTTCCCTCGATCGATCGTTGACGTAAGGGACCTTCCCCGAGCCAGGCCTGCAGTGCGCGCGGGGAGCAAGCACGTCGTGCACCACAGTCGTGGACCTGCTCCGAGCTCACGCCTAATTACGGGAGGTGGGCCAACCCCTTGTCCGCAAGAGATGAGCCCACGTGCCAGGCAAAGACAGACCATAAAAATAAAAGACAAGAGCAGGGTGCTACAGAAAGGCAACAAAGGAGCACCCCGCCCGGTGGGGTGGGGAGGGAGGCAGGGCGCGGGACGAAGCGCACTGGAGTATTTCTGAAGACACAGGGCCACCCGGGGGGGCTCAGTCTGGTTGAGCGTCCAACTCCTGATTTCGGCTCAGGTCACGATCTCACATTTCGTGAATCAGGCTGCGGGCCGAGAGCACAGAGCTCGCTTGGGATTCCCTCTCTCTCTCTCTCTCTCTCTCTCTCTCTCTCTGTCAAAATAAGTAAACTTAAGAAAATAAAAATAAAGAAACAGACAAATAATCTAAACCTTGGAGGACAAGGACACCTTAGGAGCTAGTTGGTCGAAATAGCAAATTCCCATCCTCAGCGGCTGTGTAACTGGACGGGTTCAAGATGGCGGCAGCGAGGCCACATATGGAGGTCACCCCAGACCCAGTGGACCCTCCGCAAAGGCGGGAAGACTCCCGCGGACCTTGCTCAGGAGCGGGGACCAAGGGGAATGGGTATTTGCCCCTGTACATCACTCTGCAGGAGAAGAACGGAGTCAGGGGTTGCTGTGATACTGCAGGAGAGAGGCATCTGTGACCTGAACACAGATGGGGTGCGCAGGGAAACACAAGGGGAGGGTGCAGGTGTGCATGAGGCGAGCCCACCCCCGTGGCAGGGCACGGGGAAGAGAGGAGGCCTGGGGTTGCGGTGCACCTCTAAGTGGCCCTGGCAGGGCCCACGGCGAGTCGCGGAGGAAACGGAGCCTTCGCAAAGAGGGCTGCGTGGGACAGGCAGGGCAGGGAGCCACCGGGACGGTGTGGCCTCCCCCTGCACCCGCCAGCAGGCGTGGAGATACGGCAGCTGATGGGCGTCCGAGAGCCACTGCACGAGCGGGTTCTCTCGAAGGGGGACCTGGGTGGGAAGCTTGCTCCCAGGACCTTCTGGCGACTCAGGCTCCCGCCTTGGGCAACGAGGTGGCCGGGGCCCCGGAGGGAGGCCAGGAGATAGAGAGCCAAGGCGACTTTGCAGAGGACAGAGAGCTTGATGATGAGCTCAACGCTGAATAGGTTGGTCTGGGGATGCGTTTGAGGAATCCGAGAGCAGAGGCAATCAGAAGGACCCTCTGGAACCCCAGAGCACAGACAGAAGTGCAGGCCCCGAGTGGACGTGCGGACCAGGTGGCCTTGTGGAGGAACAGGATGGCCCCAGGAGCCTGTGCACAATGGGAACAGAAGAGAACCCTGGGGGCCAAAGGTTAAGGAAAACTGCTTCTCAAGACTGAGCAGAAACCAAAAAAGGAATAAAGGAGCCTGAGGAGAAAGTGGTAGATAAGACTGGAGAGTCGGGAAAACGTACTGGCAAGAAAGGCAAGAGAAAGTCGGACACAGGGAAACAGTTCAGATGCTCACAGCAGCCAAGAAAAATGAACGTAAAAGCACCTGTTGGGTTCAGATACACAGAGGAACCTCCCGGACTTTGGCAAGAGCAGATTCAGTGCGTGGAGAGAAAGGAGACACCAGGACCGGGCAGGCGGGGACGCAGAAACGCAGCGTGGGATGCGTGTAAAAACTCAGGTGCGGGGACGGGAGACAGCATGGTACCCACGAGGAGAATGAGTCCAAGGGGGTGTTTATCTTCTTTTAAGTTTGGAGATGTTCCAGATACTTCCTTGAGGTCAGGAAGGAGCCAGCGTAGAGGGAATGGTTGAAGATTTTGGAAAAGGAGCTTAAGAGAGAGAGAGTGGGGCCACCACGGCGTCCGGACGGGTGGGATGGACCCCAGGCAGGGGGACAGAGGGGCCCCGCCTGCATTGAAGGAGGTGGGAGCGGGGGCCGTCTCTGGGACCACAGGCAGACACAGTGTTTCCCTTATGGTTCCGGAGTTCGGTGAAAGAGGCAAAATGATGTGCTGACGGTGTGGGAGTCAGGAGGCCAGCTCTAATGGCAGATTAAAGTGGGGACATTTGTTCAGTGTTCCTGGGACGGCTCGGGAGCGAGAGCCGCCCTGGGGAAGCCTGGAGCTCAGCAGGCTGCGGTGGGAGGCACGAGGAAAACAGCCTTCCTGTCTACACTGGAGGTGGGAGCCAAGGTCTGAAGACACGTTCTTTTTAATAGTAAATTGTCAAACTTCCCGTGTTGCCGTAAAACCAGGGATCCAAGGTAACCACCTTGATTCCAACTGCTACGCCCTTTTCCAAGAAAAGGACTATGTTTACATGCTTGTGAACTTGCAGCATGAAGTGGTTTTGAAACTGGCTAACCTCTCAGCTCTTTGAAAGAAAAATCGTTTAGGGTTTTCAAGCCCCTTGATAATATAGATTGAAAAGTCTTACGTCTGAATCAACTCAGCTCCCAAACCACCCCCTGGGTTAACTGTCTTTAAGCTCCTTGAAGACAAGCACACTACCCCCACTGCCTTCGCCTCCCTTAGTCAACCTACCATGGACTCAATACTTTGAAGCCGTTGGGGGTGCACAGAGCCCCCACTTTAGGGACTTGACCTCAAGGAGAAGCATGGGGAACGTGGGTTGAGAGTGATGCTGTGGGCATCTTTGGTTTGCTCAAAGAAACTCCGTTTATCAAACGGATCAAGAGTGTCCTCGTCAGTGTCACCAGGCTAACCTGCCCCCACCGTCCCAGAGAGGAGTCCGGGGCACATGGAGGGCTCTGGAAATCACAGGCCACGGGACTGATTCATGCCAGCTTGTGTACTGGGTTCTGTCACATGCTCTTGGCTGGAGAGAAATATTCTGAAAAAAATATCAGTTGGACACTTGCCATGAGAAGGAAGATTTTCACCTGTCACAGCCTCTGAGCCACATTGCCTGGAGCACATACTGATTTGTGACAATATGCTGGAGATTGAGGGATGGACGGCTAAGAGAACCAAGCCAAAGAATTCTTTGTATTTCGTATTTCAATTGGTGACACATCCCACGTGATTTAACATGAATTCTGAACTTAATAACTGATTCTTTGCTCTATGTATATATACTCCTAAACATTGACTTTCTCTGATATTTTAAATAATACAAAGTCTTCAGGGGCACCTAGGTGGCTCAGTCGGTTAAGCGTCCAACTTCAGCTCAGGTCATGATCTCACAGTTCGTGAATTCGAGCCCCGCGTCGGGCTCTGTGCTGACAGCTCAGAGCCTGGAGCCTGCTTCAGATTCTGTGTCTCCCTCTCTCTCTGCCCCTCCCCACTCATGCTCTGTCTCTCTGTCTTAAAAATAAATAAAACATTAAAAAAAATTAAAAAAAAATAATACAAAGTCTTCAGGTTTCTTCATAAATATTGACTATAGACTATGTTGGAATATCAGACAAACATTGAACAAAACAAGGTCGAATTTTTTGTTCAAACGCAGTAGTGAGGAGTATTTCAGAGGTAGCTCATGCTAACGTTCAGATCCCACTGTCCAAGGCGAGCGAGAGCTGCCTGATTTGGGGACGAGACTGAGCCCTAGCAAATGGACGTTCCATTCGATGGTAACATTCGCCTTCTGGCACCCGGTCACTTTCTGTTCATCCCCAGAGGCGTGCAAGGGTGTGTAAGGGGTGGGGAGCAGAGCCTGGTTTGTTTTGGTCTTTCTCAAAGCTTGAGAATTTCCTAGAAAGGGCAGAGGAAGGAACGGCCAGAAAAAGAAAGAAATATGTCTCGATTCATAGAGAATGTTCCAGAGAGAGTCACCAGCTCCCCTTTGATGACTGTAGGCGGGGCCGAACAGGCCCCGGCCGGCCCACTCCTACTCCAGTCCACACCGCAGCCCTGGGAGTCGGCTGTCACCCCCACTGACCCAAGAAGCTGTGGCCCTCCCGGCCGGCTCAAACAGCTTCTGACAGCAGGTGCATTTGAACCTGCAAACCGTCTTGACGGTCAGAGAGGCCCCTCCTCCATTGCTTCTCGGTCTTTAATTTTTTAACGTTTATTTATTTCTTTTGAGAGAGACAGCATGAGTGAGGGAGGGGCAGAGAGGGAGAAAGAGAGAGGGAGAGAGACAGAATCCCAAGCGGGCTCCAGGCGGTCAGCACAGAGCCTGACGTGAGGCTTGATCCCATGAACCGTGGGATCAGCATCTGCGCCGAAATCAGGAGTCGGACCCTTAACTGCCTGAGCCCCCCCAGGCGCCCTTGCTTCTCAATCGTTAATACTCGGCTAAGTCCCAGCTTTCCCCTCAGCCTTCCCTGAGCATCCGTGTTGCCCTGACTCCCTGGTGGGACTCCTCCCGGCCCTCCTGCGTGCTACCCACCCTGTGCGGGGACTCGCATCTGTGCCCGTCTGGCATCTACTGTGGCTTTGCCGCTTCTTGTGGACGTTTGCCCACCTACAGCTCCCTCAGCGAAGGAATAAACGAATGAATGAATGACTGAATGAGTGGATTTGTTTTGAAATCAAATACACAAAATTAAGCAAGAATAAGAATAAGTATGCGATGAGTTTTCTTTACAGATAAATGACTACAGCCCGTTACAGAAATGGCTTTTCTGATGGTGGTCGAAAACCACCACGAGGAACGACACATTCTTTCACAAACGTGTCCTCAAGGACTCTTCAGTAATAAGCCCAGTGCTTCTGACCACCTTCAGCAGTTTACTTGACGAGCCTGGCTGGGCTTCTAAAGTGAAATTGAGAAGGCAATGAACCTACTTTGAATCCCCGAATCATGCTGATGATTTTACGCAGGTTTGGTTTTCGCTTGTCGCTGGAAATCCATTCGCCATGTTGTTTGACAAAAGCTAATTGTGCAACGTCCATATCACGCTCTGAGAAAATGTGGGCCATTACCTTGAATAAATCTTAAAAGCCCCAAAACATTCCAATAGAAGGCATATAGGGCATATCCTTTTTGAAGAGATGTAAACAACTGCCCTTTCCTTCTTATCTCAAAATCGGCCACCAGGACAGCAAAACGCCCCATGGACCACATTTCTCTACACAAAAAATTTTTTTTCATGTTTATTTATTTTTGAGAGAGAGGGAGAGAGACAGAGCATGAGCAGGGGAGGGGCAGAGAGAAAGGGAGACACAAAATCCGAGGCAGGCTCCAGGCTCCGAGCCATCAGCACAGAGCCCGATGCGGGGCTCGAACCCGCAAACCGGGAGATCACGACCTGAGCCGAAGTGGGACGCTTAACCGACGGAGCCACCCAGGCGCCCCAGTATACGGTGACTTTTTAGCTAGGCTCAGTTTGGGTGAACGTGCCGGGGATGCCATACGGAGCAGCTGTGGAAGTCTGAGCTCCACCGCCCAACGTCAGCGTGCCATCGTTTCTGTAGCCGTGACTCTATCACGTGCACATGCACCTGCACCAAAGGCCCTTTCCTGCCCCTGGAAGGAGATGTCCCTGTGACGGGAACCTCTTCCTTTCAATGTCAAGCGCCACACGGTTGTGCCGCCCAAGGAATAGTAATTGTCAGCCGTTCTGCCGTGAGTGCCTCTTCCACAGGGATTGTCACGGGTGTCCAACCCCTCTCTCGCTTTCAATCGCGATGCTGTTTCACAGGTTGCACGGAAAGCAAACAGATGCCCGGACCGTTTTTTGCAAAGTGGCCACTTTAACGTGCACAAAACGAAACAAATAACTAAGTGAACTCACTTTACATTCCCTACAAGTTCACCAGAGACGCAGCCGTCGATGCAGGTCAGAGAAACAGCTTTTTCAGTGGGCTTGTTAACCCCCGTGGGCGCACGCACGCCCGGGAAAGAAGTGAGAGGCACTCAGGCCAGGCAGGGGGTGTTTTCATCTCAAATCTGCAGAAGAAAGTCCCTAGTCTGGTTGTCCGAGCAAGGGCTTTGGAGAATCCTGAAAATGCAGGGGTCCAGTCGGTCCTCTTATTTTCTTCTCCTCGAGACACGAAAAGAAAAAAAAAATGTGTACAAGTCAGCAAAAGGGTGAGGCGTCTGGGTGGTTCATTCAGTTAAGCATCTGGGCTCGTGGTTTCAGCTCAGGTCATGGTCTCTTGGTTCGTGGGTTCGAGCCCCGCATAGGGCTCCACGCTGACAGTGCAGACCCTGCTTGGGATCCTCTCTCTCTCTCTCTGCCCCTCCCAACACTCTCTCCCTCTCTCTCTCTCTCAAAATAAATAAACATAAAAAAAAAAAAGAAAAGAAGAGGGCACAGGACGCTGGAGGAAGAATCCACTGCCCCCAGAGAAAGGCCGCTGGAGGCCAGGCCGGGGGCACCTGACACTCCCCTTATAGGATCCCCGTCTGTGTGTTCCCCCCAGGGAGTGAGCAGGGGGCCCTCCTCCGGCGCCCGCAGGCCCCCCGATACCCAGTTTCGGTAGCAGCGGGAGGTATTGACAAGGAGTTTGGGTGACTGGAGTGAAGTGATTACGTAAGTCCCGGGCCCCTCCCGACCTCTGACAAGAGCCACAGCATCGACGTACGTGGGGGCCTCCTTCACCAGGAAAAGACCACGCGGGGCAGCAAAGACAAGAAGCCACACACGTCCGCTGGCCGAACGGGCCTTGGTGACACGAGGAAGCTTGGGTTCACGTTTGGGGTGCAAAACGCTGCAAGCTTGCAGTGCGACCGAGTCCCAGAGTAACCGGGGCTGGCTCACTTCCAGCTGGAGCCTGGGGTGACGGGGAACCGCTAGTCCCAGAGCCAGGGGTCTCCACTTACCTTCGTGGGGGCCACGTGGCAGTCAGACGCTCTCCTCTCCGGAGCTGCTGGGAAGAACAGGCGACCCCTCCCTGGGGGCCCCCGAGCCCATGGCAGCATGTCCTGAAGTCCCAGGTACAGGCCGTGTATCAGGCTGCAGGGGCAGTGAGGCAGGTGGGTGGACAAATAAGCCTCTCTGATTATTACAGAAGCACCAGTATTCATTCTGCCCACGGACCAGCCTGCTGCTCGGGCTTCACAGCACCCCTCCCGGCCCCTCTCGGATTCCCAGACCCTGTGGGAGGCTCCCAGGGGCTTCTCTATTCTTGCAGGTGTATGTATCTTTCTTTCCGTCGTCGTTTCCAGTCCCTGCTTACACAGGCTCCCCGTTGTCTCCCAGATCAAGCCATTCCTGAAGGTGCCGTCAGTTCTGGCCCGTCTTTCCAGGCTCATCTGCTTCTGTCCCTTGCTCCCGAGCCACGCCGAGCCAGCACCTTCCCAAGTCTACGGCTTGAACACCTGCACAGCTTGGGCACGGAGGTCCTTTACCCTTCGTTTCCCTGGAGAACCCGTCATCTTTCAAAGACAGGACAGGATGTCCTATGTCAATTTGCTGTGGCCGCCGTGGCAAAGCATCATGGGCTGGACAACCCGAAGGACAGAAATGTACCGTCTCTGAGGGTTCTGGAGGCGGAAGCCGGAGTTACCCGGTCTGTCAGCGTGGGGCCCCTGAGCCTGTCAGGGAGATGCCGTCCTGAGTCTCTGCCTCAGCTTCTCGGGCTTTGCTGGAAGTCTCGGACAGTCCTTGCCTTGTCTTGTAGAAGCGTTGTCTGGACCTCTGTCTTCATGGGCACCTTCTCCCTGCATCTGAGTTTGTTTTCACAGGGACAGGAGCCATATTGAATTGGGACCCCCCCCCCAAAGATCTCCTCTTAGCTCCACGTCTACAAAGACCCTGTTTCAAGCACTGGAGGGTTAGGACTTGAATTTATCTTTTGGAGGGACACAGGCAGCCCATTCATTGACCCCCCCCACCCCTCCCACTTTACTGCTTCGTGCCCTGTCCCTGCCCCATCCCAGGCCGGGGCGGGGGGGCCCTCAGATGGCTCTGCTCCACCTTGGCTCCCAGGAAGGCAGGAAGCACCAGCTTTGCCCCGTTCAGGAGCCCACGAGCAGCGGGAGGTGAAGACCCCTCGGAGAGAACTGGGTTGATCCCTTCAGGACCAGGACCGAATCTTTCACACACGGAGACAGAAGGCCGGTTTCTCCCCCAGGTCCGCTGGCTTCTGAGCAAAGAATTTTCCTTTCTGGGACTTCTCCTTCAGCGCTCCGCATCTCCGAGCACACAGTTGGTATTTTTCTGGACACGTTTGGGTTGCTAATCTCTCGACCCTTGATGGGACTCTCTTAGTGACCATTTCCAGCATTTAAACAAAAGGAGTGTGTGGCATGAGTTCTAGGCCAGCCCTGTCCTCCCTCCGGCACAAAGCATGTGAGTCCTTGGGAAAAAGAGCTTCCTGGCTTCCCTGGGCAAGTGGTCTGTTTCCAATAGCCTCCGGTCTCAAGTTTCAAGGTGTGCTCAGGGGCTTTAAAGGGCAAACATCCTGTACTTTATCCTGTGGCTACACCTTCTAATTGATGGAGACACTACACAAAGGAAGCAAATGCCTTCGTTATCTGGCCTAGGGAGCTGTCACAAATGTGCCCTTCCCTGCCTCCAGCCCTTGCCTAATTGCTGGTTAGGAATCTTCCCTCCTGGTCCCAGCAGCCTGGGTTTTCCCAAGCACTTTGTCTTTGCCCTTCCTCCTGCTGGAAGTTCCCCGAAGGCAGAAGGGCGGGAGTGGAGCCGGGGGGGGGGGGGGGGGGGGGGGCTGGAGGGAGGGGGGCGGGTGGAAAAGTGGTGAAGGTTTACTCCACCGATGTGGCTTTTAAATAACAGCTTTTTTTTTTTTTTTTGCAGAATAATTAACATATTGTAACATGCCGGCTTCTCAAATCTACAATCAGTGCTTTTCACGGAGTTGTGCCAACAGCTACTGCTAGAATGTTTTCATCACCCCAAGAAACCCCATCCCCAGTAGCAGTCGCCCCCCCCACCCCCCCCATCCCTGGCAACCACTAATCTACTTTCTGTTTCTGTGGATAAAGAGGAAGATTAGCTTGAGGGATTGGCTTGTATATTTAATGCTTTGCTCAGTAAACAAGGGCAAAATACAAAGGCTTTAATTTTCCAGGGAATCCATTCTATGCTACGGAAAGAAAAATTGTGACTTTTCATTAGGACTGATGGGTCTATTTAATTCCCACTGCTGAGGGACAGCCCCGGGGGACCGAGGCATCAGGAAACTCTGACAGTCCCCGTTTCATCTCTCTGTCTCTCTGGGTGTGATGTGGCCTCATGGGAGCCCGTCGCGGTGGGGTGCAGCCACAACCAGCCACAAGTGGGGACTTAGCAGAAGGCAGCGTTCACCAAGGGGGTGCTGGAAAGCTCAGGACGGGTCTGCAGGGCCGTCCCGGGTGCACAACGCTCAGCTTGGCCAACAAACGCTCCGAATGAACAGAGCTGGGCGCTGTCTGGTTCATTTCCCAGGGAAAGCAGAATTGGGGTGGGGGGGTGGTCAACCCTCCCGTGGTGAGCTGGAGGGCAAGACCTGAATTTCTAGCTTCCTGGGGCACCCGCCGCCCTGCTCTGTGTGGCCCTAGCTCAGTCGCTGAGTAAATGTTTTCTGGAGGTGGCTTGGCATATCAAAAATCATAATTCAAAGGGGTCTGGGGAGATTAGACACTCACGTATCCATTGGTTTATTTCAACACAGGTCGATGATGGTCACGGAAGGCCTCCCGGCCCCGCTCTCTGGGAGAGAACACAGAGCAGACCAGACGTGGACACGGCCCTCGGGAACTCACACGCACCTTCCCCCTTTGGAACGCGTGCAGAGGGGAGCCAGCGAAGGCACACTTGGCCACCACAGTGTTGGAAGCGCACGGCGACTGGCCTGGCACCTGCGACTCCCAGGGGACTTCCGCACCTGGAGAACTGGCGGGTTCGGAGCAGGAAGAAAGTGTTTCCATCGGGCCGATGAGCTTTGGAGACGGCCAGCCTCACCAGACCCGCGTGCGCACACAGGCACGTGCACACGAACACGGAAGACGGGGCTCACTATTGTCAGGCGCTCTGCTAGTGTTTGGGTTTTCCTTTCCAAGCCCCCAAAGGTAGCGATGCCATTATCCCCTGTTCACCCCCGAGGACACGG
Source organism: Puma concolor (assembly GCF_028749965.1). Classification (NCBI taxonomy): domain Eukaryota; kingdom Metazoa; phylum Chordata; class Mammalia; order Carnivora; family Felidae; genus Puma; species Puma concolor. The sequence goes on along the minus strand of NC_141669.1, from coordinate 3,910,964 downwards.
AGAAGTTCCAGATACTGTGTGACTAGGAAAGGACGCTGTTGATTTTGAGCCGTGGGTTCACCCAGGAAGGCAAGCCGGCCCTGACCGGTGGAGGAAGGGGCACCGGGGAGGCTCTGGGCACAGACAGGCCCTGCCCAGGGGAAGGACCCGAGGGCACAGGAAGCGTGGGCGATGTGTGCGCGAACCTGTCCCCCACAAGCAGCCGTGGAGCTCAGCTCCCACGGGGCGTCCTCTGAGCTGCAGAAACTGTGCACGGTTCTCATCTATCAGAGGGCACAGGAAAGGCTTTGGGAGTCAAGCAGCTGCGTGGCAGGGGCACCAACAGAGCGTCCCCGTGGTGGGCGGGAGCTGCCCCTCCGATGCGATGGTGCGTCCCAGGCCTGCTGTGCCCCGGGCCGCAGGGCATCCCAGACCCCGAGGGGGGAGGACAGGAGCACACAGGATGGAGGAAAGCGGCAGGAGGGGGTTCCAGGAGAGAAGGAGCCCTTGCTGGGGGCAGCTGGGGGGTCCTTGCAGTCGGATCAAGTCATTCTAAGAACGAAATAAAAAGTAGTAAATGGCAGCACTTTTGACTCAAGCTGGCAGCTTCGGCCAACATCCGCAGGTGTGCACAGTTGCAACAGGAACCTGGAACTCACCAGAAGGCGGGGCGTGAATCCCGGTTCCACTGCTCAGGAGCTGTGTGACTTTAGAAAAGTTAACTAACCTCTCTGCTCTTCAGCATTCTCATCTGAACACCGTGGGTAACAGACGGGGCTGCGAGTGCGGACAGGACAGGGGTGCCCAGCACGGCACGGGGGGGTGGGGGGGACCAGCCAATGCCAGTTCTTCTCTCCCCGCGGAGGGTGGCTTCCCACGGCGCCCAGCAGGGCACGTGACACCGTGAGCTTCTCAGAACAGGAAACCGTTCTTCGAAAGGCGCGTGAAAGCTTATCTGTAAACGTCCCAGAACAGGGGAGTTATTAATAGTGGACAATGCGAGCCATGAGCGGCATCCAGGCAGGCAAATAGAGCCTGGAGACAGCTCCGGAAACACGGATGTTCTGGAACGTCACTTCCAAAGAGCTGTAGCGACGACGGTCTGCTGGGCAGGTGCAGTGCCTACCTGGATCCGTCACCCAAGGGCACCAGTCCACTCGCTGGCTTCGTAAACAAAGCCTCCAGCCACGCTGACGCGTGGGACATGCTGCGAGGTATACACAAGAACAATCACGGTTTATTTTTATTGTTTTAAGTTCGCTTATGAGAGAGAGAGAAACAGCATGAGTGGGGACAGAGAGAGAGGGAGACACAGGATCCAAAGCAGACTCCAGGCTCCGAGCTGTCGGCACAGAGCCCGACGCGGGGCTCGAACCCACAAAGTGTGAGATCATGACCCGAACCCACAAAGTGTGAGATCATGACCTGAGCCGAAATCAGACGCTCAACCAACTGAGCCACCCAGGCGCCCCCCCCACCCGATTTCTTTTCTGAGCCATAATCTTCTGGGGCGTTATACGAACTTACTAATGTTAAGAGGACTTAAAAGAACATAACTTAGGAGATCAAATGACCACTGATAGCGTGTTCTTCTCCAAAATGTTTAGCTTAAATCAATTCAAGCTTTCGGTAAGCTGCACGTAACCAGAACGTTCTGCAGGACAGCTGACAGGTTCTCTTCCAGGGAGCTGTCCCCCATCCAGGAACACACAGGGACACACGGGTTCTACTCGGGGTGCTGCTTTGCACTACCCGTGGAGAACGTGGTGGACCAACAGGGGAAAACATGGGACCTGGCTATAAAAGCCTAATCCTTCTTCCCTTTACGACCGTGTGTGTGCATTTCATGAAAATGAAGAATGAATTTTTAAAATGTGACCTGCGCCGTGTGGGTTTCAGGAAACAGAGGTGCCTGTGGGTGGGGCCATCCGGGAGCCAGAGCGCCGCAAGGTGTAGGCCGGGCCCGGGAGCATGGGAAGGGTCCAGCGGTGTGCGGGAAGGGCCCGTGCGTGCGTGACCGGTCTTTTCTGGAAGGGAGGTCTCACTTCACCTGAGTGCAGCTGGACAGAGAGCCACTGGGCAGGATGTCGTGTATACGCAAGACGCTTAGCAACGGGCCTCGCCAAGAGCAGCGGAGAAAACGTTGATAGTAATTCGTGGCCAAACCTACTATTCCCCGTCAACGGGGTCACCCGTCCAGAGAGAGAGGAGGCCGTGTAGCCTGGTGGATAGTGGCACACGTTGTGGATTCCAAAGGCCCAGTGTTCAGTCTCGCCTCTGTTACCCCCTGGCTAAGCCCCCTTGGGTGAGTTACTTACCTTGGTGCCTCAGTCTCCTCGTGTAAACAGGCTGGTGACAATAGCCATCCCGTTGCTGTGTTAAATGGCTGGCTTTGTGTGAAGCCTGGGACAGTCTCCAGCACGTGGTACATTCTCAGGCAATGTGTAAATGCCTGGGATTTAAAATAATGAAGAAAATAAGATAAAATGATGAGAAACGCCACACGCGATCTAATGTCGAGTTCACTTAAACGCCGAAAGGGCGTGAACAATGTATTTATAATGGTGAACGCTGGACAGAGGAATTCCACCCTGTTTTCACCTTTTAAGGCTTATCTTTATTTTCTTAACTTGCTGCAGGCAGTAAGTGTGACTTCTACACAGAGAAGAGGGCAGTGCAAGTTACATCAGGTCTTCGGCTATAAGGAGTGATATATTCTTTGTTTATACAGTACCAAAAGGCTTAGAAAAAATCTGGCGTATATGTATTTTTTATCTGAATCTCGAGACACCCTGTCTTATCCCCATTAGGGCAGAGGAGGTGACACGTGAAGGGTCTGACATGTTAACGTTCTATTCCAAGGTCTCGACATCAGTATCAGAGATGACCTGTTTGGCCAAAGATTTCCTTTTGCTTCTTATTTGCTGTGAAAAACACAGAAAGGCGACTTGCCGACATGTTTAGTGACATTTCAAAGCCCCTTGCAAGTGTCTGCAGTATGCTAATATGTCCACGAGCCCCTGGAATCCTTAAGCCTTCTAGAAGATTAGTGTTTTGGAGGAAGTCAGCCCAAAGGCCCTTCCCCTTACCCTCAGCTTTCTTATGCATGCCTCTCACTGAGTCTGAAAATCATGACAAAGCAGAGGACTTTGGCAGGCCAGGGGTCCTCAGGGCCCATTCAAATGCCTCTGCCCCCGTTTTCAATTTCAGAATGGCTTGGAGATACAGAGAAAGTGCCCAAGGCTATGTGGTGGCAAAGGCTCTAAGCTGGGCTGGGCCAGATCCCACATAGGAGATCCCCAGGAGCTGCTGTTTTCTCTCTTTCATAATGTCTTCTCCACCTCTAAAGCCATTTTATTGTTCTGAGATCACTGCTCTCAAATCCGCCCTGGTCCTTTAGGAGAGAAGGAAGAAAAGAACTTAGTTAATGATTGGTAGCTGATCCATCAGGGGCCCTGGCACCCACCTTCGGTGAAACCAGAGCCATCATCTCTGCTGATGGCGATAATGAAGCCCAGGAAGAGGACTTAAGACACAATTACCGCCCAGGCTTCTCGCAGGGCGACTCCTGCCCTCAATTTCCCTTTGCGTTTTACTGATTTGATATTCCTTTCCCCCTGTGTTGCTGCTTTACGTCTCTGGGTTCCTGGACTGACCCGACCGTTCCTGCCGTGAACAGGGATCTCCTCTTGATGCCTATGAAGGAGAAATGCTATAAAATATGCAAGGATTGAAGGTCCCCGCCCCCCCCCACCCCGGGGGGCGGGGGTAGTGGGAAGTGAGTTGTAAGACTCAAATATCAACGCAAAAGACTTCAAAATGGGGTGTGTGTGTGTGTGTGTGTGTGTGTGAAAAGATGACCCATCACTTCTTTCCCCAGTCACTGGGTGAGCGTCATCGTCCTTTGTCAAGCTGATGGATTGCTTCAGCCACTCTGTTCTTCTGGAAAAGACGGGAGCCAGCCCCATCACGGCAGGACCTTAGGCCCAGCTAAGATGGAGTAAATGTGGGGGCCCGGGAGCAAGACTCTTTCCATGTATACGAATACCTTTTCCCTTTTAAGACTCAGGGACACCTGCATCATCTCGTTCGAGCTTCTGCAAGGCCTGGGATCAGAGTAGTGAGAAAAACCCACACTTGGAAAACAGTGATTATGCTCCAGGCATTGGGCGAAGCGCATGCTCTGTGGGCATCGTCTTCTCTAATCCTCAGGAGAACCTGCTGAGACAGGCACTGCCAGTCCCTTTTCACAGATAAGGAAACTGAGGTGGAGGGAATCTAAATATCCTGCCCAAGAGCTAAGTAGTTCGCGTAGCCTCTGTGCAAACTCAGATTCGTCTTCCTCGGCGCAGAGGCTGAGCTCTTAATCTCTGCAGGCAAATAACCGCAGATAAGGAGGCTGGGGCCCTGTGCTGCTCTGTGATTAGCCGGGGGCTGCAGAGTGAGCTGGTGGTTGACCTGGAGCAGAGCAAGGCCTCCCAAACTTCGGGAGAGTACGGTGCGCACGCAAACGCACACTCTACGTTCGCCAGATGCATTTCTTCCTCGGACCGACTGTGTAAACAGCACCACTTAAAAACAAAATAGTTGGTGCATTTATTAATGAGCTTTGGCTACAACCAATAGGATTACACACGGTTTAGGTAGATGAGCCGAAGGGGTTTAACACAGAGGAGAGACACAAGGATCGGATGCAACAAACGTTTGTTTTGCCGAGCACCAACCCTCTGATAGTCATCGCCAGGGTGCAGGGAGCATTGGGATTCATGGGGCTGGGGTCCGGCCTCCCCAGAGCTGCGTAAACAGAGGGGCCACGAACCCAGCAATCAATGTAAGCAGTTGTATAAACACATAAACACGAGTGATAAATGCGGTGGCAGAGGGGCAAAGTCCAAGAGTTAACACTCCCTCCGAAGGGCAAACAGGTTGGTCACCGAGGTCAGCAGGAAACCCTCTGGGGTTGAGCTGTCACTGCAGGCCTCTCTGAGAACAGGCGAGGCGGCTTTTGCACAAAACCCCAGTGTGGACAGCTTCGAGGGTCAAGAGCCCTTGGGCTTGGGCCTCACCTTTGCCTGGAAGCAGGTGCCCTCAGGCCAGAAATGGGGGGGGGGGGACTTCAAATGAGCCCCAGGCACTGCCCACTGATGTCACACCCGGGCCTGGCAGCCTCGGACACCAGCCAGACATCACACTCTCCCCGTAACAGGCAGAATCTGATTTTGAGGCGTTATTCTCAGTGTTGACCTAATTGGATGATCTCATTCATGGCTTTATATTGAAGGACGCCTTCTAGGTGTTAAATGAACAGCAGTGTTGGCCAAGTAAGAGTGCACAAGAGAGTCGAGGGCTTTGGGCCAGAGAGACCTGGCTACGGTGACTTCATTTACTCGCTGAATTTCCTCAAGCAGGTTACTTCACTTTTCTGTGCCTTGGTTTACTTACCAGTAAAATGGGGACGTCTCCATTCTACCCATGGAAGAACATTGTGGAACAGTACGAGATAATGTCCATCAAGAATTTCATAGAACGACTAGCCTGTTAGGGGTTCAAGACACATTCTAATGGAACAGCTATATTCTACTAAATATGTCTAACGAATGTGGTACATTATATTTTTTGAATTATAAATCTAATAAATCTAATATCATATGTGAGTCTAAAATCCATTAGACTTTAACAAACAAATAATCTTTTTAAACTGATCATTGTCCTGTATCTTATCTAATGAGGTCACCTTTAATACATTTTTCCCTTGGGGGACCTTCAAATTCTATGGAAATTTCATGAGATGTCACCATGTGGGAAGGGGACGATTAATTAAAGGGGTATCTTTTTATAAAAGTGATTTGATTCAGCATACCCATAAATGTAAAATCACCTTGTCTGGGTGGCTTCAGATATGTTATGCATACCAACGATTAAAAAATATATAGTAGAAAATTTCAAACATACATGAAAATAGAACACTATGAGCCCAGGTTTCCATTATCCCATTTTGACAATCAATACTTCCCGGCCATCATGTTACATTAATAACTGATCTACTGGAGTTTTTGAAACAAATCCCAGATATCATATCACGCCAATAATTTTCTGTAGATATGATTATATTAATACAGAAAAACTTTGTGACCACTGATTTTCCTGAATTAATCTATGTTACATTTCACTCATAAAGCACGGATGAGATACAACTCAATTTCCCATCCTTCATTGTGCCGGATCGCTTCTAGAGCCTCCTACCATTAATTAATAATGAATTAAAAAAAAATTTTTTTTCTTAACGTTTATTTATTTTTGAGACAGAGAGAGACAGAGCACGAACGGGGGAGGGTCAGAGACAGGGGGAGACACAGAATCTGAAACAGGCTCCAGACTCCAAGCTGTCGGCACAGAGCCCGACATGGGGCTCGAGCTCACGGACCGAGAGATCATGACCTGAGCCGAAGTCGGACGCTTAACCCACTGAGCCACCCAGGCGCCCCACAATAATGAATTTAATAGCAGTAGCGAGGACTACCATTTACCGAGTGTCTATTCTATGCCGACACTGGTCTACACCAAACATTCGAGGAAAATAAGGCTCACACAGGTGAACTGTTTTGCCTAATTTGAAACAACTGGTACACAGCTAGAGAGAGATGTGATCTTAGGTCTAGAGAAACCCAGGAGTTGGCAATCGTCACACTGGGACAACGTCTATTGAGGTGGCACGTTTACCTGGACAAGTCTACGTGGGTGTCTCGGCAGTATTTTAAAATATTGACCGACGCATTGATGCGATGCCTTTTGGTCTCACCACCCTCTCCGTTTAAATTAGATATTAACCTCTACTGTCTTTAGAGTAGAGTGGCTATAAACAAGAAATGTGGAAAAGGAACGCGAGCGGCCACCTCTTGGCATTTCCGTGTGCAGGCTACGCCTGTGTGGACCCTTGCTGAGTTAGCGTCACCACTGCCAGCGGATCTGAGCCACCCACTCACTCCCACTCCCAGCTCACTCCCCAGGCCCCTCGCCCCATCAAAGAGGCTGAGAGTCAGCGAAGAACCAGCGAAGAGTGAGCTCCACAGGGAAGCGGGGCTGGGCAGAGAGGCTCACACCACGGCTGGCCTTCGGGAGCACGTCCTGTTTACCAAAGACGGATTTCAGTTGGCCTTTCCTTCCACGTGGCTGAGAAGGACGCCCGACCCGGACGACCCAACCGGGATGAGGGCTCCTACACTCCAGCGACGGCCAGGCGCGTCAACTCGAGACCTCCAGCCAGGGAGTACGGTGCACATTTCAGGGAATAGCCATGTGGCCAGGCGTAGCTTCCAGAGGAAGTCCTAGCCTTTGGCCATGGAAGCCGATTCCTCGTTGTAATGTACACAAAACCCTGAGCTAAAAAACAAACAAACAAACAAAAAAAAACCCATCTATTTGACTAAATTGACCCAATTGTCTAATCGTCAGTTTCTGCCATTGGGCCAAGTAGACGCTTGCTATAGAAACTGTGTTCAGTTTGGGGGGAAAATTATAAAAGAGAGAGAGAGAGGGGGAGAATGATAATGTTTGCATGGAAATAAACAGCTTTATATAATCTCACTTGCTTATTAGTATTACACGATGTGGGTGTTCATCACAACTTTTCATTTCATGAAATAAGAATGATCTAAACCATGTGTTAGTTGTGAATGTTTCTTAGTACGTGTGCAGCTTTGGACCTCCCGGTGAAAGACTTCCTTCCTGGATCTCTGTGGTCACCTGGGGCCGTGTGACTAGTTTCAGCCAATGATGTGCAGGAGGATGCCAGTTCGTGTCGACCGGCGGGACGCTGGGGGCCTGGAGTGACGTGTGGGGTAGTGGCCCTGGCTGATGTGACGAGGGGGGAGATGGACCTTGCTGTTTCCAGCCCCCGCGAATCTGGGCTTTTTGTTTGTTTTCTTTTGCTTGGTTTTTTGGTTTATCATCACAACATAACTTGGGCTATCCCGCCGATTTTGCCGATTTTCCTCGGCAGAAGACTCTCACCAAGGTCCCTTGTTCATTGGCTATTTCCTGAAAATTCTGGGCCCCGGACTTGGAAGCTGAGATCCAAACGAAACTGAGAGCTGCCTCTTTCGTTCATGTCAGCTAACGTTGTAGAACAACGTAGAAACATTTGAAATGAACTCAACTAGAATCGTATGCTTGAAGAGTTGCCCTCCTCACGTCCACAAGAGGGAAAAACACGTCTGGCAATGTTGGTTTTGGTGACACGGTAGGTATCGTAGGTACCGTCAGAGATGCGACGCCTGCGGCCACGTTTTCACTCCTTGAGATGATGTGTTCCGGGTGAAGACCCTGCCTCTCTCTGGCTGATGCCAAGTTTGAGGGGGAGGCAGTCAAGGGAGGAGGCGGTCCCCACTCAGTCGCCGCCACCCCACCTCGGTGTGTCTTCCTCTCCGAGCATCTACAGACGGTACCTTCAGACATTCTAGCAGTCACTGCAGAGAGAAATCATCTGGGGGGTGGGGTGGGCGGGGCAGGGCCATGCAGGTGGCGGAAAGGGCTGCCTTCCAACACTAGTCCACGTTGTCATTCAGCCTCTGGTCTTAAGACACTTCCTGGCTATGACAGGCGCTGCTATTTGATGTTGGGCACACACAGCTTCTCTCCGCGTCGCAGATTTTCAAGCCCTTCCGAGCCTAGAAGCTGCTCACGGGACAACGCTGGTTCTCTGGTTAGCAAGGAAGCATGTGCCCCACAGACTTGTAGGTGTGTCCTTGGGTGCAGCCTCCCCTCCCGTCATGCTGAGTCTCAAAACGGCTCCTTTTTGGTTGTCTAAAAATGTGGTTTTCTAAAACAGTCCCCGACCCAGTAACGAGTCTTCTTGCAACGTTCCTAGCATAATTATGGATGAATTCCCTATGTACATATTCACTGCTATTTCTGTGGGACTTGGGAGAAGGAGGAGGGCGCAGTTGGACACACTCAACTGGAATCGTACATTTTCAATAACAATGGCACACACGCTTGAGCACTCCGTGTCAGCTGCTGGGCGGCCGGACAAACCTGCGGACGGAGGGGGGGGGAGGAGGCTTAAGCAAACAAAATTCATCCTGTCACACAGTTCCGGAGGCCAGAAGTCCAAGATCAAGGTCGTCGGCATGGCTGGTTGCTTCTGGGATTGTGATGGAGAAGTCTGTGCCAGCCTCTCTGGTGGCGTCGGTGGCTGGCTGGCAATCCTCGGCGTTCTTGGCTTGTCGAAGCTTCACCCTAACCTCTGTCTTTATCTTCACAGGATGTTCCTTCTGCGCCTGTGTCTGTCTCCAAATGTCCCTTCTTATGAGGAGATTAGTGATATTGGGTTAGGGGTTCACCCCACTCCAGTGTGAGCCTGTGTTAAGTAATCCCATCTGCGATGACCCTACTTCAAAACAAGATCGTGCCCCAAGGTAGTTCCTACAGGCTAATCCTACATGTGAGGGTTTCAGCATAGTTCGTTGGGGTGGGTACAATTCCACCCATAATACATACCAGTTGCTTATGCCTGAAAATCATGATTTAGGTAGTGCTTGTAGGGGTTTTGTACATCTGTATGTCGTTAACGTGAGTCGGGTTTAGTAAGAAGATGATAAACTTTATTTGTTTCCAATATATATTTTTTTCTTTTCATCACCTGATGTTACGGTCTGATTACAGACTGAATCTCAACCCATCCTAGAAGGGCAGCTCCGGGTTAGTGATGAAGGACTAGGCAGTTCTTGAGCGGACTTCCTGCAAATGGGGAATGACACTAATCCAGAAGGGGAGGAGACAGAATCGAGGTTAACAGTCGGGGCAGCAACAACACCGGTGACAGAGCAAAACCTGGCCTGTAGCCCACCCGTGCTAGAGGACTTGCCAGCAGGAGGCAGGAGAATGCGCCCAGGGTTCCCCAGAGGAGCTCTGCGGGGTGAGTCCTGGCCCCGACGTGCGGACTCCGTGCTACCTGGCAAACTGCGCAAAACTCTGAGCGTCAGAAAAATTGCGATGCCGAGTCAAGCTCCTCTTTACCTCATAGGTACGCTTTATCAAAAATAGAGTATGGGCGCCTGGGTGGCTCAGTCGTTTAAGCATCCGGCTCTTGGTTTCGGCTCAGGTCATGATCTCACAGTCCGGGGGTTCAAGCTCCACATCCGGCTCTGTGCTGAGTGTGGAGCCTGCTGGGGATTCTCTCTCTCCCTCTCTCTGCCCCTCTCCCACTCGCGCCACCTCTGTCTCTCTCAAAATAAATAAATAAACTTAAAATATATATATATATATATATATATTAAACAATAAAGCAGAGTAACATACAGGAAAGTGCTGCGTAAAGCCGTATCAAGCCATACCATCATTGTGTTCGCTCCCAACCTTGGGGCCTGAAACCAGACACACTGACCGTCTCCCGAGTTCTCCCAGTCGCACAGGTGTTCCGATGGTGAACTTGAATGGATGCGTATTTTTGAAATAATTGTTAAGAGAGTCACAGGGACAAGATTTATACGTCTGCTGGTTTCACTGCCTGTAACGATTTTTATTTTCTGCGAGTCTCTACCTGTGTGTCTATTGAACATTATTCTTCTTTTCGCCCCGTCCTTTGGTACCTACGTGGGTGTAGATATGATCGGAGACACAGGCGTATTTCAGAACGGAGGCCACTCTAGAACTTGGTGGCCTCAAGCCACCACCGTTGACCTGGCCCGTGGCTGGGCAGGTCACCAGTTCAGCCTGGGCTCAGCCGGGTGATTTTTCTCGTCTCTGCTGGGCTCCTTCCCAGGTGTGCGAGGGTCCTGGGTCGGCTGTGAGTCAATGCCGGTGATCCTGGCTGCCCTCTTGTCTATGCGGGGTCTCAGAGGGGACCCACGGGTGGGCCTGACCGTGGGGTGTGTGCTATCTCAGCCCCCTGAGCTGGGGGCTTGCTCACGTGGTGACTGTGCCACACTTCCGGGGTATAAGCAGAGTCACACACGGCCTTCTGAGGCCAGGCTCACGGACAACATCATTTCCACTGCATTCTATTCCCAATGTCAGGCCAGGTCAAGGGGCGACAGAGCAGACTCCACCTCTCGGAGGAAGGAGTGGCCAAGTCACTTACAAAGGGCAAGTTGTTTGCCAGGCACTGGCAGGTCCTCGGCTCCCCCTGAGGCCCCTCCCCCAAGGCGCTTAACGTGAACTTCCTACCTCCTTCTCCTCGGAACACAAGGGCACACTGGGTGCTGGGCAAGGCGGGGCTGCCTGACCCTGGGAGCGGACCCAGGCATGTTCCAAAGGCCAACCTGCCTGCCAGATCTGGAGCTTTGAGAAGTTTGAAGACACCTGTTCTCGGTAAGGGGCAAAAATGTAATCACATTGTTGACTATTAGAATGCATTTTATCGGTCTGGGGACGCTGCTCGGAAACCATTAACATGCTGTCTAATCATTGGTTTACGTGCACGAGTATCTGTATGCACGTCTAAACACACCTCTTTAGCTGGCTTTGTTGGGAATAATAATGCGTGTCAGCGAATCTTCTAGCAACTTGAGAGCATCCTTTTTGCACTAAGTAGTTTAAACATAGGGGGAACTGTCGTGGATAGAGAGCTTTCTAAGGCACTCAGAGCGTTTCCGCGTGTTCTCAAAACCGGCACGGTCACACGTGTTCCTCTCGAGCTAGACCGCGGGCTCGGGGAGCTGGCGGTGTGAAATAACCCACCTCTGTTCTCCCGAAGTCGGCCGTGTCTCACAGTGTCGTCCAGGTGAGTGCGTGCTTTGGGGATTGAAATGATCAAGTCCCGAAGAGACACATACACTCATGTTAGCATCTCAGCCTTAGTGTCAGACACGAACCGTCTACCGGGCTGTGTACCCCTTGAGGGTCCCTTCAGAGGGACACAGGGGGTGTGGACAACCTGGGCCGGCACGAGATGTCTCTAAAGCACTGTCCTGGCTGGCCTCTGACGTCTGCCTCTGACGTGTCTCAGTGCCTTTTTGTGGCTGCGGTTCATGTGTCTCCGCATCCTGCCTCCGGATCTGTCATTTCTGATCTGGGGACCCCAGGTGCTGTCACCTCAGCGCCTGGGTGCTTACTGTTCCCCAGGCTCCAGAACCCCCGAGGCCCCAGAGACCTCACCTGGCCTGGCCGTGCTCTGTCTTCCACCAAAGCTGGTCCCCCCTCTCACAAGCCTCTCTGTAACCCCCAACTTAAAGTGTCCTCCCTGGTCCGTATACGCTTATCTGTTTACCTCAGTTTCTCCTCTGCTCGCTCCGTGGGAATCTGCTGTTTTCCAGAAACTAATTCAGGCCTTGCCGCCGGGAGGTCCACGATAAAAACGCATTGGCTGACGGCGACAAGACTGGGAGACTCTTTCGCAGATGGAGGCCCTGAGGAAGCCGTCTGTGAGTCACCGGAACGAGGGACAGAGTTGTGTCAGGCCTGGGCGAGCAGCGGAGAGAGGCTCAGGGCCCTCTTTCCGGTTCCTGTTTGGGGTCCCCAAACAGGGAGGGGAGAGAAATAGCTTCCCCGGAGGACGCCTGTCAATGAACTCCGCTACTGGTACCAGCCCACCTTCCGGTCTGAATTTGTTTCGGGGTTCGTAGGCACGTCAGTCCCCCAAAATGTTGAAAACCACATGTTTTTGACTAATGGACGTGCAACCAGTTATTTCCGATTTGTGGTTCTGATTCGTCACAGACTGGGGTACCGGAAGGGTTATACCCGGACGAGGCCACTCGGAGGCCTTGGGCCTGGCGTTCGGAGCCAGCACCCCAAAATGGGCGTTCGTGGCTGTCACACCCAGCGGGTTCACACACAGGTCCTTTCTCAGGGCCTGCTTTTCACAGAGAAGGTGTCACGGCCCAGAGACACTCAGGGCCCTGTTAGAGAGTTGCCAGGGGCGGAACTGGAAGTGAAAACAAATCTCGACACACGTAGGTTTGATCCCACCCAGGAGGAGACCTCCCCAGGTCCTAGATGGCCTGAAGCCCCGCTGCGTGGGCCAAATTACACCAGCGCCCCACCTCGAACTTTCTCACTGTAAGGGGAACCCGCAAAGTCTTTTCGGGTGAATACCTGTCTTCCCCAAATACACTGCACTTTTTACCTATCCTTTTTTATTGCTGTTCTTCTCCTAACCTGGTGAAGAACTAAATCAATGATTTGATCAATTATACGTGGAACAGAGAGTGTGTGGGGCCAAGTGTCAAAGTGTAGGAGAGAAGCCGAAGCAAGCAAGTTGGTGGGGGTACAGGTGCTTCCCGGGGGCCGGCAGACCCAGCCCCCCCGAAGTCAGTCTCCCCTCACCATTCTGGGGGAATCTCAGTGAAAAAGAGCTCTCTGTAAAATCCAGGTCCACGTGTCTAGCAATAGAGGAAAAGTTAATTGAATCATAGGATAAACATACTACGTTACTCTTTTGAAATCATTCTTGAAAAATTCACAGTAGGGCGCCTGGGTGGCTCCGTCGGTTAAGCGTCCGACTTCGGCTCAGGTCATGATCTCGCGGTCCGTGAGTTCGAGCCCCGCGTCGGGCTCTGTGCTGACCACTCAGAGCCTGGAGCCTGTTTCAGATTCTGTGTCTCCCTCTCTCTCTGACCCTCCCCCGTTCATGCTCTGTCTCTCCCTGTCTCAAAAATAAATACACGTTAACAAAAAATTAAAAAAAAGAGAGAAATTAATAGTATCAGTTCATGCTCTGTCTCTCCCTGTCTCAAAAATACATAAACGTTAAAAAAAAAATTTAAAAAAAAAGAAAAATTAATAGTATCAACAGCCGATGCTGTAATATTAAATGAGAAAAAACAACGGATACCAACCAATATTTAGCATGCCGCGAGTTGCGTAAAATAGCGTGTATATGTATTTGTGTGTGCACAGAGAGTAAGAAATGTATCCGTACTTAGCAGTGGCTGATACTGAGAGAATTGTGTTTTTCATTCTCTATTTTATGAGTTCCTGTATTTCAAAATCTTTCTACTGAATGCGTATGAAAGATAGCAAAACAAATTGGCGTTAACTCTATTTCCCTCCTCTCAAGCCACCTCAAATAATAAAAGAGTTTCATGGGAGATCGCTGGTGTTAGTCAAAACCTTTCTAGACCGTGCGGAAGGAAGAGTTCCCCCGTTCTTTTGCAGGCTCAGAATAAAACTGACACAAAAGCCTGTCCAACACCAGCGTGATTATCTGTCTGTAACCTCGTGTGTGTGCAAGCATACACGTGTGACATTTCTCTATTTGTCCTTTCAATTTCTCCCTGCGTCAGAATCCATTTCCCCCCTTATGAAACTCCCCACCTCATACGTGTGGCTGCCTCTCACTGTCAAAGCTAAAAGAGACCAGAACACATGTTCCCAGCGAACTAGAACTTGGATCCAGAAATGTGGGGAAATCCCCATGGTGATGGTGATGTTGCATTTCTGGGGGAGTCACAGCCACAGGGACAGGGTCAATGTCCCACACGGAGCGCTGACAGAGATGAAGAGGGTTGAGAAACCTCGTGTTCCCCTGAAGCAGCACAGAAGGCCCCACTGGATGGCTTTTGTGGAGGGGCTTTGGGGGCAAGGTGCTGACATGTAGCCTTCCTTGTTTCTGCCTGGTTCCGGACCAGGGTCTGCAGCCTTCCAGAAGATTCTATTTCCAATCACTTGTTTTCTGTTAACCAGAGCCGACTCCTAATGCTTGCACCTAGGACCCCTGGCTGCCTGGGATGTTTGGGACATGACAGTAGAGCGGGTTCACGACAACGTGCGACCTTGAAAAGCACGGGACCTTAGAGTTCAGAAAGTACCACAGATACACCATACAGGAGGGCTACTGGCTAGAGTAATACATAGAACGTTCCGTCTAGGAAGCCTGAGTCCATTAGTGAACTCCACTAATAGGTCAAGAAAAGTAATAGCTGGTAAATATTTTATTAGCATTTTTTGAATCTTGCTCATGGGAAAACCAACTATTTCAAGAGTAGCAAGAATCACATTTGGTGTGAGGCCATTACTCAGCACTTAGTGTCTGCTACGTCTTATAACTTTTTGTAGAAGAATTAGAGAAGTTCCAGTGGAATGATGTGGGCAACCATGAATATTTTTATTTTTCTCTCGTAAGCCCTCATATTTTCTTACCTCATTACTTACCCACATTACATATGCAATACGAATTTTCTGTCTATGTCATGGTAACTTTACGGCTATGTTAATATGCTAATACTTCTCCATGTAGCAAATGAAATAAATGATTTTTACATGTTTCCTTTTTAAAATAATAACTACAAAATGTATTAAATATAATAATAAGACTCATTACATGGTATCTTTCATTCTGAGGATTATTAGAGGCCTTTACAAACCAAAAGAAAAATAACCAACAAAAAAGAAAAAGAAAAACCCCAAAGCTAATAGAACCACTGCCCATCGCTGGAATAGAGCCATAATTGTTTTCTTAGCCTATCTGGGGCCTTATTTCTCAGAAAGGAAAAAAAAAAAAAAAAAAAAGATCAAGCTTCAACTACTAAAAAAATTTACCAAATGGTTTTTTCTTAGTAATTAATATAATTCGTTGATTATTTTCCAAATAACGTATTTTACATAGTTTGGCATTTTCAAGAATTGAATTAGTTGGAAGTAGGACAAAGGTCGTTCTTGATATTTAGGGTTTGGAAATAGGAATGGGGGTCTTCACTAGTCGGGGGTCTCCATTAGTCAGGGCTCCCCAGAGAAGCAGAACCAACAGGATATATAGAAATAGATAAGGGGAGATTCAACATGGGAGCTGGCTCATGCAGTTACGGAGGTTCAGAATGCCGTGATCCGCTATTTGCACGCTGGAGAACCAGGCCGTTTAATTCATTCCAAGGCAGAAGCCTTGAGAACCAGGAAGCCACTGGGGTCAGCACCATCCGCCCCCAGCCAAAGACCCAAGAATGAACCCCCCCCCCCCACTTCCGCCAAAGACCCAAGAACGAAGAACTCCGAGGTCTGAGGGCAGGAGATGATGGACATCCCAGCTCACCAGGTCAGGCAGAGAGGAATCCGACCTGTCCTCATCTCTTTATTCTAAAGGGACCCTCAAGACCTTGGTGCCAGCGGTCTCCTCTACTCAGTCTACTGACTCACATGTTAATCTGTTCCAGAAACGCCCTTCCACACGCACCACGAAACCTTTTACCAGCTATCTGGGCATCTGTTAGTGCCCTCAGGACGACATGACATTAACCACGCCCGAGTCCCCTGTATTTTGTCTAAAAGTTGTTGACTGGCCTTTCCTACAAAACAAAGAGCTGTGGCTGCCCATTAATAGTCACATCACATCATTAGTAATCATTAATAATCACACCCCCCACAGCATTCATCCCTTAGCCATCTGTAAGACACTCCGTAGAGGTTCCTCTCAGACACCACACAAACCCAAACCCTGTTTTTCCTTGGGGATTTGCTGCTGTGTAACTAAGAGGGGAGATCCAGCATCTCTCAGCTCATCCACTTATCCCACACACGCTTGCTAAGAACTCGAGTCACAAGTGCAGAAAAATACGACAGCCACAGAAAGTTTTAAAGAAGGAAGTAACCTAATTACAACGGCTGGGTTATCGATTAGAGCACAGTGACGGGGACGCGCTCTCCCAGGAGAAGTTGGAGGTTTCGGGACTGTAGCTACCACCTGATTATCTGTGCTGCCTTGGGCAAGGCAGGCGATGACGCTTCTTCTGTAAGATTAAATAATTCCAGTTTTGCAAAGGTGGGGGCATTTAAAAAAGAAGGGGGGGTTATAAATAATTTAATAATATATATTACTGTTACCGGCAAACCTGGCCCAAGACAACTCTGGATGGCCGGAGACTGCATTTCTAATCGTGAGATTCTGTTCGAACAACTGTTGACGTGTTTACACCCCTCTAGTCCTTGCAGTTGGATCGAATGAAGAAGGTTCAGCAGTGCCAATGGGGATCAGATTATCCTGGTGTGCCTGGGGCTTTCTGACGTTGAAACTCGAAAGTCCTACGTCCTGGAAAACTCCTCAGTTGCAGAGAAACCAAGGCATCACGACACCTGGAATATCTGAATTCCCAGACCCCACACATCAAAGCCGTCACTGCCCCGTTCCTCTTGGATTGCTACCCTAGACACTTTTAGGTAAAGACACTGTGATTATGTTATGTGGTCCCCAAATGCATTCTTCTGTTTTGTTTTGTGTGTGTGAGAGAAATTTGGTTTATTTATTTATTTCAATATATGAAGTTTATTGTCAAATTCGTTTCCATACAACACCCAGTGCTCATCCCAAAAGGTGCCCTCCTCAATGCCCATCACCCATCATCCCCCTCCTCCCCCCATCAACCCTCAGTTTGTTCTCAGTTTTTAAGAGTCTCTTATGCTTTGGCTCTCTTCCACTCTAACCTCTTTTTTTTTTCCTTCCCCTCCCCCATGGGTTTCTGTTAAGTTTCTCAGGATCCACATAAGAGTGAAACCATATGGTATCTGCCTTTCTCTATATGGCTTATTTCACTTAGCATCACACTCTCCAGTTCCGTCCACGTTGCTACAAAGGGCCATATTTCGTTCTTTCTCATTGCCACGTAGTACTCCATTGTGTATATAAACCACAATTTATCCATTCGTCAGTTGATGGACATTTAGGCTCTTTCCATAATATGGCTATTGTTGAGAGTGCTGCTATAAACATTGGGGTACAAGTGTCCCGATGCATCAGTACTCCTGTATCCCTTGGGTAAATTCCTAGCAGTGCTATTGCTGGGTCATAGGGTAGATCTATTTTTAATTTTTTGAGGAACCTCCACACTGTTTTTCAGAGCGGCTGCACCAGTTTGCATTCCCACCAATAGTGCAAGAGGGTTCCCGTTTCTCCACATCCTCTCCAGCATCTATAGTCTCCTGATTTGTTCATTTTGGCCACTCTGACTAGTGTGAGGTGATATCTGAGTGTGGTTTTGATTTGCATTTCCCTGAGGAGGAGCGACGTTGAGCATCTTTTCATGTGCCTGTTGGCCATCCGGATGTCTTCTTTAGAGAAGTGTCTATTCATGTTTTCTGCCCATTTCTTCACTGGGTTATTTGTTTTTCGGGTGTGGAGTTCGGTGAGCTCTTTATAGATTTTGGATACTAGCCCTTTGTCTGATATGTCATTTGCAAATATCTTTTCCCATTCCTTTGGTTGCCTGTTAGTTTTGTTGATTGTTTCCTTTGCTGTGCAGAAGCTTTTTATCTTCATAAGGTCCCAGTAGTTCATTTTTGCTTTCAATTCCCTTGCCTTTGGGGATGTGTCAAGTAAGAAATTGCTGCGGCTGAGGTCAGAGAGGTCTTTTCCTGCTTTCTCCTCTAGGGTTTTGATGGTTTCCTGTCTCACATTCAGGTCCTTTATCCATTTTGAGTTTATTTTTGTGAATGGTGTGAGAAAGTGGTCTAGTTTCAACCTTCTGCATGTTGCTGTCCAGTTCTCCCAGCACCATTTGTTAAAGAGACTGTCTTTTTTCCATTGGCTGTTCTTTCCTGCTTTGTCAAAGATTAGTTGGCCATACGTTTGCGGGTCTAGTTCTGGGGTTTCTATTCTATTCCATTGGTCTATGTGTCTGTTTTTGTGCCAATACCATGCTGTCTTGATGATGACAGCTTTGTCGTAGAGGCTAAAGTCTGGGATTGTGATGCCTCCTGCTTTGGTCCTCCCAAATGCAGTCTTGTAAACACTTAGTAACGAACTACCATTATGGATTCTTGGAAGATGTCAAAGACCTTAGTTTACAATCTGGATGAGGAATTAAGGCATAAATCTGAAAGGAAACACCTAATACCTTACCTTAAACATGAAGGGGCAGACATGTGACTGTGTCAAATTAGCAGTGAGTTAAGCAGTTAACGGTGCTCTAAGGAAAAGGGAGATCGCCACCGGTTGAGAGATCCCAAGAGAGCCTCTTGGAATGCTCTCACTATTGGAATGCAGACCCAACTGGAATTGGCTGAACCGTGAGCCAGGTTTCCAGGCTCACCCGAGACATCCGCAGGGAAGGTGGTTCCCGGTCTGTTTGCCCTAAAGGCCTGACAGCAGCAACCCATATTTGTGTTTCTCGGCTTTGCCGCTTATGACATCATGGTTAGCTTCAGTCTGGCTTTCCCTCTGATGGCCAGATGGATGCAGCCACTCCGGGCTTCAGAACTTTTCACATTACCATCCAGAAGGGGCGAGCGAGCCTCTTTCGTTGGCCTGAGTTTGACCATCTGCCCATCTCTGACCAGTCCTGTAGCCAACAGATGGTGTTATGTTGACAATACCGGTAAGAGCCAAATCCCGGCCCCACGATGTGTGGAGGGAAGGGGCGTGAAGGGGCCAGCGGTCAGAATTACCTAGTGGAGGGGAGGAGATATTGAGAGTATAACAAAGCCCACCACGGAGAGCTTCACAGAAAGGATAGAGTCCAGAGCCTTGATAGCCTGAGTCCCTATATTATAAAATCGAGAGGTGACTTCTTGTCCAAATTCATGGGGAGGTTGAGACAGAGACAGATGTCCCGTCAGCAGAAGCCAGACTGTGTGGGTTCACCCCACCCGGTTTGGCCTTTCACTGGCTGTGAGGCGAGCCGCCAATGACGGCATCATCATCTGCAGAATGGGAACGCTGAGGACCGCCTGCTTCCTGGGATCGCTGTGAGGGCTGAGCACGTGACTTCGTGTCATCTCACTGGTGCCCCCGAAGTCCTGCATCCTGATCTCACCGGCTCCTTCCCACAGCACGTCCCCCCTGCCTTGTCCATGGGGCCCTGAAGGAACACAGGAAGGACAAGGTGCAAAACGAAGCAACAAAGACAGACCCGTGTCAGTTAACTGAGTTTGGGGAAATGGTTTGGGACCAGGTCATAGAGTCCTCGGATGCCAGGTTAGGCAGTTCCGGTTTTACAAAAGGGCTACCTTGTCCTACAAGGTGTTCCTTAGGTTGTTACAGCATGTCCAGAAAGTAGCCGGGGATATGTCCGTAGCACCGACTGCCTCGGAGAGGCCGACTTCTCCAGATGGAGAAGGCAGATCCTGCTCACATTCTTGTCCTTAGGGCAGTTGCAGCCCTCTGCTTTTCCCTTCTCTGATGCATCATTTTCTGGGTCAACTTGGCTGGGCCACGGGACCTTGATGTTTGGTCAAACTTTACCCTGGCTATTTGTGTGAACGTGTTTGGGGATGAGACTATAACGTTGAAGTTGACGGACGTTGAGTAAAGCAGGTCGCTCTCCATATTTGTGCAGGGGTCTCCTCCAGTCAGGCGAAGGGCATGAAGAAAACAAAAAGAGATAAAGAAATTGTGGTTTATATACACAATGGAATACCATGTGGCAACGAGAAAGAATGAAATCTGGCCTTTTGTAGCAACGCGGATGGAACTGGAGAGGGTTACGCTAAGTGAAATCAGTCAGGCAGAGAAAGACAGGTGCCATATGTTTTCACTCTTATGTGGATCCTGAGAAACTTAACAGAAGACCATGGGGGAGGGGAAGGAAAAAAAAAAAGTTAGAGAGGGAGGGAGCCAAAGCATAAGAGACTCTTAAAAACTGAGAACAAACTGAGGGCTGATGGGGGGTGGGAGGGAGGGGAGGGTGGGTGACGGGCATTGAGGAGGACACCTGTTGGGATGAGCCCTGGGTGTTGTGTGGAAACCGATTTGACAATAAATTTCATATTAAAAAAAAAAAGAAAGAAAGAAAAAAGAAAACAAGAAGACCGACCTCTCTTGAGCAAGGGAGGGATTCGCCATGGGCCGTCTCCAGACTTCAGCTGCAACATTAGCCCTTCCTGATCCTTCGGAGTCGAACTGAAGCGCTTCCCCAAGTCTCCAGCCTGCTGGTCTACCCCGTTCACTTTATCCCATTGGTCTACTCCAATACATTTCCCTCTTTGCATATATACGTCCCACTGGTTCTGCCTCCCTGGAGAATCCTGACTAATATACCTCCCAATCTTAACGGAGCTGCCTTCAAAGAGTAATTCTGTAAGTGGGGTTTGACTGGGGCAATGGTGGCCCCGATTAGTACTGTGTTGCTTCACGTGCTCCAAGTGATTCTTCCAGGGCTCTGCGTTGGTATCCACCCCCCAGATCGCTTTTGGGGCCCACTGCGCAGTTCCTGCCGGTATAGGTTCCAGGCAGAAACCACTTTGAGCAAGTGGGCGGGCAGTGCCGGAGGGGTCCTGGTGATCCCACTCATGTGGGTTTCTGTGAGGCGGGTGCCCACCGTCCTCCTGCACCTGGGCAGTTTCCCTTGTGCCTTCTACCCTGAACGATTTTCCACCACCCTCGCCCGTAGCATGAACGATCTGGCCCTTTGTTCTTCTTAAGCCTCTGTCTGCTCCAGCTAAGGTCTGGGCTGGTCAACGGGAAGCAGCCTCCACTGTACCTGCACTCCTGCTTTCTGTTCCTCTTTCTCCCTGGACCATACAGACTTCACCACTCACTGTCACCTTCCATCTCAGGCACACGATAAATCCCCCGAGATGTGCCGGACCATCTCTTCCTGTCCTTCCTGTCTCTCCCCCATGTTCTGCTGCAGAGACTTCTTATGTCAAGGATCCACTGTGTTCAGGAGGTAACGATTCCACTAACGTTACATGGGGGCTAGTTGTTGTTGTTGTTGTTATCTGCTCCCTGTAATTATGTGGGAAACGTCCCTGTTTGATTCTTTGTCATCTCTTGCAGAGCATCTCGATCTTGTATTTTATTTTGTAGGCTAAGGCGTAGAACAAATCGTCAGCCCCAAACTGGATTTCTCCTTTTTCTTCCCTCTGCCTTAGTCCCCAGCTTCAGACCATCAGAGGCCAGTTTTAATGCCAGGTAATTTCAGCTGGTACGTCTCAGAAAGCTTTGCAATGTTCATTAGCCAGTAGAACACCCTTAGGAAGCAAAGATTACGATCTTGATTTTATAGGTGGGCAAAAATCCGAATGCACCATTACCATCTGCCTATTACTTAAAAACTGCCATCATTTTTATTGCTGTGCCTTATGATACCAGGGGCATGACACCTGTCAGGGTTGTTGCCCCACCTTTCAGATGAGAAAACGCACGGAGAGGTTAAGTCAGCATCAGAACTATGTTAAATAGTCAGCAATGTTGAGTGTTCATAGACTTATAGGTTTCCCCTTCTGTTGTTGTTTTTTTTTTTTTTTTTCCCAATTCTGCCCACCCTCCTCCTAACCCCCATGGCAGCACCACTCAGTGGGTAAGCAATGGGAAAACCAAGGTGTCGATTTCATATAGTTTGGTTTATCCCAACTCTCAGGGCACATGTGTGAAATGTGGATCTCAGGTCTCAACAAGACTCCATAGGAGGCAAGAAGCACAGGCAGAGTGAGGAGGCATAAATGAGTTTAAAAACCAGGAAAGTCAGGCACCCGGGTGGCTCAGTGGGTTGAGAGTCCGACGTCAGCTCAGGTCACGATCTCGTGGTTCGTGAGTTCGAGCCCCGAATCTGGCCCACTGCTGTCAGCGCAGAGCCCGCTTCGGATCCCCTGACTCCCTCTCTCTGCCCCTCGCCCCAAAATAAATAAATACAAAAAAGGTTTTGAAAAACACGCCAGGAAATCGACCCAAAGCACTGCCCCATCCCAGACCCAAACCAAGGATTCCACCAGCATATGGATTTCGTGCTGCCCACCCCTCCCCCAACTCCCCATGATCCCTCCATGCTGTGGCTCCAGAGAGAGTGAATGGCTTCCAGTTTAGAGTCCTCGGCTCCCCACATGCACACGGCCTAGAAAGTCCTGTTCTCCCAGGTGGCCCCCGAGCCTCATACCTCTTCCCCGTCTCCTCCAGCCAGGGCCCCGTGCTCACCTCAGCCGCGGAAATTACTATGTGACCCGAGACACTAATCCGTGACAAAACCATTTTGGTTTTCGTGTGATCCCCTCACTGACTTAAGGTCCGTTGATCTCAGAAGCTGATCTGTGACCCAAGAGACTCAGCATTGGCTGGTAACGTGATGAAAAACATAGATTCTGGGTCTCATTCCAAACACACTGCATCAGTATTTTGTGAAATGCACCCAGAAGTCTGTATTTTTGAGTATGTGACTTTTGATATTTGTTTGGTAGGTTTACAAACCAGAGTTGTGCTTCATTAAATGTTATGGTGTCTGCATTAATGCTGTACTGTGCTCACATTTTCTCACTTAAAGAAGTTTGTCAAATGAGATGGCAATAGACTTTCCTCCCCACCCCAAAGAGTTAACTCGAACTTGATTTTGAGTATTTGCTGGGCTGGTAAAAAGAATTGTAAATTATTGTAAAAATTGTAAAACTGATTATAAAGTTCGAACACAAAAGATCTATCTTGGAACGGAGTAACCAGGGCCTTCAAAACCACAGACTACCTATCCTCCAAACAATAAAACACAGGGGGCAATGACCACTTAGTTCGGTCCACTGAGTGTTTGAAGTGTTGTCAGTGTGGACGACCTCAGTTAGGGCTTGCCTTTCCTGACGTCCACAGGCTGCAAAGCATCTGGCTGTCTGGCCCTATCCCTTCAATAGTACTTCCTGCCAGCTCTGAGAGGTTGGGTCTATACTGATGGCTCCAAACAGGCACTGTGAGCCTCAATAAATAGGAACAAATCGTATTATTTGTTAGACCTGAAAGAAACCTTAAATATGATCTAGGTCGGCCACCAATCTATGCATGAGAATCAGGGAACCAGAGGGGGACATAAGTACCTCATACGTGCAGCTAGCCTCGGCCTTGGGACTCAACAGCACCGGAAGTGAGTCTCTCTTCTCCATCCCCGGGCCCTGCCTTATAACTTGCCATCTCTTCTTTCCAGAACAGAGGCCTCTAACCTTGTCTCATCGTGAAATGTTAGCTCCTACATTTTTTGAGCAGTTACCCCCATCGTACATATTGTTTTCAAAATTATATACAGGCCCTGCTGTTAATCCAATTATGAAACGTCAATAAAGGAAAATCTTTTCATTTTTGTAAGCTAGAAAATGAACAGAGAGAAAGCACTCTTGTTCCCCCCTGCTCCCCCATCCCTCAGAGGATCTCACACAATTCTGGAGCTGCTGAGTGGCCTCTCAGCCTCTCCCGGACTGCTGCACTAAGACACAGTTTCTCCACGTGAACGGGGACATGTACATGGTCATTTCTAACTAACAACCACTAGCTTATTACAGTTTGGAGACTATGGATTTATTTTTAAAAATCACAATGTCTCAAAAAATCATGTATTTTCATTTATTGTTTTGTTTTTCCTTTTTTAGAGAGTGAGCTCAAGTAGGGAGAGGGGCAGAGAGAGAGAGACAGACAGACATGGACAGAGAGAGAATCCCAAGCAAGCTCCACTCTCAGTCCAGAGCCCAACACCCAGGTTGACCCCACGACCCTGGGATCATGACCTGAACCCAAATCGAGAACCAGACGCCCAACCGAGCCACTCGGACGCCCCCAAAAGATCATTTCTAACTCTTACTCTGTGCCTTCCTACGTGCTCCTTGAGAGGCAGAGAACGGACTGAAACCACAGCTTGTTGTAGCCATAGGGCAAGTCAAAGTGACCATCCTGATGTGGGGGTAATTATGACCTACTGCAGTGACCGTGGGGTTTTGTCTCACTACTTAAATTGTTTCCCTACGATGTCTTTAAGACATCGTATCATCCCATCTCTCATCCATGTGAATGACACCCTTCAAGTGGGTCGTTGCAGGACACTGTGGTTGAAATCCGCTCAGAAAGCATCTCCTGTCACATCAGCAAAGTGCTATCCTCCCCCTTCCTCTCCCGAGGGGAGGAGAATACTGGAGAGAAAGTCACCGAGGCCAGTCTGTTTTCTGCACACAGTTCCTTTGCAAGAACCGAACAGGTTTCTGATCTGAAATCCTGAGTGGTCACCACTGGGGGGACTTTTCTTTACTCCCAAAGGGTTGGCCACTCAGTGTCTCCATCAAGATGCTTCCCCAGAGCCCTGGAACAAGAGCTTTCCAGTTCATTATCTCACTTTTGGTCAATCATTCAATGCACATTTTAGGAAGCTACCCCCAGGCTCCTGTGCCCGGTTCCAGGGATGCCGGGCCCAACAAGGCAGAAGGGTCCCTGTTCTCATATGATGACAAGCTCCAAGGCAGTATTTTTTACTTACTGAGTTCCTTCTGTGACCTGAGGGTCTCATTTACTCCCGCAACGGCTTATGCTTGGGCTCTCGTGTAACATCCAGTGCACAAGGAGGCACAGTGCGGTTAAGTAACTTCTCCAGGGACACGTGGCAGAGAGTGGCAGACCCAGGCCTGGAAGCCAGGGGGTTCACGCTGCTGAGCCTGGGCTCCCCAGGTCATGCTGGCCCCTTCCACTTCCAGGGAAGGGATGACAGGGAAGGCAGCGTCCAGGGAACAGATGGAAGGAGAAGGGGGCAGAGAACCAGGGCCAGCCCCACAGGTATTAACGGGGGCGCCCCAGGTGACTCTACTCCAAGGACATTTCTCTACAGATGCTTTTTTCTGATGACTAACCTATCAAACGTCACAAAAAAGAGTTCTCTGGATCTCTCTCAAATAGCCCCCTCCCTTCCTTCTCCATTCCCATTAATGTAACGTCGACCAAGAGAAAAATCAGATTTACAGAGGCCTGAGTGGCTCAGTTGGTTAAGTGTCCGACTTCGGCTCAGGTCACAATCTCGGGGTTCATGAGTTCAAGCCCCGCATTGGGCTCTGTGCTGACGGCTCAGAGCCTGGAGCTGCTTCGGATTCTGTGTCTCCCTCTCTCTCTGCCCCTCCCCTGCTTGCTCTCTGCCTCTCTCTCTCAAAAATAAACATGAAAAATGTTTTTTTTTAATAAATAAAATTATGTTGAGTAGAAATATTTGAAGTTTCTTACCTTCCTGCTTTGTTCAATAGTCCAAAGTTAACATGATTGAAGCTTTTCCTGATGACTTAGCATCACTATTATAAACACTGGTTTTGGGGGCGCTGGGTGGCTCAGTCGGTTAAGTGTCCCACCCTTGATTTTGGCTCAGGTCACGATCTCACGGTTTGTGAGTCGGAACCCCATTTTGGGCTCTGTGCTGACAGCGGGGTGCCTGCTTGGGATTCTCCCTCTCTCTCTTTCTCTCTCCCCCTTCCCCACTCATGCTGTGTCTTTCTCAAAACAAAGAAACTTCAAAAAAAAATAATAAACACTGATTTTGGTAATGCGATACGTAATACACTAAGACGCTCAGGACCGCTGGAGTCACGCCATCTGTCGTTACACAAAACGATGCGTCTTTTGAGCTGTTTGTTCACTTTTTACAGGTTCTCTGTTAATCTGCAACTTTCTTCCCCTTCTTTTTGTCTGTTGCTGTAGCTCTGTGAGTTTCCTCTGTGCTCACCCCCCAAGCGTGTTGCTGGTGACATTCTACGAGTTAGAAAGCCAACATCTTAACAAAATAGGACAGATAGAGGAGTCCGTAGTATTTGAGGACCTCTTCCTTTTAAGACGCCATGCATTCGGTCAAACACCATGTGGCCTCATCTGGCGGTGAGACAGGTCGTGCGGAGGACCAAGGCACATGGGAGAGCCGGATCTCAGCAGACGAGTCGGGACACGCTCGAGGCGTGAAGACGAGGGAAGGGTATTGTGTCATCCTGAATCTTCATCTCGAACCTTTAATGTAAAGATTTCTTAAAAATCGTCCTAGGACTTCAGCGGTGAAACCCAATATCCTGTTGGTGACAACTCTCGCTATTTCTTTCTCTCGACCATTTTTTTTTGTTTCAACTTCCCACTTCTGCGAGTCTGACTAAATTCTATCTATTTCCCAACATTTAGCCCATCCTCCCAATGCGTTGGCTACTTAGACTGTATTTACTTTTACTCATTGGGTTAAAAGAAATGCGGACCCGTGCAAATAATCCCAAGGAAATAGGAGTGGGTGTTATGGTTTGGGCTTGGCCACATTGACGAGAAAATCTGAGCAAACGGGACTCACACACAGGCAGCGTGGGCGATGGTTTGGAGGCTGGTCAAGGGTTCAGGGAGCCCTTCTCCCTCTGCTTCGTGCTCACACCTGGAGCTCCAGCCGTCACGAATACGTCAGATGGAAGAATAATGGCAGAAAAGTGCCCATGCGGTAGGTAGGCTTTCCTGCGGAGGTGTTTTCCTGGAGGTCTCACTGAACAACTTGCACTACCATTCCTCCATCACAGCCACGTCACAGGCCACCTGTCTCTGCAAGGGAGGCAAGAGAAGGTCTTTTCCTTGGCCGGGTCATATCACCATTCAAGCCCAAGTTAAGTTTTTGTTAGTTGGGTAACATGGCCAAGTGACTCTTGGGTAGGTTGTCAGCAGCCACTGATGAACTGCATAAACCCGCTGAACTGGGGCCAGAAAGCCACCGGAACCCTGTCCCCTTCCCCAGACACACGGCACTTCTTTCAGAAGACATGTGATTTTCCCTCACGGCTTCTGCCTCCTCGTCTCTGTCTTCCAGGTTTTTCCTTTTGGTTTCGACCTCATTTCGGCTTGTCATGGCTACTCTAGCCCTAAGAGTCTCCTCATGACCTCTCAATACAAATCCTGCAGAGAACTCGGCCAGTCTCTGTTTTCGACCCCAAGTCTGGGAAACAGTCTGATTATTAGTTCATTGGAACTCTTGAGAGGGACCAGATGAGTTCCGGGTGCTGTCATCGAGTTGGTGGTCACCCGACCGTATTAGCCCCGGTTGGGGCGGCGGGTGGAAGGTGGTCACTAAGTCCGGCAAGAAAGGGGAGTGTGGGACGTGAAGGACAGTGAATGATGGGCACCTATGGCACATGAGCTCAGCTGATGTGCCCTGGTGACGACTTCACGGAAAGTGAAATCCGAAGGGTGATCCGCATCTCCCTTAACTTTTCCAGATCTACTGGTGTGCGGCCCATCGTGATTGGGTCCGGTTTTCACACTGATCACAGATGACAACATCTGTAGCCCTGTGATTCAGTCTTATGGGATGACAAGATGTAAAGTGAAAGTGAGTCATCTGCTGAGGCCCCTCTCCACTCCCACTGTGCTCAAAACATCAACATGCAAAGTCCTACACGCTTTGGCCAATGTCCAAATGAGGATGTCGTTATTGTAAACTCACCAAGCTACACGTGTCCTTAAAGTATTTACTTTCAGGTAGAACCAATGTATCGTCCAACAAGACGGTCATCTGCATTTGGGTCACGGCATTCTGTCCAGGCCATATCATTTTTTTCTGGCACCTTATAGATAAGCAATCCCTAGACTGAGGGTACATCACCTCCCTCTTCCATTCCTACATCTACTGGGAGGACAGTAATGTCAACGTTTTCACACTTTATATCCCTTCCTACCAGTGACATTTTAGCTGAAGTCCCTCCGATAAATTTAACTATGGCATTAAAAAATAATTCCTATTTTTAAAAAATCCGCAGCATTGAAAGGCACGCAGCACACTACACAGCACCAGGAGCCCCAAAGAAGAATTTGAAACACATCCAGGATCCCTCACTGTTAACTGCAGGGAACTTTTTTACGACATAAAACTACACCGGATGTATTCTTTGTTTCCTTCAAAATCAAATAAAAATAAAACCCCACCGAGGTGAAAGACATCCTAAAATATTCAGGAATAGAGTGAAAACATTGGCCGCACAATGATCAAAGAGTGTCGCCAGAGATGGTTCTGAAATTTGCTCTACGCTTGGCCGTGAAACTTGGTGTCACTAAAAGCTTAAGGGTGGCCGTGTTCATTGTGCACTTGGAAATCTGTTACAATACAAGTGTTTCTACGAAACCGAATTTAATGTACGATAAACACTCACCATGTAAATGCATCTTTAAAAAAAAATCTGGTCATAATTCCAAGGGTCACTTACAGGTATCCATAAAAGCATTTATATCATGAATCTCAATACAGAATGGTTTCTATGTCAAAATACATTTACGCTGTAAATTGTTGCTAGAAAAAAAAAAAAGACACAGAGAAATGGAGTTGGCTGCTAATCCCTTCAACAGCAGCAGCTGCCCCTGGTAATTTCCCTTCGTTTTCGACCTCAAGCATTTCTGACCGAGCCGTTCATCTGCCTTTCTGTACTTTGTTTATGCTTTTATTCCCTCCATTGGCCGGTTAAAAGCCTCGAGACCTTATTATCAGGCTTATTCCCATTTTCAGCAGCTCTCCAAGCTGCCCAGAACCTTCCTGTGGGGCCTATTCGTGTCCAGGACACCCAGGACGTTTCCAGCCTGTCCGGGATGATCAGTTAGGGGGACAACTCTTTAGGAATTAACCAAGCGGTTACCCGAGGCAAAGCCGGGAGGGGAAGGAACAAACAAAACAAAACAAAAAAAACCCCCCGAAAAAACAAAAAAGTCACATGAAAACCACAAGTGCAGATCGATCACACAATTTTATTAGAGTCTTTTGAACAAATGTATTCCTCTGTGAAAAACTCTTGCAAAGAGACATTGGGGTGTACTATTTTCAACCCTGAGCAATGACACTGCATACCAAGGAGGTTGGGTCACGAAGCCGGTTCCACTGGGGCACAAGCACAAGCCACTGATATTCTCTATGTGATCAGGTTTTTACAAAAAAATACATAGTTTTCAATAAATAATGCTTAATTTTACAACTTTGATACAGCAATGCCATACACTGGTTTAACACACTAAACTCTGCATGCTAGATAGTCTCTACAAGAAGACGAAACTTGACCATGCATTTTCTTTCCCCCTAGTGCTATCGAACATTTCATCCTCCAGCGCACCGCCTCCGGGAGCTTCACCCTCTCTCTGTTTCACAGCGTCAGGGCGAGCGCTGGCATGCAAACGCTAAAAAAGGTTCCCCCCCACAAACCACTCAGACTTCTAAACAAAAGGGTTTTCAGCTTTTCTGCTCCCAAACCTGCAGTGGCTATGAAAGTTAAGTTCCACGTGGCCTTGGAAAGTACAGACTCGGTGACAGTGTCATGCTGAAAACTGCTCTCGCTTACCAGGTGGCTCTGCCCTGGTGGCCGCCACGGGGCATCGTGGGAGGCCGTGACCACCAGGAGCCCCAGACCGGAAAGGCAGGCCTCCGTTTTGAAACAGTCCATTCAAATAAAAGGTGTCACAGACAAATGCAAAAGACTCTTAAACCCACGACGTATGTACAAGGGTAAAAAGTAGACGAGATGGGGAAATTAACGGTAATGGGATAGAACGCTTCTCCCTACGTGATTCAAGGGATGGGGCACTGTGTTCTCGAACGTAAGCTGGATGAAGGAAAATGTGTTAGAGGGCCCTGTGTCAATATCGATTCGCTCAAAATCCTTTCCATGGTACCCCATTAGTATTTCCAGTTGCTCTTCCTTTGAGGAGGGAATGTACGAGGTCTAATAGAATAACGTAAACGTCAAAGTCACTGCAGGGACCCTAGAGTAAGTATTTTCTACGCGGTTTCAAACTTTTTGTCATATTGCTTTATTTGTCACTTTCACAGCAGAGAAAACCCAAGTCTACGTGACCACATAAAAGAAGTTTGATCAAAGGATGTAAGGAAGCCTCCACGTACGCACATCCAGGTTGTTTCAATTCCTCAACTGCTCATGTGAAAAACCACGTCTCACCTCCGGCATATTGCTTTCCGTGGTTTGTTTCCTCTACGGAGAAGTTACCTGTTTGCGACTACAGGCAACAGAAGTTCCCAAGTCATTCAAAACAGTCCTATCTGTGCACTGGCAGAGGTATTGAATCTTTTAAGAGTATCTCTACCCAATAAAATTATTACTTTTATACATGGAACATTATGAACTTATGTTTCCCTTTGTAAGCCATTTTATACTTTCTGCACTTTTGTGCTTTTATTGAGTATAAAAATAGGTCTCCTTTAAAATTCTGTTTAAGTTCACTAAAAAACTACTTGTTTGTGAAATTCTCTTATAAACTCACTGCATCCACATGGAATAGATAAAACTAATCAGCCAGCTAATGGATCTAGGTAGTGTTAAAAAAAAAAATAATAACCTCAATGGAAAAAGCAAAGTAAAGGATGTGAAGATTCAAGAAAAAAGGCAGCAGCAAAGTAAAGTGGTAAAGAGCTGAGTTTAATACATTTTGTTTCATCTTTATTGTGACCAAAAACGTGGGCTCCGCAGAAGGGACCAAAACAAAAACAAGAACAAAAACGAAAACAAAACAAACCAAAACGAAAAAACCCCAAACCGAACCAAAGGCAACTGTTGTTGTCAAAGAGCAGAATTTGCCAGATCATCAACTGAAAGGGGATGTGGCAGAAAAAAATGGCGTCAATGAACGGTGAGAAAGAAGTGGTCATGAAAATAAGCCCAATCTCTGAGGAGCATGGACAAGAGTCATCGCATGGAGACAGTTACTTTGGGAACTCATGAATTCCTGTGTTGGGTTCCGTAAGGCTCAGACTTGGAACCCCCACAGGCCCAGGCTATACAAAGGGTATTTGGAACTGACATTCCTAATGGAAATTTTATAAAATTTGGCCCTTAGAAGAACTGAGAAATATCCTGAAAAAATCTTCCCTGAAACTGTAAGAAAGAAAGCTTCTTATCTACTGATAAAATTGACAACTCATCAAGCTACGTTCTGCTGGTCATCCTACATTAAAAAAAAAGCACAAATATATTTGCCTCAGAAATCTGTTAAAAGCAGGGGACCACGCAGTAAAAGAGTATAAAGATTCTATAAATGGGAGAGTGCAAGAAAACCTCTCTCCAAAGTGTCCACAAGGTTACATATGCCCATTAGAAGAAAAAGTAAGAATATACATATTATTAATCATCCAGAGAATAAAAAAGTTAAGATCGATATAATATATTTATATTGAATGACTACCTTAAAATAGAGCAACTTATTTGCTTTATTTCTCAGATTCCTTAGGCAAAAGTCACTTAAGTTCTGAAGTGAACAGGAAATGT
This sequence comes from Puma concolor, assembly GCF_028749965.1. Lineage (NCBI taxonomy): Eukaryota > Metazoa > Chordata > Mammalia > Carnivora > Felidae > Puma > Puma concolor. The sequence goes on along the minus strand of NC_141669.1, from coordinate 3,879,140 downwards.
GAATTTCTTTCACTGGACCAGTATCGCAGGATGACGGTTTCAACTCCCAGAGAAGAGAAAGACAACCTGTGCCTTTTGTCCTTCTCTTTTTCAAAAAATAAAAATAAAACAACATTAAAACAAGTAAATCCTCCTGACTGCTATCCGCATGCATATTTAAATCACTTCCCTTTAATTAACATTAAAAAGAAACATCTCTGCCCAAAAGGGTGGTCATGATCTTTTTCTCGCTAAAGGATAATCATTCTACAAATAATTTGCCCTGTGACTGTAGTCATTCATAACATACATAATATTTGCAAAGCACAGTTTAAATACACTGCCTTTTATTAGCATTATTATTATTATTTTAAGAAAAGGGATGCATATCAGAGTGTAAGGACTGGAAGATTATTTCCACAGTTTAAAGAATTAATAAGAGAATGCTGGTTTAAGGTCTTCAAGTTGGAAATCTCACCAAAAAGCCATCATCAAAGTCTGTGAACTAGTTATAAACAGCAGGATACCACTGGCTAGGCTGCAGATTTTAGCGCCCACCCCCCACCCCCATGTTACCATTTTAAGACATTCTGTCAATGCTTAGTTAAAAATAAGACTTACTTAAGAGACCAAAAAAAAAAAAAATGCAATTAAAGTTTTATTGAAGACTATCCAGTGGCAAGAATACCTGTGTATTATATTATGTTTTCGACATTCAAGAAAGGATTCATCAAGGATCTTCACAATGCATTCAGCAAAACAGCCTTAAATATTGTTAAAAGCGCATTCAAGCGCCTGTCCTGAGCTCTAACAGGTTTTCAATTTAGATCGCTGACCATCTATTTTTTTTTTCCTTTTTCCTATCAAGAACTTCGCCACATAAGCTTCTTTTATTCTTTTTTTATTCTATGAAGACTATTTGTTGCCATTCTGAGGCCAATGATGTTACTAATTTCCTTAGCTTAGAGTTTCTACCTCACCACCACCACCAAAAAAAAAAAAAAAAAAAAAAGTCCAAGATTCATCCAGGATCAAAACGTAAAACACACGCCAAGTTTTCAGGTTTTCAAAATACATAGACTCCGTCTTAGAAATGGGTTTGGTTTGCGTTTTCCACAAGTCTCGCAGCTGCAGCGGGGGCCGCCACGTAAAACCACCAGCACAGAATTGTCACTTGTAAACCGCTGGTTCGAGGATTCGTGGCGAGAGTCAACGTCCGGCCCGCGACTGCATCGGTCTATCATTTTGAAAGGTTCAAGAAAAAAAAAAAAAGGTAGCCAACTCCAGAAATCCAGTTCTGTACGGAGAACCCTGCGAACCCCTAGCCCTCTCGCGTCCCCAGGGTCCTACCCGAATCCGATGGTTCATCGAGAAGGGGAACCACACAACTCCGTCCCTCGGTAGCCAAAGCTCGCGGGCTTCGCGTCCCAGGGGTGGGGGCCGGGGGGAGGCCGCGGCTTGGGGCTGGGGGGGGGGCACAGGCCCCCCCCCCCGGAAGTGGGGGAGGGGAGGCAGGGAGGGTGCGGGGCCCCTCGGCCTAGCATCGCCGGCAGCGTGCGACGCCCCGTTCGGTCTCGCCAAATCTGGGTAAAAATGGAGGCCGAACCCTGGTAAACCGTGTCAGTAGGTTAGAAAGGAGTAGTGGTGATTCTGCGCTGAGTTTCAATTAGCCGCCGAAACCGCCCCCGCGGCGGGCGCCCGGGCGCGGGGGTGGGGCTGGCCGGCCTCCCCCCTGCCCCCCGGCCCCGCGCGGCCTCCCCCTGCCCCTCCCCCGGCGCGGCCCCCCGGGAAAAGAGGGGCGGAAGGCACGGGGGGGGGGGCGGGCCCAGGCGAAGCGGAGCCCAGAGAAAGGGGGAGGGGAGGGGAGGGCCGCGCGAAGGGCCCGCGGCGAGCAGGGCGCGGAGCCCCAGGAGGAAACGGGGGAAGGAGAACACCCCCGAAGCCGGGGCGCCTTCCCGGAGGCAAGTTCCGGGGCGGCCCGGGAGCCGGCGCGCGCGCGCGAGGGCGCGGGTACGCGGGTGCGGCGGCGCCTCTCCCGGTTCGCTCCCCCCACCCCTACCCCGCCCCGCGGGCCTCGGGGCACCGGCGTCCCCACGCGCCTCCGGGGCCCGACCCCCGCGGGCTGCGCCCTCGGTGCCCCCGCCGACACCCCGGTGGCCGCGGCTCGGGTGGCGGTGCCAGGGTCCCCCCCCCCGCCGCCCCGCCGCTCTCCCGCCCGCGCGGAGCGGCCGGGAAGAGACCGACACCGACAAGCCCTTCCGGCCCCAGGCGCCGCTCGGGGTCGGGAACGGCGGCCTCGCTCCCCACAGCATCTACCTCTGCGCACACGCGGAGATGCAGCGTTAGGGGAGGGGAAAAAAAAAAAAAAAAAAAGAGAGAGAAAGAAAAATTCAAAACTGGAAACGGCCGTCCCCACCCTCCAAAGGAGATCGGCGGGGAGCAGAGCGCCCCGAGGGCGGCGGTCACCGCAACGCGCAGCCGGGACGCAGCCCGGGCGCAGAGAACGCGCACCCCCAGCGAGCGCAGGACACCGACGGCGCGCGCGGGCCCCGGGTCCTCGCCCAGGCCGCCCCGCCCCGCCCCGGCCGGGCTGGGTAGGGGGGAGGGGGGGAGAGTGGGAGTGGAGGCGGAGGTGAGAAAGGAAACGGACGGGGCGGGGGGCGGGAAGGGAAGGCAGAGGGAAAGAATCCTCCTCCCAGGATTTCAATCACCAGCCACCGAAGGCAGAGGAAAAAGAAACCGGCCTGCGGAGTGAGCCCTTTCCAGCCTAATCCCACTCCCATCCGCCGCACAACAGCCTCGTCACTGAATGCGCTGCGACAACATGGGCCTCCAGTTGGACTTCTATAGAGACTATTGGAGATGCGAGTTTCTATCAGTTCCAGCTGATTTATTAAAATTGTCAAGATACAGACTTCCAGCACAAAAAAAAAAACAACAAAAAAAAAAAAACAGGGAACGATGTCGACAGTGCATTGAGCCTGCTTTGCCACCATTTGCTACAAAATATGCAGATGGTCTGTACTTTATTTAGATTATATTGCACAAAATGAGAAACTTTTTAAACTATGTGCCTTTTTTTTTCTTTTTTTTTTGCTAAAAATCGAGAATCCAGTTTCAAACCTTCCATCTGGGGCCCCATCCACATATCACAGCGTATGAGATACATAAAGTCCTACTATAGTACAGTACATATACAATCTTTAGACTAAGATAACAGCTCTGAGGTCTATATCACCATTTTCAATAAATCTTTACCTACAAATATTGAACAAATCTCTACTATAGCTGTACAAAAAAAAGTTTGCTTTTTTTTTTTTTTTTAAAACCACAAGGCCTTTAGATGCAAGGATTATTTTAAAATTTTAATCCTTTTAAAACCAGGACATAACGTACCAACATACTTGCATGCTAAAAAACAGAGGAAAAAAAGAAATCAAAAGGGAAGAAGTGCCTGAAAGTCTTACTGAAAAAACACAGCAAGAATGTTCCCTTTTCACTGTACAAAAATACGCCTGAAAATATATTAATTTTTAAAAAAGACTGAGGTCTGTTATGTATCAAAAATGTTTCAATACCTTTTGTACTGAGGTCTAGGCTGTCTGGTATTCAATCAAGGAGGTATAAGGGAACAAGTTACAAAAAAAAAGTTGGCAAGTAGAAATCACATTTGTAAAACCATAAACAATTTGATCTGAAAAGTAAACTCTGATCTTAAGTCAGTTCACAGTTTTTTTTTTTTTTTGTAAGCGTTTGTACAGTCTGCATTTTTTCAAGCTCCCTGCAGTTTTGTTAAGAATCGGATGCATAGAAGACATCAGTTTTCTCCCTCCAAAAAAATAAAATAAAATAAAAAAGTTGCAATGGTCCCTTTTTTGTTTTTGTGTTTGTTTCTCTTTTTTTTTTAAAAAAAAATCATCAGTTCTTTAAGATCTCTTACGAAAAAAAAAAATCTCCAACCAACTCCCTAGCGTAACGGTTGTGCTGCCGAAAAGTCCTCTGCAGACGTCTTCCAGACTTCAAAGACCGACAAGCTTCAAACAGCGCCTTCCGGAGCGGGTCCTCCCTCCCCTCCCCCGCCCTGTCCCCTCCGCCTTTGTTGCAATCACGAATTTCAAGAAAAAGAAATAGTAATTACAAAACCACATTTGGGGGTGGGGGTGGAAATCACAACTCCGGACTAGGTATGCAACTACCTTGAGACACGATAAAGGAAGGGAGGGGAGCAAAAACAAAAACAAACAAACAACCCCCCCCCAAAACAAACAAAAAAAAAGGGACAGGAAAAACGGTTTAAAAACTAGTCATTTCACTTTAACTCCACCAAAATTTTCATCATCTTTTCCAATTTCTTTGTGTCACGACATCATATCGAGATCAGCATCTCATGTCTCCCCTCCACCCTACCGCCACCACCGCCACCACCGCCACCATCATCATCATCATCATCATCATCATCATCATCATCACCGCCACGACCACCACGACTTCCTCCCGAGGAACCCTGCTCAGCACCCGCGGAGAGAAAGAGCGAGAAGCGGGGCGCCCCTCTCAATACGTGAACACCAGGTCGGAGAAGTTCGCCTCCAGCCAGTCCCCCGCGATCATCTCGCTCAGCTCGGGCGTGCAGTAGTCGGGGAACTCGAAGTGGGAGCCCAGGCTGCCCTCGCTGAACGAATCCAAATCCTTATCCACCAGAGACAGGGACAGGTTCCCGGCCGCCGCGCCGCCCCCCAGCTGCTGCTCGCTGGCGCTGTGCGCGCTCTGGGAGAAATTCAAGCTCAGGTCGAACATCAGGTCGTCGGCGTCCTCGCCGCCGCTGCCGCTGCCGCTGCCGCCGCTGCTGGACGAGGAGGACGAGGACGTGGAGACGGAGCGCGAGGACGCAGGCGACAGCGCGGGCTGCGCGAGCGGCGGCGGGTGTTGCTTGGTGATGTTCTTGAAACTGTAGTAGAGGCGGCTGCCGCCCCCCGCGCCCGAGGCCGCGCCGGCCCGCACCTCGTCGTACAGGCTCGCGCCCTCGGGGGACTCGGCCGAGCTGCTCAGCGTGGGGCTGGCGGGCACTTTGGCGACGTTGTAGCGTCTCAGCAGCTGCGGCGGCTGCTGGCCCGGCGGCTGCAGGAGCTGCTGGTGCGGCGGATCGTCGTCGTCCTCGTCCGCCTCCTGCTTGATCCGCAGCTGCAGCTCGTCGTCGTCCTCGTCGTCCTCGTCGTCCTCGTCCAGGAACACACACTTGACGGTCTTGCCCGCGCCCCCGCCGCCGCCGCCGCCGCCCGCGCCCGCGCCGCTCACGCGCAGGCTGCCGAGCACGTAGTCGTCGCCCGCGCCGCCCAGGTCCCCGGGCTGCGCCGCCTTGGCCGCCCCGGCCTTGGCGCCGCCGGCCGCGGGGGCCGCGGGGGCCTTGAGCTTGCCGCATTTCTTGCTAGAGCCCTTGGAGGTCTTGGCGCCGCCCGCGCCGCCGCCCGCGCCCCCGCCGCCGCCGCCGCCGCCGCCGCCCGCGCCGCCGCCGCCGCCGCCGCCCCCGCCGCCGCCGCCGCTCTTCTCGGGGCTCTGGCTGGCGCTGGGCTTGGCCGAGGGGTCCATTTTGGGCTTTTTCCGGGGCCGGTACTTGTAGTCGGGGTAGTCGGCCATGTGCTTGAGCCGCAGCCGCTCCGCCTCCCGGATGAACGGGATCTTCTCGCTGTCCTTCAGCATTTTCCACCGCTTGCCCAGCCGCTTGGAGATCTCGGCGTTGTGCATGTCCGGGGACTGCTCCATGATCTTCCTGCGCTCGATCTTGGACCACACCATGAACGCGTTCATCGGCCGCTTGATGTGGCCCGACGCCGTCTTGCACCAGTCCGGGTCGCTCTCGTCCAGGGCCACCGGGCTGCAAGCCATGAATTCGCCCTCCTCCGTGTCCAGCGCCTCCCGGGGCAGGTTGCTCTCCGCTTCCAAGCTCTCCGCCTGCTGCACCATGATCCGCCGCGGGGCTGGGCGCTCCAACCCGGGCCGCTCGGTCTCGTGCGGAGGTCCCCCTCCCCCTCTCGCCCCTCCACCTTCCCGGGCAAGTTGCAAAGTCCTCGGTACCCCGCGTCCGCGGCTCCCCCCCTCCCCCCCGCCCCCCCTTCCAGGCTGCACACAGCGGCTGCGGCGGCTGCGGCGGCGACGGCCGCCCGAGCGCGGGAAGCTGCGGCCGCGACGGGAGAGGCGGCGGCGGTCGAGGCAGCCCGGGACCCCCTCTCTCCGGCTCGTGGCTCCCGCCGCAAGCGCCGGACCCCGAGCACTCCCAGGCGCGCGCGCTCCTTCTGCAAAAAGTTGAGGGCTCTCTCCCAACTAGTTATCAGGGCGTCATATGGGTGACATCACTCTGCGGGCCAGCCAATGGCTGCTGCCCGGCTCCGCCCCTCTCCCTTTATTAACTCCTCGGCCACGCCCCCCCGCCCCCCCCCCCCCCCCCGCTCGTCCGCCCTCGGGGCTGCTTTGCAAAGATGGGGGGTGGGGGAGCAGGAGGAGGGGGGGAGGCACGTCTGGAAATATGTTATTTAAAAAAAAAAAAAAATCCGCGTGTGTGCACAGATGCGCCGCTTCCCGGGATGCGCGGGAGCCGCGCGCTGCACCGCGGCGAACCGGACTAGTCCGGGCCGGGCCGGGCGCCCCTTTGTGCAGGGTCCCCGGGAGGCCGGTCCGAGCGAGCCGACCGGGCGCGCTCGCCCTCCCGGGGCACACGCTCGGGCACGCGCGCAGCCGGAGCGGGCGGGTGCCGCCCGGCGCGCCCCCGGGTGGCTGCCGCTGCCTCCCGGAGCCGCGCGCGCCCGAGCCCGCCGGGGGAGCCCGCCGCGCCCCGGCCGACGGCAGGTGGCGCTTTAACACAACACCTCCCGGGCACGTGGGCTCTCTCTCTCTCTCTCTCTCTCTCTCTCTCTCTCTCTCTCTCCCTCTCTCCCCCCTTTTCCCTTTCTCCCTGTTTTTCTAAGGCAAAGAAATCCATATAAAGCCCGAGAGGCTGCATTCTCCCTTCCCCCCGTCTGCATTTTCGGTGCTTTGTCCCTTTTCTCCCCGTGTTTTCCCTGCCTCGGCGGCGACCGGAGACGCAGCGGGACCGTTTGGCCGCGCCCGGCCCGCGTGCGTCCCGCCCCAGGCGGAGGCCGGAGTAACGGTCTGCGGGGTTGGGCTGGGGCGGGGGCCCGGTCCTCGCGTTCCATCTGGCCACTCCCGAGGCTGGTTCTGAACCCGGTTCCCGGGACCCGCGAGCTTCGGCACGGCCCCGCCCCCCGGGCTCTCCAGCCCGCCCTGTCCCCTCCCCCCGCTCCCCACTCCTTCCCGTTCCCCCTCTTCCTCTTTGTCCCCTCCCCCTCTCTCGGTCACCAGCGCCCTCCGGAGCAGCCTCGTCCTGAACGTCTAGCGAGGAGCCAGCACGCCTTGCGGGGCCTCGGCTGTTTTAGTTAGCGACACGGACCGAGGAGAAAAGTAGGTGCACCCCAACTTCCGAGTCCAAATAGGTCCCGTGTCTGTGCCCAGGTGGGGCGCACTGCTCCTAGGACTGCGAGCGTAGCTGGAGAACAGGCTGGCTTATGTAAAGCGGCCCCATGGCCCGTCGGTCCCGCTGTGCTACTTGGAAACCCGTTTCTCTTTGTGTTTCTTTATTTAGTCGCTGTTACCCATCTGTGGATATTCTGCGGGGAGATTGAAAGAAAACCTGCTTCCTATTCATTGCCTGTCGTCATCGCTGCCTTCACACCCTCCAGCGCTGGCGAGCCGGCAACTTTGAGTAATTCCCCGAGATACTGCCCAGAGTATTTCGCGAGACAAGTCAGCCTCTTAGGACTCGCACAGTGACCCCAACCCGCTGCTCCCTTTCGGGTTCCTTTCCTGCAAACGACACTGCATGGCTTGCACATTGCAGTTTCCCATGTCTTTAGTCACAGAAAATGGTACCATGTTTTCACATTTTTCACAGACCATGGCGCGCGCGGTTGTGTGTGTGTGTGTGTGTGTGTGTGTGTGTGTGTGCGCGCGCGCGCGCCACCATTGCAGTACCCTCCCCCACGTTATTCATCGTAAAGAAAAACACTGCGTCCAATCCTTGTGATATTCAAGCCAATCCTGTGGGCAATCTATGCTCTCCAGCCATCGGAACCAGAGGAATTTACAGTCATCCATACAGGGTGACCGCAAGTCTGGAGATGTATAAAACCGAAGGCAGTGTGTGAAAATCCGTATTCACTCCCACAAGGCAAGCCCTGCCTCGTGTTCCTGTCTCTGCGTGCACACTTCCCAGCCATTTCAGCTCCTGGGAACACGGCCGGAGGGTGGGTGGATGGACTGGTGAATCCTCACAGCTCCCCCCCACCCCACCCAACACATGATAAATCCATACTCCAGCCAGAAGCCTCGAAATAATTTAGCCCAGTTGCATTATTTTCGTGCAAACCATGAGGGCATCTAGCATTTCAGACTCTGAGAGAGAATGCCTTTGCGAATCTTAAGCAAATTCGGTGTTTATTTGCCTTTTTCACTTGACAGCAAACATCATGTTTAGCTTCAGAATGAGAATTAGATTAAGTGCAATCAGGCTGGAAAATAATGGATTTATTCTGGGAGTGCTATGATCTTCTCAGAGGAAATATAAGTTAATATTTAGTCTTTCAGATAAGAAACATAATTTCTGTTCTGAGAAAGATGGGTCACCCTTGGAGAAGAGAAAACCAGTGACAGGGATTGTTTATTAGTGCGAGCCCGGGCAGCAGGGACCATGAGAGGGAAGTGCTGTGACTTGATGGGTCTTTCCATAAACACACAGTAGAGGTTGGCGGAGCAAAAGCAGGGCATGGAGACTTCCACGGGAATGGACTGGAGCTAATTCCCCCCTCTGTCTTCTATAGAAAGGTCCCAATTTTCAAAAAGGATTACCTAGATTGCTATTTTGTAACACGATCTACCCACCTCCTTAATGTTAGTGAATTTAGTGAGGATTTGAAGGGAGAAAAGAAAAACTAAATAACTCATGTATACTTTTTCTTTCTTTTCTTTTTTCTTTTCTTTTTTTTCTTTTCTTCTCTTTTCTTCCCTTTCCTTTTCTTTTCCTTTCTTTCCTTTCTCTTCTTTTTTTTTTTTTCCACCCTCTCTATGGGAAGGTTTTAAAATATGCCTAACATTAAAAGAAAAGAAATGGGAACATGCCTGAGACCTGAATGCTTCTCACAGGAACAGTATTTACTCGTAAAAAAACGGATGCTTGCAGCATCAGCATCAACCAACTAGTTAAAGGAACTTGAGGCTAACAAATGGAAAATGCAGTCCTCTGTAATGATACACTTCCTGAAAGTTTAGCTTAGTAAAATGGAAATTTGTCTGCTATATTTAAAACTGGTGAATGCATACCGGGATTAGACCTCTGAATCATCTTTTCATAGCCAATATACATTTCATGTGTGTGTATATCTATGGACGTCTCTGCATAGATATAGCACGTTTTCCTGCTAATATTAAACATTGTGGGGTATATAATTAACGCTCAGAGTCTTAAGATGTACATTCTATTATAGCCACAAATGACTATTTTTATCATTATTATTATTATTTTTTTACAAATGTATCTTTAGAAAGAAGACCTTTCATTTATAAGAACTATTATGTAAGGGGTAAGCTATTATACGAAATCGCTCAAAATCATGATAACACATTTAGAATACATGCAAAGTGTTCCTACTCCCTCTGAACAAGAAACATTTTGCTAAGCAAATAATACACTAAAAACATCACTGAGTAAATATTTGACCCGTTAAATTGAACATACCCGTTTCACAAGAGCTCTGACTACGTGCATTATCTCCATCGCTGAAATGATACCCTGCAGGACAATTCTTTCCATCTCCTCTCTCCTGACCCACTCTCCTGAAACGGGCTTCTCCCCTCACTGTTCTGCTAGCTCTTGGCATCTCTGCCTCAGACCTGAATCCTGAGTTTGATCCCTGTATCCTCTGTCTACCTGGAACCCCCCTTGTACGTATCCTCAGACCTGGTGACGGGTGTCAGTTGAACTCCCAGACTCTCCAGACCCTGTTTTTTTCTCATGGTGCTTTAGGGCCTTGGCATTTTAGCCTATCCATCTAGAACTTGCTTTTCACCTGATCTTTGCATTATCGATCTCCTGCATTGCATTTAGCCCCAGGTGCAATGCTGGAGGTGGGGGTGGGGGTGGGGGTGGGGGTGGGGGTGGGGTGTGCTTCCAGGCACCTGCTGCCCCTTCCCTCCACACATAGGCTGCCAGTGACTGTCACTTCATGTTTGGTACATCAGGACATACTTTAGTTGCTACAATAATCTGTTGATATTCTCACTCGTGTATTCTCTGAATCACCCAGCCAGAGAGTACGCTTCATTAAAACACTAGCAGAAGGACATAGGGCAGGGACTCTGAACCTTATTTATAAAACGTAATTTTACATCATGACCAGCACACAAGCTGTATGTATACAAAGCAGGAACCAAAGTGTCACAAATGAGTATCTCTCCTTATCCAGTGTAATACAGGCTACTTCCTTTTCCATTTCTTTAAACAATGTTGGTTAAAATCCACTGAGTTCACCTATTAATGAAACACTGTTGAAGTTTGAGTGACGGTGGCTTGGGTGTTCTAAGACTCTGGAATATTCTGCCTTGGATTGAAAATTCCAGTTCCAGTGTCCTTCTTTCCCTTTTCCTTTCCTTTTTGTCCCTCCCTCCCTTCCTTCCTTCCTTCTTTCCTTCCTTCCTTCCTTCCTTCCTTCCTTCCTTCCTTCCTTCCTCCCTCCCTTCTTTCCTTCCTCCTTCCTCTTCCTTCCTTCCTTCCTTCCTTCCTTCCTTCCTTCCTTCCTTCCTTCCTTCCTTCCTTCTTTCCTTCCCTCTCTCCCTTCCTTCCTTCCTGTAATTATTTTAGTGGATCTCATCATGTAGCCCTTGATTCTTAATAATAACAAAAGAATTATACAAACCTACTGCCTCCAAACTTCATGTTTTTTCTTTTTATATTATTTGTATGAGCTACGTATTTTCTTTTAAATGGGCTTTTTTAAAGTAGTTTTAGGTCCACTGCAAAATTGAGTGAAAAGTACAGAAAATCCTCATATATGCCTGTCCCTCACACATGCACAGCCTCCCCCACTGTGGACACACCCTATGAGAGCTGTGCGTGGTTAACGTTTGTGAACCTACACGGACTCATCACAATCGCCCAGAGCCCGCAGTTGACATTAGGGCTCACTCTTGGTGGTGCACACTCTATAGGTTTCGATAAATGGATGATGACACGATATGTCCATCACGATGGAATCGCGCAGAATAGTTGCACTGCTCTAAATGCCATTTGCGTCTGGGGTCTGGCAACCACTAATCCTCTTACTCTCTCTGCAGTTTCTTTCTTCTTGGTCTTTTCCAGAATGTCTTATAGCTTGAATCCTGCAGCATGTAGCCTTTTTACATTGGCTTCTTCCACTTAGAAAGAAGTATTTAAGGTTCCTCCCGGGCTTTTCATGGTTGGACAGCTCGTGTGTGTGTGTGTGTGTGTGTGTGTGTGTGTGTGCTGAGTAGTATTCCATTGTCTGGATGGACCACAGTGTATCCACTCACCTGGTTGCTTCTAAGTTTTGGCAATTGTGAGTAAAGCTGCTCTAAACATCCATACGGAGTGTTTGTGTGGACCTAAGTTTCCAAATCCTTGGGTGAATACCAATGAGCTGGATCCTGTGGCCAAAGCATATTTAACTTTGTGAGCAACCATCGAACTGTCTTCCCGAGTGGCCACCCCGCTTCCCATTCCAGTAGGGGTGCGGGCAGCATCCACCTTCTCACCGTCATCCCCAAGTGCTGAGAAGAACACCAGCGCCTGGGGGGAGGCCCACAGATGTTGCTGTTGTGGTGGTTCGAACCTCTGTCCGTCCAGTGCCTCCAGCAGTCCCTGGCAGGCAGTAGCCGCTCGCCAAATGTCCAGTGAATTTTCCTATTTGTTCACGCACCCCAGGGAGCTCGGCCAGTTCTCCCACCCAAGTGACCCCGGATTTCACTCGCTCCTGCTGGTTTCCGTGTGCATTTCGGCTGTCCTCAAGACTCTCAGAATTTCAGCCCCAGACACCGAGCCGGTCTCCCAGTTACCACGCTGCAACTAGACCCTCCTCCAACATGCGGCCGGGCCCATAGGGCTCCCCAAGTTCATGTCCAATGGAGCGCCTCGCCCTCGAACAAAATCCACTCCCCTTTGCAATGCAGGCAAAGCAGGGTTCTTTTCTTTCGGCCTCTCTAGCTTTATCTCTATTGCAATCAGCAAAACCGCAAAGGAGCATTAGGGCAGCGCAACACAGAGCAGTGGCTTTCAAACTTATTCTGACCGTGACCTGCCACACGAAACACATCTTTGCATCGTGACCCCGGGCACATTCACACTACACACAAATGAAACTGCAGCCGTGCCCGGGAGAGACGCTTGTGGTTCCAGATAAAGCTGTTTCCCGGGCTCACGCTGGTCCTAGTGACTAGGCATTTGTTAGAACTCGATGGCTTCTGCAATTTAAACAAAACTTATTTTCATTAAACTTACATGAATCAACTTCAGTCTCCACCTGTTTGTTTGTTTGTCTGTTGATGAGAAACTGCTCTAGGAAAACATTTTACTGGACACCTGGGGATTAAAAAAAAACCCTTATTTATAAAAAAGGTAAGTAATTGTTTCCTAAAAACTCAGGTCTGCCCTCCTCCCAGGCTGCCCTCCGAGCTTGCACACGGTGCTGCCTGCTTCTGCACCTGCTGTATTTTCCTGCAGCCGCCCCGTCTCGTGCCCCGGGGGATGGGCAGCCAGCGAGGTGGGCTGGCGACAGGACTCCTGTGTGTTACGCGAACCCTTCACCCCCCGAACCAAAGAGACACTCCAAAGACGCTGTGTGCCCGTCCTCAGGTGGCCGTGTGCAGGGAGGGGGAGGGGGGGGGAGAAGACACCCGTCCATCCACCTCGGGACGGAGGAGGCCCCTCCCTCGGAGGCTCTGCTCCTTTTCCAGCAGTGCCTCTGTGTCACCGTCACCACTCAGGAAGAGGACGTGTGTAGTTGTGAGTGTGTGTGTCTGCAGGTTTACAGGAGTCTGAAATAAAAAGGCGTGGATCGCCAAGTTTGGGAGTACATCAGATCTGATTTCTTTCCACATGGCTACCGTCCCGATGAATGGATCTTCATCTGCTCTTAGAGAAACCATCCCCGCCCAGAGCGACGGATGGGTCGTTAGTTTCGGGGATGTCCCCCCAGGCCGGGCGCCGAGGAGCTAGTGACTATCTCGCCAGGGAGCGGCCTGTAGATCTCTGGGACGTGGTGGATGCAACTTCAGGAGGCAGGTGCCTACGGACGGACCTGGCCGAGAAGGTGATCGCTGGTGACGCCTGATGAGGTGCCCTCTTCCGTTGGGTGGAAGGAGGCCAGGTCCCAGCAATGCCTCTTGCACAGTGGCCTCTGCTGTGTCTCCACCTCCCCACCTGAGCCCTGGAGAAGCGCGTCTTTCCTTATCCAATTCCTGAACTTGGGTAGCTTCTCTTGTTTTCTTCTCCAGCCCTTGTTGAACCAACCTCCCCTCATCCTCTGTCTCTGTCTCGCTCCCTCCCACTCTCTCTCAACCTGTCTCTCTCTTCCTCTCTCTCCCCTGCTCCCCCTTTCTCTTTCTCCTTCTCTCTGCTTGTCTCTGCTGCATCTTTTTGATGTTCAAGGCAGTTAAGATCTTTTTTCTCCCCCCTCGTCTTTTGCCACGAAACAGCGTTATTAGTTGCGTTATCCCTGTAGCGTAGGCAGAGCTGTGTGGAGCACAGTCATTAAATTCTAGATAATCAAAGCACGGATAAGAAATAGAGTGAGCGAAAGCAAACCTGTAGAGAGGCATGGGCTTTGCACCTTTCCCTGGAGGGGGCACTCACTGATCCTGCCCATCTCTGCTTCCTGTTACACTAGCTGTCGGTTGGTGTGCGAACGTACAACCATGGACGGGGGGGGGGGGGGAGAAGAGAGGAGCGGCTGGTAGGAGGATCCCTGTGTTTGCTCAGCTTGGAGAGACCCCTGCGCAGAGGGCTGCGTGCGGGCGCCACACTCTGGGCCGGGAAAACCCAGACTCTCCCCCTCCTGCTACACCATGAATCACCCATCTGACTTCAGACCAATGGATAACCATTTTGGCTGCCATATTCCTCTTCTGTGTGTGAGTATTTCAGGCCAAGTGGCTTCCAAGGTCACGTGGATGTTTCACAGCTTTATAGTGTTTATGTGACCAAACACATCATTTCTGCAGAAATTCTACACTAGGGGATGTTAGTTTCGTTGCATTCTCTTAAGTGAGAGAGAGAGACAGAGAGTGAGCAGGGGAGGGGCAGAGACAGAGGGAGACCCAGAATCCGAAGCAGGCTCCAGGCTCCGAGCTGTGAGCACAGAACCCGACGCGGGGCTCGAACTCCCAGATCGTGAGATCACGACCTGAGCCGAAGCCAGATGCTCAACCGACTGGGCCACCCGGGTGCCCAAGTTTCTTCTTTTTTAAATATGACCATTTAACTGGATGATTGTTCTCGCTCCATTTAAAAGTAGTGCATTTTCGTTGTCGAAACGTGGACCGTACAGGCAGCAAATAAAGAGGTCAGAGTTCCCCACATATGCCCACGGTGACATTTTGCGGCCTCTTTTTCAGTCTCGATAACATTCTCTCAACGCACTGCAGTGTCAGCGTCGTAAAGGCTCTGAGCACAGTCTGTCGGCTACAACTTCACCCCCTTCTCTTGGGTGGGGGCACCTGTTCCAGGGATCCCTGAAGCACCTTCTCAGCTGCTGTTTCCCGTCACAAATGCCCATTCTGCTCAGGAGGAAGCACCCTTTCCAGCCCTCTTTCTCCGTGTCCTTCCAATTCTTGGAAACTTCTGGAACTTCTGCTCAAACAGATTCTGGCCCGCTCACTCTGCTGGGCAGACATGCCTGGCCCTCACCTCTCCAGTTCCCACATGCCTCAGCCCCTGCTGAGCTCCCACCCCTGCTGGGACCCCACAGCTCAGGGCTGGAACCCTTTGTTCCCAGACAAGGTGAAGTCCAGCGAGGGGCGGATAAAGGTCCTGCCCAGCAGGCCCAAGAGCAAAGAGTATCAAGCTAAAGGAGATTGGCGTCAGCCTTAAAACTGAATGGAATTGTCCCTGCTAGGGTTCCAACCATGACCCCTTTCCCCCTTCCGGTGTCTCCTCTTTGGAGCGTGGGAACCTCTGTCCTTGCCTGTCCCACCATCGTACTTTGGGAGAAGGTGACCTGTCTGGTGTCACGGGTTCACAGATGGTGAGAAACTCACCTCGAGTGTCACCCATAACTGAACTAGATGACATCTAGACAGGGCTGAGGATTGACAGATGACGCCGGGGCCGGCTAAGACTGTGGGGATGTTGGGACGGGGCACGTGAGTTTTGCATGTGGAAGGACATGGATTTTTAGGAGCCAAGGAAGGGACTGCTGAAGGCTGAATTGCGTTGGCCCCAAATTCACACATGGGAGTCCTAATCTGTAGTACATCCGGATGAGACTGTACTTGGAGACGGGGCCTTTGAGAAGGTGGCTGGTCATTCGGGGGGCTCTAATCCACTAGGGCTGACGTGACACCTTTTAAGAAAGAGGAATTTGGACACAGAGACAGACACACACGCCCTGTTGTCTAAGTCAGTGACACATCAGCCCCAGGAAATTGAGAGAGGGGACAAGAGCCATAGAGCTGGCCTCTCTTACATAGTCTTTCTGAAGAATGTCCCCCATTAGTTGATTTCTAGACTTTGATGGGCACTTGGGCAGCAGTGGGTTAGGGAAGGTCTAACTGCTCACCACGCAGCCAGACTTTCATTGCTCTGTCTGATGGTCACGGCTTGGACGTGCACGGCCACATCAATCCCTTTTTAGCTTTGGGGTCTCGGCAAAGCTGTGAGAACCAGAAAAGGACGATTTAACTTTTCATTCAAGCCAAAGGGCATCCCTTCATCAATGTAAGTTAGTTTGGAGCTGGAAACCAAGTTGTCAAGGTGATGATCTCTCGCCCTCCGCCCCCCAGCCCGAGCGCTATCGGAAGGGAAATCCCGTGGAGGGACAGCACTCTGGGTGTGCGTGGACACACGGTTTTTAACCATGTTTCCTGACCACGCTGCGCACGGTGGGCAGAACTGTTGAGGCGTCGGTGCGCCCCCTCTGGCACTTGGAGATGACACTAGAGCAGCCCTTTTTGCATGCACCCCCACCCCCGATTTCCCGGATCCCCCTGCCCAGTGACAGTGAGTTCTGGAAAGCAGGATGAGTCTGCTTGTTTCGCCGCATGCAGGCCGGCCTCTGGGAGATTCTTGGGGGCCCGAGTCTATGAGAAAGGAAGTTCTTCTGGGTTATTTATAAAGACTTGTTTCAGCGCTAGCCCTCTGCGATACAATGAAGTTCCTCTAGCCGGTGTCCCTGGCGTATTTCGGAGGCAAGAACGGCTGACACGTGCAAGAAAATTAACGTGGATTTTAGCTTATGGGTGTCCCGCTTGTCGTGGCGCAGGCAGAATGAGAAACACAGTGTCAGGACCGAAAGAGAAGACTGTCCCCCTGGGCCGTGAGTTCTCCTAAAGGCGGAGGGTGTCCATCTTTCACTGCATATTCCTTCAAGTCAACAAGGAACCATGGCACCTAGTAGGGCGTAGACGTGCAAATGAACGAGCAAATGAACAAATAAGCAACAAGACCAGAAGTCAAGGTCACTCTGAGAGAGTGGCCAGAGACGGAAAAAGAAAATTCAAGAGCAAGAAAGAGGACACACGGTCCCCCTTGGCCAGCTCATTGCTCCGTTTCTGCCTCCTGCGGTGACCTCGCTCCCAGCCACGCAGTTTGCTGCTTTCAATATCTTACCCATATTTTAGGGAGTTCGCTCTTACCGTTATTTTCTTTTTTTCTCTTGCATGAGTCTATAGGGATTGTCCTGGAGCAAAAGGCAGTGCAGAACAGAGTGTATTGTGTTCAGATGCATTCTTTCTCCCTGTTCCTCCTGCATTTCCCCCCAAAAGAACTCCTCTGGCACTTTGCTTCTCGGTCCCTTTCTCCTTCACCAATGACACAAGATTCAGGGGGGCTCGAAATCTGTAAAGTTCTACACAAAACGTATCTGCTACCACACGCTCTTCTAAATCTGAGGGTTTCTTAGACCTCCAAAGTGGGTAAATTGAGGGCATCTCAAAGGAAGCATCCGTCATCATACGTAACAGGTGGGCATCCCCAAGGTGAGTCTATAAAGCGGTGGGTGAACGCAGTAGGGAAGTGTCCGTGTCCATCATCCTCCCCACGGCGTGCTCCAAGGATCCAGGGAACAAATCCACCCTTGAACTGATTCAGAGTGTAATTCTTATCTTCGAGAGGCCATAGTGATAATTTCACAGGTTTAAAATGGCTTCATATCCGCCCCCCAAGCTAGGTGCGTGTGTGTGTGTGTTTTTTTCCTTCCCTCAGACCTCTCTTTTTCTGGGAGCAATGACAAGTTCATCCGTGCATATTTAGCATTTTTTTTTTCCCCAGGACCTAACTCTGCCGTTCCTAATACTGGATGCCGTGCCTCTAGTTACCCTCTTGTAAGCAGAGAGCAAAGAGATCCGTCCATTTTCTGGGGGAATAATGACAGCATGAGTGAACTATTGGTGTGTGTGCTTTTGGTCCTAACAGCGAAGAATAGGATCTGAGGCACAAAAGGAAAGATATTTATAGTATTTCCTGGTCATGCGTTTACTTGCTCAGCTATCGCGGCTGTAGCTTGTGGATTGTGTTTGTGTTAATTCCAGCACGGCTATATAGCATCCTATTATGCCCTGTACGAAAATGATTAGCTGCTCTATATGACACATTCAAGTACTTGGGAGATATAAAAACTCCGACTCCACTGACATCAATCGCGTGTAAATTTGCTCCTATTTTCCAGAAGTGAAAGATGAGAATCAGGTGGCCGCCCCTCCCCCCCCACACGATCCGCCTGAAATCCAAAGACAATGTGCGGCATCCAGATCGCTTAGAGGGCGCGGCCACTGCTTTTCTGGGTGCGACACCAACATCCCCGACACACTCCGATGTATACTGAGTGTGCGCCGAGAGCACTTAGCACACACAATTCTGCATGAGGGGCTCTGGCTTTACGGCTTGGAATCTCGGCTCACTAAATTGGTCAACTTACCCTGTAAGAGCCACAGTTCTGTCTTTGGGAAAATGGCTGAGTAGGTCCCACCTATGTCCCCGAAGTTACCAGACGGTTGAGAAGTACTTTACGAAGCTCCTGTAGGATTGTACAAAAATGGGCCAAGGCGCTTTGGGAATCAAGGTGGAACACAGGAAAGAAGGCGTTTTAGCCGTCTCTTCCAGAGATGTGATGATTTTGCCTTCCTAAGGTAGGAAGTCTTTGCCTGAATGTTTTCCGGATAGAGGAGATGGAAAGGAGAGAAAGCAATATTTAGATCCAGCCTGCTAGGATTACTTAGAGCTTTCTCGATAGGTTAGGGACCAATTGCTGCAAAGTCGGGAGGTCTTTGTGAAGCTGGGGGCGGCAGGAACAATATTGACAAGGTCGAGCAGGCTGTAGTTCAATGGTAATGCGTGCTGCCTAGGCCATGCCAGCTTGGCTCTTCCTGGTTTTCGTGCTCTTTATAAAATTTTACAATTTCTGCTCTATTGGGAATTGACAGACCATAGGGGATCATCACTAAGTAATAAATACAGTAAATTATAGAACACCTCATTGAGGATTGATTCTGTTATTCAGGACCCGTGATATCTTCCACCTTCAACTAAACTTGGAGTCTGGAAAGAAACACTACGAGGCCAAACTTCAGACTACCCCCATCTCAGAAAAAGGTAATTCTCTCGTCTTCACCCAGACAGAAGCTGAGAGGGTCTTTTCACAAGTGACGATAGCAGAGAGCTCCATCGGGATATCTGATTTAACATTTTCTTTCTGTCCATCAAACTGAGCATGGCCACACCCAACTAAAGCTCATGACTTGAGATCAGATACTCAGTCGGCTCTTGGATGAACTGCTGTATGTTTACACCTGGGGAGCCCATAGCCGTGATGAGCCATGATGAAGTCACAATTTGTGCTTAAAAGACGTGGTCCCTACCAATTTTTTAATGCCATTAGGAGCCAATCTCGTTTGGGATGACTTCATCCTTGCTGATGACACGCTGATCAAAATGGGGGAGGTGGAATTTGCTCAAGAAACAGAATTTTCTGTTTTCAACGTTTATTTATTTTTGGGACAGAGAGAGACAGACAGAGCATGAACGGGGGAGGGGCAGAGAGAGAGGGAGACACAGAATCGGAAACAGGCTCCAGGCTCTGAGCCATCAGCCCAGAGCCCGACGCGGGGCTCGAACTCCCGGACCGCGAGATCGTGACCTGGCTGAAGTCGGACGCTTAAACGACTGTGCCACCCAGGCGCCCCCAGAATTTTCTGTTTATTTTAGCTACCGAGAGAACATTCCACAGCAAACAAGCAAAGAGAACAATTTTTCTCTTTAGTATATTACAAACAGATCGTCTCCCATCACTTCGTGTCTCCGTATTTTCTTTTAGGGGGTATCAATATCCTTCAGTCATTCATGTGTACATGTCTATATGTTTAAGAAGTATTTATTAAGCTCCAACTCTATCCCAACCACCAAGATCAGGTCATTAATGAAGAGTGCGCCTTCTACGGAAGCCGGGCGTGTCTTTGATGAGTACAGGTAACGTGCCTTGTGTTTGAGCGCTGGGGATACAGAGGGCAAGTAGAGATGCTTGTCCTCACAAAGCTCGTGATCCTGTGGAGAGGAACAGACGGAACAGACCCATGCAGGATTTAGTACCATGGGTTCCACGAGGAGATGGCTCATAGAAATAAATACTGTAAAGTCGTGTGCGAATAACTTCCTTCTAAGAATCACAGAATATCTTCCTCCGTGGCCAGCTCAGTTTGAAAGGGTTTATGCCCGGTGCACTCTCTCTCTTCTGGGAATATGGAGGTTGGTAAGGGGGGGCAGTCTGTTTGAGGGAACACAGACAACAATGCGTAATTCCAGGAGCTTTTTGTCCTTAACATCTCTCCTGACATTCTGCGTCCAAGGATCACCAAATGTGCACCAGGAGCGAAGCACCATTGTGGTCTTTTACTGGCGGTGGACCTTGGGAAGGTCACATAACTGCGTTGAGACTGTTTCCTTGTCCATACACAGAAGTGAAGAAATCTTCGTGCCCAGAGTCACTTACAGACGCACAGCGCTGTTATAAAGTAGGTGACATAGGAAATGCGGGGACTATGTGGTCCTTAATTCTCAAAGGACCTTTACTTATGCTAAACTATGTCCTTAGCATGCATATGTTTGTATGTTTTTTAAGTGGGCTTTACGAGAACTAAAATCTATGCTGGAAGGTGTGTGTGTGTGTGCATGTGCATGTGTGTGTGTGTGTAGCACGTGCAGACTTGATGTTGAGTACTTCTCTTTCTGGAAGTTTTCACAGAAACGTCCCAGTGGGACCCAGCAGCGTTGTCCAGAGACCCCCTGAGGCAGGACAGTGGAGAAGGCTGTGGGACTGAGGACAAGGACAGGAGTGCTGTTGTGTCACTCCAGTCACCGGACAGACAGTCCGGAACCATCACGTTCACCTTCCAACTTTTTTTTTTAACGCTTATTTTTGTTTTGAGAGAGAGAGAGAAAGAGAGAGGGAGGGAGGGAGACAGAGTGTGAGCAGGGGAGGGGCAGAGAGAGAGGGAGACACAGAATCCGAAACAGGCTCCAGGCTCCGAGCTGTCAGCACAGAGCCCGATGCGGGGCCCGAACCCACGAACTGTGAGATCATGAGCTGAGCCGAAGTCAGAGGCTTAACTGACTGAGCCACCCAGGCGCCCCTTAAAATATATATTTTTTAATTTTTTTAAATGTTCATTTATTTTTGAGAGAGACAGAGACAGAATGTGAGTGGGTTAGGGGCAGAGGGAGAGGGAGACACAGAATCCGAAGCAGGCTCCAGGCTCTGAGCTGTCAGCACAGAGCCTGTTGCGGGGCTCGAACTCACGAGCCATGAGATCACGACCTGAGCTGAAGTCAGACGCTTCACCGACTGAGCCACCCGGGCACCCCTCACCTTCCAACGTCTGTGCTACTTTTGTGGTGACGTCCATCTGTCCGTCCATCCACGGTCCTCACTCCGAGGGCACCACACACACACCTCCAGGTTCATCTTCAAATTCGCCACTCACTCTTCGCGGGGCTTTGACTGGCTCCCTAATCTAGATAAATTATGCAAAATGTCTTTTTCTGGCTTTTGAGGGTCTTTTTTCAATATGAGCATTGCTTTAAAGGCTTAGGCTTGTCAGCATATGGGTGTCCGTGTGACATTAAATCTCAGGCAGGTGTTTCCTGAGAACTGGCCACCTGCAGGTTCTCGGACGAGGGGAGGCCTGGCCTGTTGGCTTGGGGAGAATGACGGGGGAAGCTACTGAGCTTGAAACTCAAGTGGTATCTCCAGGGGGCATGCAACGTATATTTAATGTCTGGACAACTCTTGATGATAGAGACAGAGATAGAGATAGAGATATACAGCAAAACCTTGCACTGCGAGGAACTTGTCCTGAGAGCGTTCTGCAAGTCGAACAAACATTTCTAATAAATTTTAACTCGATAAACGAGCCGTGTCCTGCAACACGAGTAGTGCGTGACGTCGAATGTCACGAGATCACAACTGAGCCAAAGGATCTTGGAATTCGCTTTGATATACGAGTGCTTTGGATTACAAGCTGATTTTTGGAACCGATTATGCTCACAAACCAGGACTTTACTCCGTGTGCGTGTGTGCGTGCGTGCACACACATACACACACACACATAAATTTCGGTGTCATAATCCAGTGCCGGGTGAGAAGACGGTGAATTGCGCGCGATTCAACATGGCGGGTGCGTCCGTGTAGGTCTATAAGTCACCCACCACTGCGAGCTACGACTCAAGTATACATCCTCATGCTAATCCCACATGTCATTCTGGATGACTCATTTTGGAGTGAAGGGCTTTAGAAAATCACGGGAATTCCGGTGGCTTCATGGAACACAGGAAAAGAGGCATCCCAGTGGGACCCTCACCCAAATGAGGAAACTGGGCTTTTTAATAGCTCTTAAAAAAAAACAAATCCTAAAAGACAACCATGTTCTCTATCTTCTGCAAAGGAAAACAGATTCCATTTCAGCTTAACGGTTAGTCGTGTTGGTTTTAAATGGAGGGCACAGTGACTCTGGGGACGACACGCCTTGCGGCCACCTCCCTGCGGGAGCCTCTGCTTTTTGCCTGGCCGTCCCCACAACTCAGAATCCGGCTCCAGCCTGGATTATCCCCCTCGGTATTCATGCACTTCCCCTCCCCCCGCCCCAGCTGCCCTGCAGACAAGCGCCTCTCCCCTCCTCCCCAGCTACCTGCCCGAACCTCGGCTCTCCAGAGACCCCCCCCCCTTCCTGAGTGTGCCAGCTGCCTCCTCCCCAGACTCCCCAAGGGACGCCTTCCCCTGCGGCCTCTGGCACCCTGGTGCCACCCTCCTGCCCCGAGGCACCGGAGCCCCGCGCCTCCCTGGCAGCCGCGTTGGGGCGAGCAGGTGTTCAGCCACAGGAGCTGCGGGGGCAGGTGGCGAGAAGCCAGGTGCTTCGTGCGCGCTGGCGCCTCTGGATGCAGAAGGAGCCAGCAGGGAGAGACGGCGAATGGCAGGGCTGGCCTCCGGCCAGGGCTCCCGTGGACCCTGACGCAGCACGCACGGAGGGCCCCCGCGCGCCGTCACAGATGCCCCTCCTGGCCACCCGTGGCTGTTTACCACGGAGGGTGGGCGGTGGCCGAAGTGTCCACACCACCCACCCCCGACCCTGCCTCCCCACTCACAGCTTGCGGCTCCTGCCTGCTCGTTCTCGCCAGGCTGTGCTCTTGCTACTAAAATCTGACCCCTGACTAATATTGGCCTCATCTGGCGGCTTCTGAGACACACAGCCTTCAGGCCTCACCCAGAGTTCTGGAATCAAACAGGGTCCTCAGGTAACGGTTCCCACGCGTCCGAGGCTGGGAAGCACCCCCACACTCCTCTCGAAAACCTAAGGGGATCCTGTGGCTGCTGACCTTACGCAGGTCTGGTAAACCCCGAAGGTCCCCTGAATTGAGCACAAAGTCCTTTGGGTCCAACCAACCCGGGGCCTCTCGACCACGGCCTCACCCTTCCTTTCTGGGCCAGCCCTTCACCGCCCCCTGACGCAATCCTCGCCCTCAGGGGGGCACGCTGCTCAATGGGACCAGAGCAAAAGAAATGCTCTTTTCCGCTTTTTTCCTTCAAAACAGAATTCAGGCAGTTTACAAAAATGTGCGTGAAATAAGAGATCAAAATAAAAACGGGAGACGTTGTGGGCAAAGAAGACATAAGGGCAGAAAGCAGCCGTGGAACAGTATTTAGGCATTCCATGAGGCCAACCTCAGTGAAGGGCACACATTTGGCTTTGAGTCTGCAAGTAGCCAAATCCAAAAAGGGAACATGAGGTGTCACGGGCTCCCGGGGTCGACAGCTTACGAACAAAGCAGGTGCTTTTTCATTTTTTTTTCATTTTTTTAATGTTTGTTTATTTTTGACAGAGAGAGAGAGAGAGACAGAGCATGAGCGGGGGAGGGGCAGAGAGAGAGGGAGACAGAGAATCTGAAGCAGGTTCCAGGCTCTGAGCTGTCAGCACAGAGCCCGACGTGGGGCTCGAACCCACGGACCGCGAGATCATGACCTGAGCCGAAGTCAGACGCTTAACCCACTCAGCCACCCAGGCACCCCACCAGGTGCTTTTTCAGAATGTGTTGTTGGGACTGAGTCACGGGAGAATTGTTTACCCCCTGAGATGGCATCACAGGAGGACAATTTGGTCAAGAGCGGCTTTCATGGTGGTTTTGGCAAAGCCAAATTCTTTTTCCAGTGCCCTTCAGCGTGAGGTGTGGGTCCGGGAGTTTACCGCATGCCCAGGAGTGAAACAAAAATCTGAGAGGTCAAAACGGTGGGATCCAGGCCGTTCTCCCCGCAAACCCCCCGCACCCGGGTGGACGGAGCACAAACCGGGCTGCAGATCTGCGAATCCCCTTTGGACGTCGCGTGCCGGAAGCACAGAGATCGAGTGAGTGTTGGTGATTAAGGGCACAGTTCGAAAATCATCAGGGTGAACGCATCTCAGTTTTCGAACTGCGCGTGCTCACGCAATCTTCTCTTCTTGTTAAAATCAGAACTATGTGTTCGGACTTTATAGGGAAAGGCTAAGACAAGCAAGAAACACAGTCCCTTCAAAAGACTGCCTCTTCGATTTCTTTAGGGTGTCACGTGACATTTAGACCCTCCCAAGCCGCCCACTGGAATAAGGATAAAGACAAAAGAAAAAATAGGCAAGGTGTGGAAAGAACCTAGCCGTCCTGCCACAGATGAATGATGGGGGGCAACTGTAAAGTGGAGAATTATTTAACCACGAGAAAGAACGAACCCCTGCCATTTGCCACAGCGAATGGACCTCGAGGGAGTGATGCCTCGAATGGACCAGGCAGAGAGAGACGAGACTGCATGGTATCACCTGCATGTGGGATCTAAATGAAAAGTCAAAGTCCTAGAAACTGGGAGCAGAAAAGTGGCTCCCCTACAAGCAGTAGGGGAAACAGGAGAGAGCTTGGTCAAACAGTACGTACTTTCAGCTGTATGCTAGGTAAGGTCTGAGCCTTGTCACACGGGGAGTCTGGTAAATAACACTGGTATAATTTAAATTTGCTGAGAACCTAGAACTTCAGTGTTCACACACACACACACACACACACACACACACACACACACACAGATAACTATGGGAAGTGGTCTACGTGTTAGCTAGACGGGGTCTTCTTTTACAATGTGCGCTTACCTCACCTCGCCACGATGCCCACTTTTAATATCTTACAATGATATCCTGTCAATTATATCCCAGTAAAGGTGAAGTTCAAAAAGAAAAAAGGAGGGGCGCCTGGGTGGCTCAGTCGGTTAAGCGTCCGACTTCAGCTCAGGTCACGATCTCACGCTCCGTGGGTTCGAGCCCCGCGTCGGGCTCTGTGCTGATGGCTCAGAGCCTGGAGCCTGCTTCCGATTCTATATCTCCCTCTCTCTCTGCCCCTCTCCCTCCCCCGTTCATGCTCTGTCTCTCTCTGTCTCAAAAATAAATAAACGTTAAAAAAAAATTAAAAAAAAAAAACAAAAAGAAAAAAGGAAAAAGGAGGAATGTTGTCAGATTACCACGACTACCACGAGGCTCCTTTTCTTTACTCCCTTGAATCCCCATGGGGGCCCGAGAGAGTGAGGATTCGGAAGTTTCCTTATTTATTTTGAGAGACAGAGACAGCATGAGAGGGGAAGAGCAGAGAGAGAGAGAGAGAGAGAGAGAGAGAATCCCAAGCAGGCTCCAGGCGGCCAGCCACGGAGCCCAATGCAGGGCTTGAACCCACGGACCGTGAGATCACGACCTGAGCCAAAGCTGAGAGTTGGACGCTCAACCGGCTGAGCCACCCAGGCACCCCAGAGGCTGAAGCTCAGGGACGATGAATGACTTTACTATGTTGCGCAGTCAACATCTGGTAGGGCCCGAGGCTAATTCAGATCTGCCTGCCTGCAGAGCCCAGAGCAAAAATCTATTCCAGCAAGAGTTTGTTGAATATCTGTGGTGTTCACGATACGGTCTCCTATGCTAGACAACCGTAGTGTTTTTCAAAGGCTTCGTTGCTGTCCTTTCACAGTCTGGAGGGAGGGTCCGGGGTGCAAGCAGCTAAGCCAGTTTCTACCAGGTGCCACGTCGTTGGGCCGTGAACAGCACGCCTCGGGGAGACCAAGATGAGGGACCAAGAAACACTTCAAAAAGCAAGTATTTGATCACGGCCTTGAAGGATAAGATTTCACGGATGGAGAAGCTTGGAGGAGTATTATTTTAAACGTAGGGGGGGTTCCTGGGCCTTGTTTGTTTAGAACTAGGTAGGGAACATCCGAGTTCAATTTTTACAAATCAGAGGAAGCCGTGTTGCCAAATCCGAGGGGAAATCTGCATCCCAGTCCTTTGTCTAGAACGCATTCTTGGAGGGGAGAGACTGTCCTGTTTATTCTTGCGTCGGCCATGCCTGGTGGGTCCCCGATCATCTTACATTTATGGAATGCGGTTTTGCAACTGCAACAATGAGTGAAATGTGGCTTCCAATAACCCCCCAAATTACACAGACCTGAACAATGTCTCCCATTGCATCCGCTGCAGACATTGAGAGACCTGAGTGCTTTTCTGCCATACTAATTGTGGCAACGGGAACATAAGGAGACATTCTTTCCGCTCCTAATGGTCGAGTGCAGCTTGGTGACCTGAGGGTACAGAATTCTGACCCTCAGTGGCACCTCCGGGATGGTAGTGTGCGGGGAAGTCGCCCTGTTGTACTGCGAGTAAGTTCAAATGAGCCTTAGTGGTTTTCTTTTCTTCTTCTTCTTTTTTTTTTTTAAGATCTGTTTGTTAGTTTCCTTTCCTTACCGAGTCCTGGCATGCACCGGTTTTGTGGTCTTTTCTTCTGTTCTCTGTCAATTAAAATGCAGCCGTCTTCCCCCTCGCACACCGAGCATGCCAGGAACAAGGGTTTTTGTTAATTAAGAGGATGGGCTGGCAAACGGTGGAAACGAGTGTCCCCTCCCCGTAATATGTGGTACGATCTAGATGCGGGTGCTGTTCACTGAACTTTGATCCATACTGATTGGGGCATGTGGATCATGTGTGAGTGGATCAGAGCTCTGCTTGAAGAAAATTGCAAGGATACCCATGCCTGCGATCATGCGGGAGGAGAGTTGTGCTGGACTTGGAGCCAGAGGCAGCCCCTTCCTCTGTAGGTGCGTGTACTGAGAAACAGGGAGGCCCTCGCTGTGCAGATGCGCGGGGAGCTGGTCTCGTCTGTCTCTCTCTCTCTCTCCCTTTGCCTCCCCCCCCCCCTTACAGTCTCGTCCCTCGTGGCTGGTTTTACATCACATTCCGCAGCAGGCTTTCTCCTGAATCTCGGGGGTGTTTGCTCTGCCTGGATCATGGTCTTCCGGCTTTTCCACTTGCCCACCCAGCAGAGTAGCCCTGTGGCAAAGCCACATTTCCGCCAGCGTGTCAGGCGGCTGACGCCACGTAATGACATTCAGGCCCCGCGGAAAAGAGCAGCCGACGCGCAGGTGGTCGTCCAGAAGGGCTCCCCGGTGCCCAGCAGGAAGCGGGGCTGAGTTTAATTTGGTGAAGCAAATGTGATCATTTGCCTCTTTGTAAATGGGGACACGGGAAGAAACAAAAAAGATTTTCTTGGGAGGGTTCTAACCAAACGGGTGCTTCTCACAGCACACACGACTCCGTTCCTCTTTCGTGGGATTTGCACGATTGGAAGACTTTCCAGTAGCCTGGAAGTATGGGAGTGTGCGTCATGCCCGGGAGACGCAGAAGCTCCAGAAGCCCCAGAACGTACCTCTGATAGCGTCTCTGCACGGAGCTCTAAGAGCATGATACAGGCTTATTTCAAGGAAAGACCGTGAAAGAAATTCACATGGTTTTGTCCAAGGCCAAAAAGTCCTTGCATTTTCCCCCCCTTTTACTAATTTGGAGCAACCCTGATTCATTACAAATGAGCACACTTACAGATTTTCAATTCATGTCTACTTTGTGTTTCGGCAAAACATCTGCAAATTAAATCTACGCCAGAAAACCTGCCTACCGCGAAAACCCTTTAACGCTAGTTATTGTGTGAGGGTAGAAGAGTTGGAACCATCTTTCATAATCACCAGCAAGACTTCTCTGGGGTTTCAGGGCAACGTCACCGAGTAAATCATGTTCACGTGCAGCTCTCCTTCCAACCGCTCTGCGCTTTGGCTGTTTGTCAGCGTTTTGTTGTTCTGTTTTTGGTGAAGAAATAGTTTCTCTTTTACTTTTAAAGAATGTTTCAGTTGTCAGTTAAATTCTCTACAAGTTGGGGCACCTGGGCGGCTCAGGTCGTGGAGTGTCAGGCTCCCGATTTTGGCTCAGGTCGTGACCTCACAGTTCGTGAGTTTGAGTCCTCGTGGACTTCGTGCTGACAGTGCAGAGCCCGCTGGGGATTCTCTCTGCCCCTCCCTGATCGCTGTCTCTCTCTTTCTCTCCAAATACATAAATGAGCTTAAAAAGTTATTCACGAAAATGCGCTGCAAGTTAACATGAGGCTTTCCAGAAAGAGAAGCACGGTTCCTTGGACCGCCTCTATTGCAATGAACCGAATTTCCTCTTTGGGCGGGTTCAGGGGAGCTAAAATTTACATCCATAGGTGTACTGGGTAAATTCGATTTGACTTCAACAATTTCTTTACCTTCCAGATGAGAGGGTGGCCGTCTGTGTCCAGGCTGCAGTGCGTTTATTCTAGTTGGTTCTTGAATCTTAGGAAAAAACAGAGCCGAAGGGAATGAAGTTCATCTTTATCCTAATCATGGACATCCTCATCATTACCATTAAAACTGAATCTTGCAAACACACGCCGGGCTGTGCGGCAGGTAGGAGCAGGTGATTATGTTCCACGGGCAAAGCCGGGGGTGGGGGGAAGCGTCCCTGGCCGAGTAGAGGGGACAGGAGCGTGGCTGGGCATGTGGGATTCTTCTGCTCTGTGGGTGGGGCTCGCAGGGCATCAGTGACCGGTGTGAAAGGAGCTCAGGCAGGAAGACTTGGTTTCCCCCACTGGGTGAGTCACTGCGTCCACAGGAAGCGTAACCAAGGAGAGGGACACCTGGAGTCCAGCCAGAGGCAGGGCAGAGCAAGAACCCGCCGAGGCTGCTGGACCCTGCCTTCCTCCACGTTGGGATGGCTTCTCTTCTTTGTCAGCTTGGTTGGGCTGTGGTGACCGGACGCGGGGGTGAAAACGCATCTAGATGTTACTGAGAAGGCATTGTCTAGATGAGACTAGCATTTATCATCAGAGGCTGAGTAAAGTAGATCTTCCTCCCTATTGAGGGTGGGCCTCATCCAATCAGTAGAAGGCTCTAAGAGAAAACTCCAGGAAAGTTCCCTGAGGATGAGGGAGCTCTGCCTCCAGACGGCCTTCAGACTGGGAGTGTGGCATCAGTTTTCCCTGGGAGTCCAGCCTACTGCCTGCCTGGCGGACTTCAGACGGGCCAGCCTTCACGACCTCCCTAGTCAATTCCTTAAAATATGTCTGTCTCTGTGTCTCTGTCTCTCTGTCTCCCTCTCCACACACACACACACACACACACACACACACACACACACACACATAACATGACCTTCACATACATCAGCTGTGCCTACAAAAGACTTCCCCTTTGCAAAGAAGCTTCCATTGTTCCTTTGCTTTTCAACACCTGCTTAAAGGGACAGATAGGACACGCGGGATGTCGTTTACAGAAGCCTTTATGAGATTTCTATGACGCCATTTTTACAATTTCGGGAAGGGAAAAGGACCCAGAATTTTATATTTTTTTAATTTTTTCAGAGCTTACCAATCAGGGTGTAACAACTATATCTCTCAGCCCAGAACCCAGATGTTGCAAGAAATGAACACTTTTCTTGTCGTCTTCCTATAATCCGGTGTCTTCAGAGGTTCCAGACTGCCCTCAGGCAAGGTGGCAGAGCCCCCAGACAGTTAGGGACACGCTGTCCCAGGGAACCCGGGGACGTCTAGTGCTGGACTCACCTGTGCTCCCCAGTTTATCTGTGGAGGCCCCTGCTCTCGGGCAGCCCCGCGGCAACGGGCCCGCGTGGAGCGCATCCGGGAGGCATCACCTTGGCCTCCGGCTCGGTCACCGTCTCCAGCACTGGGTGCGATGTGCCGACTCTTCAGGCCTCTGCGCGTCAGGCTGGCGTGGGAGCATCTTGCCCGCACTGTGCAAAAGCCCCGTCTTCCCAGATCCGCTCCAGCGTGACGGCCTGTCCTGAGTGTGCTGCCTCCTTGGGGTTCCCGCTAGGAATCAGGGACCAGGCCCTCTTCCACCCGCCGCTCCTCGTCCACCCTTTCTCTCTTCCTTCCGGGAGCTTGGAGAACCTTCGTGACGATGCGGGCGAAGGTCGTGGCCCAGAAACATTTCCTCACACGCTTGGTCTGGACTCTCCTCTGCGTTCTCCTAAGGGTTTAGGGTTTTGGATGTCCCAGCAAGGAGGAGGCTGTCCGGCCAGTCCTTCCTCCTGACCCTGCCAGCTTTCTTGCAGGAGGCCGGGAGCCCAGGGCTTTCGTCCCCAGTGGGCGAGAAGTGGAGACGGGAGCAGAAAAGGTAAAATACAGTGACCACGGAAAAACGAAATTCAGTGACTATCTTAATGCTGATGCCATCACACGGCCCTGAGAAACCCGGATTCCAATGGTGATCGGGAGTCCTCACGTTTTAAGGCAACCTCTTTTTGCTTTTTCTTTTTATTAGATTGTGTGTTCAACTGTTCTTATAATGTGATGGTTTTATCCTGTGCTTATGGGACCCACATTTTATTTCTCTCTCTCTCATTCCCCTTACCTCCCGCCTTTGCCTCGCTGGGCCCAGAACGATGCTTGGTATTACACGGCACACACACGTGATTATTTGTTAAATAAGTGAGTGGATAATTTTACAGGTCCTTACGGAACAAAAAATTTCACAAGGCAAAAGACCAAAAAAAAAAAAAAAAAAAAACCCACTCCTCCGCCTTGCCCCCACCTATGTCTCTGGGTTTGGGCTTCCTGATGGAGACCACAGACTTCGGTTGCTCCGACACGTGACCACGGGCATCTGTGTCACAAAGATGCCGGCAAGCAGGTGTGAGCGTGCCTGTCACAAACGCTCGTCCGCAGGACCGCGTACAAATCAGACCGCTCCGTCCGGAATCAGCTCGCCGAGGGCATAGCACACTATTGAAGATCTGCTGAATAGATCACCTGGGCCGAAAACAGTCCCAGTAATTCCAGACTCCAACTGGATTCCAGTGTCAAGGCACATCTTTCGCGAGCGCCCAGCTCATTTAAGCCCGGGAAGTAAGCATCCAAGGAAAGCTGTTGGCTTCGCTGGCCGCCCTGGCCCTCAGCCTCCGCATTCATTGGTGCGTCCAGCGAATGGCACATCAAAATGCCATCAAATACTGTTGTTGAGTAGGGTTTCCTCCCTCTGCACAATGGAGTATAATGTGACCTAATAGATTGTGTTAATACTTCAACGGAAATGTACAGTCTCTAGAGAGTGGTCTCCGAGCCCTTTTTACTTTTCTTTTATTTCAGGAAAGGTGGTTGCTGTGGCTGGATGTGAAATATTACTTCTAAGCATGGAACCAAATGAAAGTTCGATCTTGACGGGGTAGCTGATGCTAAAGAAGAAACGAGATTTTGGTGGCCTTGTGTCCGGATGTGTCTCCAGGGGCCCCGTTACTCCAAGGAAAAGCCAATGGATTTGGTGTGAAGGAAGTTGGACTCCAGTCCCGCCCCTGCCCCTGGGAGCCTCTAGAACATTGGACAATCCGCTGAACTAATTGTCCATAGATGTGAAGCAGGGGGTTTGTTCTCTGGTTGCCACAGCTTTGTGGATAAGAAATGCTACATCGTGGGCTTTTTCCTGTTTATTTATTTAATGGCTGGGAATTAAAGAATAGGACTTGGAATATCAACTTTGGAAGGCATCCAGCCTTTAGGATTTTGTGAAAGATACTGGAAAGAGTATGGGTCTTGTCATCAGACAGAGTAGAGCTTGATTTCCAGAACCTTCCTCTGTTAGCAGGATAAGCCTGACCAAATTTCTTCATCACTCGCTCAGTTTCCTAATCTACACAATGGGAATGATGTTACTAATATGACCTTTTGTTTGGGGTAAAGATTAGAGAAAACACGTGTAAATCAGGAAGCAGTCTTCAGCCTGGGGAAGATTTTGTATAATCCTTGGATAATTTTATTATTAGCAGCGAGACCAAATTATGGTGAATGAAGCAGGACCCTGAGGTTTTCAGAGTTCAAGTGTGGTCAAAACGAAGGAGATTCTTCAGAGTGGCTTTTCCAGGCTTCATTGGGCCTTGAGTGTCTTGGTAGATACATAGCCTGAGAATCATTCATGATGAGGAAGGCAGAATCTACTATTGGTATCTAGTTGCAAAAATATATAGATGCTTGAGTGTCTGAGAATATCAACTCCAAATATCCCTTTTTAAATTAATGGACTTTCTTTCTTTCTTTTTTTTTTAATGTTTATTTATTTTTGAGAGAGAGAGAGAGACAGAGCGTGAGTGAGGGAGGGGCAGAGAGAGAGGGAGACACAGAATCCGAAGCAGGCTCCAGGCTCTGAGCCATCAGCACACAGCTCGATGCGGGGCTCAATCTCATGAGCTGCGAGATCACGGCCTGAGCCGAAGTCGGACGCTCAACGGAACGAGCCACCCAGGTGCCCCTGGACTTTATTTCTTAAAGCAATTCCAAGCTTGTAAAAAACTGAGCAGACAATACAGAGTGTTCCCATACGCCGTCCACAAGACAGTTTCCCCCAGTATCGATATCTTGCATTCGTGTGTACGTTCCTGACCCCCGATGAGACGATATGGACACATTAGTATAAACCAAAGTCCGTAGGTTACATTAGGATTCACTCTTTGTGTTGTACATCTTATGGGTTTTGACAAAAAGTTATGTTTCCATTCTTACAGTCTCATACAAAAGTTTCACTGCCCTAGAAATCTGCAGTGACTCACCTCTTCATCATTAGGTATTTACCCAGATGACTTGAATCTTTGTGGCCACACAAAAATCCGCATGCCAGTATTTAGAGAAGCGTTATTCATAACTGTCCAGACTTGGAAGCAGTTAGATGGTGTTCAGTAGGAGAATGGACAAATAATCCGGGGCTCTCCCTTAGAGTGGAATATTCTGCGCTGATGAAAAGCAATGAGCTATGGTCACCTAAAAAAAACAACAACAACAACAAAAAAACAAAACATGGCAGAAACTTAAAGGTGGATAACTAAGGGAAAGGCAATCTGAAAAGGCTACATTCTGAGTAGTTTCCACTGGATGACCTTCTGGAAAAGGCAGACACGATAAAAGGTCACGGGTTGCCCGGGCTTACGAGGTAGGGAGGGAGGAACAGGTAGGAACCTAGGGGGTGCGTGGGACAATGGAACTGTTTTGTACACACTTTCATGCTGGCCACACGTCTTCACACATTTGTCCAAACCCACAGAAGGGACAGCAGCCAAAGTGACTTCTTGTGTTAACTGTGAACTTTAACTAATAATAATGTACCAATACTGTCTCACTGATGGTAACAAATATACCATGACAACACGGGCTGTTAATAGTAGGAGAAGCTTGTACAAGAGGTAGAAGGTACGGGAACTTTCTCTATTTTCTGTGGAGGTTTTTTATATACTTAAAACTGCTCTAAACATAAAGCCTACTTTTTTAAAAATTTTTTAATTTTTTTAATTTTTAAAAATTTTTTAAACGTTTATGATATATTTTCAAGAGACAGAGAGAGACAGAGCACGAGCAGAGGAAGGAAGAGAGAGAGGGAGACACAGAATCCGAAGCAAGCTCCAGGCTCTGAGCTGTCAGCACAGAGCCCCACGCCGGACTCCAACTTAAGAACAATGAGATCATGACCTGAGCCGAAGTTGGACGCTTAACCAAATGAGCCACTCAGGCACCCCGTAAAGCCTACTTTTTAAAAAGCATAAAATGTATTTATTTTGAGTAAGAATGAAAACTAGCCTTTTGTAGCAACGTGGATGGAACCACAGAGCGTTATGCTGAGTGAAAGAAATCAGGCAGAGAAAGACAGATCCCATATGTTTTCACTCTTATGTGGATCCTGAGAAACTTAACAGAACACCATGGGGGAGGGGAAGGGGGAAAAAAAAGTTAGAGAGGAAGGGAGCCAAACCATAAGAAAGTCTTAAAAACTGAGAATAAACTGAGGGTTGATGGGGGGTGGGAGGGAGGGGAGGGTGGGGGAGGGGCACTGAGGAGGGCACCTGTTGGGATGAGCCCTGGGTGTTGTATGGAAAGCAATTTGACAATGAATTTCTATTAAATAAAAAGAAGTAAGTGGGGAAATTAAGATCATAAAAGAAAATACAAAATAAAAATTCAAACTGAAAAAAAATAAAAAGTAAGAAGCATAAAATACCGTAAATGTACTGCTCTGGAAGTTTGCAACAATGTATTGTTAGATGAGAAATCAATGTGCACATGAGATGAAATTATATAACCTGTAGCTTGTACTTTTAATTATATACATAATTATATTTACACATAATTATAAATATAAATATCTGTAGAAGGGTATGCGTGAAACTCATAACCTGGCTGATAGGGTACAGAAATAAAAGCCGAATTTACATTTATTATGTTATTTTGTTCCTCTTGAATTTTGTAACATGAGTACTTCTTACCTAGTCAAAGGTCATGAAATAAATAGACAAAATTAGCTAAGACTATGCCAGAGAGAGAGAGAGAGAGAGAGACAAAGACAAAATGGCAACAAATTCGTATAAAATAATAAAATGGAATGGCAATAAAAGTGCAAAACCAAATAATCGTTACCGACTAGACAATTTGGAAAACTGAAATAATAATAATAAAAAAAAACCCATAACGATGTAAGACATTACACAGTGTAAGAAAACAATTACAGGAACAAAATGATAATTTAAATACAAAGAAAAAGGCAAAATCAAATAGCAAAACAATATATTTTGATATGTATGTGCTATTAAAACCATAGCAGGAGAATTAATCAACTAATTGAAGTAAAATTTGTAAAGGAGGAAATGCTCTATAGAGACCTTAGCGCAAGTATTTATTTATTTATTTATATTTTTAAAATGTTTTTATTTATTGGGTGGGGGGAGGGGCAGAGAGAGAGGGAGACACAGAGTCTGAAGCAGGCTCCGGGCTCCGAGCCATCAGCACAGAACCCGATGCGGGGCTCGAACTCACAAACCTCGAGATCATGACCTGAGCTGAAGTCTGTCGCTCAGCCGACTGAGCCCCCAATGCGCCCCTTAGCACAACTATTGAAATAGTATATTAAAATTTGGATGCAGACATCTACAGAAACGCCTATCAATGTCATCTCAGAGGCTGTATCCCACTGAGGGATCACTGAGGTCTGACATCTGCACAGGGAACTGTCTAATTTTAGTCCCCAAAAGGAAAAGCTGTCTGTATCGATACCCGCGTAACCATGCATAGATAGGAGCTGGCATTATCTACACGCCTCGGTACCATTTAAGCTGCTTCCCTGCCTCTGCACAGCTTTGGAGCCCTGCCCGCCATTGTCTTGTTTGTCCTCCACAGTGACAGGAACCACCAACCCCGTCCCCAACTGTGTGGGTCCCCGCAGGTTACTGTATTCGATTCTTCAGGGCTGGGAGAATTTTAACGAGGTACGTGATGTGGCTGAATCCACACCTTGTGAGGGTGAATTCCAACCTTGTGAGGAGGACAGAAAGAGACGCACGAAAGAGGGGGGTCACCGTGACCTTCTGGGGAGGACCACAGACATAGGAGTGGGATGTACTGACCTGGAGAAACTGTGAGTGTGTGTGTGTGTGTGTGTGTGTGTGTGTGTGTGTGTGTGTGTGTTGGAAAGGAACGAGGGGAAGGGAACGAGGTTCTGAGTGTCGGCATTTTCTGAGAAAATGCCCTGTGACTTACAGAAATGGGGGAAGGGAGGGAATTATGTATTCACATGATTTTTTTTTTTTTTTAATCTTCAGAAAGACTTGGCCATACCTCATTGGCATGAATTTCGCATCAGCACGAGAAGTGAGAACTTACCTGGCCCGTCGTATCGTGCCCTCTAAGCTCACCGAGTGCTTTCGATTGTAGAAGAGGGATTCGCAGAAAAAGATGGCTTTTCATGTGTGAAAAAGGCGTCCTTTGGTTTTGTGGCAAATAAGCTATATGATATACCTGTGGTCTATAACAAAACCAGGAGTCGTGATTTGTACGAGGGAACGAGAGTAGCTTCAAAGCGATGCTCGCGGTGAGACGCTGCTGGTTGACTCCAAGTCGAAAAGACGCTTCGTGGTTCTGGACGTGTTGCCTTGGAAGGGTTTCCGTTACAGTGGAAAAGCAAGGTCGGATAAAAAGCCCAGTGTGAATCCAAGAAGCCTACTGGTTGCATGTGCACTTGCTCCATGAAACAGAAGGGGGTGAGGGAGGGTCCTTGTGTATTAGGAACTCTCAGGGGCCCCCGAAGGTTAATTCAGGCTCTCTGAGGCAGGAGGATCTAAGTCCTTTTCCTTCATTTCCTGCACAAGGAGAGATCTGTTTGGCCGCTTTGTCCTCGGCTACAATCCTTTTCCCGAGGAGAGAGGCAGGCTGCCGTCCTGTCTCACACGTCGGCTCCTCTGGTGTTGGCACTTAAACCCTACCCCCCCCCCAGGATGCGTAGAAGATGTCCCCCTGCTCCAGAAAGACGGGGCCCCCGAGAGTCTGTGCCTGGAGGGGTCAGGTGTGTGCGTCCAGGGGCGCGATATCTCCATTCTCCCCAGATTGCGGCAAATGTAACTACTTACAATCCCAGAAGAGGTTCGCGTTATTTTTATCTGAGTAGGAAATGCTTCCTGATCCTTGTAGCTCTGGGGTGGTTTCTGATGTCTGGGTGAGAAGCATCGCACACAGAAGACGAGGAGTTGGTGACTTTCCCCACAGCACAGACGGATAGCTCAACAGTAAAGCGTAAGTGAGGACCTAACATTTTGCATTGGTTTTATTATTTTTTAAATGTTTAATTATTTTGAGACAGAGAGTGTGAGCGTGGGAGGGGCGGAGAGGGAGGGAGACAAGAGAGTCCCAAGCAGGTCCCACACTGGCAGCATGGAGCCTGATGGGGGGGTCGATCCCACGAACCACGAGATCAGGACCTGAGCCGAAGCCAGGAGTGGGACACAACCCACTGAGCCACCCAGGCACTCCTAAAAATTTGCCTTTAAAAGGAGAACATATAGGTTCCGCATGAGGGGCTGAGGCGTTTTCCAAAAAACATAATATGAGGTTTAATACATTGATTTCACGATCTTGTCCAGGGTGCTTAGAGGCTTTTGTAGCTTTAATTGTACCGTATTGGATTTTCCTTACGAAAACCCACGTTTTTGTCCCCGTTGTTAGAACACACATGGTTCTGGATTGGAGACGTGGAACCCGGATTCCACAGCTACGAGTCCTTGGACTCATTCGGGGCTTAGATTCCTTAGGGAAACAGGGGCGACCGTGTTGGGCTCACGGAGTTGGCGTGGGGCCAGATGGGCTACTCCAGGTCAGGGCACCTGAGGTCTGGCTTTGCGGGAAGACCACGCCTTTTCTGAGCACACCTGACAGGTTCCTCGTGAGGACGCAGTGACCGGTTTCATTGCAAACGGACATTAGTTTTGACTTTTGCCTCCAAATGTCCGTGCAAAGTATTTTCAACCTGTTTGCGCAGATGCGATGGTCTCTCTTCTTCGCGTGACCTTTAGCTCCTGACTGTTGTTGAGGGTAAGAGATCTCGGAAGAGGCTCCTTGAATACATGTGGTGTGGGGCTTGGGCATTTTTGAAGCCCGGCACGCAAGCCACGGAAAACACTCATATTTGAAATTCCTGTCGCAACGCGGCGTGGCCTCCGTGCCGGTGAGGGGGTTGTGAGGGAATGGTTTCTGGGTTCCTAAATACCACGGGGCTCATCCTCCCACGGAGAGTGGATATAGCCCAGCAGCGCCCAGGCCAGAAATAGCTCCAGGATCCAAATTCCTTCATGATATTTAGAAACAACAGTTGTGGGTAGAAAGGTCCATGGTCATGGCAATATTGCTTAATTGGTGTTTCATTTTTTTTTTTTTTTTTTTTTTGCTTTCTATCATGGTCATTAAAGTACTTTTTTTCTTATTAAGCAAGCAGTGAATTTAGACATAAAAACATAAAAATGAAAATGAAGAAAGTAAAAATAAGATACAATAATACAAATGACCCAGAGGCACGCGGGGAGCTCAGTCGGCTAAGCCTCTGACTTCGACTCAGGTCATGATCTCGCTGTTCCTGGGTTCGAGCCCCGCGTCGGGCTCTGTGCTGACAGCTCAGAGCCTGGAGCTTGTTTCAGATTCTGTGTCTCCCTCTCTCTCTCTGCCCTCCCCCCCCCCCCCGCTTGTATGCTGTCTCCCTATCTCAAAAATAAATAAACATTAAAAATAGTCAAAAAAGAATTACCCATGGCCACACTGCTCAGTGATAACCACGATTCATGTTTTGATTTCATAGGCTTTGGATCTTTTTTTATTTTTTGTATGCATACAAATATTTAAAGACCAGAGAAGATGAGAACCCACGGCGCATAACAAGAGTAAACTGCATCGTGTTCCTTGCCTACAAAGTCCTGTCTGTGTCTGTATAATATTCCAGCAGCAGGCATAGGACAATGGGCCTTTCCAATCGTTGTTACACTCAGACTGTTTCTAATTTCTGAGTACGACAAACACTTCTGTGACCAGTGTTCTTGTGGCGACGCGTGTCTGCGGGATATCTGATTATTTCCACGGGACGGTTTCTCCCGGTGGGGGGCGGGGGGAGTTCAAGGAAGGGCGCGTCCAAGGTCAATGTGCAGGTGCATGTTGTCGGTCACTTCCACACGACTCCCATGAGGTACGCGCCCACCGTCAGGTCAGCGTTCGGTACCTGCCGTGCTCTTGAAACTGTCATGATTATTTCAAAACATCTTTACCGATTTTACAGGGAAACAGTGCTGTTCTCTTGCTGCTGTAAGTCTGCCCTGCTTTGATGATCCTCTACGTGGCAGACGAGTAAATGGATTTGGTAAATTCGAGTTACCCACAGGTAACCTGTAGGAAGCTGTTGACTCCAGTCTGTTGTCTGATGTGCTGAGTTTTCGCTGCTGAAGTTCTCTGCTGCCCAGGAACAGTGTGAGGCTCTAGAAATGGAAAGAAGCCGGCCACGTGGCCGCCGGCTCACAGCAACTCCGCGTCAGGAGGCGAGGGCGAGGCCGCATGGATGCCGAGGATGGTGTGGGGGCCTGAAATGGGTGTGGGAAGATCTCCCAGCCCAGGACATTCTGGAGAGACAGGCAGTGCCAGCAGGGAAGGGAGGAGAGGGGCGGGAGGCGCTGGCTGGGAAGGGAGGCTCCGGGCCGGGGGACGGGCTGGAAGGGTTCAGGAGTCACAGGTGCACGTGGCCCGAGAGGCCTGGGGACAGGGCAGGGCGCTCGTCACTTGTCCGCAGAAGTGGTGGGGGCTGGATGCAGGCACCTATGGGCTCAAGAGCAGGATGGAGTGGGACAGGACAGCGGGCAGGAGTCATGGGCAGGAAGAGGAAGTTTCCTCTCCCGGTGTGGAGCTGAGCTGGGGCCCCAGATCTTTGAGCTAGCGGGTCTTCCCCGGTGGCCAGAGACCCAGCATCCTGCAGCCCGCTGTGGAGGGGGCTTTCCCGGGGTGGTGTTGAGATGCCTTGATCTCCAGCTTTGGCCAGTGCGTGGTGTGAAGGGTAGGAGACGTGCGGAGCTGTGGGCCTGTCCGCATGGCCTTCTGTCCCTGGAGCAGGAGCAGAGAGGACGGGACGCCGGCCCGTGGGTGTGAAGAGGCAGGTCGTAGCCACAAAGTGCTGCATGAGGCGCTGTCAGCCTGGGACACAAGAAAAGCGATTTCCTGAGACTTCATGGTCCCTCGGGCTCCTTCCCGCAGGCGGCCACTCTGTTCCTTTTCTTTCCCGAGGCACGAGAAATAAGCACTCTCCCGTGGCTGGAGAGCCGTGCTCCTTCCCTGAGCTGTGTTCTTCCCCCCTTGGAAGGGGGTGGCCCATACTCAAGCCCAGATATCCCTGTCTCCTTCCGAGGGGGGAAGTTTCTAAGGAGCTGGAAAGAGAAGCTTCATGCCTTGAGGGCGACTTTTTATCCACTTGCTAAAAACAATATGTTAAAATATTCAGTGCATGTGTTGAATGTAGCCCAGCCCTCCAGAGCTATGTCTCTCATGGTGGGGTCACACTGATTTCAGACCATCCCGGTACGTGCTGGTGTCCACATACAGGGGCCACTGCTGACTCACGGGGAGATGTCCTTTCCCTTCTAGGAGAAAATCGCCTGGAATGGATTTTTGCGCTTGCAAATATGTTTGGGAAGGGTGGTGCTGCTCGAACCCTCTTTCCTATTATACCCTCAGCACGTAACTGTGGTCACTGAATGCCTGTTGATCCAGCGAATGAAATATCAGTGCAGCTTCTAGCACTGAGTGGTGTTATGCCTGCTTTTTGCCTTAAGTCAGATAGGAAACGTGCCTTTCTCTGTCGAACAGGCGGAGAGGGAATGAGAGGTGATGGTTCCATTTCCACTGCGAAGGTTAGCTGGCTCATTTGTGGCCATCAGCCACCTGCCCAGGAATAGAGGGCAGAATGTTCGGCTTCAGAGTTTGCCCGGGAGCAAGAACTTGAAAAGAGTTCTCAAAGGATGCACATTGACACTGTGGGTCAGGAGAGGCTGAATACCGGTTTGCGTAAGCTCCCCATTTAGAAACAGAAGAGAGGGAAACAGACCTTTACAGACTCGTAGAGGCAGCCTGGGTCCCCGTGCTGAGGGGGCGCCTGGGACATGAGGCGCTGAGGGACCCAGATGTTGGGATGGGCATTGGCACGAGATGGAGCCGACGGAATCCGCTGGGGACGGTCCCAGGAAACATTCTCTGGACTATCACTGCTTCTCCTTATAAGACATAGCATGGCATCCGTGACCACTCGACATTGGCCAACGAAGGCTGCATCTTGTAGGAACTTCATGTGGTTGGTAACTGTACCAGAGATTGTAGCAGCTGGAACAGAGACCGTGGGGACAGCAGGTGGTTGGCTGAACGTGCACTTGGCCGTGAGGTGGTATGGGGTAGGCATGTCTCTGTTCAGGGGCCAGTGACTTAGACCGGCAGGACATGATGGCTCTTGCGTGAAGAGCTCGCCAGTGAAATTTTGATCCCCTATTGAGGCTGATTACTCTTGAGATCACGCCCCTGACATTGAGTCTGGACGCCATACCTCAAGCGTGGGAAGAGGCATAGCATGCTTATTCTAGACTGTGGTGTCTGAATAATGAGATGGTCGCGTGATAAGGAAAACTTACAAGTAATGGAGGTAACGTATTAAACGAGTTACGCCACACGTCAGAATCAACATATCCTGAGTCTTATCGCAGAGAGGAAGGACAAAGTTTATAAAAAGGAAATGGATTTAGAAGTCATCAACGAGGATATTACTTGCATGTGGCCGGTTTTTTTGTTTGTTTGTTTTTTGTTTTTGGATAGGTTATCTTCTCATTCACTTTCTTCTCTACTAGCTAAACACTTTGTGGCTATTCTTTCGGGAGTCACTCTGAAAATCAACAAATGCATATTTAGCTTTTCAAAGTATAAATTGTATCCAAATTTTTATCCATCTCCTGGAAAATTAGTAGCTTTGAGGATTTTGACCCCATCTCTGTCTTCTTCCAACTCGTATGTTATTCTTGACTTTTAGTTTGCATTTGGCTTCCTTTTCCTCACCTTAAAGACTGTTTCTATTATTTTTACATGTTCACCACTTTCTTAATCGACACCTTCCTTATGGATTAATTACACCCTTTAACGAGAATCTGCTCTTGAGTAATTCTCTTTGTTCTGTTCGTCTAATAATGTCTTCGTTTCACCCTGTTCTTAAAAGGCATTTCCTTGGAAATTCCAGATTGGTATTTATTTTACTTCAGCACACTGGAGATATAGTTCCACTGGCATTTTCCTCTAGTGCTGCTGTGGGGAAGACAGTTGTCAGTATCACCGTGCTGCCTTCAGGACAGGCTGTTTAATTCCCCATCGTGTGTGTGCGTGTGTGCGTGTGCTTGTTTTTAGATTTTCTGTCTCTGATTCTTACGGTTCACTCTGCCATGTTCAAGTATGAGTTGATTGTTGTGGAGCCTGCTACACATGTGGAGGGCTTCCTGCCGTCTCTGCCGGAGGGAAATCCTCAGGGGCGCCTGGGTGGCTCAGTCGGTTGAGCGTCCGACTCCGGCTCGGGTCATGAATTCGCGGTCTGTGAGTTCGAGCCCCGCGTCGGGCTCTGTGCTGACAGCTCGGCGCCTGGAGCCTGCTTCCGATTCTGTGTCTCCCTCTCTCTGCCCCTTTCCCACTCACACTCTGTCTCTCTCTCAAAAATAAATAAAGATTAACAAAATTTTTAGAGGGAAATCCTTAGTCATGACCTCGACATTTCCCCCCACGGTGTTGCCTCTGCCCACATTCTTTCTCCTCTCCTGCTGGGGATCCAGGTAGGTGCGTGCGGACGCTTTTACCATGTTCTCTGTGTTGCTGCTTCTGCACTGGTCTCCATCTCTTTGCTTT
This sequence comes from Puma concolor, assembly GCF_028749965.1. Taxonomy (NCBI): domain Eukaryota; kingdom Metazoa; phylum Chordata; class Mammalia; order Carnivora; family Felidae; genus Puma; species Puma concolor. Next base: position 3,836,797 of record NC_141669.1, on the reverse strand, counting down.
CCTGTGATGCATGCTGCCTCTTCTCTTCTGACCAACCTGGGCACCAGCACCCACCCTCCCAGTCTAGCTGTTTCAGGACAAGGTTAAACAGCCAGTGAATTGTACATCTTAGTTATTGTGTCTTTCAATATCCGAAGTCTCATCGTTTCCTTTCTCGCACATGCCGACACATTTTTAACCACTTTCTTTCCTGAGGTATTTCTAAGCCTTGTATACGTGTGTAGGATGAGTGGGGTTGTTCTACAAACCTTTATCCCGATTCTTCTTGTAGAGCCATTATGTTCTCTGTTACTTCTGCTAGTTTTCTTTCATGATGCTTTATTTCTCTATTTGTTTGAGTATTTCTTTTTACATCCACGGTTATTTTCCTTGGAATAATATTGCAAAATTTTTTTTTAAAAATAGGAGGACCTGGGAAATTCTTTTTTTTTTTTCTTTTTTTTCAATCAGGCACTCTGGACCCAATCATCTTAAGTTAAATGTATGGCTTGAATTTTTCAGGTTGCGAGTTTATGCCACAACAACGTTTCCCCCAGGCTCTGCTCTGTCCCAGTGAAATCTTGTTGGCATGTGGAGGTGAGGGGCCTGGGGGGTCAACTTGTAGTGTATCCTTACCCTGGAGTTAGAGGTCTTTCAGGGGTGTGTTTCACAGGGGAAGGTCCACTGTACTTGGATACAGGTTGCTTGGGTCCTGAGCCTCGGCCCCTTTTCCTGTTATGCCACAAAACCTCGAAAAGTGCAGCTCGCATTCTCAGCTTTGCAAAACTCTCTAAGGCACAAGGGGAGCCAGTATTCTGTTTGCTTTTCTAGGACCATGATCTCACTTAGATTTTGGTCTGGTAATCCCTTACTATCTTGTATGCTTCTGATGCTATTGCGAATGTGTCTATATTTCCGCGTTTTATTCAGAATTTCTCAATGCTTTCATGAGGGGTGGTATGAATACCTGAGCTTACTTTTTTTTATCAGAAAGGTGCAATTATTTGCTTTCTGTCCATTCCTGATTATCCAAAGGATCTAGATAGGACTGACTTATCTCTTTAGCCTATTAAGACTCAAATCTATTCCAAAAATGTTTATTTATTTTTTTAATTTAAATTTTATTTCTTATTTCTATTTGAGAGGAGAGAGAGAGAGAGAGAGAGAGAATCTTAAGCATGCCCCATGCTCGAGCATGGGGCTTGGTCCTATGACCCTGAGATTATGACCTGAGCCAAAATCAAGTCAGACGCTCAACTGACTGAGCCACCCAAGTGCCTCTTGGATTTTTATTATTATAATGCTATCCTGTGTTAACAGAGACTCAATATAAACAATGGGAAATCAAATGTTCTCCAGTATGATTAGGAACTTGCAATCTTCCTGGGTCTTCCAAAATGCCAGTGATCACTAATTACTTTAACTAATAAAGGTGTTTTAAGTAATTGGTTTGAATCTTGGATGTTCCCGGACTGTATTTTTAAAGTGTGTTTCTGACCCGCAGCCGTGGCCTATTTTAGACGTGGTAGTTCAGCGGGAGCTGTGGCTTTAGGTGGCCCACAGTCACCTGATTGGGCAAGTCCCTGATTCCTCTGCACCTCAGTGGTCTCATTTGTAACTTAGAGCAAAGGTACTCGATCAGGTCTCCCAAAGCAATCCGGGGAGCATCAGAGAAGGTAGACCGTGCATGCACTTTGTAAACAGTTTCCACGCATGACTAAATGTGTTCTAAGTACTAGTGAGATACAGAATGGACAAGGGAAATAGACTCCCATTTGTATGTCTCTACTTCATGGATTCCGGGAAAATTAAAGTTTGTAGGAGTCTCTCTGAAGTTGCTCAGTAGAATGTAGAAGGCTGGGTTTATCAGCATCCTAGAAAAACAGCCATTTACAAAGAGAAGACTCAGGCACCCAAAGGCACCCTTTATTTTCACATTGTTCAGCCTCTGATTTCAATACACACCCCATGTTTTTCCCAGAAATTCTTTTTTGATATGAAATTTATTGTCAGATTGGTTTCCATACAACACCCAGTGCTCACCCCAACAGGTGCCCTCCTCCATGCCCATCCCCCACTTTCCCCTCTCCCCCACCCCCATCAACCCTCAGTTTGTTCTCGGTATTTAAGAGTCTCTTATGGTTCGCCTCCCTCCGTCTCTGTAACATTCGCCCCCCCACCCCCGCCTTCTCCTTCCCCCTGGTCTTCTGTTGAGTTTCTCAGGATCCACATATGAGTGAAAACATATGGTATCTGTCTTTCTCTGCCTGACTTATTTCACTCGGCATAATACCTTCCAGTTCCATCCACGTTTCTGCAACTGGCAGGTTTTCATTCTTTCTCATTGCCAAGTAGTATTCCATTGTATACATAAACCACATCTTCTTTATCCATTCGTCAGTTGATGGGCATTTAGGCTCTTTCCGTACTTTGGCTATTGGTGAAAGTGCTGCTATAAACATTGGGGTGCAAGTGCCCCTCTGCCTCAACACTCCTGTGTCCCTTGGGTCAATTCCTAGCAGTGCTATTGCTGGGTCGTAGGGTATTTCTGTTTTTAATTTATTGAGGAACCTCCACACTGTTTTCCAGAGCGGCTGCCCCGGTTTGCATTCCCACCAACAGTGCAGGACGGTTCCCGTCTCTCCACATCCTCGCCAGCACCTACAGTCTCCTGACTTGTTCATTTTAGCCACTCTGACCGGTGTGAGGTGGCATCTCAGAGTCGTTTTGTCAAAATCTGATAGGTTTAACAATAGGGTGTGGATGGGAGGCGTTGGAGGGCTTCGAGCAGAGAAGAGGGACATGGTTCACGTTTTTGTTTTTGTTTTTTAATTTGATTCCTGGAATCATAACTTATTTTTTTAAAGACTTTATTTTTAAGTAATCTCTACCCCCACCGTGGGGCTTGAACTCACCACCCCGAGATCAGGAGTCGTGTGCTCCACTGACTGAGCCAGCCGGGTGACCGGTGATTTTTACAGGAATGTCTTGTACTCGGTGAGGACAATAAAGGTGACGACAAGGGGGAAGCAGGGCCTGAGGGAGCCGTGCAGGAGCCGGGGGGACCCTGCCAGGGCAATGTGGTGACAAGGGTCCGACTCTGAATATGTTTCGAGGGTGGAGCTGAGAGGATTTCTTGATACATTTGGTGTGGGGTGCATTTGGTATTGGGGGGAGGAAGAGATAAAAGATTTAAGGTTGGGTACCAGTGTTCGGGCTTGAATAGCCAAAACAGTGCGACTTCCACTAACTCGATGGGAGACGTAACGGTGGAACCAGTTTACAGGAGGTCGATAGGAATCTGGTGTTTGGCATGCTACATTCAAGAGGCCTATTAGTCATCCGAGCAGAAATGTCGCACAGTCACCTGAAAACGTGGGGGTTTTGCCTTATCAAGAACTTTTTTCAGACGGCTGTAAGCATTTCAATCAATTCCGCTTCCCAAAGCAGATAAAAGTCTTTTAGAGCTGATAAACTGACATCATTTTTAGATTAAGAATCAGATAAGAGGAACATTTCCCAAATGCTTTACACAATGCCCCCTGTGTAGCGTATGCTATTCCGAATCACGGTTACTTTCTTACTCGTGGTCAGATAACCCCTGTCCTCGAAGGTTTGGATCAGCCGTGAGAGTGTGCCTTGTGTGTGTAAATGGGTGTTGCGTAACGCACCGCTGTGAGGGACGTGTCATCGCAACATAACTGAGCAAGTTTTGCGTGCTCATCTTTTTGTGAGAGAAAAACACAATTTTCATTTCTTTAAGTTTTATTTATAATGCAACATTCGTTTTTGAGTTTACAACGTGGTTTAATTTGCCAAGAGAAAACCAACAAATGGTGTCTGATAAAAAAGAGGGGCGCCTGGGTGGCGCAGTCGGTTAAGCGTCCGACTTCAGCCAGGTCACGATCTCGCGGTCTGTGAGTTCGAGCCCCGCGTCGGGCTCTGAGCTGATGGCTCGGAGCCTGGAGCCTGTTTCCGATTCTGTGTCTCCCTCTCTCTCTGCCCCTCCCCCGTTCATGCTCTGTCCCTGTCCCAAAAATAAATAAAAACGTTGAAAAAAAAAATTAAAAAAAAAAAAAGTCTGAGATGCAAGAAAGCGGGGCAAAGCAGTAGGGCACCTGGGCACACGCAACATTGCAGGAAGGTGGGCTTTATACCGCAAAAGGTTCTGCGTCTGGACCAGGAATGTCTTAACGTAATAATTAAAAAAATAAATAAATAAAAAAAAATAAATAAAAAAGAATCCTCATGTTTGGGGTGCCTGGGTGGCTCAGTCGGTTGAGCGTCTGACTTTGGCTCAGGTCATGATCTCACGGTCTGTTGAGTTCGTGCCCCTCATGGGGCTCTGTGCTGACAGCTCAGAGCCTGGAGCTGCTTCCAATTCTGTGTCTCCCTCTCTTTCTCTGCCCCTCCCCAGCTCATGCTCCATCTCTCTTCAAAAATAAATAAACATTCAAAAAAAGAATCTTCATGGCCACTGTCTGTTTCCCAATATACATTATTTATTATGGAAAAGTATTCCATTAAAGGGCGCCTGGGTGGCTCAGCTGGTTAAGCTTCTGACTCTTGATTCTGGCTCAGGTCATGATCTCACGATTCGTGAGATTGAGCCCTGAGTCGGGCTCTGTGGTGACGGTTCAGATCCTGCTTGGGAATCTCTCTCTCTCCCTCTCTCCCTTTCCCTCTCTGTCTGTCTCTCTCAAAACAAATCAGCATTAAAAAAAAGTATTCCGTTATTGTTCATTACATGTTTCTCTTTAGTAGCTTCTAAAACAATTATTTCTGTATTGATCCATTACTGAAACAGAGTCTAGAAATTTCTACAAGCCGACACCTGAAAGTTACGTCACTTTTCAACCGACTGGTGTTCCACCTCCAGCTCTGTGTCCTCTGTTTTAATACTAATTTCTCTACATGTTTAGTAATATTTTCTATAGATCGTGTAACAGTAGGAAAATACAAAGAAATCTCCTTCAGCTTGTTAGCATATTGTCTCTTGTTTTATTTACTGAGTTTCTTATATGTCCCATGTATCATCCCTGCTGTTTGTATCAAAATAATAGGAAAAATAAGCCTTTTGGTTGTAAGTAAAAAAGAATCTACCAACAGTAGGCATATTTTTGTCTGCTATTGGTAAGATCAATGTTATCATTAAATTTAAGTTTTTTCATGGTAGATGCTTCCATGTCACATGGCTCTAAGCATGAGTTATGAGATCGTACATGTTTTTCGAAGACCGTCATCACCTTTAAGCGTCAAGTTAGCATGTGCACTTACGACAAGGTTCAGTGTTGATGACCGTAGGCACAACCCGTATTTCAAGGTGTTTTTCTGGTAGTTTAGAAGTTTTGGCTGGCTTTGTGTCATTATCGTAAACCGTTACGGGTCAGGTAACAGCATGGAGGACCAAGTTTAGAAATGAGACTCTGAGGGCACTTGGGGGGGGGGGCTCAGTCAGTCAAGCTTCTGACTCTTGGTTTTAGCTCAGCTCATGATCTCATGGTTCGTGAGTTTGAGTCCTGGGTCAGGCTCCCCAATGACAGTGCACAGTCTGCTTGGGATTCTCTCCTTCCCTCTCACCACCCCTCCCCCTGCTAGTACTGTCTCTGTTTCTCTCAAAATAAATGAACTTAAAACAAAAAAAAAACAGGGGCGCCTGGGTGGCGCAGTCGGTTAAGCGTCCGACTTCAGCCAGGTCACGATCTCGCGGTCCGTGAGTTCGAGCCCCGCGTCAGGCTCTGGGCTGATGGCTCAGAGCCTGGAGCCTGTTTCCGATTCTGTGTCTCCCTCTCTCTCTGCCCCTCCCCCGTTCATGCTCTGTCTCTCTCTGTCCCAAAAATAAATAAACGTTGAAAAAAAAAACAACAAAAAAAAAACAACAACAAAAAAAACAAACAACAACAACAACAACAAAAAAAAAGCAAGGGAGACTATGACGTTGTCCTGGTAACTTCATCTTACATTATCACGTTAGGCTTAATTTGCTATTTCTTTGCAGGAAACTTTTTAAGCCACTTAACCTTTTGGCCAGGTTGGTTTAGTTAAAAGTAGACAAGTTAATCCGGAAATTCACTAAATCGGGCCAGATGAACTGCGCTCCCTAACGAGCTGCTGTGAAGGAACCAGTGAGTGAGGTCCGGGCAGGCTCCAACCCTGGGCTGTGAGGCTCCCACTTCTCTGTCGGGAGCCCAGTGGGAGCCCTGGACGTGCACATCTCTGAGGTGAGGACTGAGTGACGGCTTTGGAGTCACTCTGCACGTTCAGTAGTACCAACACCTGCATATTTTCCCATTTTCGTCAAGATTTCGTCTTCTTTCTAGACCCAGGTTGACTATTTTTTAGACCCGGCTTACGTCAACTCGGTCCAGTGGACCAGGCTGGTCTGCGTTGCTTCTTGGTCCATCTTGGGGGTTTGACTCTCTCGGGATTCCTGAAGGACGTCAGCCCCGTCACCCCCCAACTCGTGACCTAGAATTTGTTCGATCTCGGAAGCACGGTCCACATCCGTAACTGTTGAAACGGAACGTTGAAGTCCACTCTGGCTTGTCCTGGACCAGCCTGAGGAGAGGTCTTTGGGACTGGGACCACCCAGGAAGAAGTACTCTAGTATGAAGCCAAGTGTGTATTTTTCCACAATGATGGTTATGCACAGTGAGCTGTAAGAATGACCCTTTCTCCCCAACGAGGATGGAGATCTGCTTGAAAAATGCCAGAACACCATCCTGGAACCCAACTGCATGATCGCGACTCAAATATCAAAGGCTTATTTTTTGTTTTTTTTTTTTCCCCTCCCTAAAATAGCTTTAAAAAGAAATAAAGTATGGATCTGATTGTCTCTTACACAAAAGCAAGTTGGAATTTGTAACCTGTGTAAATGCTGTAATTAAAACCTTGTTTTTACATGGATGCATTATGTTATATTTTCCACTAATTACTGACATTTTCTTTAATGTGTACATGCAGGGAACACGAGGATATGATTAGCTGGAGTTAAAAGTGTAAGCAGTAATGAGCATATTATGGGTTTCCCTTTGTCTTTCTTTGGGCCCTCTAAGGTTCCTGACAATAAGCCTGCCTTTTTTAAGGGTTAGTACTCTGCGCACTTTTCTGTAAACAAACGCATGCGACGTAAAAATGGCAATATTCATATACACATGTTGAATGTATTGCCTCCCCTTACATTAGCCTTCCGAGGGACTGCCTTTTCTCTGGTGTAGATACAAGCGCCCCATTAAAGTACAGAAAGACTTCCCAAACATGGGAACGGGGTTTCTGAGAGTCTCGGGCTTGCACATGTGCATTTGCGGCACGGAGAACTAGGCAAGGGAAGAAAACAAGGGACTCTATGGGACATTCTGCACATCTCAATGGGCTGAGTCGTTAGATGTTTCTGACTGACGAACATGCTTTGCTGGAAGGAACTTCTCAGGACTCCTGAGATCTTTGGAAGGATATTTGCTGGAAGGATCTTCTCAGGACTCCTGAGAAGTTGTAACCTTTCCTGACTGTTGCAATCAGATGTCTGTACATTCGCTTTGCTTCTTTGCAGATAATACGCACGTTGAGAGATGGATCTCCTTTGCTCTGTTTCTCCCGGGCCGAGCCTTCTCCCAGGGTTCCCGGCTCAGCTGGTGGTTTGGGGACCTGTCTGGCAGCCTCGATGGCTGGTGAGGCCACAGGACAGAGGCAGCCTCCCCGGGGACCTGCTCTTGGCCCCTGCGATGCCTGTGCAGCTCCCTCCCAGGACCTGTCTCTCCGAATGCTCTGAAAATTGCAGGACCTCTGCCCTCACTCCTTGCTTTGTTGTTTCTTTCTTTTTCTGTTTTTCCTTTCACCTCCTTTTCTTACCTCCTTCCAACCCAGTTGTCTCTTTTTCTAATTATTTCCAACACGGGTAAGTTGGGAACCTGGGGGAAAATATCCTTATGGAATTAAAACCATGTTGATGGACATTTCACATCAGCAGAATTCACAGCTGAGGAAGGATTTCGGCAATCCCGACCCAAACCCACACGGGCAAAGGGGACAGAAGTGGCTCCTTGACACAAAGCCCAGGCACAGAGCCACGCCAGACCCCCCGGCCGGGGGAGCGGAGACCCCTGCTGCTTTTGACATGGACTTCGGGGAATCACTCAGACAGTTGTGTACCCGGCGGAGTCCACGGGCAATCGTCCTGGAAGTAGGATTTCTACACCTAGTTCACTACCTCACAAATAATTGGACCCTGTTTTTCTGAGTTTAAACAGGAACAGCCCTACATACAGTTGTCAATTGCCCCTCTCCTTTGCACTTCTGATCCTTGTTCTCTTCTTCCGTCTTCTGTGTTTAGTGCCTCAGTTTACTGTTGTTTCTGGTCCCTAGAGCACAGGGCGTCCCCATCTTGCTGCCTTTTCTTCTTCTTTTTTAAATGTTTTTATTTTTGTTTTTTGAGAGAGACAGAGAGAGAGAGAGTGAGCAGGGGAGGGGTAGAGGGAGAGGGAGACACAGAGTCCGAAGCAGGTATTTGCTGGCCGAAAATCATAGCGTGGCCATTAGACGCATTGTAAGGTAGGAGGGATTTCTTCCTTGCTGTTTCTCAAGCTGCACGATGTTTGGGATAATGACTAACATTTATACAGTGCTTTGTGATGTGCACAACGCCTTTCACTCATGTGACCTCATTCTGTCTTCCAAAAACAGGGATATGTCGTCAGTATCTCTGTTTTCCAGATGAAGACGTTGAAGATTACAGCATTAAAAAAAAAATTTTTTTTTAACGTTTATTTATTTTTGAGACAGAGCATGAACGGGGGAGGGTCAGAGAGAGGGAGACACAGAATCTGAAACAGGTTCCAGGCTCCGAGCAGTCAGCACAGAGCCCGACACGGGGCTCGAACTCATGGACCGTGGAATCATGACCTGAGCCGAAGTCGGCCGCTTAACCGACTGAGCCACCCAGGTGCCCCGAAGGTTACAGCCTTAAAGAACGTATCCAAAGCAGGGCGGAGCCTGAGTGTGAAGCACTCTGTTCTGACTTCAAGGTCTGTGCATCTTATGTATCATTTGTTGCATATAATACACTTTATATTTTACCTTTTATTTTTTAAGAGACATTGAGAAAATAAAGTTTGGGTACCGGTAAAAGTATGGACTTTGTTGGCAACATAACCAGGGCTCCAATTCTGCTGTGCTTCCTGCTGTTATATTTCCTTGGGCAAATCTAATCACGTCTCAGAATCTCGTTGCTATTCTGTGCAATGATAGTGATATTCCTTGTAAAATACCTAGGTGCCTGGCACAATTAGTACTCAGTAAATGTTTTGTCCTTTTTTAATGTTCATTTATTTTTGAGAGAGGGAGAAACAGAGCGTGAGCGGGGGAGGGGCAGAGAGACAGGGAGACAGAGAATCCGAAGCAGGCTCCGGGCTCCGAGCTGGCAGCACAGAGACCGACAGGGGGGTTGAACTTGTGAACCTCGAGATCATGACCTGAGCTGAAGTCAGATGCTCAACTGACTGAGCGCCCCAGGTGCCCCAGTGTTATTTATTAAAACAACAACAACAACAACAACCTGTTATTTGTAGGAGGACAGAATATAGGCATTGACAGGACTAACAATATAAAGCCAGGCGGGAAGCAAGCAATCCTTTCATGGCCATTTTAATGGCTACCGCGTAAAGTATGTTTGTCGCTGCAGTCAAAGGCCACAAGCCAGGGAGATGGTTTGAAACCTAAAGGCAAAGATATCGGAGTCCTGGGCAGGAAAGTTCCTGGAGGAGAAACAAGAGTATCTAGGAGACCTGCTTCCCTCTCCGGGCTCTCCTGCCATTTTCTTGATGTCGAGGCAATTAGCAAGAGTGGTGGCCGACTTTTCTCTTCGTCCAGACCTTCCATCCTGCATTCCGAACGCAACCACTAAGCCTTCGCTTGATACCAATTCTTGTGTCTCGAATGGAAGTTCCAACAGAAATCGGAGGACATACAATTCCTGCCCTCGGAGCTCACAGCCCAGTAAAAGACACCATTCATTCACCCGTCAAACATTTACGGAGAATGTAATGTCGTGAGTAAAGGGCACGTTATTCGAGGTAAAGATAAAAGTCATAGTTTCTGCTCTCAAGGACTTCACAGGGTAGCTATGGAGACAGAGAAATGAAAAGATAGGACGGAATGAAGAACAATACGTTGAGAGACGGAGGGAAACCCAGCGTGCGGTGCAATTAACGAAGGGCCACCTGTCCCAGCCAGGGAGGTGAGGCAGAGTCACGGAGAGGAAGGAGGGCATGGGGAGCCTTTCTGGGAGGAAACACTGAGGCAGATCCTAAGGCGAAATCAGAATTAGGTGGAAAGTAGAGTCGAACCTGCCATGTCACAGTTGTCCAACAGGTGACCGCCACGATGCTGGCGTTTGGTGCTCTGTGCCGTTCCTCGTACTTTGGGCCGGCTGCACCTGCTCTTTTGCCCCCAGCGCTGCCCCCGGGACAGTGTCGTGTAGTGAAATATGTATGTCAATTATGTGTGTATTTACAGCATTTACATGATATGTATTTATGTTTACTATATACTCATATACGTATATATTATATTATATACAGTCAAGCAGTTAAGTATATATTATTTGTATTATATGGTATTTATGTTTATTATGTTTTATATTTTATTATGTTTTCAATATGTAATTATATATTATAAATAATATATTAATGTATTAATTGTATTTTATTAACATAATGAATATGTCATATATTTTTATTATATTTTCATTTAATATATTTATAATAAAATATTATATACATGTGTATATATTATATATATGTGTGTGTGTGTGTATATACACACACACACACATATATGGTTGGAAGACCAGGACAACAGGATACAGAGGGAGGGGCAGAAAAACGTCACAAGAGAAGAAAGCCTATGACACACGGGAAAGCACGGAATGCTGAGGACCTCACTCAGAATCTATGTGAGATAAAAGCATGGAGACATTGGGGCGCCTGGGTGGCTCCGTCGGTGAAGCGTCCGACTTCGGCTCAGGTCACGATCTCATAGTCCGTGAGTTCGAGCCCCGTGTCGGGCTCTGTGCTGACGGCTCGGAGCCCGGAGCCCGCTTCGGATTCTGTGTCTCCCTCTCTCTGACGCTCCCCGTTCATGCTCTGTCTCTCTCGGTCTCAAAAATAAATAAACATTTAAAAACAACAATAACAACAACATGGAGACACATCTTTAAAGTATTGACAAGCAGGTTATCTAACCTAGAAGTCTCTACCAGGCCAAACTGAGAGGAAATTAAAGCCTTTTCCAGGCAAGTGAATTTTGAGTAAATTCTTCGATATACTTGCGCTGCAGAAATGTTGAAAGAGGGGCGCCTGGGTGGCGCAGTCGGTTAAGCGTCCGACTTCAGCCAGGTCACGATCTCGCGGTCCGTGAGTTCGAGCCCCGCGTCGGGCTCTGGGCTGATGGCTCAGAGCCTGGAGCCTGTTTCAGATTCTGTGTCTCCCTCTCTCTCTGCCCCTCCCCCGTTCATGCTCTGTCTCTCTCTGTCTCAAAAATAAATAAACGTTAAAAAAAAATTTAAAAAAAAATAAAAAAAAAAAAAGAAATGTTGAAAGAAGTGACTTGAGTAAAAGTGGCACCAGAAGGAAACTTTGTTCTTTGAAAAGGGAAATTAAGAGCCCCGGAAATATGTGAAAAATATAAAAGCTTTAAAAAATCGCTCCATCTCTTTAAAGGACAGCTGAAGCACAAAACAATGGCAATGAGCTGTGGGATTTACAATATATACAAAATGTTATTTTTTTAAGTTTATTCTTTTCTTTTGAAAGAATGAGCAGGGGAGGAACAGAGAGAGAGAGAGAGAGAAGGGGACACAGCGTCCCAAGCGGGCTCCACACTGTCAGCACAGAGCCCCACACGGGGCTCAATCCCATGAACCATGAGATCATGACTCGAGCTGAAACCAAGAGTCAGATGCTTAACCAACCGAGCCACCCAGGGGCCCTGAAATGTTTGTACTTGAAGTGAAATGCATAACAACAATAGTGCAAAGAACAGGAGGGAAGAACAAAATTCTATGGATGTGTGTTCCTTATGCTCTACGTAAACGTGTAAGTTAAAAATGTATATTGGGGCACCCGGGTGGCTCAGTCGGCTAAGCGTCCAACTCCTGGTTTTGGCTCAGGTCACGATCTCACGGTTTGTGAGTTCGAGCCCCGCATTGGGCTCTGTGCTGACGGTGCAGAGCCTGCTTGCGATTCTGTCTCTCTCCCTCTCTCTGCCCCTCCCTTGCACATGCTCTCTCTGTCTCTCTCAAAACAAATAAACAAAACTTAAAAAAAATTGAAAAAGTGTATGTTATAAACATCAGGACAATGCTAAAAATTTAACAAAGAGGCATTGATAACAAAGAGCCGAGATGAAAAAAAAAATACAATAAAAAAGTACCCCATCCAAAACAAAAGCTGAAAACATGGGAAAAAGGGAGAAAAAAGATGACATGAATAGAGAATGAATACAAAGACTCGCCCTCAGTCACATTCATCATTACAGGACATTTAAACAATCGAAACCTCCAGATTCCAAGTAGGCGTGGCAGAATGGACAAAAGCAACAACCATTTACAGGCTGTCCACTTAAAGCCTAAAGGTACCTGTTGAAGGAACAGAGCATCAAGTGATAAAACGTGGTCGATAGGTAAGGATTTTATTTCAGCGTTGTTTTCCATGAGTGCATAAACACAGTGGCATTTTACATGCAGTGACATTTTGGGTGATTACCCCCCTTCTACGGGATAAATCCTTTCTGCACTTTGATTTTCTGTCAGTACACAGAAACCTGTTGGTGCAAACACCCCATTTCCTCTTATCCCTTTACATTTGGCCACTACGGGGTCTCAGCGATAATTTTCCTGGCTGTTCGAAACCATCTTTGCTAGTAATCATACTGGTAAAGCCATAGCGTTCCCAAATGTCACCTAAAACCAGTGCGAGAGGAACCACGGAGCGAAGGGCAAAGAGATTCCAGAACGCCACGGAAGCTCTAGAACGCAAGCTCGACCCGAGCAGGGACTTTTGTTCGTTTCACTCACTAATAATAGAAATAACTTAATAAATAACTATCGGTTCAATGATCAAATGTATAAAGTTGTTAATGAACTGCGTGAAGGTGGAGTGTTCTGGCATCATGCAGAGCGGTAATAAGCAGTCATCCAGACCTCACTTGTGGGGAAATCATCATAAAAATGCTCCATTTAATGATGTATGTCCATAACGAGGAGCTAGTTTTCTATGAAAATACCACAATTATGCTATAGTGAGGAAGGAAGCAAACAATGTAAAAACACATAGAAAAAAAAAAAAACACATCGGCATGATTGATTGAAACTAGGTCGTGGGATTTATAGAAATAAGCTTCATTTCTTAGGGGGGAGAAAAAACTTGCACTGTGGAACACTCGATTCCCCGAAGAGTCTTAGTAAATAAGATGAAAAACTTTTTAAAATGAACCCTGTCGGAAAAAAAGGGATCATTATTTGTAGAAGAATTGCAAAATACAAGGGGCCAGCGATAACGTGGCTAGTAACTGAGGTCATAAAAACAGAGCAGCGAAGTTGCAGGAACACTTCTTAGTTGACTCGATCTTTCTAATGGTCAGATTTCGCTTCTGTGAAATGGTAATCGGCTTCATAGGGTTGCTTCCAGAAGACTGTGAAATAATGTAGGAAATGCCTCAAAACCTCTAGCAGAGGGCCAGATGCCCGGCAGACACACATCCGATGCATGTTACCGGCTTTACCCTCCTTTCAAGACCCCCGAATGGTTACTTCATTTCCTGACCCCCCCCCTTCCCGGAGGGAGTCAGTTACCTGGGTCAGGAGCTGGGGACCCAGCCTCTCAGCTGTCCTCTGTGTGCGCTCCTGCCTGAATGGCTTTTGAAGTGTCCACCTCTCTTTCCTGCCACCCTCCAACAGCTTTCCCACTTCCTGACCTGAAGTGCCTTCTTGCCTGGGGTCAATCCCCTTTCTACTCTGTCTTCCCTAGAACGAGGCACTCAGGAAGTGGGAAGGATCCCCTCCCCCTCCCGCCCCCCTTAGCTTGCAGAATGGAGCTCCAGAACTTTGTTCCTCAGTGCAGCCAGGCCCAGGCCATCTTCCTGCTATCTTGATGGCCCCAGGGCCCCATCCCTACCTGCACATCTGAGCCTCAGGGCCGCTCACCTTCCGTGCAAATGCCTATAGTTCCGGCTGGTCTGCCTGGAAAAGTCCTGCTCGTCTTTTACACCTGGCTTCGGATATCACCTCCTCCTAGAAGCCTTCCCTGACTGGCTTGTATAGAGGTGGTCTAAACTTGGTCTCAGGTTACGAAAATAGGAGGGCAAAGTGCACGGAGGGAGAAAACCCGCTGGCAGCATCTGGCACCACGCAAAGCTGTGGTCTGGCCTGTGGTCTGTCCCCAGGCCGTGGCCGTTGACAGAATCCTGCCACAGCCTTACAGACCGGTTGGCAGAAACCTCCTCAGGCGGCCCCCTCCCGCGTCAGCCCTGTCCCTCCCCCTTCACCTCTTCCACCTGATTTCTCGCATTTCACTTTCTTGTTCTTAACTGGCTGATTCATAAATTAATAAAAACAACCGAAGTTAGACAACCCAGCTACTTAAGAAAACTGTGCTCCCAGGGAATCTGTTGTATATGTAGTGGGGGAAAAAAAAAACAGTAATAACTCTGAATCTTCTACATGAATACGTTTGCTTGGGGAGCAGCAGCTGTTAAAATACAAATGTGGTATTTGAGTTCACACTGGAGGAGGAAGAATGCGCCGTGTGGTTCAGGACAGGCTCTTTCATCTGGGGCTGTGGGCCTAATTCTGATTTAGGGAAAAGCAGGATCGCTGGGGGAACGGAACAGCGGGCGCCTGGCGGCAGAAAATCCGCCTTCAAACCACCTCCTCGAGGAGCTGTAACTTTAGGGAGAGCCCGAGGCAGTTGAGGCTCCTTAGGAAGTGGGAAAAGAATAGGGTCTCGCCCCTGCGTGCGCAGACACCGGTGAAGGTCGTGGACCCAGGGATTGCCAATAAAAGACGTCTTGCCTCCAAGTGAAGAAGTTACAGCCTCTCCCAAGGTTTATCCAGGGAAGGCGGAGAGGCTCATTTACCTCCACGATGCACAGCACGTGGCTGGAGGTGTGGGGCTCTGCGGGCGGCGGGCGGGTGCCCAGGCTGTGCACTGGGTCCCGCGCAGGACGCGGCCGGGCCTGAAGCTCCGCGTGTCCTCTTCCCGGTCCCTTGAAGCTCCGGCCTGGCCTCCCCGCCCGGACCACCTCGCAGAGCCGGGCTGGAGCGCTCACCGCGGGCTCCCAGGCGTCCACACAGCGACTCGGCCCCGGAGTGCGAGGCCTGAGTCAGCAGAGCGCAGGGACGCTCCTGAACGTGTCACTTCCTCTGCGGCCATACTCGGCCCGACAAACGCTTAACCCCCCACCCCCCCCCCCCCACCCCCCGAGCGGTGACGGCAGGGTGACAAAAGCCACACCCTCCGGGCGACCCTGGAACCCCTGGCGCGCGGAGCCGGGACAGCTGGCCGAGCCGGGCCCCTGCGGTCATTGGCAAAGAATTCCCCTCCGGCCTGGCCGCGGCAACCCTGCAGCTGTCGCCCTCCACATACCGGGCGTGCCTCCCCGCCCGCGCGGCAACTGCGGGGCGTGGGCAGAGGAGCCCGCACCCCCGCGCCCCCCCGTGGCCTCCGCAGCCCCCGCGCCCCCCGTGGCCTCGGCGCCCCCCGTACCCCCCGCGACCCCCGCAGCCCCCCCCCGCGACCTCGGAGACCCCCTGCGCCCCCGCGAACCTCACAGCCACACCCCCCAGCCCCCCGCGGCCCCTCCCCCCCATGCACCTCCCGGACCCCCCCGCGGCCCGCATTCCCCGCGCTCCCGAGGCCCAGGCACAGAGCGAGCCCCGGGCGCACAGCGTCCAGGCCCACAGGCCCGAGGCAAGTGCCAGGGAAAGTGCGGGGACGGGGGGTGGGGGGGGTGGGGGGGGCGACAAGAGGCGGAGGTCGCGTTGGGAGAGTCGCCCTTCGGCCCCGTCGCGCCCTGTCCACGGTGGCTCCCGGGAGCTGCGGCTTCACGGGGCGCGGTTGGAACGCGGCTGCGGAGCGGGGACGGGGCGGGGGGCGGGGGAGCGCGGACTGGGACGCGAGCCCAGCCGGGTTCAGGTTCCCCGCCGCCCGGTGAGCCTCGGGATCCTCGTCCGGGAGCCGGACCGAGCGGCTTCCCAGGGCCGGGCCTGGGTGTCAGGTCCCGCCGGCGAGAGGCTGACCACGTGGGCGCGGCGCCCTGCTACCCACCGGCTGCGTAACCCTCACCTCCTCCCTCCTTCCTTTGCCCAGTGGCTTCGTCCCCTTTAGACAGGATGCCAAGGGGGGGGGGGGGGGGTGTTCTGCGGAGCTTATCACATGTGCGTTAAACTTGAGACCGGTCCACTGATCCACGTAGGACTCGATCCTGACGGTGCTTAATTTTCACACAGACTCGTTTTCCTAAGAGCACACCCGGCCATGAGGCTGTGTGTGCCAGCTTACGTTTTTAACATTTCTCTTGGTTTCAGTTTGCATGTCTTTAAATACCAATGAGGTGGGTTGTTTTTTCTATTTAAAACATTCAGATAAAATACACGTCACCTAAAATTTACCAGGTTAACTATTTTTAGATGCACGTTAGGTGGCATTCAGTATATTCACACCGTTGTGCAGCCATCAGCACCCTCTGTCCACAGAAATCTTCTCATGTGGCACAAGGACACTCTACGTCCCTTGAACAATCATTCCCCATCCCCCCCACCCAACCCCTGGCAGCTACATTCTATTTTGTGTCTATGAATTTGACAACTCCAGGTATCTTATGTAAGTGGAATCATAATATTTGTCCTTTGGTACCTGACTTCTTCGATGAGTATATTGTCTCCAAGGTTCTATATGACAATGACCTTCATTCTTAACGCTGAATAACATGCCATTGTAGGACCACGCGGCATTTTTTTTTTATCACCCGCAATTATGTTTTTAAACTTCCGTTCTTAGAGTACAAGAGAAAATGAGGCGTGCGGTTCTCGGTGGGAGCTTGCAAAGTGAGGGGGTTCTGACGGTATAAATAGACAAGATACATGATAATGGAATCTTTGCAGAATAATTATTATTCCATCGTGCTAAGGCCAGTTTTGCATTTTTCTTCTATGACATAAGCATACAAATATATAAGCATGTATCCGCATGTGTATTACTCCCACACTGCTCTTTATTTCTCATTCTTGCTCTTCCCCTTCAGGACAAGAACAGACTTACTTTGCGGCGACAGCATGGGACTTTTGTCACACACAGCTATACAGTTCAAAGTGATTTATATCTTATATTTTACACTCAAGAGGTTTCTCTCTGCTGTAGGTTAGAGGTGATTTATGGCCAGTTCAGCGTCCTATCCATTCCACTCTTGTCCTCGACATAGCCTGCCTCTCTCCCTCCCCCTCATCCTGCCTAATTCTATGGGATTTCTCTCACTCATTCTGTCCTCAGGCACAATGGTAAATATTTTCCTTACATCTAAATCTGATGCTTCTTAAATAATGTAAGTATTACTGTTCCCATTTCACAGACGAGTAAACTGAGGCACAGAGGGATTATATAACTGCCTGAGGCCAAACATTGGTCTGTGTCAGGGTCAAGATCTAGACCAAGTGTATTGGAAGCCAGATCTCAGATGTTGCCCTGCACAGGCTATGGCAGTTGTCACTTTAAGTCTTCTGACTTTCATTTTCCACTGGATTTTACAGGATTCCAAGAACATGACCCATGACTCTAGAGCCAGTATTTTGTGTACAGTGTTTGTTGTTTGATCAAAACTTAGTAAAACAGGGGAAATGTTTAAAATAAAAATATGAAAAAAGAGCAAATAAAATCCAAAGAAAGCAGAAGAAAGGTAATACTAAAAAAAATTGGAACAGGAATCAGTGAAGTTGAAAAGGGAGATCCATGGAGGAAATCAACAAGACCAAAATCCGTTTCTTTGAAGAGACCAATAAAATTGTAAGTCTCTAGCCAGGCTACCTAGGAAAAGTGACAGAGGACACAAATTAAAAATATCAGAAATGAAAAAGCAGACATCACTACAGATCCTATAGACATTAAGAGGGTAATAAAGGTATATTATGAACACCTGTATGCTGCATAGTTGATAACCTAGATGAAACGGACCAGTTCCTTGAAGACACAACTGCTTAAAACACAAGAAATAGACAATCTGTATAAATCTACATCTATTATACAAGTTGACTCAATAATTAATAATCTTCTGAAACAGAAAGCACCAGACCCAGATGGGTTCACTGGTGAATTCTACCAGACATTTAAGAAAGAAATTATGTCAGTACTCGACAGTCTCGTCTGTCTCTTTTGCCCTTGTCTTCAGCGTGCTGAGCTGCTAATGGGGAATTTTATTTGAAAACTCATGGTCTTCTTCAGGTCTGAGAAAGCTACGTCTGCCACTTCTATTCCTTTGTTTATTTTTTTCTTTCTTTCTGGAATTTTTATCAGTTTGCTGTTGGTCCTCTTTCTTGTATCTCGTCTGTATTTTCCTTTTTAAAAAGTTTATTTATTTTTGACCTGTCTGTACTTTCTTTTCTTTTCTTTTTTTAAAAATTTTATTAATTTTTGAAAGAGAGCGCAAGCCGGGGAGGCGCAGAGAGAGAGGATGCTTAACCGACTGAGCCACCCAGGCGCCCCAGTCCAATTTCTAAATACCAACCTCTGTGCTGTTTACTCATTCTGAACCCATGCCCTCTGACTTCCAAAAGCTAGATTGGTCTCCTTTTTAAAGCAGCTCAGTCATTTATCTCTCTGTGTCTTGTTTCCATCCTCCCCACCCCCTTCCAGAAATTTGTGGAAATCTCTCAACTGTTGTTGATTATTACCTGCCCTTAATCTACTTTTTTTTTTCCTTTTGAACTTTTAATATTTAATTTCAGTGGAGGTCTTTGGAAGGTGAAGAAACAAATATGTATGTTTATTCCTCAGTTCTGAATTGGAGCTGTCTGATTAGTCTTTTTAAGAAATGGATTCCCAAACTGATAGCTTTTATACTCACCCTTTCTTATTCTTTTTTTTTGTTAGCATTTCTATAAAGGCAATGCCCTTAGACAAAAAAAGAATTGTTCTTCTGCCCAGTAAATACAAAGACAGACCTTGCCAAGGAATAGTAATGAAGTAAAACCCTAAATGGGCTTTGGAAAAGCCTCATTAAATCGCATGTTATCTTAGGAGGTTCTTTGGGATATGGAGGAGAACACAGACATTGTATGATACACCAGCTTTTCCACACAGCCTTGAGCAGACTGCTTAACCTCTTAGCACCCAGAATCGAGTGGATAGAGTATAATTTTCAATTTCACAAGATCACTGTGCAAAGTGCATGATACTTAACAAGTGTTTAATAAATCATTCTGTGAAGATTCCTGGTTACACTCTGCGGATCACTGCATATATCATGGCGGGCAGCCACAGGGCTAGATCTCTCTAGAAGGTGCATTCCAGTGGATGTGAGGTATAAGTAGACAGTCTCATGACAATGTGAGTCACCCCTCCACGTGTTCCACCCCCATCATCCCTGTGATGCACCTGTGGGAGCTCTATGAGCTGATGTGGAGACAGGTTGAGTACCTAACTTAGACCGTTTCCAGTGGAAAAGTTGAGTCCATCCCTGCCCTTTCTTTTCTGGCTGTTATAACAGAATGCTATATACGGAGCAGCTTATAAACAGCAGATATTTGGTTCTCACCATTCTGGAGCCTGGAAGTCCAAGATCGAGGCATCAATGGATTGGGGGTGTGGTGAGAGCCTACTTCTTTGTTCACAGATGGCGGTCTTTCCCCAGCGTCCCCACATGGCAGAAGGGGTGAGGGACTTCTCTGAAGTCTCTTTATAAGAGAACCAATCCCGTTCATAACGGCTCCATTCTCATGACCTGACTGATGCCCAGAAGTTCCACCTCCTAATACCATCACATTGGGAGTTAGAATTTCAACATATGAATTTTGAGGGGACATGAGCATTCAATCTATAATTATCACCAAATACAGAAGATGTAAGAGAATCTGTATACACAGGGAGGACGTTTGAAAAACGTAAGCAGTTCTTTATGATTATAATGGGAAGAACACTAGACCGGGAGATTACTGTTTCAGAGTCTAACATTAGCCATTAGCTAAGTTGTTATTTAGTACATTGGCTTTGAGAAACTTTCCTAGATACCTGGATCTGTTTCTACCATGAGGGATTAATGATACAGAGTTTTCTTTGTATATCTAACATGTTATGCTCCTCTAAAAGGATTTTGATATCTTCTATTTTATGGAGTGAGAAATGAGGTGTACATCTTAGATAAATAATCGATGAATATAGTTAGATAATAAAATATATGTAAGGCTTAAAATTAGACAAAAGAAAGGCCAAGAAAATGTTAAAACACCTAATTTTAGAAAGACAAGTACAGAAATTGATTGGATTCATACAATTCTGAATAAGTGGAGCCCAAATTTGGAAAGAGCTGACAATTTATCAGTCTAATAATGTTCAGATCCATGCTTCTATAGAATTGGGCTTATGAGAAAATAATTATGATCCATTGAAAATAATGGTTTTGTTTCAACTTCACCAATCAGATTCACATTTTACAAGCATAAATACACCAACACAAATGTAGTATAAATATCTATTGTGATAATAAAAGATATTTATTAAAAATTTAGCCTAACATTTCTCATGAAATGTGAAACTATTCAAGTGCTTTGTATAAATTGACTCCATAGGGGTCTTGAGAAAATAGCAAATGAGTTTTTTAATGTTATGAGCTTTTGAAAATAGCCCATGAAAGAGAGCTATATTGTTTTCCAGGAAAGCAATTGAATCAGATGCCCATCACTGATAGAGGGAGAAGAACTTATTTGGGATTAACCAGTTATTCTTTTCAGAATTCCAATAAAGCCACAGGAGATTTTAACTCTCAGTTTCAGCAAGTCTCGTTTCCCAATGCAGGTCACTGGTCCAAGAACATATTGAAAGGACGAACATTTGCTGCCTTGTTCTGGAATGAGTTATCCCAGCAAAGCTAAAGGAAGTCAACTAGGCTGATGTAACAACGCAGGTAAGACCAACCTTGCCTTGCACATAGAAGGAGGTCAATAAATGTCTGTGTCCACGAAATAGAGGGGATTGGTGGGGTTTGACTTTAGGAGACCATTCAAGTGAATATAATATAAAATATTACATTATATATATATATATATATATATATAAAACAAAGAATATATAAATATATGTTTTATAAACATATAAAACATTTATATATGTTTATACATAAACATTTGTATGTTTATGTTTATGTATAAACACATGTATATTTATAAATGTTTATATAAAACATGTGTTTATGTATAAAACATATATAAAACATATACAAGTATACATACATATACATGTATGTATATATATGTATGCATACATATATATTTTTATATACATGTATATATTTATTTATTTGTATATAAAAGTTAACCTACCCTATCTTGTCCTGCCCCTTCCCCCCTTTTTTCTCCACAAGAGCTCTGTCTTATTCCTTTTTACCCTGGGATTTTTGCCTGTAAGTTGAGAGCTGTTAAAGATGCTGCCATTCAGGTTTCCAAGCCCGTGAAAATGAGCTATGCTGCGTCCCATGGCTTCTTTCACCTGTGCCCCCAAATCTGAGCAGTTCTACACAAAATATTCTTCTGGGACTAATGGAGAAGTGGTTAAAGAAAGGATATTATCTAAGACATGCAGAGTTGTGAAGAGTGTTCCCACCGCCGACACAATCTTCCAGTCAAGAATCCAACACAATGTGAAGCTAGAACAGATAAAACAGGGAAGGAAGGAAGGAAGGAAGGAAGGAAGGAAGGAAGGAAGGAAGAAGAAGAAAGAAAGAAAGAAAGAAAGAA
The DNA here is from genome assembly GCF_028749965.1 of Puma concolor. NCBI lineage: Eukaryota > Metazoa > Chordata > Mammalia > Carnivora > Felidae > Puma > Puma concolor. The sequence goes on along the minus strand of NC_141669.1, from coordinate 3,814,827 downwards.
AGAAAGAAAGAAAGAAAGAAAGAAGCCAGGATTTCAAAGGATGAACTGGAGATTTCTTTTAGGAGACCACCTAGCCAGTCTTTTCCACCAGCTGCCATACAAGATCCTTGAACCCACGCTAAGATCTGAGAAAGGACCGAACCATTTCATTATCAGCCAATACATCTGGACGTTCACAACAAAGCAGGATAATCAAATCAAAGGGACCGTTCTCATGATTATCCCCTCCTTCCCATGCCCATCCTCACAGCGTTGCCAAACTCTCCTTAGATCAAACCAGCCCTGCTCCCCAGCTGCCAAACTCTGATGAGTAAAGCCACCCAGATGTGCTGATGAGATCCATGACGGATTTTTAAACTTCCAACCTCAGTTTGGCCTCCGTGGTTCCAGTAATCCGTAAACTGATCTCTTGTTAGTTTCCCTAAAGTGGCTGGGCCAATTTTTCAAGACTTCTTGTGACATTAACTTAATCCCTGACCTTCACACCCTCAATACGATCTTTTCCTTATTCCATGGGTGTTAGAAATCACTAACGGTAAACTCCTGTCCACACTTGGACTCGCTTTCCTCCATCCGGGTATTTAGTAACAACTTCTCACCTCTGGGTGTCCTTCCTGCTTATCTCAGGGGACATAGTGTCCATACCTGGTGAAAACCAATGCCTTGTCTGTGTGTTATTTGACCCCATTCATTTCCTCCCTCTCTTTTGGGATCTCCCTCCATGAAATACCCAGTTGGACTATTTCTAAATTGGATATAGAGTGTCTTTCTTTTCACTATCTCCTTCCCTTCCCATAAATATACCCCACACTCCCATATTGTACAAATCCCTTCAGAGACATTATACATTCTGGCAGTTTTCTGGCAAGAGGTAATAGCATTTCTTGGGGGAACAACTAATTTTTCAATCATGCCTAGAGGCTCCATATTGGTAGAAGAGAGGCTAATTTTCCATCTTGGAAGAACTGAGTTTCCTTTATTTCTTTTCTCCTTCAATCTACGGCCCATTCCATTTGTTAAAAACGAACACCCTTTTCTCTGTGTCTTGCTTGACTTTGGCCATGTTTTTGACCCTCTCCACTCCCAGGAATTCTGAGACACCACGTTTCTCCAGTTTCCCCCAACGTTTGACAATGGCTTTCTTCCTTTCACTCCCCTAAGATAGAAATGAGGCCATGATTCTGTTAGCATCTCTGTGGAAGTTCTTGGCCAGGGCATGATTGGTCAATAGTTCCTTGCCCTGAGTGTGATGGTCTGAAGTAAGGTAGCCACGTGACCCAGCACAGTTGGGAACATTGATTGCAGATCACGTGTTTTATTTATCCATTGCCATTTGGATGGCCATGTGGTTGTCTCCAGTGTTCCTCTGTCGTCAAAGATGGTAAGGTAGACCTTATTCAGGACCATCATGGTCGGCATGAGAACCACTGTAACAGGATTTTGCAGTGGGGAGGGATATTGAGCTCAACTCCAAATACAGTGTGGGCAAGTGGGAGTTTATAACCAAAGAGCATGGTGGGGGTCAGTGGAGGGAGAATTAGTAAGCAGAAACCCCATGTGTAAGGGGGGTTCTGGCTAAACTGATCTGCCAGGATTCTTGCTGGAGGCCTGCCATGGTGGTCACACATCACCTGGGGGTGGGGGTGGAGGTGGGGGAATGAGGAACCTGATCAGAAATCAAAGGTGGTGGTGGGGGGGTGGTTCTCGCCAAATTCTAATTTAGCGGAATTTTTGCTAAAACTGGATTTTGCAAGGTAGGGCATAGATGCACCTAAGAGGAGGCTCAGGAGCTTGACTAAAATTTCATCAACCGAACAATCTTTGTCGCTATTTCAGACAAAGCTGGGCAAACATGTTTGTTTTCCTGCCCTCATGCGAGTGACCTTTTCTAGGTTGTACACAGACAGTGATGACTATTTTAGGTCATGTGTCTGTACCTTTTTTGTCTTCCGAGAATTATTCTCCAAATTAGTTGTGACTTTTTACCTTCGTAGTAATAACATATGGGACTTCTCACTGCTACGTATTTTCTTCAATTATTACAACTATCAGATTTTGACAAAACCACACTGAGATACCACCTCATGCCGGTCAGAGTGGCTAAAATGAACAAATCAGGAGACTATAGATGCTGGTGAGGATGTGGAGAAAGGGGAACCCTTGTGCACTGTTGGTGGGAATGCAAACTGGTGCAGCCGGTCTGGAAAAGTGTGGAGGTTCCTCAAAAAATTAAAAATAGATCTACCCTAAGACCCAGCAATAGCACTGCTACGAATTTACCCAAGGGATACAGGAGTGCTGATGCAGAGGGGCACTTGCACCCCAATGTTTATAGCAGCACTTTCAACCATAGCCAAAGTATAGAAAGAGCCTAAATGTCCATCAACTGACGAATGGATAAAGAAGACGTGGTTTGTATATACCATGGAATACTACTTGGCAACGAGAAAGAATGAAATCTTTTCTTTTGTAGCAACATGGATGGAACTGGAAGGTATTATGCTAAGTGAGATAAGTCAGGAAGAGAAAGTCAGATAACCATATGTTTTCACTCATATGTGGATCCTGAGAAACTTAACAGAAACCCATGGGGGAGGGGAAGGGGAAAAAATTACAGAGAGGGAGGGAGGCAAACCATAAGAGACTCTTAAATACTGAGAACAAACTGAGGGTAGATGGGGGGTGGGGGGGGGGAAGGTGGGTGATGGGTATTGAGGGCACCTGTTGGGATGAGCACTGGGTGTTGTATGGAAACCAATTTGACAATAAATTATATTAAAAAAACTATCAGATTTTGAAACTTTTTTCAGTTTGATAGTTTTGGAGTGACAGCTCATTGCTTTACTTTATCTCTGACTTCTCATAAGGTGGAGAATTTCTGTATAACTTTTAAATATTCGAGGTTCCCCTTCTATTTATATTTTTCTATTTTGGTTGTTAATCTGACTGGCCTATAGCAGGTTTTTATATATTCTGGCTACTGATTTCTTTCATGCTTTGAGTTGGAAATACCTTTGCTCTGTCTATAATCTGTTTTAGAATTTTGTTTTCAAAGTTTATTTCAATCTTCATATATATAGCCAAACTTACCTTTTTTTTTTTTTTTTTCACTTATCAATTGCATTTTAAAGACTCATTTAAGAAAGACTTCCGGGGCGCCTGGGTGGCCTAGTTGGTTAAACGTCTAACTTCAGCTCAGGTCATGATCTCGCGGTCCGTGAGTTCGAGCCCCGCATCGGGCTCTGTGCTGACAGCTCGGAGCCTGGAGCCTGCTTCGGATTCTGTGTCTCCCCCTCTCTCTGCTCCTCCCCTGCTCATGCTCTCTCTCTCTCTCTTTCTCAATAATAAATAAACATTTAAAAAACTTAAAAAAAAGACTTCCAAATATATACAAATATCAAATAGTTATGCTGAAACTAATATAATGTTATACCCCAATTATACCTCAAAAAATGAAAAAAAGAGAAATAGAGAGACAGAAAGAAAGAAAGAAAGAAAGAAAGAAAGAAAGAAAGAAAGAAAGAAAGAAAAACTCCCATATTTCCCTAGGTTTAAAAACAAAGTCACAAACAAACAAAAACACCTCAAAGTTTTGTCTTTCAAACTTTAAAATTCGGGCTCATAGACTTTATTATTTTATATACGGAGAAATGACTGTCTCAGCATTCTCAGCTTTGTGGATGAGCTTTAATTAATTTATCCTCACTTCCCCTGTGCGTTTCCTCCACTCTCAGATCTTAAGGATGCTTTTAAAGGTTCTGGACCGTTTCATTGACATCCCTTTTGTCTCACAGGCTTCTCCACCCTCCTGATGGCTTAACAGATCTGTGGCTGAGGCATGGTTCTCGGTGTCTCTCCCGAATGACGGCCTTAAGACTTAATGACATCACCGTGCCACCAGCTATTGTCACTGAGGTCCCAACACAAGGAAAACTATCTTTGCCTTGTGTTTCTTCTTTCAGTTATGGTTTTCCAGGGAGAAGGTAGAGGAGAGCAACAAAGGTTACTATTTGTGTGACTGTCGACCAGGGGCAAGTTCCGTAAGTAATTGTCTTTCCCATTTTTCCCCTCATCTTTAAAATGGGGATGATAGCAATACTTTCATTCTAGTAAAGGATTCACAAAGTATATAAATGAGTGTGTGTGTGTGTGTGTGTGTGTGTTGTGTTGTGTCGCAATAATTCCCCACACATCGCCAGCACTCTACAAGTGTCCTGTAATACAGTTCATTCCTACTGTTTGTGAAGTAGGCTGCTCTTTATTACTAGAATGAAATGAGGGTGTTTTACAAGCCAAAGATACGTTATATGGTCCTTGAGTTGGCAAGGTCCACTTTCAAAGGACGTTTATTACCTCTTTCTGGTAAAGACTTGGCTACGTAATCCCTTCTGGAATCGTCGAGTCTCCTGAAGGTGCTGTCCCAGTGTTCGTCCCATCTGGTGGGTATCCTTACTGGAAGTGATTTTCCCCGGGAACTGTCACTCCAGTCTGCCCCCCACAGTCCCCTTGCTCTCGTCCAGGCCAAGATCTGCACGCTCCGTGGCAGCGAGATCGACAGTCATCACGCAACGCTGAAACGCCCCTGAGCTTGCCAACTGAAGTGTGACCCCGAACGGTTGTTCTGGACGAGTGTTGTGATTGTTTCCCCAGCTGTTGCTATTAGGATAATTAATATCATTAACAATAGAGGCTTTAATTATCCATGTTTGATGAGAGGCATTTATAATTATCACCCAAACCTCCTCCAGATACATAGGAAACTTTTATTGAGTGCTTACTAAGGACTTTGCACATAGCGTCTCAGTGAACACTTCCAATAATCCTTCAAGGGTAGATACCAAAATTCAGGACCGTTTAAGTCAAAATTTAGGAACCAAGATGTGCTGTACCAGTGTCCTGGGGTTACTGTAACAAAGGATCACAAACTGGGTGGCTTAAACCACAGACATTCACTGTCTCACAATCCTGGAGGCTGTTGGTTTGAGATGTTGGAAATTTCAGAGCAAGGCGTAGGCAGGGTGGGTTTCTCCCATGGACTGAGGAGGAACGACCCGGCCCAGGCCTTTTTCTGGCCTTTGGTGCTGGCAGGCCTCCCTGGCTCGCAGATGGCCATCTTCTCCCTGTGTCTTCACCCGGTCCTCCCTCTGTAGATGTCTGTTTCTGAGTCCACATTATTCTCTTTATAAGGACACAGTTGCATTGGATTAGGGCCGGCCCTCATGACCTCATCTTAACTTGACCATCTGCAAAGACCCTCTTTCCAAATAAGGTCACATTCTGAGGTATTGGCAGTTGGAATCCAACGTCTTTTTGAGAGACACAGTTTCGCCCTTTCAGTTAGACAGTGTCAGAGCTGGGACTTACAGCCGTGTACCTTTGTGTCACCTTGCCCTGATTTCTTCCCAGTCCATTACCGGACGTGTCCCCCGCCATCTTGGACCCGATGCCTGTCCAAGTGAGGGTCTCCTTTCCTACCGCTCGAAAGCCCTATTCTCTTCCTGAGTGTCTTTGTCTCTCTTCCTTGAGAGTCCCTCCCCTTTCCTGTGTGGGTCAGCATCTAAACATGCTTTCTTATCCTTCCAAGTGTATTATGATTCCAAGTCCAGTTTCCCTCCAGCTATTAGCCTGGCCCTTCTCTCTATCTCAGCCCGAACAGTGGGTAATGCTGTTCCCCCGCCATATTTATCCCTCACTTTCCACATACTCCATGGGCTCCTCAGTGTGCCTTCCACCCTGACTCTACCACCAACAGTGTTTCCTCTTGGGTTTCCAGCAACTTCTTCGGTGCTGCGTATCAAAGACATCCTACAGGATCCCTCTGACACATTTTATTTGTTGGACTCTCCTCCCCTTGAGACACTGGCTTCTCCTCACTTCAGTCAAAATGCAGAAACCCTCATGAGTACCTTTGAGTTTTGTAACAAATCCGTTCCCTAAGTATTTCCACCTGCATGAGTTTCTTCAGTGACCTTCTATATTCTGATGAGCTTCCACGACCACTGTTGAGGGGTAATCTTCTGAGCTCTGACCTGGATAGTTGCCTGGTCCCTCCAGCACCCCCAAACACGTGCCTCACAGGCTTTCAGAGTCAGCGTGTGCAAAATTAACTCGAAATTCCCCAGATCTCCTCTTCTTTCAGGGTAGTCCACTTGAACAACGGCACTACCCGCTTTTTTCAGTTGTGAGATAAAAACCCAAAAGTGGATCTTGACTCAGTACTCTTTAAAAAAACCTTTTTTTTGTTTATTTATTTTTGAGAGAGAGAGAGCACAAGCAGGGGAGGGGCAGAGAGAGAGAAGGAGACACAGAATCTGACACAGGCTCCGGGCTCTGAGCTGTCAGCACAGAGCCCGATGCGGGACTTGAACTCACAGACCTTGAGATCATGACCTGAACCGAAGTTGGACGCTCCACCGACTGAGCCACCCAGGCACCCCTTGACTCAGTACTCTTATTCTCCTTCCTAACTCCAGCCCCACCTGCCTCCAAATTCTGCCAGTTCCGTCACCTCTAACGGGGCAGGGGCTATGGAGTAGAGGTGGAGATTTTTTTTTTTTTAAGTTTATTTATTTATTTTGAGAGGGAGACAAAGCACAAGAGGGGAAGGGGCAGAGAGAGACAGAGAGAATTCTAAACAGACTCCGCACTGTCAGCATAGAGCTGATTCAGGGATCGATCTCACGAACCGTAAGATCATAACCTGAGCCCAAATCCAGAGTAACACACTTTAACCTACGGGAGCCCCCCAGGCTCCCCTCAGAGGTAGAGATTCTTGTAAAACAACTCCTCTGTCCCAACTTTTGTCAGCAACTTTTGTTGCTGTTATTGTAATTTTGGGAATTCCGTGGTGTTTCGAGATGAGAAGCCCTCGATGTCTAAACAACTGTATCAAAAACACAATGGGGAAGATCCTTATCAGTTTAAAATGAAAAAAGAAAAAAAGAAACACACATACTCCTTGGAGACGGTAAATCTCCTATTTCTGCTTCCCTGTCTGGGACATAGAGATACCTTCTACTTTGTTTTGAACATGGCCTCGGGGGGGAAAAAAACCTCACGGCTAATTTCTCCTTCTTCGAATTGAAAGCTGTTTGAAGTTTTTAACATTAAGCGCTTATATTTACTAAAGGAAATTCCGCGGATGGACACCAGATCCTTTCCTGATTGTATACGTTATAGAAGGCACGTCTAAATCATGATGATTTTGAACGGAGAAAGAGCGGCCAGAAGCGTCGTTAGGTTCTGGACGAGAAGGTGGGGTGGGAGACAAGCCTCCTTATGCGGAGCTCGGTCTGCACCCCGGTGGGGGGGGGGGGTGTGCGGGGCAGGAGCTAAAAGACCCAGAACCTGAGGACACGGAACCACGTCGCACGGATGTGGACACGCTGTGTGCAGCTTCCACAGCGTTAACGTCTACAGTAAGTAGTGGTGATGCCCCCTCGGTGCCGTCCTGTCTTCTACTAAGAACCGGCCCAGCGACCTGGAGTCCCGGTGCTGGCAGGGGAGGGGGAGGCTGCCAGGGACAGGGGGGCGAGGCTGAATGTGCGCTCACAGGCGGAGCCCCTGCCTGACACGCACAGCTAAGTTATCCTGAGCAGATTGGATGGTTTCCTTTTGTTTTAAGAAAAATAACTTTTTTTTTTTTTAGTGGCCAGTGAATTAGTCCAATCAATAATGCACAGGATTCCCCTTTTCTTCAAAATGGAAAAAGTTAGGAGCGTCTGGGGGGCTCGGTCAGTGGAGTGTCAGACTCTTGATTTTGGCTCAGGTCATGATCCCAGGGTTGTGGGATCAAGTCCACACAGATCCATTCTGCGGGGAGCCTATTTAAGATTCTCTGTCTCTCTGTCTCTCTCTCTCTCTGCCCCCCTCCCACTGGCACTCTCTTTCTCTCTCTCCCTAGAAAATAAAACAAAGAAATGAGACATGAAATTAAAAAAATGGAAAGTTTTAGAAATAACGTGTCCCCCAATTTGCTCTTCTCAGTTTATTTTTTTTTTTTCAACGTTTTTATTTATTTTTGGGACAGAGAGAGACAGAGCATGAACGGGGGAGGGGCAGAGAGAGAGGGAGACACAGAATCGGAAACAGGCTCCAGGCTCCGAGCCATCAGCCCAGAGCCCGACGCGGGGCTCGAACTCCCGGACCGCGAGATCGTGACCCGGCTGAAGTCGGACGCTCAACCGACTGCGCCACCCAGGCGCCCCTGCTCTTCTCAGTTTAAATCAACCCGACGAGCCCGATGGGCTTTTATGAGCTCCCCTTTCTGGTCCACGTGTTAGCCGGATCGAGAATGCGCTGCCTTGGGAATAGTCTTATTTTTTCAAGAATATTAATAAGAAAGACTCGAGCAGGGAAGGCCCCAGATGTCTGTTGGTGGCGTATGGGCTGCGCCGGTAGCTTTAATGATGAACTAATCCTCCAAATGGACATGTGATCATCTGCATTTTATGGCGCAGTAAATGGGGGGCGGCCCCGGGGAGGTCGGGGCTCTACGCTCCAGGCCTGAGACTCGGGCCCTAGGGACTGCTCTGCATTTTAGAAGAGCCACTTGCCGTCGCTGGGCTCCGTGCACCGTGCGCTTGGAGGTGGGCTCCGGGAGGCCGGGCTGCTGGCGGGCCAACACCATCCCTATTCTATGCAGGCGCCCAGGTCGCTGGCTAGTCAATCCGGATTCAAATACAGGTTGTTGCTCAAGCCCACCTTTCTGCCCCATCACACGGCCACCGCGGTGGTTGAAGGTAGCATGACCCAGGGCTCTGAATGTCGGCAGTGACGCGAGGTCCGGAAGGAAAACGTGTTAACGCGTCAGGACGTGCGGCAGTCGCCTAATCCAGAACCTGCCACGGAGGTTAGTGGCCCCTGAAGCGTATTTCTCGCATGGGATGCTCTGGATATGTGGGATGAGCCCTCATAAAGTCTGGGATGCAGTCTGAGGTGCCGTGGGAAGGACCTGACTCACGTCCGTGCAGAGTCTGCTGCTCTGCACGATGCGGCTCCGGTCCCCGCCTTCCTTCCTCCACCCCTACTCCTTCACAGGACCCTCCGCTCCCTCCCCTGCCTGCAGGGTCCGGGCCCTGGGTGCAACCTGTCACTCAGTGACGCTGCAGAAGGAAATGGGGCTTTTCTGGGCAAGTAGCCCTTCATAGACCAGAGCGTTTTTTATTTATTTATTTATTTTTTTTAAGCTTGGAGGGAGATCGACAGCAAGGGAGCTGATGAGAAGCAACAGGTCCGGCCAGAGGAAGCCGGTCGGCTGAGGTCAAGGAGGCCGGCCAGGAGGCGGGGGGCTCTGGTACAGAGTGACTGAGGGGCGCATGAGGTCACGGTCTGTGGGGCCAAGAGCTTCCCCGGGAAGGTTCCAACCAAGTGCAGGTGGCCGAGGGGACGGGTGGCTCTGGAGGGTCCCCCGATGGTCTGCAGCACTAGCCCCGGGTTCTTCCGAAGCTGGAAGGTCCCTCCCGTCTTTACCTCGGAAATGCCAAATCGCAACAGTTCATCGTCAGGATCCAGGAACCCCCAGCTCCCCAAACGAGGCGGCTCTCGGTCTGTGTGTGTCATGAAAACTCAGATCTGTATCAGCTATCGGGAGGGATATATGCCTTGAGGGAATATTGGTTATTCTTTGGGGCAATGACAACATTTTTTGCCATCATCCTCCGGAATGTCACGGACCCTCTATGTTCCCAAAGCCTTCCTTCTTCCACGGACTGTTTCTTTCCATCTCTCTTTCTCCTCCTCCCCTCCGCCCTGTCTTCTCCTCCCTCTTACTATTCTTGGCCTCCGTCACCCGAACCACTGTTGGTTCTGGTCCGACGGGAAACTTTTTCCACGTGACCGGAGTCAAAATGTGGCGTGGTTTGATTATTTTGCCTCTGGAATGCGGCAAGCAAGCCTTGGCCTTGGCCTCTCACCCCAAGTGGAAGACGTTTATTTGACGTGATGACGACGTTCGGCATCGGGAGAGGTGGATCTGTCATCAAGGCAAAAGCTTCTGCGCATCAGACCGGTCGGGAAAGCAGGGCTCGGCCAATTCCATGCGCCGTGTTGTCCCTATACATTGTCTTATACCGAGGATTTCAGTTGAGGGACATAAATGAAAGGTGTATCTGGCTTGTCATTTTGAAGCAGAGAATTCAGTTCTTGCTGATCCTTTTTTTTTTTTTTTCCGAATTAAAGTTTTACTTGCGCCCGTGTTGTTCGCTAGCTAGCTGTGTGTCCCTGAGCAAGTTGATCTACCTTTCTGGGTTTGATTTTTTCTTTTATAAAATGTGAGGGTTAGAGAAGGGTTCCCAAGTCCCTCCCAGTGTGAAATCTATGATTCCACTGAAATAACCACAGTCTCCACTGTTTTCCTTCAAGTCCTTTGTTGTTATTTATTTGTGATTTTTTAGTTAATTATTAATTTAATAAAATTATTAATTTTATTTTTGAAGGAGAGAAAGACAGAGCATGAGCAGGGGAGGGGCAGAGAGAGAGGGAGACACAGACTCTGAAGCAGGTTCCGGGCTCTGAGCCATCAGCACAGAGCCAGACGCGGGGCTTGAACTCACCGACCGCGAGATCGTGACCCAAGCCGAAGTTGGTCTCTCAACCTACTGAGCTGCCCAGGTGCCCCTCCTTCAAGTCCTTTAAAAAACGTATATTGGGATTTCAGAACCTCCCCACGCATACCACTTCCCATGATGCTGGTGAGATCCGTCCGGAATAGAGCCACCAAGGCTGGTCCTGGAAGGAGACAGACTGTCTTCAGGTTGCTCTCAGTTTCCTTCCTCCTTATTATCTCTGTTCTTTCTGCAGGCCCATAGAAAGAGGGTGTTAATTTTCCCTGTACCTATCTGTTACCAGATTTTGGAGTGATATTTGCCAAAAATGTCACACATATTCTGTTTTGAGGACCTAGAAATTTGGTTGGAAGTTCTCCATATCCAGAATATCCAGAATATTGGCTAGAGTTGGTGGATTTGCATTTCTTTATCGTTCCTTAGACTTTCCCCCCGACCTCCGCTTGAAAATCCCTTGTATCACGGCTTGACCATCACCCCTGTGAGGAATGCGTGGCATGACCCCAGCTGGAATACCCAAGAAATTTCCGGGAAGCACCTGTCAAGCAAAAAGTAAAGGTTCATCCATCCATGTCGATTTTTATCACCAGGTTTCCCCAAGCCCCACGGAATGGTCTGAGCTTCTAAGACAGGAAGACGCATTTTTCTCGTCCTCGGGAGGACTCTCTCACTTCAGAAGATCCTAACAAATAATGGATTCTGGGATCTACGTCTTATCTGCTAGCTGCTACTCATTGAGTTGTGCCAAAGTGCCAGGCGCTGGGTTAGCCACGTTGCTCGGCAAGTCGCATACATAGTCTGTACCTTTTGAGTAGTTCTGTAGAGAGATCGTCATACCAGCCGAAGATGCACAAACCAAGACTCCGGTGTTACCACAAGCTTGGAAAGTTGTTCTTACAGTTGTTCTATGGGCACTGGGATTAGAAAGCAAGCTATTTCAAACCTTGTGCAACCATGCAAGGAGTCCTCCCTGGGGTGGAACATTCCGTGAGGATCTCCTATCGTGACTTTGAAGGAGGACCGTAGAAGCAAGTGGGGACATCTCGGAGCAAAGCGGTAATACAGGAGCAGGGTTTGGGAGGTCCCGAGTTTGTGACTCAGTCTGCTAGGCCACCGTTTTTACTTTTATGAAATTATTGGAACCTCATGGTGAGGAAACCTGGCTCACAGTCAGTCAGTAAAGCAATGCACAGAATTTTAGTTAGCTCCTGGGGGGGCAGAACGACATAGAGAAATTGGAGAGGAAGATGGGAGGGCGAGGTGTTTAGTGTGCAAATTACATCCATGTAAGAAATTTACAGGGAGTTACACAAAGTGTGGATAAATTTGTGAAATATATCCGGGCGTGTTCTGGGGATTTACTTAGTGCCAAGCACAGAGGCAGATGCAAGGCATAGAGGCATGGCTAAGACAAAGTGTTTCCCACTGAAGGGTTGGTCTAGTACGGAATCCAGAAAGGCCCTACAGAGACAGAAAGAGAGAGATTTGAACGTGGGCTCCATATGTAGATATCGGGGGGAGAACAAGGGCACCATGCTTTGCTGGCGGAGGAAATGGTGTAAGCTCAGGCCCAGGAAATCTTGAGGAGATGAGGGGAAGGCTTGAATACTTAGAATGTGGGGGGTGCATGTGTCGGGAAGGCGTGGGAACCACGAGCAGCAGGAGAGCAAGCTTCACGAATGGGGACGTGTCAGCCCTCCACGGGCACCGCGTCTGCTGAATTTCCAAGGCACGTAGTAAGCTTGGATTTAAGAGGTGAAGAGACAGGCATCATCTTTCCATATAGTTCCTGCAAAATTACATTAGAAAGAGGACTCAGGAGAAGGAAGGCAAGAACCCATGACCGTTATGCGATCAGGCGTGGATAATGGGGACCAGCACTCTCCAATAGAACATTCGGCAATGATGGGAGTGCTGTTCAACACTGTTGCTGTAGCCACATGTGACTACTGGGCCCTTGAAAAATGTGAAATGTAACTATGAATCTGAATTTTAATTGCATTCAGTTATAATGAATTTAAATTTCAATGGCCACGCTCGCTAATGTTTACTGTTTTATTTTTTTTAAATTTTTTTTAACGTTTTTATTTATTTTTGAGACAGAGAGAGACAGAGCATGAAGGGGGGAGGGGCAGAGAGAGAAGGAGACACAGAATCGGAAGCAGGCTCCAGGCTCTGAGCCATCAGCCCAGAGCCCGACGCGGGGCTCGAACTCACGGACCGCGAGATCGTGACCTGAGCTGAAGTCGGACGCTTAACCGACTACACCACCCAGGCGCCCCATGTTTACTGTTTTAAAGAGTGATCAGCACGTTCAAACATTTTTGACCGAGTCCAGCTTCTGAAATTTTATTTGTAATCTTCCCAGTGTTAATTTGAGCAGGAACTCAGTTTTCTTAAGCATCGGCAGCAAAGAATGTCCCCTTCCCACAAAGGACTAGTCATTTTGAAGTTCTCAATCCTGAGAAATGCCTTGTATCTCCTTGAAGCTTCTGGCGATGGCCGTAGTCTCTTGTAGGTCCCCTGATGGCGTGGCAACATGAATGCTGGGCCACATGTTTAGGACACTGATGACTTCCTATTTCAAGAATCTCTCGGGGCACCCAGGTGGCTCAGTCGGTTGAGCATCAGACTTCGGCTCAGGTCATGATCTTGCAGTTCATGCGTTCAAGCCCCACGTCGGGCTCTGTGTTGCCAGCTCAGAGCCTGGGGCCTGCTTCAGATTCTGTCTCTCTCTCTCTCTCTCTATGCCCCTCCCCTGCTCAAGCTCTGTCTCTCACTCTCTCTCTCAAAAATAAATAAACATTAAAAAAAAAAGGAAAGTTGATTTTATGTATGTAGCAAGGCAAAAGGAAGTGTGTGGCGTAATTCTGTAGTTGGGCCCGCTGTGTGACCAGAAGTGTCTTTCACATAGAGAGATGGTGGTCTCAGGAAAAGTTCAGATTTGGGTGGAAGATCATGAGCTCGATCTGGGGTAAGTTAAGTCCAAACTAAGTTGAACACACAAGAGCCGTGTGTTGAACAAAATATGCGTCAAGTGGTCTATTCCCACGCTGTTTAGTTGTCTGACCTGCAGAAGGAACGTTATCGTACCTGCTGTCCCACCCAGACACGTGACGATCGGACGACCCCAGCCGCGTGAAAATTTAAAATAGTCAATGTTTATGCGAAGGTAAAGTGACGTGATTTACTTTATAGACAGGACATTAAATATTTTTCCCGGAGATGCCTTTTTGAGTTTATCGCATCTCCCGCTGCTAACGCAACTGACGTGTGTGCTTAACCCTCTTGGCAATGGTAACTCCCTTTTCTCTTCTCAATCGTGTCTTCTGTGGCTTCAGATGACGCGGTAAAGAGGAAGCAGGGGTCATCATTTTAGTATGCAGATCATCAGTTTATCAAATCAGAAATAGTGTTCGGTTTCTAAGCTACTATTTTTAGACATTCTCTTATTTAATCACCCAAACACTGTGTGATGTAGCAGCCTATTAGGCATAGAAGGTGGATTAGCCTTCCCACATTATACATCAAAAACTGATAAGTAGCAAAGTGCATTGTCCAAAATCGTACATAAGGAGGTAGCCAAGGCAGGACTTGGACCCACATCCTATGAATTTAAATCTTGCCTTCCACGAGTTCTATCTTACCTTCTGGAACCTCCAATCTAAATTTTGTGTGCAAAGCTGAATGAGGGCAAAGGAACCTCAAAATTCAGAGAACTTTCCATTACAAATATTTAGTCTGCTTTGGCATTCTGATGTCCAGAGTGCAAAATGAAACGCCTGCCTTCACCCCAAACAACTCCCTTGACTGTTAATACCAGAAACCTTACAATCGCGGTTTCAGACTTTGGCCGAAGCCATTCAGAGATCCTCCCCTGCCACGTTGTACCAAAAACTTTCCCGGGGCCAGCTCAGGCCAAATAATTTACTTTTAGTTATTGTGGATAGCGTACCTTATAGAAACCACACGTCGTCAGCACAGCCTTCTTATTGTCCGTTCTACTGTGTGCTGCTCTGTTCCCTGAAACTGGGTTGATTTCTTTCACGTACACATTGGCATCAGCAGGGAGCTGACGGACCTCGTCCTGGTTCTTGAGCACCAGCTTTGTGTTGAAGACTGTGACCGAGCCTTCCCTTTTATTCGCCACTTCATTCTTCCAACACCCCCCTGGATGGCCGTGTCATGCCCATTTTTACAGATCGGGGCACCAGACTCAGGGGTGGGTAATGTGGTCACCACCGCACAGCCGGTTAAGATTTCAAACCAAGTCTTCTCGTTTTCTGCTTTGCAAACGGCTTTACAGGAGACCCAGTATGGAGAGTCCTGAAAGACCAAAGCTAAGATATTCTGAGTCCCGGTCTATAACGTTGACCATATGAATTTCTGACGGTCCACCTTGTTTGACAAAAGCAGCAATTTCATAGGGATCCACCCCAGCGCTAGCATGGCGGTCCCCGCTGAGACTCCCGTTTCCGACCCAGTAAGTCGAGTCCCCGTTTCCCTAGGGGTTCTGTGTGTGCTCAGGCGGTCCACCCACCTGCCACTCTGGCCCCATCTCAGCCACTGATTAGAGAGGCCAGTGTGGTGCCCTGGTCGAAAGTGTTGATTATTTCCCTGGAATTCTCACAACGAATTACCATCATCTTTCCTAAATGTCTCACGATGAGATGGCTCTCCAGTAACTTAGCATGGTTTCACCATGACGGTCTGGGTATTCGCACCACCGCACGAGTCTACCCTCCTTCCAAATATTCCCAGTCTTTCTCTTCCCACTTAGGATGATGGGCACCATGCACGGTCTTTACCTACTTCAACAGCACGGAGGAGAAAGTTGGTTTGGGCTTTGGAATCAGATAGACCTGGTTTCTGTTCATTTAGGTCCCCTTAGGGGCAGGCTTTGAAACAGAGTTTTGAGCATAAAGTTGATTTGGGAAGTGATTCTAGGTATGAGCCCGGGTTGGGAGGAGAGCCAAGAAAGGGTTTGTTACCAAAAAAAAGTTACAACTACAGTTAACTCGTTTGGATCCTTTTGTGGAAATTCGAGAGCCAGCCAATGTAGACCACATGCCTCGGTGTCGATGGACCAGAGGGTCAAGGGCACTGGGGCAGCTACACAGTCAGATGTTAGATGAGCATCGGCTCAGGAGATACTCATTCTCTGGTGCTGCCAGCACAGTTTTGGGCAGACAGAGTGGGTTTTGGTAGCCAGAGAAAGTCCACAGACACACACACACACACACACACACACACACACACACACACACAGCAGACTCTGAAGAATTTGGCCAGCTGTGCTGAAACACTCAGGAATTGGGAATATAGGTATGGTATCGACCCTGGTTTTGAAAACTCAGACTGCAATGTAATGTGGCCTTGAGCAAACCTTTAACAATTCTGAGCCTCCGTTTGACCAATAAAACAGTAAAATAGTGATCGTTCGCTAACGATAGCGAAGAGGGAAATCACTGCATTTGTTCTGTACTCAGCAGAGACGCTCGGTGCATGTAAAGTCACGTATTTTATCCCACGGGGGCCGTGCCTTTCGTACCGAATTTTTCTCGATGTCTCAATTCTATTCCTGAAGTCTGTGCGCGAGAATCCTACGTCCTCCACAGCTCCCTTAAATGCGACATTGTGAGCGGTTTCCATTGGGAAATGTTTGCCCCCTCTGGATCGGTGATGAAATGGTGACGTTCCTTGTTTTTGTTTGTTTGTTGGCTTCTGTTTTGAAGTTTCTTCCTGACCTGAATCGCGACTCTTCTAAGCAAATGGGTCTTTGTAAAGCTCTCATGTTTGGCTTCGTTTGGGACTAATTGCTTTTCGAGAGTATTTTCTACTGGCTCGGCACTGACCTGAAACCCATAACAAAATGCAAAGACAAAAGGTCTCGGTGAATTTAACTTAGGCACACACTGGGGCTCGAATTCAGTCAATATTGAGCCCTTAGTCCCCAGGTGGGGAATGAGAATGATTTGGGGGCTCTGGGGTAGGACGGATGACCCCGATGAAGGAGTGAATGAAGAGGCCTTCCCTTCCCCAAGCAGAATCCCAGGGGCAGGTGTACTCTGTACTCTGGAGCGTCCACACCACCATCCAGATCCATCGAAGTGCTGCACGGATTATGCAAACATCACAGACACAGTGGGTAACCAGGACCTGTGAGTCCTAGCGGAAGGGGGTTTAGACGGGGAGTTTATTTGGTTTGATCCGGGTAGATTTAGCCTTTTGCAACTTCCAAGCAATTGATCTTTGGATCTGGTCTAGACTTTGAAGTGAGACCGACCTTTTTTCGCTCAGATTCCAGCTCTGCTCCTCACAAGCTGAGCCGATAACGTATCTCTCTGTCTTCATTTTTATATAAAATGAGAACAAAATTGTCTACTTTATAGGATTATTGGGAGGCTCAGAAATAAGTCTTATAAAATTGTTGGCACAAAGTCTGCACCCAATGGCATACAAACATTTCTATGCCTTTTAGACATTTTGGGTTAGATGGCCTGCATCATTTAAAAAAAAATTTTAAATGTTTTTATTTATTTTTGAGACAGAGAGAGACAGAGCATGAGCAGGGGAGGGGCAGAGAGAGAGAGGGAGACACAGAATCCGAAGCGGGCTCCAGACTCCGAGCTGTGAGCACAGAGCCTGACGCGGGGCTCGAACTCATGGACTGTGAGATCATGACCTGAGCCGAAGTCAGACGCTTAACCGACTGAGCCACCCAGGCGTCCCGGCCCGTATCATTTTACATCGACGCACCAAATCGGAAGTTGAATTACTTCTTCCCAAACAGACTTCTTTTCTGATTTTTCTTTTCCTAATACTTTCCCCCCCACGTTTTCCTGTCTTCCCTGCTGAGTAAATTTGGATTTTGCTGCTCTCTCTTTTCAGTCCTTCCCGTTTAGTGAGATGCAAAGGTACCCATCGCCCGTCACTACGTGACCCGCCCCCACTCACCTCCACCCTGCTCTAAAGTAATGGCATCTAGCAGTCGCTCTGGATCGTCACAACCACCCAGGGGAGAGTGGTCCTCCGCCCCCTCCGAGGGAAAGGCCAAAGGCCTGCATCTGACATTCCGTGCTATTTCCTGTTTGCCAGGAGCCATGCAGTGAGCAGGGGTTTACAGCGAGTGGGCCTTCCAGAAGCAATTGCCAGTGACAGAGCAGGATCGGGCAGCGGTCGGAGCAGAAATCCCCTCAGAGGCAACGATGATTATTAAGGAAAGGACACATGATGCACGAGGGTTAAAACCTCGTGAATTCCGACACTTGCGTGGAGGGGGCTAGCAAGAAGTTTGATTTCTACACTTCCGAAGCCTCAGAGCGTCAGACCCCGTCTTTTTGCACAGAGATGGAGAGCATGGTCAACATAGAGGAAGGCAGGCTGAGAGATGACAACTCACCGCGTCCTCGTAATGCCATTTAGCCCCTGGGTCAAACTTATCTCAAGATACAGGCTCTGTTTTACTTAAGCCAGTGGTTTGGGCTTTCTGTTGTAATCATAATAAAAACAAAGCTAAATGAAATATACAACATCAATGTATGCGGATGTTCAATACTGTAGGCTACACGCCATTGAATTAAACTTTTTTGTGATTTTTGAACGCCTTACTCTGGTCCACTTGCACATGGCGTCCTGCGGGCAGGAAGCGGCTACTGTCCTGTTGATGTGGCCGCACTCCTTGGTCAGAAAGGGCCACTCGTTGAATCGGTGGCCAGCAGACCGTGTCCGGCTTGGAGTCTAGCCTTTGCTCCTTGCTGTTCTCTACACCTGCGCCGACTCGCCCTTCCCCCTCCCAAATCAGCCAACCCTTTAAGGTTTAAGTTAATCGCTCTTTTGATCGGTTTCGCAGAGTGGGATCCCGAGATAGTACGGGAAGCCTGCAGTTTCTCTGATCGCCCCCTCTGAATGACCACAGCCTTTATCCCTTACTCAGCCCTCCCCAAGGCTATTTCTGCCTGTGGGTACCTGGTCTCCCGAGTCCGATCATGAACTCCTTCCGCTTCTAGGTAGTCTTCTGGGTGGGTGAGTGTTAGTGCTCCACCCAAGGAGCTCAGTACCTTCCTAGAGGGGCCAAGGTTGGGCAGAGAGGGTCTGTTCACAGGTGCACCCTGTTCCTATAGCAAGGAGTTATCCTACCTGCTATAATTTTATAAACTATAATCATATAGGCTTTGTTTTTCTTTTTAAGCAATGTCTCTCACCATTGGGATGTTCTACCAGCTGCATCCGGAGGCGTACCAGTAGTAATTACGTTTTCCCAATCGACCGTCTCCTCCCCCTCTGTCTTAGGGCACACACACCCACGCTCACATACACTCACATACATCCACGCTCGCACACATGCTCACACGTGTGCACACACACACATTCAAATGGCTAATTTACAAAGAGATTTTTCTCTATTTTAAGATTTACTACAAGGGTTTCGTTAGGCTTCGTCGCTAATAAATCCAATACATAACGAAAGTTTGAAGAGCCAATGCATAGGAATTTAGACACTCAAGACCAGACGATCACGCTTGGTTTACCCAGGGGTTTTTTGATGCCTATGTTCATGACTGAAATATATCGCATGCGTAGGAGTCAGTCATGATTGCTATAGTAACACTCTTCACAAGAGGATTACGTATGAATGAGCACTCCTCGATGCACGACAAAGAGTACTAGGACTTTCGAGGGCTCTACTAACTGAGCGAGCTTGAGAGCCCTTATTCTAGACTCAACGAATGTGACTTCACAGTGGAGGTAAGACGGGGTTCTGATGTGTTTTGCCAGGTTCCCTGGGCAATGTGAAACATGAATAGTAAAAAAGCAATTACTTGTCGTGGTGTAAACCAAATGCATTATCTTATAGACGGATCTGTGACACGATATCTATATAGGCTATAGACTATATCTATATCTATATATCTATATAATCTATATCCTATAGAGTCTTGTCCATCTCTGAGAAAACTTATTTTCTTGAGTATAGTGATCAAAAGCCCAAAGTATGATGGTTTGGGGCTGGGGTTGTTCAAAGGATAGCTTAGCCATTGTTTTGTATGAAATGCTGCTTTCGGGCAGTAAGAGGAATGAATCCTAGTGAAACCACACTTTGTCTGAGCATTTCCTCATTATCTACTTGGTTTTGAGAAGTATCTGTATTAGTAAACATGTTTTCTGCTGTTTCCTCAAGTTTGTAAAGAGTGAAGTCAGGGTATGGACTGAATGCATCTACTCAACACTTATGAGTGGAAACTTCACCCCCGCGGTGATGGTCTCATGGCGGGGAGGGGGGTGGCAGCTGTGGGAAGTGATGGGGCCCCCATGATGGGATTAGAGTCCTGACGGAAGAGACCCTAGAGAGCTCCCCAGTCCTCTCTCTGCCATTGCGAGGACAGAGCGAGAAGACATCTATGAAAAAGAATTGGACCCTGGCCACTGTTGACTCCTTAATCTTGGACTCCCAGTCCCCAAGACTGCAATACACAATTGATTGTTGTTTGAGCCCCCTAGTCTGTGGTATTTCTGTTATGGCAGCCTGAATGGACTAAGCCAATATGTGCATATTCTTGGGTGCAAACAAGTGTGTGTGTGTGTGTGTGTGCACGTGTGATGGAATCAAGTGTATTGGGACTTGTTGCAGAGAAGGGGGCCCTCCGGCTGGTCCTGACCTTAGCTGTGGGTGAGCTGAAGTCGAGCTCATTGGGTTTCCCTAAGGAGAAGACCAAATTCAGATCCTAAAGGACCCCATTCTGCATGGAGAGGGCGTTGCACAGGACATTATCACGGCCGAAGTGAGGTGGCCGCCATCAAAGATATCTCTCTGTTTCTTGTAACTCATCATCCTGCGTCTGGCACACGTGGACGTGCACACAAGCTCGGGGGAACTTGGAACATGTCCCGAGCAGAAAAGTCCTATTTTCCTTTTAATAGTGGGAAAACACCGTGACTAAGAAAATTTGTGATGCAGCTATTCCCTTAACGGTGGTTCGGTCTCAGGTATTTAAAACAGAAGCCATGCACCTGGGAGACCTGTCCCCTCTCCCATAGAAATACCAACACCCAGGGTTACTAGTGAGGAAACAAGTCCTCTTGGTTCATTCATTCAACAAACCTTCTTCGAGCCCCCGTTCAGTGTATTCCAGCTACGACCCTAGGCAGGAACTCAGTCATGGAAACACAGAGACACTTGAGCCGGTGTAGACACGTTTTGCTTGGGGATCTGTTTCCAGACCTGCTCTCTGTGAGACACAGCAAGACAGATATGCCTGAGAGAGCAGTGGATTCCTTTTGTGAGTTCGGGGAAAGGGATCTCTTGATAGTATGTTAAATCATTCAGTCCTTAATGAAACAGATGCTTAGAATACTTGTGTCACCGAAAGGGGATTTTTGGTTTTTAACGGTCCGCTTTTGCTTTTGGTTGTCTTTTCATATTCAGGAGAGTCTTTGTTTGCTTTAGTGGGTGGCTTGCCCATGGACATTCCGCGTCGTATGTTTAAATGAATTCCAGCAGAGCGTAAGGTTTGAACCGTTTCTTCTCTCCCCTTCTGTGGTCGATCTTTATTAGTCCCTAAGCTTGTGTCATTCATTTAAAAGTCATTAGTTAAAATGAAAACAGAGACATTTTGGTTTGAAAGCAACGCAGAATTATTTCATGTAAAATGTTCAGCAGCCTCCTTGCTCGCCTGCTGCCTGGAGGAGAGCCGGCTGCAGGCGCCCCAGCAAAGCTTCTTTACGAACCTGATGCATATTGTGGTTTCGCCAGAAAAATAATCGAGCTGAGCCATCCTGAGCGTTTCCACAGGTGCTGTGGTATATGTTGTCGGTCCAGCCCACTGTGGCACTGAAATACTGCAGGATTACATCGTAGCCGACAGAGGTGGGTGTTCCAAGAATTGCTTTTCTATCACTTTTCGCAGCACATCCGTGTCCCTTTTCGATTGGACCCTAACTAAGAACGAATGGTGGTGGTCATTCCTGTGTTACCATCCGATGTCTCCGTTTTATGGGAGGAAATTGATACACGATTAGAGAAGGCAGAGAAGGCGGGTCTATGGCGGCCACGGTGACAACACCAGCAAGGGACAGATGAGGCTTGGGACCAGATCCGCGAGTCTGAGAGTCAGGGCTCACGGCTGTCCAGTGTCTAGGGTGCCCGTCCGTACACGGCACAGAGTGCATCTCTTTTGTGAAGGAAAGAACCTGGGTGGTTTTGGAAGAACGCCCCGGAGGCCCACAGATTACCAGGCAGCTTGGGGCCCAGCCCGCGCTTTTGACTCTGGGCCTTGTTGGAAGGAGCTCATGGCTGTGAAAGCTTCTGTGCACACGAGCCCCCCAGGCACGTGGGTGCTGCTGCTAAGTTAGCAGGTAGCTGGCTTTGAATGTGCCCTTCAGTGTCCAGTGCCTTCTTACCTTGGTAAAATGCCCACATCCCCCCCCGTTAGCCCAGCTCCCTGGCTGCCTGGGGCCCCCTCTCCATCCGATCTATCCCCCAGGTCTTCCCCTAACCTCTGTGGCAGGCACGTATCTGCCCTGATCACCTCGTGCTCACACTTCATTTTCATGTGCAGAACTCACAGCGCGGCTCACAAGTGTTTCCGAACCTTCATCCGTTGTCGCTGTAGGTGTGATGGACGGGGCCTCGGTTTTATAACCTCAGAAAGGACCTCTTTCTTCCCATTTCCGCTTGAAGGTCTAATTTAAATACGAAACGCTGTAGTTGATGGGGGGGGACGGAGAGCAAGATGCAAAAGAAATAAAGTCTCAAAATCACAGCCTGCTGGGAGGACGCCGGCACCTCTCAGACCAGCGTTTCTGAATATTTCTTAGCCGTGAGATTGTCACAACAAGCTACAAGGAGCCACAGCTGAGCAACAGTGCGTCCCTGCTCTGCAGGGCTTGAGGGGAGGCTGCGGGCTTGGTGGCAGCCTTCCCCGCCTCTCCCCTCCCCTGCTGCTCGGCTCCTGGGGAACCCTCAGGCTCCCCGGAACCCACTTTGAGATCCACTGACCTAAGACAACCTCCACATCTCCTGTTGCAGGAAACTGAAGTTCAGAGAGGTTGAGTGACCAGCCCAGGGTCACAGAGCGAGTCTGTGGGAGAGCTGGCACCAAAGCCCAGCCCTCAGAAGCTCCTTTCCCACGCTCAGGCTTTGACGTGTTGTTCCCACGGTCAGCGCTCAACGTGTTCTGTCGCCGTTCCCAGCAACGGAAGTAACTTCCTCTCCTTGCTCGTTCCCCTGCAGATTCGCCAGAGCGTGGGTGATTCTAGAAACGCCGAGCTCCGCTCCACACCTAGTAAGGCCGGCCCCCGGCCCCCGTTCTCTCTGCCTCGCGTCTGCGTTCCGCAAATGTGTTCCTGGGTCCAAACCAGATGTTGCCTTGTTCTCGGTGGAAACTTCTGGGTGGTCCTCGGAGTTACCCGAGTCGAGCTGTGTCCTTCGAGGCGGCCTGAGAACTTCCACAGATGAAGAGCGGGGCCCGTGGGGTCACCTGGAGTCCGGCAGCGGCTGCCCTGTGGGGGTGCACACGGCCCCAGATTTCGTCCTGCTGGAGCGCGGGGCTGGAGGGCTGGGCGACGGTGTGGGGGTGCAGGTCTCTGCAAGCCGTCACTGTGCCGTGGGTCCCCTGTTTCCAACTGGGCGCAGGGCACTGGAGTCCCTGTCCCTGTGGCCTCTCCCCCACTGCCTGCGGGCTCCTGGAGGGCCGGCCCCTTGGGACCCTGACTTTGTGGACCTTCCAGCATGACTGTGGGGGGGGGGGGGGTTCAGAAATGCTTTTTGATGGCAATGCATGCCGCCCGGTGTGGCTAACACAAGCCCGTGTCATTTCATCTGCAGCATCATCTAATCAAGGGCCAGGGTGGCAGGTCGATTTATTGCAGAAGCGAAATAAAGAACATCGGGAGAGTGGGCGCCTGGGGGGCTCAGTCGGCTGAGCGTCCGACTTTGGCTCAGGTCATGATCTCGCGGTCCGTGGGTTTGAGCCCCGCGTCGGGCTCTGGGCTGATGTCTCGGAGCCTGGAGTCTGCTTTGGACCCTCTGTCCTCCTCTCTCTTTGCCCCTTCCTAGCTTGTGCACTCTCTCTCTCTCTCTCTCTCTCTCTCTTTCTCTCTCTCAAAAAAAAAAAAAAACTAAATAAAAACTTGAAAAAAAAAAAAAAGAATATAGGGAGAAAACATCAGGCTGGAAGTAAGTGTTGCCCCGCATCACACGGGGTGGGCACGCTTATACCAGAACCGTATCGAATGTATTGTTTACCTAAAGTTCAAATTTAACCCAGAGGCCTTTCCGTCACCCCTGTCTGGGATGTCTTCTGTTTGCGTATCTGTTCCTGACGGAAACTGCTTCCTCTTCCAGGAAGCCTTCCTTGATTTCCCCCGGACAGATTCTGTATCTGACTTACACATGCCCCCACTATTGTCATGTATTATTTTGCTCGCCTGCTTTTCTGCCTGCCCCTCCGTGTGTCATGAGCCGCGTGGCCGTCTTACCTCCAACCCCCTATCCCCCCCCCCCACCGCCCCATGGGCCGGTGTTCAGAAATGGAGTCACTGGGGGGCGATTAGCTCGTGAGGCAGGAGCCCTCATGAGCCATTAGCGCCCTAATGAGAAGAGACGTGAGCGAGGTGCTTCTGTCCAGGTCCTCTGCCCCGTCAGGACGCAACGCAGAAGGGGAGCGCTCACTGGGAATGGGACTGGCGGCTCCTTGATCGCTCACGTCCAGCCTCCAGGACCCCGGGAGAGAACTTCCCGCTATCCGGGCCCCTGGTCGGGGAATCGGCTACGGCAGGGAGGGCAGGCGAAAACACCGTCCAGCAGAAGAGCGCCTCAGCAAAACCGCCAAGGTGAGCCTCGCCTCGTCCCTGTTCCCGCGACAGCGAAACCAGCATTTTGAGGTGGGGGGGGGGGGGTTTAAAATTTTTACTTCCAATTTAGAAATAACGAGGTGTGGTTGCAGGCAGGCTACCAGCACGCGGGGAGCTTTAGTGCCATTCGTGTGCCCCATAAATGTTACTTCCTCAAATACAGGGAGCAACATGAATTTTTCTCTCCCCGAGGACGCCCCGAATAATTGTGTGGGAGGGCCCTTCCGTAAAGACCCCCCCCAGGCAGGTGCCGGGCGGCGGCTGGGAGCCCAAACCCCAGCATCGGCCGGTCGGGGCCTGCGTCCCGGTTCCCAGGGCTTGTCTGAGCCTCGGTTTCCCCTCCAGGATAAGGGGAGACAAGAAGGCTGGCCCCACAGTGTCCTTTTCTGCGTCATCTGGGCCTTCCTCCGGCTTTCTGCTTGCTTTGTGGTGGTCCACACGCCTCCGCCCTCTTCCCCGACGCTCACCAGCCTGTGTCACATCCGTTCCTGGGGGCCTCGGGTAGCAGAAGCTTCCACGTCCGTTGTCCCGGCCTCCTCCTGGAGCTGCCTCCCCGTCTGAGGGCCTGGCTCACCCAGAGATAATACACCGAAGACGGGGCCGAACTCGGGGCCACCTGCTCCTCCCCTCCCGCCTGCACCCCTGCTCTCGCTAACACTCTGTGCCACGGGTTCTCGGCATCTTCTCTCCTGCCTCCTGGCCGCCTCGGCCCCTAACCAGCTCCGGGAACATCCTCACGAACGTCTAAGACCGCGGGCCTGCGGCCTGACATTTTCTGAGCGTCAGTCATCTGCTCTCGCTCCCCGCCGTGAATTCAGGTTTCGGGCACGAACTTCAGGGGATGGGCCAGCTTTTGTTTGGCTGAGGAGACAGCACCCCTGTAGCCTTGCACCCCTCGTGGCCGTTTGAAACTCTGTCCCCGCCTGCCAACCCACAGAATCTGTCCCCCCCGCCACCCCAGCTGGGGTCCTGGTGCTGGCTCGTGTCTACCAAAAGGCTCTGCCCTGATGTTTACCGGGATGAGGGGCAGGTTCGTGCTTACACGACATATTGGCCTCCTCTGGGTGCTCAGAGAGATGATTATTGTTTTCAAGTTCTTATTTATTTATTTTGAAAGAGAGAGAGAGAGAGAGAGAGAGAGAGAGAGAAGGCAAATGGGGGAGGGGCAGAGAGAGAGAGAAGGCAAATGGGGGAGGGGCAGAGAGAGAGAGAGAGAGAAGGCAAATGGGGGAGGGGAAGAGAGAGAGAGAGAGAGAGGGAGAGAGAGAATCCCAAGCAGGCTCCACCCACGTGTGGAGCCCGACGTGAGGCCCCAACCCAGGAGCCGCGAGATCGTGACCTGAGTTGAACTCAAATGCTCAACCTCCTGAGCCCCCCGGTGCCCCTAGTCAGATGACTCTTAAACAACATCCCCTCCCCTGCCCCTGCCATGAATGTGCCTTCGAGCGTCTTGCACCCTCATCCTGGAACCCCTTTATCCCTAAGCTGTTTAGAAACATTGTCCCCAGGGTCCTTGTCCTCACTCCCCACGTAGACGGTCTGAAAGTAGAGAAAGAAGTCTCAAAGCCCCACTTACTGTGGTGCCGACGGGTCACTCGGCCCCTCTGAGGATTCTCTTCCCGTCGTCCCTTCTCTAGAATGGAGGCCGCACTGTGCACCTGCCTTGTAGACTTGTTCAGGGAGAAAACGGATGCTATTAGCCAAAGGGTCTGAGCACAATGTCCAGGGCAGAATTATTAGCAGCAGATGTGTTTTTTTTTTCTTTTCTGCTGCGTTTGCAGGTCTCTCTCTTCCCCCTTCCTGTGTGTGTGTTTTAGTATAACATGTTATGAATATTTAATGCCCTCTGTCCCCACCCCTACAGCTGTAGAGACACTTTGGGTCTAGTTCGAATTCGGCTGGCGCTGAGCACATGTCTGTGGATTTGAGTTCGTTTGTAACGGTATCTTTCAAGGTCTTACTGTGAAAGAGAAAGTCACTCCCGGACCTTCAGTTGTCGGGGGGGGGGGCACGGAGAGAAACGTGGGAGGCTTTGGGGAAAGCAAAATAGCTCACAGTGATTCTTACTCCGCGTCCTAGAGAAACCGCCTCCTTTGCGGACAGGTGACCTGTGGCAAACGGACATTTGCCGGCCAGCGCGGGGGGAACGTATTTCTCCCCGATGTGGGGCCCTTTATGCCCCATTTCTTCCCGAGGGGTCTACGTCTGCCCCTCACCCCTGCTTCGGTGAAACCACCTGTACAGAGACTGCGGGAGCGTGAACAATCTGGAGCCACGCGGCAGCGGTTCCCCGATTTCTTCCGGCTCGTTTCCTGCCAGGGGGTGCTTTTGAAACCTGAGGAAACTTGGTGGGAATCTTTATCACGAAGAGGTTTGGGGGGGGCACCCTTGTGGCCCGGTGGGTTAAGCGTCCACTCTTGGTTTCAACTCGAGTCGTGATCTCACGGTTTGTGGGTTCGAGCCCCACCTCGGGCTCGGTGCTGACAACACGGAGCCTGCCTGAGGTTCTCTCTCTCTCTCTCTCTCTCTGCCCCTCTCCCACTCGAGCTCTCTCCCTCAAAATAAATAAATAACTTAAAAAAAAAGAAGTGGTTTCTTGAAGGAGAACATAGCTAATACTTCCTCCTAAGTATTCTTCACGTTTGGTGAGGAGAGCCGTGGGTCCAGAAAGTAGTGTGAAAACTAGATGCTTCCAGGAGCCTTCTTTGTGGAGGCAGCCTCACATTCTATCTTTGTTATCCAGCTGGCATCTGCCAGGACCCAAGCCTGTTCTCTGCTACTCCTTGTGAGTCAAACATCAGACCCCCTGGTCCTGCCCGAGGTATGGTGCCGCCATCACAGGGTCTGGCCCCGCCTTTGCAGTTGGGGAGCAAAACCTCACAGCCGGCAGGAGGTGGCCAGATGGTGGTAGCTGTGAGAGATGTTGGCGGGCATGGTCCATTACGTCGGCTCGTCCTGAAGCGTTGCGTGAAACCAACCTCTCATTGAGCTCTTGCTGTGTTGCCGTCCTGGGCACCAGACCTGTCTGATCGCCACGGTGGGTGGGTCTGGGCTGAGGGCTGCTCGCTCAAGATTCAGCCTCTGGCCGCTCAGCGGCAGAATCCAGAGCATTTTCGCACTCGCTGCGAGTGTC
Organism: Puma concolor; assembly: GCF_028749965.1. NCBI lineage: Eukaryota > Metazoa > Chordata > Mammalia > Carnivora > Felidae > Puma > Puma concolor. Next base: position 3,787,275 of record NC_141669.1, on the reverse strand, counting down.
CGAGAGCCCCCTGGTTATGTTCCGTCAGGGGAGAATCCACTGTCTCATTTACTCGAGCAAAAGTTTTATTGAGCATTTGTTACGTACAAGGCATGGTGCTGGGCATCGGGGATACAGCTCTGAGCAGCCCTTGATTGTGAATACAGTCTCTGCCCTTGATCGTGTCAGGTATTGAGTGAGGTAACTCACGGGAACACACAGTTTAACTGGTACAAGAACAGAGGTAGGAACATGACCCTGTGGCTGCTTGGCGAAGATGTATCTCAGTCTTCCCGTGTTGAAGGAGAGGTCACAGAAGTGCCTCCTCACAAGAGATAACCACGAGGAGGAGCACCGGTTCATTGACCTTGGCCATGAGAACCTCCAGACTTTTCCTGGGAGGAAGAACGAGAAAGCTAGGAGCTGAGGGTAAGAAGTGAGTCCAACCCCCAGACAGGTAGACACTGTCCATGCCTGTTTGCTTTTCCTCTGCGTCTCTGGCATTGAGCACCAATGTTTGTTAGTCTTCTTCTTGCTAGGACTTCGGTATTCGAGAAACTGAATTAAGTGTGAAGACTGAGTGGTGTCATAGGACCTCCGGAATCTGGGGAGCCCGCACACAGCCCACTGATGTCCACACACAGCACCCCCGCAAGACCACCGTTTGTTGTAGAAGCATCCGGCACCTACCTCCACCCCCTGTTTGGAGGCAGACCAGAGGGTCTCGAAGGTTTTCTTCTCAGAAGTCCGTGGCACTCTTCAAAATTACTGACATTCCCAAATGTCTTTCATTGGTGTTTGCTCTATAAAAATTTAACATATTAGAAATTAAAACAGAGAAATGTTTCAAGTACCAGCATAAGGAAGCACTCGTTCCGTTCACTGCCAGAGCAATGGTGGCATCTCACTTCAGGTAGCTTCTGGAAAATGCCACCGTATGCTCGTTAGAGAATGAGATTGGGAAGGGCAAATGACGTCTTGGTCTTATTACGAACATGATTTTGTCTGCATGGGTCAACTAGAAGTGTCTTGGAGAAGCTCAGGAGCTGCTGGACCACACCCTCTGGGCCACATTCCTCCTGGGCCACCCCCGGCACGACCGGAACCTCCCGTAGTTTAGCTGTTGTTAAGGCATGGGTCATGGGCCCTCCTGTCTTATTTCTGCCATGATAGTCATCTCCCTGAGCCACCTCAGTGCACACCCAGCCCCCCGCCTTTCCGTTCCACGTACCTTCCTTGACTCTACTCCTGTACTTGATTAAGGCTAGCTTTCTCCAGTGTTGATAGGCAGCTTCATAGAGGAAACTTTTTCCTGGTTTTATTGAGGTACAATTTACATATTTAAGTATATGATGTTCACTTTGCTGAAGGGTACAATTCAACGATTTTACTATAGTCCCAGAGTTGTGAAACCATCATCATTGTCTATTTGAGAAGCATGTTTCTTACCCCCAAGACACCTTATTCCCATTAGCTCACACTCCCTTTACCCATGTCTCCAGTCCATGGAAATCACTGATCTACTTTATGTCTCTATAATTTGCCCATTTTTAACTTTTTGAATACATGGAATCATAACCCGTGTGGTCTTTGGTGCGTGGATTCTCTCACCTGGCATAATGTTTTCGCGTGTAGCATGCATCGGGATTTTATCCCTTTTTATAAGCGAATAATATATCATTGTGTGGATGTACCACATTTTGTTTATCCATTCACTAGCGGACGGACATCTGAGTTGCTCCCACATTTTAACTATTGTGAATAATGCCGCTGTGCCTGCTCAGGTTCCTATGTGGACGCCGTCTTCCTTTCTCTTGGGTCTATATCTAGAGACGGACCTTCTGGTACGTATGGTCACCCTACATTCAGCATTTTGGGTAACTGCCAAACCACTTTCCAAAGTGGTCTCACCATTTGAAAATATGCATGCCACCAACGAATGAGGGTCTTGATTTTTCCACTTCCTGGTATTGTCTGTTGTTATGATTATGGCCATCCTCATGGATGTGAAGTGGAACCTTACAGTGGTTTCGGTTTGCACTTCCTTAGTGATGAATGATGCTGGGAATATTCTGCGTACTTATTGGCCATTTCTACAAAGTTTTTTTTTTTTAAACGTTTCTTCATTTTTGAGAGACAGAGAGAGAGATAGAGCACAAGCAGCGGAGGGCTGGAGAGCGAGGGGGACACAGACTCCGAAGCAGGCTCCCGGCTCCGAGCTGTCAGCACAGACCCTGATGTGGGGCTCGAACTCACGAACTGGGAGCTCATGACCTGAGCCCAAGTCAGATGCCCACCTCACTGAACCACCCGGGCACCCGTGGCCACTTCTATATCTTTCATGGAAAAATACCTATTAAGATCATTTGCCTTTTTAAAAAATATGCATTTTTCATATAAGCACCTCTGTGACTATATGACTTGTAAACATTTTCTCCCATTATGTGGGCTGTATTTTCATTTTCTGGATGCTGTCCTTTGAGATTTCAGTGTGTCTGATTTTTAGAAAGTCCAACGTGTCTTTTTTTTCCTTTCATTGTGCATTTGCTATCATGTCTAAGAAACCATTTTCTTTTTTTTTTTTAATTTTTTAAATGTTTATTTATTTTTGAGACAGAGAGACAGACAGAGACAGTATCGAGAAATTGAGACAGAGCGTGAGTGGGGCAGGGGCAGAGAGAGAGGGAGACACAGAATCCCAAGCAGGCTCCAGGCTCTGAGCTGTCAGCACAGAGCCGGATGTGGGGCTCGAACCCACGAACCCTGAGATCATGCCCTGAGCCATAGTCGGACGCTCAACCTCCCTGAGCCCCCCAGGCTCCCGTAAGCAACCGTTTTCTACTGCAATGTGACAAAACTTTACTCCTATGTTTTCTCCTAAAACTTTTACAAGTTTGGTCCTTACATTTGGGTCATGCTGCATCACTTTCTCTATTTGGCATGAGGTGTGTCAGTTTGAAATTCGACTTCATTCTTCTTCATACAAACACTCAGCTTTCCCAGCACGACTTGTTGAAAAACTATGCTTCCCTCATTTTATAAATGAGTTTTTAATACTTTCTTTTCCGCTCTGCCAGTCTTGAATACCCGGGAACTGCCCCCGCACTTGGCTGATAGTAACAGTTAATATAATTTTCCTCATTTTTTTCTTTATTTTTGTTTTCATTTTGACATACACAAAATGAGGAGATGAAACGCTATTAGCATTCAGTCTAGATGTGTCCCTGTCGGATTAGTCAGTTCTGATACATTGGGAATTTAGCTGTTTTTGTTAAATAAATGATAATAATTACTAGAAATTATTGAGTGGTTATTATATGTGAGGTAGTGTGTGAAAGATTCTACATTTTTTTTTATTTAACTCATACAACTCCTCATGAAAGAGAACTGACTAGAGTCCCCCTTTCCAGATGAGGACAGCGAGGCTTCCAAGGAGGTATGCAAGTTGCCAAAAATCACAATTTCTCGATGGAAGAGTTGAGACGTGACCAAGACGTTCGACTGGAAAGTTCGTGTTTTTAGTCCTCGTGCCGAGAAGTTCTAAGAAACTTACTTCCCAATTTTTCTATGTTGTGTGTAGTTCCAGACCAGAACATATCTTAGGACTTCATTTTTTTTTTTTTTTTCAGATGGGAGGTTTGTTAAGTAACAGCACTTATTTTTGCTTTGGTTCACGATCAAGTTGAGAGAAAGGGGGTACAAAAGGCTGCAGGGACATTTACCTTGCAGAGCAGGTGTTGGCCTGAATGTCTGAGTCCATATCCTAGTTGGGAAAGATGCCAGGCGTATTGATTATTCAAGTCTGATTAGAGCTCGTGGGATGGACCCCAGTAATCTAGACCACAGGGTGGGTGGTTTTGACAGAGTTCTGCAGGGCTAGGATTGCAATCGTATCCGCTCTCCTGGCTTTTCTGGGAGAATGATGATGTCTACCAGCAAATAGGAAAGCTCTTAGGACCTGTAGACTGACACTAACTCAATGTATAGTCTCCTTGACATGAATTCAGAGCCATAGAAGTCAGAGGAGATTCAAGGGAGAGAAGAGTGTCAGGGGTCCTGCCAGTAGCTAGTTGAGTCACAACATCTTGTGGGAGGGTTGGGGGGTGCAGGGAAGGGCTTCGATGGCATTAAGAATCTCCATAGCCCTGACCCCCGGAAGGATTGGCAAATAGTTCTCGAGGTCAGTGTAAGAGACAGAAGCTCTAATAAGAGACGGGGGTCCTATGTGAACTGTAGTTTAACGGACCAGAGTTCTCATGAGACAACCGCGTGGGAGTCCCAGCATGGCAAAGACAGCAGGGGTGCCAACTTTGAGGAGAAGCCCACATCGTGAATCTGAGAAGGAGGAACACCCAGCAAGTAAGGACTCCACCTGTCCAGGGAGCAGGCGCCAACATAGAAGGGGCACTCTCGTCCATCAGTCTGAGAGGCAAATAGGTTAGCTGCAGACCGCCGTGACACGAAAAGCTGCCCGGGTTGTGACGGTGGTTTTGGTGGTGGTTCTGGTGGTGATGGTTTTGGCAGTGCTTCTGGGCATTTCCTCTGGAAGACGCGGCCAGCACGAGCTGGAAGGCAGACAGATCTTTTGGCACAGAGTGTTCGTTTTGGTGTTATCATGGAGCAAAAGTGGAAATTGTGCTAATGTCTAATATTAATGGAATATTTGAATACGTTCTTATTTAATCACATGACGCTATCATACAATCATTAAAGTGAGGGTTGTGAAGAATATATTGCTTCTTGCTGATGGAGTTTTGAGTGATCAATGCGTGATGTGAAGCTATATGGATGACAGGATCAAAACCATAACATGATATGGGGACCTCTTTACAAAAAATAAAATCTCTCTAGTTAAGTGAACAGGGTGGGATTTCAAGAAATGAAAAAAAAAAAGAAAAGAAACAGGGCAAAAAATAATCAGCCCTTGAATATGCACATGTGGCATGATTCCAAGACTAAAAAGGAACCATAAGGTGGCAGAATGTCAGAGAGAGGTTTGATCTGAAAGATGATCACAACGGCAGCCTACTTTTAGGCAGAACCTGGAGCCCGGGAGAAGTGACACATCGCTGATTAAGTGAACGAGAGACCGGCGTGAAATGTTGCGTATTCACGGCCTGTCTCAACTTCTTTTTTAAAATAATTTTTTAATGTTTATTTATTTTTGAGGGAGAGAAAGACGGAGTGAAAGCGGGGGAAGGGCGGAGAGAGAGAAAGACACAGAATCCGAAGCAGGCTCCAGGCTCTGAGCTGTCAGCCCAGAGCCCCAGGTGGGGCTGGAACCCGTGAGCCGCGAGATCATGACCTGAGCTGAAGTTGAGCGCGTAACTGACTGAGCCACCCGGGCGCCCCTGTGTCTTTTCTTAACTTCCTAAAAGATGTTTCCAAGTTTGCTGCTGTCCCTACCTCCCCCTTCCTTCTGTCCTCCCCCACCTCCTGCAGACTCCCCAGGGCTGTCCCTTCCTCCCTCTTCCTTCTGTCCTCCCCCACCTCCTGCAGACTCCCCAGGGATGTCTGCAGAGGTGAGTCAGGCCGAGCTGGCGGCTGGTGACCAGGCTGCCCTGGGCACCCACTGTAGCCCCAGCGATCTGGGTCCAGCTAAGGAAAGCATGCAGCAGCTGGATGGGCTGAGGACACTTTCGTGGTGGGACTCACCAGGCCACTGTCATTACCCAAAATCCCTCGGAAGTGGGGACAATTTGTTAGCAGCAGGCTCCTTCATTTCCACCTTACTTACCACTCAGCTCAGCGTGGACCTTAGGGGGAGAGCTACGCCCTGGGTCTCAAGGTGCCTTCCTCCGAAGACCTGCCTGTCCTGTGGGAACAGGAAAAGCCGCCTTGAAAGGTCCCTCATCTGCGAGGAAGGCACCTGACAACGCTGTGTATTCTGTGCACAGTGCGAAGGCCCCATGTCCGAGCAGCGGCCGACTTTCTCCCCATCTGGAACCAGGCAGAAGGACACAACCTGCAGACCCGACACGGCCTCAGAGCTCTTCGTGGGGAATCTTCACGAACACGGGGCCAGTTGTCCTCTGGCTGTGTCTCCCATGCTCCCACTAATGGGCATTTTTCTTATGTATAAAAGCAGCACTGATCAGAAAGGCAGAACAACCCTAAGTGTGTGTGTGTGTGTGTGTGTGTGTGTGTGTGCACGCACGTGCAGGCATGCACTCCATGCAATGAGAGAAGCTCACAGAGGTTAAGGGACGGGTGACAACACCCACACTCATATGCACTCATACCTGTTTCTCAGTGTTTCACCCCAGGGTAGGCTCACCGTGAATTAAGACAGAGAACACTGGAATGATCGATACTATTAACCGAATCGATCCAATTGACATTACAGAACACTACCTCTAAAAACAGAGGAATACTTTCCTTTCAAATGCTCATGGATCATTCATGAGATGGAACATAAACAGGGTTCAAAGTAAAAAAAAAAAAAAATGACAGGGTTGCCTGGGTGGCTCAGTTGGTTAAGTGTCTGACTTCGGTTCAGATCATGATCTTGAAGTTAGTTCGTGGGTTCGAGCCCCGCATCGGGCTCTGCGCTGCCAGCTCGGAGCCTGGAACCTGCTTCGGATTCCGTGTCTCCCTCTCTCTCTGCCCCTCCTTGGCTGGTGCTCTGCCTCTAGGAAGCGAACAACACAGAAACTGCTGAAGCAAAAATTTGGTTCTTTGAGAAAATGAATAATTTGAATACACTCTAGGTAAACTGATTAAGAGTGAAAGAGGGGCAACTGGGTGGCTCAGTCGGTTAAGCCTCCAACTTCGGCTCAGGTCATGATCTCCCGGCTCCTGAGTTTGGGTCCCGCATCAGGCTCTGTGCTGACAGGGCGAGATTCTCTCTCTTTCCCTCTCTCTCTGCCCCTCCCCTCCTCATTCATGCACTCTCTCTCATTCAAAACAAATAAATAAACTAAAAAAAAAAAAAAAAAAAAAAAGAGTGAAAGAGAGAAAGCACGATAACCAGTGTTGGGGATGAGCCCCGGGATCCTGCAGATCCTGCCGATATAAGAGTGTAATAAAGGAATGTCACCGACTGGACGCCAGTAAAATAGAAAAGGACAAATTCTTTGAAGAACATAATTCCTGACACACAAGAGAGAAAATTGCAATAAGTCGTATGTATGGGAAAAGTTGAATTGGTAATTAAAAACCTTCCCACAAAGAGTAATCCAGACCCCGATGTCTTTGCTGGTAGATTTTATCAAGCACACAGAAAAGAAATAATACAAATCTTACCAAAAGGTCTTTGTAAGAACCTACTCTTGGTATCTAGATTTTCTACCTCTTCATGGTTCAGGGCTGGTATTTTGTTCGTAGCCATTTGTTCCTACCCATTTCTGCTAGCTTACCCCAAGTATTCAAGGGTGTTCTCTTACACTGCTTTTCATTCCTGTGACATCACTGGTCACATTTCTTCTTTCCTTTCTGGTGTTAGTGATTTGTGTCTTCTATCATTTTTTCTTAATTAATCTGGCTAAGGAGTTGCCAGGTTAATTCATCTTTTCAAAACGCTACCTCGTGATTTTGTTGATATTTTTCTATTGTCTATCCATTATCTACTTTGTTTATCTTTGCTCTAATTTTTAAGAATCCCTTCCATGTGTAGCCTTGGGTTTAATTTTTCCCAGTTTCTTGAGGTGTAAACCTGGGGTGTTCATTTGAGATCTTTCCCCGCTGTTGGTGTTCAGACTCCCTCTCAGTCCTGCTTTCCTGTCGTCTCGTAAGTTTCAATACGCTGTTTCCGTTTTAATCTGTTTTAGTTGCTTTTGTCATTCCTCTGGTGCCATCTTTTTGACCCAACGACTATTTAAGAGGATGTGAAACAACGCATTCTTCTTGTTTTATCGATTTATTATTTGTTTTATTTCCACCTCTTGTGGATTCTCCAGTTTACCTCGTGCTGTTGATTGTTAGTTACATTCCATTGTGGTCGCAATGAATACTTTGCGTGATTTCAATCGTCCTGAATTTGTTGTGACTCTTTTCTGGCTTCACACGTGGCCTCTCATGGTGAATGTGCCACGTGCACCTGAGAATTTACATTCTGCTGTTGTTAGGTGGAATGTTCCCTATGTGTCTGTTAGGGCCACTTGGTCCACACTGTTGTTCAAGTACAAATTTTATTTCCTTCTTGATCTTCTAGCTGGTTGTTCTGCCCATTATCGACAGGGAGGTTTTGAAGTCTCCCATTGCTGTCCATTTTCTTGGTCAAGTCTGTCAAAGTTTGCTTTATATATTTAAGAGCTCTGAGGTACGGCTCACAAATACTTACAATCTTTGCGTCTTCTCAGTGGGTTGACCCTTTGCATCGTTATATAAGGTCCTTCTTTGTCTCTTTAACAGGTTTTGATTTGAAGTCAACTGTGCTTGAGGCAACTGCAGTCCCTCCTGCTCTTCTCTAGTTACAATTTGCATGGATTATATTTTCCCCTTCCTTTCCTTTGCAGCTTACATGTGTTCACAGATCTAAAGTGAGTCCCTTGTGGATGACATATAGGTGGACATTTTTTTAATTCATTCAAACAATCTATGTCTTTTGATTGGGGAATTTAATGCATTTACAATTAAAGTAATTAGTGATAAGAGAATTGATTCCTAGTTTGTTCATTGTTTTCTGTATGTCTTGAGGCTTCTTTGTCTCTTCTTTCCCTCTCCTACTGCCTTTTGTGTTTCATTGACTTTTCATGGTGATATGCATTGATTCCCTTCTCCTTTCCTTTTGTGTATATCCTATAGATATTTACTTTGTGGTTACCATTGAAATTACATAAAATAGTTTAACGTTTTTGTACTGTATTTTAAGCTGATAACAACTTCACTCCAATTATGTGGGAAACTCCCCTCCTTCACTTAATTATATTTCTTTTCACTCAAAGCAAAGCAATTGGAAATGTCTAAAATATTCAATTAATTATGTCGTCAAGAAACACAAAGCCCATGGTAGTAAGAAAAAGTCATGCAACAACTCTACTGAAAATTGTAAAACGTTGCTGAGCAATACTTTAAAATGGTCTACATTAAGAGAGGCATTTCATATCCATGGATGGGAAAACTGAATGTTGTTACAAAGGTAATTTCCCAGAAACAGTGTCAGGAAACTGACCTCCACATCGCATTGGTTTTCACCAAAGGTTGCAAAGAAATTCTGTGGGAGATACTAAAGAGTTTTTTATCATATGGTAGTAGAACAAATAATAAATAATTGTAAAAAATTACCTGGACCTCCACCTCACATGATCACATAACTGTATCATGACATAAAATATAACACTTCTGGAAGAAAATATGTACTTAAAAATAATCTTTGTGACCTTAGAGTAGGAATTTTTTTATAATATAAGACAGGGGCGCCTGGGTGGCGCAGTCGGTTGGGCGTCCGACTTCAGCCAGGTCACGATCTCGCGGTCCGGGAGTTCGAGCCCCGCATCGGGCTCTGGGCTGATGGCTCAGAGCCTGGAGCCTGTTTCCGATTCTGTGTCTCCCTCTCTCTCTGCCCCTCCCCCGTTCATGCTCTGTCTCTCTCTGTCCCAAAAATAAATAAACGTTGAAAAAAAAATTAAAAAAAAAATAAAATATAAGACATAAAAGCATTAGCTATAGAAGGAAAAAATAATAAACTGGACTTCATAAAATTAACAACTTTGAAAAGACTCTCTTCAGCAGATTAAAAAAAAAGATTTTCAGACTGGAAAAATATAACGGACCATACATGCAATTAGCAAAGGTCTTATATCACACATAAGTTATGTAACTTCGACAACTCAATAATAAAAAGACAAGGCAGCCCAATTAAAAATGAGCAAACTACTTGAACAAACATTTCACATGGAAATCTGTAGGTGGATAATAGGCACATGGACAGAAGCTCCCTACCATTAGCCTCCAAGGACACACCAGTTAAAACCACAATGAGATTATGGCAAGGTTCCCACTCTTTATGTGGCCAAAAGTACCATCAACTAAGCCAAAATACAAACAATAAACCAAAAAATAGCATTTTCTTTTAGTGAGATGCCATGAAACTTTCTTTAGAACAGCTTAAATTGATAAGATTGGAAATAGAATTCTGAAGATCTGGAATACTTAATCATTGCCAGAGGAGCATAAAATGTAAAAACAGGGGCGCCTGGGTGGCGCAGTCGGTTAAGCGTCCGACTTCAGCCAGGTCACGATCTCGCGGTCCGTGAGTTCGAGCCCCGCGTCGGGCTCTGGGCTGGTGGCTCGGAGCCTGGAGCCTGTTTCCGATTCTGTGTCTCCCTCTCTCTCTGCCCCTCCCCCGTTCATGCTCTGTCTCTCTCTGTCCCAAAAATAAATAAAAAAAACGTTGAAAAAAAAAATTAAAAAAAAAATAAATAAAATGTAAAAACATTTTAGAAAATTGTGTGTGAATATCACAGCATATATATGATGCAGCAATTCCACGCCTAGACATTTATCCAAAAGAAATCAAAATATATGCACACAAAGTAACTTCAACAAAAATAATTATAATGTCTTTATTCATAATGCCCCAAATTGGAAACAATCAAAAAGTCCATACGTAGAAAATTTGTAAGAATTTATCAGCAACATGGAGACATTTATACAATAGAATACTATTCAGAAGAAGAAAAAACGAACTACTGATATTTGTACTGACATGGATGAATCTAAAAAAAAAAACAAAACAAAAACCAAAAAACTTTATGTCATGTAAAAACAAAAAGCTGGATTCAAAATAGGGGTCCCTGGGTGGCTCAGTCAGTTGAACGTCCATCTCCTAATTTTGGCTCAGGTCATGATCTTGCGATTCATGAATCTGCGCCCCTAGCCAGACTCTGGGCTGACAGTTTGGAACCTGCTTGGGATTATCTCTCTCCCTCTCTCTGTGTCCCTCCCTTGCTTGTGCTGTCTTTCTCTCAAAATAAGTAAACTTAAAAAAACCCCAAATCCATGGCTATGTGATACCATTTAGGTGGGATTTCAAGAATAGGCCAAACCAGTATGTGGCCCTTATAAGTAAGAAAAGTGGTTGTCAGTATGGATTGAGGAATTGGTCAGCTAGAAGGCTTGAAAACTCTTCATCTTAAATAGGGTGATTGGGACACAGGTGAATCCATAGGTGTTTACATGTGTTGAAACTCATCAATTTGAGGGGTGCCTGGTCAATTAAGCATTCGATTCTTGGTTTCAGCTCAGGTCATGGTTTCACGGTTCGTGAAGCCCGAGTAGGTCTCTGGGCTGACAACACGAAGCCTGCTTGGGATTCTCTCTCTCTGACCCTCATCACCTCAAAAGAAATAAATAGACTTAAAAAAAACTTCATCAATTTGAAATGCAAGATTAGTGTGTTTTACTGCATACACACACACACACACACACACACACACGTACGCACATACGATCACCTTCATCAGAGCCTTCATTGTCCCACTGGTGGTACCCCCACACAAGACTGGCACTGGCTTTCAGCCCAAAGCCCCAAGGTTGTTTGCTCTCTTTCTCCAGAGAGAGTGTGATATAATGGAGATACCATTGGCTCTGAGCTCCCTACTGGCTCCCCTCTGCCTCTGTCACTTGCTTAGTCCCACAAGGAGGCCCGAGGGCTTAAGGATAATTTCCCTCATTTTTAGACAATGAAAGGTAGTATCTAATGCATAGGACCATTGCAAGAATTAAAGATTTTATTAAAAAATGTGAAGTGTAGTGGTAATTGCATTTAGGCACATACAACCAATACCAGTGCCATTGCTTTGTCCATAGCCAGGGATATGCTACCCAAAAAATGCTAACAGAAAAGAAGGAGGAGGAGGAGGAGGAGGAGGAGGAGGAGGAGGAAGAAAAAGAAGAAGAGGTGAAGGAGGAAGAGAAGGAGAAGATGGAGGGAAAGGGGGAGGAGAAGGATGAGAAGGAGAAGGAGGAGAAGGAGGAGAAAGAGAAGAAGAAGAGGTATGTGAAAGGTAAGAAGGAGAAGAAAAAGAAGGAGGAGAAGGAGGAGAAGGAGAAGGAGGGGCGAGAAAAGAGGGGAGGAGGACAGGAGGAGGGGGAGAAAGAGGAGGGTTAGGAGGAGGAAGAGAAGGAGGAGGAGGAGGAGGAGAAGGAGAAGGAGAAGAGGAAGAAGAAGAAGACTTAGTGAGCCATGTTTTACCCTGTTGAAAGGGTCTCTTGCATTTTGCAACTTCTAGTTGTGTTCCTTAGTGCATGTGTAAAGTCCCATATTCACAATCACTCGGTCTCCTGTAAGGAAGAAGAGTCTGCAGGCTCACGACCTCCGTGTTTCTGGTTATCACTCCTCACCTCCTGTTCAGCGAACAAGCGTCAGCGGGTCTGAGTGGGGACAGTGGGCTGTCAGAGGGATCATGAGGAACATGATGTGGTCTCCACACAGACATGAGTTCATTTTCTTTCTATAGATTATCTAACCGAGCAATGAGGAAACAGAACAACATGGACAGTTAATTGATAAAATAGAAAAGATCGAACACATTTCAGAGAGCAAAGCCAACCTTCCCTTCGACTATAGATGGGTCTAATTTGGAAACATCTGAAAATGATTTACTTGTGAGATGTTCAAGTTCAGAAACAGAATATGGGCCTTTTCTGAAAACACTCTATCTGCATTGTGGTTTATAACATGGACATGTCAGAAATACTCCATAAGAGGTTCTGGGAGGAGGAAAAGGCCATCTGGCCCGTCATTCTGGACTCTCCGTCTTACTCTAACCCTGCCTGCCTGCGTTTTCACTCTGTCTTTAATCCCTTCCTCTTCCAGAAAAAGACACGAGTGGTTATTGAACACATTTATACTGTTGCCTTCAACAGGCTCGTCTGGTAAGCTTTTCCATATGTTTCTTAGCCTTCGCTTTAAAATAAAAGGAAAGCTTTTTACCTCCCTCAGTACTTCTGTATGTTCGATGCGTCAATTTTCGTCTGTAGTCTTTTACTGTTTCCCAACATGAAAGGTTCAGTTTCTGTCTGTATGGCTGAGTTTCTACGTCGTCCTTATTTGTTTATTTTGTGCCGTAATGTCCTCAAGACGGATTTCTAACGTCTTCCAAAAGAATCTGGTGGCTTGACAAACTCGTTCCACGCTCACACTTCCTGACTTGGAGAGTTTCTCCTTGTAACGCGCAGCCATGCGTATTCGATTCGTGTTAGTCGGGACACGGTAAGCGACACTGCGGTAACGAGCAATCTGAAAATTTCGATTACTCGGGACAACACAGGAGCTTTTCCTGCTGCCACTGCATATCCCAGGTGGGGCAGCCTCTGAACTCCCGCCTGGCGGTCACTCAGGTTCCCAGGCTAACGGACGTTCCATCTTCACATGTGCTTCTGTGACCACCCCGTCCACGGGATGAAAATACGGCAGAGGTGCACTGGGTCTCCCTTCTTCTCTTCGGAAGTGATGCATTTCACTTTTGCTCTCATTTTACTATTAAAAGCAAGTCCTGTCATGATTCGATGTTAAGGAGGTAGAGAAGCAGATGCTTTCTAAGCCAGAAAGGAGCCCTTCTGAGATTTGGCGAACAGTTCTACCTGCTGCCATGGCGAGTGACATTGACTACAGGGGCCAGATCCCCCAAGTTGCGGCTGCTGGTTTGGGGGATATTTCGGGCAGCTCCAGCTGTTACAACAGACGACCACCGACTCTGTGGCTTACATAGCAAACATTTATTTCTCAGTTCTGGGGCTGGAAGTCCAAGATCGAGGTGCTGGCTGATTGGTACGAGTTACACCTTCATCCTGATGTACGGATGGTCGCGTTCTTCTGCTTCCTCACATGGTGAGAGGGAGGAGGCCAAGTCTCTGGGCACGTTTCCGATAAGGGAAAGAATCGCACTCATGAAAGCCCCAGCCCCATGGCCTGATCACCTCCTCAAGGCTCCACATCCTTAAAATAACACATAGAGGATTCAGGTCTCAATACCTGAATTTTGAGGGAACACAGACATTCCGCCCGTCGCAGAGAAAGAATATGGCCGCGTGGCTGGGATGAAAACTCCTCATGTGTGAGCGCAGACGATGCACAGCCATCTGGGGAGTCTCCTATGGTGTAAATAATTCCCACACGTTCCCTACTACTCTCTACCTGCTTTGGATCTGGTCATTTCCTCCAAGGGACCCTGAGCTCTTTTTAAACGTGCATATTAGCAACCGACGAGACCCCTCTATGGCCCCATTGCAACAGCTCCAGGGCCACAATTGCTATGACATCCATCAGTCACGCCGGTGGGCGCCCGAATCCAAAATAAATGCCAAAAGGGAGGCCCGCGGTGGTATGACCTCACGCTCTTGTGCCAGGAGGGCCCAGCAGGGATCTCTGTGACTGAGGTCTCTGCAGTCCACTCCACTCATGCTCATTGGCCCAGGGCTCCCACCACATCTGCGGGTCAGCCTCTGATGGGTCGTGGAGTGCGAAGAGCGATATCAAAGTCAATTATTACGCTACAAAATACATCACTGGAATCCGGGACGGGTTGTGTCATGCTGCCAATTTGCTTTCTGAAAGAAGCTTCAAACTCCCTATCACGGCCTGGAGAGACTTCTGGAATCCACTTCCACCATCATTCCTGGTGTCTCCAGTTATGCACAGTATATTTTAGCCACAGCGCCCTCCTGGCCAGTTTTCCAAACACAGAGGTTGCCTCTGTGTTTTTCCCTTCTTTCTTTGTCTTTCTTTCTTTCTTTCTTTCTTTCTTTCTTTCTTTCTTTCTTTCTTTCTTTCCCCTTCCTTCCTTCCTTCCTTCCTCTTTCTTTCTTTTTTTCTTTCTTTCCTTTCCTTCCTTTTCTTTCTTTCTTTCTTTCTTTCTTTCTTTCTTTCTTTCTTTCCCTTCCTTTCCTTTCTTTCTTTCTTTCTTTCTTTCTTTTCCTTCCTTCCTTTTCTTTCTTTCTTCCTTCCTTCATTTCTTTTTCTTTCTTTCTTTCTTCCTTTATTTTTCTTTCTTTTCTTTCTTCTTTCTTTTACTTCCTTCCTTCCTTCATTTCTCTTTCTTCTTTCTTTCTTTCTTTCTTTCTTTCTCCTTCCTTTCTTTCTTTTGCTCTTTCTTTCTCCTTTCTTTTTTTCACTCTTTCTTTCTTTCTCCTTCCTTCCTTTCTTTCTTTCTTTCTTTCTTTCCCCTTCCTTCCTTCCTTCCTTCCTCTTTCTTTCTTTTTTTCTTTCTTTCCTTTCCTTCCTTTTCTTTCTTTCTTTCTTTCTTTCTTTCTTTCTTTCTTTCCCTTCCTTTCCTTTCTTTCTTTCTTTCTTTCTTTCTTTCTTTTCCTTCCTTCCTTTTCTTTCTTTCTTCCTTCCTTCATTTCTTTTTCTTTCTTTCTTTCTTCCTTTATTTTTCTTTCTTTTCTTTCTTCTTTCTTTTACTTCCTTCCTTCCTTCATTTCTCTTTCTTCTTTCTTTCTTTCTTTCTTTCTTTCTCCTTCCTTTCTTTCTTTTGCTCTTTCTTTCTCCTTTCTTTTTTTCACTCTTTCTTTCTCCTTCCTTCCTTCCTTCCTTCCTTTCTTTTTCTTTCTTTCTTTCTTACTTTCCTTTTCTTTCTTTCTTCCTTTCCTTTTCTTTCTTTCTTTCTTTCTCTCACTCTTTCTTTCTCCTTCCTTTCTCTTTCTTTCTTTCTTTCTTTCACTTTCTTTCACTCTTTCTTTCTCCTTCCTCTTTCTTTCTTTTCTTTCTTTCTTTCTTTCTTTCTTTCTTTCTTTCTTTCTTTCTTTCTGAAAGCTGTGTTCTCAGCACAGAATACAGTATTATTTTCTGCCCATCATTGATTCCTCTGTTTCAAGCTTCAGGGTGAGTGACATCTCTACCATAACGACTATGTTGTTCCTTGCAGCCAGAAGACATCACGTCTTTCCTTTAGATTGTACCTCTATTATAGGACTTGTTGAATTCTTGCTTGTTTGGACAGTGGAGGATACAGGCTAGCCCCCTGACGACCAGAACTAATTTCACAGATCTGCTTGCTTAAGGACAGTCTGTTACTGTTCTTCAAGTGAACCGACTAAATCTCAGTGGGAGAGAATCATCGTTCCAGAGAGAAATAAACCAAAAGAAGCAGACCGTTCTGTTTATGGAAGTATATACCCCTCCAGCTGAGTTGTGTTGGGGCCTCGCAGCATGACTCACGGAGTTAGGTATTGTTGACGAGCCCCATGTTGTTATTTCAAAGTGGCACCCAAGATCCATGGACACGAAGTTGAACTCTGTCCTTAGTGTCAGATATGCTGGAAGGGCTGGAACTGCGGGAGGGGGTTGGCACTGAAAATCAGACTGTGAAAGGAACAGTAGGATCCCTACGAGGGGAAAATACACTACATTTACCCCCCTCCCGTGCCCCCAGTATGGATGGAATGTGGCCAGTGTTAAACTATACACAGGGTCCTGGGAAAAATGGAAACAGAGCTCTCATCTAGAGTGATGCCTGATAATTGAACTCAGTCTCCACCTTGCTGGGGGTACCTGTTACACCAGGAAAGGGACAGACAGGTAGAAAACGAGGGAACGCCAGCTGAATGCTTCAGCGAGGCCTCTTTGGGAGCGTCTCTGCCTCCTCCTTCTCCTCCTCGTAGACCAGGAATTGAGACAGGAAAGTCATCCCCTACAGGATAAGGAGTATGTGGGCAGCAAGGCGAGAGTGGATAAATGCCACCACATGAGTGGGTGGGGCAGAGCCCAGGTAGGTCATCAGATACAGGCCAGTGACCTCTACACCAGATGTGATGCAGGAAAGACCAGAACGGCCACCATGGCAGAGGTGCTGGTAGAATGTGACACGGTTAGAAGACAGCATCGTCTTGGGGTTCCCCCAGAGCTTCACAAGAAAGGGGGAGGAAGAGCTGGAGTCTTACCGTTTGGTAGATGAGGGATGAAGGGCTATGATCCAATTTCCCAGGTGTAAACTCTCAAAGTGACTTTATCAAGAGTCCTCACACCTTGGGCTGTTGGAGACATTTGGGTTGTCTGGGTGTAATTTGAAGGTCGGTGGTTTTCCTTATCATGTGATGAGCCCATATGGGTGTGCCCCATTTCCTATTCTTCTTCTGTCTTCCAACAGTTGTCCTCATCCTCTTCCTCCCCCTCCTCCCCTCCCCCGTTTCTTCTTTTTCTCCTCCTCCTCCTTCTTCTTCAAAATAGTAACAGAAGATATGGAATCCTAAACCTCATGGATAATGACATTTCCATTTCAGCTAAGAGTTTTTAAAATTTGATTTTAGGCTAATTTCCAGGTTTTGTAACTGATTGGTTTAAATTATGTTTTCATTTACCTGGGTCATGGTGAAAGTTTTCCCTCCTAATGAATTCTATGGTTTCTGTAGCCCTTTCTCCCAGAACTGTAAGAAGCCTGGGGCTTTACATATTCTCACTCATGTTTACTTATGCTTACGTAACTTTGCCATTCAAATTGTAGTTGAATCTCCAGAAGGAATAGTTTCTTTCCCCTCCACCCTCTAATTTTCCTTTAAAAAAAACACATGAATTTATGTTACAAAGAAATTAACGAATATCATATTTCCCCCCATAATTTTGCCTCATTTTCCAATTTTCTGTAGTTTATCTCAGACACACATTGATCTCAACTCCTTTGAAAAAGATGAAGGTTGGATGAACTTGACTGCAGTCATATCACATTTCTGAAGTGAAGTAAGCACATATATCACTTTCCTATAATTTTGCTATTGTTTGAAGATTATTGATTATTTTAAAGCTTATTTATTTTGAGAAAGAGAGCGTGAGCAAGGAAGGGGTAGAGAGAGAGGGAGAGAGAGAATCCCAAGCAGGCTCTGCACTGTCAGTGTGGAGCCCAAAGAGGGATTCAAACTCACGAACTGTGAGATCATGACATGAACTGAAATCGAGAGTTGGATGTTTAACTGACTGAACCACCCAGGCACCCTGAAGATTATTTTATTTTTGACTAGACTCTTTTCTTTTAAATTCAGTCATCATAAGAACACTTTTTTTTTTTTTTTCAGAAAAATTACTTTCAGAAAATAGTAAGAGAACCTTGGCTCTATTTGCCTGCCCACTGATTTTTCTGGAATAAAGCAATTAAAAAGATGATCAGATGGGCATTCTGCTGGTGGCTGGCAGGGCCAGGGTGAGATCCTGCCTCTCAGCACATGAGGATCTGTCAAGAGCAAGTACTGAATGTTGAAGTGATAGAATTTGCTTTGTGACTAACCAGATCCCGCTAGACCGATGCCAAGACCTGAATGGTACTTACTGAGCCGCCCAGAGAATTTCACAGAGCATTTCATGCATGGAAATTTGTCTACACGTTGCAAACCTAGCAACAAGAACACCTTAAGCCTCCCCACTGCGTCTTTTCTCTCAATTCAATTCAACAAGCATTTTTTTGAGGACGGAACATGAGTGCTTAGGAGGCAATAGAAGCAGCAACACTCTTGGACCCAATTCTCTGGGTTTATGAGACTGTTGACCCCAAATATTTTGAGGGGCAAGTACTCGTGAAATAAGTCAATCCATGAATCATGAGTGATATTCTATGAGTGTTTTGTTTTCAATACGGTTGGGATCTTCTGAGCAGACAAGATAAGATTTCATGAATGTATTTGGACAGAAAACTGGATGGCAGTTTCTCTAACAAATAAGCAAATAAATAAGAGGTAGAAAAGAAGAAGGATAAGTTGAACACAAGATGATAACGGGGCGCCTGGGTGGCTTGGTCGGTTAAGCATCTGACTTCGGCTCAGGTCATGATCTCACGGTCCGTGAGTTCGAGCTCCGCGTCGGGCTCTGTGCTGACCGCTCGGAGCCTGGAGCCTGTTTCAGATTCTGTGTCTCCCTCTCTCTGACCCTCCCCCGTTCATGCTCTGTCTCTCTCTGTCTCAAAAATAAACGTTAAAAAAATTAAAAAAAAAAAGATGATATCTCCTTTCTGCACACCACAGAGATGCCATTTAAAAAGTATATATGCACCCCCCTCACGCCGAGAGCTTGAGGAATATTGTTATAAAATATTATTAGAAACTTTCCCTACATTATTGTTTTTGGTCAACGTTCAGCTTTGCTCCAAAGAAATTAACCCCTAGATACCAGTATTAGAATAATCCTATACTTGCAAAACCATGAGTAATACACCTAAAAAAATAGAGTCTGCAGCTAAGGTCTTTTACTCACTGTGAATATATGCACTGTGTATTCACTAAAATCTCAATTAATTGAAGGCTTTGGTAACACATTTTTTTCTTAAATTCAAAACATTTTTAATGAATCCAGATTTAAGTAAAAAGTCTGTTTTGATATTTACTGAAAACACATTAAAAGCGGAGACCATCTTTTCGTCTTATGAGCAGATAGACTCTTGTTACAGAATTTTGCAGGAGGGGTGCCTGGCTGGCTCAGCCAAAATTGTCCTGAGAAACTGATCACCGTGGGGCATTTGAACTCACGTCTTTCCAGTGGTGGGATCCCCGGACAGATACCAGGGTGCAATTCACATAACATCGTAACTGTTGTTTTAAAATTTAACGGAAGTAGGGGCCCCTGGGTGGCTCCGTCAGTTAAGCATCTGACTTCAACTCAGGTCATGATCTCACAGCTCGTGGGTTCGAGCCCTGCGTCGGGCCCTGCGCTGACAGCTCGGAGCCTGGAGCCTGCTTCGGATTCTGGGTCTCCCTCTCTCTCTCTCTATCCCTCCCCCGCTCGTGCTCTGCCGATCTCTCTCTAAAATACATAAACATTAAAATAAAATTTAACTGAAGTACAGCATACATTCTAGAAAAGTACACAAACCTAACCATGCGCCGCTGAATCTTTTCAAAGGCCGCACACCATACAGGCCAAGAAATAGAAGACTGTGGGCCCCACTGGTGTGCATTCCCCATGGTGACTCCTGTCATTACCAGGAAGCTTGACAGGCCATGGCTAGATGTATTTTCCACAAGAAATCTGATATAACTTATAGCAGAAGCAGTTTTATGCATATGGTAGGTAGCAAGTTCTAACACTGTAGGAGCAAGTAATGCAGAGAAAAAATTAAAGATTTTCCTGAGACTTAAGAAAAGCCTGCTATTATATGATGTCATTGGGGAACCCCCTGGGCCCGGCTAACGGACGGAAGGACTCCTGTGAGGGTCTTGAATGCCACTGAGCAGGTAGCCCCCGACGGCCCAGGGCACCAGGACACAAAGGCTGATTTCCTTGCACAACCTCCTACACGTCTACACCTCACCTTAAACTCTCCACCACCCACTCAGGGGCTGAGCGCCTGTCCCCCAGCCCTTACTACCCATTTGGATGGGTGCCCCGATCCCTGTTGCTGTCCCCGGCATTCTTACCCTTGCACTCGGGAGGGAATTTGAACTCCTTTCCGAGACATTTCCCACCAAGGTTTGGCAAAAGCATGTCTGTCTTTCCCCGAGAAGCACGTTTGTCTAGAAGGGTCTTGTGCTCGGTTGTGTTCGTGCTGTCTCCAGACGCGCACATATGCATCACACTCTCACGCACATACCGTATTCGGGTTGCTTGAGAAGCTCTGGGCGTGGTTGGCTGGGAAGAATTAGGGGCTCCGGAAGACAGTGCTCCACGGTGGAGAAGCAGGAGAGTTACAGAAGCAGAATGTCATCTCACCGTGTCGATGGCTTGATGGGGCCCTTCACTGATTCCTGCCTGGCCACCTGTTCCTTCCCGCCACGCTTTGTGTAAATTTGTCTCTGACTTGCCTCACTTTTTCCTTCCAGCTCAGCTTCTCGTTTCTTCCTTGGAAACAGACTTTGTGGCCCAAGGGATACCGCCTTAATCCCTCATTGGTCCCCGTGCCCCACCCCCACCTCCTGCCATGCTCTCTGGTTCCAGATGCAGACAGTCTCTGCGTGACCACATGCTAGGGTCCGGGACAAGTGCTGGGAAAGAGGGGGGCTCTGCAGGACCTTCCTGGATGCTGATCCCGGGGAGTCAGTCCTGCCCAGTGGACCTGTTTTCCACGGTTGTGATTGCTTTCCACCAAGGGGATGATTGCGTTGGCTTGAAATCTCATGTAGACAATCCTCTGAGTTCCCTAAAATCTCAGTAACAACAAGATTATTCCAAGTACCACAATGGAATTTACCCCTAAACCTGGTTTTCAATTGGTGGAGTTAGAGAAGCCATCACGGTTACCCCAGTTTTCCTGTAAAAGGTTATTTTCATGGCGAATGACACAAGAGAGTTCTCACATTTCCTTTTTCTTTAAATGCTTATTTATTTATTTTTGAGAGAGAGACAGAGAGATAGACCATGGGCAGGGGGAGGGAGGCACAGAATCCGAAGCAGGCTGCAGGCTCCAGGCTCCAAGCCGTCAGCACAGAGCCCGACGCGGGGCTCGAACTCACAGACGGCAAGATCATGACCTGACCCGAAGTCGGACGCTTAACAGACTGAGCCACCCAGGTGCCCCGAGGGTTCTCATGTTTTGAAAGTTCATCGTTTTTGCAAAGAGATATGTGGCTAAGTTCACAAGTGTACTCTGAAGTGCCATAAATAGGTAAAACGAAATTTCACTTTTCACTTGTCGAAGGGCAATAAAGAAATGGCGCTTGGTGATGACATCTCTATGTGGTTTTATCTTAATCTCCTCAGTTGACTGGGCAGCAAAATGTGCCAGGTGGTTGCTTCTTCCTGTTATTAATACAAAGAGTGAATTTCTGCTAGGTGAATATCAGCACCAAATACGATGCTGTCCTGAAAACCAAACATACATATATATATATATCTATATATATATCTATATATATCTATATATATATCTATATCTATATATCTGGGGTGCCTGGGTGTCTGTCGGCTGAGCATCCGACTCTTGATTTCGGCTCAGGTCATGATCTCATAGCCTTCAGACTGACCCCCTCATCAGGCTCTGTGCCAACAGCGTGGAGCCTGCTTGGGATTCTCTCTCTCTTCCTCTCTCTCTGCTACTGCCCCACTCACGCATCTCTCTCTCTCTCTCTCTCTCTCTCACTCCTCTGCCTTTCTCCCCTGCTTGACTGAGTTCTCTTGCTCTAAAATAAAAACACGATTAATTTAGTGTATATATTCATACATATGCATATGTATGTATGCATATATATCCACGTATATTTACACATACACACACACACACACACACGAGGAAATGTTAGATGCCCCACTGCTGAGCCTCCTAGAACAGTGCCGACAGCAAAGCAGGGTTGACGGGGGGCTTTGCTCCAACATCCTGAGTATTTCCAGCTGGCGACACTGGCCGTCCTCCACTTCCCTGTGTAGACCACCCCCCCCGCTGTTTGCCCTTCTTCTCTCCCCCACTTATTTATTTATTTATTTACTTACGTGCTTATGTATTCCCTTATTTATTACGTATCATTTGTCTTACAGGAGGGACATGGGTGATGATTTTTAGGGCACGTCCAGTGGGCTCCGTGCTCAGAGGACCGGTCGTGTGCGCTGGGCTCTGTGCAGAACTTGTAGGTCCCCCGTCCCCCAGTGATAACACCTCACAGCCAGCACCCACGTCCCCGAGCGAACCCTCTTAGAGACGCTGTCGCCTGGTTAGCAGAGGAGGGAGGGGTGACACTCAAGCTGGAGCTGCAGATTGGTGAGGCTTCAGGGGCGCTGGTGGCTGGGAGCCTGGCGAAAGCTGTCGGTGAACCTGCCCCCCAGAAACTGCTTCCTCCCGTGACTGCCTGGACCGGGGCGCATGCTTCTGACAGCTTCCCGGGGGGCAGCGCCGTCCTGGTGCTGTGCTGTAAGACCTCCGGGTGTGCCGGTGACTTTTCTAGCACCGCGTTGTGTGATGACTGCAGTAACTCACTGCAGATTGGGTCATTGTGCGTAATTCTCTTTGCGGAGACGCAACCATCGTTAAGGAGCGAAAGTCACCCTGGAGAAATGGGGGTGTGCACGAGCCCGTGTGTGGAAACAGCCCATCTGGTTGGAGCTCACGTAACCCAGAGGCTGCCCTGGCACATGGGTTTATTTTGTGCACCGAGGAGTTTCCATCCACGTGTATTAACGCTGGCGTGGGGATCCCCACGGTAAAGCTACAAATGTACGTTTATAAAACTTCGGTCATCGATGATGGAGAGCCAAGGCTTGGCACTGGACCAGCTTCACCGCGTGAGATATCCGGAGATGAATCAGAGTGGTTTTTGAACGCAATTCATATATATCCGTAAGGGGCTCTGAGTTTGCCTTTTGAAGTTTGACTCAATACAGGACGAAATGGTGCTTGTCTGAGAGAGGGCCTTATCAGTGTGTTTTTGGTGTTTTTCTCGGTTGTGCTGCTCTATTTCTGTGTGAGCGAAGGTACATTATTTTGAAATTTGAGACAGTTCGAAGATCAACGAAAACCTGCTGATTTTCATAGCTTTCTTGAGGTGTCGTGACCACCGACTGAAAGGGCAAATTTTGTAACGCGGAAAGTAGAAATTTAAACATTCTGCCCCTTTTCTGGAAATAGCATTTACTTTGAAAGACCCACCTCTCGTGAAACAAAGGTGGGGCCGTTGCTTACAGAAAACCAGGAAGGCTTGCCAACTATTTTGACAGGGACTCAAAATCTGATTTATTGCATAAGGAAAGAGGATTTCGCTTATCTTCCAGGGGGATCATTCAACCCTTCATCTTCACTGATGGGGGCCATCTGACCATTGGCTTGTGGTTTCTTGGGTTCCTTACAGAGGTAAATTCAGGTAAATGATAACAGTTGTTTGCTACCGTGGTGTCAAACTTTTCTAAACGGGGCACATCTAGTTTATTTGCCGTTGAAATACGAGGTTTCGCGGTAAAATCTTATCAAATATTGGACCCAATGAGATTTTTGGCATTATTGTTCGTTTTAACTTTTACTTTCTTTCTTGGAGAAAATAGTAGCAGGGTTTTGCCAAACGCCTTAAAAATATACACTATTTGTTGTTGAAATCACAAAGCCTTTAAATTTAATTTTTTTTTAACGTTTATTTATTTTTGAGACAGAGAGAGACAGAGCATGAACGGGGGAGGGTCAGAGAGAGGGAGACGCAGAATCTGAAACAGGCTCCAGGCTCTGAGCTGTCAGCACAGAGCCCGACGCGGGGCTCGAACTCACGGACCGCGAGATCATGACTTGAGCTGAGTCGGCCGCTTAACCGACTGAGCCACCCAGGCACCCCACAAAGCCTTTAAATTTAATACATTTTCCTTTATTTAACTCAAGTATATGCCTGTGGGGCAAGACAGAAAAGGAGTTAAATTGGAATCAGACTCCTTACACACGCGCGCGCGCACACACACACACTTCTCAGTTTGGCAAATTCCATTATTTTATTTTTCATTGCAGACATTATATATTGCCCGGGTTGCAGAATTAAGACCTCACAGGAAAGTCTTTCTGTTTTATAGCCCAATTTAATTAACTTGTAGACAAAAATGTGGATGTCTGTTGCCACAATGCCTTAAAGATCTTAAATCACTGAGCTCAATCCATTTTGGCCGGTGACCTCTGGCAGGGACTCAGGGCCATGGTTGAGCATATCATCCGGATCCAACGTGCACAGGGGAGAGAGGGATTATCCCCCATACAACAGAACATATATGCAAATGCCAGAAGCCCGCTCTGAATTTAGAAAGATTTTTTTTTCAGTCTCTCTACTTAAAAAAAAAAATGTGTACATGTACAAACACACACACACACACACACACACACACACACACACACACAGAGGTACGTCCCAGAGTGAATAGAAAACCATTGTGGGCCGGTCTGTTGGTCCAAGATAAGGAGTAAAGAGAATCGCACGTGCATTTCCACACGTGCAAATTAATGTTCCAATGTCTTTTCTTTGTTTCACTTTGATTTTAAGGACTTTGCTCCTGCAATATGCACCAGGGCGTGGGAGAGCTGTTTTCAACAATTGCAATGGAACAATGGCGCCATGTTTGAGAAGGCAGTGAGAACCCGCACCCCCGGGTCCCATAATTTGAATTGACCAGGAAGCCCAGGAAATGGAATGTTTCTAAAGCGAGGGTTTCTCAGAGGGTGAGGCCCTGAGGTCCAGAGCACTGCAGGCTATGACCATCACTGACTTCGCCACTTGCCCTCAGACCAGCAGGTGCGTGGGGGGCATCGGTCTCTGGGTCGCTACCCGGATGGCGCTGCTGGGTCCTCTCCGTTCCAGGGCACCTCCCAGCCCCAGTGTCTTTGGGCCTTTCCCTGGACGAACCTGGAACAAGGACACTTATATATAACTTGCCTTCTCTGCATTTTACACTTTTCTGGAAGTGAAGGGCGTGTGGGGGCAGCATGAGCCCGTGAGGCCTGCAGACAGAGCCACAGCGGGTGTCCTTCCCGTGGTTTGGGCCCCACGCCACCAGGTCTTTCTGAGGTGGCCGCAGACATTCCAGCCCAGGCTCTGGGTGACTCTCGGCAGGCTCGTCATCACCTCCCGTCTCCTGAGGCTCCTTTCTGAGAAATTGCTTGATATCTGAGAACGGGCTTGCCGATGTCTCTTTCTCCTCCTCCTTCTCCTTTTTCAGAGGCACAGGTGCATTTTCATACTGGGTCGTAGCTGCCCCAGAGTGACTTCCCTTCTGTGAGGGTCTCAGTGCAGCAGAGTCATGGGGAGGAGGTGACCGTGGCCGGGATGTCCCTGTCCCCTCCTGCCGGGCACTGATGGAAAGGGCAGCGTGCACGTCACACAATAGCACAGTGTGATGGACGGGATGGTTTCCCCGAGATCCTGTCTAGTTTTACTTCTAATAAGAGCCTGTCTCTGAGATGCTAAAAACTAATAATCTCGGTGAGGTTTTAGAAAAGGATAAACATTATTTGAAAGATAAGGAGTTAGCATATCTGATTGTGTATGAAAATAAGTCCTACCCAGCAAAATCTCAGTAATTAACAGAGAGGTTTGTAGGGCTCTATCTTTCCATAAGATTCCGGTAGAATATTTTAGCAGCCAATGCCTGACCGGACGTTTGCCTGGACATTGACCGACACGTTACGACGCGTGCCCTGCTCCCTTGCCTCGTCCTTCATGGGGGCACCTGCATTAATCTGCTGAGCGAATGTGCTCTGACTTCACACAGCTGCTGGTGTAATGCTTTTGGTTTTGTTTTTTGTTGTTGTTGTTTTAAGTTTTTAATGTTTATTTATTTTTTGACAGAGAGAGAGAGAGAGACAGAGCGTGAGCGGGGGAGGGGCAGAGAGAGAGGGAGACGGAGAATGCGAAGCAGCCTCCAGGCTCTGAGTTGTCAGCACAGAGCCCGACAGGGGCTCAAACTCACGGACTGTGAGATCATGACCTGAGCCGAAGTCGGACGTTCAACCGACAGAGCCACCCAGGAGCCCTGTAACGCTTTTGTTTTGACAGTCTATTCGTTTTACTCTTAACTTTTTTTTCTGGTCCCCCCACTTTGCTGGCAGAAATTCAAGTGTCAGCCCTAGCAACTGAAAAATGGCAATGTTTTGTTGTAGAGCCATTCTGGCATGGGAAAAAAAAAAAGGATACATTAACCATAGGGTTGGAAACATACATTTGCAGTCCCCCTGCCCCCCCGGGTGCACATTCTGCCTCCACCAGTGCCGTGAGACGTAGGGAAGTTGTGTGAGTTTTGAGTTGTCGCCGTTACCATTCTCATCGGGTTCTCCGGGGAATTCTCAGATCCCCCTTCTTCCGCTGGATTTTCCCTTTGACTTTGTAGGATCTTCACACCCTTATTGCATTGAAAGAGTGGTGTCCACACCAGCGATTCAGTTCAGCTCTCCAAACACCTAGCGGGCCACATTCCGGGCGGGGATCTGAGAACCTGAGATGTGGCCTCTGACAAGGCAAAGGTGGCAAATAGTCCACCCGTGTCTCTGTCTGTGTGTCACTTCTCACTTTCCTGCCCCGTGTATGCGTGTGCGCCCGCACTCCCTGAAGCTTCAGCCAGATGCCACAGCCGTAAGTGAGTTACAGACAGAGTGCTGGGTGGTTCCGTAGGTTACGCGTCCGGCTCTTGGTTTGGGCCCAGGTCACGATCCCGGGATCGTGGGATCGAGTCTCAGGTTGGGCTCTGCCCTGGGTGTGGAGCCTGCTTGGGGTTCCCCGCCCTTCTCCCCTACTCTTGCCTGCTCTGTCCCTCTCTTTAAGATAAAGTGGAAACAAAATAGGTGAGTTAAAGGCAAATTCTGGGCCGTCTCAGTTTCTGCTTGAAAACCTGCCGTAACCATGTTTTGCGGCCGGAGGGATTTATCTACCCTGGGCCTCCCTCCCGACCTGTCACGTATATAGATGACTGATTTTGAGTCTCCCTTGTTGCCCCCTAATCGCGCTTATTTATTGAAGTCTCCGTGGTCAGGCAGACGGTCCGGCTAGGTTTGTTCCTGGGGGGTGCTCAGCTGCTGGGCCCAGGCACAAAGCCTTAGGTGAGTGGCCCAGAGCCCTCGGTCCTGACTCTTCGCGTGAGTCGCAAGCGCGAGTGGACAAATAAAAATTTAAAATGCTCTTCTCTTAGGAAAAAAATATTTTTTCTTTAGCACTGGAGCGACCAGAGACCACATGGTCCTTTGCGGAGAGGAAACAGGCAGAGGCACCCAGTGCAGACGGTGCAGGCGGTGTTTACTTTGTGGGTTTTTTTTTTTTTTTTAGTTTATTTATTTATTTTAAGAGAGAGAGCGAGAGCGAGCATGCCAGCAGAGAAGAGCAAAAAGACATGGAAAGAGAACCCCCGGCAGGCTCCCCATTGTCAGCACAGAGCCGACGCAGGGTTCGAACACGAGAACTTCGAGATCACGACCTGAGCCAAAATCAAGAGTCGGACACACTTACCGACTGAGCCACGCGAGCGCCCTGATAATGTTACTTTTCCATTGGTTGCCAGAAAATTCAGAATCCAATTTTGTAGGCTCCGATGGCCTGAATATATACATTTTCTTTTCTTGTTTATCTCATCATACTGTGTGTATGTATTCATATTTTCTACTTTATTTTATATATTCTTGAAAGTCAGCTCCAGTCTTTATAGAATGAGTTTGGATATCAATACATAACGTGCGAGACTCACGATCACATGTCTACTCGTTAAATAAACGTGTGTCGTACCATGAGCACAGCGTGACAGGTGGTCTATCCGATCTACAGAAGGGACTGCTCAGGGGAAAGTGGTTAGGCAGTTTCTCAGAGAGTGGAACACGAAATTATCATATGACCCCAAATTTTGCTCTTATGCATCTACGTGAAAGAGTGAAAACAGGGACTCATTAGATACTTGTACACAAATGTTCGTAGCCTCTCTATTTACAAGCGCCAAAAGATGGAAAGAAACGAGCCAAGTGTCCATCAGCACATGAGTGAATAAACACTATGTGACATGTCCACACAACAGAATATCATTCGGCCACAAAAAGGAATGAAATTCTGATAGACACTGCAACATAAGAAACGCATTATACTGAGTGAAATAATCCAGGCACGAAAGGACAAATCTTGTCTGATTCCACTTGCCTGCAATATCCAGGAGAAACAAATTCATAGTGACAGAAAGTAGATGAGAGGTCACAGGGGCCAGAAGGAGGGGAGGGTGGGGAGATATTGTTCAATGAGTGCAGTTTCTAAACTTTTTTTTTTTTTAGTTTATTTATTTATTTTAAGGAGGGGAGGAGCAGAGAGAGAGAGAGAGAAAATCCCAAGCCGACTTTGCACTGTCAGTGCAGAGCCCAACATGGGGCTAGAACTCACAAACAGTGAGATCGTGACTTGAGCCAAAATCAAGAGTCGGACACTTAACTGACTGAGCCACCGAGGCACCCCTCGATGCGTGCAGTTTCTGTCTGTGATATGGAAAGGCCCCGGACAGGGATAGTGGTCATGGCTGCCCAACAACAGGAGTACGACCAAAGCCAACAAATAGAACACTTAAAAATGGCTTGAGGCACCGGGGTGGCTCAGTCGGTTAAGCGTCCGACCTCGGCTCAGGTCATGATCTCACGGTCCGTGAGTTCGAGCCCTGCGTCGGCCTCTGTGCTGACAGCTCCGAGCCTGGAGCCTGCTTCGGATTCTGTCTTCCTCTCTCTCTGCTCCTCCCCCACGCATGCTCTGTCTCTCCAAAATAAATAAACATTGAAACAAATTTCTTAATGGCTAACATCAGGGCACTTGGGAGGCTCAGTCGGCCCAGACCAACTTCGGCTCAGGTCATGGTCTTCCGGTTTGTGAGTCCGACCCTCACATCTGGGCTCGTGGCTGTCAGCGAACAGTCCCTTTGGATCCTCTGTCTCCCTCTCTGTCCTTCCCTCCCCGTCTTGGACTTTCTCAAAAATAAACACATTTAAAAAAATGGCTAAAATGGCAAGTTTACAATCTATTGCTGTTTTTCCACTGTGAAGATTAAGTTTTGAAAAAGGGAATGCTTTGGCCATTCGTATTGTGCCCTGGGTTAATTATAATAAGGAGAAATTATTTGGGGGAGAAAATGGCTGGAGTGAATTGAAAGGTAACGTGTGTTCAGAGACCATCTGGATTAGAAGCTGAGTCTGTCAAAATGCTGGTTCCTGGCCACATCTCAGCCTAGAGAGTAAGAGTCTCTACGATGGGATCCAGAGGCGGAAACTGAGGCAGAAGCCCTCCTGCCCCTGAAAGATTCAATACACACTGTAGGTTCTGCTGCCCGGGCAAGGGGGCCTGGGCAGGAATCCTGGAATCGGCCTTTCTTCCCGGAATTCTGTGAACGGATGCATTTGGAGTAGGTGACGTCTAAGGACCCTATCAGTTTGTGACCCCCGTCCTGCAAAGGAACGACACAAATGATGACCTCTTTTCTCATACGCAATTGACTAAAGAGGTTTCTATTGATGCATACAACAGAGCAACTTAAATAGAAATCCATTGCAGATTTATTGACACAACGTGACCTATTCATCAGAGAAGGTCTAGGAAGTCCAAGCAGTGTCTGGGTGTAAGGTACAGGATGGCAGTCCTAGATCTTACCATGGAGTGAGTGCCAGAAGCCGGGTCTCGGTCTGATCTGACAGCCTTCCGAGGGCGGGCCTCGGCCCCCGGCCCCTGTGCTTGGTTCCCACCGGCGTTGGCGAGGCCTTCAGCTGTATCACATTTATGGAGAGAGAGAAAAAAAAAAATCCAGGTCAACGTGTGCTTTTTTCTCTCCTGACTGTAAAGGCTTTGCCTATAATCCCCTGCTTTCCGTGAGTAATGGGTTTCACCCATCACGGATCACATTCCTTTTGTCCAAATAGCTGTAAAGAACGTATTTTAAAGCAAACCAATTAAGAACGGGTTTTCAAAAGGTCTTCGTGGAAGAAGGTAAGAAATCGGGGATGGGAAGTGTTGTCCGGGTAAAGTAAACCCACCTGAGAGCGGGCAGAATGCTGACGGCCAGCCCCTCTCCGTGTCCCCCCCCCCCCCCCCCCCAGCCTGAGCGCAGGGCTGAGCGCAGACCCTTCCGGACTGCCATTGGCTCTGGCCATTTGCATGTCGAATACGGATAATAACCGCAGTGATTTGCGCTCAAATATTTGGAAAATGCACTTCAGCAATCCTAACAACAACGAAAAACATTGCACATGCACGGCCCAAGCTCTGAGCAAGCACTTTTGTAAATGTCATTTGAGAGCCTCAAGCTTTCTTATCTGGCAAGAAATGCATGCCATTTTTGCTGGATATTTTCCATTTGCAATCCACTTTTCTTGGGAGCTTCTGGATTGATTGCTGGGGGGATGGGACTTTTCAAACGGCTGAGGTCATTTTTGACTGTGACACAGAGTGTGGCCCAGGAT
The DNA here is from genome assembly GCF_028749965.1 of Puma concolor. Taxonomy (NCBI): domain Eukaryota; kingdom Metazoa; phylum Chordata; class Mammalia; order Carnivora; family Felidae; genus Puma; species Puma concolor. Next base: position 3,756,592 of record NC_141669.1, on the reverse strand, counting down.
TGTGTGATTTACCAAGAGGCTGAAATCTGTGTTGCATTTGAGGATTGCCCGGTTTCTAATTAATCACTCAATGAAGAATGATGTCCACTCTGGTTTATTTACAATTTTTTTCCCACCTTTTATTTCTTCCTCTTCTGGAAGAGTTCCATTAGAATCACAGAGCATTGCACTTACAGAAAAGACGTGATTTTTATTTTGTCATTTGTACTGTTCCTTACATTAAAAGAAAAACAACAACAAAAAAAGGAGAAGTCATAAGGAATCTTCCTAATTTTCAGGGAACCTCCCTGGGGGCCTCAGTGCTCTGTGTGGAGGTGAGGGGATCCAGAGCTCTGACTGATGCACCCACCACCAGACAGGTGACATGGGACAGGTCACGTAGCCCCCAACCTCAGTTTCCTCCACTTGAAAAGAAAATGTATGTTGTGCACGTTGACCAGGAGGCCCTGTGGGGGACGTCTCCACACATGGGTGTTTCTGTGTTCCACTTGGAGGAAGGTGTCACACATGCCTCCCGTCACCTGAAAACCAAACAGGACCTTCTAGACCTGCAGAAACTCACACGCCACCTTTTCTTTAAACTGGAGCCAATTCCTAAGAGGGGAGCAGGTGATACGATGCTGGTCTCCTGAGGAGAAGATTCTTATTCCTGGTCACATCTTATTTCTCCCATATGCCAAGTTCCGGTTCCCAGATGGTGCTCTGACGGGAGGCGAGGGGGAGGTGGGCTCAGGCCCATCCTGAAATAGGAAGCATTATTACCCCGTAAAGTACTATGATGTTCCCTGTCCCTTTCAGCGACTGGCGGAAGATGTTCCAGTGTGGATGCCCCTTCGTACGACACGTGGCTGGGAAGCCGGTCTCATTCCCACACATCAGTTGTGGTGGGTCCGCCCCACCAGGCAAGTCTATGCTAGACGACACGATGGGTCTGCTCTGAGCACCTTACGGAGTCACAGGAAAGGTCAACAGAGCTCTATCTGCCATGTCGGTAGGTCTCGGGTGGGCTTCTCCCACTGACCGACTGCCTACGTCTCCCCAGTAAAGTCCATTCCTTAGGCCTTTTCCTCCCCAGGAACGAAGCAAAACCTATGGGAATTAATGATGGGCAAAGCTTATCCTCACTTCGGGGTGGACGTAAGCAGCTGTTTCAAGTGGGGGTTCTGAATGTTGGCGCACAGGGAAATCTCTGGGGAGCCCACGGAATATGTAGGTCCCGAGTCCCTTTCCAAGAAATTCGGACTCTCCCATTTCGGCCTCTTAAAGAATCTTCACAAATGATCAAGAAACTGTGTTACAAACCATAAAACACTGGGTGAGCGCAGGATGAGGGTATTAGGGGGACAACGTAGCTGGGGTGCCGAGCCGACTCCACAGGCAAGTGGGTGGGACACCTGTGCTTAGGCACAGATGGCTGGAGACACCGGACAGGGGCTCCAGCACAAGGCAGGGAATGACTCCAGGGCCACAGCAGATGGCCGCAAAGGGTTCTTCCAACTAATGATTTGTCAATATTCTCTAAGTGGACAGGTTTTATATAAATAAAAACCTTGCAGCCTTCTCTTCAAAATCAGATCAGGCAGCACAGAGCCCACATTCTGTCTGCCCCCTTCATGGAAACAATCCACAGAACGATAGAGCAGCCACACTTTTGAGAGCGAGCGCTGGCTCTCTGATGCGCGTCCCTGGGGCTTACACTCTCTTACTGGCAGGTGCCCTGGCCAGTTGGGTTGGCCATTCTTCCTTTATGCTAGGATGTCGAGAACCCGGTTATGTGCTGAGAGAGAAACTTAACACACGATGGAACTTATTTATGTAAATTGGCCTGGGTACTTTAAGGATTTTAAATTGGGATCTGGAGACACAGACTGTTAAGTTCAAAATAACCTTCAAGACGATCTGATCTGGTAGTTTTTCAAGTTAACTTCCTTAAGATCTTCGCAGATATTAATACACACAACGGACCGATGACCAAAGAAACGTGGTAAGAGAGTGACAGACCTCTTTGATACAGCTTTCTGGAGGCTTCGGCATGTGGCTTTCAGGAATCCCCAAGTATCAGCGGGGTATCTGTGGGGTATCTCCTTCCTCCCCACCCCACCCCTCCATGGTTTTAGAAGTATCCTTGTCAGGGGCCTCTGGGTGGCTCGATTGGTTAAACAGTCGACTCTTGGTTTCGGCTCAGGTCACGATCTCACGGTTTGTGAGTGCCCGCTTGGGATTCTCTCTCACTCTCTCTTTCTCTGCCCCTCCTCCTCTCTCTCTCTCTCTCTTTCTCAAAATAGATAAATAAACTTAAAAGAAGTATCCTTTGCAAATGGAGACATAGTTCATCCCCTTTCTCTTTTGAATCCTCAAGGACACTGAAACCCAGAGACTTGGTTAAGAATTGAAAGTGCATTTTGGTTTTTGCATCCCAATGCTTTCATCACTGTGCGAAACCAGTCACCTCACCGGCCAGCTTCAGATAAATCACTGGGATGAAATCAGAAGGAATATTCTGGGATACACATTTGTCTCTTGCCTACTCAGACGGTGCTAAGTGGGGAAGGAGAGGTGACTCTTCTGCAGGGTTTCATCAAGCTTTTGAGTCATGCCCATGAGCAAGTCTGTGACGAATCGCCATCCAATTTTTATGGTTTGCCTGATTATTAACTTTACTTAAGCATCCATAAATGTAGTTTTCCTTGGTGCATGAAGCCTGGTTACATTGATTTCTTTGATATGGATTTCTTTAATATAATTTGTTTCTCTTGGCGTATAAAGTAGGACAATTAAAAAAAATACCCCTCATTATAAATTAAGGGACTGCAAAGATGTATGGTCAAAATTAAAGCCAATTTTGATGTTTTTTTTTTTTTTGCAATCTCTAAACTTGTTCAAAATCTCTCAAATTTTGTAGTCACCTTTACATATCGCTTTCAGATGTGCCCCCTTTCTCTCCCTCTACCTCTCCACCCACCCAGTCCATCCCTCTCTGTTGAAAACCAAAACATCCCTCCTTCTAGGTTTTGTCCAAATATCATTTTTTTTCCTCAAAACCTTCTGGGGTCACGCTGACCAGGAAGATCTCTCTCCTACCTCCGAGTCCTGGTGTTCTGAATTTGGCGGTTTTGTAAAACAGATTCCTTGTAGTTCTTGGGAACATACGTTTCTTGCCAGATTCTAACCTCTTGGAGATGAAGACAACCGTAGCTGACAGGGTGCTCCTCGGGGTCTGACTCAGTGCCAGGTACGTGGTTGTCCTGGTCTCCTCCGGCTTCGTGAGGAAAGAGCACGGGGACTGGGCCATCTGGAGGCTGGAAGTTCAGGATCAACGTGCTGGCAGAGTCAGTTCCTGGTGAGGACTCTCTTCCTAGTTTGTAGATGGCTGCCTTCTCGATATGTGTTCACATGGGGGAGGAGAGAGAAAGAGAGAGAGAGGAAGGGAGGGAGGGAGAGAGAGAGAGGGAGGGAGACAGAAAGATAGGGAGAGGGAGAGAGGGGGGGAGAGAGAGAGAGACGCAGAGAGGGATAGAGAGGAGGGAGGGAGAGCTCTCTGTGTCTCTTCTTGTAGTGCACTAACCCACGTCATGAGGCCCCCACTCTCATGACCTCATCTAAGCCAAACCAGCTCACAAAGAGCTCATCACATTGAGAGTTAAGGTGTCAGTAGGGCTTCAACATGTGAGTTTGGGGAGGGGTACGAATATTCAGTCCATCACGACGGTGGGATTCAAATATTTACTGAGCTAATGAGCAGTGAGCCCGTGTTCCACGTTGTATGGTTTTAATGAAAGAGCACCCGGTAGAAGACCTGTAGGTTCCAAGGGCTGCAGAGTTTTGGAGGCTTTGACAACAGCAGCTTCGTCCATCATCTACCCCTGAGTGGGACGGACACATCACAGTGCCCTCCGTGCACCGCTGAGCTTGCTGACATCCGGACGGTTACGTGACTCTCGCAGGGTGACAGCACTGAGACCGGAGCCCAGATCTTGCGAATTCTTACAGTCCAGGGCCCGTCCCTCCGTGCCTTTCTTGCTCCTTGAGGGAAAACCTTCTGGCCGCCCAGCTGCCACAACGGTTCATTGGAAAAGCCACTTTGCCCCTAGATTTTGACACGTTCCGGAAACTTTGGACAAAAAAGTAGAGAACGTAGCAGAATTGCTGGCTAGGTCTATTGTGATCTTGACAAACCAACTGAGTTTGGCAGCAATGAGAGTGTCACGTCCTGATGTTTGGTTCCCAGATTCTCTAACCCTGGAGAGAAGTCTGAGAGCCGCTGTATGTCACGGGCGTGTTCTGTGAATGTTCAAGGTCCTCCTCATCCCGACCACCATCCTGGGAGCCGTGGGCGTTTCCCTCCTTGTCCGGAAGGAACGCTCTCCCGAGATCACAGAGCTCACGAACGGGAGAGCCTAGACTGGAACTTGCGAGTTTCCCATGCCAAAGCCCTGCTCCTTTCACAGTTCCAGACCACGGGTGGCTGGTGTCAGGTGGGGGGGGAGGGGAGCGGGCCCCAGCGGGGTCCCCTCGGCCCCCCCCCCCAACTTTGGAGACTGAGAAAAACAGGTATGAAGCACGTGGGTGGCCTTCACTCTTTCTTTGGTTACCTGTTGTTTTCCTTCCCTCCCCCTACTTCTCGTCTTTTATTGCCTCTTTTCGCTTGAAACCCAAGGATTTTTTTTTTTCATTTTTTTTAAAAACACATAACCCTGGGGAAAATACATACACACTGATAGCCAGTTTCTGATGAGACGGAGACACCACGCATCCCTTCTGTGGACAGAAAGGCAGATGTCCTAACCGGGTGCTCCTCATCCGTCCTCTTCCGACCCTTGTGAACAATACATTGTGAATAATAAATACGATCATAATTGTCTGCTGGGTTCACATATTCACACTCTTAGCTCTCGGAGGAAGCTGCCTCCAGACGTCAACCACCCTTTTTAATTTTTACAACGTCTTCATTTATTCTGGATCAGAGCTCGAAGGAGCTGTCACTTCCGGAAAATGAAAAATTAATCAATAAATAAAATCGTTGAGGCTGGGTTTTGTATGCCTGGTGTTTGGCCTTATGGGCTTGGTTTTTATTAGCTCAGGCCGACGGCCTCGGGTTAACTTTGCAGCCCCCGGCGGAGTCTGCTGGCCTCTTTATCGCCTTGTGCAGGTAGGGAGCAGCCAGCTCCCCGGTCGTGTAGCTGCGGGTGTGTAAAATGAGATGTGGGTCCAGGGAACTGTCCCCTCGCCAGGTACGAGGACGGATGCTTTGGCCTTGCAGGCATTTCAGCTGACTGGACCACGTTCCATGTAGACGTTTCTGTTTCCTATTTGCTCGGAGTATTGCACACGTGTGTGTTTAAAAGGATCTGCTTATGGGGCGCCTGGGTGGCTCGGTCGGTTAAGCGTCCGACTCTTGGCCTCAGCTCAGGTCACGATCTCACAGTTGGCGAGTTCCAGCCCCGCATTGGGCTCCGCACTGACAGCGTGGACCCTGCTTGAGTTTCTGTCTCCGGCTGTCTCTGCCCCTCCCCCACTAGTGCATTTTCTCTCTCTTTGGTTCAAATGAATAAATAAACTTAAATAAGTAAATAAATAAATAAAGGGATACACTTGAGTAAACCGTTCTGAGACTTCTCTAAAACACCAGCCTCCCACCTCATCTCTTCTGCTAAAAAAATAAACAAAATCCATTACATTTTTTTTTTAAATTTAAAAACGACAGAGATGCTATGATCTTTTCTATCATGTTTAATTTCCCTGATTTTGACAATGATGCGTTTTCTGGTCTCTGTTTTCCGGAAGTCTGGGAAGCTCCCCGCTCTCTCTCCTTCAGACCCACAGAGCAAACAGGTCGTGGGGCCCACTGTCCCCACCTCCCAGCCCCTGCCACTAGGAGCATAAATGTCCTTGCTGTGGGCAGAACAGTAGCCTTTCTTTTTCTTCCTCTTCTTTTTTTAATGTTTATTTATTTTTGAGAGACAGACAGAGTGCAAGGGGAAGAGAGAGAGGCAGACACAGAATCCGAAGCAGGCTCCAGGCTCCGAGCTGTCAGCACAGAGCCCGACACGGGGATAGAAGTCACGAACTGCGAGACCATGACCTGAGCCGAAGTCGGAGGCTTCACCGACTGAGCCGCAGGTGCTCCGAACCGTAGCCTTTCTTGCACGGACCAAGGGGGCTGCTTCCCCAGGCAGGGGGGGCCCAGCATCACGTAGGCCGCCTGGCTGATCTTGGGGAACACCGTTCACTTGTCCAAGGGGCTCTGTGAAAACTGCTTTCATAAAACCCGTCACCAAAAGCAGAGGCAGCTCCCACCTGTCACCAGCTGAGCCCACAGAGCGTGCTTAACTGATGGCTCCGTCTTGGGCCAGCTGCTTGGTCCACAGAGCCTCCTCTGTCTGCACCCGGCATCAGCAGACGCCCCTGGTCTCTGGTGGAGGCGAACTGACTCCTCCGGAGATGGAAACCCTGACCCCACCTCCATGAGCCCTGGGCTTTAATCACTTGAACCGCCCGGCGCGGGACAAAACCGTGCTCTGCCGAGTTCGAAGGTTGCAGCGCACGAGCCCAGTATACCCGGCGATCACTCCGTCACCCTCTTCTGTTGCCATGTGAGTGACCTCGAGACTTGACCTGAATTTTCACTGTGAGGCCGAGGGTGGCAGAAGAAACGGGCAGGGCTCTGCTGGGACATGGAGAAAGGTACTCAAAGCAGGAAGCCAGTCCCCTGCCCGCATGTTGGGCCATAAACCGGCTCCACACGCACACGCAGCCTGTTCCTGGCTCTGAGACACCTGGTTCAGATTGCAGCCTGCTGCCAGTGCCAAGCCCTGAGCTCTGCAGGACGGTCACTGCCACCGACGTGGGGACCTCGTGTGAGTCTGGAAGGGCTGTCTGCCGACCCCACTCACCCGTGTCTAATGGAAGGCTGACCGCCCTGCATTTTCTTATGGCAAATTATGTATCAGGAGGCAGGAGATTTAAAAATTAATTCAAGATTAATTGAAGGGTGACTGCACACGGAATTATTTGGCGAACCGATGAAAAGTGAAATTTTCACCGCAAAGAGGGAAGACTGTAGAGGTGTCAAATTTGAATCCCATAAAGGATTATCCCATAAAGGATTATCACGTCTCAAGACCTTTCTGGGAACCCCAATCCATCACCCAGGCACCTGTCTTTCCCACACTCTTCTTGAGAGAGCATGCGAAAGTCAGGGTACCACTGGGGTTTGGTAAAGGACTTGTGTTTAGGGGCAGAATAAACTAACTAGCTCTGTACCAAGCATGAAAGGGGAAAAAAAAAGCTGGAGTGGATATTGTAACCAGATCTAGGAAAACGTGTCACTTTTTTAAGCAAATGAGAAATTAATAAGTAAATAAGTAAATAAGTAAGTAAATAAATAAATAAATAACAGAGGGCGGGGAACATCTTTTGTATTTGAAATTCTGTTAAAATTTTAACGACTATTGGAAACAGCTCAGGCCTCACTGTCCCCCTAAATCAAAAGGGAGGTAGCAAGTCAAGAAAATTCCATCTTGTCAATGTGAAGGCATTTTTGGCGATGGTGGGGTTGTGGATAACTATAAGTAAAACACACACACACACACACACACACACACACACACACACTAATGGAGTCTACTAGAATTAGCTCCTAACCTCAACTAATGTTTTGTCTTGAAGAAAAATATACATATTTAAGAAGATGTAATTACCCGTCTGAGGCACGCGCTGCACAAATGAAACGCCATGCACGCCAGCCCGGAGTGGCTGTCCTCTCTGTTGAAATATTAAAAGCTGAACTTTCTCTGCACATCTCCTAGTTTTAAGAAGCAGAATGCATCTGGACAGCTTTTTTTGGCTTGTGTTTTCTTCCCCTCCAGCTTTCTACGTGAATGCACATTTGAGAGAGGATATACGTTAAGCAGTAGACTAACCCTCAATAATGCATTTTGTTTAATGCCCTATTTGGTCCGATCATTTCCTGAAAACTACTCATGTGATACCTTATTTTCAAAGCAGTGGAATGAAAAATCAAGCGAATTACAATGGGGCTTTGGAAGAAATGGAATGGAATGGGATGGAATGGGATAGAATATGCTTTCTGAGCAGTACACTCTGTGTTCTAAGTTGTGTCAAGAAGGGAACCAGCAGTGAGCCCTCACACACGGGCTGTGGGCACCTGAGGTGAACCGTCTTCAGCTACGATGGAAATGTTGCCAGATCAGGTGTTTTCAGCCTGGTGGGAAAAGTCTTCTTCACGTAGACCTTCCCTCCTGGTCCATCTTGCACTTCTCTGTAGCTGATTACCTCATTAAAGAAAACCATTTGAAAGGGACTCCTGGGGTCGATGGTCATCTTCTTCTCCTTCTTCCTCTTTTTTTTTTTCTGAATCAGCAAGTTAGATGTTGACTCAATTTCTACGGCTTCTCCTTTTTTTAGACTTTTTAATGTGTTTTTATTTTATTTGAGAGAGAGAGAGAGAGAGCAGAAGATAGGGGAAAGAGTGGGAGAGAGGGGGTGGGGCAGAGAGAGAGAGAGAGACAGAGAGAGAGAGAGAGAGAGAGAGAGAGAGAGAGAGAGAGAGGATCCCAAGCGGGTTCCACTCTTAGCACGGACCCTGATGTGGGACTGGATATCATGACCCTGGGATCACGGCCTGAGCCGAAATCAAGAGTCAGACGCTCAACCAACAGAGCCGCCCAGGCGCCCCAACGGCTTCTGCTTTTTGGAGGCAACAAAAAGTAGTCAACAGAACAAGGTCCTTCATTTGCAGAAGATGCGAAGACAAAGGAAAAGCAACAATAGAAATCTTTGTGTGTGTGTAAGTGATGAGGGTTGAGCTTATATTTTCTAGTTTTATCATTGTTATAATTTTTCTCACGTTTGTATTTTCAAAATAGGGTAGGAGAGTGAAAATCACATGGCCTAATGGTTTTTATCACTTTTAAAACCACTTTTACTCCCAAGGTAGAAAAGATAAGAGGCAGTGTTTGGGCTGTGATTCCTCCTGAGCATCTGGAATTGGGCAGGAGTGTGTCAAGGCCAGCTTCCTCAGTCGGTGAAGGGAACGTCTCGCCTTCACTGCTCTGCGCCTCCAGAGTGGTGCCACGATTCTCCCATGGTCAGGTGAGAACACGGCTGCTCATGCTGTATCTCTTTCTTGAGATCGAAGCACAGAAAGAATAACTAGGTTCATCATGGGGAAGACAGCATCCTGTTTGGAATGTATGGGATTTAAAGTGTCTTCAAGTTGTCAGTGTGGACCCGCATGGTCCCAGAGTCTGATGATATAAGAGACAAAGGCTGAGAAGAGATTGGGTGGGTGGCCCAAAGCTCATGGATGGTGATCGGAGTCATCGAGTGGATGGCCACCACCCTGGAGAAGGAAGAATGAAGATGGGAGTCCCAGAATCTACTCCAGAATACAAGATTTTGGCAGAGGGTACAAGAAGAAGAAGGAAAAGGAGAAAGAAGGAGAAGGAGGAGGAGGAGGAGGAGGAGGAGGAGGAGGAGGAGGAGGAGGAAGCAGAGAAGGAGAAACATCAGCCAAAGGCAGTATTGGAACCAAGGGTGCATGGAATGAAAAAATCCAGGGCAGAACATGTTCAGGAACAAGCCAGTAAGGAGTGAAAAGGTCAGGATGCAAGGCGGGGGGGGGGGGGGGGGATATCTGTGACAGGAGAAGGCAGACCAGCACTAGCCAGCGTGCCACCATCATCCAAGTAACAAGGATGCTGTTCGGGAGCCTACCAGACTTACCTGGCTCTGAGGAACTTGGCGGCACACCACGAATCCTCACGTTTCGGAATCTCAGCTACTTCCACACTGAAACAACCCGGCAATCGTGGTCACCTTTATAAGATACAGGCAGTGATAATACGAGATGTTCAGTCACTGAGGGAGGGACCATATGGAATTTGTGTCTGTTCCCAGCAACATCCTACCGCTGAGAACATAGAAGGTATGCAGATCACGTCCGTGAAATGAAGGAATGCCTTCCTTCGTTCTTCTCCAGTAGATGTGCGTCGGCCTATCGTTGTAAATACGTTGCACGTTTTTAAAGGCAGAGAGTAACGAAAAGAGTTCTCTTATGAAGCACGTGGAACTGGTTTTCTGGACACAAAACAAAATCCCCCCCCCCCCTAAATCCCCTTTTAACTGGACGTGGGGTTTATTCAGAATTATTGATGATAATGCACCCACCAGGCTGAAACAACCAACAGAGTCTCCGAGACAGGATCTGTGATTAGTATCTGATGAGGAAACCTCTCCAAGTGCTCTGACTGTTCCCACAGCTGGCGGCGAGGGGCCTCCCAGCCAGCCCGCATCAGGCATGAAGGGGCAATGGAGGCCAGTTGTCCGATGTTCTGCAACCTGGGACACCTTCACCTCCAGGATTCCACCGCCCCAGACCTGCCAGCCTGTGCAGGTTTCTGGAACACCGGAAGGACCTGAGGCTCCAGCCCGATGCTTACTGCACTATTATCAGAACAGGTAGGTGGAGAGCACTCGGCCGAGAGTCAGAAGACCCAGGTTTGAATCCCCTCTTCGCCAGGGATGTGAAATCTGGCCACTCCACTCATTTCTTTGAAGTGTTGTTTAGTTTTCTACTAAATGGTGATGATCATACCTATTTCTTGATGTCTTTGTGAAGATCCGCCAGTGGCATGGAAATTCTTTGTAAGTGATAAATGCTAACGAGGTCTTCAAATATGGACGAGGAGTTAAAGACCTCATTTTACCCACCTTTTTCTGTCAAAGGGGGCTCTGTGAGATGTATTTCAGTCCTGGGGACACAGGGTGTTCATGGTGCCAACGACAGAATCTGTGAAAGATGTGAAAGATGTTTCACGTTCCAGATTGCTCTTCTCTCTTGTGAACTATGCTTTCTTTATTCTTGCTTCTCGGGGTTTCTCTTGTTTGGAAGAGTTAGAAAAGCAGTCCTGGGGCTGGGCTCAGGAGAGTGAAGGCTGGAAGCAAGACTGTCACAGATGGCTTATACCCAACATCCCCGGTCCCTTTCCATCATGGATTATGCAGCTAGGAACTACTTTTCCCAGCGTCCCTGACAGCTGGCCCATGTGGCCAGTGTCCCCCAACAGGACGTAGGAGAAGTGAGAGGAAGACCCAAGGCTTCCAGAACACCCTCTGGGCTTTTTCTCCAGCTAGGTGCAGGTGACAAGGACATCATCAACCTGGAAGAAGCCTGGGTCCTGGAGTCCCCACAAGGAAAAGACCCACTCCACCCAGGAACGTCCACATTGGACAGCTACGTGGGAAGGACAGAAACTTTAATTTTAGCCCTCATATATATATTTGAGTCTCTAGGTTAGCCAACCCTAGCTAATTTCTAAATCTTTTTTTTTTTTTTTTTTTTTATTTTTGGGACAGAGAGAGACAGAGCATGAACGGGGGAGGGGCAGAGAGAGAGGGAGACACAGAATCGGAAACAGGCTCCGGGCTCTGAGCCATCAGCCCAGAGCCCGACGCGGGGCTTGAACTCACGGACCGCGAGATCGTGACCTGGCTGAAGTCGGACGCTTAACCGACTGCGCCACCCAGGCACCCCAACCCTAGCTAATTTCTAGTCTTTGCCTTAAGCTAGAAGGAGAAAAATAATATATGAGGGCTCCCGTAGAGTCTAGAGCAGATCAAGAGTACAGTGTTTTCCATAGAGGTTCTGGACCAAAGCCTTTACAAAGTGTGGGGCATCCACTTCCTAGTGCCTTCTCTTTTATCTTTCAGGTATTGGACTCAGTGGTCGAAGCAGTGAACTGGAACCAAGATGGCAGCTGGGCCCTGCACCACCCACATGCTCTGCTCCAAGTTACAAAGAATCACTCAAGAGAGCCCAAGAATATCAAAACGATGGCCCAGGTACCCAAAGACGTAACCACAGTCCCTGGGCTTCTTGGGATTTAGAATTGAAACCTGAACTCTGGGAGGAGCGAGGACTCAACAGCATCTCAGATTCTTTCTGCACATCTGCTCCTTCAGTCTCTTCCCTTCCCCACTCGTGGTTTCTTCTCCATGACTCAAGCAAGCATATGGAAGCCATTTCCAGCCTCGACTTCCCGTGGCCTTTGGTTGCAACACCCAACCAATAACCGATAGCTTTGTTGTTTTCTTTACATCGAGCTCCTGAGAGCTGGTCCCCCTGGTTTTCTTTTTGTGTGTGACTATGGGGATGGTCAGGTCTCAGGGTCTTGCCTTCCCCACCAGCCTAGTCAGTTGTGATCAGGGTTAAACAGAGATATCGCTTATTTAAAAAAATTACCTTTGGGGACAGCAGGAATTGTGGGCAAAGCAGATGTTACGCAAGGGGAGTGTGGGATGATGGGCTGTGATTAGTGTCTCAGACACGATGACAACCAGTGTAGTGATAAATGAACGTTGGCTTTTGTTACCTAAGGCAAATACACAAATGCAAACACATAACGCGTTTCATACAAGCTGTATCTTAGGCACTGTGTTAAAGCATTGGGACAATAAGTTATAAAATGACCCCACATTTTAGCAGTTACCAGCTTATTCGGGGGAGGGAATACAACCATACAAATAAATGATAGTCAACCAGTAAATAGGCATATCAATTATAATCGCTCATTAATATCTTTTGAGCACTGTTTTCACAATTATATCATTCATTTTTTGAATCAGTACTTTGAGGAAAATAGCATTGTGGATTTACGGAGGAGGACATAATATTCCAGAGCTTGGTGACTGGCTCGAAGCCCAGAGTTCATCGGGGCTTCTTCTGACTCTCACTCAGCTCCTGTGGTTCTAAACCCAGCGATCTTTCCATAGGATCTTGTCACGGGACGAATGCCGCATACTCCCGAATCTTTGCACTGATCACGTAGAGGGATCGAAGGAGGGCATTTGTCAGGGTTTGGGATCTGTTGATCTTCAGGAGCAGAGCAGACCGGGGGCAGCGGGCAGCCCCGGGATGGAACTGTCCAGCTTCCCAAAGTGCAGGATGTGGTTTGGGTTGACGGTTGCACTGAGCAGGCAGCCAAGAGCAGGGCCTCTACCCGGAATACACCTGGCTAAATCACACCCAGCTAAATCCGCAGCACCCAACGCAGCGACTGACACAGAGCGGGCACACGGTGTATGTTCGCCCTCTTGTTGTAAGCCCCCCGTCTTTGTCCAACTAGTAATCTCTGTCCAGAGAACATTCCCTTTTGCTCGGATTCTACAGAATTGCCGTCTCAGAAGCCACAGTCAGTCCACAAGGTCCTTCCCTCCTCTGGCCGGAGCTCAGCGGTGCGTTCCCATTCTGAGCTTTGAAATAAAGTGAATTTTCCTTTTGCTTCCTTCTTATCCACTGAAGGCGTTCTTGCTGAAGTCCATCCTGTAGATTTATCCATTTGTCCCAACGAGTCGCATCGGGCAATTTGAAGTGCTTGCCATTTGCTGGGCCAGCGTCTCCCAGTGCGGTGCCCCGGGTTGCCACAAGCGCTCTCTCCCCACGTGCAGTCCCACGTGGCTGTTGAACACGGGATTGTTAGCCGTGTGAAGTGCATCGGTGCCACAGAGAAACTACATTTTCAGTTATTTACGTTTAAATTTAAACACTCCCACGTGGCTGGTGGCTGCTGCAGGGGACGGTGCGGTTTGAGGTGATTCAGACCCCCACTTAATCACGTGTCCCCTATTCTCGTCTTTGCTACTCCAACCACTTGCAAAGATGGCTACCTGAACAGGTGCCAGGACTAACTCTAGGGGAAACTCCTCAATCTATCCCGCGTGCGGTTCCCTTCTCCCAGGTTGACTTGTAAGCAACACCCTCCCCCTAGGATGCGAACCGGCCCCCAACACAGCGGTGAAATGCAGCGGCCCTTTCCGGATGGCGTGAACCTTGCCCGCTGCGTGAGACACAGACGCAGGCTGTGCCATGTACATGTGCCGTGTAATGTTTCTTAACGCTGCACGTGAACACTGATTTGCATAGGGGGACAGTCCGTGTGCCCCCGTCTCGCTTCTGGTAGAGGGAACGAGATGAAATGAAGTCCTGTTACGGACTCAGGCTGTGGCCGATGAGCATGTGGCAGGAGGGGGCCCGGCTGTGGCGTCCGGGAACCTCAGCATCACGTGGTGTCTCAGCCTCTGAGGGTGAATCGCCGTGACCCCAGATGGCTGCGGCATCGCCCGCCATCTGCCAGCAGCTGCGTGGACAGTTTGGCTTCATGAACCTGAGCCAGACAGCTGGTCTCACATATGAGAAAATGTGAAGTCCAAACTCCAGCCTAGCTGTCTCTGAGCCTGGGGTTCCGGGGAAAGGCCTCATTTATAAAGCTGGCCAAGGGCGGGGGGGATCATCTGCATTTATAGGAATAATTTTAACAACCTCGTTACGTGCTTACGAGGGAGCACCTGGCATGTTCATTCTCAAACCCATGTTAGCTTGGGGCCCGGCACGGGGCCGTCCCACAAAACGTCACTGCATTTTCTTTCCAAAACGATCCGGAAAATCCTTTGCCCAGCAGCACATCTCAAGCGTACTCGTGAGACATCCGAGCAAACAGCCCTAATCAGAGCAGCGGTCGGGTGACGAGAAATCACCAAACGCGGGTCTTCTCAGAAACCATCCCCAGATATCGAGGTGTCGTAGTGACGGCCAGCGAGGACGTACCATGCTCTCTGGCTGGCTGGGACCCTCTGCGACAACGCCATGTCTCTACCGTTGATCAGAGAGGATCAGAGAGGTCCACACGGCCTGACACCCGGGCCCCACTGACCAAATCGGACACAGGAGCCTGGCCAGCCCTGCTGGCGCTCTGAGGCCAGCTTTCAGCACCCAGCGCGAATGATTTTGCAAAATGGGCATCGGTCACTAACCTACAAACACAACACGCTCTGTGAAAGACGGTCGTTCCTGTGCTCTGATGTAAGGAACAGAGCTGCTGGTTTTTTGTCCCCTTCTTCTGGCCACCGCTTGGCCTGCATTATTAAGCCCTGTCCTGGAAAAAAAGCCAAAGGTTCAGGTCACGGCAGTGAACGTCTGAGGCACTGGAAACTTCTCAGCGTGGTACCACACACACACACACACACACACACACACACACACAGGAAAACCCGTGTCTGCCAGGCCCCACTGCGATGAGAACATTTTTAGGAAGGTAAGTCTGTGCGAGACACTTCGTGGTGACCCAGGGACACAGCCAAAAATGAGCTGAGAAGACGTCGCTCCCCCCACCCCACCGAAGGCGGCTTCCGCCTGGCCCACGTGGAAAAGGCATTAGCGGGACGACCTGGCTGCCAGGAGAGGTCGCGGCAGGAAGTGGGGCCCCGGGAATGTACGAGGTCCAAGGTCGGATGCCTCAGAACTGCAGGCCGGGCTGGGCTTCTGGGCCTTCCCCCCCCCCCCCCCCCCCAGCAGGGCCTCTCTGTCTGGGTCCTGGAACAGTTCCAAACCTTTCAATTGATTGGTTTCTCTGATCAAAGCCTTGAAACGTTGACATCCCGGGATCTTTGGGAGCGTGGCTCCAAATCTTAATTGGCTCTTGAATTATATCGATGAGAATTTGCTTCCAAGCTTAGATCCAGAAGGGATTCTAATCTGGGGGCATTTTGCAGCACAGAGTGGGTTTTACTAGGTAAATGTTTCATCAGCAGCATCCGGGCCCAGTCTACCGAGCTTCATGGGACCCGGGTGTTGTTAGTTTTGGAAAAGCCTAGAGTGACTGGCCATGAGGTGAGGGGGAGGGGGGGGGTGAAGGAATATACTAGAAGCAGGGAGATGAGCTGTTAAATGGCCACAAAAATGTTTAAGAGGAACTAAAACTGTTCAGGAGTCCATCGGTGAATGCACGTTGGGTGGTATTCCAGAAGCAACGCATTTCGTTAGTGACTCGGGGCAAGCTTCCCTCTGACCGTCCATGCGCCTACTCTTGCCCGCCCCTCACCCTCCTTCCAGCAGGTGCTCCCACTGGCCCCTTTGCTCACTCCCCCCCTCCTCCAGACAGCTTCCAGCCCGGGAGGGGCAGGCGAGCGGCTTCCCGCCCCCCTGTCCTTCACTGATGCAGCGTAAACACGTGCCCGTGGATATGGGTGCTGGGCACCAGCGAACAATTTCAGCAACATCGGGCCCGTCCAGCAGCCCGTGCCGTCCCGGGGAGCGGACAGTCTGTCATGTTTAAGGTCTCTGTTCTCTCACCTGCCTCTGGAGAGGACAGCAAGGTGCATTGCTCTCCTGGCAAGGGTGCCTTTCCAGGCGGTTAGGACGCCGCGTCTGGAAAAAGGATGATAAGCCATGAGGGGCAATCTTGGCAAAACCCAGACCAGGAGAAGCCAGTACTGTTAGGATATTCAAGAGCACACTTCCTGTTGTTCTGGAATCTCAGCTGAGGACCTTATGTCGAAGGCCCCAGATAACTGCGCGTACACGGAAGAGGTAGACACACGCTCAGAGCCCGCGGACGCATGTTCAAACTGCCTGTCCCCTCAGTGTTCACCTCTGGCCTATATAAGAGAACCTTAAAATTGATCAGAGATGTGATATTTAAAAGGAATTTGTACGAGTAGAGATTACTGTTCTGTATCTGGTCCCTTCTCCTCATGAGAGGTGAGGGAGCTCAGACATCCACCGATGAAGACTGTGGTTGTCAGGGGCGCCTGGGTGGCTCAGTAGGTTAAGTGTCCGACTCTTGATTTCGGCTCAGGTCCTGATCACATAGGTCCTGGGATCTAGCCTCACGTCGGGCTCTGCACTGACAGTGTGGAGCCTGCTTGGGATTCTCTCTCTCCCTCTCTCTCTGCTCCTCCTTCACTCATGCTCTCTCTCTCTCTCTCTCAATAAGTAAATAAAATTTAAAAAAATGGTGGAGTTGTCAGCCAGAAGGTGAAACTCTTCCCCACCTCGGTGGTTGCTAAGGTGGAGGAACTCACCAACCACCCAGAGCTGAGCACGAGAGAGTTGGGGGCCTGAGTCCAGGCGGGAGAAAGGTGCAGGTGGACATCCGTTGGGGCTCCCCTGGGGGACAGTGGAGCCAGGGTGGCAAGAACAGGGGCTGGCACTCCTAGAGTTCGGCCTGGTAAGGATGCATAACATTTCACATGGGCCAAGCAACATCAGAGCAAAGAAATCCTCTGGAGCCTGAGAGCCTGAACGGTCTTAGGAAGAAATAAGAGAATTCGAGGAACACTGGGATTTTCAGCACAGATTTTTAATATGCTTCTCACCAAAACAGATTAAACTAAAAAACAAACAAAGCAAACCAACAAACTCAGAGTAAAAAAGGCTAACGATAATTCTTGATGCAAAGCTGGGGATCACACTGGTATCATAACACGCATTTTGAGGAATGTTCACCAAAAGCAATACAATGAAGAAGGCATGAGGACTTTCTACAGAATTCTGCTTCCAAGAGGGTGGTGGTGTGAAATAGGAAATCAGCGAAGGCAGTTCTGTGAAGCTCACTTTGGTTGGGGGTTGGGGGGACGGGGTGGGGGGAAGCCAGGGGCCCCGGGGGCCAGTGATGAGCCTGGACAGCCCCTGGTTGGAGGTCTTTTCTCCACCACATCCAACAGCACCTTCAGAGGCAGAAGTAGCAGAACTGGAAAGTCAAGTACAAGTCAGGGTGAAGGTAGAAAGACATCGCATATGCTGACTAGACTTAGTGAAAATTTAATAAGAGGGGATTTGGGGGGCCTGGAACGGTGATGTTGAGGGGCTAGACAGGGGAAAACATGAGACAGTTTCTGAAGAACTTTTTTCAGAACTAAAAACCAAGAGAAAACTGATGCCGTCTACTAGACAACGAGCCCTCAAGATAGAGGACTTGGGTTTGTCCAATGGCCCCTAAGCCTGAATGGAAGAAATTGGCGACAGCCAAACTGAACACGCATAAAAGATTAGGTTACGTCCTTGTAGTTCAGGGATTGTGGCCTGAATTAGGAGGGCCCCAGCGCCTCCTGCACCTTCCAGAAGGCCTGAGTTACCGAACGGATGACGTGAACCTCGTCACTCAGCCCTCTGTCCCCCTGGCAGAGGGCTAATGCAAACGGTAGCAGGTGGCCGGGCAGGAGAGAGGGACAAACATTGACCCATGTGATTTTGGACCCAGGTGGGGGGCGACAAAGAGTTGCCTCCTTCTGAAGACAGATAAACAGCCCGGGACAGAAGTAGAGGAGAGTAAACGTAACGCGCAGAATACATTAACGGTAGATTTTGGAAGATTTGCATCAGGAAATAAGTGCTTTATCAGGAAAATTAAAAAAAAATTCGTTGAAATAAAGGATTATTTGATGACAACATCCTAAGACATACAGGGGTTTTCGTAATGAAAGAAATGAACTCGGGAGATGGGCCGTATTATTACAACATTCAGTGAAAATTAAAAACAACCCAACTTGTTGTCTGCAACTGGGGTCGGTGAAAACAACTCCCCAAACCTGCACTGTTGGGTGGTGTTTGCTCTCACTCCGTTCCTTCCCTGGATGCCTGTATGAAAGTATAATAGGAATCAATAATCCACGAATGGGAAACTTTGATAGAAAGATCTGGCAAAGAGGTTGAGACCATTTATATATGAAATTAAGTCCAAATAATTAGGGATTATGGTTTTCTTAATATGTCAGCGTCATCCTTCATGAAGAAAGCCATATAATATGAATATTGCAACAGGGGTACACGAACTGATGCAGCCGTATGTGCTTGAGCACCCTCCCCTCCAAAAAAAAAAAAAAAAACGGAATGGGGACCTTAACGTAGTGGCATTAATTTTGCCCGTCAGAGATCTCAGGGTGTGTGCCCGGGAGAGGCGTGACGGAAGGCATTTCTGAGGTCACATGATTCCCAGACCGTGAGCATCTTCCTGCACTGGAGTTCAGGGTTGAAGAGAGCTACTTGGTACCCTGGGGTCCCTGAGAGCAAGCCACTCTGTCTCGTTCTTAACAAAAAAAACAAAAAACAAACAAACAAACAAACAAACAAAAAAAAAAAACAGAAAAAAACTTTTGTTTTCAACAGTTTGAAGGAAAGCCTGAATTTGTTCAGCTTATTGAAAGGCTTTATCAGCTTCAGGAATTTTCAAGGGTAACTTTGAGAACACATGATTTTTGTCTCATCTGTGAGCTTTGGAATAGCTGAGACCACGCACGACCAGTTATTTACTGGACAGATCATGGAAGATATTCAGTTGTCCACAAAATGATCAACATTGGTTGACATTGGTTAACAGTGAGGAAAGAGGAAAATTTTGGACGGTGTTGACTGTACTATTTAAACATTTCTGTTTGACAATGAAAAAAAAAGAACATGGATTCTTTTCATGGTTAAACCCAACAATAAAGGCATCTCATCGGAAAAGAAAGAAGAGGAAAAAGAAACAAAAAGGTAGGAACAATATTTTTATGGCATTGTTTATCTCCTATCCCTTCCACGGTGAAATAGCCAGTCCTGGATGATGATAACTTCTGGGCGTCAGAACAAGAGACTGGAGGGTCTGAACAGTCTTCAGCCTTTGGAGAAAGACGCGGTGATGTTCAGAATGTAACCTTCTCTTAGTTAAGATGTGAGGTGCACTTTACCAGTGAACTTTTAGCGAGAGATTTTACACCAATAGAGCTCTGATTCGTCTTCGGATCACACAGAGCATTAAATTAATCAGTCTCACCCACACACGTTCTGATTAATTAATGCCCGGAAGCCTTCAAGTCCCTTCTGGAAGAGACGCTGCTCACTACCGCGAATGAGAAGGTCTGTCTCCTGCTCTCCCCCTTCAGCTCCCGCTTCTCCTCTCTGTCTCACCTGATTTACAAATTTATAACTGTGTCTCTGGAGAGATTAGTGGCACCTCCGGATTTTCAGAGGCAGAAGCCTTGCCGTTTCGTGAAAATGGTGGAAACCATGTAATTCGCAGTGTACCTGTTCCGTCATACTCCACGTGTGTTCTTCGAAGCTCTGGACTCTGGTGTCGCCTTGGCTCTACTCGGGCGGATCAGGCTTTGTTTCAGTTTTCACCAGATAAACCGAGCAAAAAGTGGCCTGCTTCATGTTTCTTTCCCAGGAAATAAGAAAAGAAATTCTTCCCTCTGGAATAAATGTAAGAAATGGCTTTGGTTAAAGCTGGAGGAGATACGGCAAGAATCTGTTTCATGAGCTCTCTGTGTCCACGGGGACGGAATGCGCTCTGGATTCTAGAACTTTCAGGCACCCACGTCGGTCTTGTCGATACCGTACCTCACTCATGAGAACGCCCATGCTCTAAATCAAATTTACTCTTTGGCATTGTAAGGAGGGCGGGGGAAATATTTCCATAGAATTAGGATATTGGCAACTTTCTTGCCAAAAGTCAGAGGATAAGATAGTTGGCTTGCATACTGTAAAAAGCACTAATTTGGGCGATGTAGTGGGCGTATTTTAACAACTGTCATACATGCCACTTAGTGGATTTCATCAGAGCCTTATATGCAGGATTCCTGGCCAGAGGTTAAGATGGGTGAGTATTTAAGACCTTCATCAGCTCCAGCTTCTACCCCGGTTGTTTCAAAGGGTATCAGTGAAGACAAATTAGCCTTTATTATGAATGACTTTTAGCGACATGCTGATGACATAAAAATAAAGATAATAAATTTGGACCCACTTTGTAGCCTTTTTCTTCTGCCTTGCTGACATCTCAGCCTGACTCCTTATGCTATTTTATGTGTAAGTAACGAGTTTGGCTCCAAAATCATTTATTTTTGGGAAAAGATGACACAAATTAATAAAACGGTGTGAAGCTGGGGACCCAGGGAGCCACTCTAGCCATAAAATAACAGATTTGGGGCCTTCACCCTTTCTGGTTAGTTAGGAAGCAATAATGAAGCAAGCCTGTCTGGGAGGCAACGGATTTTTCAATTAGACTCTGTGTCGCTGAGCCCATGGGTCACCTCTAACACTCAAGAACATCTGCCGTGTCCCCTTGATGCCCGAGTGGGCCAGCAGCTGCTCTGAGTGGGCAGTAACGAGCTGGCTCCCGGAGAGAAGTCAGATGGACCCAAGTTGTCACCATCTCACCGCGACGGTGGCTCACGAAGCCTCAGTGACAGAAATCCCAGTGCCTTCCTCACCCAATTCCCTTGGTTTTCTTCTTTTCCTGGCAAGGCAAAGGTTGTTTCCATTAATACACAACATTACAATGACCACGATCTCCAAAGTCATGGGTTATTTTTAGTGCAAACGAACCCACTACACTTAAAGGGAAAAAAAATAGACATCACTATGGTGTAATCTATTTGAGTATTATCAGACGCCGTACGCATCTAAAAATAAAATGGGAAAACCAAGCCAGTCGGAAAAATCATTACAGAGAAAAAGTTGTGCTAAGAAGGGTTGTGCTATAATTGCCTTCAACAATTATTCTAGGACGGTCAGGATCCAAAACGCTTATCTCTTGGCTACTCTTTCTTTTTGAAACACTGTGAAATAGAAATACGGCTGGAATCGTTGCAGAATTCCAAATTTTACAATTCGGGCTCACACACACATGAGAAAATAATTAAGGAAATTGCTTTGAAAATTCTGCCGACTTTTAGCATGAAGAATGTTAGAGAGTGCTTAATGATCTATAATACATCATCTTCTTACAAGCTGCCTTTCCAGCACATAAAGCATCTTTTAGTTTAAATGCATGCTGTAGCCACCCACTCTTGGGTCGGTGGCCCTCGGCTTCGAACATCAGTCCTCCAGGGGGTTGGGCCGGTGTGCTGGAAACAATCATGGCGAAAGCCTGATTTCAAGACTAGTCACTGCTTGACTTCTCCCCTGAGACCCCCAGAAATTGCACCAACGGGGGCTCACAGTGACAGCGGTTTCAAGAGGCCAATGTGTTCCTCTGGTAGGCGCTGGGTGCAGAGAAGTCATGGCAGCCTACGAACCCTGAAGCAAGAGGAAGGACGTGGTTTGGAGAGGTCCCTAATTACTCACACAGCCACTCACCAACAATTCAGAGAGCTCTGCTCCGCGCTGAGCCCCGTTCTCTACGGGGACAGGGCCCTGTCCTCTGCGCGTGTCACTACCTAAGGTTCGCGGGGCAAATTCTTGAAGGAAGGGACACAGACAGCTAGCAATGGTGCAGACACAGCAGGGAGAGCTGCTAACAGCTGGGAAGGAGACAGAGAGAGGGACGAGCAAGGACCAAAACCCTACTGTGCGTGAGCCGTGAGAGAGTTCAAGGCAGGGCAGGGCTGAGCCATTTCCCCTGGAACAGCATACCTGGGCTGGAGGGGAGAAAGGAGGGAGTCTGAGTCCCTTGTCAGCCCTTGTGACGATTTTGGTCTTCATTCTGAAGGGCTCTAGGAAGCGATGACGTTTTTGAGAAGAGCAATGATGCAATCTGGCAAGTTTCCATTGGACAGTTTTGGTGCCACGTAAGGAACATGCTAGAAGGGTGAGCAGGGAACAGGTGGAGTGGGTAAGAGGCCAGTGCCCCACCGGGACTGGGTCCAGGGTGGAGCGGTGGAGGGGGGAAGGGGAGAGTATTGAGTGTGGGCGTGCGAGGGGAAGAGTCGAGGGTGGGTCGGCTTTGGGCGTAGAGCAACCAGAAGCATGGCGGAACCATGTGAACCAGTCCGCTGAGGCGGCTGCCTCAGAGCCCCACACACCGAGGGCCCAACACACATACACATCACCACAGCTCCGGAGGCCAGGAGTCTCGGACCGAGGCATCCGCAGGGCTGCTCCTTCTGAAGACCTGGAGGGAGATGCTGTCCCCCCCCTCCCACCTGGCTTCCGGGGGTCTCTTTGGCTTCCGCGGCATCACCCCGACCCTGTCTTCGTCTTCACCTGCCGTTCTCCCTATGTGTGCCCCTGTGGCCAGATGGCCCTCTTCCCATCAGGACACCGGTCCACCCTCCTCCAGGGTGGCCCCATCTCACCTTACTGATTATGCCTGCAGGCACCGTGTTTCCAAATTAGGTCACATTTTGAGGAACCAGGGGTTGGTACGGTAACACATGGAGGGAAGGGGGCATGATTCAACCCACAACATGTATAGATGCTGGAGGAAGACTCAGGAGTAGCGGGGTTTGCAATTCTGACCAGAGTCCCAGGTGGAGAACAAATCCAGAGCTCAGGGGACAGGTGGAATTTCAAGGCAGGTGTATTTAAAGCCACGCTCCCTGTCATGTGGCCGATGGAGGGACTATAAACGGAAAAAGAAAGCGATCAGAGAACTGAGATTTGGGGTGTCCCAACATTTAGGAATTAAGGAGGGGAGGAGGGACCACTGAAGAGTGCCCGGTGAGGAAAGAGACGACCCAGAAGAGCGTGACCTTCGGAACAAGTGACGGCTGTGCTCCAAGGCCCAATGACACTGGGCGTGCCGGTCACTGCTGCCAGCTCCTGACAGCTGCAGTGACGTCAGCAGCAGGTGTCTCTGTGACTGGCGTGTGGTTCCAGGGGGGGCAGTCCGGGGGTGAAAGGTTAATAAGCGAAGCCAGATAGAATGGGACGAGAGGGCTGGGGACAGGGAGTACAAACACTTTTGGTAAAGTTTTGCCGTGAAGGGAAAGAGAGGAATGGAGGGGTGATGGCTGGAGGGGAATGTGATGTGCAGATTTTTTTTTTACACTGGGGGAGAGTCTAGCATGTTTCTACTCTGATGGGGAAGGGCAGACACAGAGAGAGCTGTCCCCCATGGTGGAGGAGAGACAGAGGGGCAAACTGCTGGAGAGGGCCTTTGCGTTAAAAAAAAAAAAAAAAAGGCAGGTGACACACGCCTCAAAGAAGTCGCTGGTTGGACAGAGAAGCAGGGACCATCCGTTCCATCATGAAGGAATGTCAGGATGTGTGCTGACCGAGGCTCGCTGCCGTGGGGTGGCGGTGTGTGTGTGTGTGGGGGGGGTCTCTTTCGACCAGAAGATATGGGAACTAGACCATTCCCCCAAGTCGGATGGTTGAAATCCTTACCTCTGAAGTTGATCACAGGAGGTGGGGCCTCTGGGGGGAGCTCAGGTCCCCAGGATCAAGGGAGCAGCTGCACTGACCGCTCTGCCAAGTCCCTTGCCTTCTTCCTGCTCTGGTTTACTTCCCATGGGTCGTCTACACAAGCCGTCTATGCAAGCTGTCTACACAAGCCCGCCCTTGCTGCTCTCTCTGTCTGACTTGCTCATGAAAGCCCCGGTAAAATCGAATTCTCTGCCTATTCCATGCGTACCCAGGAGGCCGAACACGGTTGAGGGAACGTCCTTACCCTCAAGGACAGATCTCTGTTCAGAGTCATGACCATCCTCTTAACTGGGATCTCCATGGTGCCCAACGACCCGTGCCTGCTCCTGACTCCTGGTCGGTGCTTCTTCTAGGTGGGTGACTCACTCCTCCTCCCCGTCACACCTGCAGTACTCACCCCACCCCTGGTCCTCAGCTGAGGGCTTTGCCTCCCGAGTCCTGGGGCCGATGGCAGCAACCAGGAGAGCTTCTGGGTTCTCAGAGCGCGCATCTGGGAAACACATACTTGCCTTTCCTCCGTCTACTGAATGGCCTCTCCACGCCCCTCCCGTTTCGGGCAACCCTGTTGGGAATTAGATCCCACATTCCTTTGTCTGCTTGTGACCCTTACTGTGTTTTGAGTAACTAACTCATCAGGTTTTTCTCTCCCCGTGCCATCCCATCCGTATGCAAACGTGCTCTCATTCCCCTCTTCTTAAAACCAAAGGGTCTTTATTGACTCCATGTCCGTCCCAGCTCCCGCTGTGTCCCTGCCCTCCCTCTTTACCTGCCAAACCCTGTGATGTCGTCTACACCCTTTGCGTCCGGTGTCCCTCATTCATCCCCTCTCTGGTCACTGAAAGCAGGCTCTTGCCTAGAGGACTGGAAGGAAATTGCCCTTCCTGAAGCCGTGCGTGTTGTCTTTATTGTTAAATTCAGTGATCAACCCTCTATATTCACCTTATTTGATCTCGGAGCGTTTTGGGATCTCTGAGCGACTTTTCATGTGGTCCCCCGTTAACCCCCCGCGTGAAACACTTTCTCCACGTGTGTGTGCACTCGTGGCGCCCACGCGTGCTTGTGGTCGTTAGCCATCGCTGCTGTGACCAGCTGACCACAAGAAGCCACACGGTCGTGCCCTCGGGGAGCGGGCCGCTCAGGCAGTGGCAATTAAGTGTTCACACTCACGGCCAGTCTGGGGACCTGAGAAAGCCCCTCGGGCCGGAGGGCAGGGACGCCTGCAGAGAACAGGACGAACGGCGGTGATCCTGCTGAGCTGGGCTGGGGGGACCAGGCCGGGCTGGGGGGACCAGTCTGGAGGGTGGCATGAGGTCGAGGAGCGGGGTACAGGGAGACTGAACGGGGGGTGTTTTAAAGGCTTCCTTCTCCCTGTCTGGCCGGGGTGGAAACGACCATTGGGAAGCAGTAAGAGTTAACCCTCAAAACGTGCTGTATTTGGAACATTTTGAAAGGACTTAAGTTGCTGGGTGAAGTTTCGACTCCATTCTGTGGAAAGCAGCCGCCAGGGAACTTTCTCGGTCCCTGCACGCACACTGCATCCCACACACACAACCACACGCACGCACACACTGCATCCCACACACATGTAATGGTGTCATGTTCCTAAAGACATAAATACAAGATACGGTTAAAGAACGAGAAAGTACCAGCACGTCTGGATCGGTTAGTGTGGAAATTAGATTTCCCCTTCAAACTGGAAACACTCCTGGGGGATTTAACAGCAGATAGGGTCACAAAGTTGGAAAAGAAACACTGATTTATTTAAGTATGCACAGTTAATATTTTTAAATGTCCTTTCTTCCCCCCCCCACGGAAGTCAAGGTTAAAATTAGCAAAGCTAAAGGAACAAAATGAAAAAGAAACACAGAAACAATAATGAAAACTTGCTCATGGGTCTCCTTTCAAAGTAGGTCTTTGTTAAACTAATTTGTGGTATTTTGGACATTATAATGGTTTTATGATGTTTTCTGCATTACAATATTGAATGTTACTAGAGATTTTTTTAAATATATCTTAACTTTGTAACACGGGCGTCAATGAAAATTAACATCAACCAACACAAAACTGTTGCGTGTCTAAGGAAACAAAAACCGCTGTGTTGATGTTTTTGCTTTTCAACCACAGACCTTAGAGATGCCCGAAGTCAGTAAATACTGACGGTGCTCCTAATTTTAGAAGGAAAAACGTGGCCCCCAATTGAAGGTAATGATGGTCCATGAGCTGTGTGCCTGTGCGCTAAACATGCTCAAGTCCCTACACGTGTCTACACAGAATCCTGGACGCTGCTCCAAACCGATGGTGGCAGTGACCACACAGCTGTCACAGAACAGGGGTGCGGAGGCTTGTCCTCCAAGCTGTCGGGACACCACCTCGGCTCAGTCCGAGGGGCTGTGCTCCGAGCCCTCAGTCTCCTTCCAGCCCCCCAGGCTTCCTGCAGAGGGAGGGCGTCTCTCCCAGAATGGCAGAGACATGCGATTTCCCTGGAGCACTTAGTTAAGAAGTGTTCTGTGCGTCCTTCCCCGGATGGAGACCCCAGAGAAGCCAGCCCAGAGGCCCATCCCCATCAGACCAGCAGCGCCTGTGGCCTCGAGGGGTCAGATTTCAGGGCAGCCCAGGAAAACCACGCACCCACAGCACCTTAAGCATTAGGGGAGATCGGCGGGCTGCAAACTTCCTCACCAGGGGCCTCTGGAACCATTTTGAAACAAAGCTTATGTGACTGAACAAACTCTTGCTAGGAAGTTCTGAATATCCCCCCCCCCCCAGAAAAAAAGTCTAGTGGGATTTGGGGGCAGAGCAAACCCTCCTGAGATATTAAAATGATTACCTTCCTCAGCCTTGGGCTATTTCACAGCCCTCCCACCGTGGGGAAGCAGGTGCGAGTGCCCTGGGGTTTGCAAGGTTGGCCCAGAGTTTAACAACCACCTCTCCAAAGCCCCCATGCTCCAGGAGGCAGGTGGAAGGCAGGGGGCAGAAAATGACAGCCCCGACCCATGATGGCAGCTTAGTCCTTGTGTTCCTGGACCACCCACCTCTTAGAAGCTTCTGGTACCCTTAAGTGAAAGAAGGCAAGCAACAAAATTCTACATACAGCATGACTTCATTTTGCCTCACGCTTTACGAGAGAACCGTGGGCAAGAGCCATGCACCAGTGCACGATGGCCGTGGACACGCACGGAGACTGTCGCCGGGTGCTGGCCGGACGACGGGGCGGCCGGGGATGTTCGTTTCCTTCCCTCTGCTAAATGCTGCTTCTGAATATTCGCCGATGTTGAAGACTTTCTTTTGTTGGTTTATTGGTCCGCAAGTAGGACATGACACTGTATTTCTACAAAGAAGCGGAAGGTAGGGGTAAACAGAAATACAGTAAGATGTCAGCGGTGACTTTCTGGGGGGCGACTCTTTCTTACACACAGAGTTTTTTCTTGAGTCGTCAGTGCAGTGCAGTTCCATATGCTTCCGTTACAAGGGAAATGCAGAAGACGTACTCATGTTCCCTTTTTGTTCTGAACCTCCAGGAGAAAAAGACATCTGGGGAAACGGCCTCTGGATCTTAAGCAGAAGATTCCGTCTAGAGTTTAAGATACCATTCCGAATTAGGAGTGGGGCTGACCACAAGAAACTCCAGGTGGAGAAACCTTCACTTCGGTTTCCAGGTGAGCTTTTCCATTAGAAAGACAATGAGGCCTTCCAGGGAGGGGGACAAGAAGGTGTCCTGAGCCCAAGGTCCGAACCTGAATGATAGTGCAGAGCACCCACCCCCACCTGCTGGAAAAAGTAAGGAAGGGAAGAAAGTCGTGAGAAGGAATGCCAATTAACCTGCATTAGCGTCATAAATGGACATTAAAATACCCTAAACCCTTAGATTGGATTAGCGGCTTCTCCCTGGATTGAAAAGGCCTCTTGTATCCATTTGGGGGCACACTTCGCTCTCCAACCTCCTTCCCTGTGGAAATCTCGGTGGAACTGTAAAGAAAGTGAGCTACCCCTGCAAGGCGGTGTGTGTGCGAGACTGCACAAGCCTAGGAAGCACACACTTTCAGGGCAGAGGTACACACTCCTTCAGGTGCCAGTTCAGGCTGTGGGTTCCCCCTGGAGGCGCCCACAGCGATCAATACAGGAAATTCTGTTTTACGTCACGTGTATTTTTTTTTTTTTTTTTTTTTTTTTTTTTTTTTTTTTTTACGTCACGTGTATTTTTATTCCAGTGAGTCACATCTATCTGATTACCTATGCTACATATTTAATGTATTAAAAGTTATAGGAATAATTGCATAAGTGTATAAATAGAAGCAACCTGATATATGCTGATATTTAGTAAGTCTATATAATATAGTTAATAATATATAATATAGACTTCATAGCCATGTAATACATAGGTATACATAACACACAAATTGTATATATCCCTCTCCTGAGAAAAACTCATTCCTTGATCGGCGTTCGTCCCTTTAACTTGAGGCTTTATTCAAAGTTACAGCCCTGACCCTAAAAAGTGCATTTCAATTTAAAAAACAAAATCAGTTCCTAAAGAAGGTGGTAGCTTTGTTTCCCTAAACTGGGGGCCGTGAGTACAAACTACGATCCTTATCACGCCTGGACAGCGGCACAGCGGCTCCAGTAAAATATTGATAAATATGTGGTAGTCAAGGTCTCCCAGGACATTTGTTTCAATCTCCGTGCGAGGCCTTTCAAAATCAGTCCTGAAAAGGGAAGAAATGAATATCCCTCACTCGGGGTGAAATTAGCATTTGCAATTCAAATATTTTAAAAATAAGTCTTCCTCAGCTTCGCTCAGACTTTGGGCATCATCTTCTGAGCGGCTCCTGGAGAGACCTCTCTGTTGGCTCTGATGGAAGCAAACGTTCCCATCTTCCCGTCGGGGCTGCTCCCCAGGCTGGGCAAGAAAGAGGCCCCGGGTCCGCGCAGAAGAATGGAAGCAAAACTCTTTAGAAAGCTTTGCCTTGGAGCTCAGTGTTCCTTCATCTTTTGCTTTTAAACTTTAAACTCAGTAGAACACCTCCTTGGGTCTGAAACTTACCCAACTTACGTCTGTTTGCGTTGCTTTCGGATTGTCTGGATCTCTCTCCTCAGGCCCCAGCTTTTGCCCCAGGACGAGGTCTTGTGTGTCAGGGAGACCCGCCGACCGGGAGCCTTATGAGAAAACCTGGCGTCTAAAAGCAGGAGAAATAACACTCTTCATAGCGAAAACGGGGATAAATTTGTATTGGGGGTTCATCCTCGTGTAGGCTAATATTCGGGGGATTTTAATAGATTTTTAGGTTTGAAAGGCAATTTGGAAATCTTTCTCGCTCTGTTTTTTTTTTTTTTCCCTGTAGAAATGGGGACGCAGCTTGGTGATGTGAGTGGTCAATGATACCAGGACAGATCAAAACCCCCTAAACTGTAACACAGCTGCCATTAAGCTGCCTCTTGCAAACGAATCCCTTTTAATAGAATATGGCTTCGGATCAGGTCTGTGTTTCATTAGCTTGCAGTGTTAACAATCGTAACGGCGGACCCTGCTTCTCTAATTATTCTAGGGCCGTGGACTCGGGTCCTGACGCCTGAGGCCTCTGGTTGGTCTTCAACATTTGTTTCTATCCCGTATAAGCCTTTCTTTATTACATGGTCTAGAAAAAAAAAATTGGCTCTAATAAAAAGAAGTTTCTTTCAGTTAAAGTCTAAAAGATCTGGGATAAGAAAGTGGATGTTAGCTATTTGGAGACAGATATAAGGTTTGGGGGCAAGTCGTAGCTTCAGGAGCCCGGCTACATCTCTATAGCAGGCATGAAAATGCCTTCGTGAAGAAGGGGTCGGACAAGGGTATCTGTCACGTCCAAAACTGGATGTGCGGTCTGGGAAGATGTTGTTAGAGTGAGGTAGCATCATACTAATTAAAAAAAAAAAAAAAGAGAGAGAGAGAGAGAGAGAGAAGGATTTCTGACATCAGGAAAACTAGGTAGGTGATATAAGCTAATGTCAGCGGCCATAATAAGGTTTTGCAATCAATGAAGGAAAAGAGAGGATTCCGACTTAGAAAAAACTTTTAAAATCTGCATTGTTTGTATACTTAACTGATCAGGGCTCCCTTTTCTTGCCCTCCGTATGGGGCCAATGGAGATGATGTATACGAAACACTACAGGTCTGCTTGATTCCTGTTATTATCACCCATTCCTGTTATTATCACCCATACTGTTATTAATAATTACAATACAGGGCTTAGCAACCCACCTCTGCCAGGGGTCTTGGGAGGTGGCTTATCTCAGTGTACGCTGAAGGAGAGCCTGGGGGTGGGAAAATCAAGCCAGTCACATACTGTCTTTTTGTCTTTAGAGATTTCGTGTCCAACACGAATCAAGGCAGCTACACCCTACATGCGACGAATCCAGAACTGAACCCAACAGGGAACAGGGGACCTCTGGCTAAAGTTACACACACATGCGATTGGGATCTGCTTGGAACACTGCAAAAATGATCTACATTTCAGCCACAGAGAGTTTTGATTATGAAAAAAAAAAAAAAAACCCTTTCATATGTTTTTGTAAAGATAGTCTGTTTCACTTAATATAAATCAAATGTTCTGGGGGTGCAGGAGGAAAATGGCCCTCAGTGTTCACCGATGAGTGAGTCCCCTGCCTGCCCGGAGAGAAGACCTTCCTCTTGTTTATGAAGAAGTATTTCCTTTAAGATGTGAGCCTGCAGGCAGGGCTAGAAGTTCTGAGACCCAAGAGAGGAAAGACGTAGGAGAACCCTACCACGTTGCTGTGAGCTGATGAGAAGGAAGGGCTGCTGGGAGGGAGAGGGGGGCAGGTTCCAGACATGCCTTCCTTTCTGGAGATGGGGACTCAGAAGGAGTCCGGGGGGCAGGCAGATCACAGCTGCAACTGGGTCTCCAGACGGCTGGAGAATGTTCCAAGAAGGCAAAGCCTCCAAAGTGAGGCCTCAGACCTCTTCCCCTCAGGAACACAGCTCTTAAACCCCCAAAGAATATTTTGTAAGCCTCTCTCTAGCATATGCATGGTTGGGTTTTACAAAAATGTTTGGACCTAAATATGGGTCATCGGTTCATTTTAAGATATAGCCTTAAAAGACAGACACACAGATCATTAGGCTTCCTGTCCTTCACTCAACGAATATTTGGGGGCCTTCAGTGTCTGTGATGTGATCTAGTCAACAGTAGGAGGTGACCAGGGCCTGGGCAAACACATGGCATAAGTAAGATGAGGTCCCAGTGCCAAGGGCAGAAAATGTCAAGCAACGCTCGTAACTCCCTGTAGCCCCGACCACTTCTGGAAGGCTCTTTGTCTGCTTCTTGGCAACCAGCAGGTCATTGAGTGATATTTCCCAGTGAACCACAATGACTTGGCCCCAGCTTGCCCAATAATCCTGTCTTTTAGGTCAGGAACTGAATCTGTGGTCTGTTTATCGCTTCCTCTTTTATCACTTGGGACGGCTGAGAATACGCAGGGACAGAGAACGTCGGTGGGGGCCCAGGGGCCAGGGACAAACGTGAGAATGGGTGGCAGAAGACGGAACAGGCTGCACCCAGGGCCCTTGATCTCAGGATGCTTATAATCTAGTGGAAAGACAAAACCGCGACATGTACAACAATTAAACGGCAATAAATATCCACATATACCATCGGGTGGTAAGTGGGTGGGGAAAAGCCCGCAGTGGCGCGGAGCTGAAGAGGGCGGGTCAAGGCTAAGAAAAGCCACAGGAAGGAAACCGGCACGAGAGCAGTGTCGATTACATGTTTTCTGCATCTCATTTAAACCTGGCAAGAAAACCTCTGAGGCACCAGTTGCTACATTTATTTTTTATGGAGGCCTCTCCTCTTTCTCCCTCCCTGGCCCCTGCCTTCCCCACCCCTTTCCTTTACGCACACAGAGAAAATGTAATCTCAACTTCACGGGTGAGGATGAAGAGGCCAGGCAAGGCCACAGACCTGTGCCCTCTAGAGTCTGAGTTCAAGGTCAGGCATCTGGCTTACAACGGCCATCCTATACTCTCTCCCGGTGAAGGTTAGACAAAAGAAATATCAGCAGCAGAATGAATTAATAATTCCTTGAATTATATAAACATTCCTCAATGTACTTTCTTTGATGTCTGTCTCTGGCTTTAGTTATAACATACTATGGATCGGTCACTCGATCTTATGGACACGGAATCCCACGCGGAAACATCTGTGAATCAGGGGGCAGCAGTAGCAGCAGCAAACGGAGTCATGTTCCTCCCCAGACAAGGTTCCGCCGCTTACTTAGAAAAGAGGAAGAATGAAAAGAAGCAAAATTCGACTTTTGCAGACACTTAAAACATTTTTTTAATGTTTATTTTTGTGTGAGAGAGAGAGAGAGACAGAGCACAAGTGGGGGAGGGGCAGAGAGAGAGAGAGAGACACACACAAAATCCCAAGCAGGCCCCAGACCCTGAGCTGTCAGCACGGAGCCCGACGCTGGGCTTGAACCTACAGACCGTGAGATCATGACCTGAGCCGAAGTCAGAGGCTTAAGTGACTAGCCACCCAGGTGCCGCTGCAGACACTTACTTTGAAATGAAAATGGCCTCCCAGTAAAATCAGACTCTAGAAATCTATTCCTCCCTGGGGAGAGAAAAATACCCTTTGGCATTTGCATCGGTTTATAAAAAAAAATCGTTTTAAATCAAATTGATTCACTTTCTTAAAATATATTGTGGCCTGTGGGTCCATGGCGGTCTATGCTAGAGAAATATGGGTGATAGAAACCTGTTGAAGTCCTACTTCATGGCAGGCACCTCTCTTGACAACTTTCAACACTCTGGATTCAAGAGTCAAAACAAGTCAGAAGGTAAAGAAATTTACACGATCGAGCTGTCAAGCAAAAGTTGGAAGACGTAAAAATTGCGCCATCATTTCTATACTCAGACCAGGGACATCTTAACCAGTGATGCCCAACCCAAACACTTGCACACCGATGAGCCCACTAGAGGAATGGACAATTAAAGAGGGGAGATGGTCCTGTATTCAAGCAGTGCAATGAATATTCTGGAAACTAGGGATGTCAGGGAGAGAGCCATCTGAGCTGCCTTCAAAGGGATTTGTGTCAGGGCGCCCGGGTGGCTCAGTCAGTTGAGCGTCCGACTTCGGCTCAGGTCATGATCTCACGGTTTGTGGGTCCGAGCCCCGCGCCAGGCTCTGTGCTGACAGCTTCCGATTCTGTGTCTCCCTCTCTGTCTGTCCCTCCCCCGCTCGCGCTCTGTCTCTCTCTGTCTCTCAAAAATAAATAAATGTAAAAAATGAAAATTAAAAAAAAAAGGGATTTGTGTCACCCAGGGAGTGGCAGGTGGAGAGGAATGGTGGCCTCTGCGACGTGATGCTGGAGGCGGTGCCTGGAAGAAGAGACGCCCTCCCAGATGGCCGGCTGCTGGGGTTAGAGGGAGCAGAGTGAGGACTGTGGGGTCCAATGCAGGTGGACAAGATGCAGGGGCGGGGGAGGGGGTTGTCCAGAGCACTGGAAAAGCAGGTGGAGCAGGGGACACCTGCTGTGGGATAATAGCAGCCAGTGGTCTGGATGCAAGAGGAGGCAGACAGCTGTGTGTCCTGCTGAGGAATTTGGACTTTGGCCTGTAGGTGGGGGGCGGGGGGTTGGGACTGAAGGCACAAAGAGCTACAGATCTTGGGTGAGTCCTACTTTTGTCAAGGCTTCGTGCTATGGCTCATAAGCAGCTGGGACACAGGCCATGTGCACATCCCAGGAATCAATCACAGCCAATCAATCAATCAATCAATCCATCAATCAATCAATCAGATAAGGGTCCGGAGGTGGTAAAGTGGGAAATGATCATCTGATGCCTTGTGACCAGGAGGTGTCCTTCACTCTTGGACTCATATCTTAGTTCCATTCCGAAGTCAACGATGTCCATCTGATTCTAGTTCCTTTCCTTGAGCGCTGACCCAGGCTACCGTGGTATGTTGCAATCCTGAGAATTGTTTCTTTCTGGAGGGAGAGATTCTCATGGACTCCTTTGCTAACTGAAATGAATTTCCTAGAATGAGCTTTAAAGAGTAACAAACCTACGATCATCTACATAGCTCCATGGCTATACCATTACCGAACCACAGAGCAGTTACCTGTTCAATACAAAAACGCAGTAAAACCAATAGAGTTCCAATCAGCAAACCTGATTAAGAGTGACGTTTTGCTGACATAAAAGTGCCAAACTGGGGTTTAGTAGAAATAGCACGTTTTGATAGTTAACTTGTTGTTCAATGTATTCTTTTGATTTCTGGTGTGGTGGGGTCTATTTAAATCATTGTCCAATTCACACAACTGTAAGATTGTCGTGAAATACACAAATCAAGGCGGGTCAAGCTTTTGTAATTCAGTTTGGAGGAGGGGGCCTATTTCAGGAAACGGATACAACGCTGTGAATACGGAACTGCTAGCCTCCCTCCTGGGGTCATGCAGAGGTTTTCCCCATTTCCAGGGGAGGACCTGACCCTTGGGCTCTGTGCCTTCACAGTAAACCCAGTTTTGTGTAAAGGACCTAGCATCCTTTCCAGAACATACTAAGTGCTCAGTAAGGATTGGTTTCTGTTGGGGCGCTTGCGGGGCTCAGTTAGTTAAGCGTCAGACTGGCTTTTGGTTTCGGCTCAGGTCATTATCTCACGGTCGTGGGTTCGAGCCCCACATGGGTCTCTGCACGGACAGCGCGGAACCTGCTTGGGATTCTCTCTCTCTCTCTCTCTCTCTCTCTCTCTCTCTGTCTCTGCCCCTTCCTCCTCTGGCACTATCTCCGTCTCTGAAATAAATAAATACACCTCGGAGAAAAAAAGAACTCGTTTCTGTTGACTTGCCTTGAAATCAAGCAAACTCTGTGCTCCAGGGATACCCAAGGGGCGAGAATTTGTTCAGGGCTCTCTGCCCTTCGCAGTGCCCACTGAATCGGTGGTTGTTCAGCCAGAGTTGTTAAAGTCTCGTGTACAAAACAGTTTAACCATTTAGAGTGAAACGGCCTAAGAAACCACAGCGGCCGACACAACCTAAACAGCCGTCCGTGGTTCGCCGAGAGCAACCCATCCTAATCCCAATGAGTGAGCCGGGTTTGCGGATAAGCACTACCTGACTTAGTAAATGTGTCCTCCTTGGCCTCATTTGTTTCCTCCGGCTGCGGCGACCTTGACTGCCATCAGACATCTGCAGACAGATTTGCTCTAAGAGCTGCGAATGAGGTGTCAGGGCTCCACGTTGCCGCTGACATCCACTGGTGACGGGCATGTGTCTGAGCCGCCCTGGGAGCCTCGGGTAATTTTAACGGCGCTGCTTTGGTTATAAATAAAATAAGGATTTGCACATTTTAATGCCATCAGAAAGGAGTCAATAGAAGCTGAAGCATAATGCCACTCCCGTATCACTCCCGATTAAAAATAGAATCAATAAAAAACAAACTGACATATCTCTTAAGCCACGTCTGAGCGGCTGTAGGACTCCCCAGTAATAAGCTATGCAAACATGTACTTACGACTCAACATTCCAGACGCAGGACTCAGCCCTCAGCAAACCCTGCCTGGCCCTGGTCTTCAGCAGACAAGGCAGAGAGATGCTGCCGTAGGGGGCCCTTGGGGACACCGGGGAAAAGGGTCTTTCTCTTTGTTTGGATTCTGCCCCCAAACGCCCTCCACTGCCAACCGTATCACAAGTTCCCAGAGAAGGCGCGCGTGTTCTGAGTCTCTCTCTTTCTTTGAAGTATCCTTTTCACATCGAGGCTACGTAAAAGGAGAAACCTCTCCAGTTGAAGGTTCAGCGTGCAGAAGCACGGAATGCCGGAGGTCCGGCCGGTGCCAGGAGAATCCGCTGGCCTCCAGAAGCATAATAAATAGAGCAGGAGACGGCCGGTTCTGCGCCAGGAAAGGGGAAACGGCGTGCCCAAGGGTGTCGTTGACACGGAAAGCCAAGAACAGCAGACAGGGGCGGACGCGCTCAGGAAACAGGGAAAACGAAGACGGAGACAAGAAGCTGGTAGGTGAGAGGAGAAAAGAAGGGAAAGGAGGAAAACGAAAGGAAGCCCTCAAACGGGCCGCCAAGGCAGAAGATGAGGGGCGGGGGGGGGGGGACGGAACCAACGATGAAAAAAGCATTTACGAGATCTCATCCCAGAACACGGGTGCAAAGGATTCCGAATTAGATCAGCGTTGATAATTGCTTCGGTTATAAACGATGGGCTCTGGTATTAGCGACGGGAATGTTCTCTAAAACCAAGTTGTCTGTTTTGCCAGATCCCTGGACCATCTTTTCTTTTTCCGAGGGCCTCCTGGTGTTTGGGAGATACTTGCTTGCTTTTGGACGGACATGAGAGAAGAAAGGAGAATGTCGACGGGATTTAATTTAACGGCCTGGGTAGATTATTGTGTTTTCAATTTTTTTTTTCCTTTGCAACTATTTAAAGATAATAATAATAAAAAATCAAAGAGATTCCGCTCTTTCCCATTGCCACTCTGAAAGATTAAATCGTGTCTCTCAGAGATGAATACATTCAATTTCACCCCAGGAAGGAAAAAAAAAAAGAAATCTGCTTTTGCATGAACAATAACGAAACAATTTTATAAAGTACTGAGCTGTTTAATATTGAATAAATATTTAAAGCAATCATCTCTCTGTATTGCATATGTAAGCACATATAAAACATTTATACCCTGGTCCGTTTATATCCCACATAACCTATCCCATAAATGCGATTTACGGAGGGCAGGGAGTTATCTACCTGCCTGTGACCTCTCTTATGCTTGAAAAGGTGTCTGGCCTCCTCACAGGCTTCTGATAATGAACTGCATAAAACACGGATTAACTCATTGTTCGCTGCTTTATCTCAAACTAAACAGACTGCAGAATCATTTACATTTCAAAACAGGGATTTACTCAAAATATTCAGATAAGCTTGAGAACACCTGCTTTTTAGCCTTTGCAAATAATCTCCGTGCGTTTTTCCTGGATGGCAGTTCCAGCCTATCTCATCATCAAGTAAATGATGCGTGTGTCTAAAGAGGTGGAGGAGAGAATTCGTGGGGGCAGCGGGTGTGGAGGGGAAAACAGCAAGATGGAAATGGGACCCCAGTACAGGGAAAATGGTTTCGTGACTTATCAGAGCGTCGGACTTTGGATCCTGCCCAGGCCACACTTGCGTTAGCTGGTTTAACTCTGGCGACGTCTGCAGAGGACGCAGAGGGGAGAGGTCGGTGTCGCGTGCGGGCAGAGCTTGGCCCAGGCTCCTTTGTGACCGCATCGTTCCCGCCCGGCCACCTGGCTCCGGGTGAGTGGGGGCTGCACACGCTTGCACACGCTCAGCCAGCAGGTCCCACCCAAGCCTGTGGGATTCCAGCCTGTATCCCTCTCCCATCACTAAGCTAAGAGTCCTTTCCAAAAGAGCTGGCCTTTTGACATAGGCTTGACCTTGAATCGCAATTTAAACCTGAGAACTTCACGCTCTGTGGGCCTAGCTCACCAGGGTCTCACTTTTCTCAGCGGTAAGTTGGGCTGATGATGCTTCCCCTCAAAGCTGCAGCGAAGACAAAATAAATGAGCGATGCCCTTGAAAACTAAGGGTGCGTTGGGCGCGGAGGCGTTGTCTCCCTCCCTAAGGGGTGTTCTAACCTGGGGTGTGGTGGGCGGATCTGGCAGCTGCCCATGAAATAAAGTGGGCCATTGTCTCCCAACACGGCCTTGCAGGGGCAGGGGCAGCGCACAGGGCAGAAGGAGGAGGGGGGTGGCCGGGTGTGGGTCCAATGGTGAAGGAAGAAGGGTGTGGGATGTGGGGCGCCAGGCACAGGGCACAGGGCTGAAGGCTCAGGACGGAGAGCACAGGGAGCTGGGGCACAGAGCCGAGGGCGCAGGGAGTAGGGCGGGGGCCAGAGGCACAGAGCTGAGGGCACAGGGCACCCCAGCTGGCTCGCATGAGGAGCAAGAGGGAACCGAAGTTGGGAACAGACCAGAAGCGCGCAGGGGCCCCGGGGCCTGGCGGGAAGGAAGGGCTGCTGGGCGGGGTCACTGGACACCTCAGGCTGTTTCTAACCCAGGAACCACCAAGTGGATTCTGTCCGGATCTGCGGCTGCTGTGATCCCCAGACGTTGCCAATGACTCTGCTAAGCTGGGGCATCAGGGCGAGTCTGGGCCCCATCAGCTTGCTGGAACCTCACTCAGGGCAGGCTTCTGAGAGCTCTGCTCAGAGCTCCGGACTCCCGGAAAGTTCTGGATGCCTCCCTTGGGAGTCCCTTGGGCCCCGTTTGTTTTCTGTCTGGAGCCTGCCGGCCACCGTTGGGGTCGCTCCCTTCAAGGTTTAAATGCTGGTCTAATCTGAGCGAAGCCATCACGGAGGTGGGCTCTGAGGAGACCAGGAGAGGAAAAGTTATTTTCGAAGGAGGACAAAGGCGAGGAGAGGCAGGGAGCTGGGCTGGCAGTGCGGCCCTGGGGTCTATCTGGGCTTCTCCTTCTGCCCAGAGTCGCCCAGCACACGTCTGTCTTATACTAGGCCTTGCACCACATTCGTCCAGCTTCAGTACAACTCTGAGCTGCATCTTAATCCTACTGGATGGAAGAAAATCGTTGGAAATTAGAGAGATTTTTAATGTTTATTTACTTTTGAGAGAGAGAGAGAGAGAACAAGCAGGGGAGGGGCAGAGAGAGAAGGAGACACAGAATCCAAAGCAGGCTCCAGGCTCCGAGCTGTCAGCACAGAGCCTGACGCGGGGCTCGAACCCACAAACCGTGAGATCAGGACCTGAGCCAAAGTCGACGCTTAACCTACTGAACCACCCAAGTGCCCCAGAAATTGCTACTTTTTAAGCATTTATCTAATGTAGGCAACCTCGCCCACCTTTGTCCCTCAGCAAGGCTGACAGACAGCCGTGTGATGGGAAGACTGTGGTCCAGGCCACCAGCCAGTGTGATGGGGGCAGACGCAGGCCAGCCCTGCCACTCTGGGGTGGGGGAGGAACCCAGACAGGGCCACCAAGGGATGCCTTAGGAAGTGCTCCAATGGCCGTGTAAGATCTGCCCCACACACCTGAGTGGTGAGAAGAGGTGTTTTCAGCAAGCAAGGGCAGGATAAATGAAGGGCGGCAGGAAATATTTGGAGAACAGAGGCCCTGGTAAGTTGAATGCACCCTTCCCCCCCCCCCCCCCGCAGTGGGTGAAAAACCATCTTTTTAAAGAATGTTTACAATTTCTTTTTTAATTTAAATCCTTCATCCTCATGGAGTCATAGAGTTTGAACTTGAAAAGTTTTGCACCCATGCCCGCCAGCCCCACGAACTGTCATTAGCATCGACTCTCATCCACCTGCCGTGGAAATGGCACACACACACACACACACACACACACACTCTCGCATACACTCAGGTACACACACGCTCAGCAAATAAACACATCCCAGGGGGCGGCTTAATTTGAAGAGAGACAACTTGGTTTTGTATCAGTTTATACAATTATCAAAGCAAATTAATTTAGCTTTTTCAGAGCCCCTCGAAACACAGACCAAGGGACTTAAGACACGTGTGTAGGAGGAGCAGGGGAGCCGGGGGGGACGTGGCCTCTGCGGGCTGCTGTTTGTCGCGTGACTCTTGCCCGCAACCCCCCCCCCCCCCGCCAGGAACCGAGTGTGCCCTCACTGACCTCCACTGTGTCCCCGGCCCCCTGGACGGGCTTACCCACCCTCCTCTCCTCCCGGGACCGAATGAGCTGTTGTGCAATCACTCAGTCGAAGTAAACCGTTAAAAGGTCTAACGGTAGGTCTCATCATTCAATGTGCCAAGTACAACACACTTAGGGGTGCCCTCCGTCGGTCGGGTCTGAAGTTCGACACCTTCTATAGATCGCTTTCATTTCTCGTGGTAACTGTGTTCTTACGGAGAGGAGAAGTCGTTCAGAGGTACACAGCACGTGGTCGCTCTGGGCCTGGACCCCAGCTCGGCCTCACTCGGGAGCGTGTGTGGAGCCACGTGATGCCTCATCCAACAGCATCGGCAGGCGTTGAGCGGCAGAACTTATTTTGAACGGCGGTAAGAAGCCAAGGATGTGCATGACCTTTCGTACTGAAAGGAGAGAGGCAAATCATTCCGCTCTCGGAGGAAACGGCACACTCGGAATACAGAGCTGGGTCCGGTCACGGCTCCCGGCCGCGTTCACACTGCCGTAGAGAAGGAGCAGAGGGGAGGGAGGGTCGAAATGCCAACTTCTTGAGGAGGAGACTCAGAGGACTCCCAGGGCTCCCCGTGAGCTGGGTTCTGCGCCGAGTGCTCTCCGTGCACGACCGTTCCACGCACAAAAGACCACCAGTAGCTACCTACTCTTTTACCCCAAGGCCGGCCACAAAATAAGGGGCTTTAGGCACAGAGGCTGAACCGTTCGTTCTCTGTTAGAGACCCGCTGTGAGGCAGGTCAGGCGAGGCTTGAGCTCCGCTGTTCTGGTTCCAGACGCCTGCACCCGGGGGCTAGTTTCCTGGGGCCGCGCACGGCGTCACCACTGGGCGGCTTCAAACAACAAAACTGATTCTCTTACGGTCTGGAGGCCAGAAGCTTAGCGTTCAGGAGTCAGCAGGACCATCCCCCCTCTGAAAGCTGGAGGGAGGATCTCCCCTTGTCTCTTCCTAGGTTCTGGTGGTTCTCCAGCAGCCCTGGGCTTTCGTTGGCCTGTAGCTGCAACTCTCCAATCTGGGCCGCTGTCCTCACACGGGCTTCTCCCTGTGCCTCTGACTTCACGAGGCCTTTTTCTCGTGAGGACACAGGTCATGTGGGATTAGGGCCCACCCTACCCCAGCACGATATGATCAGAACTACAACCACCCTATTTCTTTTTTTTCAACGTTTTATTTTTATTTTTGGGACAGAGAGAGACAGAGCATGAACGGGGGAGGGGCAGAGAGAGAGGGAGACACAGAATCGGAAACAGGCTCCAGGCTCTGAGCCATCAGCCCAGAGCCTGACGCGGGGCTCGAACTCACAGAACGCGAGATCGTGACCTGGCTGAAGTCGGACGCTTAACCAACTGCGCCACCCAGGCGCCCCAACAACCACCCTACTTCAAAATAAGCTCACATTCTCAGGTCGTGGAGGTTTGGGCTACCACATGTCACTTTTCGGAGGACACAATTCAGTCCCGAACAACAGGTTGTACTTATTGGTAATTGTGGGACTCAGACCCACAGAGCTGAACCCGGCTGAACTCCAATACCGATGAACTTCAAGAATGACTGTTTTCATTGTGTATATAAACCACAATTTCTTTATCCATTCATACACGATGGAGTACTACGTGGCGATGAGAAAGAATGAAATATGGCCTTCTGTAGCAACGTGGATGGAACTGGAGAGTGTGATGCTAAGTGAAATAAGCCATACAGAGAAAGACAGGTACCATATGGTTTCACTCTTAGGTGGATCCTGAGAAACTTAACAGAAACCCGTGGGGGAGGGGAAGGAAAAAAAAAAGAGGTTAGAGTGGGAGAGAGCCAAAGCATAAGAGACTCTTAAAAACTGAGAACAAACTGAGGGTTGATGGGGGGGGTGGTGGGAGGGAGGGGAGGGTGGGTGATGGGTATTGAGGAGGGCACCTTTTGGGACGAGCACTGGGTGTTGTATGGAAACCAATTTGACAATAAACTTCATATATTTAAAAAAAATAAAAAATAAATAAATCTAATTGGAAGAATGACTGTTTTCACAGCAGAGGGAAACTGAGCTATATGGAGTCTCACTTACATTAGGTACCAGGCAGACAACAATACACATGATAAAAATTGGGATCCGCTTGAACATGGGACCAGTGGGCTAGGCTGTCTTTCCTACTCCCTTCTTCCTCTTCTCATGCACTTGTCTGGCCCTCTCTGTCACCTCCTGAAGGGGGGAATTGATCTTCCCTTGGTTCTGCGCATCAGCACTTCCTAGCAAACCTGCTATGTGCTGCACGGCTCAACAAACACGGAGCTTAGAACTGGCGGCTTTCATGGTGCCAAACACCAGCATGGAGCCCAAGGCTGATGTCCTTAGAAAGAACTTTATTTATCTTTTTTTTTAATTGAAAGACACTGCCACACAATTCCCCCGATTATAACGCCTCACTGCAGACATTTTGGTGAGATGGGAAATTTTCCTAAGCTGCTCAGAGTCCCCTAAATACTCGCACCTTTACTTGGGGGTGGGGGCGAGGCTGGCTCCCACACACCTAACCTTACCTTGGCATCACTAGGCTTAAAAGAGAGAAGTGAAGAACTTTACGATATTTGGGGCATTTGTGCAAGTCGGGGCTATTAGGACAGCCTTCATTCTGGATATTAAGTGGGTGCCTTTCATTTCCTCAGGAGCCCTTGGATCTTGGGGGTCACCCAAGAGCTTTGTCTTTTCAACCCACCTACGAAATCTTAAGGTGGAGTTAGGACAACAGACTCGTTACCTACCACAGGGTTTGGAACCTATTTTAAAACGGTGCTGTCAGTTAGGGACCTTCCCTTTGGCAATGCCAGGGATTAGAAACCTGGACAATGACTTTGACGAACATCTTAGCAGGGACTTCCGGGCAGCAACTTTTACAACATTTCCTTGACTTTGGGAGATGTCCTCACTTCCCTTCACTGGGCATAAAGGACACGTCTATTTTCATCTTACGCGACGAGTGCCATACGGCCCGTGCTAGGTGGGCCCTGTTCTAAGTACTTCTTTTGCCAGGTGAGGAAATCTTGCCAGGTCTACCTTCCACCTGGAGGAAGTCACAGAGACCCACGGGCTCCGGTTTAACTTAGTTTTGACTTGACAGTCAAACACCGGTTTGGCTCAAGAGGTGAAAACCTCTCCTCCTCTCTAGGTTTCGGGCATCAGTCCCCTGTCCCCATCCCCACGGTTTTGTGACAAGCCTCCCCGACCGTTCACAGCTTCACTTTGCTGAGTATGACTCCACAGAGTGGGTACAGCCCTGGTGGGACAGCTCATCGTGGAGTCAGCAGAGGGAGGTCACAGGCTGCAGTCCTCCACAGACCCCTCGTTCACATTCCAGGGGTGATGCTGACTGTGGGTGACACATTAGCAGGGCCATAGGCCGGACACCTCCATGTGACCTCTCTGTGTGGTCCCAGCTTCCTCCCAACATGGCGGCCAGGTTCCCAGGGTGAGTGTGTTGGGAGAGGGCGCCCAGTGGAGGGCGCCTTGCCTTCTCTGAGCTGGCTACAGTCCTCAAGAAACGGAGCATTGTATTTATTTCTATGAATAATTGGCATGTCCCAGAGCCCTGCCAATGTCAGCGGGAGAAGTTGTGGACTTCAGCTCTTGATGGGGCACGTCAAGCCTCCGGAAGAACATGAGACTAGAAACACCTTCTTAGCTCTTTTAGGGAAATGCAATCTCTTGGACACCTGAAGTTCAAGTCAATATACACCAGCTATGCAACCTCGCTTTTAGCCTCATTCGCACTTAGACACAAGTCAAACAAATATGTTCATTTTTTTTTTTTTGGTGATTTCCATATTATTTATATTTTCCTTTGGCATGACAAGATGCTTCTTCTTTACATCTGGTCAACCTTTGCTATCCTATTCCAGCCTTCCACGCTGCCTTCCCTCGCAAATCTAATATGCATTAATGGAAACACTGCCCATCCGTTTCCCTAAATTCTTCTTTTCTCTCCTTTCCTCTATTCTCTCAATTTTCCTCGATATTCTCTCTAAATTCCTCTATTCTCTCAATAATTTCAGAATCACAAGAGAACTTGAGGGAGGGAAAGTTTAGTGGCCACGCGATCTGCCGCTGTTACTTACAGATGGAAAATCAAGTTTCCAAGAGAAGGATACAGGTAGCCAAGGGGGAATATAATCCAGGTAAAGTTTCTATTTCCCAACACTGACACTGGAGTATCTGATAGACCCCTAGTCTCCAACTTCCTTGTTGTAAACCAACGGTGACACCAGAATTTCTAAAACTCCTTTACCCGTGTATGTGTGTATGTGTGTACGTATCTAGCCAGCTGTCAATCAGCTATCATTCAATGCTCTATCTCAACCGAGAGTTTTATTGCAGTTTTTAGAACATGGCATACAGACATATATTGGGAAGCAATATGCTTTGGTGACTCAGGAAGCACTTTTCAAATACCTCAAAAACCTAACCACGGTGTGCGTGCACACACACACACACACACACACCCCTCTATATTGCCAGGCAGGAAGTGAGAATGATTTCCCCAGATACATCATCCTCTAGCACCCTGAACACTGTTGAATGCCACATTCAGGTTTCGAAGCTGTGATTTTCGTGCTGCGGTCACATGACTCCCTTTCCTGCTGGGTGACTTGGGCCCCCATGCGCTGACCGATGCAGGGATTTGTGGGGCGGGGTGACCAACGGGGGGGCGCGGAGCTGAAGAGTGTCCCTAAGTCGATTCCTTTCGTCTCCGAGGACGCGGCAACAAACAGTTTGCTCATCTCCTGGCTCCCTGCCTCTCCGTCAGCCTCACAGGAAACGCACGGCGACTTTGACCGCACGTTGCAAGCGCTTTGTTTCCCGGGACTTAACCGCAAACTCCCGTCTGGCCAGTGGGACGGAGCCTGCAGCGTGCGGGAATCGAGAGATGGAAAGGTCGTTGT
Source organism: Puma concolor (assembly GCF_028749965.1). Classification (NCBI taxonomy): domain Eukaryota; kingdom Metazoa; phylum Chordata; class Mammalia; order Carnivora; family Felidae; genus Puma; species Puma concolor. The sequence goes on along the minus strand of NC_141669.1, from coordinate 3,712,065 downwards.
CTAGCACAGAGCGAGCGTGGCAAAGCCTCGTAATATAAGAGACTTTGCATATAACCACACCCCACGCTTCCCCTCGGGCTCAGGTTTCACACTCGCAAATTGAAACGTCAGCCTGCGAGTCCGCGCTGTTCAGCTGCACAGTCTCCTCCTCCGCCGGGCGAGTCTGAGCTCGGGGCTTCGGCGGAGGTTTCTTTTAAAAGAAACTTTTAAAAGATCAGCACACCGTCAGCCCACAGACTGTACAGTTCTCAGCCTGACAGAGTGGCCAAGGTGCCCCAACCCTAAAGAAGCAAAGTTTCAAAATAATATAAAATTTAAAAACGGTTTTGTACGTAAGCTATTCAAGATTTCTCCAGCACTAACACAAAGCACAATGACGCACCAGCCCCGTCTCTGCCGCCAGGATGTGCTGTGGCACCGCTGTCCCACGTGCAGCAGTGCGGGGAGGGCCGCTCCGGTCACACACCTACTGGGCGTCCACCAGCCTCGTCAGCCGTTGGCATTTCTACTCGCCTGCGCCACGCGGAGTCCTTCGAACTTTGTCGCCGAGCCTGCGCCTGCGTCTTAGGACATGTGTGTACCATCTTGCTCACACGGCTGCTTTCGAGACTTGATTTCGAGACTTGAGACAGCGGGACCTGGGAGGTCCATCTTGAGCCCCGACGTGCCAACGCAACCGGAGGCCAAGGGACCAAAACGACTGTGCTAAGCAACCCCCCCCCCCCCCCCCCCCGTCCCCAGAGACAGCTTCGAGGCACAGATTCTAGAACCACCCACCGCCACACATCAGTCTTCCCCAGATGTGCGTGCCTTCCCCACCGAGGCACAGGCTGCTTTGTCCTCAGAGAGCCGATGCTGGCGGTCACGAGCCCCTTCTTTTGTCGGGCTTGGGCCACAGGAGGCCGATGGTGCTGGGGACAAGGCGGCCTCACAGAGAAAGAGGGTGAAGGAGAAGGGAAAAGGGGAAATGGGGGGCAGACCAGTCTTATAACGACGCGCCCTGGAAAAAAAGCTTGCCATCCTGCCAGAAAAAAAAAAAAAAAAGGAATGCTTTTGCTAATGCGAAAACATCTTTAGAAATGTCTAAAATCATCCAGTCAAAACATGCAGGTTTTTCAAACTGGTCGAGCCAGAATCTTCAGGAAGACCCCTCGTGTTCTCCCTTGGCTAAAACCGTCAACCTTAACCAGTGGGACCGCGGGCAGTGTCCAGACCCTTCCCGATGCCCCGCACTTTCCAGGGCGACGCTTTACGTTTCCACCGTGTTTTCACGTCCCCTTCTGTCTGCGGAATATCACCTCACTCTGCCTTTTCGGCTCTGGACTCCTGCAGGGATCGTGTCACCGCCGAAAAGCGGGGCCCACGTGTTTAGTGACCTTGCCTTCGCCGCTTTCCCCCAGCTCGAGTGCTGCAGACAGACCGTGTGCACAGAAAGGGGGTCCTCGGCTGCAGTGCTGTTGGCCTTCCCAGCAGGGGGTCGAGACACACTCTGGCATCAGGGACTGGGAGCTCAAGCCCACAGCGAGCGAGCGGCTGTCCAGGCAAGGCTTTCGGAAGGGGGCCCGGCTCTGGGCCCTGAGGCCCGCACGCAGTCCCCGTGCTCTGCTCCGTGGTCCAGTGGTGATGCGCGTCTAGCTTCGCCTTCTCCTGCCGCACCTGAAGGCCAAGCGCCCCTTCGGGCCCTCGCTGGCTCCGCCGACCGATCGGGTCCCGCAGCAAGAAGAAACGGTTGGCGACTGTCCCCAGCTCTCCGCCTGGGCGTTGGCCTGAGGGAGACAGGTGCTGCCGGCCTGGCTCCAGACACGGGCGCACACCCCAGAGAGCCCCCGGGGGGCCGGGCCCGCGTGTGTGTTTTCCCTGTATGTGTTATTCCTTTCGCCCAAGAGCACCCGCGTTAATTAGGGCCCAATTAAGCCACAAGGAACATCTAGCTCTTGTTCATTCCCGATTCGTGAACAAACTAACTGGTGATCAGGGATCCTGATCTCGAAGGCGCGGAGGAAGAAGCAGTTTGCGGGGGCCGCCGGGCCTGGTAAACTCAACAGATGCTTTAGAAAGCCCCTGGGGCCCGGGGACCTGTCTGTCTGTCATTTTTCCTGCGTCCGGTGCTTACTTGATAGCATTTTAAGTAACAGCACCTGTAAACTGTTGATCCGAGGACGCGGCGTTCAAGGACAGGGATGGAAGGGGCTTGCTGAGGAGCAGTCAGGCCCCTCTTTCTGTGGATTGGCCTGCGAGAAAGACGGGCCTCCTGTCGGTCAAATACTGGCCTGTCCTGCAAGTTCTGGCACGCTGCAGGCTGGGCGAGGCTCACCGACCAGGCCTCCAGGGCAGGGCCCGTTTGGCCCCGTCAGTGTCTACACAAAGTGCCTCTGAATGAGAGCTTGGGAACCTTTTTTGTACCAAAACCACATTTACAAACACCTATGCATGCCTACATATTTATATAATAAATATATAATATTATATAAATTATTATATATAAATATAATATAAACTATATAAGGTATATAACATTATTTATAAATTATATAAATTATATATAAATTCATTTATAATTTATTAATTTATATAATATATAAAAATTATATATAGCATTATATATAAATTATATACAATTATATATAAATTATATACCATTACATAATAAATACATAACATATAATGTACAATGTGTGTTATATGTTCTATATTCTATGTACATACACACACCTACATACACACGCAGATATATATATATATATATATATATATAAGATATTAAGTACACTTTATCTATTATATATTCAGTATATAGGGGAGCCTGGGGGGCTCAGTCAGTTAAGTGACTGACTTGCTTTTGGTTCAGCTCACGATCTCGCGGCTCGTGAGTTCGAGCCCCACATCGGGCTCCATGCTGATGGTGCAGAGCCTGCTCGGGATTCTCTCTCTCTCTGCCCCACCCCTGCTGGCGATTTCTCTCTCTCTCTTTAAATAAATAAACTTAAAAAAAAAATATATATATATATATATATATAAATACATTTAAGTTATATTTAAAATGCAATACCGTTGGAATTACATGGCATAGAAAAAATAAAGATCTGGTTATTTTCTGTTAACTATATATGGTCTATCATATATAAATACAGATATACACAGTATATTGCGAGAAATGTATCTCTCCTTCTCTGAGGAATTTTGATGTCGATTTTTAAGAAAATGTAGTACAAGCTGTGCATTTTGAAGGCATTTAGAGAGTATTCGTGCATTTTGGAATCCAATATACGTCTCCCTCACGTAGCATTTATGCATGCCGTGATTTACGCCAGGCAGGGATCACACAGCAGTGACAAGGAGAAGCTAGCGACCAGTGTTTCAATTTTCGGGGAGAAAATCAGAGCTCAAAAGCATAACATCGACTGATCTTCCGAATCCCAATCCTTGATTAGATAGGAGACCGTCTCCTAGGAAATATGCAAATAGAGAGGAAAGGAAAAAATCAGTCTACAGACTCCGGCCTCAAAAAAAAATCACACTCGATCTAATTCCACTAAAGAAAAAAACAGGTAGAGGGGATCCCACGAAACACATCCATGAGGAAGTCTCCGCTTTGATTTACTTATTTACGAAGGTGCGGGAGTCGCTCAAACACACCCCCCCCCAGTGAGCGCCAGGCTCACGTAATCTGGACCCGATCCACCTCTCCAGACAATTGTGGCTGCAACTTTACGCCTCCCCCAACGGCAGGTATAAAATTCGGCCCACCCCGGTGACACACCACTAATTAAGCTGAGCTGCTGGTGTGGAGAGAACAATGATGTCGACATCCAGGCCTCGGGGGAGGGAGTTTCAAATCTCAGTCAACACCCGGGGCCCCCAACTCAGGTCTTAAAGGGAAACGCGCCCACAAGCTTCTGCAAGTGGCGCCCCGTCCAGGCAGGTCTGGCTGCGATGTCTGTTAACTGCACTCGGCTGTCTGCACCACCCGGGGTGGGGGGAAACGGTTTCACGCACTATGCGTGGGCCAATCTTCCTTCCTCTTGGAGGTGCAAGAGCCCAGAAGGATCCCTGGGACTTTGTGGTTTGGGACCCGGGGGCGTAGAAGACAGCACTGCCTACGGCTCCCGCTCCTGGTGCCCGGACTGTCCTGGATGCACAGTGTCGTCGCCCCACCAGACACGTGGAGAACACGGGGCGGGACCCCGGCTCCTGGTCCGACTACTGGCCCCCCGGCTGTTGGGAACGAACCCGCTCTAGGATTTATGAAACACACGAAACCGTCTCAGGAAGATGCATTTGCTGAACAAGGGAGCAAGACGCGACCTGGAGAAAGCTCAGAGGACGTCCAGGTCCTCGGTCCTGAGGAAGCTGGGCCACGATCGCGTCGCTCGGGCAAGACCCAGGCGCATCTACCCCTTCCTCCAGGATCCCGGCCCACAGCAACCCGCTACAATCCCACCCTCTGCGACAGCAAGGTGTCTGACCACCGGCTCCGTGAGGAGTCAGGACCTGGGAAAAGAACACCTTCCATTTTCACTGGAAGGTTGTAATCCGTGAATTTGCCAGTTTCTTCTTTCTTTCTTTCTTTCTTTCTTTCTTTCTTTCTTTCTTTAGAAAAGTGCCAGTTTCTCAAAACAGAAACAAATAAACAAACAAGAACAACACAAAACAAAACAAAACATGCAAGGAATGCTGATGGCTACCCTGGGTTTGTCTGCGTACGTCCCGTCGGGAGGGTTTCTTCTGCAGACCAAGAGCAGCTGGCAGCTGCAAGATATTAAAAAGTGGATTAAATAGTAATGTAAAAACACATGAATAAGAGTGTGTATATATTACAAGGGCTTAGGGCTGTGACACTTAGTTTTTATTTAAAAATGTTGACATGAAGACAGTATCCCAAACCAGCACCTTCATGGATAAACTAAGAACTTAATTGGCAGAATACAAGCGTATGTAGACGATAAGCCCACAGATGCCGCCATATACGTGTGTAAGGCTCAAGTGTGTGCACACAGGTACACCTGCATTTTGTTTCCTAATGTGCATAAGTCTGGGAGGTAAATAGGTTATGCCCTAAGTTATTGCCCTATCCAATCTGATATAATACTGAGGTTCCTTCTTTCCACTCCCCCCCCCTTCTTCCCCCTCTTCCCTCCTCCCTCCAACACTAATTATCTAATACATGTCAGATGTGGATCCGGGTATATTAGGAGATCTAAACACCACTGCTCTGGGGCACCTGGGCGACTCAGTCGGTTGAGCGTCTGACTCGATCTCATCTCAGGTCATGATCTCATGGTTTGTGGGATCAAGCCCCACGTTGGGCTCTGTGTTGACAGCATGGAGGCTGCTTGGGATTCTCTCTCTCTCTCTCTCTCTCTCTCTCTTTGTCCCTTTATCCCTCCCCACTCAAGCTCTCTGTCTCTCTCAAAATAAATAAATAAACTTAAAAAAAACCCGACTAGTCTCATGGAGTCTATAGTCTAACAACTGAGAATAACACAAAGAACATGAAGCGCACACCGTGTAGATGCGCATTTTAATTCGATGGCATAAGACGAGTGGTAGTCACACAGAGGATTTGGAATCGGAAGTTCTAGGCTCAAATCTCATCTCTGCTGCCAGCTGCCTGTGTGACCTTAGTGAGCTGAATTTTCTTCTAGGAAATAAAATTATATTTATACTATCTTTCACAGGAATAATATAAAGTTCGAGGGATTAAGGCTGTCAAAACATCGTGTAAAAATCCACAATCTCCGGTAATGCATATACACCCACATAGGCCTAGAGAAGTCGACCTTTAGCCCAGCGTTGAAAGAGAATCAAGGTTTCTAGAGGACCAGGAAACAGACCATCGAGGCCGCATGACCAGTCCTGGCTTCTGGTGCTTTGCTGGCCATCTCTGGGTGTCCATTGGCTGGTAGACACATCGCTTCAGTCTATCATCGCGTGGAACTCTCCCCGAGCATCTCTGAGTTCAAATTTTCCTCTTCGTAGCATAAGGGCATCGGTCATTAGATTAGGACGCACTCTAGTCCAATGTGACCTCATCTGAGCTTGATTATATCTGCAAAGACGCTATTTCTAACAGGGCTTCGTCCACAGGGTTGAGGGTTTAGGAGGCCAACGCATCTTTTGTGGGGCACCATCCACCCCAGAACACTAGGATCTTGTTCGAAGTGAAAGTTGGTTTCCTCCACCCCTGACCTGCTGAATCAGCTCCGAGCGTCCGGCCCAGTAGCCTGTCTTTCCCCAAGACCCCGGGGATCCTGGTGCTCACTCACATGGGAAGACCCCCTTCCTGGGGCACGGAGAGAGGAGATTGAAAGGGATGGACGTAGCGTATGTGGGGAAGAATAAATGGCCGGCTGCTGGGACGGGTGAGGAAGAGAAGGAGGGAGCAAGGAGAAGGGTGGATATCTTATTCAGAATTATTTGGGTTCACTAAAACATGAAGAAGGAATTTAAAAAATATTTTATCATAGAGTTTATAGGGCAAATCCAGAGAAGGGAGGGTAGGTTATAAAAGCCACCATGAACCGAGGGAACTATGGCCTTCCCACCTTTCTCTCCTTCTCTCTCTCTTTCTCTCTCCATCTTTCTCTTTCCCTGTGTCTCTTCCTCCCTCTCTGTCTCCCTCTCTCTCCCCCCTCTCCCTTTCCACCCCTCACCTGCTTTCCCTCTTGGTGTGTTCACCACCTCTCCACACTGCCTGTGTGTAAGCAAACGGCAGGGACCACGGACATCGGTGGGTCCCCATTCTGGAGATGACTTCCCAGGGGATGGGATCTGTTTGGCATGACTCGGGTGCAGGCTCCAACTCTAAGAGCCCTCATCTGTGCCGAAGGATGGATGGGGTCACTAGGGTCAGTGTGACTGCTGAGACCAGGCACGTGGGTGTGGGTGATGCTCCCCGAGAAGGAAGTTTCACAGGCTAGGTAGACACCCCAAGACAACTCACACTGGCCAGACCTCTGAGCCCCTGCTCCTTCCACTGGCCTCTGATAACCTCTCAAGTGAAAGAAGTCTCACTGCAGTCTAGGGAGTTTGAGTAGATTTTAGAAATTGGAGGACGAGGTAGAATTTGTGGTTGGGTCTCGAGTAAGAGAGAAGACTACAGATTGGAACTGATTAGGATGAAAGATAAAAAAGCCAGAGATGAAACCAGAGGTATTTCAGGAGCCAAGACCAACATAAATAAGCACGGGGACAGCTCAGCTTAAGGACGTGGTCGGTCTCCCATGTCTGGGTCACGAGAGGCTGCACCAAAGGGCTCATACTGCAGGATTGGGGGTTGGCACCACACGGAGAAAGAAAACTAAACTAGGATGTAAGCCGGCCGTTTGGTAGTGATTCTCTCCCGAGACAAAACACGGGAAGGAAAATCTAACGCGTGTATCTGTCTCTAAAGCCAGAGCGGCGTCCGAAATACCTGTGCAACTTTCCCAAAAGAACGGAGGGTGGTTGGACATCAGAAGAGCTGGCCACAGACGGCGTCGCTACCTGCTGGCTCTGTGATCTGAGAAAAGACTTCTTCTTCCAACTCGGTCTTTTGTGGGGAAACGGCGAGGTTGTACCACGTGACCCCGGGGTCCCCTCTGCCACTTAGGTCCCGCTTTCTCATGAGCGCTTAGAAGAATCTCTAGTTTAGTGTCGCTTTGAGCTACCTTGTTCCAAGAAAGAATTTAGAAAGAAAAAAGGAATCCAGGTAAAAACAACGGGAAGGTTGGCATGAGGGTTGAGCCGACTGCAGGAAGTTCCCAATCCTTACTCTGTATGGACAAGAAGAGAGGAACTCTCTGCTTTTTCACACGTCCAAAAAATCCTTCTGAATGTGCAGTCAATCAGGCACATAGTCACCCGGTCCTCGACGCACGCTGTGAGGAAATGATTTGATTTATTTACTTGATGTACTTAAAGCATTCCGCTGGTCTGAGAGTTAGCGGATGCATGGAGAAAATACAAATCCAGCACTTAGAGGAAATGCTGCTGGTAACAGCCCCTGCGAAGCAGAAATACACATCAGCAGCGATTGGACACAGCGAGTGAGGAAATCGTTGATATGAACCACATGGGGCTTCTTGGACGAGTAAACCGAAAGTCAATTATAGTCACCCATCCTTGACTGTAATTTCATTAATTCAAAAGCTGACGGTTCTACCCCAAAAGGGCCTCCCGTGCCACATGCTTCAACCTTTCTCTAGACAGACGACGCCATGACCAGACAAAGACCAGAAAGGAAGCTGACCTTTGTGAGTTTTTACCGGGTGCTTCATGACATTGCACGCTTTTTGATACATTTTTTCAGTTTATTTCTTTTATTTTGAGAGAGAGAGAGAGAAAGAAAGAGCACGAGCAGGTGGAGGGGCGGAGAGATCGGGAAAGAGAGAGAATCCCAAGCAGTCAGTGTGGAGCCTGACGCGGGGCTTGAACCCATGAAACTGTGAGACCAGGACCTGTGTCAAAAGCAAGAGACAGACACTCCACTGACTGAGCCACGCAGGCAACCCCAACTGCACGCTTTTCAACATGGGGTAGGTGAAATCATCCCGATCGCACACGAGGATCTGAATTTAGAGAAGTCAAATGGACTTATGACGCAAGGTAACACAGTCTATAAGGTGTGAGCCTGGAGTCCAAGATGTGATTTCCAGGCTGGAAATCCATTTTAACGATGGTGGTCAGGAATGAGGATAACTTTACTCTTTGTAAATAATAAGAATACTAATAATAGTAATAAATGAGAATAAAATTCACTTTAGACATACTAAAAGCCCTCCCTTCATTTGTACAGATATTATACCCCATCTCATTCAATTATTACAGCCTTTCTGGCCGACGGCACGAACACACTTTGCAGGCGTAATCGCTCAGAGAACCTTAGCGACTCGTGGGTGGTCAAATAGTCCGTGTCTGGGTCAGAATCTGAATCATGCCCTCCTGACACCCAGTCCAGTGATCTTTCCCAGAACCTGCAGTACCTAGCATATCAGCAGGAAATCAGGTTTCGACCTAAAGTGAGCATGACTATATTTCTAGTGAACTTGAAGTATATCGGATTTGAACACCAGAGAGGAGAATCGAACAATAGGGCCTTGCAAAATGCTGCAGCTCCAGGGGACAGTCGGGGCCGGCCCTCGCTCACCCGCAGCTCCTTTCAAAGTGAAGTCCATTTTCAAATGACTGGATGCTAAACGGAAGTCCGAATGCATCTCCGTAGCTTGGTGTTCCCCATGACGGCAACAGCTGAGATGCCCTCCGAGGCGCTGCTCGAATTCTTGCAACAGCCTGACGCAGCCCGTGTGGTCAATTGCCCTGAGGAAATAGAGCCCAGGCCGTGGGGGTCAGAATGGAGCTCTGCCTCGTTTCCCAGTCTGTTTTTCCCCCAATAAACCCAACCGATTGCCCTGCTGGATGCGGCAGACGTTCCCTTTCATGAACTGCTTATTCTCACTTTTAATGAGACTATAACGTACGTATGTGTTTAGTGCATCTTTGCTCCCCGAAAGGGGCCTCCCAAGCCATTTGGTCACAGAAGAGGCTCAATCTGGGACCCGTGAACCCACGGACAAGCTAAATCTGCCACCTGGACCCAGGCAAACCCAGATTCCCGCGCCAACTTGGGTTTGCATTCTGTGTCTTCACTGCACACACACGTACGATGCACTTACACGTACGTCACACACACGCACACGTGTATGTACGTGTGCACAGACACACGGGCATAACCCCCACACCCAAACATACATGCGCACACGTAATACATACACCACACACCCACACCCGCATTTTCATCGCAAGATGTAAAACTGAAACGTAACAGATCGCTGTCTGCTGTGAGATTTCTCAGCGTCTCCTTCTGCGTCTGTGTCCTGTCGCTGCTCCGAACGCCCCTCCCATTGTGGCACTCTGTATCTATCTGTCCTCTGCTGGCAGGTCTGTTTTTAGGAGCCACCCCGGGGCAGCCCCACATTCTGATATGGTGGAGCAAGCCGATCTATTTTAGGCGGAACGTCTCTGTCCTGGGTCCCGGGGTTCATTACCTGAATGCTGGCCCGTGACTTTCTTATAAGGTTCTGCGTTTTGGGTGTTTTCCTGCTGCACACTTTGTCCCCAGTCTGAAGATTCAACACACTTCTGGGAGGAAGACTAAATCAGGGTAATTTTTTAAAACAAAATTGTAGATGAGGGGCACCTAGGTGGCTCAGGTGGGTAAGCATCCGACTTTGACTCCGGTAACGATCTCACAGTTCGTGAGTTCGGACCCCATGTTGGGCTCTATGCTGATAGCGTGGAACCTGCTTTGGATTCTTGATCTCCCTCCCTCTCTGTCCCTCCCCTGCTCTCTCTCTGTCTCTCAAAAATAAATAAAATAAAACATTAAAAAACTGTAAATGAATACTCCTTCATTCTGGTCCTCTAAAATAGCTGGTCCAGGAGTCTTTGGAAGACAGATAAAACCTTTCTCACACGTTATTTTGAAAACAGTGCAGTTACCTGTGTGCCTTCTCTGAGAATCTTTTAAATGGCCAAGGGCATTACGTTTATCAGTTAGACTCGAGCTTAAGTAACGCAAGGTCCTCAGGATGCAAAGATGAAAAAGACAACTTCAGGAAACGTGGACAATAACATGTCGAGTTAGGTACAAAACCTTTCGATCTACCTCGAGCGTGTATACGCGTAAGACCTCGTGGATGTGTGGATGCATGGCCATGACCAGGCGATGGACAGAGTGGTCGTGTTATTACTTCCAATTCCTTCCAACTAAGGCCTTGTGCAACCCTCGCGCGGCACGTACGAGGGAAACATTCGTGTCCTGTTCTCGTTCAAATGATTTTCCTTTTCCATCTGGTCCGGTGCCCGATCCCTGCGGCAGCACTTGGCAAACTCTCTGTGTAAACGGTCACTTAGTAAATAGATCAGGCTTTTAGGGCTGCACGGTCTCCGTTGTAACTTCTCAGCTCTGCTGGGCACCAGGCAGAGCGCCAACAAGTGAGCGTGGCTTCTTCCAGGAAGACTCTATTTACAAAACCAGGTGGCAGGGCAAATCGGCGGTCAGCGTGCCGATCCCTGCTCTGCGGGATCGCGGGCCATTCGAGGACCACCCTGGCCTGAGTGGGAACGATCGTTTCTGTGCCCTGGACCGTTTGTATCAATTGCAGGTACTTCTCTCCCTGTGACTTGCTGATGCTCACAGTGCAGTTCCAGAACTCTGTTTAGCTTTGATAACTCAGATTCTTCCCATTTCCCTCTGTTTCAGAGCAAATCTGTCTAATCCTAGAACGATCGCAGGGCATCAAGCTTGAGGATAAAGGGGGCGAGACCGGCAAGGAGAAAGGTAGACGGAGGCCCATCCGGCGTTGCTGGCTGGTACTTGAAAAACCACTTGCTGTTCTCAAGGAGCCATCTTCAGACAAGCCATGTCGACCATTGACTCCTTGGGAGCACCATCGGTGGAGGAGCAGAGGACAAAGTTTCCACCAGGTCCTCTATCCCACGGGCCAACGCTCACTCTAGGGGGCAGCAAGTCCCTGTCCCTCCAGACTGCACACACATGGACCCTGAGTGGATCCCACTGGTTTTTTTTTTTTTTTTTTGCTCAACTGTTGTAGGGAACCCCTCATCTGATGTGACTGATACGTAGATGGGCACGGAGCAAGGGACGGTGGGGTTGCGCCCCATGCCACTTGATGTCACCGCATTGAGGAAGCAAAGGGCCAAGGGCTAGGAGGTGCCTCCGAAGGAACCCAAACCTGCACTACTCTGCTTGGTGCCTCCCACTGTCACGAGATCCCATGAGATTTTTGGCATGAAGAATGCCCTCATTTCTTCCCTGAGGGAGAAGGCAAAAGTCCAATAGTTATGGAATTTCCTTCAAGATGGCGGCTCGCCGTATTTCTGACAAGACTAGATCAAGAAGAAGAGAGCCCTCCACTGTGGCCGCTGATCTCAGGACCACAACTGATAAAGATACAATCTTCTTCACCACTTAGCGGATCTTAGAGCTGATCAGAATTCCCTTGCCGTTTTAGATTTATCTCGACGAATCAGGCTTAGTTTGCTTGAGGGGTTTGGTTTGCTTCCTTGGTGGGATGGAAGGAAGGATACAAGCCCTTAGCTGTCCTGCTTTTGATAGACACCATCCCAGCTTGCGTATTTTTCACTGGGCGTGGAAGCACCCAGATGGTTATCTTAGCCACTCGTTCAGGCTCAGTTACACTAATACTGCTTTCTGGTCTCCTGTTGCGATGGCCTGAGGAGAACAAGGTGGACAGAAGGCAGACAGAACTTCAAGTTCACTGGGATCTTTATTAGCTCTTGTTAAAAATGTTCCTCATTTGGAGGTTAAGACTGCTGACCAAACTAAAGGTGGCAGAAACCGGAAGCACACATCCCATCAGGGAGCCAATGAGACGATGGTGAGAAATGCCAATATACCTCCGTCTTTCGGACCCATGCTCACGTATGCCAGCTCGGGAGGACCCATTACCTCTACGTCAGCTCTTTGTTTGGCACTATCTTGACTCACCAGTGCCACCTAAGTCTACCACCAAACCCAGCCTATAACCAGCCACTGTACTGTTCTATCAGACTAGGTCCTTCTTCCGTGCGATAGGTAGGGCTCATGGTAAAACCTGTGGTCCCGTACGTACAGACTCACATTACTTGCCCATAAAATCACTTCTGCTGGTCTGGGGCAAAGTCAGATGTAATCAACCTGCTAACCAAATGGCTCTCCGGTCCCAAGGAATGGTAATACACGATTTAGCATCACCTCCTGATGTCGGCCAGTAGGGTATTCAGTCACGGAGATAGCTGGTCCAGCCATGGGAAGAGGAAGCCCACGGAAACAAATTGAGCTAATGATGACATTATCGGTCCACTAAATCAACTCTTTCTGAACCCTCCTTGTAAGGTGTCATCTTACATGAGTAAATATATTTCCTTATTTTTTTTAATTTTTAAGTTTCTTTTTTTTTAAGTTTATTTGTTTTGAGAGAGACAGAGACAGCAGTGAGGTAGAGGGAGAGAGAATCCAACGTTGACAGCGTGAAGCCTGATGTGGGGCTCGAACTGGTGACACTGTGAGGTCATGGCCAAAGTTGACACGAAGAGTCAGACACTTAACTGACCGAGCTACCCAGGCGCCCCCATCCTATTTCCTTATTTTTAAAAGCCGGCTTTGAGTAAGAGATTGGGCTGGCGAATGTCAGTGAACAAAATAGAAAAATAACCATAATATCTGACCACGTTAATTCTGCCATAGCGTGTTGTAAAGGGGCCATTAGCATTTTTTGGTGCAGGACTTTTTCCCACTTCTCTTGATAGATTTTGAGTGGCAGTAGCTGAATGAAAGGGCGAACGTTATCCTGATGTTTCCAGGCAAGTTCACAGATATGCTACCTATTTCAAAGTTTGTAAAGCCATATTTTATTTCTTTCAACGTTTTTTTTTTTTTTTTTTTTTTAATTTATTTATTTTTGGGACAGAGAGAGACAGAGCATGAACGGGGGAGGGGCAGAGAGAGAGGGAGACACAGAATCGGAAACAGGCTCCAGGCTCTGAGCCATCAGCCCAGAGCCCAACGCGGGGCTCGAACTCACGGACCGCGAGATCGTGACCTGGCTGAAGTCGGCCGCTCAACCGACTGCGCCACCCAGGCGCCCCAAGCCATATTTTAAATACCCAAAACTCTGTGTACCAGTTACATCAGAATAACCAAAGTGCTTATAGAAAAGACAGATCCCCTTGGGGCACCTGGGTGGCACAGTCGGTTAAGCGTCCGACTTCAGCCAGGTCACGATCTCGCGGTCCGTGAGTTCGAGCCCCGCGTCGGGCTCTGGGCTGATGGCTCGGAGCCTGGAGCCTGTTTCCGATTCTGTGTCTCCCTCTCTCTCTGCCCCTCCCCCGTTCATGCTCTGTCTCTCTCTGTCCCAAAAATAAATAAACGTTGAAAAAAAAAAAAAAGAAAAGAAAAGACAGATCCCCCTCGCCCGCCTTCCGATCAAATAATTAATACTCTCCGAGAGGAAAGCTTAGGGGTCTGCATTTTCAGCAAGCTCTCTGGGTAATTTTCCTTCACTGCCAAGACTGAGAACAAATGTCTAGAGCACACTGACTCAGATCAAAGCCAGGGTAGGAGCATGCCAATTTAGCTGCTTGGGATGAAAAAGTTGTCATTAATCCAGGCTCAGAATTTCATATGTCTGTTTGCACTTTCAGGGTTGAACTACAAAGGGCAATAGCTTCCTGGTCAGGAGAACTACTATGCTCTGACTCTGCCCACCCCCAGCACTACGTAACCTTGGAGGAGTCACCTTTAGGGGGTCTCAGTTTTCTCGTCTGGCAAGAAAGAAGGAAAGGATTACATAAGATTATATATAAGAACCTTTCCTCGCAAGAAATTCCAAAGCACTCAATGACATCAACCTTGGTGAAGGACTACACAACTTTTATATTCGTAGGCAGATTTGTGTAATTTTCTTTTAATTCACTGATTTTGACTTTTCTATTCCCACCACGCCATTTTTATGGGTAAGCAAGAGGGCAATGGGAAGGGTGTGTTTAGCAGTAAATGGTCCCCCAGAGATACTAATCAGTAGGAAACCATCCATGAGTTAAGAGTCCTATTCCTGAAATTGAACTTCCACAGCTTGAAAAGAAATTACATGACCTTATGGTATACGACTCTATGACAGAGCTGAAAAGTAGTTCACCAGGTGAAATTTTGTCTGACTTAGATTTTCCACTTTCAGAACTCACATAATTTGGAAGCAGCTTCTATGGAAATCTAGAAGACGGCACACATGCATACTCAAATTATCGCATACATGCTCCGTGTTCTTTTAGCCAAGAAGTTATTCCCATGTGGGCTGCTGTCTTCTCTGTGGCCCGGTAGGAATCTCCCATCCAGTTCCTAATGTGTGATTTGGAAAGACTACCTCGGACTGGCAGCGTTTGCTTCCAACCCTACAAACCCGATACGGAAACTCATCACATTTTCCCGCTTCAGACAAATCCTCGGCGTCAAAGCTCTACAACCCCGGTGCCTGTAAAAACAACCCAACTGAAGTGTTGTGATTGCTCTTCTGGAAATCCCCCTTCCCTCCCTCAGGCCCTGTAGTAAGTGATGAAGTCTTCAAAGTCCTCAAAGGAAGCTTTGTGAAGAGCTCGATCCCAGGGTGGGCCTAGCACTACAGCCTTGCTGTGTCTACGGACCAAACCACCTGTGGCTCACAGCAGCCTAACTTGGCGTACTTCCTGTCTTCTGGTCCCTTCCACCCTTCCATCTGGACGTTTCCACGAACAGATCAAGCTACAGGGTCAGTTTCCTGTCACCCCAAGGAGCTTTTAAAGCCTTAATTTAACAGCACTCAGAGGCGATGTGCGTCCTGTGTGCCCCGGTCTGGAGGACGGCAGACTGCACGAGGCGGGGAGAGACCCGCCACGCAATTTGCCGGGGAACAGCCCAGGGGCGTAGCTGTGCACACTCTCCCCGGGCCAAAGCTCCCATCCTCCGCCACGCAATTTCCACTCGCAATCTCAGTCCTCTAACGCCTGCGCTCCCTGCTGAAAATATGCTCCCTAATCCCCAGAACCACCGAACTCACTCCATTCAAACCTGGTCTCCTCTTCACACGTCTTAAGGACCTCAAATGGCCTTGCAGTTGCTGTCAGCGGACTAATGAAACGTGCGCCCACCGTGGCGGCCGCGCGTTCTGGAGGCGCGGGGCTGGGGTTAATGGAAGGGCTTTCTGACCCGCACAAGGTGTGAATTCATAACAAGAGCGGCTGTGCGCAGACTTTAACAGCTTGTCAAATGTGTGAGTTGAGGATAATGAATTCAAGTCCGGTTGGCGGGGGGGGGGGGGGGGGGGGGGGTTTCTCTGGTTTGCAGGTTTATTAACAAGGATGATGTAGACACAAGCGCCACCTGGAAGAAACCCAGCATGTTCCATTTTGAAATGCAGACCTGATTTTATGGGAAACCATATCTGCACCATCTAATAAGGCAGCCACTGGCCACATGTGACCCCTGAGCATTGAAAAATGGCTGGTCCGAACTTCCAAGTGCTGTGCCAGTGAAACACACACTAGATTTTAAACACTTCTCACCAAAAAGTAACATAGATCATCCGTATTGTTCTATTCATGATCCATAGAAATGATTATATTTTAGATGCAGTTGATTAAAGAAAACCTTATCACAGATGTTATCTCTTTACTTTCTTCAGTGCGGTTATTAGAAAACTTAGTTCCCAGCATGGCTCATTATCTTTCTACTGGCCAAAACTGCCTTAGATTGTTCTGACCTAACCCAAACCCTGCATAAGGGAATTTCTTTTTTTCCGTGATCAAATAATGACTAAATTTTCCTCTATTTCATTTCCTCGAAATTACATCTGCTTGGGAGATTTGGGGATGGTAGTTAATAAATTGATTCCTTTGTAGGTTTTCAGTCCCAGTATCTACGTACCAGATCTTGTATTTAAATTCATAAACGCACGTTACTTTAAAGAAAAATGACCCTGGAGTACTTAGTGCAAATTTGGAAAAAAAAAGATGAAGTTATTTTATCATCTCTCCCCGAAAGATTTGAACTCGCGTTTTCACTACGGCAGTTGTTGAAAGAAGACAAGTATCTTCACCTCGAATCCACTCGTGACCTACCGTGCCGATTATTTGAGAGACCAGTGTTTTAATAATCCAAAATTACTACCACGTAGAGAAATCCTGCTCAATCTTGCTGAGTCTTTCCCTGCTTCACCTGCCTTTCCTTTATCTTCAGCAAAGCTAAGTGACTGGTTCCTATCTCTCTACTTATGCATTAATTTGCACCACATTTGTGTACTTTTTTTTTCCAGACGAGTGCATTTTTTTTGGTATTGAGCTGACACTTACATAACACAGAACTATTTAAAAGGGACATTTCAGTGGCTTTTTAGTCCATTCACAGTGTGGTGCCATCACCACCTCTATCTAGTTCCAAAATGTTTCCATTGCCCAAAAGAAACCCCATACCCATTAAATAGCCCCCTATCTCCATAACGCCCTCGCCCTTGGCAACTACTGACTTGCTTTTTGACTTTACGGATTGACCCATTCCAGAAATAGAAGAGAACTTTCAGAATCATATAATTACGGATGATTATATATAAGATATATAAAATTATACATGTATATATAAAAATAATTATGTATGAGTTTATGTGTTAAATATATAATCATATATGTGGATTATAGTATATACTATATAATCGTAGGAAGTGATTACATATTATATGAATCTATAATTATATCTATGGATATCGTCCATATATATGCAAATTCTGCCAGTTGTTATGTGTGTCTGTTCTGATCGTGTCTTCTGGAACTCAGGAAATAACCGCAGGGTGGGTTTGGAGACCCACCGGACCCACTGTGAGTTGAAGACCTGATCCTGACCTCCGTTAGTCCCTACTTTGACTGCTGAGCCCCAGTGACATTTTGGGTTTCCGGAAATCAGTGTCATTTCAATACGATCGTCCAGTCATCCTCCCAAATCTGTGTATTTTCTTCTCCCCCGTGTACAGCTGCTCCAGGAAAGGCCAAAGATCCTTTTTTAGATGATGAAATAATGATTTAATTTTCATACATTTCATTCCCTTGGAATTATATCTGCTTGAGAGACTTTTGGATGGTAGCTAATAAATTGATTCTTTTGTAGGTTAACGATTAGATTTTGGGTGCTGTACTTGAGTCTTTCCTCAAGGAGACCCGGAACGCTCAGTATTAAAGGGGCTGGGGGTTCATACACTGGCTCAGGGCAAGAGGGGCACATTCCAAATTGCTGGCTGAAACAATAAAGGGTGGTGAATCAATTGCATAGCCATGCTCAATAAGAAAGTAGTATTCTCAATGAAATCGTATAGTTTATTTATTAAAAAAAATTTTTAATCTTTATTTTTGACAGAGAGAGAGAGAGAGAGACAGAGCCTGAGTTGGGGAGGGGTAAAGAGAGAGGGAGACACAGAATCCAAAGCAGGCTCCAGGCTCCGAGCCGTCAGCCCAGAGCCCGACGCGGGGCTCGAACTCACAGACCGCGAGACCGTGACCTGAGCCGACGTCGGACGCTCAACCGACTGAGCCACCCAGGTGCCCCGAAATCATACAATTTATTAAAGATAGATTAAAAGTTAGCTTTAAAGAATAGAATTAATGAAGGGTTACCGTTTTTAAAAGGCAAATATTTATAAAATCTTGGTATAGGGAAGAACTTTCTCATCATTATACAAAATCCGAAAATTATAGAGAAAAAGAATTGAGACTATTGAAAGCACAAATCCAAAGAAATTGAGCAAGCCAAATCCAATAGGAGCCATGGTAAGTTTAGACTGTCACGACTTCCCATTAGGAAGAACAAAATGCAAACTTCACCGTGTGGCACTAAAAATGATTCTGATGAGAGACACCTGGGTGGTTCAGTCTGTTAAGCGTCCGACTTCGGCTCAGGTCGTGATCTCGCGGTCCGTGAGTTCGAGCCCCGCGTCGGGCTCTGGGCTGACGGCTCGGAGCCTGGAGCCCGCTTCGGATTCTGTATCTCCCTCTCTCTCTGCCCCTCCCCCGCTCATTCGCTGTCTCTTTCTCTCTCAAAAATGAATAAACATTAAAAAAACTTTAGAATAATTCCGACTTTGGCTCCCGTCTACCTTTCTAGCTCTGTCCCGTGGACTACCACTCAACCCCTGCCTCTGGCCACGCTGTCTAAACTCACAGAGGCACGCACCATCTTTTAAACGCATCAAGCTTCCATTTGTCTCTTGCTCGTGCTGACGCTTCTTTTCCTCCATCGTGCAGACAAGTTCTATTCTTTTATTAAGGACTATCTTAAATGTCATCTCCTTAAACCTGTTTGTCTCCTTCTGCCCTCTGGGCTGGGCCACGTCATTTGCTTTGGCCAGTGGGAGGGTAGAGGTGAAAGTAACCAGAAGTTCCTGTACCTCTCCCGCCACCCAGGGACATGCCCGTGACACGGTGAGGGACACGAAATAAGCCACCCACACTGCCTCAGTGCATAGACTCGTGAGCCCAGCAGAGAGAGGAGTCCCTCTAAACCCAGCCCTGGCAAGTCATCACTCATAGACCAATGTCCAAAAAAAAAAAACCACTTACTTTTTGAAGCCACTGAGATGGGCTTGTTGGTGGCAGGATGTAGAACTGATAACCGAAAGAGAGCCCTTGGAAGGTAGGGACATGTTTCCCTGGATTTTGCCGGCTCGCTTGCACATAGATACTGGTAGATGTTTCTGACCTGGGGTCATGTCTAAAGGAGGCTGGTCAGGGGAAGTGCCGGGCGGTCTACACTCGCGCTGTTTGTCATGGTGAGGATGTGGGGTTTCTTTCGGGCTCAGAGGAGGGGAGTGTTGGCGGGAAACACTTGCTCATTCTGGGTGCTTTCATCCAGGGCTCTGTGGGTACCGTGGTCTTGGCTTTTCTCAGCCCCTTTCTCCATGCCTTCCTACAGCAAATCAAGTGACTTTCCTGATGAGGAAATAGGGAAGAATAAACGGGTTGGCTGTACCTGCCTTCTCTACCTTCGGGGGGAAGCTGGGGTGCACAGGAGGTGGGTTCTGCTCCTCCCCAGCCAAGCGCAGCCACCTGCCCCTCGGGGGACCCATCTCAGTTCACAGCTGCCAGAACTGCTTGGCTCCCACCTGGCCCAATTCTTCATCTTTGGCCTCTTTTTGTGATAAGGTGACTTTGTGCCTGTCTCTTATTCCTTGACTGACTTTTCCATTTTTCTAAGACCTAGGCAGGGAAGACGGGTGCTCTAGATTGGATCCCCTCAGAAACCCAGCAGAGAGTTTGTGTTACCTATAAGCAAGACGTACCAGTGTGGGAAGATTCTAGAAACAATCTAGGACGTGCAGTCAGAAGCAGGAACTGGGGGCACTCAGAGTGCTCGGCTGGGGAGTGCAGCACCCTTTCAGGCGAGGTCTCCGCGGGCCCCTCCTGCCGCCTGAATCCCCCCCGGACCCCGCCTGCCACGTCGGACCTGGCAGGGCGAGGGGCAGGAGAACTGTCAGCAGGGCAGCTAAAGAAAAAGGATTTTGCACTTTTCAAAATCAGCCCCTTCACCCAGCCCCTCTCTGGGAGAGCCAGAAAGGGGAGGGCCAGAGACAGAGGAGGGAAGGAACGGGGTGCCCACCCACAGTCTCAGCAGAGGGCTGGAGCCAGACAAGGGCTGGGACAGGACACGGAGTTTAAGTCATCCTAAAGCGCACTTTTTCAGAGCTGAAAGGGAGTCTCCGCTCCCCAGATGTGACCGTCCTTCTAATTGAACGTGATTGGAAAGCTACGGGGCCTTCCAAGATGTTGTCAAGTGGTAGGAAATAGGAGATATGGTGGAGAGAATGAGAAGGCAGGGTTTTGGAGAAAAATACAGCAATTTCCTTTCCTTCCACGCCAGATCCAGACTGAATTATCCTGGTTCCACTGCCTATCCTCAGTGCTAACCTACGTTATTCATTCTCCGACACCAGTCCGCTCTTGTAGGTATGACCCTCCATCAGTGTGGCACTGTCTCTCTCCACACCTTCCCCCCATCTCCTCCCCACAGGTGTCTCGTGGACCCCCTTGCATCGCCCTCTTGACCTGCCTGAGGATGACTACCCAAAGCCAGTGAAGTCAGCACGCAGAATGGTGTGGCTCCTTTCCTGGCTCCTCAGAGGGCTTTCAGAATACGGAAGAAGCAGTTCTGTCCCCAGGTAAAATTCTCTGACCCTGAGGAGTGAGGGGTCAGGCTGCAGCCATGTCTTAAATTAACAATTCTTTTTTTTTTTTTTTTTTTTTTTGCCCAATACGAGAGCTTTGCCCGCAAGTCCAAATCACAAGTGGAGGCTGCAGGAACCGCACAGAGCTGGGATGCCAGGGAACCCTGGGGGCCGTGCGGGTTTAGGCAGCCAAAGGCACATATTTGGATAATAAGGAAGGAAATCTTCCTCACTTTTGAGGACAGAGTTTCAAGGTTATGTGAACCGTCCACCTTAGCGCACGGGGAACAGATTTTGTTCATGACCCCAGAAAGTTCTCGGCAGCCAACAGGTAACGGTGGCAGTGGTTTTCCCTAAGCAGCCCTTCCGTTGATGCCCCGGCCCCAAGACGGGGTAAACTTTTGAGTAGGGTTTAAACACACCCGTACTAGCCCAGATAATTTTATATTTTGGGCTTTTCTCAGTTCCTAGAATATAATTGACGGACATTTTTAAAAATGTTTTGGGGCGCCTCGGTGGCGCAGTCGGTTAAGCGTCCGACTTCAGCCAGGTCAAGATCTCGCAGTCCGTGAGTTCGAGCCCCGCGTCAGGCTCTGGGCTGATGGCTCGGAGCCTGGAGCCTGTTTCCGATTCTGTGTCTCCCTCTCTCTCTGCCCCTCCTCCGTTCATGCTCTGTCTCTCTCTGTCCCAAAAAATAAATAAACGTTGAAAAAAAAATTAAAAAAAAATAAAATAAAAATGTTTTAAAGTTTATTTATTTTGGGAGAGACAGAGGGAGCACGAGTAGGGGAGGGACAGAGAGAGAGGGAGAGAGAGAGAATCCCGAACAGGCTCCGTGCTGTCCGCGCAGAGCCCAACGTGGGGCTTGATCCCATGAAACCATGAGACCATGACCTGAGCCGAAACCAAGAGTCAGATGCTTACCTGACTGAACCACCCAGGCGCCCCTTGCCCAGTCCTTTAAAAGTCCCATCACGTTCCACCTTTTGACATGAAGACCATGGCTTTCAGTGGGAAGCTCACATTTCATCGGGAAGATTGAGCACAACATCATCACTGACTTTTCTTTGCCACAGAAGCAAGCTGCCTTCTCTCGTTCAGCATTTCTGCGCTTCAGGAGACCTGAAGACACATTCATTTGGAAATAATACGACTTGCAAATGCAAAGACGCACAGATCGAGAATATCTCAAGACAATCATTTCATAAACGGCCGCATAACAAATACGCAAAGAATGATAAAACATGCAAACTGCTTGCCCTGTACCAAATGCGGTGTTAGTGAAAACACGAGGTGGTGGTGTCATTAACTTCCTTCTTCTCAACTAAGAGAGAACTGGTAAGATTCTCCCGGATGACCGCGCTGTCCCATTGAACAACGTGATCAAAAGGGTTTGGTCCCTCGGCAACGCAGCAGCCATGAGTGTGGGGTCGCACGGCAGTGTGGTGTGCTTTATAATTCTTGCTCAGTTGGTATTGTCCTCACTGGAAGGCCATACTCAGCTGATGAGTTAGCACAGAGGAAAACGTACGGAAAGATCTCGATTCCCTATTAACACGTTTGCATTATATATCCACATATAATTGCGGAGTCCCGTCTGTGGATGCCCCCACCCAGTCGGGTCTTTCTTACCCTGAACACGTTAAATGTTCTAGCTGTTGTGACAAGCATCATAGCCCAGAAGGAAGATACTAAAGAGATGTGTAAAACCCTTCAGCCACATGAGGGTCGGAGTGGAAGGAGACATGTGCTTGGTTTCTACTCTTCCCGTGCCTGGAAGTCTTGTCATTCTTCCCTCCTTGATGCTCCAACAACTCGTCTCTCTTCCTTACGCATGGTCACTGGGCTCTCCTCCCCCTAGGCCGAGAGGACCACATAGCATCCTGATTCTCTCTTCTTCTGGACTCACCTATATCGGAGATGTTTTACACTGAAGCCGGGGGAATTATCTGGACACACAATAGTTTGTCTTTTAAACCCCAAGAACTCCATACTGCCTGGACATGAGGCCCTCAGATATGCCAATCTCTAGTATCATTTGCAAGTGTCATCCAAAAAGAGCCCTCTGGTCTATACTCCCTAAATACACTGTACTTTTCTTCCCTCCTCATGTCACATTTTCTTGACCTCTGGTTGTCTGAAGCAGAAACAGAGGCACCATTTTCCCAGTCTTTCTACAGACTTGCCACCTCTCTCTCTCTCTCTCTGATCTGTCTGCTCCCTGGACCCTCCTCAGCCCTTCTATCTGCTTCTCAACGTCTCCTCGGAGCCCTTGCCTCCTTGTTGCCATCCTGTGTCTTTGGCAGGGATCTGATGCTGCTCTGAATGCTAGTTCATTTTCCAGGTACAGTTCCCATCTCCCCAACTGAATGGTCACCTCCTCACGGTAGGAACCGAGGCTTCAGTTCACTTCAACTTACTGGAAAATCAAAAAGCATTTTCTGAGCATCCAGTGTTGAGCTAGGCTGCACGAAGAACAACAAACAGAGGACGAGCAGGAAACCAAACACGTAACAGCAGCCTCGAAACACCCTAGTTCTCTTGAAACTCAACAGTGGAGAAACTTTCGCACGATCCGCTTGTCTGAGCTTCGACCACTCCGAGACGCGCGCAGTGTCTGTTTGATTATTTGTGGTTGGCACTGAGACTTTAAGATTGTTCTCACGATTGAAGTTTTACTTAGGAGGATCTATCTGTTGCAAACATTAATATAAATAATGATACATGATTACCTAGACAGTCACTTCGGAAACTACCAATTGTATGCATAGAGGGAAAATATTTAAGTGCTTCTTAAAGGTCACATTTAAAACATTTATTACGGGAGCAAACTAGGCTTTCAATGCTAAAATCACCAGTCCATAGGTTTGCCAGGGTGAGTTTTCAGACCTCATTGTGAGTGGTTGACTGCTCAGCGTATCTGGGGGAGCACAGGCAGGACCAGAGAGCTAAAAATACCCGCCTATTCTGTTTTCTCCAGCAAATTCTCCCAAGGCTGGAGTTTCTGTCTTGCTGGTCTCTTCTTCTCGTTAACTTACAGATGTGTTACAGGGGAAAGGTAGCCAGCCGGTGCCCCATGAATACAAGCGGTTTCTGGGGTTGTATGTGGGAGTAGACCAGCAAGGTAAGGTGAAGTTTGATGACGTGAGATGGCTTCGTAGCCCAGGACGGGGCACTGAAGGTCAAATGGTAGAAGAGAAGAATGTTCTTGGTCTGGTGATGGTGAAGCGAACACACCCAGTGTGGAGCAAACTTCGCTTAGTGCAGGGCAGAAGGAAAGGCGGGCCCCCAAAGACCCCACAAATCGATCTCTTCTACCAAAGCCTTGAGCTGAGAACATGTCCTAGTTTACTGACCGCGTTCTTGGTGTCTAGTAAAGAGCTTTTCTCAAACATAGCGTTCAGGAAGTATTTGTTGAATGAATGAGTAGAAAAATACACAAAGGCAAAAGCATCATCCGTTCTGTCACTTCATGGACATTGAACCCTTCCTGTGACTGGCCTGGGCCTCTGCTCCCTGCCCCGGGATGGTGCCTGCAGGGGCACGCCGTGCTGGGAGAGCCCAGCGAAGAAGGCCCGGCACCAGCCCCTCCAGGGTGCTCAGAGCTGTGCGTCGGCCTCCCTCACAATCGCTCAATCCTGCTTGCTCCCTGCTCTGTGCTCTTGGCCTCTTGCCTCGCCCTTGATCGTGGGACCATCTCTCCGTTTCCAAGTTTTCTCTGCCTGTGCGTCTTCCCCGGCGCCCTCCCTGAGGCTCATATCACACCCCCACTGTATCCGGCATGGACTTTGGGGGTGCCACGTCGGGGTCCCGCGGTAACAGTCTGTCGGCAGGAATGCAGGCCGGCATCTTCCACCGAGTCTCAGGGGTGATGCTCTCTGTTGTCCCAACAACCAGTTTTCTGTTTGTTCTCCTGATCAGGAGGCGGCTAAGCAGGTGTTCTCTCCAAATGAACCTCAAATGTCCCTGGGGAGTCGGCTATCGTATGTCTTACTTCTCCACACCTTACACACTGAGGATGGACTTCCTTGGACCCAGACATTGTGTAAGCACTTCCTAGATTTCTCCAGGAATCCAGTCTGGATGTGTGATGCATTTGCCTCCCCTCTACCTGCCTTGCGCCATCCGGCCTCCTTCTAAGTCAACCACAGCCTCAGAATCTTCCCTGACATGGAGTTTGGGCAGCTGCTAACAATCACTAAGAGCTGGTGTGTTAGATAAAACGTGTTTGCTGCCTTTCCCTCGATGGTTCCCACGAAAGGACTGTGCGTTGTCTCTTCCTCCCAAGAGCTGGACAATCACCATCTCCCAGGGTCTGGGATGCGCCCCTCCCTCTCCAAACCTTGTCCATAACAGACACGTGCTTGCTTGAGTCTAATTTAATTGTTTATCCACCTTCTTCTCTTATTTCATTTTTCCAACCCAGTCATCTTGCTACTTAAATTTATTTTTATAATGACTATACTGTGTTATTCCTTAAGTTTTTAAAAAAGGTTTATTAATTTTTTGAGAGAGAGAGAGAGAGAAGCAGAGCACAAGTGGGGAAGGGGCAGAGAGAGAGGGAGACACAGAATCCGAAGCGGGCTCCAGACTCCAAGCTGTCAGTACAGAACCTGATGGCGGGGCTTGAACTCACAAACCGTGAGATCATGGCCTGAGCCGAAGTCGACCGCTTAACCGACTGAGCCACCCAGGCGTCCTACTATACTGCATTTTATACCACAGATGAAATAAGTTTCTAACCAATGAAAAGAGCTTTCCAAGGGCTCGTGGAATATTTTGATATTTTACCTTGTAGAGAATATGGTTGGAAAGGACTTTACGATTGCAGAAGTGCTCTGTTTAGGGATAAATGATCATTCAGAAAGTTAAGCCATTCTTACCCTATTTTTAAAACTCTGGCTTTCTTAGAACACAAACCTATTCACAGGCTTTTCACTTTATTTGTTTATTTTTAAGACAAAACCCCTTCTCCCCACCCCAAGGGTCTCATATAAGTAAATTCGCAGCGCTAAGAGGGAGGAAATCATAGCCCAGTCATCTGGTCTACCAGAGAGCAGTTGTTTTTACTTCCCTGTCTTCTCTGAGTATGAGCTTTGGCTTCTCTCCTTCTGGTGGTGTTCTCCCTTCGGTTTAGAACCAGGCCCACCATTGTTTCTCTGGACTTTCTGTATGGTCTCCCTCTGGAGTTCTTTCTTGTGCTGTGTGGTTTCCTACTGCTTGGTCCCCAGACAGAGCTTTTAGAGACTCCAATTGGAATTTCATGCAGGGCCTTAGGCCATGTTGGAGGGAAGCATCCTGAACCTACTCAGATGGGCTCTTCTGAAATCTAGGCCAGTTCAGTCTACAACGTGGGCCCAGAGGGAGTACGTGCTGCAGAGCTCTGCGAGGAGAGTGGGGCTGGGGGTGTGAGGGTCGCCATGTTCTAAAAACAGCAAAGTGTGGTAGTAAGACCCTGAGAGTTAGGGTCAGACGTTTTGTGGAATGTTAGGTCTTCTGCTCACCAACTGCAGAATCTTAAGAAGATCCTTGTAGGAATGTGCCCACCCATAAAATGAAGATAATAATGCAAAATGCAGGGGCACCTAAGTGGGTCAGTTGGTTAAGTGTCTGACCCTTGATTTTGACTCAGGTCATGATCTCACGGTTCCTGAGTTTGAGCCCCATGTTGAACTCTGCACTATGTGGAACCTACTTGGAATTCTCTCTCCCCACTCTGTCTCTCTGACCCTCCCCCCTTTCTCAAAATAAATAAATAAACATTAAAAAATTAATGTTAAATTCACAATGCTTGGGGTGCCTGGGTGGCTCAGTTAGTTGAGGGTCTGGCTTCAGCTCAGGAGTTGGAGACCCGTGTCAGGCTCTGTGTTGACAGCTCAGAGCCTGGAGCCTGCCTCGGATTCTGCGTCTCCCTCTCTCTCTGCCCTTCCCTCTTTATGCTCTGTCTCTGTCTCTGTCTCTCTTCAAAATAAACAAACATTAAGTAAAAATGAATGCACAGGGCTATTGGTAATTAACCAGAATAAGCATGGGGTGTACCTAGGAGACTATATGATGTCCATATTACTTTGTTCCTCTCCGTCTTCTAAAACTTCTGGAAATCCCATGGGGTCACTTGTGTTCTTTGACATTAATGGAGCAGGAGGTCTGCCTGACCCAACACCCAGACAGCACGAGGCGTCCAATGGGCTAAAGGGTTTTCTTCCTCCTGCACAGCACGTCCTTTCTCCCGCTTACTTGTGTCGTTGTTACTTTTCATGGCTCCGGGCACCTTGCCCCACTCAGAGAGTAAGGCACAGCTAGGGTGAGCTGGAGCATAATTCGGGCAGGGCATTAGAGGCAAACTCCTCAGTGGCACAATTAGCGTGGCTCTTTCTGTCACTCCCCCAGGGGAATGTCTAGCCAGCGTGTGGCCATGACGTGAATTGAATTTAGTGACTGTCAGCTGTTTGTAATCTGCAATCTTGTTTAATTTCTGGCCAGATCCCTTGTTTTGAATGCTCTGCAGAGTTTTACTAACATTTATTAGTTTCCTTTGCTCTATTGAAATTTTGTAAAATCGAGAGAGTGTCAAGAAACGTGAAATCACTCACAGTCCCATTACCCACAGAGCACCAAGATTAGTATTTGTGTCCATTATTTTCCGGTCTCTCGTTGAATATATTTATCATATTTCCTCAGCTCTAACATCCCATAGCTTATAAGATACATTGTTATTACAGGAGGGCTTTTGGGGGGAAAAAGAAGAAGAAGAAGAAAGAACACGGGCACTATCTCATCCAATGTTTACATGGTTTGTAAGACACAGCACATTTTGAAAACGGGAAGGGGTGCGTATCAAATCAAAGGTGTGTAAACATCGATCCCGTATGACCCAAATGTGTCCAGTTTCCAGGACATGACTGTTAAGCGCCCACAGGGAGATAAATTGAGCCCCGCCCTACGTGGCTGTGTGTTGTCTGCCCTATTCCCACCTCCCAGGTCTCTGGGAGTCTCCATGTAAACGTCACCTCTTCCTGTCCCCTAAGCCTATGCTGGGGGGCACTTCCTGCCGCAGGCACCCTCTAGAGGCGGACCACCGATGCGTCTTTAGAAGATAATAGGTTGCCCTCTAAGCTGTAGAGACACCAAACACAAAACAACACGTGAAGTGTGCCTAAGAATCCCCTACCCCCCTCAGGTGGCGGGAAGGAAACAGCATTCTAAAGTAAGGAGAGGAAGTCCCGCAAGTATCTTTACCAAAGAGGATGCATTTTACTGGGGAGGTATGTATTTTAAGAGGACACAAAATACTACTTTTGGAGGGAATCCTATTCTTCCCTTTCCCTTCCCCCTGTTTTGTTAGTCCGCCAGTGGAGTGAACACAGTGGCAGCTGCCTGGTGTCCCCTGGCTAATTCCTTAAGAATCTTACCCGCAGCCGATCTAAGCTCGTCTCTTCATTCCTTACTGCGATGTTAAATTCAGGTAACGTATTTCATAACATTGAGAAACAAGAGTGTCTTTGTATTTTGGATTGTTTTTAAGTTAAACTTGATTCGGCTGCCACCTACCTGGCTTGGTTGAAAGTCGAATCCCAGTTTGGGGTTTTCCCTTGAGCTCATATGAAAATCCTCGGCTTATGCAATCTACTACCTCTCGCAGTGTGCTTCCGGAAACCTTCTGAAACCCAAGGAAACAGTGGATTCCCTGGTGTAAGGAAGCCTGGAGCCCGGAAGCAGGGCAATATTTACAGGAGACTGCAGGAAACTGTTCCTTCTTTTTTCCTCCTCTCATCGAGTAGCCAGAGCACGGCAGGGATCGACGTCTTGTGCCAAAAATCACTCGCTGCTCATCCGACCTGGACATTCAGTGACAAAGGAGTCCCCATCCCCCCTTTGCAGGTGTGGGCATGTGTGGGAGCCCAGAGAATGTGAGTGGAAGTGAGGAGGGACCCCCCCACCCCGCCCCCGGCATAGCCCGCGTGTTCCCTGCCACTGGCTGGATACAAGGGCTCTGAGACCCTGGGGGATGACAGACCCACAAAGTGGGAGGAGCCTCCTTCTCAATCAACAGGTGGAGGAAAATTCCCCGCCCACCAGAAACACATGCCAGCCAGAGGGAGGGTCGTGGGAGGGAGGAAGACTTCCATGCGTAGAACCGCTGGACTTAACGGGATTTCTTTGTTACACGGCCAGCATTACCTTCAAAATGCATCTCTCAATTATCTGTGCGTGTAATATATACGGTCATGATCATCACTTAGGTCACCGTCTCCTTATTTGTCGACATTTTGGTTCATTGACATTTACCGATTCGAAATCGTACCACAGTAAGTAGGCTTGAAGAAACATCCTCGCACACTTGGAGAAATAGGAGGACGTATTTTTTTATGAGTGGCGATTTGCAGTCAAAGTGTTTTGAGGATCTTAAACGTCAGCTCAATTTGATAGGAGTGAACAAATTGCCCTTAGGAAGTTTGTTCCAAATTGGACTTCCCCAGACAATATATGAAAGCATATTTTTCACACTGTTTTCAATCATCTCTATCAGCAACCATTTTACCGTTTGTCACCATGACAGGAAACAAACAAACAACCTATAACTTAATTTTTTTTTATTTGACTTATTTACTGCAAGGGGCACTGGGTCTCTTCCTTAAAAGCTATTTATATTTTCTTATGCGTATTACTTTTTCACGTGTCTTCTGCAAGATCGACTTTAGTAGGTTGTTTATGTTTTTTATCGACGTGTGGAAACTGTGTAGATATCAGAAATATTGTGCTTTTGTCTCTTAGAATCTTAAAAATATTGTCTCTCTATTAAAGTGTGCTGTCTCTCAGTTGTATCTTATTCACAGTATAGTTTGTCAGATGAGACAACTAAACGTATATGCACATATATTTGAATTTTACATGGATATACTATTGATCTATTACTTTATGGCAAATAGGTATTACTGTTTGCTTTGTAAGGCTGTCATCACTCGTCACATTACCAAAAAGTTTTTATTTTCTTGTAATTCCTGAAAAGGTATAAATATATATGCACATAGACACATTTGTGTATATAAATCCATTTATTTTATATAAATATACTTATGGTGTATTTATATACATAAACTGATGTGTGTCTACACACAATCACAAATAAATAAATACACTGATAGATACGAGTGTGAATGTGTGTGTACCCTCCATCTAGAAGCATGATGTAAGAGAATTTATGATTTCCATGCATATAACGAATCATGTCAACATTGTTAATCTTCGCTCCTGAGATAACATTCCACATTTAGCACATACTAAATTTCCATATACATCTGGATCAGCCTCTGATATTTTCATCGATCCACTCGCATATCGAATGAATAATTTTGAGCCCGGCTTTAAGCGATTGCATGGCATTTCATCATGTGGATGTACAATAATGCGTCTAGCTTATTTCCTCCTCTGTGCCTTTCGCATTGTTTCTTTGAGATCCATTCTTTGAATTCATCCAATATCAATACCGTAAAAGTTCTTGAAACATATTTTCAATACAGTCTCGGAAAGAACTTAGGGACAACTGACGTCTCCACCAGGCGACATGCCTGCCCCAACATATCCACACCGGCGTTTACACCTTTGAGAATGTTAGCTAACTGGAGAGGCTGCAATAGCATCTTGACTCAGTTGTGAGTTTTGGTAATTAATTGATCATTTGAAACATACACTGTCAGCACCCAGCACGGTTATTCAAATGCAACTCAACAAGAAGGTTGTGACCCGGTGAGAGTTAATCCAGAAGCCTTCAAAGTTCCAGACAACCTTCGTGAATGTGCTTGGGAGTAGGAAAAATGCCACTTGGCGGTTCTGAGCCTGGTAATATTATAATATAATGGTGACACCTTGCTCTTCCTAGTAGGACCTCTTAAGCCACTCTCGGTCTTCAAGTTGTGGGTTCTGCGGTGCGGAGCAAAGCTGCTTTCTGGAGGTGTGATGACCCCCCTCACTGAGGTGGCAGCCTGGTTCGGTCCCCCATGGCTGCAGCTGCATGAGGACCCTCTATCAGCTCAGCCCTATGCGCCCCTGCACTCAGGCCGGCGGGAATGGTGGTTGGACCCACCCATGCTTGGTTGGGTTAAATCTTTGTCTCCCTGAGACTGGATAGCACCCTGCCCAAAGCCTGGCCCTAGACACTTCTTCTGCTTTTTTTTTTTTTTTTTTTTTAATGTTCATTTATTTCTGAGAGAGAGAGAGAGAGAGAGAAAATGAGAGTGGGGAAGGGTAGAGAGAGAGGGAGACCCAGAATCCAAAGCAGGCTCCAGGCTCTGAACTGTCAGCGCAGAGCCCGATGCGGGGCTCGAACTCATAAACCGTAAGATCATGACTTGAGCTGAAGTCGAACACTCGACTGAGCCACCCAGGCACCCCGGCCCTAGAAACTTCTATTGCTGCTACAGGTTAAGCCCTCCCCTCGCCTTTCTTTCCCTTGGGAGGAAAGCTTTGGGGGCGGCCTGTGGCTTTGTCCGTGACTCAAGGCTCTCCTGGTTCACTCTGGCCCCTCCGTTACAGCCCATGCACTTGGGGCATCCGGAAACTCATAGAAGGGAAACTGAATTTCAGAAGCTCCTTCAGATCCACGCTCGGCCACGTCTGCGGCTGGAAATGCACGGTGGCCCATCGGGGAGATCCTGGTAGAGGTCTGACTCGTGTCGTGGAGGGGAAACGTCACGGGGGGAGGGGCAGTTTCTGCCCCTGCTTTATTGCCAGGCAGAACCCTTCTTGAAGAGTGTGGTTTGTCAAATCGAGTGACCCCCAGAGGCTGAGGGATGCCTTCCTGATTCACTACCAGCAGCCAGCAGCCTGGTCCCCAAGGACAGGATGCAGCTAATAATTGCCAGGTCTGAGGGGAGCCAGGAAAAGCAAATCACTGCGGCTGTTAAACAGGACTATGAATAGGAGGACTCAGCACCGAGAGAGATAAAACCAGAGGCAAGAAGCAGCTCACATCTCACCAGTCGCGGCCGACGAGCTGCTAAATTATGAGAGAGACTGTGTTCGCTGCTTAGCCCAGGCTGTGTGGGGTAGAAGTTGTCAGAGAGAGGTTCGCCGGCCTGGCCTTCACAGCCGCATCAAAACCCCACCGACTGCCTCGGGACCAGGCATGGGAGGAGCATAAGGCAAGCCCTCCTACCCCAAACCCCGAAGCCCCCAAACAAAACCAAGCCCCAGTGCTCCTGTGCATTCCTGTGTCAAACACCATAATCCCCTGCTGCAAATCAGTCCCCAAAAAAGAATGTAAATAAGACATTTCAGGTACCAACTTAACAAAGCACGCCATTGACTCGATCAATCAATCATGTTTGTGGGCACAAAAAGTTTTCTATAGATGCTTTAACTGAGCCACAGAAAGAGGGGGGTGGTGAATGTTTTACAAGGCAGTATAAATATTTGCCTGCACTAACAAACGTGTATATTTAAGAACCAGAGGGAAGGGGTTGTTGAAGAGTGAGTAACAGGATGCGAGCTGTTCCACATCAAATGGAATTTTCTAAAAATAGGTTTGACAATGCCCCCCCCCCCCAGACTGGACAGTGTCAGAGGAAAGGGCGGGGGCAGGGCTGGTGAGGAAGGGTGGTCAGAGTCTCCAACGTCTCAGAGCAAATCTTCCCTGGAGTCACGTGACTGCATTTGTCCGTGACTGAAATAGAGTTGAAATACCTTACTTTTAACCCCACTGATTTTTTTTTTTTTAATGTGTATTTATTTTGGAGAGGGAGACATAGAGAGACAGAGACAGAGCACCAGTGGGAGAGGGGCAGAGAGAGACACAGAGAGGGAGACAGAATCGGAGGCAGGCTCCAGGCTCTAAGCTGTCAGCACAGAGCCCGACGTGGGGCTCGAACCCACGAACTGAAATCAAGCATCGGATGCTGAACTGACCAAGCCACCCAGGGGCTGCTACCTATGGATTTCTAATCATAAACATAATAATTGTGAGATGTGATTGTTGTCAATGCCCTGGATCATATTGTTGGTTTATTTCCCATTTTGGAGATTCAAGAGAGGGTCCCATGGAGGAGACGGGGTTGAAGAATGAGTTAGATTTCCAATTGCAGAAAGACAATGAGGGCGGGCGAGAGTGCAGTACTTTACGATGAAGCGATAGTATAAAGAAAATATTTGCTTATCGTCTGCTCTGTGCTCTGCATTGGGTGTATAACAAAGACCAAGTTACGGTCTACGATTTTAATGTGTTTAACGAATTGGTGAAACAAAACATTTACCTACATATCTATGGCACAAGTTTCAGGGATTAATGATGTCACGAGATAGTTATAAATGGCGTATTACACGCTTTTATTTTATTTATTGTTTTAATACGAAATGTATTGTCAAATTGGTTTCCATACAACAGCCAGTGCTCATCCCAACAGGTGCCCTCCTCCATGCCCAAGCAGGAAAGAATATCCAATGGAAAAAAGACGGTCTCTTTAGCAAATGGTGCTGGGAGAACTGGATGGCAACATGCAGAAGAATGAAACTAGACCACTTTCTTACACCATTCACGAAAACAAACTCAAAATGCATGAAGGACCTGAATGTGAGACAGGAAACCATCAAAACCCTGGAGGAGACAGCAGGAAAAAAAGTCTCTGACCTCAGCTGCAGCGATTTCCTACGTGCTTTTAGAAAAGGCAAACGCTTTCCCCAATGAGCTTGGTCAGGGAGGACTTGCTGGGGGACAGGAGCTGAAATGCATCTGGAAATACGAGTAGAGACCAGTAATCAGAAGGGGCGTGTGCAGACATAGCTCCTCTGTGTTTGTGCGGATGCCTATAGCACACGCAGAGGGCAATCCAAACGGGGTAGGGTCTGTAAAGAGATTTGGGAAGGGAACGTAGGAAATGTTGGCCACATACGGCTTCAGAGAGCTTTAAACGACAGGCTGAGAGATTTGGAATATGTCCGACGACACCAATAAATCTCTGATGGCTTAGAACGAGATGATTCTTCGTACAGAGACTATAGTTTTCTGGCATGCCAGCCTCGCTTGTGCTTTGTCACCAGCCGCCCTTTGTTGTCGAGTTCTTTAAATGTGTCTGCCTGACATAGCTGGTGACATCACCCAGGCCTCCCGCGTCTCGCCAACTAACCTGGTCTCTGTCTCGGCACGCACCTGTACACTGAAACGGATCGAACGTTCTCTCGTTCTGGGCAGTGCTAGATTTGAAAACAAAATGTGCCTTTCGATTTAAAAAAGGAAGTCGCTGCCCTCCTTAACTAAAAACTAGCAAAATCTTTGTCGAGACGGTCCGCAACTGGAACCGAAGATAGGATTTCGAGCGGATAGAAGACGATCGCCATTAAGGACGTATCTAGAAAAGATATTTGGGAAATAATTCATCCTGGGCAAAGCACTTTGTGAACAGCTACATTTCTCTCGGTCCAAAAGCCTTTCAAAAGTTTCTGCAAATTGGCATGTCTGCCTGAATATCTAACCCTTCCAACACGCTGTTATATTAACGCCCTGATCTGCTCTGACAAATTTGTCATTACCTCATGCTCATTCTAAAAACGGGAGGAGCTTGATTGGCCTCCCGTGTGGCTGAAAATATATGAGTCTGAAATGTAAGCGCCTCTATTTAACACAAACCTGGAAGGTAACGCGGGTTGCCACTAAAGAATAGCATCAAATATACAGAAACCAGATTCTAAGATGATGCTTTGTCTCCATATTCAGCCCACACATCCCATTGCTAGGGCCCTCTTCTAGAAGCAAGGAAAAGCTCTGAAAAGGCAGGCTACGGTTTCAGTCGTTTATATACATTTTAATGGATTTATAATTGGATTCAGGATTCCAGCTGGAAAGCAGGGGTAGGAAGTAGGGGAAATGTGTCCCTGGGTATTTCCTTTATAGGGATCGTTAAGGAACAAGCTACACACTGAAACGGGAGAGAGGTGGGAATTTGGTAACCCCCGAATTAAAGAATATGTTCAACCAAATATCAGAGAGAAGTCGCCCTTAAAAAGCTAAGCGTCTGCCATCGAGCTGAAGAGGCTGACAATTTTGACATCCGGAGTCTGATCATTAATATGATTATTCATTCCAACCCGCACTAAGTCATTCTATTTGCATTAACTAAATATATTATGAATAGAAGTCAAGCTGGCCATGGCAATAAATGGAATATGGAGATTCCATTTACTTCCTTGGCAGAAACCCAATATGCTTTCATTTTCCTTTTCTCCCTTCACAATGGACACAGCTGGGAACCTGCATATATAAACAAGAAGGCCTGAGCTGTTGTTTTTAATTCCTCTTCCACTTGACAATTTTCACAATTACAACTTTTGCTAATTTCAAAGTGATTCCAGCCTATTTCCCCAGATCACAAAAACAAAAATTGCCATGCATCCCAGCAAGGCACATAGAAATGTTCTATCTCCGCCTCCCTGGGTTTCCCCCCACCCCCACCCCGCCATAGATATCTGTGCAAATCTGACAATGAAACAGAGCTTGAAGTATTAAACAGTCACTACGGTTGGGTAAACTCTTATCTAGTCATTAAACAAAAATTGAATTATTAAGGCTGTTACTAAGCCGGTAATAATGAACAGAATCGGTGACGGGCGTCTGCCTAAAAGCTGTGCTCTCTCTCTCTCTCTCTCTCGGTGTTCTGCTTTGCAAGACGAATAAGCGATTTCAAAGGTGCTCTTTTTTTATTTTCCCAGATATTCCTGAGACACTCTAGGCCGAGCATCCCCCTTCGCGATCGCCAGTTGCTGTTAATAGGGGACTTTGGCCGTTTTTCTCAAATGTCTTTGATTCCACTTATCTTTCCACCGTGTCCTCAGGGTGACTTTACAGCCACGCTCAGGCCTGTTTGACTTGGGACTTTCTCTCGGACTAAACTCCAGGTTGCTGTTCGTCTGTCCCTCCCTCAGTCCTGCACTTACAGGTGTGAATGTGCTCTCTCAACTGTGTCTGTCACATCACTGGTACCGAGACCCAGACTATCCCCCTGCCACCCTGGAATCTCATTCTGGTCCTTCCTGCAAATTAGCACTTGTCTCCTCCCTCCAAACACACACACACACACACACACACACACGTGCACACACATGCACAGAGCCAGACATACATACATTCACACGCACACAGAGACTCACATGGACACACGCATATACTCATTCATATGCACACACACAGACACACACACGGACACACAAACCACACACGCGTTATTGTCAAAGCCAGGGACTGATTGTATCCCATTCCAGCCTCTGCCGTACTCACGTTTTCTTTATCTTGACACATAGTTTGCGTTTGCTGCTAGGGGTCCGTGATTTCACAAATTACTCTGGGTGAACGTTTTCCTTCCGGGAAACCGTGACTCCCTTCGGAGCTTCTCTGATGTTTCTGTCCACTTTGTACAGTCTAGCAATTTAGTTCGTGCGCAATGGACACCCAAGAAAGACTTTTAATTATCCACCTCTCCCAGAGCCACGTTTTGTTGCGTTTTTCTTTGCCCGGTTCCCTAATCGCCGTGGTCCTCATGGCCCTGACGCCCTTGTGGTTCTGGTCAGCCTGCAGTCATCACCGTATCTGGCTCCCTTTTCAACCTAGATGGTGTTGGTTTCTGTAAGCCAGACAAGCAAGGCCCCCACCTCTCCTCAAGTGGTTCTTTTTTTTAAAATTTTTAATGTTTACATATTATTTTGAGGGAGAGACAGAGTGTGAGCAGGGGAGGAGCAGAGAGAGAGGGAGATACAGAGTCTGAAACAGGCTCCGGGCTCCGAGCTGTCAGCACAGAGCCCGACGTGGGGCTTGGACTCACACACCTCGAGATCATGACCTGATCCGAAGCCAGACGCTTAACCGACTGACGTCCTCAGGGGCCCCTCCCCTCCAGTGCTTCTATCCACATATGCTGCTGTGCTCCCGTAGAGTGAACGGGAGAGCGGTCCAAGGCAGTAAACTCGTGCCTAACATGTACTCGAGACAGCCTCGTGGAGCTCCTCACTCCCCACATCTTGTGGCACTTTTCTTGTAACAAGTTTTTAAAAAGGCATTATTTTATGTTAAATATAGCAGGGACACAGGCATGCACATAAAATACAACGTATAGAATGTAATGAATTGTGCAAGGCCAGCACCTCTGTCATGGCCACCCATACCAGGGACTAGAAAGGCAGGCCCTGAGTGTGACAACATACTCCCCCCCTCTTTCATTGAAGTCACTTCCTTACTTGTCTTTATTTTTTTTTTTTTAATTTTTATTTTTGGGACAGAGAGAGACAGAGCATGAACGGGGGAGGGGCAGAGAGAGACGGAGACACAGAATCGGAAGCAGGCTCCAGGCTCCGAGCCATCAGCCCAGAGCCTGACGCGGGGCTCGAACTCACGGACCGCGAGATCGTGACCTGGCTGAAGTCGGACGCTTAACCGACTGCGCCACCCAGGCGCCCCCTTACTTGTCTTTATATTGCATCCCCGGGTGTGAGCCATTACACTATTGTTTGCCTTGCCCATTTATTTTCATTATATCATCACTTTTAAGAATTCAAGGCCAATTGCTTTCTAAGTATTAATTCCACATGAATGCTTCATTAAGCTCTGTGTTTCACAGTTAACTTACATAAACTATACGTGTATCATATTATCTATCTACATCCGTATGTACACCTGTATTCTTCTCTCTACCTCCATCTCTCCCTCTGTCTCTCTCTCCACCTCCCTATCTAACTATATATACGTATATATACATAGTTATGTATATATATGTATATAACTATGTATGTATGTATATATATACATATACAGTAAAACCTTGGTTTGCAAGCATAATTCGTTCTGGAAACATGCTTGTTATCCAAAGCACTTGTATATCAAAGCAAATTTCCCCATAAGAAATAATAGAAACTCAGGTGATTCATTCCATAGCTCAAAAATATTCATATAAAAATGATTACAATACTGTAATATAATACAAAATAATAAAGGAGATATAAAATATAAAGTAACATAAACAAATTAGCCTGTGCTTAGCTGGAAAACCTGTGTGGCTGGTATGAGGGAGACAAGAGAAGGAAGGGTTACCGTGTAGGACGACTTTCACTGTCACTAATGGAATCACTGCTTTCTATTGGCTCAAAGGAATCTTTTTATTTTCATGCAACTTTAACAAGGAACCTATCCAATGACACTTGCTTTTGTCTTCTTTGAGGATTTTGTGGAAATTTGACATTACATTGACCATCACCCACAATCCCTCAGAGACAGAGACAGAGACAGAGAGAGAGAGAGAGAGGACATTGGCTCATTGTGATCACATGACATCCGGCACCACATGCTACTCATATCGCAAGATATCGCCCATTTATCAAGTTAAAATTTATCACAAATGTTTGCTTGTGGAACACTCGCAGAATGAGTTACTCACAATCCAAGGTTTTACTATATATATAGATACATATATGTATATGTATATACAGCAAATATATAGAGTATAATATTTGAGTATATATAGCAAATATATAGAGATACATATACTTAGATGTATCGATCTATCTATATACACATATATATCACTTAAACATAAATGTCATTGCTACTTAATTGTCATCTTGATTTTGAGCTATTATGGTCAGACCTCTGTGATTTTCAGCTACTTAAATTTTGGAATAAATTAACAATGATGACACTGAACTAAGAGAAAATGTCAATATAAAACATCCTTGGATATGTTAATACTTATGGGTACTGACGGGACACCAGAGAAAAAGAAAATTTTTGTTAAAGGACTGTTATAAAATCTACAAAGATTACTTGGAGAAAAATTACCTTTCATGCCAGGAAGTACTCTGGAATATAATGTTGAGTACAATTCAGACAATGATTTTCTTCAGAAGGGTTCAAATGATTTGCAGACATTGTCGTCTTGTTCTTCCAGCCTCTTAAGGGTGTTGAACAGTGGGTAGGTCGCGATGATCTTATTTTGAGCCAAGCAAAAGAGACAGAAAGGAAGGGCAGCAATGACAAGGGAGCAAATTAAATTAACGCAGAATCCTAGGATTCCTGTAAGACTTCACTGCCTCGGACCTGGGACAGCTAGCAGTCCAAAGCGAAACAAGTATAAAAAGCCAAGCCGGAGTTCTGAGTTTGACGTCAAAGTAAGATAAAAAGCAAGAAAATCAGCCAAGAAACTCAGCGTAGGCTTTTCCTGGGAGTTATGATTGAAAGGATGTCCCCCGGCGAGACCAGCAGAGCGCTGAGGGATTTTCGGCATCATTGAAACAGAATTAACAGACAATGTCAGGGCACTGAGATAGTTCTAAACAGGACTGTCAGGCTTGTGTTTGTATTTTTCAGCCTCAGACCCAGGGGCAGGATGCATTTTATGATGAAGTCAACATAACAAGGAGAGAGTTAAGGCCCATTTTTTTTTTTTAATTGTATTTCTTTATTGTGAGAGAGGTAGAGACAGTGTGAGTAGGGGAGGGACAGGCAGAGAGGGACAGTTGTTGAAGCACAGTGAATGTGATGCTTTAACTTCATTTCAATACTACGTCTCCGAGTCTCATTCTGCTAATAAGAGGTATGATCAGACTACAGGATTCCCCTCTTCCTTGGAATTAAAAAGATGCTGTAGCAAATACAATGGAGGGCCACACAATACTATGGACCATGGGGTTGACCTCAGTCCCATCTAAATGGGCTCAAAGTATCAATAAGACCTATCCAGGCTCAAATGTACAAGACACAAAGACGACTTAAAAAATCTGCAAATACACATCTACCCTCATTGTTTACAATGGGAATTATTAAGCAGAATAATAGTGACTTATGGGTGAATACATCTGCATGTACTCACAATACAGAGTGCATAAAACCTCCTAAAGTTGTTTCTACTTATGATAAAGGTTTTCTTTTCCATTTGAAAAAAAAAGGGGAGGGAAGAATGCAAAAAGTCTGGTAGTTAAGCTAACTCGGCATTCGCTTGATAATTAGTTGAGTTATTGGCCTGTTGATGGCTCTAACTTGTGCTTCAAGTGCTATTTGATTCATGTAGGTCACCTCAAAGCAGTGAAAAAGTCATTGTTTTAGGACTTTGAACTCACAGAGATATCTACACTGCATTTTCTTAATGGACACAGCATGGTGTATTCGTCTTGAAAAGGGATAGGTAAAAAGTTCATGGATATTTTGCACCTATGCTTGTGGATGGAGAGAAAGCAGATTCATATTCGGTCTAGATTCATATTCCGAGGGATTGACTGACATTTTCTTATGACCACTGTGATTTCACGCCAGGTTTTAAAAGCATATTGTCACCTATAGACCCGGATTTGCTTTCACAAGGAGTTGAAGAACGTTCTGAGAAATCGTTATGGCGGTTCTAAGACCAGTTAAGCTTCCCAGAGTCACATGTGCAATGTTGCCTCTATCACGTCATTAAGTCTATGAAAAAAGAAACATGCCTTCTCATCTCAGTATCTCTCTCTGGTTTGCATTAGTGTGGAACAGAATGGAACCAGGCAAGAGTGAAGAGTTTCTACACTTTGAGACCATTTAAGCTGCGTCTGCAAAATGGCTCCTCGAACCTGCCCAGAACCTAAACCATCCGCTAAAACCTGAGAATGAGGTTTTAGCCTCATAGTATGGTTGAGAGGACTCCGTGAGCCCCTACAGAGTACTCTCGTGATGTGTCAGCACAGTGATCCGTCCCCCTACTCTGCCCACATCCCCAATAAATCAACACCAGGCCTCAGTGATTCTGCTTGGAAGGGTCCTTTGACTATGTCCTCTTCTGTTCTTCTCCACGGAAGCTTCTCTAATTTACCACCATTCGTCATCTGAAATATGGAAACCAGCCCCACCTGACCTTTCACCTCTGCTGTGCTTTCTTCGAATAGAATCTCCCTTCCTGGAGCCAGACCTGCCTTCTCAAAACAAAAGTAAACATGGACATCTCCTGCTTAAAACGCCTTGGTGCTACCCCCAAAGTCCCCAAGATAAAGTCAACTTCCTTCATGTGGCTTCCAGAGCCACCCACGACCTGAGGCTGTGCAGATTTCTGGGGTGGTGTTTGAGCTCTCTTTCTCAGCCTTCGGTGCGCCACAAAAATAGCATTCACAGAAGAGAAAACCGAGTCTTCCAGATGAAAACCCTTGCCCCACAGATGATGGAAAACGAAAGCAACAACAACGGCTAAGATCGGTAGCCCCGGTCTGTCCGAATCTCCAGGTCTCATCCATTATGGCACACGCCTTCCTCAAATCCTGCCCGCCTCCCGTTGTGAAAAATATTCTGCTTCATCAGTGTGGTCAGTTCACTTCTAATTTCTCTATCTTCTCTGGCTCTCAGGGAACCTGTGGTCTGAGCTGGAATTTGGGCACAGAAGGCTCCTGACGTTTGAGGCTCTGAGGAGATACCTGTGTGGCTCCTGTGGCAGAGGCTTTGAGTGGGGCCTGGGCAGGGGCAACAGAGAGGCTCACTCACCCTCTGCCCCCAGTGACCCTCGCCGATGGGGATAGAACCTTATGTACCTCACCGTTAAAGACAGACTGTAGGTATTTCAACTGTGGTGACGGTAATGGTGACAAAGCCGGTCACCACAAGCCACATGCCAGGGTTGCAGTAACACAAGGATCACGGTTTTCCAGATTCCAGCCTTTCACAGGAGACCTCAATAAGGGGGGTAAGCGTTCTCTTTAACCTCGGTATCGGAGTGGGATAGACTCACTTTTTCGTTTAAACGAAGGAATTACAAAGGAAATCGTTAACTCCTTTACCTTTCAAAATGAGGAAACCGGTAACATTTGTCATAAGTTCAGGTTGAAGAAATACATGTGTAGCTAAATTTGTGCAGGAGAGTTTTAAGAGTTCGTGTGTGTGTCCCCTACAGTCATCAGTTCTACCAAAACACTACCAACCGGACCAGTCCTTCGGAAATCTAGATAATCTGATTACCGACTTTCATAGTCCTGCAAGATTGGATCCATTGTCTCCAAGTTACAGATCACAGGTTAAGAGAATCTAAGTAATTTGCCAAAAGTGCTGGGCAATCTCCCTGATTCCAAAGGATTCGATCTTCCCTCAACCGATCCAGACGCAGGACAATGAGTGTCATCTCCTTGGATCTTTTGCATTGTAGACCCACACTTCTGTGTCTGGGCTGCTATTCGTCCCGACCTTAACCGTCCTGGGAGGCCACGGAGAAAGCTGTGAACCTGAACTTAGGTCACTATACATCTCGAACAGATTTCTCCTTAAATAAAGGGACTCTATCTTTCAAGCTGC
This sequence comes from Puma concolor, assembly GCF_028749965.1. Lineage (NCBI taxonomy): Eukaryota > Metazoa > Chordata > Mammalia > Carnivora > Felidae > Puma > Puma concolor. Next base: position 3,670,062 of record NC_141669.1, on the reverse strand, counting down.
CAAACTTACACACACTGATGTTTAAAATTAAGTGTCATCTTCCTTCTTGCTCATGCAAACCCTAAACTCCAGAATCCTGGATTAAGAAAATGCAAAGGAAGATTGAACCACGCATGTCTGTGGGTCCGCAGGTAATGACTCTAAGCAGCTAGTTTCCACTGAAAATGATCACAAAAGTCCGCACTTATACTGGGGGTCCTTTTGGCCCTCCACCTCGCTCAGCAACTGTGCCCTGCAGAAGAAGGGGGGGCTCCAGAAACAGTAACCCACGGGCAGCTCATGAGAAGCCCACTCGGCGGGTGGATGCTGGGCTCCATGCCACAGAGTGACGACATGACACATTGTGACATTTTAATGAGAATGTGTAAGACTTTACATCTGTCACCTGCAAATCTTGAGGTTGTGGTGGGGGGTGGGCCAGGGAAGGTAGTTGGCAGGAAGTTATTGAAGGCATGGTAAGAATATGAGAGAAGAGGAGAAAGACAAGTGGGAGGGAGAGAGAGAGAGAGAGAGAGAGAGAGAGAGAGAGAGAGGAAGTTCATTACCCAGACCATCCGTTGCGGACCAAATGCACCTGACTGTCTCTGCTGCGCTGAAGGGAACGAGATGTTGAGAAGCATCTGTGTGTAAGAGACCACCCCTGGGCCCTACCTGGCGCTCAGAACAGGGCTTTGTCAGGGGCTTCCGGCCTCGATTCCCCTGCCCGGGTTAGGTTCCTCATCATTTCACGTTCAAAAACAAAATCCATCCGCCTAGAGTGGTTACCTTCATCTAACTTGGGAAACTGTCATTGCAACAAGGACTTAGCAAACTGGCTGGGAGCCTGACAAGGAAGAATGCAGAGCCTGTGAGCTGAAAGCCCGGCTCCTTGAAGCACCGTTTCCTGGGAAGATGCCTGGGAGCTCAAAGGTAGTTCTGAACCGTGTGCGGGCAGGTCGGGATTCCCGGCCGCTTTTGTAAGCAGCAACCAGAGGAAAGATGTATTTTTTCACAACCGTTGTGCCTACTGAAAGAAAGGGGCCGGAGGGGGTTTGTCTGACCTGTGGTGACATCATGCTGTGTTGTGACAGGCTGCAACACAAGAAGCTAACAAATGACATTCAGTCCCTCATGGGACGGTGATGTCACAGACACCTCTGAACGAGGGACGTAGGGAGTTAGTCGCGGAGGCGGGCAGGAAGGTGCCATCTGGTTGGAGAGGAAGAAATAATCGGTTTGTCACTTTCTGCACAGTGTGGTTTTGTACTTCCGTTTGTATTTACTTCTAAAGTCTCTATAAAGCCAGGAAACTAATCTCTTGACGTTTTCATACGTGGCTTGACATCACAGAGCTGAGTTCTGCGCTGGTTTTTGTTTTCTTTTGCGTGACATCATTTGCGTTATTCTGAGCGTCTGTAGCTCTCCTCCTCCCCGGTCATGATTAAGCCTTGAATTGCATATGGATGATTTTTCATTCAGAGATTATCTCCTGAGGCAAATTTCCCATGAACATTTCTAATCCCTCAGGTTTTCTCTTCCTATCACCCCTGCTCCTATGATTAACGCTATTACTGATAATTCTGAACACCTGCTCCGTGCCAAGCTCTGTATTGATGCTCTCTGTACCCAGTTTGTTATTTTGAGGACCCTGCAAGGTGAGCACTATTATGTTATTTTGCAGGTTTGAAAACAAAGAGTAAGGGAAGATAAGTAACCTGCCTCGTGCCACACAGTTTCAAAGTGGTGGAACTAGAATCCTACAAGAAATCCCGGAAGGGAAGAGGAAACTACTCAAAGCAAAGGGATTCCTGGGCACTGGATGAGAAAAGCCACCCAGGGAGCCATGAACTGGCCACTCTCCATTAAATGCCGAGGAGAAATCTGGGTCTCTGGGATGAAGCGAGCTCACGGTGCGTATGTTCTTGTCCATGGGCTGTTTGGAATGCTTCTATACGTCGAATTCTAGTCACGGACTCTAGACACAGAGGGTTAAACTCAACATTGCGGATTCTTTCTTAGAGTCTTTGCTACTCCAACCTTAGCCATAGATAAGCCACTTTTAATGTGCAGTGCACGTTAACAACTGGGGGACAACGTGGCGATGGTACGGATGCTCCACTCTTGAAGGTTGCAATTTAAAATTACCAGCTTTGGCTGATTTTAACCACCGCCCCCCTCCCACCAAAGGATCCATATCCTACACACCACCAGAAAGGATTAGCCAAAATGGAAATCTGACCACATTTTTTTCACTTGTTGAAAATCCTTCCTAGCCCCCCCTTGGCTCTATCCATGCTCTCCAATATGGTAGCCACTAGTCACATGCAGCTACTGAGCAATTGAAATAGTCAGCCCAAAGTGAGATGCATTGTAACTGCAAACCACACATTAGACTTCAAAGACGTAATAGAAAAGTGAGAGCGTAGAATAACTCACTGATAACTTGTATATTGTACTCATGTGGGAATGACATCACTTGGGATACATTTGATAAAGTGAATTATTATTAAAATTGACTCCAACAAGCAATAAAATAAAAACAGACAAATGGGACCACATCACACAGAAAAGCTTCTGCAGAGCCGATGAAGTAATTAACAGAATGAGAAAACAATCTGCAAAATGGGAGGAAACACTTGCAAAGCATGCATCTGATAAAAAGTTAATCTCCAAAATGTGTAAGGGGCTTCTATAAGTCAATAGCAAAATAACTAATAATTCAATTTAAAAAGAATATGTAGAATTGATATTTCTCCAAAGAAGACATACAAATGGCTCACATATGTCTATAAACATGCTCAATGTCATTAATTATCAGGGAAATGAAAAATTAAAATCCCAGTGAAATATCACCTCACATCTATCCATATATAATTATATGTTATCATTATATATATAATTACATATATAATCACACCTATATATATAAAGTATAATATATATATATATATATATATATATATATATATATATATATATAAGACAGGGGCACCTGGGTGGCTCAGTTGGTTAAGCGTTTGTGGATTTCGGCTCAGGTCACGATCTCACATTTTGGGAGTGCCCCTCCCCCACACATGCCCACACATGCATACTCTCTCTCTCTCTCTCAAATAAATCAATATATTTTTTAAAAGATAAAAAGTGTTAGGGAGGAAATGGAAAATTTGGAATGCTTGCACAATGTTGGTGGGAATGCAAAATCGTGCAATTGCTGTGGAAAATAGCATGGAGATTCCTTGAAAAATCAAAATAGAACTACCATAGGATCCAGCAATCCCACTTTTTTTTTTTTTTAATTTTTTTTTTTCAACGTTTATTTATTTTTGGGACAGAGAGAGACAGAGCATGAACGGGGGAGGGGCAGAGAAAGAGGAAGACACAGAATCGGAAACAGGCTCCAGGCTCTGAGCCATCAGCCCAGAGCCTGACGCGGGGCTCGAACTCACGGACCGCGAGATCGTGACCTGGCTGAAGTCGGACGCTTAACTGACTGCGCCACCCAGGCGCCCCAAGCAATCCCACTTTTGAGTATCTATCCAAAAGAATTGAAATCAGGGTCTCAAAAAAAGTGGACAAATACACCATGAACATTGCAGCATTATTCATAATAACTAACATGTGGAAACAACTTAAATGCCCACCAATAGATTTATAGGTAAAGAGTATGGGAAAAAAGATACAGTGAAATATTAATCAGCCTTACAAATGAAGGAAATGCTGCCATATACGATATGGATGAAAGTTGAGGATATTATGCGAAGTGAAATAAGGCAGTGCATATAGCATGATTCCACTTAAATGAAACATTTATAATAGACTCATAGAATCAAAGAATGGGATGCTTGTTGCAAGGGGCTGGGAGCTAGGGAAAATGAGGAGGTTTTTTATGTTTACTTATTTATTTTGAGGGAGGGAAGGAGGGATGGAGAGAGAAAGAGCAAGAGAGAGAGGGAGAACAAGCAGGAGAGGGGCAGAGAGAGAACGGAAGAGAGAATCCCAAGCAGGCTCCTTGCTGTCAGCACAGAGCCCAATGCAGGGCTTGAACTCATGAACCATGAGGTCATGACCTGAGCCGAAGGCAAGAGTCAGACATTTAACCAACTGAGTCACCCAAGAGCCCCTAAAATAAGGAGTTATTGACCAAGAGGCATAAAATTTCAGGAAAAGATGATGAATCTCCTCTAGAGAGCTGCACGGTACCTATGTCATGGTACTTTTGTCAACAGTGATGTATTGCACAGTTAAAAATATCGTCAAGAGGATAAATCCATGTTAAATGGTTTTTCCCCAATAACACAAAAGAAAATGAAATCCCAAACAATCGATCCCACTTATTTCTTTTTAATTATTTCAATGTGGCTACTAGAAATTAGAATTGCTGGACATAATTATGGCTCTTATCTGTGTCTCACTTTATATTTCCAGTCAATAGTGATGATCTCATAGCTTTGCCCAGTGTCTTCCCTCATCTGGAATGTTATACTTTTTCCCCCCAAGACCACTTTCACTTGGTTAATTCCTACTTCTCTTTTAAAGTTTACTTGGATATGTTATTCTCCAAAAGTCCTTCCTAGGCCCCTACCTCTCCAATGGGTCAGATGTCTTTAATTTGTGAAATTGAAGGGAAGCGCCCTTGTCTTACGCTTTTTTGCTTGTTTTTGTTTGCTTGTTTTTGTTTTCCCAGGACCTAAACACAGGGCTACGCAGGAATAAATGTTAGTTGAAATGAGAAAAAAAATGAACGAATGAGTGAATGAATGATGTGATGCGTAATTTCTGCTCCTACTTATGGTGACACCAGTTTCCTTCTAAAGCTATCATGCCCTCTGCTCTTATCCTCTGAATACTGACTGAAGCCATCTCTATTCCGGGCTCGAGGGGGTTAGTTCAGCCCAAGTCAGCCAGCCATTCTGCTCTTCTATCATGTTGACAAAGTCATAGGACTCCACTCGAGCCAGCTATGGGTCTCACAAAATCTTTGAACTCTCTTCAAAACCAGTCTTTGTTCACACTGGATATTGACGAGAGGGGAGAGAGGACAAGTACTGCTCCAGCTATCTTGGGAGTGCGTACTTGCAACGGGAAACATACAAGTGGTTAGGGCAAAGCAATCTGTCTCGGTGACACTGAGCTCACGTCAAGCCGTTCCTAAAGCTACATTATACCTACCCTGGACAGTTATACTTCCTTGGCCACAAAAATTATTCCAAATGGTTTAAAAAATGGTACCGGGAGATGGATATTGCAGGAGAAAGACTGGTTGGGCCTGAAGCACACGTGTAAGGGAAGGGAGCTCCTTGGTCCTTCTGGCTATATGTATCACCTGGCGACAAAACAATTGCTCACATTGCTCCTGTTGTATTTGGAGACCAAGATCACTTGTCTTCTGGCAACTGATCAAAGTCGGTAGACTTGACAGGAAGAAGTCGGGACACTGTAGAATTTCTGTACCTATTGTGGATTTCATTAAAATAAACCTAACTTGAAACTGGCAACACCAGGCTTTATTGGTGTATTTCAGTCCGGAGGGACAGAAAACCAGACTTCTCTGCACGGGGAGAGTTAGACCCTGTTAAGGCAGACATGAGAAAATCCCCGTCGGAAAGTAAGATTGGAACCAAGGAGAACCTCAATACCACAGACCACTCTCAGCCACATTCTATTCTTTCTCCCTCAGAAAATAACTATTTCCTGGGGCGCCTGGGTGGCTCAGTCAGTTAAGCATCCGACTTCAGCTCAGGTCACGATCTCGTGGTTCATAAGTTCATGCCCCACATCGGGCTCTGTGCTGGCAGCTTGGAGCCTGGAGCCTGCTTTGGACTCTGTGTCTCCCTCTCTCTCTGCCCCTCCCCCACTTGCTCTCTCTCTTTCTCTCAAAAAAATTTTTTTAAAAAATACAAAAAAAATTATTTCCTTTTAAATAGCCATTTTCTGAGACGCAGCATGAGGGCAAACGTCATGTTGGTGGTGTCTCCTCAAAGCAGATCACGAGTCAAATGCTCTAAGATAAAGTCAAAAATGGAAACTCTTAAGACTGAGCAGACAGTCATGGGCAGAGCTTCTGGTCGTAGCCAGTTTCTGAAAACCATATGCAACACCAACTTATCTCCTATCTCAATATGACCCCTGCCTCGGCATCAACCATGGAATTAAGTGAACATAAGTGAACAAAAATACCTGTAAGTGTTTTCAAGAATTGCATAACTGGAATCATTCAGAGGGTGGCCCCCAAATAGTCTGGGGTTGCTCAACTCTAAGACAATCCAAAGACCTCTGATCCGATGTAATAGAGTATGATGTTGAAGATGAACAGCCCCAGAGAGGATACCCTCCCAAAGCCATCCCCAGTGTTGCCCTGGAGAACGACAGACAAAGGTGGTTTTCCCAGAGAACAAAATCAGAGCATCCAGACTAATGATGAAGAACCAACACGGGGCGCTTGGGTGGCTCCATCGGTTAAGTGTCTGACTTTTGATTTCGGCTCAGGCCATGATCTCACGGTCTGTGAGTTCGAACCCCGCATCGGGTTCTGCAGTATCCGTGCAGAGCCTGCTTGTGATTCTCTCTCTCCCTCTCTCTCTGCTGCTCCCCCACTTGCTCTCTATCTCTCTTTGAAAATAAATTTAAAAAATAAATCGACACAAAAACTTACATAAGGAACAAGTGGAGTCCTCGCCGCTCCTCCTGGCAGGATGTGAATGAAATGCGCTGGGGAGCGTTGACCACTCGGCATTGCTTTCCATTCTCCGAAGAGAGGTAGTTCCCACCACTCCCCAACCCTGAGTCTGGTTCTCTCTATCTGTGTATATTGAGTGCTTTAGGAACTGTTTAATTTGTCATTTGGCTATCGACCACCAAACCACAAGGAAGTAGGTGAAGACTGACCAAAGAATGGCACGTCAACCAGAGATACTTAGTCTTGACCTAGAACTGAGGGAATGGATGTTTTTGTAGAAGTGTGTGCATGAGAAGAAGCAGCTGTAACAGGGGGGTGTCATCGGTGGTGCCATTTTCACCTCAGAGCATCAGCCCATTCCCCTTCAAATAAACGTGTCCCAAAGCCTGGAGGAAACGACCCCTCTCCTATGTCCAATCGACGGAAATGTGAAGTTACAAAGACAGATGATTTGGTCTATGCCGCCCATGCAGCAGGTTGTTTCCCAACGAAGCAGAGTTCAGACACAAACACATGATCCAAATTAAGCCTATCAGGGTGAACGAGACTCAGTTCCGGAATTTTATTTGTGTTCCATGGAAAAGGAGCCTTATTCTCCCTGGAGCACATGAAATTTGGTCATGCAAGAACTGCTTTAGCCTCGAGCAGGGTAGACCCAGAGGGAGCGGAGTTGAGATCTAAGGAGAACGTTGCTCTGTGAATACTGTTCAGATGGGCAGATCTCTCCCCAGGACACTTTTTTTTTGTTCTTGAACCCAGTTAAGTTGGATTTGCTGTTGACAGCGACAGAGATCATCTCATCCAACTGATGACAATATTCTTGGCAGGATGGGAGATGTATAGTAACCACCGAAAATTCTCCAGAACACTTTGGGTGTTTCTCATAATGCTTGACTTATAGTATAAGAAACTGATTAATACTTCTAGAATAAGAATTTGAAAGAACTGGTCCAGATTATATTACACAAGAATAGGAAGAAGGGAGCATTATTTTATTTTCAATATTTATATGACACAAAGTTAAACAAATCTGCCATGAATTCTTTTTGGAGCTTTTATTTATTATCTTTAAATTCAAAGTATATCTTTCGACATGTATCTGGCGTTTATACTATTGTGAGTGCTTCCAAATTCTTGCTGGGTGGGGGAGGAGTTGAGAGAATTTAAACATATATGAGTGTGTGAACACACACACTCACATGCACTCACACGCACAAAAAATCTTGCCAAGAAGTATAATTTCTATATTTGAAAGTGGCATCTCAAGAATTTTTCTCAGTGAGAATGTGCCTTTGGAAGTTCTCCTCTTACAGATCCTGGCCTAAATCAAAATGCATATTGATAACACCTGCAAGATGCAACCCACAGCAGCTTACAGTCAATCGAACACCTTTTTGACATGGCTCGATTTCACCAGATTTTACCATTCTCTCCTAAGTTGAACTATGTTTATCTGCTTAAAAATATAAAAAAGTACTGTAATAATATTATTAGAATATTTTTATTATGAAATTGGCCTATCATAATTTGTTGTCTAGAGGGATATCTTTTAGCCTTAAAAGATTCAACTTGGGGCACCTGCGTGGCTCAGTCGGTTAAAGCATCCGACTTTGGCTCAGGTCACGATCTCCTGGTTTGTGAGTTGGAGCCCCACATCGGGCTCTGTGCTGACAGCTCAGAGCCTGGAGCCTGCTTCGGCTTTTGTGTCTCCCCCTCTCTCTCTGCCCCACCCCTGTTCACATTCTCTCTCTCTCTCTCTCTCTCTCTCCGTCTCTCAAAAAGTAAAATAGACATTAAAAATATATTTTAAAGATTCAACTCTCTGCTGCATAGACAGATGCACTTTATTAGTCTTTTTTAATAATTAGGAAATACTACCAAGCATATATGTTCAGAATACGCTCAAAAAACAAACTGAATATTGTGTGTTAAGAGTTAGGCTTTGTTCACATTGCCAAAGATATATAATTTGGGCTTTCCGAGATATTTTGTTTTTCTCTTTGGTGGTTTGGTCAGGCTTCAAGTATGAAGAAAGCATTTATATAGATCTTGAAATACTGGTCTGTAAAAGGCCATGAGAGAAGGCTGTGTACCAGATTATCAGTAGTATAATCAACTGGGGAGTATCCAATATCATGTCCATTTAGCATCTCCTGTGAAATAATGGAACTTTTAATAAGACTTCCCATGGTAACGTCAGCAGGAAGGTGGTTATGTGAACAGAGGGCAACTGCCTTTGTGAAGAAAAAGGTGGCATAATAAGTGTGAAAAAGAAGGGAGCAAACCATCTGCTTTCCTCTTCCTTGCTTTTATTCTCCGAGTGTGCCACACGTTCCCCCAGGCTTGACCAATGTTTATAAAAATTCTAGTGAGTACTGCATATTCAATTCATTTATTTTATTGCGGGGGGGGGGAGAGACAGAGAGAGAGAGAGAGAGAGAGAGAGAGAGAGTCTTAAGCAGTCTCCACACTCAGCACAGAGCCTGAAGTGGAACTCGATCCCACGACCCTGGGATCATGACCCAAGTCAAAATCAAGAGGTAGAGGCTCAGCAGATTGAGTCACCAAGGAGTCCCAGTACCGTATTTTCTAGATCGTCATTTCATCCTAAAATATCTTCAGTATTAAAATTGATCAGGGGCGCCTGGGTGGCGCAGTCGGTTAAGCGTCCGACTTCAGCCAGGTCACGATCTCGCGGTCCCTCAGTTCGAGCCCCGCGTCAGGCTCTGGGCTAATGGCTCGGAGCCTGGAGCCTGTTTCTGATTCTGTGTCTCCCTCTCTCTCTGCCCCTCCCCCGTTCATGCTCTGTCTCTCTCTGTCCGAAAAATAAATAAACGTTGAAAAAAAAAAAATTAAAATTGATCACACACTGGGTGAAACTTCTCAATCTCTACCAGCTTCCACCATTCATTTTACAAAACAAAGAAAACCCCCTTTTTAGTTTTATTTTTTTACAGCCGGAGCGGAAATTGACGCAAGCGTGCTAAAGATTCTAACTGTCCCGTCGTACAACCACTTGGAAGTTTTTAGCCGACAGTCAGTTGTGTACTTGTGAGCTTGTGTTGAAATATGGAATCGGTGCTACATTGTTTTCCATTCTCAAAACTCTCCCACTTAGCTATATGGCAATGAAATGATTACTAGGAATAGTTGTAAATACACATTTTATTTATTTTTGTGTTCTCCTGCTGTACGTCACTAGAAATTGCTAATATTGCCTCTTGCGTAATCGTTGACGTTTTGATTAAAATATTTATTGTTCCCGACATAATTTAGTTTCCAAATTCCACAGCACATACATTCAACTTTATTCTTCTGTTATCTCATAAATGTAAAATCTCGAGGAGATGAAATCGTGATGTTATCTATATAGCGAGGAGGTGGTTTCTGTAGGCAGTAATGCTTAACCTGAGTCAACTAATATGAACAGCGATTTCCACTACAGAGTTTATTGCCTTCGGCCCATCTCAATTTATTTTTCTAGGTTTTTCCAATAGTAACTCAATAGTGAATGAATATTGTGAAAATCCTATACAGAGTTATTTTTTTAATGTGTAACTCAACATCTGTCATCACTTGAGTCCCTCCATGAGATAAACCATATCTAATAAGTATATAAATACAGTAACAAACTAAATGTTCCAGTTAAGAGCAAGAACCAAAAACTAGAATTTCTGGTTAAAAGCGAAACAAACTGACTACAAAATTCCACCTGTGTGGAACTCATGAGGAACGCATCTAAAACATGAGGCATATCCGAAACACAAGGTTAAAATGAAAGATGAAAAGGTATAGCAAGGAAATATCAAAAGAAACCTGCCTGACTATGTTATCATTGACAAAATGAACTTTACGGCAGGGAGTTATTAGAGATAAAGAGGTAATAATGAAGGGTCCAAATCAGAAAAGTTTCAATTTCCTGGGAGGATACAACAGTTTATGGATTCCATGCAATTTTATGGCCTCAAAACACGAAAGAAAAGAACTGATACAATTGTAAGAGAAAATACAGGGTGACCCACAGTCACTGAGGGAAATTTTGCAATGTCATCCTCAATAATAAGAAGAACAGTCAGATAAAAAATGTTAATGGTAATAAAGATCTAAACAAAGAGATTAACAAATCTAACCTAATGGAGAAAGGGAGAAAAAGAAAGAGAGAAAGAGAGGAAGGACAGAAGGAAGGAAGGAAGGAAAGAAGGAAGAAAGAAAAGAAAGGAGAAACAAAGAGAGGAAGAAAAAGAAATCAATTGCGTTGCAGAACACATTTTTTGCAAACATACTTGGTATATTTTTCCAAAACTGAACATATCCTAGTCCAAAAAGCAACTCTCAACACCTTTCAAAAGGTGCAAGTTACATAGAGTGTGTTTTCTGACAACTGAGCCATAAAGTTGGAAATAAAGAAACAAAAACAGAAAAGATAGAACAAAATAACACCGATGACTAGAAATTGAGAAATATATTTCAGAGGAAAACATCAATCAAAGCAGACATTATAATGGAAATGAAATATTTTGAACTGAACTACAACAAAAATACTATATATCTGAATTTGTGGGATAGCACTAAAGTAGTACTTAAATAATATTTAATTATATATATTAATACATATATTATTCTTATTATGTGTGTATTAATACACACTTACCCAAACATCTGTCTGAAAAACTTAAGAAAAAAAGAGATTGACAAAATAAACTCAAAGAAATAAGAAACTAGGGGAGAAGAAAAAGAAATTAAAGCCAGAAGAGAAGTTATTAAAGTGGAAAACCAATACAGAGAAGATAAACAAACCCAAATGGCAGTTCTTCAAAATAACGAAATCTGGGAGCCTCTGTTGAGACTGGTCAAGAAAAGAAGAGAGAGGTCCCGAAGGGCTAATTTCATGGATGAAACGTATCGGTCTCTGGGGACCGGCAGTTATCAAAAAGATAATAACATGATATTATGGACAACTTTAAGCCAATAGAACAGATAACTGAAATGGACAAAAAATCCTAGAGAAATATAGCTCACCCAAACTTCCCTCACCACAGCATAGAAGATGAGAATAGTCCTAACTAAAAAACATCAAATCTCTAAAACCCTTTCCCCTTAGAAAACCTTAAATCGAGATGGGTTCACCTCTAAGTTTTCTCCAAATATTTAATAAAGATATAATTCCAATGGTACAGGATTTCTTCCAGAATTCATTTTATGACTAATTCATCTGTTAAAAAAGATAAAGGAGAGGAAGTTACAGGCCATCTTTCTAGTGAATAGGGAGGTAAAAAAAAATTTAAACAAAATGTTATCTGGCTAGCTATAAACTATGTAAATCATGACCTCACTGAGTTTATACCAAAATGCAAGATTGGTTTATTATTAGAAAACCAATCAATGAGGGGCGCCTGGGTGGCTCAGTTGGTTAAGCGTCCCACTCTCTTGGTTTCTGCGCAGGTCGTGATCTCGCAGTTTCGTGAGTTCCGGCCCTGCATCAGGCTCTGCGCTGGCCGTGTGGAGCCTGCTTGGGATCCTCTCTCTCCCTCTCTGTCTCTGCCCCTCCCCTACTAGTTCTGTCTCTTTCTCTGTCAAAATAAATAAATAAACTTGAAAAAAAAAGAAAACCAATCAATGTATATCAACTCATGAACACTCGTTAAAAGAGAACAGTAATACAGTCATTTCGATAGATTCAGATCAGCATTCAATTAATTTAAAATGCACTCAAAATCAAATCACTCTGCAACGTAAGAATAGAAAGGCACTTCCTATACTAGAAAAAAGTGTTTTGCCAAAACAAGGGCAAATATTTTGCTTACCGGTGAGGCGCTGGATGGTCCCCCTTAGGTTCTGACAGATGGACACTATGTCTTCTGTCACCGTTTCTCTTCAGTATATTGTGGAGACCTTATCCAGTCCATTAAACGTGATCAATTAATACTATCTAGTATCTTAAATGAAGAACGAGATTAAAGATACGAGAATCGGAAAAGAAGAAATAATTCTGAAGGGAGGGACGAAACTGTAACTATTCGTAGATGCTATGAAGAAGAGTCTCTAAAAGCCTCTATAGAAAAGCTGAAAGAATTCATTAGAGTTTTACCAAAGTTGATGGGAATAAAATCAGTTAAAAAACTGCATTTCACGATACCAGTAACAAATACATTTAAGAAAAAGTACTATCTATGTCCAAGAAGATCCCCTCACCCATTAGATGCGAGGTCATTGTAACAACAACAGCAAAGTACAAGATCTATTGGGGAAAAATATACACCTTTATTAATGATATTAAAGGACACTAATGGGGAGATATGTCATGTTCCTGCACTGGAAAACCTAGCAGTAAAATGTTATAAAGAGGTCAATTCTTCCCATATTGAAATGCATGTATTCAGTGCAATCCCAAACAAAACTCAGAAAGGATTAAAAAAAAATTAAGGGGTAGTTTGGTAGAATTATTCTAAAACAGTTATGAAAATTCACATAACCGTAATAGTTTTGACACTCTTAAAGAAGAAGAATCTGGGAGATCTCGATAGTCTGCTATCAGAGCTTTCTTTCTACAAAGGTGTCGTAACAAGTACACTATGGTATCTGTCCTAGAGACAGACAGACCAGTGAATAAGAAGGCAGAACTCAGGCATGGACCCTCGGACATCTGATCCAGACTTATGACAAGAGTCACTTTAATAATCAGCTGGAAGTGACAGTCATTTCAATATACAGAGCCCGGTCAACAGGGCATCCGTGCAGAAAGCAACATGATTGGAGTTTCTCTCTCAAATACAATTTTACTCCAGATGGATTGTTAGCCTAAATGTAAGGGGAAGAACAAAATAAGTAAAATAATAAAATCAAGTAAGATATCACGTAATATAAAATTTGAAATGTGAATATAGGATAATATCATTGCCTTAGATAGAGTAAGATATTTTTAAAAAGAACAAAAACACGAAAGTTTATAAGACTTATAAATTAGACTGAGGTAAAGGCAAACACCTTCATTTATTAGAGGCGCTAAAAAGAGAGTGGCCCAAAGCCAGCCACCAATGGTGAGATTCCATTTGTGACTCATTGGTCTGCAAAAGACTTGTAGCTAATGAGCTCCCACAATTTATTATTACTTATTATTATTAAAAGACAAGCTATGCACAGAAAAGTGAGCAAAATTATTATTATTCAAAAATTTTTTTTAAGTTTATTTATTTTGAGAGAGACAGAGACAGCATGAGCTAAGGAGAGGTAGAGAAAGAGGGACAGAGAGAGAATTTCAGGAAGGTCCCACACTGTTAGCACAGAGCCGACGTGTCTCAAACTCAGGAAACCACGAGATCGTGACCTGAGCCAAAATCAAGAGTCGGAGCATTGACCGACTGAGCCACCTAGGCACCCTTGTTATAATTCTCATCATCATCATCATCATCATCATTAAAAGGCAAGCAAACCAAAGAAAAGTGAGCAAAAGACATAAACAGGTCCATCACAGAGGGGCAGATACATGTCCAAAGAACATATGAAAAAGCGTTCAATGTTCATAGAAATTGAGAAAATGCAAATTGAAATCCCAGTGGGATAGTACGTACCCACAGCCCTGAAAACATAAAACAGATGAAAAAACCCAGTGCTGGCGAGTACGTCCAGTGATGGGCATTCACACTCCGTGCCTAGCAGAACAGCCCCGTTGTCTCTGCAGAGTTAAAGCACACACACGTGAACCAGCATTTCCATTTCTGATAGCATCTGCAGGCAGCAGAAATCAGGTATCTGTACAACAAGACAAACATCCAGGAATGCTCGCTGTAGCGGCATTCCCAAATAGCTTACGACTGTAAGGAACCCAAAAAGCCATCGTCATTCGAAGGGGCAAATACCTCGTGAAATATTCAGACAACGGAATAGTACACGGGAATGCAAAGACTTCATCGCTTGAAACACGAACTAATTGAAAAACAAAAAAAGCTATTGTTGAATAACAGAGGCAAGGAGCAAAATGATACGTGGTGTACAATTTGATTTACGTGAAGTTCAAACATATGCAAAAGAGGAACATGACATTTCAGGACACACAGGTGGGTCATAAGAAAATAGACAAAGAAATGAAAGGGTTACTGTATGAGTCAGGGTAGTGGCTGTATCGCTGGAAAGAGTCAGAATCAGAAGTGAGGCTGGGGGTCGAGGGAACCCCCGGGGTCTTGGCAAAGCCCAAATTTCTGCTTGGCAATGGTGATGTGGATGTTCACAGTGACTTGTTAAACTATGTATTTCCACTTGATGGATTTTCCTGAGTGTGTATTATCTCACAATACAACTTTAAAAAGTACATGATACAAACTTTCAAAAAATGTTTATTTATGTTAAGAGAGCGAGAGAGAGCACGCGCAAGACAGCGAGAGAGAGCACACGCATGCACGCACAAGTGGGACGGGGCAGAGAGAGAGAGATACAGAGAGAATCCCAAGTAGGCTCCACGTTGGGAATTTGACACGGGGCTCGATCTCACAACGGTGAGATTATGACCTGAGCCCAAACCAAGAGTGAGGTGCTTAACCAACTGAGCCACTCAGGTGCCCCATTGACACCAACTTTTTCAAAAGTCTGTATTTTAGGGGCGCCTGGGTGGCTCAGTCAAACGTCTGACTCTTCACTTTAGCTCAGGTTATGATCTTGAGGTTGGTGGTGGGATCAAGCCCCAGCATGGAGTCGACTTGGAATTCTCTCCCACCTCTTCCTCTGCCCCTCCTCCACCAGCCTCTGCTCTCTCTCTCTCTCTCTCTCTCTCTCTCTTTCTCTCTCTCAAAAAAAATCTGTATGTTTCACATAGGAATTCTTACGGATACTGGTACTTAAGACAGGAAGTATGAAAACTGATCTATGGTTCATGACCTTAAAATGCCAATCTTACTTGCCACGTACAGGCAGTGTGTTATATATTCCTATCTCTACTTAAGCCTATGTCTAGGAGCTGGAGAGAGAAAGCACTGGGAAGGTATTCATAGCATTGAGCTGTTAAATCCCTACTCCTTGTAAATCTAAGGTGATTCACTTTGCATTTGTCTGACATCCAATAAAATTAATAAACCTGAATTTTCACCATGCTCAAGAGAATGCCTAAAGGTTAGTTGTCATGTGGAAATAACACATTTAACATCACTCAAATGTTTAAACCCCTTGTTCTAAGCTCTGCTAAGGTTCTTTGAATATGGATACAGATATGGATGAGGTGGAAAGTGCATCAGCATAAGACGAACTTTCTAGAAGTTTATTCCTAAATAAACTTTGCAATGCTTTACCGCTGACTAAGAGAGAGCGTTTTTGAAGCACTCAATTTCAGTTTTATTTTGAAACAAGAGGTTTATTTCCCATGGAAATGGAAGAATGTGTTCCGCTAGATCACATGGGAATGGATCTAAGAGCACAGGACATTTCGACTTTGCAGCGTCTTCTGTTTACATGCCTCTGGTCTTTAGGGTGTGATACACTCCATTGCCTTACGATGTCTGCTGATTTTCCTTGACTTCCAAGGACTCGGCCCCCTGGCAAAGTGGGGCTAGACTGTTGGGTTTTGTTGTTTTCCACTGCACAGAAATCAATAAATACATTACTTATAAAACGTAATAGGTGTAATAGTGATGTGTGACAAAATGTTTAAGTTGCGTAACTGAATGTTTGACTGTCATAAGCATATACGTATACTATAGTAACTAATACTTCATTAATTTAAATTCCTGGGAAGGGGGATGCTTGCACTTTTTAATATAGTATGCATGAGGCTTTATGCTTTTTGCGATGATCAATCGTTTAATTGGTGGGGGGAGCTCATTTACAAGAAAAAAAAGAAAAAGAAAAGCTTGCCCTTTAATGTAGAGTTACTGGCCATATTGATCAGCATCTAATCTTGTGATAAGAATGGAAAGCGTTTAAATTCGGAAAGCTGTTGGGGCGCCTGGGTGGCGCAGTCGGTTAAGCATCCGACTTCAGCCAGGTCACGATCTCGCGGTCCGGGAGTTCGAGCCCCGCGTCGGGCTCTGGGCTGATGGCTCAGAGCCTGGAGCCTGTTTCCGATTGTGTGTCTTCCTCTCTC
Organism: Puma concolor; assembly: GCF_028749965.1. Taxonomy (NCBI): domain Eukaryota; kingdom Metazoa; phylum Chordata; class Mammalia; order Carnivora; family Felidae; genus Puma; species Puma concolor. Next base: position 3,653,341 of record NC_141669.1, on the reverse strand, counting down.
TCTGCCCCTCCCCCGTTCATGCTCTGTCTCTCTCTGTCCCAAATAACTAAATAAACGTTGAAAAAAAAAAATTAAAGATAAATTCGGAAAGCTGTTAAAGCTGCGGTTTTTCTACTAAGAAAATCGTACTCAGAATGTAAGTGAAAGTAATTATAAGTTTGCTCAATGATGAGCATCTGATTTGACTAAAGAGCTCCATATTTTGGTAGAAACATCTTAATTGGTGACGGAGGAGGGAAAGTCCTCAGCCAATGAGAAGTTGCACCTGGACTGTAGGTACCACTCGGGTCTAAGCTCCTTCCTGGATTCAGGCAAGGATATTTATTTACCTCCAGAGTGTGTGGCTTGTAAATTCAGCCTACTTCACAATGGAAAATATCAGCCATATGCATTCCTTGTTCCGTTCCATTTGGTTAGTTATTTCGCCAGATAGGGTTGATATGGGAGCAACTCCCTCCTAAACCTGCCCGAAGTCCATCATTACCCTGTTACCCCCAAGCCGACCCTCTTACTAAAGAGATACGCATGATAATTTGCAAGTGTGTAAAAACTTGGCCCAATCTCACCTGAACATATTTTGAAATAATATTCTGAAATGATTTTACACCTCAGGCACGACACCAAATCTGGTGGAATGTTAAGAAAGACAGTAGACAGGTCAGCTCTCGTTTTGCCATCAGGGGCAACGCCATGTGCTCTAGATTTCATGTCAGAAAACCTGGTTTGATCCCCTACTCTGTGGTTGACTGGCTGTTTGACCTTAAGGGAACCACTTGTCTTCTCTAAATTTGAGAGAACTGAGATGGAATTATTGGGAGGGTTGAGTGAGAAAGTGGATCTGAACGTCTAACGGAAAGAGGCATCTATACTCCCACAGGCTGACAGATGATCTCACTCAGCCACCACATCCCCGTCAGGAACCAGGGCCATAATTCCCCGACTCTGGTCACTAACCTTTTTTTCTTCTTTTTTAAATGTTTGTTTATTTTATTTTTATTTGCGAAAGAGAGATAGCACGAGAGGGACAGGGGCAAAGAGAGAGGGAGACAGAAAATCCCTATCAGGCTCTGTTCTGCCAGCACAGAACCCAATGAGGGGCTCAAACTCACAAACCGAACCATGAGATCATGACCTGAGCCAAAATCAAGAGTAGGACGCTCAATCAACTGAGCCACCTACGCGCCCCGATCACTAACCTTTTGATAAAAGCTGGTGACGATCAGTTTTTGGTGTGTCTGTTACTAACAGTGGGTAATCAGATAGTGTGAATGGAGATTGGTTCAATTGTGGAGATTTTACCTATTAATAAATGCATTTCAAGCTAGGCTTTTTTTTTTTTTTTTTTTTTTTTTTAGTGTTGACCCTGTAAAGTATATGATGTTTTCATTTATCTACTCTGGTGTTTGTGCCTAATTTGTAAGAATATTGGTATGTTTTGATTCTTATAAAAACATTTCCCCGAGGCCAGCAACATACTTTGTGGGTCCCAGTACAAAATAAAAATATGGGCCCATTGTTCAAAAAGCAGGAGGAAGACACATTAAAGGTACTGTGATATAAAACTTGTTTCTTTTCACGTTGGTTAAAATATGTTATTACTTATAAAATGTAATAGGTATAATAGTGACATGTAACAAAATTTTTAAGTTGCATAACTGAATGTTTGACTTCCATAAGCATATACGTACACTATAGTAATTAATACTTCATTAATAGAACTTGATCACGAGATTTTTATGGTTACCTTCCCACAAATTTACTTATTGGACCATCAAAATCTATATTTTCACTTTCAACTTCACTTTCATTTTCCACCGATGACTGAAGGTGAAGTCAGTCTCCTTAAAACTCTTAAATAGTTGATGATATTTAATTTTGCAAAGAATCTTTCTGCTGCAGCTATTACTGGGGATATTAAGAGTACTTCACAGGATGTGGCAAAATTGGGATAAATTTCTGATAAATTATTTTCAAATGGAAGTGTTAGTACACATAGAGCTGGTGATGTTTTCATCATCAATAGTTTTCTTCTCTTATATTTTTTATTAATCTTTCCATTTCTTTTTTTTTCAAAATTTATTCATTTATCTTTGAGAGAGAGCGAGTGAGTGTGTGCACTTGAGCAAGTGGGGGAGAGTTAGGGGGCAGAGAGAGAGAGAGAGAGAGAGAGAGAATCCCAGGTAGGCTCCAAGCTATCAGCACAGAGCCTGACTCAGGGCTTGATCTCACAAACTATGAGATCATGACCGGAGCCTAAACCAAGGGTCAGAGGCTTAAGCAAATGTGCCACCCAGGCACACCTAATCTTTCCATTTAATTTATTCAAATTTGTTTCTTTCTTGAATGCCAATCATCTAGGTATTAAGTCTGTGTTCTGTTTTCCATATGGACCTTCTTCGTTTTCTTAATAATTTTTTAATTTTTTTTTTTAAATTTTATTTTAGAGAGAGAGGGAAAGTTCAAGCCAGGGTGGGGCAGAGGGAGAGAGAGAGAGAGAGAGAGAGAGCGAGTGAGCCAAGCAGGCTCCACGCTCAGCACAGAGCCCAATGTGGGGCTCAATCCCAGGAATACAAGACCATGACCTGAGCCAAAATCAAGAATCTAATGCTTGACCAACTGACTGAGACACCCAGGTTCACCCCTTCTTCTTTTTTTGTGAGTGTATGGCCTTTCTGTACTCTAAAACAGTTACCCAAATTTAGCTTCTACCTCACTGATTTTTTTTTTTATTAGTATCAGTTTGTCTTTTTGCTGTTTTCCATGTGAATTTGTGTGACGTGTACCACTTCTGCTGCCATATTTCCGTCCTGGGGCAGTTCTCCCTTAGGAGACAGTTTCCTCTTCCTTTCCGTTTTGTTCACCTTTAATTCTTAGGGCATTATACTCCTTTTAAATAGCTACCATTAATGTCTTCCCCCCCCCCCACCTTGGAAGACAGGATTGTAGAAATCTTTCATCATGGATAATTTTTCTTTTCCTTCTGTGGTAGATTCTTCTGAGTTTTTCTGAGGTTTGTGGTCGATCAATTTTTTATTGTTATGGTTGAGACCTTTGGTTCACATTTACTCTCTTCTATTTCTTTATTCATGGACAGAATGGATATACTCAAATACACCAGCCACCAGAAGATTGTATGGATTGAGTTTGGCCCATGCTCAGCGGCCAAGGGTGGTGTTTGAATCCACCGCAAACACTTTAGAAACTGTTGACAGATTTCCAGAGCCCAGGAGCTTATGGTTGTGGCCCTGAGCTTTTGTTACCCTATTTGTTTTTTTGATTATTCTGAATCATAGTGTTACAAAAATAAAAACAACATAACCATCGACAGAAATGCTACCACTGTTTTCTAGTTATAAACTAATGCAATCAGCAAAGAAGTACAGCAAAACCTTGGTTTGGTAGCACAATTCATTCTGGAAACATGTTTGTAATCCAAAGCACTCCTATATCTGAGAAAAATTTCCCCATAAGAAATAATGGAAACTCAGATGATTCATTCCACAACCCAAAAATATTCATATAAAAATGATTACAATAGTAAATAACAAAGAAAATAAATACAAAAGATAAAGAAAAACAAATTAACCTGCACTTACCTTTGAAAACCTTCATGGATGGTTTTGTGTGGGACAACTTTCACTATCACTAATGGATGTGGACCACAGTATAGTATTAATGAACTCTTGTCATCTACTGTATTTAATGGAACTGGCAATAAGGCAGCAGAGGAAAGAGTCTATATCCTTTCCTGACCTAGAATCAAGCAAAGCCTTCCTAAGCTCACTCTTGGATGGAAAAGAAAAGGACTGTCCATAGGTGCTTTGAAGTGACTAAAAATACATTAGTGCAAGGTGTGGGCACCTTCCAACATTCTGAAAGATCACTGATTTCTGCCCAACACCCTGGCCTAGCATGCTCAAGACTGAGCATCCGAGCATGGGAAAAATCACCCACAATCCCTCATTGAGAGAGAGAGAGAGAGAGAGAGAGAGAGAGAGAGAGAGAAGAACCATTGGCCCAGTTGTGACCATGTGACATTCAGCATCATGTACCACTCGTATGGTGAGACATCGCTCATTTATCAAGTTGAAATTTATTAGAAATGTTTGCTTGTCTTGTGGAACACTCGCAGAACAAGTTATTTTCAATTCAAGGTTTTACTGTATATAGATTTAAAACTGATGGCCTTCCTTCCATTCCATCCTGACTTTCCCTCTTTGTTCCTCCCACCTCCTCAGAGTTTAGTTCAACAACTGTCGTAGATTTTCACAGCACCCCCGTTAACTTTCACGCTTTCTTCTTTTTTCCCCCTTTGTTGTATTGTATAAAGTATCAACTGGATGATACTACATGGAATACTCTCAATGTGTTTTTATTTCCATAAAGATAAAGGTATATCTCAAAAAAACTTTGTTTCCAGTATATGTAAAGCTTTGTAACTGTTTTATGGTATTTCATAACAAAAAAATCCCATTTTTGATAACTTTCTCTTTTAAAGACTTTCATTGTTTTACCACTTTTTGCCTTTACAGTAAGTGTTATGTTAAACATCCTTGTAAATGTGCTATGTGCATAATTGCAGATATTTCTATAGAATAAATAGGTGCTGTAAAGAAAAATTATTGTTAAAAAATGAAAACATTTATGTTTATTTATTTTAAAAAATTTTTAACGTTTATTTATTTTTGAGAGAGACAGGGACAGAATATGAGTGGAGGAGGGTAGAGAGAGAGGGAGGCACAGAATCCGAAGCAGGCTCCAGGCTCCAAGCTGTCAGCACAGAGCCTGACGTGGGGCTTGAACCCACAAACTGTGAGATCGTGACCTGAGTCAAAGTCGGACACTTAACCCACTGAGCCCCCAGGCACCCCAAAAACATTTATGTTTTTAACCATTGATCCCAAACTGGTCTCTTAAAAAGTGGGAATAAGTTAGCTTCCCTAACTGCACTGACTTTCCTACACTCTTCTCAATGCTGGCTATTGCCAAAGGTGCTAATTTTTACAAGACTGGTTGGCAAATAAATTGTGTCCTATTATTCTTTAATTGGCATTTCCCTGATTATTGATGAGATTGAATATGCTTTTACACGTTTAAGCTTTTTCTTTTGTGCTTTTTCCTCTGTAAACTTCCTGTTCTTACTCTTTGCTCAATTATTCTTTATTGGTGTTTATACGTCTTTAAAGTCATCAGATATTAAGTGCCGTCTGTTCTATATGTCTTAAATACTATCTCCCAACCTGTCTTTTTTTTTTTAAGCTAAGTAGGTCCATTTCTTTCTTTTTTAAAAAGTGTTTATTAATTTAGGGGCACCTGGGTGGCTCAGTCCGTTACGTGGTCGACTTTGGCTCAAGTCATCATCTCACGGTTCATGAGTTCGAGCCTGCAAAGGGCTCTGTGCTAACAGCTCGGAGCCTGGAGCCTGCTTTGGATTCTGTGTCTCCCTTTTTCTCTGCCCCTCCACCCCCGCTCATGCTCTGTCTCTCTTTCTCTCCCTCTCAAATATAAATAAGCATTAAAAATTAATGTTTATTATTTATTTTGAGAGAAAATGAGGGGGGTGGTGCAGAGAGAGAGAGAGAGAGAGAGAGAGAGAGGTGGAGAGAGAGAGAATCCTAAGCAGCTCCGTGCTTGGTGCACAGCCTGACCCTTGGCTCAATCTCAGGAACTGTGAGATCATGGCTTGAGCTGAAATCAAGGGTTGGATGCTTAACACGCTGAGCCACCCAAGTGCCCCTCAACTTCATTTTTTATTGGTCAAGGATTTTGTTTCCTGTTTCTCCCACCTCAGTAATTTTAGCCCACCATTTTACAGGATTATATTCAACCCTTTATCAGATTCACTTTCAGATTTTAAGTGAACGCTCAACGTGGCATTTGTTCTCGTATTTCCTCAAAGAGCGTGTAAGATATATCCCTCTCATTTGTAAAAAGAGGCTAGAATTGCTGGAACCTCTGTGGTTCCTATGATTAGTGAACCTCCTGCCCTAAGGAGAATCACACTTCAGAGCAGCCCACACCCATGAAATGACATGTAGGTAATTTTGTCAAAACATATTTAATAAAGACTTTGCACTCTAAAATCTATCCTTGGGACGAATGCATACAGAGATAGAAACTTTTGTAAAATAGGTACTTGCCCTCACATAAGGAAATGCCAGCGGATAGGGACCAGGTTACAATGGGCAACGGAACTGCTCAGAAATGTTTAATAGAGGAATATCAGACTCAGCCAGGAACAGGCTGAGATACTCACTTAAGCCCCATGGGTAGCAGTGACACCGACATCTCAGGTTACCCTGATGCCAGGGTCACGCTCAAGCTTCTAGATGCGTGTTTTTAATCACCATTTATGTTTTAATGCTTTAGTTATTTAGGTCACTGTCAAATTTCCCTTCTCAGATAAGAATGTTTACATACATTCTATACCTAGTAATAAAATGGAATCGCTTGAAGAATAGTTACAGAGAAAAATAAAAGCCAGCTGACCACAGTGGCCAGGACTCCGATGCCCCAGAGCACATACTAGAAGGGGAGCTCTTTCTTTTGCACTGAGGTCTGAAGGATGCTTCTGGAAAGCCCCCTCCTCAGGCTCATCGGCACTCAGTGACTGCTGACTGAGTAATTGATCTCTAATTGCAGTATTTAAGGCTCGAGCCTTCCATAGGAAATTACAGTGGTCCTGTAGGAGAAGGCAGCCGACTCAGACTGCTTAACTGGGACGTCGCAAGGTAAACGCCGTCATTTCTTCTGTAAGCAGTTCATGTGAGGTTCAGACGTGACATCAGTGAGAATGTTCTCAGGATGGGTCACCTAGGAATCGTGAAATCACTCGAGAAGGCCAAAATGTGTCAAGACGTGTGGGAACAAGGAATACACATTTCCTGTGCGGCATGCTCTTCAAAGAAGAGAATCCCTTGCCGGGACCTGGGCTTTAAGGTTAGTCACCTTAAAGTTTGATGCTGACCATCAAACTTGAGTCAGTTTGATGCTGACCAACTGGGTAACATGGCTCTCTGCCTCCAGTTCCCTGATCTGCAATAGCCATTTCTCCCGGGGAATCCGTGTGGGAAAACGAGATAATAAAGCTGCGATAATATGCTTTGAGAGGTGCTAGATTAGTACAAGGTATGGCTATTAATTTTGTAGGCTATTATTAATAACCCATAGAGAAAACCTGAGTTTTGCTCCATGCCAATTCACTGGACCATGAACTGAGAACAACCATGTGTCAGAATAAAAAGAAGGTTATTTCCATAATCTCCCTGCCACAAAACAGTTTGTAGGATACCATATGGTTCCCGGGATTTTGGTGATTAGAAAACCATTCAGACTAGACGTTGGGGAGGACAAAGGCCTTTAGTTCACAGGTGAGCTAGAGCACCCCAAATGTGGAATTCTAGGGGAATACGTATTTTATGTTGCTACCGCAGGTTAGCTGCACGTGGTTTCCGAAGCAAACAGGAGGGAAATGTTTCATTCAGATTCAGTTCCTCGATCACAGCAAACTTTTCTGGAGGATGCAAACGTCCGTAGTTCTGCGACTCAGGCTTTCAGATTCAGACGTACAGCAGAATGAACACTGTGGGGCCAAGACGGCGAGGCCGCCGACCTGCCGGGAAGGCCCCGCCATTCTATTTATGGGCTGGTCACTAAGGCTTGGACATTTGCTGAAACTGGAAGGAGACCTAGAGGCCATCTGGCCGATACCATCTTTTTTCAAGTTTTCAAGTTTCCAAAGCCTTCGGGATTTACCTGGTGAAAAACATCTGCATCGGTGTTTTCTTGAAATGTGAGCACATGGGAGCTGCCCCCGGTGGGGGAGGGGGCGTGGTGGGGGCGGACACCATCTTGGCTCCCACCCAGTCTTCCCAGCCTGACCCTCGCTCTCCTGCCCGTGCTGCTCTCCAGTCAGAGCGTCATGCCCGAGGGCGGGGTGTTCTCTGCGTCTCCACGTGGTTGTCCTCGGTCTTCTGTCTGGGACTCTTCTACTCCCACTCCTCCGCCCGTGGCTGTGGGGATTCGAACCCCCGCTGACCCAGGATGTGGTTCAGGGGAGAACATGGAAGGCGTGTGCGGGCTTCAGCGACCTCATCTTTCACATGGATGTGACCCAGGAAAAAGAAGCTATTTCAGGTAGGGCACACGAGGCCCGGCGTGCTCTGGACCGCCCCCCCCCCCCCCCAGGGCTTGCTCTGAATAGGCATTGTTAATATTCCTTCAATTCCAGCCACTGCGGAACCTTCCCGGGCAAGCCATCTCTTCTTACCTTGTTGGAAACCTTCTCTCCTGCTCTCTGCCTGATTCTTGGAAATGCCGAAGGCCCTGGCGCTCCCATTGAGGCCTGTGACGACTCGGGCTTCTCTTTCGCTTCAGAGTGCTGGTAGGAGGCGGGCCAGGGCAGACCGCATTACAGTAGGAATGTTCTGTGGCAAATGGCTCAGAACAGTGTTGTGGGAAGATCTTATGGAGAGAGAGAGAGAGAGAGAGAGACGAAAACACACATACACACACACACGAGAAACGATGCGAGAGCCCTACTTCGTGTGGTACCATAAGAACTCACATATTTCTTTCGCTTTTCACTCATTTACTAATATCTGCTGGATGCTAGTGTGTTTCAGGCACTGCGATGGGTGCCAAACATCCAGGGGTGACCCAAATGTCATCTTCATTCTCACCGGGGGAGCAAGGCAGCAAAAAGGAACGGAGAATTCCATCACAGTATTAATGGGAACTTGGTGGGAAGAAGGTGTGGAGGATTTGGTGCCTAGAGTCGTAGAAAAGGTCACGGGCCTACGAATTTAAGTGGAAGGCCTCTGCTGCGTGGTAATGAAAGGAATTTTATTTGCCACAGACCCAATATTTAGGTGCGGGTTGTACAGTGTCTCTCTCTATGATACGTTGCAGGTCTCAGGGAAGGAAACAAGGTTCAGGTTTCCTGGGGAATGTCATCTACCTAACCAAATATTTAACTTCTGTGTGTGTGTGTGAATGCAGAGATCACATCTTATTAAGGGTCCACCCCGTTCCAGATGTTGCCCGTGACCTCTTCTTCCAATATCGCCCCCAGAGTTTCAGCCACGGACAAAGAATTCTGCAAAGGGAAGGAAGATGCTTCGAGTGCAATCCATTTGTGGGCGTGGGTTTGCATGTGAGGCCCTGGAAACATTGGGGGGCGGGGAGCTGTAGGACAGCAGGGAAGAGGTGGGAGAGTGGGGACGGCAGGCGGAAGAAGAGAAAAATATGTTTACATGACACAGTCGATGCTACAGTAATCAGAAATCCACGTTATTTGTTTGGCCTCCAACTTGTATTCCTATGGAATTAATAAGCGAACAGTCTGACATTAAGTGTTTGTTTGGCAGTGGAACCAATTTTGATTCGTGAAAAAAATCAAAAGAGATTAAGTCTGACATTACTCGTTTCCATACATGGTTGTGTTCAGTGGTTGCCGTTTTTGACGCGTTGATCTTAAAAATGTATTCCTGTGACTTCCACGTCAGGTGAGGAGCGTTTGAAGACATTGAATTCTTTCATCTTAAGGAGAGAGGATGGGGTTTTCCAGAAATATGAGAATGATAGTGGCATATGAGACATATTAGTTTGGCGAGCATGGGTGGCCCAGTGGAGCGGCCAACTGCAGCTCAGGTCATGATCTCACAGTTCGTGGTTCGAGCCCATGTTGGGCCCGCTGCTGTCGGTGTGGAGCCCACTTTGGATCCTCTGTGTCCCTCTCTCTTTGGCCCTCCCCTGCTCATGCTCTTTCTCTCAAAAATAAATAAAACTTAAAAAAAAGATATATGTTTTATTTTGTATGCTGACAAGAGGGAGAAGTTGGGTTGATTAATGGAAGGTTTGGGAGACAGAGTCCAGCTTAGTATAAAGACAAGCATGGACTTCTTTAAGAAATAATAAGTTCTTCAACACTAGGCATGTTCGTATACAAATTGGAGGGTCAGTTTTGGAGGGTTCTCAATAAAAGGCACAAATAATTGAGGTGTGACACATGCCTTTTAGAGTCCATTCGAGACCAAAAATTCTGTGAGCCAGATGTTCTTAGTGTCTTTGACGTTGGAGATTAAACTATACTCAGAATGATTTTAAATGTAAATTTTATCGTATGGTAATTATTTGAAAGTATGGAATAGATCTTTCTTCTCATTGCTCGCTTCTTTTCTACCGCACGTTTCAGGCACTCACAGATCTAATTGACTCTCATTCGATAGATATTGATTCACAATTTCAATATATTTCCATATTAGGTCTGGTAAGATTATCACAAATATGTGTACTTTTTTTTGGCGATATTTAAAAACTAAATGAAAACATCAGAGTTACGGTTGATGATCCTTTTCATGGACGCCCATCACAATTTTTTCAGATGTTAGGTAAGTGCATTTTGTTAGCTACGAGGGTACATTAGCTCAGGGTTTATCCCCACAGCTGCCCTGTGGACGGTGACAAGGACTCTCGCCCCGTCCAGCGCCACCAACTCCCACGAGGCACAGATCATTCTGAACGTCACACAAGAAAAGGAAAGATCGGGGCTGCTCACACCTGTGTTCAATTATAACTGGAAAGAAACGGAGGTAGATATGAATCAAAACTAGTCCTCAGACTGTTACACTTAACTTTGTACCAAATTACCATAGAATTAATAAAAGACAGATGTGATTATAAATGCGCTTCCCAGGAAGAAAGGAAAACTAACCAAGTTCTTAGATTTGTCAACCATGGAAAGATTACACCTATACGCACATATAAATTGTGTACGTATGTGTATACAATGAGATATATATTTTATATTAATTTGAATGCAATACATTCTCTGTAATTGCTGTATGCGGCGACTTGACTTCAAGAAGCTTTTTAAAAAAAAAAAATCATATTACTAAAGTACACTTCGCAGAAAGCAGATAGGTACCAGCGTTTATCACCCGTATTAAAAAATATAAGATGCATATCATCCAGGTTTTCCCAACCAAATGTGTCCAACTATAATGGGTGTTATTCTTTCCCGAAGTTTGTAAAGCTCACAAATGAAGGGACAGGCATCAGAATATGAAGTGATAGCAAGCAAAACTCAATTTGTAGAGAAAAATGATGGGAAGAAAAGCTGAGTCACCTGTGGATATAATCGATCGGGGTGGGGGGGGCGGGGGCATACGCATGCACTAGCTCCCTCCTTCATCAGCTCTGTGTCTTTTGCGTACCTGGTGCTGAAATGATGAGAAGCCCCTGGTCATTTCTGCACGGGAAGAAGTTTGATCTGACTGTCTCACAATTTACTTGGAGGTTTGGTACATTATTATCCGCAGGTATCTATCAAGTACTCATTTCAGAATCATTTCGGACTTGGAAGGATTGACTAATATCAAGTTGTACCTCGTTGAAAATGAAAATTAACACAGCATATTTTCAAGTTGCAAATCTGGATTCTTTTAATGGAGGCTTTGAGGCACAGCGGACAGAAGATGTTCATATTATAATACCTTCACCGTCTCTGCTTCTATAACAGAAATAATACCTTCATTGTCTCTGCTTCCATAAACAGAAAACATGATTGCCGTTGATTTTTTAAAGAATATTAGAAAATCCTGCACTGTTGGTTATAAGGAAACCCACGTGATTGGTGCTGAAGCGTGTAGTCTAATTAAAAAATGGGTGGGCTTTTTGTCCTTATCAGTCTTATGAGCGTTTTTAGCGTAAGGAATTTTTAATAACAGTCGGCAGGATGTCGTGAATCAGCATATATTAGTGCTTGATCAATACAGATTTGTGTACTTACATACAGGAAAGCCTAACTCCTCCAATTACAAAGTTTTAAATGATCCTAAAGCCTCTCAAGACTAAATCAGGCTCACACCTTCCCCGTTTGTAGGGATCTCGTTCTAGGGCAGGTTCACGGGCTCAGGATTTGCTGCTGGTCATGGGCTCGCTTCACTGGCCATCAAATCAGAAATGTTATTCTGTCTTGAGAGCCAATGCATTTCCACAATAGGAGTCCATTTGACCACATGCTGGTGTTCTCCAGAAAGTCACTCGTATTTAAATCAGAGACACAAACCTCTTTCTTCAGTTTCTTGCCCCATCCCCCCTCCGCCGGCTGGCGGTATATTTTCCTTAGCGTTCGTAATGTTAATTGGAGTTACATGTGTGCATTTGGATCTGAATGTACTTCCAGATGTGACTTTTGTAAGCAAGCTCTTTCAGACAGAAACCCCTTCATATTTCAAATGAAACTGCACCACACAAAGTACCTTCGTTAAAAAAAAAAAAAAATTCCAAAGGACGCAGCCATTAGTATGATTAAACACAACATAAAAAATATAAAATTACATCTATATTCTGAATTAGGTCATCTGATTTTGATTCTTGCCTTTTTCTTATTTTCTACTTTAAACTTTGCAAAGGTCCTGGGGATGCTATGTGAAAAAAATACATCTCTGTTACTTAAAAAAAAAAAAAAAAATCATCTGATCTCATTTGGCTTTGTAGAAAATTGAGGAAATTTTGTAGAAATCCTATAAAGTAAACGATGTATTGAAAATGATGTCAGCTGCCCAAACATTAGTTTTATTTGTGCCCTTACCTAATAGTTTAGTTATTTTATAATGACGGCAGATAGGACACAAAGGGAAATAACTTGCTTTTGTGCATCTCCCGGAGGCTAGCTGGAGAAGAAAACAGGACTGAGACCGGCTGAGAGAGCTCAGTGTAAAAAAGAAAAGCAGAAGCAATTAAACCTCACTTCCTGCAAGGTCCTCGGGAAAGCGCAGCGCTGTTTCCACGGTCATGTGGCCTCATCTGCTTTTCGTTCGGCAGGAATTGTCTTATCCTGTAAGTCAGTGAATCCTAAGTTTTCTTCAACGGAATTAAATCAAAGCTCAACCTCAGAGACAAAGGGCAGGCCGGTCTTTCAAAAAACATGCCTCCCTGTGTTATGTGGTTAAACTATATGTATTCCCATTTGGTCTTCTCGGTTTTCTGCAAAACCAGGATAAATCATATCAAGAGAACAGCATCTCGTGCTTAAAACCCAAAGAAGCCACGCCATGGAGAAAGGCTGGTTATACTCAAAGAAACTGAGTGGGGGGAGAGGGATTCTTCAATGAGCCTCGCTGTGCCCCCTCCAAGAACACCCTGAGCCTAATTTTCAGCCATTTGTGTGGGGCTCATTTATAACTCCGTGCCTGGTTCTACTTCACGGGCAAAGCCAGACACCAAAACAAGTAATTACCATAATTATTTTGGCCCGGGAGATGAAACCCTTTTGCAGAGGACACGTGTTATTTTGCACCGGGTTTTTCTCAGCCTTACACATTTGAGTAAGATTCCTCTTCGGAACGTTTGCAGGCACCACGACGAATTCATGGTGGCGTGGGCCGATCATTTAACATATTTAACATGGTCTCGTGTCTTTGTGACTCTTTTTCTTTCTTTCCTTTTTTTTTTTTTTTTTTTTTTTTTTTTGTCACCACCTTAGTTTTCGTGTCCTACTCTGGGAGATACAACCAATAACATGCATAATTTAATTTTCAGCATTTTAAAGCACGGAAGTGGATTTAGTTTCCCCCAGAGCATTTTATTAAGGAAATATCCTTCCAGCTAAGAAAAATCCGATATGAAATACAGAAATGAAACAAACGTGCGCGCGCTGGTGTATTTTATTACGTGGGGCTTATTTTGATCAATCCATCAAACTGAGACCCAAAATTCTTCAGGTCCATATTACACTGCAATTCCTGGTGGGGGGAGGTTTGGTCTAAATCTCCAGTGTTTAATGAGGTGTCTGTTTCATTCTTCCTAACTGAACTACTCGAAAAACCAAAGTGGTTAAACTTAATAATTTTATTAGACCGTAATAGTTATTTTATTAACATTTTTCTCCAAGGATTTTTCTGTCTGATTATGAGTACTTTGCAATTTCAGACAGTATGATGGATGCTACTTTTCTATGACAAGAATTTTAACAGCCCGTCTTCAGCGCTCAATGCACACCCAATTATGCGTCTGAGCTAGTAACCTTGAATTTATGTTGCCATGGCGACAAACTGGTCATGCATTATGGATTATCATTGAAATTCTACACCCTACCTAGCATAATGAGAGTTGGGGACTTAATCAAATCAGCCATTCTGTGTGACACAAAGCAAAGAACCAGCCCTTATTGTCCCACGCCGAGGAAGGAAGCGGGCCTGATGGGGAGTCAGCTGCAGACAGCCAGTCTGATAGATGGCCCTTATATACATTTGTGAACATATAGACAGATGGTCCTCAATGCCTGGAATTGCCAGCCTAGGCAGCAGCTGTTCGGATAACCTCTGCCGTCTCACCTTGTTGTCATGGAACATTGAGCAGGGACTGAGTGTGCGGATACATTGACAGTCTGACTGAATTTACACCGCATGGCATCTCTCTTTTATCATAAGACGGCTGGCCTGGGATGAATGCGGAGCGAGGCCAGAGGAGATGGGTGGGGGTGGGAGGGTGCCGGGGAGGGGAGGGTGGCCCAGAGCGCACTTTGGAAAAGCAGCCCCTGGAACCGGAACATCTCCTATCTCCATTTCACAAGAAGAAAGACAGACAGCAATAGCGGGGTGATCTCTGCCTTGGAGAAATCCGGTTGGCTGCTTTTTCGAGGCCCAGAGATCCTAGACAGGACCGAGCCATCCTTGCGTAGAGCTCAAGCTGCCTCTATCCCAGAAGTAATCAGTGTCTTTGTTATCCCTTTGCCCGTTACAGAGACAAAATACCAGCTACCTCAGGTCAAAGGAGCAGGTTGAATGTCAGGGCAGCAATGACCAGAGAGAGAAGATCTCTCGTTTGGCTCTCTTCTCTCTCTTCACAACGCGTGGTGAGTCTGAATTAGTAGTTCCTGCTTCGGTGTAAGCTTCACAAAAATGGACTTGCTCAGTGATCTTTTTTTTTTTTTTTCTTTTCTTTTTTAGAAATTATTGCGCTAATGTGATGGCTTAGAGAGGCACGTGATTCAACAGAGTATCAAGCTTCTTAAGTCTCAGGATCCATGCGAAATGTTTCTCAACCAAAGGGTGAAGACTTATAATTGTGTTTTCATTACACACTCCCTGTCCCTCTCAGGCCACCACAGCCCATGATCATTGATAAGGCTGACTTATTAATAACCCTGCAAACACTATGCCTTTATTGGAGTATTACCCATTGGCAAACATTCTACCCATTTCTTTCTTTCATCCGAAATGTTCTTCTTGCTTGATTTTGTTATTCCTTTTCTTGTTTTCCCTCACCTTCTCAACCTCAACACTTAAAACTGCCTGAGCCATTTGATTTGGAAGGCTTCCGTGTGCACGGAAGAAGGCCTTTTGTAAATATTTCATAAGGCTCTGGGTGTCTCGCCTGATCCGGCGGACCTCCATGACTGCAGGGTAAGCAGAATTGTCTTATCAATGAAACATGCTTTGACCCAATAGATTATGATGGCTCCAAAAAAGCCATGACCCAATAGATTATAATGGCTCCAAAAAAGCCATTACCCTTTCTTATGTTAATGTTTAGCAGACTATGAAGTATTTCAGTAAGGTCTGGGAGACAGGGGAATCTCCAAAGCCAGCACTAGCCATATCTGTGGCCAAGAAGAAGGTTGCTTTTTAGAAGTCTTGAAATTGGGTCAATATTACATATTTAAAAGCTTTCTGGGATCTATTATTGACACTCAAGGAATATAGATGCATAGAAAAAATTTTAACAATTGACAGATACCTTTTTGTTATTTCCCCAGTGCTGTTACAGGCTATCCGTAAATAAATAAAAGACCTAAAATATAAATTTGTATGTAAGAATATGGAAATTGTCATTAGAACACGGACGTTATATTAACTGTCATAAAATAATGAAACACCTGAATGAAAAATGCAGGCGTGGAAACCTGCAGCTACTTTAAATATATTCTTAGCATCTGTTTTATATGAATATCTTGTTTTAGGGTGGGGGAGTTGTTTGTTTCAAATGGATGAAAAACAAAATCCATTTGAATTCTGTGTCTTTGTGGTTATGCATAAGCAGCAGCTTTAAATATATTATCATCACAACTCTTTTACTTGGTTTCTCATTTTTTTTTCTGTGAAATAGCACTCAATGAGTAATTTTATTTGTTCCATAAGAGTGTCACACATAAGCATACCGATAACATCCATCCAAATAATACTGCCAGCTCTAAGTATGTATTTTAAATTTTTGACAACATGAAGAAAACCTGGTGTATTTTTCCCATCAATTCTTTAAAAGCATCCATGTATAAAGATGCCCTAGGCAGATATATCTTTTACTTAAAAAGTCATAATTAAAAGTAACATTATTTTCTCGAAAGATGATCACGAAAGTGTAATCTTAGCTATAAGAAAGTTTTTGTAAATAAAAGCATTTCTCATATTTTGTGAAAAGTTATCGTATTTTCAAAGCGTTTTTGTAAGTTTCCAATATATATGAAGTCCCTAAATATAATAAATTAGATATATAATAAATGTAAAAGTAATTTAAAAGGATGAATTTCTAGCAGAGCCCGGATTCATGGACCAGGTGGTGCCCAGCACCCGACACTTAAAATCAAAAGCGTATTGTCAGTTGCTAAGGTTGAACCATGGAAATCTGATAATCAATTCGCTCCAAAGAGCCTCTTTACCAACCTAATAGTGCCTTATGAGGCCACATCTTTCAACCAATTCTACTGAGTGGTCTAATAAGAATCATCTAACTAAATTTTCTTTAGTTTATTTAAAGTCACTTTCAAATTAATTATCATTAGAAAACGTTTGCAATACACAAACCTGCAGACAAATACATACACACACGTATGCATTTATATGTATTTACATACTTGTGTAGTTCCTTTTTTGTGTGTGATTTCACCATCTCATACATTTAGACCTCTTTGACCATCTCTGCTGTTAAACAGATTAGCAGAAGCTACGTGTGCGTTAGAGTAAGTGTATGTTTTGTTTACATTTAGTAAACCTGCATTAAAAGTATGAAAGTTACAGGGCGCCTGGGTGGCTCAGTCGGACGTGTGTCAGACCCTTGGTTTCGGCTCAGGTCATGATCTCGCTGTTCGGGGGTTCGAGCCCCGAGTCGGGCTCTGTGCTGACAGCATGGAGCCTGCTTGGCATTCTCTCCCTTTCCCTCTCACTCTGCCCCTCCCCTGCTTGCACACACACACTCTCTCTCAAAAGAAACAAACAAACAAAAAACATTGAAAAGAAAAAATATGCAAGTTGGACATGTCATGGCCCAAAGGAAAAGACTCCCTAAGAGAGAATGTAGAAAAGGTGTTTGCTTGTTCCCAGGTGAGGTAGGATCTGGGATGGGCGCTGGGGAATGTGAAAGTCGTGTCTCGTGACATGTGTCTCGTGTCTCGTGATCTGGCCGTGAAACTGGGGAAGAGAAACCCTTCCTGGTGCCAGCACGCACGACCCCCCGAGCTTGTTCTCCAAAGTGACCCACACTGGGAGAGGCATCCGACACCTGACCACTGATCCCACCTGGTCCACGAGTCAGAATATTTACCATATGCCACACGTCAACACGTATGACCGTTGCATATACATTTTCAGAGTTCAAACCATTATCATGTGCTTTTTCCTTCACTGCCTGTCCTCTGTCCTGCTCGTATTACCTGTTTGTGCAGTGTTTGGAACAGTTGCCTCTGTCCCAAAGTTGTTATGTCCTCTGTCATAAACCAGACAATGTAGTTTCACAATCATGTGAGTTTCGGGGTGATTTTGTCCCGGTTCTTCGTGAAAAATGCGAATGAACACCGCTGGCTTGTGTCGTGGCCACCAGCGGGCTTGGTGAGCCAATGGCTGCCTTGCTGAAAATGAAGGTCAGGCCAAACATCCAGGTCCATCAGGCTGTTCCCTCCTTCAGAGTTCCCCAAGCGTCACACTCAGCCTCAAGACGGGAGGAAGCTGCTTCTACCGGGGTGTGGCCTCTTCAGAGAGAAGTCAACGCCCTTCCAGAATCGCCGGGAAGGGGAGGAGACTGTCCACACTTCATCTGCGCAAATCAAACTTGCCTCACTTTACACATTGCCTTGTCTCCTTCCTGCTGGGTCACAGACTCCTCTGGCCAAATGTCTCAGTCCTCTGCAGTCGCTAAGGGAAATGTGAGATGTTTTATAGAAACACCTTCACCTGACACACCCCCACACACCTGAGAGCTGGGGCCACACTGGAGGCTGTGAAGGGTGAACCTAGGCTAGGCACGTGGGCTCCCATCGCTTTCTTTTTGTTATTTTTGTGTATTTATTTATTTGTTTATTTATTTATTTATCTATCTATCTATTTATTTATTTATTTTTGAGAGAGACAGAGCATGAGCAAGGGAGGGGCAGAGAGAGAGAGAGAACGACCCAGAATCTGAAGCAGGCTCCATGCGGTCAGCACAGAGCCCGACGCGGGGCTCGAACTCCAGGACCGCGAGATGACGACCTGAGCCAAAGTTGGAAGCTTAACCGACTGAGCCACCCAGGCACCCACTCTATTGCTTTCTTATTCCACGGAAATGCCCTGCATCGGCCACGAGCTGGCCAAGCAGAGACAACACAGGTGATCCTGGCAGCTCAGAGATGCAAAGGCGGCCGGACGTCGCAAAGGGGTCACGTTTCCTGAGAAGATGCCCCACGTGGTGAAATACTGCTCTGGGGTTACCCCCGCTACATCCTCCCACCCTCCTTTCCACACAGTCAGCCAGTGGAGGGTGCACACCCCTGAAGGTTCCTGGTTAGGATGTGGAGACACCAGGGTTTGAGACACTAGCTTTCAAATATTGTTTATGGCACAGGGCATTTGATTTTCAAGTCCAGTTCTAAGAAATTTGGTCTTAGAACAGATTGTAGAACAGCAAGCCTGGTAGGAGGAGGGTCATGGCTTCACCTTCACTAGGTCAGCCTGCCCCACGTTCCCCGAGCTCCGGTACTGATGTGAGGGATGGTTACCATGAGGAGCAAAATGTGAAAAACCCCTGGGTTAGCAGAAAGCTTACGGGGTATGAAGTCAGAGGACATCCGAGGGAGACGTGTGTCACCACATCCTGTGGGATCTCAGACAGGTGTCTCCAAGTCTCCACCCCCAACTCTGCAGGCTTGGGGAATAAAGCCCTTGTTGTCACGTCCTTCTTGAGCAACAGAAAGCCCACACTTCCAAGAGCACCTGTAGAGCAGGGACCAAAAGATGAGACGGACAGACAATGTGGCCCGGTTTCTGGCAACCCGCTTAGGAAAAGTAAGTGTGACGTTAATATCGGAGAGATCGGAGATCTTCTCTGGGAGGTTTTAGAAGTAGAAAATAAATCACAAGGGCTATGTGTGACATAGAACCTGTCTTCATGACACACAACCTCTCCTGATCATCTGCCTCACACACCAACTGAAATTTCCGCAAGTTGTATGAAAAATATATTTGGAAATTTTCTTAAGTCACTATTTTGTGTCCAAGTAGAGATTAAGCCATAGAAGACGTTTTCGTTCACTTATTTATGAATCTCATTTGGTCCGTATCAATCAGCCTGATTGAAAAATTATTGCCCAATTGACTAAAAACAACCTGTCAAGTGAATTGAATTAGGAAATTGATCTTTTAGGGCCCACTTTCTTTTCCTGCCCCCTAACGTCCTTTCCAGGTTGTGGCCTTCCTGACACTTTGCAGTGTGTCTCCATCCCTTGCTTCTGAATTTAACTCTGGGAGCTTCCATTTTTCAATCCTATTAAGACAAGCTGGTGCTTCAAAACATGTATATTTTTTTCATCTTATAATTTTTAACTCTAACAACAGCCAGATGATCACAACTGTAAAAACTGCATAAGAGACGCTGTTGGGTTTCTAAAAAGTTTTTACTATGACGATACGAGTTTCACTACTGCAGGGGGAGTGAGTCAAGAGAGAATGGAGCTAGGCGCAGGGAGAGGAACAGACATAACGTGCTGAGCCAGAATGACTTCTATCTTGCAAATAAATGTTTATGGTTAAATCAATACATTATCTTAAACTTTAAAAAAAAGTACTACAATTTACATTAGTACATTACTTGCACTTATTAAACATGGGCAATGTGTCAAGAACACATTGATTATCTCCTTCCAAACCTATAAGTCGACTTTAATTTGTAAATGAAGTCAGAGCAGAAAAGTCTGTGAGTTCAACTTTGTCTCTGCCGAGTAGATTTGGGTTTGCTGAGAACACAGTTCAGCGTCCGTGGAGAAGAAGTTTTCCACGTAACGAGAGAGGTCCAGACTCTGTTGAGTCACTTCTCCCCACTGGAGCTTGATAGAAGAAACCAGACCATCCTGAAGGCTGACTCCAGCCCTCTGGTTGTGCTTCTCACGATTGCAGAACAGCCACGTGATCAGTGTCCTTCCATTGTCCTTGCTACGGTTGGATTGAACGAACAGCTATTAGTCAAGAAGTGAGGGAAAGTTCTGCGATTTTCCTGAGCCATGGCCCAGTCAGCCTAGGGCCATTCACACCACAGTTCAGCCACGTTGGGCTTTTAACAACAATACTCTTTATCAAAAGGGTGGCCATATGTTGCCTTTTGCCCCAGGTAGCCCTGGTTTATTTCTGTTGACCCACTGTAACTAGTAATAATACACCCTTTCACCCTACAAGGACGTTGAATCAGATAATAAATGTTGTAGCCAACTTAGTCATAAACACGACTACATATGGTGTATGATCTATATTACTACCTTGAGTCAAGACACAAAATACAGCAAATCTCTAAATAAGTGTATCAATAGCTATTACATAACAGCTTTCCTAACTGCATTTAAATGATCATTTATTACCACGGAAACCATTTTAGTATTCTTTCCCAGGGCTCCTAGACATAGCATGTGTCTCCCAACACTTTTCCAATGAAGTAGAAACAGGCTTCTGTCTTCCACCACCTCAGCGATGATGAGTCTTCTGGGTCGCACAACTCTGAACTCCATTCTCCAGGGCTGGTCCCCACGCGGCAGGGGGTGGCTGTCTGCCATGCTACCAGTGTTCAGCTGTCCTCTCCCTGTGGCCTGACTTCTGCTTGTCTTTTTGTTCTCTGAAATCTTGTACAGGTGTGTTCTCTCTCTCTCTCTTGTGCTCTCTCTCTCTCTTCCTAGTCCTGGAGCAGAAATCTTGATGCTATGAGCTACACTCCACAGACAGAAAGAATGAGTAAGAAGGACAGTAGAAACATGACATGGCTGCACAAATTTGAAGGGAGCAGCACTTTTTTAAGTAGAGTTGCACCCTGATTTCTTCATACTATGAAAGGAATCCATTCTTCTTTAAATAAAGCCATGCCAGATAATTATTGAGGGCACACATATTAGCTTGATGGTAACCCAATGTCATATAATTCCTTTACTGTCAAATATAACCTGAGTTTGTAAGATATAAAGAAAGAGAGAGAGAGAGAGAGAGAGCAAGAATGATGGAGGGAGGAAGGAAGGAAGGAAGGAAGGAAGGAAGGAAGGAAGGAAGGAAGGAAATCTAGTTACTGTCCCTTTCCCCTGTCAACCAAATGCTTGATTTGGAAATGATAAACAAATACAATTTCAGTTTTACTTTAAGCTACTTAAACAAAAGAATATTTGGGTTCTACAGCATACTTTTTATCCTTGATTCCCATCAGGCCATGAGTGACCATCATTATTTCAGCTCTGAGAAGAGCTAAGACCCTCTGACATGGCGGGGGTACAACCTAGAGAAGAAAAGCATAAACACCACTCAGAGGATGCGTGTTGTGTGGGCTTAGTTCAGAGATCCGGAACCCGTAGTAGGGTCTGAGAGGAACACTCGCTGGCAACATACCAGGGAGGGGGATGTAGTAAGAAGCAAAGTAGCCATGAGTATGTGGGTAACGGTTACCCCGTGTCCTAGTTGTTCTCCTAACCCCTGTGATCTCAGAGTTGTTATGACGTGGCAGCTCAGGAAGGGGTGTGGGCAACGTGATGGAGGTTGAGAGAGGAAAAACGGAGACCAAGCAGAACGGGAACATGAGCCAGAAAATGCTAAGTTAACTCATGTTTCGTGTATCAGACAGAAGATGTTCAGACAAGAGCCCACCCTGCCGGGTGGGGGGGAATCATACCGTTGAGGCCAGGACCCCACGGGGCGGGCGGGCGGCCGCTCCCTCCCATGAGGATTTTGGGTCTCCTCTAAGGAATGTGACAAGCTCAAGAGGAAAGCAGAAAGATATTGCTACTGGAATGTTGCCAGATCTCTAACCTTGAGATTAAAGAACTATTTCCAAGGATTATATGCTTCGGGTTCTTATTTTTCACCTTTCCTTCTTTGATCCGTCTAAGATTCGTTCGGGTTATAGGCGTGTTTTGAGAGTGGCGTCGTGTTGGAGAGGCTGCCCATGGTGAATATTGTGAGAGGGGCCCTGCAGGTAACTGCAGTGAGGTGTCTGTGGAGGGAAGGAGGCTCCAGGGGGAGGCTAGCCCACATCCTTCCTCCCTCCTTGTCCTAGGTGCACAGCGGGCTTACGGAAGGCACAGGTGGCCCGGCCGACTTAAAGTTTGTTTTCAGAACGCCTCTTGCAGCCAGGAGACCCCGGTGACAAGAGGGTGGGGAGGGAGCTTACCTCCAACTGAGTCCGAGGACCTCTGGATGTTGCAGAATCACCTCCTGGGACGTGCAACTGGTCAGCGGTTTTCTCTCTGCTACGGGCCCTCCCCCCGTGGTCCCTTTGGGGAGTGAGGCAGCTATGTGAGGTCAGTGTTACTCGAAAGGGAGTGTCTGCACCAGACGTCTTGAAATTCTTGTAAAAATGCAGATTCCTGGGCCCCCAGATCTGTTCGATTAAAATCAAGTGGGCTGAACTCACTTATTAACAAGATTGTGCTCTTTTCCAAGGGGCAACAAAAGAGTTTGGGGGGAACGTGATAATTATTCACCCCACCCTGGGGACTTAAAAAATTTTTTTTATTGTTATTTATTTTTGAGACAGAGAGACAGACAGACACAGTGCAAGCAGGGGAGGGGCAGAGAGAGAGGGAGACACAGAATTCGAAGCTCCAGGCTCATAGCTGTCAGCACAGAGCCCAGTATGGGGCTTGAACTCAGTAACTGCGAGTTCATGACCTGAGCTGAGGCTAGATGCCTAACCGATTGAGCCACCCAGGCCTCCCAGGGACTTTTTAAAATTTCTGAAATCCAGGGCGCAGCACAGACTAATTAACACTCAGTCTCTGAGCTGACATGGGCAGGTCTGCTTGCTCTGACACATCTCATGTGATTCCAGTGGACGGGAAGATGGAGAACTGCTGAATCAAGATGCTCAGCAGGTATCATGTATCAAAATGAAGTGAACAAGTTCAAGTAGATCAGAGCGGCAGTCCCGAAGCAGGCTTTCAGGTTGTGTACATGTGGGTGGTGCTGAAGACAAAGGATGGGCTTGAAACTTCAAACCCCGAGCCCCACCAAACATCTAGGTCTCCAGGAACGACCTTGCCAATCCAATCAACTCTTTCCCGAGCGTCCTGTGGGAAGAACCACGTCTAATGTGGTCCCGGACTGCTTCCTAGGGCAATGTGCCTCGCTGAAAGGGTTTCCCTGTTCCTCTCGCTAGGCGTAACTAGAACCCTGGACACTTGGAACCGGAGGAATGACTCGGTGGTGAGGGTCCTGGTGAGGATGTACGGCCTCATATATCCCAGATTCCAAGTGGAAGTTGGCCGCGTGGAGACACCCAAGAGGCGACACGGGAGAATCCCAACAAAAGCCTTCCCCTTCTAGCCAGGGGACGTGGAAAGGGGCAGCCTAGCAAGACAAAAAAACTTAGACAACACGTACCCTATGCTAACAAGCACTGTAGGTGCCACTGCGGTCTTACAGAGACCACAGACACTGAGGACGGAGCCTGGACCTCCCCGCCAGCCTCACAGGGCTGTAACGAGGATGACCATCCATGCTGCTGGGGCCTCAAAGAAGGAGGAGGGAACCAAGGCCAACGCTCCCACTGGGGTGATGGAGACCCTTTGGAAGCCTGGACTTCAGGCCCCAGCCCGTCACCCCCACCCAGATGCTGTGGGTTAACTCTAATGAAGGGTGGCCCCGGGGATCGGGATTTTAAACCTCCCCCCAGAGATTCTAGTGCGAGGCAAAGCTTGAGAACCACTAGCTTGGAACAGGTGTCCGCGAATTGTGGTCTATGGGTCACGTCTGTGCAGTGGCTGGTTGGTTCAGTTCTTGTAAACGAATTGCTGTGGAGGCAATGGAGCCTCACCCACTTACTTACATATTGTCTGTGTCTGCTTTCCTGCTAAAAACACAATGCTGAGTAGTTGTCTCAGAGACTTCCAGGTCCCAACGCCTAAAACATTTACTATCTGGCCCTTACCAGAAAACAAGATTGCTGACCTCTGACCTAGAGGAGGCAGTTGTCAAAGTCAATATGATTCGCTTCATGACATGACTTGAAAACTCGATTAAGTTTTACTTTACTTAATGAAAGGACAGTTCTACAAATAGATTCTCTGTAAAAAAAAACAAAAACAAAAACAAGTGAGTCATCCTTGGAAGTATTTTGTTACCTCTTAACAGGTCAACTGATGAGGGAGACCCTCCAGTAAGTGATCACACAGAGAAAGATGGCCGACACGCGGGAGAGTTGAGACACCACACAGTACGAGGTACAGAGGGGTCTGGAGTTCCTGCAGAGAAAGAAAACGAGTACGAGGGAGGAATCGGATACTGTCTTCCAATATTCGCAGGGCTCTAACGTGCCAGCGGGGTTTAGATTCATTTTACGTAACCTCACAAGGAAGATAGATGTCCAGTGGATGGAATATGTAGGATATTAGATCTGACACAGTATTAGATAGAATCTCTAACAATAAAAAATTTCCGTGGGATCGTTAGCTTCCTCTCATTGAATATTCATGTCAGCTGACCCCTTTTAGCACCTGGAAGGTGTTGCACTGTTTTCTCACCCTGTTACGGGGAGACTGTATCAGTTAGGGGAGTCCGACTGATAGAGCAAATAGATCCCAAACTGCATTTTGTTGATACATTCCATTTGCCCGTGGGATCCCCTGTTCAGCCCTCCGTTTTGCCCCAGGAGTCTACTCTATGTGGGTTCTATCAACCCAATGCCTCCGGCTTCCCTTTGGATTATGTCCAATAGGGAGCCCCCGCGGAGTGTGGATAGAAGGAATGACAGGAGAGAAATGTATTATTGTCTGATTCCCTCTAGGGAGGTAGTTTTAGGCTGGCTGTGTCCTTGGCAAAACATCCTTCTCCTCAAAGGGAACCTACTCAGTGCCTCTCTTTTTGGCTTCCAATAGCCTCTTGTCCCCTTGTCCTTTCAGGCTGCTGGTAGACCCGTGTCACTCACTGCATATCTCCTGTGGGTCCCCTACAACTTGCCCATACCTGTGTAATTGGTCCCTTTGCAAATAACTTTTCTTCAAATTATCCTAATTTGAGTGTGCTACCTGATTTCTGTCAGTAAGGTGACTGATAAGTGGCTATTGGCTCATCCCCAGTCAGACTTTATTTTTTCACTCACAAAAGAGTTCAAGGTGGGGGCACTGCCATTCCAGAAGTCAGGACACTGGTTCTGCTGTCTTTCACACAAGTGTGCCCTGGGGTTCCTGCCTTCTTAGTCAGTGGAAAGGGGAAACCAAATATAAAGAAATGCATATAGGTGCCCTCTGTGAGCTGCGCCTGGAGACAGTACACCCCATACTCAACTCATTTCTTGCCTAGAACTCGGCTATATGGCTTCTTTCAACTTAGAGGAGTATAGTCGAGTGTGGTGGGGAATGTCATCTAGCTGTGTTCTCAGGCAGAAGGGGATGTAGAATTTGGTGAGTAGCCAGCAGTCTCTGTCAATGGCAGTGACTGTAAGTTGGAAGCAATTGGTCACTTTGGGCTGGTTGCTACCTATCAGTCAACGGTAGGGACCTGGGTTGGGTCAGAAGTGAGCCTCTGCCATGTCAGCCTAGGTAAAATGAGGTGAAGTCTCAAGTGTTCGGAAACTACATGCAGTTCTCATCATGTGACTGGCCATTTTGTACCGGAATAGAAATCATACTAGAGGTCAGATCTTTCTACACGTGGAAAGAGGGCGGCAGCATATCTGAATGTGTTTTTTGATTCCTTCTTTGCATTTCATGATCTCCTCACCTTATACCTAAACCTAATTTGTACAGGGCTATGAGTTTCCCACAGGACAGATGTTGAAATCAAGCTGAAAATGATAGTTCATCAAAAAGGACAAGTCCAATGTACTGGCAGAGGAATAAAGAATGTCCTTGCACAAGTATAAAATGAATCTTCTAAGAAAAAATCTTTAATGAGAGAGGTCCTAACTTAACAGTCACATTAAAGTGGAAATTAAATGGTATTTCTGTGTAGTAGTGTGAAAGCTGGACCCCATGCATGCCCCTAGAGACACCTGAGATGGCAGAAAGCCACCTTGGTAGAAATCATCGGTGCTCTGCCCAATTCTCTTCTGCCAACTGTTGTACACATCTCTCAGCAGGTAGGAGTATTGTCAACCTGTCCCAGGGATACACGGACAGTGACATCACGCCCAGCCCGTACACCATCCCTGACAGAAAAGGGGGCACAGATCCAAGCTCTCTTGCCTCATCAAAGACTACATCTTTGTTGAGTTTCCTCTGATGCTTTCCTTGCTCTCCCTTCCCTGGGACGGCCTCCTCAATAAACCATTTGCAAAGGAGTCCCTGTCTCAGGTTCTGCATCCAAGGAATCTGTGGGAAGGTCTGTGGTGTAGGAACCATATCTCGGGGACGGAGACTACTTGACAGCCTCTATCCTCAACCTCTATCCTTGATTCCATCACCGATGCTTCAACTCAGGTGGTGGTGGGGCTCCAGAGACATCATTGATCAAGGGACCTCTGGTGCCACCTTATATGGGTGTGACTCGATGTAGGATCTGTGGTACTAATGACCCAAAATGCAGGGGACAACAGGGTCTGGGAGGGTAAAGATGCTGGTGATTGGTGGCAGAGACTGCAGCCTCAGATAGCGCTCTTGATGTAGCAGGTGGGATGTCAACGTAGACAGCCAATTGGTGAAATGGGCACCATGTTCCCCAGAAGACACCAGGCTGGATCTGCAACTGTACGTGGAGGGTGGAAGAGTCAGCATCCACTCAAATTGCCATCATCAGCCTGGGGTGCCAGCCTGGGGTGCTAGGACTGACGTCCTGCCATTGGGCAGATAAAGGTTCTCTCCAGGGAAGACAGGTGTCAGCTGGTAAAGTGACCTTGCTTAGGATCCATAACTCACCAGGCTTGGGGAAGGCTGGGCTGTAGAATATGCAAGGTGGGCCAAGAGCCCACAAAGTCTGGACCCCCTGCCTTACGACCTCCCAAAAGAGGGTTGGCGTTCCTTACTCCACTTCCCGGCAAGTTGAGTGAGGAAGACATCAAGACAGTTCCCACAGTGGTGTTTTTATCGCTGTCATTCTGACACTGGCACCAAGATGTCCCCGCACTTACTTTCCAACGGAGTATCGTTGTTAGGGTTGGATTCCCAGCTTTAGGCAATGACAGCCATGGAGCTGTGTTTGCAACCCAGAGGAGCTATATGCCTTTCTTACATTTTACTTTTCCAATCTTTGCACATATGGAGGGCTTTTTGTTTGTTTCCTTGATAGGAGTGGTGGGGCGGGGCTTAGAAGGAGCCAAGTTTACACTTTGAGAGTCACCCACGTGCTTGCTCGCGACGCAAATGAACTTGTATCTTCTTCCCTTTTGGCAGGAACCGTGTAGGCTTAGAAATAATATCAAGATGAGGTAAAGGAAGTAAATACTTTATGACTGGGTGAAAAACATTATTTCCATTTATGTTGCATATTGAGTGATGTAAGTCAGGCCATGCACAGCTTCTAGAGGTTCGGAATTTCTGTGCATAGAAAGAAAGTCATCTAAAGACCTCAGTGAACAAATTTGGGTTTATTTTGTTAAGACTGTGATATACACACTTTGGTAACTTAAACTGCAATTTCCCGTTGTTTAAATGCGTTCTATAAACAGCTGAGTTTGGGGCTGTGTACGTAACACAGCGATTCCCACCCCTCTGTGTCTGGAGCATTTATGGTTCCTTTGAGAAGTAGCCTGACTACACCTGTCCAAACATACCACACGCCTTTCTACGTTTCTATACTTCTACAAAGGTTTGTAACTTTGAAGGGTGTTCTTCTCCGCCATTTATCTATAAGCCTATAAGCTGCTGGAAGCCATGGGATGAATCTATTCATCTTTGTTTCTTCACATTTAGCAGGATGTCTTCATCATAATCCATGCTAAATGTGCTCAGTAAATAAGGGGATGAAAGAATAAACTACGAAAGGCAAATTCAGAATGAGTTGAGTGGCTTAGAGGTATAGCTGAAAGTAATTTATGTCAACATAAGAAATACAATTTTCATACTGGGAAGACTTTTAACTCTTCCCTTGATTAAAAAAAATGACAGTGTTATTAAAAGCTGATGTCTTTGCATGTGTGCATAAATTTATATATAAAATCAGAATTTGTGTATTTTTAACTGTATTTCACCTCACAGGGGCAGCCTCGTGTCTAGAAACTGACGACACACACAGGCACACATGTACACATATATAATTTATCAAATATTGATGAATGGTTCATGGAAATCAATGGAGGCTTTTTTTTTTTCACAAAATAGAGTTACATTTAAAAAAGAATAGAAACTATCTAGACAAGAAGTGCAAGAGGAAAGTTCTATCATGTATCTGGATTGGTAGGGATGACCAAGAGAATAGTTGAAAATAGTGGATATTGGGGAAAGGACTCAGTGACGGCCAAAAACTCTGCAAGGAAAACAAAGCCACCAAAATTGCCAAAAAAGAGTTGGAAAAGAATGGAATGGTACTTATGTTCCAAGTCACAACTGCCCTCGTCTGGATCGTTGAGTAGCCTCCTAAGTGGCTCCCCCTACTTCTGTCCTTAAAGACCTTGCATTGAGTCTCCACATGGCAGCTGGAGGGACCCTTTGAAAACGTAAGTGGGGATGTGTCTCTCCCCTCCCTCCAGTGGCTTCCCTCACTCCAAGTGAAGGCACACGAGCTCCTGTTCTCACCCAGCCCTACCCCACTTTCTGATTTCTTCTAGCGTTCCTTTTTCTTGCCCACTCAACCAGTCTTGGAGCATCCTTCCGAGATCCGCCCCCCCCCCCCCCCGCCCCGTGCACATGTGACAGAGAACTGAATATTGCCCATGGGAGAAAGTTGGGTCTGTTCTCTCTCCCCCACCCCACCCTGCAAACCTGTCACTAGGATGGACTAAGAAGGTGCTGCTTTCTTGGCCTTCTCTGATGCGTGGTTAGAAAAGCCAAAGTTGTCTTGCATGACTCTGGGTCCAAGCCAACCATGCTAATACAGCACCAGGGAAGGAGGCTCTAATTTCTTCTGTGTCACTCAAGAGGCTTGGTGAGAGGGAGGGCTGGATTTGGACACTCATGGGTCTTGACTCTACCAGTCCCCCCACAGAACCAAACCTCATCCCTGATGTCTGATGGAAAGGCATGAACTATATACACTGCGTCCCCCTCACTATGGGCAAACGTCCTCACGCTACTCATGGCTCCTCACTACTTCTCCTCCAGAACTTTGCTTCCTTCTGCACAAATGAGTAAATGAAGGAAGGAAGATCATGGTCCTGGTCTTGGTTTAGTGCCTCAGAGAACTTTCCATTTTGTTCTCTTCTAAGTGGACGGTGTGAACACCAGGACAGATCTTCCCAACCAGAAGTCAAGGGTGTGGGGGATTCTGTATCAGCATGTCCAAAGAAGGAGGAAATGAAAGAATTGGTTCTGTGAAGTTTTGTTTTTTGCTACTATCTACATCTGTGACTTAATTCATAGCTTCTCTGAAATAAAGATCAAGAAGAATGTATACATTCAAACATTCGAAAATCAAGTATAATTTATTTATTTATTTATTTATTTATTTATTTAAATATAATTATTGTCAAGTGGGCTAACATACAGTGTATACAGTGTGCTCTCGGTGTTGGGGGTAGATTCCCATGATTCATCGCTTCCATACGACACCCAGTGCTCATCCCAACAAGTCATTGCCCTCCTCAATGCCCATCCCCCATTTTCCCCTCTCCCCTACCCCCATCAACCCTCAGTTTGTTTTCTGTATTTAAGAGTCTCTTATGGTTTACCTCCCTCCCTCTCTGTTTGAAACTATTTTTTCCCTACCCACTCCATGGTCTTCTGTTAAGTTTCTCAAGATCCACATATGACTGAAAACATATGGGATCTGTCTTTCTCTGCCTGACTTATTTCACTCAGCATAAGCACGAAGATGTGCTTGCTCACCTCTGCCTCAGCCCCGCCTGCAACGCTCCAGTCAGCTCCTTCGTTCTCATCTTCCAGCAAGGCCAAGGATGCACCAATACTTATGGGTGAACCAGACATCAGATGTATGTCATCTCGTAGGAAGGGCTTAGCATCCTGTTGGGGGTTCGTTTCTGCAGTAACTGCTGAACTTGATGTAGAGGAGATATTTGCTGTGTCCTTAGGTCCTCGAGTTAGTTACATCAGGAGCACCTTTATAAACCAAGCAGAATCCTTCCTCTGATGAGCAAGGGAATGTTGAGGCTGGCTGGCGGCCAGCACCCCAGGCATCTCCCCTTCTTCCTGACCCAGGGAACCTTGACCACCATGCAGTCCCTCCCTGCTCTGTTAGTTCGTGGCAGTGGCACCAGGACAGCAACCGAAGACCAGCTGTTTAACACTCAGAGATTTATGATGAAGGCACTAGTGTATCTGATTTGCAAATGCCTCTAACAAATAGCAATCGTTCATCAAGAATGGCAAACTCTTCGCTTGAGCCAGGCATCTATTTTTATGCACCCCCGTGTCAAATGGGTGTCATTCGGAATTCTCTTACACGGGTATTACATCTATACAGAGACAACACTCAGCTTAGCTCTACACGTTCCCTGCAGGCTTGGAAGAAATTCTTGTTCTCTACAACCCAGCTACTGCTTCAGGAAGTTTTGGGTATTCTTAGGTTCCTTTGTCAACACACGCACATGGGGATCGTTCACAACAGGGAAAACTGTCCGCGTGACTGTTGTGCTTTGCGTGATTGTTTGAGGACACAACCTAGGGGCAGGAACTAAGGAGCAAAGGAGAAACACTCCTCGACATTTAGCCAGCATGGGTACCTGATGAAGCCCTTTTCCAAGAAATGATCTCAGTGTGCCCTGATGTGAATTAGATTTAGGGGAAAACCGAGCACAATTTGGTTGGGTTTGCTTTTGTCATTTCAGGGAACGATGTTGAACATGTCAGAGATTCCCAGATTTCACCGTGCCATTTCTAACCCCCGCGTGACAGAGAAGCCTCACCACAGCTTTTCCCTGCTGTCTGCACTGAGATCTATTTCCGTCAACTTCCATTACATCAGACTCACTGAAGGACAGGTGAGGTCAGCACAGATGACTTCCTGAAACAGATCCTCCCCACGGCAGTGGAAGATTCCACCTGCATGGATGCTCCTGAAGTCTATTTGTTCTTTTATCCCACAAATGCTTCTTGAGGGTCCAGCTTGTGCTGGTTACTATTCAAGGTACCAGAAGTATACCAGAGCACAAAGCAGATGCAATCTTTGCCCTCATGACGTGTGTATCCCGAGACAGAGGGACAAATGACAAAGAGCATAAACAATGAGCACATGGAATGTTAAAGGTCAGTTCTGTGGAGGGCAGTAAGGTGGAGAAAGGGGTTAGGGAATGGGAGGTGTGAGGCAGAATTGCAGAGTTGAATAGGATGTCTGAAAGAGCATGTGTATAAATTAGAAGTTCACAGGTATTTTTAGTGTGAAATTTTAATATAGTTTACAAGCTTACAAATATAAGATGGAAGTATTTTATTTTGTTGTTTGTTTGTTTGGTGGTTGTTTTCAGCGGTTAGAGGGAAGTTCGTTCTTGAAAAAAAGTGGTATTACGTTCCCCGTTGATTCTTGATCAATCCAGAAATTCGTAGAGGCACCATTTCCACGGAAATGAGTAGGTCCTCAATGACCTAATGAGCGCATGAATTAAATGAGTTCGCCAGAGAGAGGTTTCAAACAGGAGAGACCCGAGCTCACATCCTTGGGAAGGTGGGACTTTTACACAAGCTCCGGTCACAGATTGGTGTTGCCAACATGGGAGACCAGAGGGCAGGCAGAGAAGGAGAGTGTGGGGGCCAGAAAGGCAAGTTCAGTGCCTGGAAGAGAAGGAAGGGAGTGAGACTCAAGAAAGAGGGGGTGGTGAACAGATTTGAAGGCTACTGAGATAAAAGAGGAATGGAACTGGAAAAAGGCCCCTGCATCTGATGAGTGGAATACTTCCAGCAGCTGGGGATCGGGAGCCTGTCACGGAACAGGGTAGGATTTGTCCGCAGGTAGGGGCTCTGGGCTCGAATTCAAACCACAATGCAGTTTTTTAGGTAAATCTTTATGCAAAAAAACAAAAACAGAAACAAAAACAAAAAACCAAAAAAAACAGAGAGAGAACTAAAAAAGAAAGCCAAGACAATTTCCGAGAAGCAATATCATATATTGCAAAGACTATTGGGCGGGTCTAGACGACCTGTGCGCGAGCCTCAGCTCCACTACCACCAGTCATAAAACGTGCACAGACCCAGGTTCCCTGCAGAATTAGGTCATAATGTTTGCTGCACTCCCGGACGGAATGTGAACGTCAGGTGAAACAGTATGTGGGAAACTGCTCTGAAAACTAGAAAGTGCTGTAAAGTATAAAGCGTCCTTATCGAGACGTCTTTCTCCGCAACGGTTTTCAGCTCAGCTCGTGTTGTTGCTTTTGTTTTGCTGGCAAAGCCATTTTATGGCACAGAAATTCCTGGAACGCCATGATAGAGTGAAGGAAGACTTTAGGTTTGGAAGACCTCTGGTTTCATTCTGGCTTGACCAGCCACTTGGCTCCCAAATACGGAGAAGACTGTGTCGCTGGGTTCCTGGGAACCCTCCGAATCAAACTCATGGGCAAGAAGTCTGCAGTCTCACTGGTGCCTTCCCTTCTATCAGACGTGGCCACTCTACCTGTCCACAGGTCCCCTCCATGAAAAAGACTGTGTGTGCCCAACGTTAACACTTCCTTGGCCTCCCTTGGGTAGCCACCTCAGTCTACACTTCCTTCCTGTGTTGTCATTCCACCCAGGTTCCAAGTCACAGCCTGACCGCCCAT
The DNA here is from genome assembly GCF_028749965.1 of Puma concolor. NCBI lineage: Eukaryota > Metazoa > Chordata > Mammalia > Carnivora > Felidae > Puma > Puma concolor. Next base: position 3,620,113 of record NC_141669.1, on the reverse strand, counting down.
TTCTGTCTGCATCCCATTTGGAGTGAATTGCTCTTTGCTCTGCTGCCCCAGGCCGCTTAACTTGCAACACTTATTTCCTCCAATTGGTTGTTCACAAATCTGTGTTTCCTACTACCCTGAAAGCTATTTGAGGACAAGACCCAGGCATATATGTCACAGCCACCCTATCACCAATCACACCCTGACTGTTGGTGTCCGTGGGGGCACCGAACACAAGAATGGCTCTACCCCACGTTTTTCATTCCTGTCTTGGCTTCATGGCCCAGGAGACAAGGCTCCTAGGGGAGGCGACCCCTAAGACGTCTTCTAGCCCAAATGCCTACCGCCTCGTGATCTTGTCTCTTTCCCTAGACTCTCCATTCTTCCCTTTCCAATCCCTCTTCATGTGTTTGGAGAAAGCACACGGACAATAATGGTTATGTGCCCAAAACTGGAGTAGAAGAAGCGACTTGTTAGACAGACACACACAATGGAACCTGGACACGGGCGTAAAGCGTAAGCTTTCCTCGGAGCGTCTGGCTTCTGTTACCAGGGTCAGTACAGAATCCATTCTGCAGTCACATGTTTCAGAAATGCTTCTAATATATATTTATTCACAAACTCAAACTCTGGGCTTATGAGGATGACGGACTAGCAGGAAAAGAAATCTTGTTTGTCTATGGGTCATGTGATTCCCACGCTGCTTTTCATATAAAAGAGTTTAATTCACTACCCACAAATGTTGTCTTCCCCTTTCTTCTTGATGAGAACACTAGAAAACTGGCCGGCCTCCCATAGTGCAGATGAGGAGAGAGCATCCTATTCTGGCATTTTCTCCTGCCTTCTGACGAGCACGGCTGTGCTGGGGACTGGGCCGCCATGTTAGTTTGCAGGGTCTTGTTACAGTAAAAGTTAATGCTGTACTGAAATCCTGCTTAATATTTACACTTGTGTGAGCCATCGAGATGATGCATTATCTTAAGTGCATTGCCTCACCGTGTCTGTGATTCAGCATCATTAGGCCAGGATGAGATCATTTTAAAAGGAAGATGTAAAAGAAATCAAGGCTCTGGGGATTGACCGGGAAGAGGGAGAGACTGTTGATACCTTAGCGTTTATTCAAACCTTTTGGTGCAGATGGCTTCTTGTGGCTCTTGTGGGCGCTTCAGTTCGTGGGCTTGCATGAGAGTTGATGCTCAGTCCTCATTGGATCAACACTTGGAACATACATGGGGAGACGTCAAGGTGATGGCATACCAAAGGATGTGACTCAAGAAGGAAGAGTCCCTGTTATCAAAATTTTAAATGCTTTTCCCTCCAAGCAACTTCTTCAAGAATTAAAATAAAGGGATTTCCGGCATCAGTGGATCCTAAAACAATTTTGTTTTGTGTCCAGTGGCTCCCCCCTTATCCATGGTGGGTACATTCTAAGAGCTCCAGTGGGTGCCTGGGGCCGTGGTTAGTATCACGCCCGATATGCACTATGTATTTTTCCTGTACATGCATACCTATGACAAGGGGTAATTTATAAAGTAGGTGCAATAAGAGATTAACCACAATAACTAATAATAAAATAAAATAATTATACCAATATTCTGTAGTAAAAGAGAGGGAGTGTGCTCTCCCTCTTTCTCTCTCTCTCTCTCTCTCTCTCAAAATATCTTAGTGTCCTGCCCTCACCGTTTTTGTGATGATGTGAGGTGATCAAATCCCCAAGTGATGAGATGAAATGAGGTGATTGTGAGGCATTGTGACCTAGTGTTAGGCTACTGTTGACCTACTGACTGTAGTTCCGAAGAAAAGTCACCCGCTTTCCGACTGCGGTTGACCTTGGGTAACTGAAACCGTGGAAAACAAAACCGCGGATAAGGGGCCACTTACTGTATTTGTATGTGTATTTGGCACATCTCACTGACCTTGGCTCTATTACAAACATTCCCCAGTGAACTGATTCTGGGTAAGTTCCCTGCGTTGATCAACACTAACCAGAGTTTAGCAATCTCAAGCATGCAGACTTCTTTTCTAACTTTATCGCAAACATACATTGCCAGAAAAACTGTGACTCTTGTTGTATTATATGGTCTTGACTTCTTGCTAGGAAATTGTAAGTTTGAGAATAACGTGGATATTTCTGTTGTTGAGGGAGAAAGCAGAGGAGAAGTAGCCGTTTCCAGAACTTAGCAACCAGGGACTAGGACACGAATGTGGATGTTTAATAGGATTGACCAAGTACTCAATAGGTACAAGGGATGTTTCTCGCCCTGATCTCTCCTTGTCTTGTGCTCGTAACTAACTACACTTCCCTCTCCTTCCCTAACTGAGATATGCAGAGGCTTAAGAGTGCCTTTTTCCTATCATTCATAGATGTCTTTGAACAATTTTACATCATCAGATGGGGATATAGACACAGCACTTTCCAGGCATCAGATATGTTAGTGACTGCAGGCACGCTGATACAATTTCACTCTAGTTTAATGTTTCCACTCACTCAGATGTAATTTAACAGTAATTTCTTAGATTTCTTGACCTTAGAACTATAAGGGAGGCTCAGGCCCACTGAGTTCACCTCCAACGGCAGGCCAATCTCCAGGACGTCCCGAGCTCATCACTTCTGCATACAGCCCCATTCCATTTTGAGACAGAGGACAACACGAAGACATTTCTCCCATCAATTTTGTCTAAATCCTGGTGTGTGACTTCCACCCCTAAGAAGAGTTTACCTGTATGCGTCCCCATCACCTGCAAAAGCATTTTTACATCTTGAGCTCTTTTGTGGATTGATAGATCTTAAATGAACTATGTGTGACCCAAACTGGTTGAGAAACCACATCTAAAGAGAGTTGATCACGGGCGGTCTGTGGCAGCATAAAGATGATAGTTTTAAGATGTGCAGATGTTTTAGCTGGAGAAGAGAGCACCCAGCTTAAAAATGCTTGCTGGTGATGTCCAATAACATACATTCAGTGTGGCTCTGGATGACAGAACGGTGTTCAAAATCTGGAAGAAGGGGTCAACTCAGTGACTTTTAAAGGTCACTTGTAATGTAGCAGAGTGGGAAGGGGGGCATAATTTGCAAATCCCAGTGCAGAAGGAAAACGGGGGTGTTTAAAGAAGGAAAACCATGCAATCAAAGATTCTAAAATATAATTTTATTTTATTTTATCGCTTCTCTCTCTGTTGACCTGTCATAGAGTTTTTTTTATTTGTTCTTTAATGGCATACTACTTGGGAACAGGAATCTTGTGGGACAAGTGCAAACCCCTAGGGGTGCCTCAGCCCCCCACTCTGCCACCTGGCCTGTCTGCCTGGCCACAGGGAATGTGCCAGTCCCCTTCCTGCTGTCTGCGGACTGACGTGACCATGTCTGGGTTGGAAGGCTGAGCCAGATGTCTCCCTTCCCCTGGACCACCTTCCCCAACCAATAGAAGATGAGTGTCCCTCAAGAGATCGCAACCCCTGTTCCGGGACACACTCTGCAATGAGTCGGGGTGGGTGAGAGGCTGTCTTCCAGATGCTTAGTGACTGCCAGCCCAGAGCAGGAAGGCCAGCACTAAGCCGGTGCCCAGGGCTCTGCCAGGGTCAGAGTACAGCCATGGAGGCTGCACAGGAGCTGGGAGAAGGTTGGGTGAGGCCCAGCTTGGTCGGAGCTGGGTAGAGTCAGGGGGAAGGGACCCCGCAGCCCAGAACCACCCCCCCCAGGGTGGGGGGTGGTTGGCAGTGGGATACCCCCGAGTCAAGGATCCAAGCCCTCGGTGTGTGTTGTTTTACCATCTGACTTTGCTTAAAAAAACACAGCTTCACAGATGAAATTATCGAGAATTTCAAGACATCAATAGCAGAGCATTAAGCCCCAAATAGAACCCAGCAACTGTATTTCTCAGCTGTGAGTCACTAGGCCAGGGACTCTGTCCCTTGGTTTGGTCCTCAGTAAAACAGCAACAGTCATGGCACCTGTCTCAGAGCAAGGATCCAGTGCCCAGGGCGCTGTAAGTGCCGGGGAAGTGTTTGCTCTCTTTAGGGGCAGGATCATCGTTAGCTCGTTCATCACCCTTTCTGATTGTATTATCTGTGGGCCAGGACCTCGATGTGTGTGATACGGCAGGTGATGCGGATCACTACCAGACAGTAAGTGACTTGAGGAGAGACACAGAGGGTTAGTGGGTCCAACACGTGTGCGGTGGGGAAAATGCACAAACACTTACAAAACGCCACATGGAACAAACCCTGGGATTGGAGGAAACAGGCAGAGGTACTGGCTCCCGGCCACCCCCTGGTTGTGCCACCAACAGCAGTGGCCACACCTGTGCCCCGGGCTGACCTGGGCCGCTTTAAGCTTCGCAGAGCATGGCCGGTGGGCTGGCTGGACCCGCACGTTCCAGGTACAGCCTCTGTGCGTTCACGTTGGCGTCTTTATATTCGCCAGTTAACTGTCTTGTGTCCATGTTGCAGTCCTGTGTCAGCAAGGAAAGAACATGTGAGTTAAATTTTCAGGCCCCAGAAATTCTTGTTGGCCAGCCTGCTTTATAGTTTCACGTGTATATATGTCACAATCTTCTATGACTATAATTTAATTCCTCACAATTTTGTCATTTTTTTAGGCTTCACGTATTTTGACATTATGTTGTGAGGGGCAAAAAATTACAATTTTTCATCTCTGCAGTAGTGAAACGTTCATTTTATTACTATCTAAGTTTCCTTTGTTATTCTGATTTTTGCCGACATTATTATTTTACCCTAGTTTACATTCGCTTACTATTTATGGGGTCACCACTTATTAGTCCGTGTTTTGCATGTTTTAATTTTATCTTAAGATAGATGTTTACAAAAAAAAGATAGATGTTTACAAACCAATTTGATAGTCTTTTAATAGCTTAGTTTAAGGTGGTTACATTTGCTGTTAGGACTGATGGATATATTTGGAATTATTTCTACTGCCTTATGCATTTTCCCATTTTTATCTTTTTTTTTCACTGCCTTCTTCTGGATTGATAATTTTCTATAGTCTGTTTATCCCCCTTACAGTTTTACTTCTATCCTCTGAGAGGGACTTCTATATGACTGACATACATAACTACATTTTTTTGGCTTATGATTAAGCTTAGTTGGTATTTCCACTTTTCTCCTGACGTCACTTTCACTACTCACTGAATATTCCTTCCTACCTTATTATTGTTGCCTAGAGGTTTATTTTCAGTCCTTTATAGCAAGAAATTGTTTTCTGTGAACGACGAATGAGCACAAACATATTTAAAGAAATTTTTTTACACTTATTTATTTTTGACAGACAGAGAGGGACAGAGTACAAGTGGGGGAGGGGCAGAAAGAGGGAGACACAGAATCTGAAGCAGGTTCCAGGCTCTGAGCCGTCCGCGCAGAGCCTGGCGCGGGGCTCAAACTCACAACCGCAAGATCATGACCTGAGCCGAAGTGGGATGCTCAACCGACTGAGCCTCCCAGGCGCCCCAAGCACAAACACATTTAATTTGTGTGCTCACATACACAGTTCGAGTCTGATGGGTCTCCAGCGGCATGAGGACACTTCTCGATTTCATACTTACTGGCATCTATTATTCTGGGGGAGAAGTATGTTATTAGTCTAACTGTAGTGCTTTGGAGGTAATTTATTATTATTTATTGTACTTGAGTGCACTTTCTAAATAAAAATCATATCTTTCTTGACTCCTTCAACAAATTACTAATTATTTCTCATTCTCACTCAGGTACTCCTTTATTCCCTTCTGGGATTTTTATAAAAGGAATGTTGGAAACGTTCTTCGCGTGTTGGGGAAATGGGTAGACTGGAAAGCTATTCTTCAACTTCCTGCAGTTGTGCTCATTAAAGGAATAATACACCATGCGTTTCTCTGGGTGACTTTCTCAAATGAGTTGTCAGTCTTACCTTCCATTTCACAAATTCCCGTGAGCTTCTCCAGGCTTAGTGATGCCCCATGTGTGGTAGGCAGAGTTGTAAGGGTGGCTCCTCAGTTGTAAATTGTGAGTCATATGGTTAAAGGGAGATTAGCTGAAAGGGTCTAATCCGATCACATCTACCCCTTGAAATCAGAGGGTTTTCTCTGGTTGTTGGCAGAAGACGAAGTCTGAGAGATTCAGACTCAGGACACAGAGGAAGTTGGTGCCCCATCACTGGCTTACAAGATGGAGGCAGCCGTATGGAAGGAATGTTGTCAACGAGACCAGGCTGGAGCCACCCTTTTGACCAGCGAGCAAACCTCAGACCAGTTGGACCTCAGACCAATGGTAGCAAAAAACAGGAGCCAACCACCTCAGTGGGTTGTGTCTGGGTTCTTTCCCAGGCACATTGATTTCTCCTCGTGATACCCTGAGTTGATAACCAGGAGAGCCCAGTCTCTCACACAAATAAGGAGTTGTGACTTTCAGCATCTAAGTGAAGCCGTGCAAAACTGATACTGTATCTAAACTGAACTACACTCCACTGAAACAAATTCGATGTCTACATTTTTTCCCCCTCAAATTTGCAATTGGCTCTTTTACGTGGTCGCTTGCTAAGCTGATAATTTATACCCGTTTTGTTTACTATCTCTGTCTTTCTGACCAAAGTTGAAGTTTTATCCTTTGACCATCTTGCCCATATTTCCCTTAAGGTCAATGCCTCTTCTGAGAGTTCCCGTTGTGTTTCTCCATATTAAGTTATGACTACTTTGTTTGTACAATTCGGCTTGTGGTCACGGAGAGTATGTTTCGATGCTCTCTCTGCCCCTTTGTGATTATTCTTGTCCTGTCTCTAAGCTCGCCTTGCTTCCACCTGTGCTCTGTGCCACCCCTCTGCTCCGCACCCCAGTGCAGAACCGTATCTCGCGATCGTCATTTGGGGGCTTGGCCTCAGGTGCGGTTTGGGGACATCGCTGATCTGATTATAATGAGCCTATGAGACTCTGGGTTCCGCTCCTTGTCAGCAGACTGCCCTGTGTCCCCTCCTTCTCTAGACACAGGTTTATTTATTTTGTATTTTTTAATGCACATTTTTAAAAGTTTATTTACCTTTAAAGGTGCAGAAACAGTGCAGGTGGGGGAGGGGTAGAGAGAGAGGGAGAGAGAGAGAATCCCAGGCTGTCAGCACAGACCCCGATGGGGGGCTCTATCCCACAAAGCCTTGAGATCATGACCTGAGCTGAAACCGGGAGTCGGATGCTTGACCCACTGAGCCAGCCAGGGGCCCTCTAGACACAGTTTTAAAAAGCCATTGGGGAAGGTGGATTGACAACTGTGGTTTTCAGCCCCCTTTGAAGATAAGGAAGCAGCTTGTTCAGCATCTGGCCTTAAGGGGCAAGCTTGCAAGGAAATGCTCTGATCCCTCTACACCTCGGTGGCAGCCCCTTCTCCGAACCTCACGGATGTCAAGCTCCAGCACCATTTGCCTTTTTGCATGTTAAATCTGGCTCACAAAAAATGCAAGAGCATGTTTTAGAGTAAGCTGGTCTGCTCCTATCTTACCTGTCAAAGCACCCGGAGCCGAGCAGTTGGTCAGGAGGCGAACCCCTGCGCCGTCTCGGCCAGAAGTCCCAGGAACTTCATCTCTGCCCCTTCGGTGCCCTCTCGTCCGGAGCAGAGATGATAACACCTGTCCTGCTTACCTGTCAGCAGTGTGTCAAGAATGTCACACGGGATGAGGCATCCGAAAGGGCTTTAAAAGCTAGCATTTACTGCAAATACTGAAAAGCCGCATTGCAGGTCCTCTGTGGTACCTTGTACGTGTCACCAAATGCTGGAAATGTCACACGCAAGGAAGTCCTAACAGCTTTTCACCTAGGAAGATTCATCCCGGACACTGAGGGAACCAGGCAGTAAACAGGAAATGTGTAATGACAATTCAAGGTCTCAGTTTGTAAGATTTGTGCTGTGCCTGACACTTGTCAAAGGCAGTATTTTGAGAGCAGCCCCAAGTTTCTTATACTATAGGGTTTTGGTACAAGTCTGTGAAATGTCCCTTGAACACTCAGAATCTATTCAGACAAGCGGGGAAATAGCCTCAGATCGTTTCTAATGGAGAATTACAGGAAAGAGCATGTTTATTTCTCATGTGGCTTTGCAGCTGGAGAGGAAAAAAAAAATTAAAAGAACTCTCGGGATATATGTTGGATACAAATAGACTTGTTCCAGACAGCCAAGTGGTAGGTTTTTATTAAGAGGGACCAGATGTTTTTAGGCAGGGAATGAATTTATTCAGTTTCATTTTTCATCCAAATAATACAGAACCTTGAATATGCAATGTTACCAGATGGACCTGACCCAGTATCCTTTATGCAGAAGAAGAAGAAAAAAAAAAAAAAAAAAAACAACTTAGAATGAGCTGGAACCTGCATCTCAGAAAGGCGCTCTCGAAAAATGGGGTCAGCCCGGCCAGAGGCGTCCAGAACACTGATACCGGGCAGATCCCGGAGGGAGAAACAGATGCTTCTTTCCATAAATGATGAAAAGAGTTCGCAGCACACAGGCACACACATGACCACATGATACAGAGACTGCGGCCACATGCGGAGGATCACAAAAGCTGGGGGCTGAAAAAAGTAGCAGAATATCTATTGGTCCATCCTGAGGGCGGAGAACAGGGACAGGCATTCGGGGGTGTCGCAGAGAAGGGCACATAGACATCCTGCTGTCAATGCATAGATGTATGTGGTTGGAGTCAAATATTTCTAGAAACACAAGTAGGGGCTCAGCGAGTACTTCAGGACCCATGCATTTGGGAAGTGACAAAATCAAGGCACCGTCTGGGGTCTGCGCCAAGGGACAAAGGAAACCTTCTTTCTTTCTTTTTTTTTAAAGATTTACCTACTTCAAGGACTGTACAGAGTTTTGCACATTATTAAACTTAATAATAATTCTATAATCAAACATCACTCTCCTTATTATCAAGGTGGAGGAAATGGAGGAGAAGATTAATTGCAAAGGTTAAATGTGTATCTACACCTCCTCGAACAGCATCTGAGACATAATTGGTGTTAGACAGTTGTAAATGTGCTGTTTTTACACTGTCTGGGAACCCTGATTTCTGAACTCTCAATCAAATTAGGCTGCCGGCCACAGCCAAAGAAATCTCGGTGAAGAGCGCTCGATTTCCTTTCATCGCTGCTTGGTCATTGCCTGATTTTAACCTGGACACATCTCTCTCTTTTATTATGTTACAAAAAGCAGTAAGGAACTGGGAACGGACACAAACATCCTGAGTTCTGCCAATCTTTTCCGAAAGCAAGCTTCTCGGTCTTCCGAGTTACTTCAGATGAAAGTTTGATATTTTTCTTTTTGATATTTGGTAAAGAGTTTGCCACGGCATCTCAGGACACACCCGATTCCCAGGCTGTCCGCCATCAGACTTAAGTAAATCAATGTTACTTATTTCAGTTTCCTTATGGTTACGGAAGTATCCTTTCTCCTGGGAGGGACCTTTGTTGTCAGTCAGGATACTGGCTAAGCTACTGTAGCAAAGAAATCCAAAGATGCAGCAGCTCAAGTTCAGAGCTGTAGGGCAACATGCGGGGAGTGGGCTTCGGCAGTAGGTCCAACGTTGCTGGCTCCTGTGCGAAAAGGAGGGACAGTCCAGGGAGACCGTCTTTAAGGCGACAATCTGGAAAGTGCACACATGCCTTCGGCTGCTGCACCAATGGACCCAAACAGCACCACGTGACCGCACCGCCTGTAGGGAGACCGGGAAAGACATCCAGTACTTGGGCAGCCAGCTGCCAGCTAAAACCAGGGGGTCCTTCGACCGAAAGGGAAAATATCAAGAAGGAAACGGGACAGTTGCAAGTGTGTGCTAAGCAGACCTTCCTTTCACTCTACCTTCCCAGGATTCTGCCATCATGGCCTTTAGGACCCTTGGCTATCATTGCTCATTTAATGATTTGCTTTCTCTTCTCACCCTGCATTCCACCAGAGGCTGGGTCATATCTCTGTTACTCACCACTGAACAATTGATCCGGTGGGGGGCACAGAATTTCATCGGCTTTTACAAGACTGTGTGGAAGCCCAGTTAAATAGTACATGTAAGGATGCACGTTATTCACCGGATGAATGGAAAGAGACTCTTGGCAAGATGCATGTGAAACAGGTTATTATTATTATTTTTTTTACATTTATTCATTTATTTTGCGAGAGAGAGACAGAGCGTGAGCAGGGGAGGGGCAAAGAGAGAGGGAGAGAGAGGGAATCCCAAGCGGGCTTCTCGCTGTCAGCGCAGCACCCGATGTGGGGCTGGAACTCATGGACCGGATCGTGACCGGGGCCAACACCAAGAGTCAGAGGCTGAACCGACTGAGCCACCCAGGCGACCTTGAAACAGACTATTTTCACTGGATATTTCTGACTCTTAAGCACATTTATACTTAACTGTATTTACTAACCAAGATGATCGATTGTTAATGTAACATCTTATAATGCTTCATTGGGGGAGCTGTTTTGGCTCTATCTCACTGTGTTCTAATGACCTCTTCTCCCGTCTTGCCTTTGGAGGGCGAGGTGCCGGAGGCAGGGGCTGGTTCCAGCCTGCTATCTGCAGCAAGTGCCAAAGTAGCTAGGCTATGATAGGTGCTCAGTAGGCATATGCCGAATGAATAATGGAACAGATCATCAAATCGTCCAGACCTGATTAATAGCACCACAGAGAGATACTGGGCAGAGGGGCAGAGGGGCAGGTATTCCTAAGCTGTTAGATCACCTTATGCAGGTTGATCTGTTTTCCAGTGTTCCTGATACATGATTAAAAAAAAAAAAACAAACCAAAAAACCAAAAAAACAAAACAAAACAAAACGAGGCAATTTCTCAGAGTTCAGTTACTTTCCATTCACCCCCCCCCAGAAAATGGCCAAGAATAACAAAGCAGCATCTGTTGATTACCCAGTAAGCTGCAGAAACCACAGACATGTGACCGTTCCCCTATGCAACTGACATCTCATATTATGTAGAACAACGTTATGGTAGTTATAATGTATAATTGTTAGTGAGTTACCAGAGTAACATGTTAAAAGACAGAAGATCTCGGTTAAAATTTCAAATGATGTGCGTATATGTGTGTATATACAAAATGTCTGTGCATAGCGGGGGGGGGGGGGGGGGCCCTGGGTGGCTCAGTCAGTTGAGCGCCAGACTTCGGCTCAGGTCACGATCTCACGGCTCGTGAGTTCGAGCCCCTCGTCAGGCTCTGTGCTGATGGCTCCGAGCCTGGAGCCTGCTTCGGATTCTGCCTCTCTCTCTCTCTCTCAAAATAAATTAAATATTAAAAAAAAAAATTAAAAATGTCTGCGCATATGATATGTATAATTTCTATGAAACTATGCAACTACAATCTTCTTTAAAATATGTTGAAGTCAAGAGAATCTCGGTGGTATGTATTCATTCATTCACTGTTTCCTTTTTGCTTCAACTAAAACACCTCACGACCCTCTCTTTCATGACCCCTGTACCCTGCGGTCCTTTCCACAGTGGAGTCACACAGATTAGATGGGCTCTGCTTCCTGTCTTGGGTTAGTGTGTTTTTCTGTAACCTGAGCTACCTACAGGACGGCAGGGCGGCCTTTTGGGTTAGTGCTTGGAAACGTTGGGTAAGATTTCTGAAACTTTCCAAATGAGCCCCAATCCCAACGTGTGGAAATCCGAACCAGGATTTGGCGGGCGCCGGGCCACCCACAAGGAGGTTTCTGGGCACAAAGGCTGGTGCCTGGGGTCCCCAGAAAGGTGTGGGATGGACCTAAGCAGCCTGCTCTCTCCCCCAAGGGGCAGAGGCCAAGGGAGGGGAGCCCCGTACCTGTCGCCGGCTGGCAGAAAGACAGCATCTTTGCAGCCCAGCCCCAGGGCCCTGGGAGAATGTGTAAAGTGAATTTTTAAAAATCATCATTAGAGGCATGCCATGTGTGGCCCACTCGGGAGCCTGATGCTGTGACAGCTTTTTGAGGGGAGGGAGATGTGGCCTTTCCAGCGCCTCTTCTCTCCTCCTGACAAACACAGGCGCACAAACAGCCTTCTCAAAGGGCTCTCTATCTCAGACAAGAGTTTTGTTTTTGATGTTGGAATTTTAATGTCTTTGCAGTGGCTGCTCTCTTCCCATGCTGATGCCACTGCGTGACTGCTAGAGGTCAAATGTGGGGGCTTTTCTATTTTTTTCTTTTATGGGGGGGAGGGGCACTGCTTTTCCTTGCTATCTTAATTTTGCCTGGATAACTATTTCATCAATTTTATGCAGAAAATATTATTATAAGTTTTAGTCACCAGGCACATTGCTGTGTTTAAAATAGCCTCATACACTGGGGCACGTGGGTGGCTCAGTCGTTTGAGCATCCGACTTCAGCTCAGGTCATGATCTTACGGTTCGTGGGTTCGAGCCCTGTGTCAGGCTCTGTGCCGACAGCTCGGAGCCTGGAGCCTGCTTCGGATTCTGTGCCTCCCTCTCTCTCTCTCTGCCCCAACCCACTCACATTCTGTCTCTGTGTCTCTCAAAAATAAATAAACATTAAAACAAATACTCTCATATACTTATCCATGCTGATCAAATATACGGACTTGCCATTTACTGCATACATATTAATAAGGTTCACAAATGGCACTAAGATACGAAATCTGCAGAGTCTGGCCTCAAATCCTCTCCCTGACATTTTCCCCTGCTCATATCGTTCACAAAGTCACTTGCGGAAGCTTTAGATACATCTTCAATACTCAGCATATGAGATACTAATAGATATTAAAAATCAGCTTACAGTTACAAGGATCCTATATTCCAGAGACCTCTCTACTCGAACTTCCTCTGTGCGAATACTTTCATTTGTGATTGTTGAAGTGCTCCTAACTGTTGGTTACGGAAATGTTCCAGCCTGAATATCAGTTGCTCTTCTTAATATGATCAACTGCTTAATAAATCGATGTTAATCGAAACGCTCAACACTGAGTACAACTTTGCAGATATGTTTGTCGCCCCTCTGTTGTGTGTCAGGATACTCGAGATCAGTTAGAGGTGTGGTTGTGGATTCAGTCCCTGTCATCTAGGAGTAGACCTCTTGTTTCAGATCTCCCACCATACTGGAAACAATTTTTTTTTAATGTTTATTTATCTTGAGAGAGAGAGAGAGAGAGAGAGAGAGAGAATTCCAAGCAGAGTCTGGTCCATGATGTCAGTGCAAAACCAGACCCGGAGCTGGTCCCAGGAACCGTGAGATCATGACGGGAGCTGAAATCAAGTGTCTGATGCTCAACGGACTGAGCCATGCAGGGGCCGGGAAGCAATACATTTCTTTTCAGGTGTGATTAAAGAGTTGGAGGCAAATAAGAAAATAGTAACAGGAATTCATGTCTACAATCTGGTTCTAAATGGATTGTCTTCACAGCCTAGTCAAATCCAAGTGGGTTGACATGTTGCTGTCAGAGAGGACATTTATAAAACGAGGACAAAGACATAAAAGGAAATTTCAGAAGTGATTGAGCAATTGGTAATTAGCATTAAAGGAACAGCCTTTTAGAGATACACAGAATTATTTTTTTCTTTTCATTTTAAAGTTTATTTTTTTCTGAGAGAGACAGAGAGAGAGAGAGAGAGAGGACGAGTTGGGAAGGGACAGAAAGAGGGAGGGAGAGAGAGAGTCCTAAGCAGTCTCCATAGCGCAGAGCCTGATGCAGGGCTCGATCCCACGAACCACGAGATCATGACCTGAGCTGAAACCAAGAGGTGGATGCTTAACTGACTGAACCACCCTGGTGCCCCAACGATGCACAGAATTCTTTATAGGAGGGATTGGATGACTTTATAGCTTGTCACTAAAGGAAACCTTGAGAAGTATATTCTGTTCTTCTTCGTGTATGTTTGTCGAGCATCTACACATGCTATTTATTTTCTTTTGTGACTGTCACACAGAAATGCGGGCTAACATAAGAGCCACAGAGTATTTAAGATCTTGAAGGGAAAATGCAGAATTCATGGGTCCAGCTTTCTGATTTCATTGACAGGAAATCGGGGCTTTGAGAATAAGTGGTTTTCGAGGTTCACCACGTAGATTATTGGCAAAGCCAGGGCAGTTCTCATCACACTTCTTTTCCTTAATCAGTGCCTTGTCCGAATCAATACTATCTCCATATGCCTTTTTCCCTGGGGTTTTCTGTCCATAGAAATCTTTTGAGCTAACAAATGTTTCCCCTAGATTCTAGAATATGAACCAGTGAAATGGTAGAGGGCTAGGTGAGAAGGGGAGACTTTTATTAAAAAAAAAAAAAAAAGAGCCCCTGTTATTCTGATAATAGGCACCCTGAAACTAGTCTTCAGGAGACAATACTGTCCAGTTTTGTGGTTCACCTCTGAAAGATGGTGATGGTGGGTTTCTAATGTGAGGGAGCGGGTGAGGCTGTGAGGGAGCCTGTGAGCGTGCAACACCGCACCTCCTCTCTCCAGCAGAAATTTGAGATAATTCCTGCCTCACAGTGATGCTCAGCCCCGATTTCGTGAGACAGAACAAGAATGGTGTCCAGCAGGAGGCTCGGCGGCTCCATTTGGCTCTGGGCTGGCCGGCCGGCGATGGGTCACGGCGCCCCTCTGTGACCCACGTGAACTCTTGAGGGACACAGCCTGCTGAGCGAACTTGAACTCTGGCAAGCGGCACAGTTGGATCATTTCTGAATATGCGAAGGAGAACGCTCTGGAAACCTGACAGCACGTAGACCTGGCACGAGGCACAAGTGTGGAGAGGCAAACTCGAGTTTAACGTAAGCAGGGCTTTTCTGGTATTCAGCATTTTACAAACGTAAAGCGAGCTTCCTTGTGAGGTCAACGATTTGGCAAGGAAACTTTTGATTTGGGGATGTTGCAGAGGCGCTTTCTGCACTGGGTGGATGTTCTGTCCATCCGCCTTCCTGGTCTATGAATCAGGCTGCTCCCTGTCCCAACACAGCAGAGGGAGCTCCACGCTGCAAACAGGTGGTACCCCTGGTGGTGGGGGGGGGGGGGGCAGGGAGGAAGATCTCTCTGGAAGTAGCTGAAGGTGGCTTTGCTAACAAGCAGGCAGAGAAGGGCAGCTCATCAACATTCCTTCCGGCTCCAGGGTGACAAGCTGCATGGCAGCAGATCAAAAGGGACACGTCTGACACACACAGATGAGTTCCAGCAGAGTCCTGTGGACGGAATGAGAATTGGGACGGGTCCAACTTCGTCTCTGTGCATCGGTAGTCTTCAGTGACTGCGTGGGCGGAGCCACAATAGCCCAGGGTCTCAAGCTTCTTCCCCCTGAGCTCGGCAGCGGGAGGGAGGGGAGCGGGGGGTGGGGGGAGCAGTGGTCAGAACACCCCCAACCGTCACGCCGATGCACAGCGTCAGAATCACAGCCATGCCTGGTGCATCATCCCGCTCCCAGCTCCGAGCTCTCGCCGAGCCGTGGGTGATCTGGGGCTGCGGGGGTCAGCCGCCCACCTTTGTCAAGGACCCACGTGGTCAGTGACTTGACCAGATCCACTGACAGAGGGCCTCCTCCTGCCCTCTGCCTCTCTCCCTGTCTTGTTATCACGTGTTTCATTTGTCATCATAATACGAGACGTTATGTAATATTGTACTATACGTTTGCATATGTTAGACTATATTATTTTTTTTTATGTTTATTTATTATTGAGAGACAGAGAGACACGGAGCTTGAGCAGGGGAGGTTTAGAGAGAGGGGGGAGACACAGAGTCCGAAGCAGGCTCCAGGCTTCGAGCTGTCAGCACAGAGCCCGACGCGGGGCTCGAACCCACGAACTGCGAGATCATGACCTGAGCCGAAGTCGGACACTCAACAGACTGAGCCCCCAGGCGCCCCTGTTCTACTATATTATATATTAAGCTATGACACCAGATCATCTGTACTGTCCAAAGAAAGGGGAAAAGCCATAAAAATAAGCTCACCGGCCTTCGCATTGCAGCTCTTGAGGGCACATAGCCTGAGGATATCAGCCCCTTCTCTCCCGCTTAGGAACACCTCTACATCTGCTGACTGCTCAGTTGTGAGCGAGGACTGTCGGGTGTGCTGGGGCTGCTGGGGCTTCAGAGGATTGTCAGCTCCGAGGCTGGTGGGGGCTGAGATCCTGTTTGGAGACCACGTTACCCATCCAGGGTCCGGCTGGCACTGGGTCACGTGCGTATCAGGGACGGAAGGAAGGTCGTGGGACAACCACCGACTTGTACTCAGTGGTTTGTGGTGGTGTGAGAACCCTGTATCCTTACAAACTTAATTTATATTCTCCTGGTCTGTTTCTTCTTCACTTTCTCCTTTGTTCCCTTCTGAGACCAACAGACCAGGAGAAAAAGATTGAGAGAGACAGAAAGGTGGAGAGACGAGAGACAGAGAGAGGGGAGGTTTGCTAGTACGTTTTCAGTTCACCCCGAATCTGAAGTCTCTGCGAAGAGTGACGGGGAATGTTCTGGTCCATCTTGGCCCTGTAAGTGCAGACTAGCAAGCAAGATGATCTTCTTAAAATCTCTGCCCGGCTGATGAGGGCTGTTGTTGTTGTTTTTTCTCTCCTGAGACCAAATGCCGAATTCCACGTGGCTTGGGATCCAGTCGCTGTGACGTATGTGCTTTAACTTCAACAGAGGCTCTAGTCCTTGACTGACAGGAGAGGGTTTTCCAGATCCTTCTCCAGGAAGCTTCTGCAAGTACCAGGGCGCGCACCTCCCCCAAACAATACGTGAGCAGGTAGGGACCAGACCCTCAGCCCCGGCCGAAGGCGGAAGAATGCCCAGTCTGAATTCTTTCCGGGCAGGTGGATGGGCAGCTCGCTGGAGAAACAGAGGCATCTGGACGGAGGGCAGGCATCCGGCTTTACGGAAGTCTCCAAGGCGTCTGCGAGGGAAGATGTGTAGACGCGAAACAGGGCCCAACCCCCGTGCCCGCCTGCAGGGGCAGGGGCTCCGCACACCTGTGCCCCGCGGTGCCTGCTAGCTTCACGGTCAGGTGCAGCAGCAGACACATCGGCAGCCCCTCCCCGGCTCTCGTAGGGCAGGATTTTAAGGCTGTTCCGTGTTCAGCACACGCTGAAAAGCACAGGACCTTTGATGAGGATTTACCTCTGTTTCCTCCACTCAGACTCCTACCCTCTTCCTATCCCTTCGTGAATCTCCTTAAACGGACTTTTGCAACAAGCCATGCGCGTAGGTTCTCCAAAAGTGTGTCCTCGGGGGCTATTTCCAAGGGATGCAATGCAATCACAGGTTTCTTTCAGCTCTTCAGGATCCTCCTCCGTTTCAGCCCTGCTCCCGCCCGCTCTGTCGCGCATTCAATCCCCTTTAGGAGGGGACACGGCGCGGGGTTTTCAGAGGCACAACCTTCTGTGCGGCTTGACAGTTTGGAACGCAGGCTCTAATGGCAGAGTGCTTGTCTTTCCTTAACACAGACTTTGGGGGGGTGGTGGGTGTAGCATGTAAAATGAAACCTGTTCGAAGCTTAGCAGAAGCCAGGCAAGCTCACTTGGAAACACATTTCATGCGAAATGGAGGATGGGGGCCCTTGCCCTTGTTCAAATCCTGGCCTCGGGGTTTCTTAGAACCCGGTTGATTGTTTTCTGGGGTGGGGGGGCAGGGTGAACTGTGCACATTCCCCCCGAAGACTTTGGACTCTCCCTTTTAATCCTCTCTTAAATGGCACAAGTCACAGAGCCTCCCTGGTCGGCCTCGGAGCAAGCTCTCCCTGTCACAGGAAATGCCTCCCTGGGACAGCGGCCGGTGGCCCCAAGGACTGAGGAGGAAGTGACCTTTGATTTCACGGGACACTTTGGTTCTCCTGGTGAGTTACTTGACGGTGTCTGGATTTCATGTTTGCGCGACACGGTCTTCTGGGGAGAAGCGGACCATTTCAATAAGCTGATTCAAATGTTTATGGGGCGCCTGGGTGGCTCAGTCGGTTAAGCGTCCGACTTCGGCTCAAGGCATGATCTCATGGTCCGTGAGTTCGAGCCCCGCGTCGGGCTCTGTGCTCACAGCTCAGAGCCTGGAGCCTGTTTCGGATCCTGTGTCTCCCCGTCTCTCTCTGCCGCTTCCCTGCTCATGCTCTGTCTCTCTCTGTCTCAAAAATAAATAAAACATTAAAAAAATTTTTTTAAATAAATAAATGTGTGGCCTACTCTTCTCCAAACGGTAGAGCCAAAGCTGACTTTTTGTCTCTCTTGCAGAGGACATTGATTCGCCAGCATCCTTCTCTAGAGAGACGTGAATAATGTGTGTTAGAGATTCGCAAAGAAACTTTGGTGCGTTTTTTGTAAGGAAATAAAATCAGGATAGATCCAACAGGACACTCATAATCACATTGTCACTTCTGGGGCCATGAATACTTTTTCCATGCTCTGTTTCATTGCCTGAGCCAGAAATACCTTGTATCTTCTCTGGGCCTCGGTTTTCTTACCTATAAAACAGACTAGATGAGGTATCATATAAGCTCATAAATAATTTCACAGTCTGCAAGTGGAAATTGGTATTTGAAGAACTATTAAGCTCTCCCTTGCCGCGGAGGCTGGCAGGGAAAGACCATGTTCCATACACCTTCCGTGTGAAGGTGACACACGCTCTGGGGCCGGCAGCCATGGGGCACAGCCTCACGGACACGTGTCCCCACGATGGCACCTCGGGATGACGTATCCTCACCTTCCCTCCCAACTGTCTCTCAAAGCCCACAGTTGGCTCCCTTGTCAAGTTGCTCTTAGGCAAACAGTGGAGGCTTCATGACTTGTGCCATGTGAGAAAGGATCCAAGGAGAAAGTCCAAAGGCTTCAGGAGGAACATGGAGGCCTCCTCCTCCCCAAGGAGACAAAGATTGTCACACCCGGGAGCCAGTAAATTACATCGAAATGAATCCCAGTGAATAGGTAGTCTGTAGTCTTCACGTTGGAGGCTAGTGATTTCAGATTGAGGAGAATCTGTTTGGTTCTGTCCTACGATTCACATCTGGCAAGAAAAGTATAAAGGCACAGGTGAGTTAGAGAGGTCCCCAAATGCGGGGTGATTTCGAGAAAGCTGCCTTCTACCTTGGTCATTGTCGCAACTGAACCGGTTAAGATTGCGACATGCGTCCACCAGGGGGTGCTCACCCCCACTGAACGCAGGGTGAGGAGGCTCTGAACCACTGAGTGTCAGCAGCCCAGAGGAAGACATCTGCCCTAACCCCCCAACACCAGTCTTTCCACCGCGTCATTGTTTTGGCGAGGTCAGAGGAATAGCGTTTATGAAGAATGCAAATATATTTTGCAAATGCAACATTTTGGTGTAAACACGGGAACCTATCAATACATCATTTTTCATAGCTACAAAAATAGTAATCGAGTCAAATTCACCATAATACGACTTCAGATATGCCTACATTAAGCTCCGTCAATCGTACAAAGCCTAGAAAGTGGAGAACACTGTGGCTTAAAAAAAAAAAAAAAGGTGTCATGTTGAACATTTCTTTTTAGCGATTTTGCTAGTGAAGTCCATCAAATTAGCTCATGCTGGTGGACACTACATAATGATCCTGGCTTTTTAAATCTTTTTAATGGTAACATTTGGTCATGACTGTGAAAGAGCACAGTCAAATTTAACGCCACTCTCAAGCCTGCAGAGTCTAAATCTGGAACCATACAAAACTGTGATTTTCCATAATTTTCATTTATGATAAAAGATGTCTGTGATGCAAAGAAAAAGGATAGACGTGGTTTGAGGGCCGAGATAATCAGCACGTTTTCATGTGGAATGCCTGAACAGGAGACCGCTTTTGAAAGCATATAAACAAACAAGATATCCCTTACTCACAAAATTGTCCTGACTTAAAAAAATATATATATGGTTTCCTTCTCCGTAAATGCTGTAAACAGTTAAGATAAACATCTAAGCGCTCTCAGGAAAGGGTCCTTAAATTTGTTACTTTAAAATGTTACTTTTTCCAGCAATGGTCTGTACTCTGCACCTCTCCCTGTGAAAAGCATGTGATTTTGATGATTATCTACCAACAGTCTTAAGCATGGTTCGCATTTAAAAGAATTTGCTAGAAAATCTAAACTTGGGTTTGTCAGGAAACCACACTTAGAAAGTTTAGATTTGGGCCTGTGGACATTTATTTACTTATTTTTTTTTTTAATTTTAGTGTCCATTTGATACGAAATGAAGACACTGTTTTTAAAAGTGATAAAAAAAAAAAACACGATGAAAGTTTTAAATCAGTTTCCTATCATTCTTTTGTTCTCCACCTTCTGTGAGTCAGACATATCACCCTGACACACAGCACCATTGCTGTGATACCTTTGCTCTTGCCTTTTTAGGCGGCTCTGCACTTAATGTGTGCGTACGGGTGAGGTGTGTGTGCGTGTGTGTGTGTGTGTGTGTGAGTCTGTATGGTGTGTGTGGGGAGGACACAAGAAACAGATCGCCTGGCAAAGAAAAAGCAGCACTGGAATTATTTTTGGTTCTGGCTTAAAACCTTTTTGGTCTTTATTTTCCCTACAGAAAATGCGGGGATCAGATGTCTTGTAGTATTTCTTCCAAAGCTCAGACTCATTGGATTTGTGAAAATTAATGCTGTTGTATAATTGCATGACCTCTTTTCTGTTCCCTTAGAGACATTGCAGGATGTTGTGCCAGGGATAGTCTAGCTTTGAGTGCATAGATGCTACCTAGTAACTTTTCTATCATCTATCCATCCATCCATCCATCCATCCATCCATCCATCCATCCATCATCTATCTACCTATCCATCATTTATCTATTATCTATCTATCTATCTATCTATCTATCATCTATCTACCTTCCATCTGCCTATCGTCTAATTATTTATCTCCATGGTATCTGTTTACCATTTATCATCTACAGTCTATCCATCTATCTGAACTATCTATCACCTATCTATTTTTCTTCTTATTCTCCTCCTCCCTCTTCTTTCTCCCCGCCTCCTTCTCCCCTTTCTCTTCCGCCTTCCCTCCTCCCCCTTCTCCTCCACTTCCTCTTCCTTCTTCTTCTTCTTCTTCTTCTTCTTCTTCTTTCCATCATCATCATCACCATGTAGAAAAAAACAAATGCTTTCCCCTTCATTCCTCTGTCCCATGGGAAGGTCTGAAGGTTTGATTATTCTTGTTTTCTCCCCTCAAACACCATAGATGTATGTGAAAACCAAGTTTTTAGCCTGATAAGATATTGAAAGAAAGAAGCACAGGCTAAAGAATAGAGTGCTTGGTTGATAATCCATAAAGTTGCTGAGAAAATGCTGATATGATTTACTGTGTGAACCTGTGTGAGTCTCTGGAGGCTTCAAATTTCCCAAATAGAATATCGTAACAGTCCTGTTCCCTCTGCGTTAACACATACTGGCCAAGACAGACTCAGTCCTGAGTAGATATTTGATGCTAAAATAGAAGGCATGATTCCGGGTCATTTATTCCGGGCCATGTCCACCATTTCTTTAAAAGGACTGTGTCTTCAAAATATAAAGAAAACAGATAAAATATAATATTAAAGATGAATAGATCTTTTCAGATTTTATCTGTGCCGTGGAGGGAATCTCTTGGGACTGAAAGGCTATATAAACATCAGATGCTAAGTGTTAACTTATTAATTTTGTCATTCTTTGGAATAGCATGTGGATACCTGAGGCCATAAGATGTATGTCATACATTAATATGGCGTTAAAACCCATTCAAATTTATCCTTGCTGTTTACATGAAGAAGAAGGAGGAGGAGAAGAAGAAGAATGGGGGGGGGGAGAAAAAGAAGAAGAAGAAAAAAGAGGAGGAGGAGGAAGAAAGAAGAGGGAGGAGGAGGAAGAGAAGGAGAAGGAGAAGGAGAAGGGAGAGAAGAAAGAGGAGAAGAAGAGGAAGAAGAGGAAGGGAGAGGAAGAGGGTGGGGGGAGAGGAAGAAGAAGAAGAAGAGAGGAGAAGGAAGAGGAGAAAGAAGAAGGGGAGGAAAAGAAAAGAGGAAGGGGAAGGAGGAGAAGAAGGAGAAGAAACTTCCTATCAATTTGGCCGTTTAAAAAACCACACTGCGCCGTCTTGGTGTCTTTCTATATAGGTACATTGAGACCACAGCAGAACTTAGCCTCATATATGATGTCCGTTGGTCTCTCCCTTGTGCTTACAGTTTATTACAAAAATCAAACAAACACAAAAGAAAACAGAGTATCCTGGTTCTTTCAAAAGTTGGGAATACGAGTAAGCCAATGAACTATTCCGTATGTGTAAGATCCAAGGGTGAACGTCTGAGCCAATGACCACAAGTCTCGCTCCGTGGCAGGGGCTACAAGAACAGAAAGAATCGTCAAGGAATAATAAAAGCTAACTTAGGGTGTTATTTTTTTTCTTGAACACTGCCCTTTATTTTCTCTCTTCTTTGGATTCTCTCCCATCCTATAACCAGGAAGCTGATTCTGAATTTTATAACATCAGAATAAATAGCAGAGATATTTGAAGTCTTTGTGTGTCGTTAACCCAAAGCCCCACAACCTAGAGAGGTGTAGAGGGCTTGCGGAAGAGGTGAACAACAGAGAAAGGGACTTGCGGTTAGGTGGGGAGAGACCAGTTCATGTACAACTGGAATCCTTTCCCTGTGTTGGAGAGGTCTTACTGCATGAGTCTTACTTAGGAAGCGGGGCCCATTTCTTACGATAGCAGACAAAAGGCAGAACAACCATTTTTATGACTTCTGCTTAGCAAGTCTCCTGCTCCGATCCAGGATTTCTAATGCAGAGCAAGCGAGACAGAGGAATGGCCAGGAAGTCTGGGCACTGACATCAGCAGCAAAAGCTTGTGGCTAGGGTAGTGATGCCCTCCCCTGCCCATTCCAGGCCTGGGCTCCTGCCCATGCTTCTGGCCGCCTTACCTCCTGGCCATCCTGCCCTCCATGGCCTGGCGCTACAGTTCTCCAGGTCATTCTGTGACCCAACCAAATTCTTTTTAGGCTCAACTTAGCTGATGTTAATTTTGTGGCTTGCCACCAAATGCCATGATGAAGACAGATGCTAACAACAGGGTCCATCAGAGAAGTAAATTTCGCTTACATCTTGCCTATACCTGTAGACAAGAGCATGTCTGGAAACACATATCAATCCCTGACTGGGCATTTCTGGAATCCATCAGTTCTCAATCATTTCAATCTCAAAATCCCTTTGTGTCCTTAAATATTATGTAGGACAGCATAAAATATTTTCTTATGTGTTTTGTATTTATTTAAACTTATTAGTAATTAAAACGAGAAAACACAGAATAATAAATAACGAATAAATATTTATTGGCTTACAGACGACAATACAATTTCATGACACCTTGGCACAAATAACATCTTTCTAAAAAGTCAGTAAGAATAGTGGCAACTGTTTTCACAGCTCTTTTTAGGGTCCGGCCAGAGAGCGAAGTGGATCCCCCTTTCTCTTCTGCATCAACTCGCTGCAGTGCATTGTTAGGTTAACACAGATTCAGAGATGAAGACTATTTTAACAGCCTTTTCAGATAATTGTGCATATTCCCCTTTGCTAGGACATTGAAACTTGAACAGTCTTCGTTTCCTGAAGGTCAATGGCGGTGTGATTTCTGGACCCATGTCGGTGAACTTGTGCTCCATTGCATGGATCCATCCTGTACTTTGGACTTTTCACTCATGCATGATTTTGCAACCCATGCATTTCCTGTTGGGAAAGCGCTGGTTCACAGAGCTATCCAGATTTCCTATGTGTCAATGCACTTCATTATATAATAGCAAAAAAAAAAAAAACACACCACATTTGTTATTATCACCACCCGTCCTATCAGAAACGTCCTCAAGTATCGAGAAGCTGTTAAGTTAGCATAATGGATACAAGCTTTCCCAATTTTTAGTTTTCACTCGAAAGTTCCAATGTTATCATTGGCGACAAACACAGTCAGTTGATTTTCTTGTAGTGACAGGCTTACTTTGTTCATTTTCCAGAACATGCTTGCCAAACGCCCAGCTCTGAGTAAGCAGTTTGTCCATCAGTCTTTCTTTTGTGTAAAAAGGTGTCCCGTGGAAAACAGCTGATTCAGCTCGCAGCTCAAATGCTTGCCAAGTCCTTTCCTTGACATGAACATGACAAGAATCATACAGTGGGTGCAACAGAAGTGCTTTATACATGCTTGACACAGAAGAGGAAAGAGACATTGCATGGGATTTGAAATGTAAAAATATTAATAAGGGATGCAGCTTCATCATGGCTATTAATTTATTTTTAAGAGAGAGAGAGAGAGAGAGAGAGAAAGCACAAGCAGGGGAGGGGCAGAGAGAGAGGAAGAGAGAAGATCCCAAGTAGGCTCCTTGCTGTCATGCAGAACTTGACATGGGGCTCGAAGCCAAGAATCGTTGAGATCATGACCTGAGCCGAAGTCAGACACTCAAGCGACTAAGCCACCCAGGCGCCCCTCATCTAGGGTATTCTTAAGTGAAACTGGCACCCCCACACATGCACACACTCACACACACACTCACACACACACAGTAAACTGCGAGGGCAAGACATAAAGAGCGCAGTGACTCCTAGTGCATTCTGGTGACGCTGCCTTGACCTCTGCCTGGGCCAGTCACGTACCCACCATTGCTTCGCAACCTCAGCGCACACATCAACAGGATTAAAAAGGCAAATCACGCCTTGATTTTATTAGAAAATGGTTTTGAGCTCAATGACACCCTGCAGAGACCTCGGGCACCCCAAGGGTCCACAGAACAAAGAAGTATGGCTGAGTCCTGTCACTTTCTAGGCTGCCGGAGACTATTTCATACCTTCTTGTCTCTTCATAAGCCTCGGACACCTCCTTTCTCCTCGCCGTTGTATGGTAGGCTGGTTCCACTGTAAATTTAGAAGCAATCTGCAAAGACCTTCCGCCTGGACCCTGGGCATCTCTGTACCTGTGCCATATGCGCGTCTCGTCCCAGTGGATAGATTGTCTCGCTTCCTGCCTAAGACCAGTCCCTCCGTTTGGGCCTCCATCTGTGTCCACACAAGCACATCCCTGCAGCTACGGCCTCCCTTTGTCCCTCAGTGTCCGTTGTTCATACTGCACCGATCAAGTCCTACCAGGATAAAATCAATAGAATGGCCCCTGCCTTAATCAAATCAGTCTTCCTTTACATCACATTTGCTTCCAGATGCTACCCCTTTTTACGGCTTCCCTGTATCACAAACCCCTCCACAGTTATTCCCACACACTGCCTCCCATCCTCCTCCTGCCCTCCTGTGAACCCACCGGAGGCAGACTTTCTTCTCCACAACTCCGTCAAACAGATCTTGACAAGGTCACCTCCGCACGACGAACTCCCGTAGCTTACGCTCTGGCCTCATTTCACGTGACTCTATCGGAGGAAGGGGGCATAGTTAACAAATCGTTCTGTTTTTCAGCAATTCTGTCCCTTTGGTTTGGGGATGCCGGTAGCCTTGGGATTGAAGTACTTAGGACCTAGAGCTGGCCGTCTGCATCTATTAGCTAATCTTCTCATGACTACTTCCATGTTTTAACTAGTATGTTACGTATTACAAGCCGTGCATGTCATTTAAAGGGGATCCACTTGGGGGAAGCGTGGATTTTGTCCACCATCCTACAAGCTGTATGCTATCTGACAAATCACTCATTCTCTTACACTGGGCTTCTTTTCTCCCTATCAGGTTCAAAGTAAGTATAACCATTTATGAATCGATTGAACAAATATGAAGAAGCAGAAACTAATGAAATAGGTCTCCTGCTACCAAGAAATTCACTAGGTAATCTGACCAGCTAGAGGAGAAAAGAAATCCACGACCCTAAGAACCACCACAAACTACTGTTCCGCCACTGGGTGAGTGCACACACACACACACACACACACAGTAGAATATTAAGAATTAAGAATATTAAATACTTGGTGTGTCAGATGATCTACTCTCTCCTAGTTGTGACTCTATAACAGAAACTATTGATTTCACCAGGAGCACGTCTTCAGGCGGGTAAGTGCAAGCAGATAGGTGCATGGACAGAATGGGGCAGTGCTGCTGTGTGCCTGGAAATTTCTGTATTTTGCCTCCTGTCGGTTATTTTCGGAGGTGGTGCCAACGCTTGTAAATGAGAGAACAAGCGTGAGAGAGAGGAATGTGGCTTCGTGAAGGTTTCCTATCACAAGACGCGTACCCTGAGACTTTGCCACAAAAATATCTTCTGCTCACCTACCAACTGACAATTATTTGGGTTAATGAGCTTTTCTGAAGAATACAAATCATTCTCAACGTTATGGCAGTTGCTTTAATTAGATCAGCCTTATTAGAAATTAGTTTCATCAAAGTTAATTTGTGGCTTTTCATCCAGGGTAGATAAGGGGGCTAAAGATGTAAATAACTGCAGTAATTAACATTCGCCTAAAACTGTAACAAACACAAAGCCCATTTACCGAGACTGGTCTTGAGTCTGCCTACAACATGATGGGGCCACTGAAACTATTTTTGCTCCCGATGTACAAACTAGGAGGCCGATAGTCTTGGTGAGGTTTGTGCAGTAAACTCTAGAGCTGAAGGTCAAATTCTGACCTTCTGAGTCCATGCGCAATTGATGTTTTTTCTAGAAGGAGGGAACGGAGTCAGAGGTTGTCGTGGGGGGACATAAATCAGCCTCCGCTTTCTTGACACGCTGTCTTCGCAGCCTCACAGCTTGCACTTCCCCCGCTGTTTGGGGCAGACGCACAGCTTTGTTTGGAGGGCCTTTAAGAAGCAGCTCCTAGCAAGACGAAGGTCCGTGCTCTTTGACGGTCTTGTTAAAAACGTCACCATCATTTGTGTGTGAACGCACACAGACCAGGCCATGATCTTTATTTTTTTTTTTTTCAGCGAACCACACCCAGAGTTTAGAATGTTATATTTAACTATTTTTAAGACATTTTCTTTGTATTCTTTGAAAAAAGTTGAACCCCGCATTCTGTCCATGTGTCAAAACGATGTAAACTTTGACTCTGTTAGCTCAGGCTATAAATGGTGTGCAATGTCATTCAGGGAGAAACATTTAGAATCACATGGGTTGCCACTTCTGTCAAATTACCAAGCTACAAAGAAGCAGACTGCGTCCCCACTCGCCACTTATTTTGGATTTATATACAGGGCACCTGTACTGCAGAACTCTTCTCTGTGCTTCCTCTCGAGGTATAATGAAGATATATTTTACGTTCATGCTGAGCTGTACCATTCAGATTGCCATTGAGGCAGCATTGCTAATACTCACAGGCAACTAATGAATTTTACTCTATGATGGAAAACATAATAAATGAGATACTTTACAATAGAAACATATATGTGAATAAGAAAATAAATGAAGAGAATAGAAAATAGAAATAAATGCCCATTCACTTATATTTCATATGCATTTTGGTAAATGTTTTTAGATTGATTCACTTGTTAAAAAGGCACTATAGACACTGTTGAATGCCGATAGAGATCGTGATTTAGGTGTGTCTGAGTTGAAACTCTCAAGAAGTAAGATTTTTAATTACAATGTATTTACTTTTGTAAAAGTGCATCCTTGGGGCGTCTGGGTGGCTCAGTCCGATGAACATCTGACCCTTGGTTTTGGCTCAGGTCGTGATTTCATGATTCAGGAGTTCAAATTCTGCACGCAGTCTGCTTTCAATTTTCTCCCTCCCTCACTCTCTGCCCCTCCCCTGTTCTCTCTCTCTCTCTCTCTCAATAAATAATTGAACTTGAAAAATTTAAAAAGGGCATCCTCTAAGATAGAGCATTATTTGAGAGGGTCATATTTTCACTCGATTGTTTTTAAAAATGTTTTGGTATACATTACTGATTATTATTTTTTTTTTCAAAACGGAATTGCTAAGCCCAGCAAGGAGAGACCAGGAAAGCCTGCTGAGAAAGCAAAGCCATACCAGCTGGGCACCTGGGTTTCCACTCGGGAGCAGAAGAGGTGTGACCATATATGCACTTGAGCTAAGGTCAGACAAGGAAGCACGTTGTGCTGTTAGCTTTGCTGGAGGGTTTGGTGCTGGTAAAAAATACTACAGAGAGGGTAGATTTGGTCAAGGATGAAATTGAATACCTTGGGAATCATGATACGCCCCAAATCACTAATCCTACAATTTTAAAAGACTCTCAACCATCTGGGGCCGCTGGGGGATGTGAGGGTAGAGCAAGGCTTTTTCCCTTGGGGCTTCTCTGCCCTTGGGAGCGTTTCACACATCTGGGAACATATTGACCAAGAACTCCATGGACAGGAGGACATGATTTCCCCAAAGTCTTGCAACAGACTTTGAAAACACCCTGGGTGGACTACAAAGCGTTCACCATGTCACGTGACCTCTGTGCTCTCAGTGTTAAAAAGGAAAATAAAATTTAAAAAAAATAAATACATAAATAAACAAAAAATAAATACTGAAATTATTTTTACAAATAAATAAGTAAATGAATGAATAAATAAAAAATAAATACTGAAATTATTTTTACAAATCAATAAATAAATCAATAAACAAACACTGAAATTATTTTACAAATAAATAAATAAACAAATAAATAAATACTAAAATTATTTTTACAAATAAATAAATGAATGAATACATAAAAAATAAATACTGAAATTATTTTTACAAATAAATAAACAAATAAATACATACTGAAATTATTTTTACAAATAAATAAATAAATAAATAATAAAGACTGAAATTATTTTTACAAATCAATAAATAAATGAATAAACAAACAAATAAATAAATACTGAAATTATTTTACAAATAAATAAATAAACAAATACATACTGAAATTATTTTCACAAATAAACAAATAAATAAATAAATACTGAAATTATTTTTTTCCAAAATTAAAAAAAAAAGAAAAGGTCTTAACCCTCTGCTTTAGCTACAGTCAGGTATTCTATATGTCCTTTCTTACAATCTGTCCGTTCTGTTCTGTCATCTCTTCATTTAGCCATTCAATAAATGTTCAATAGTTGGGAAAATTTGTCTCCAGTAAGTTTTTGAATGCACAGAGACTTTCGTAGATTAAGTAACACGTCCAAAGGAGGAGCAAATCGGACTTCATCATTTAATGCGAAACACCTTTAAATGTTTACTGCAGCATGACTCTGTTTGTCTACACAATATAATTTCTTCTAAGATTTTGAAATGACGAGTTAATATAGATTTGATGGCAGATGTACATTTTTATAGGAGTAGTTTTCAGGATAAAGGCAGAGCAGTAACACTGCAACTGGGCCGTGTCTAAGTGGACCAGAATCACAAATGTGGCCGGGGGAACGGCCTAAAAGCAACGCACACAATTAGACTTGTCTCTTTAAAATTCTGGGGCTCCTAATAGCAGAATCATCTGCTCTCCGCCATCTGCCAGCTGCGGAGTGAGCGAAAATAGCATGTGCAGGTACTGTAATATACAATCTAATTAGTGTACTAAAGCTTAATTTATTGGAGAAATTGTAAAATATAAAAACAATTATGATTTAACAAATCTATTCCTCTGCTGCTGTAATGAACACTCTGCGTGTACTGGATTATTATGCATGCGTTTCTTTTTTATATTATATTGCAAGCTCCCTTCCTTAATATATCACGGGGACAATGAAATTACACTCCGCTACCTGTCTTCACGTTTCTGTCCCATTTGCAATCATACTCAGAATTTGCTAGACGACGGAGCTGCTTCCTTGCAAATACGAGCAGAATTGAAAAGGCTTATGCCAAGTTGGCATTGGTTCTGAGGACAGCTTGAGGACTCACCAGGGAGAAGACGCCTCTGATGACTTTGCAGCCTTTGCAGAGAACAGTTTCAAAGAATTTCTGTCCAGTGAGTGCTTGCTCTGGATCCTTCCTCCTGTTCTCTTCCACCCCTTCTTCCTATTTTCCATTATTTCTGGACGCCTCTCCTCTTTTTCCGCCCCCTCCTCCTCTTCTGCTTCCGCTGTCTTTTCTTCATAAACCTGGACGGACCACCGTGTTTTCCACGCAAAAGCAAGGTGTATCGAGAAGCGTGGAGTGTCGAGTGGGCCATCAATTCCTCTGCTATCAGGACCTAATATGAAAACAACCCTGTGGTTGAGCAGCGGTGCCTTTATTTAGTTATTTTCATTTATTTACTTATTTATTTAGAGCAGGGGTGCCTTTAAAAGATGAGATAATACATAATTCAACACAAAGGTTGAGTACGGGGAAAAATGAGATTACGTGGGAAGGATGGAGCTGGATTTTACATCGTGCATAAGCGAGGACTTTCGTGTTGCAAATTCTAAGTGGGCTCCGGAACATAAGTGAATAAATAAATAAATCAATAAATAGGCTCTAAAATTTGTTACCAGCCGGGCAAAACCGACCTTGAATGAGAAACATGTTTTAGAGGACGGTCTCTGTTACGGAAAGACCTTTTAGAGTTTTGCTCTGTCACCATGGCCTCACGGAAAACCTCACACATCAACAGGACAGGCAAGAGCCTATGGGATTTAGTGCCGTGGTTCCAGGGCAGACACACAGTGTTTTCCTGAATGGTCGGACGCCCGGTGCTCTCACGGGGATTGGCTTGAGTGGGGACTGTTGGCTGTAGCTCCGTGTGTTTCGACACTGCCTGTGTCGGCCGCCCTCCCTTCAGGAGACAGGCACTTCCGTGTGATGGAATTGATGGTGTGGGACTTCCAGGACCGTGCGTGACGTAAAGGAGTTCTCTGCTCTGTCTTAGGTCCCTCTCCAAGGGAGCTGTACAGGAGGAATTTCCTTTGGAACCTGAGGTCAGAAAGGGTCCTGCTTCTAAGAGAGAAATCTTTTCCCTTCTCTCAGGCAAATAAGAATTATCAGTGAGAAGCTTCACATGGGCCACAAGCGGGATCATCATCAAGTGGCAAGCTCCCCTTGGCCATGCGCAGTGACCTTCTGGGGCTGTATTTCTGACCGCTTCTTCTCTGTGATCTTGCTTTCCATTCCTGTTCCCTTAAATTGTACTGATTTATTATATATGATCTTTTTTTTTTAATAAGGGGAGGTGGTATATATTTATTTCTCCCTTACCTGTCTGAGGGTCTTTGCTTTGTGAGGCGCAGAGCCAAATACCAGACGTACCCATTCTGAAGTTTGTGTTTCTGACCCTCAAAAGGCTTCCCGAACATTGGGGAACAGATGCACTCAGACAATCGTGGTACTCTCACACCAGCCACTGTGGAAATCATCACGGGGCAGAGCAGGAGAATGGGGCGGGGGAGACGGGAGAGCCAGCGGCATCAGAAGGGACATTTGGACTAAGTTGGAGGGAATTATAGGAATTTCTCAGGGAGGCAATCAAGAAGGGATGATGTAGGCAGATGGTCCCAGAGGCAAAGGCAAGGTGACATGAGAGAGTGTGCTCCGGTCAGAGGACGGCCCGTAGGACACTTCTGTCAGATTCCAGAGCGAGGGAATTAGTGGGCGCTGGGCTTTAAGGACGCCAGCAGGATACGCAGATTGTAGATTTCATTGGGAAGAAAACCACCAAGGAATTTTAGGCAAGGGGTGACATCACTGCATTTTCATGTTTGTGCTGTGTAAAAATAAAATAAAAGCCATAAATGTCAGCTGAATTGAAGTGCATTTTCAAATAACGCCCCTGACATTTACTGCAGAATTGGAGGGCACACCCGTGTTGATTCAGGAAATAGGGAGCCAGGGGCGTGACTCAAAGCGGGGTGCTCCCTTGCTGCCTTCCTCAGAGGAACGATACAGACAACCTCGGCTTGTGCAGCCCGTCGGTGTTTGTGTGGTGGTCAATTCATACACGTCTGATTCTGCCGATCGTGGCTAAAATTTCCAGGGCACTTTAGAGGCTATTCTTGTCCTGCTTGGTGGCCAACACATATAATGGCTTCTGAGAAGGACAGCATTTTGGTTCGGGCAGGTGGCACTCTCCTAGGGAGTCAGTCGATTGTGGTAGCACGTGGAGACTGATTTTGGCAATCTAGGACAAAACCCGAGAACGTCCTGTTCATTTCTCGAGGGGATAGCGACCCTGTGGTTCCAGCCAAATCCAGCAGCATGGAGACACGACATCCGTCGGAATGACATCTAGTGCAAAGCAGCATGCTGCTGGACCCCGGGGGCGCAGAGATGAGCCGTCCCGGCCACTGAGGGCACGTACAATGTGCAAATCAGTGCGTGCCAATACCGACTGCCGGCCCTGGGCGTGTTGGGCCTGGGCTTGTCTGCCCATGGATCAGGAAGTAAGGCGCTGACTTATATTTTGGACAAAAGTCTTTCCACCTCTCTGTTCCAGCTGCCCACTCCAGCTTCAGTTGGTGTTGGCCGCATTGTTTTATCGTCCTAAACTTGCTTCCAGCCGAAATCACCGTGGGATAGACCTCCTAATGTACCGTTGCCCTTCGTGTGAATGCTCTCCTATTGGGTAGAAAATATATTCATGTCTATGCTTCATTCACTCGTTATTTTAGCCGATCAACAAATAAATATTTATTGAGAAGGTGGACTTTGCCAGGCGCTCTGCTGGACTCCAGAGGTATAAATATGAATAAGATATAGTCCTATCTTTGTGGGAACCGCAAGTTGGTAAACACAAACAGGGTACCGATCACCGTGCGACGCGCTCCGTGTAGCAAAACGCAGGGTTTGCGGAGAATGGCAAATACATGAATAACTTTCGAAGGGAGAGTGCCATGATTGGGTCATGAAAAGCTGCCTTTGCCTGTTCCCATAATGTCTGGAAGGGTGTTTTCTCATGGAGTGAGGAGAATTGATCACACCGTCCTCAGGAGTTTTTGCAAACTCCACCCACGGGCTGCCTGGCAAATCCCCCCACCAAAGACAGAATATTATCTTTGCAATCTTCTCAGCTGGGGTTATTTTGAAGCCCCCTCTCCATTTCCACACCATCAAGGACGTCCGGCAATGTCTTGAGACGTTTTTGCTTGTCATATCTGGATCGGGTTAGGATGCTCTCGGCAGCCAGCGGGTAGAGTCTGGAGACCCTGTCAAATATCCTACGGTGCGCAGACCAGCCCCCACAACAAATAATTATCTGGGAGCCTAAAATATCCATATTGCCAACACTCAGCAGCTCTATTGTAAAGTAATTTGTAAGATGGTTAGGCCAGCCACGGTATGGGGCCAAATGGCGGTGAGATACGTTTTACAACATGGAAGGAATTTTCACTTAGATTTGCAATGTTCCCCTGGGTCCAGATCATTTCTTGGGTCCCAGATGAATGGCTTTCTGATGTTCAACCCATTTTTTTAATGTAGACGGACATCTCCTTTATTTCCCTGTCGTTCTTCCTAACCCGGTGACAAACATGGTTTTCGCAGCCACCACCGTGGGCTCGCTGAATCCTCGTCCATGTTGCTTGTTACGGCTTGCCTCTCCCTCCTCTCCCTTCCTGCAGCTGCCTGGTGCCTCTGGCCTGGCCTTGACACTCGCCGTCTGCCCGCTCGTCAGCAGCTGTCATTCTCCACTGCTTCCCGTGACCCGCTCCTGCTTAGGCTCCGCCCACCCCTGCCACCAATCAGTCAAATTCCTCAATCCAACCCGAGATAACCTTGTCTCAGGGACCAGAGCTCCCGGACAAACTCAAAAGACGAGCTTCTTCTTGCAAGCGTTTGTCCCCTTTTATCGAGAGACAACGATACATTTCTCAAACAGGGAGACAGAACATATTTGCGTGACCCCATCCGCTGCCACGGTGAACGCCCCTCTCACAGCCACACACCCAAGTCAGGGTGAAGTCATAGCTCACGTTGTCCCCTCACTGGTAACACTTTGCCTTTTCAGAACATGCTTTCCTAACGGCTGGGTGATCGCGGCACTCATTTCTAAATTCATCAGCATCCTGAGAGCTAAACTGGCCATCCCATAGTTTACATAATAATAAAGCGTAAAAACATCGTTGCTGTTTACATGAATGATTTGGTATGCCTGTCCCTTATGAAAATCGAAACCGAACGTCCTGCTCTGACCTATCAAATGTTTGGAAGCAAGGGCTCAGATCTGGCCTCCATTGTTATCTTGAATGCGCTTTGTGCTTTATGATGATCTTAGAATTATTTGATTCAATAAAATAGTAATGGTGATGATGGATACGACTAACGTTTATCACCCTTCTCCGGTGCGCTAGTCATTTTGCTAAATGGCTATGCGATTTGTTACTTCTGGTCTTGACAAACACCCTACAGGTAGATGTGTTTATCTTCGTTTGGCTGATGGGGACACTGCCCCTTAGGAAAGGTGGCATGTGTTTCCAAGACCACATAATAAGTGGAAGGACTGGGATTGAACCCATCACGGACGTCCTATGAGGGACTTGATATGAATGAGGATTAATCATCTTTTTTCCTTATTTCATCATATAATAAATCATATTCTAAAATGCCAACTCATAGTTTTACAAAGTTTCACGATTATTATAGGAAGTGATGCACAAGAACTCCAAATGCATGCCCTAATTATTTAAAACCATGGCTAAGTAAAATGCCATGTATCTTTACTGTGTTTCATAAATAAAGGGCATTCTAACACACTGATTCTACAACCAGCCCCTCCCCCGACTCCCTTCTTTGCTTCCTTTACATACAACTGTAGTTATAACTTTATTTTATCCCCCTGCCTATATAAAATATTTATTGAAAAAAATATAAATCACATTTAGAGATGCTGCATGGATTCTTTTTTTTTTTTTTTTTTTTTTGGCTCTTTATGTAAATACTGCACATAGATGTTTGAAACTTTAGCAATGTCACTGTTTGTGTAAAAATAGATTAGCTGTGATTAACTTCTGACCCAAAGGCACTACACTTACCTTGAATGTGCCCAGCGTATTAACAAGAAGTTCTGTCTTTGATGATTTAATTGCCCACGCACCAACCTGGGGACAGGGACAGTCGGCTCTTTTTCTTCATGGGAGTGATTTGGACGTGCGTTCAGACTTTGGAGACGATCTGCAGACAGGCCGGACCCTTTGCCATCTTGGCCTTCAAGCAAGGCCCATCATTAGGCTGAGAGTCTTTGTCTGCTAAGCCAGAGTCAGGCCAGGTACGTCCGAGACATCGCAGATCTCTCCAGCCTGTGGTT
Source organism: Puma concolor (assembly GCF_028749965.1). Classification (NCBI taxonomy): domain Eukaryota; kingdom Metazoa; phylum Chordata; class Mammalia; order Carnivora; family Felidae; genus Puma; species Puma concolor. The sequence goes on along the minus strand of NC_141669.1, from coordinate 3,585,133 downwards.
ATAAAACACTTGAGTTGAGGATAGACCGTCATAACTTAAAACTCACTGGCCTGGAAACTAGAAATCGGACTTCCAAACATCTGGTTATTTCCAACATTTCTGAGGGTCACCTCCCTTGAAAGCTGTCAGAAACTGTCACCCTTCCATGGCCAGCCTTGCCTTCCCTTCCCACACCGGACTCCACTCCTTCCCATCTGCTGAGCACGGGATGTCCTGCTGGAGCCTCTAATCCATTGGAGAGCCCTGTTGTCCTCTCCCGGGAGGGTCATTCTCCATAGGGATCTACTCTCTATAAACATCAAATGCGTATTCTGATGTTTATGCGCAAGTAACACATTCATGCTTTGCGATGGCTCCCGCCATCCGTGTAATTCACGCTCCACAATTAGCCAGTCAGCAAGCCATCCCTCTCCCCTTCCCTGCATTTCCCCTGGTTCCTGTAACAGCTGGTGGGTCAGCCACGATCACCCTTGCTTCTCAGAGGGTTTAGTCAGGGTTTCTGCTCAATTGCAGGTTGAAGCATAACATCTCTAGACTCCGTGGAATTGAAAGACAGAATTCCCATTCCCATGAAAGTCTGTGGAGTCCGGCCTTCTGTACATCCTTCTAGAACATGCCACACCCGGTCTGCGTTCTGAACAACAAAATCATTCTACTCTGCTGTTATTACCAGGATATCTCTCAAGGCCCACTCTGCTACAGTGTCTTAAACCATGTATTTCGCTCGCTTAGCTGTGATTTCATCTTCTTACAAAACTACGTAGTAATTGCTTCGAAACCCTACTTCCTGGGAGCTCTTGGCTGGCTCAGTCGGTTAAGCGTCAGACTCGATTTTGGCTCAGATCATGATCTCACGGTTTGTAAGATCAAGCCCCATGTCTAGTTCCAGGCTGACTGCAGAGCCTGCCTGGAATTCTCTCTCTCCCTCTCTCTTTGCCTTTCCCCTGTTCTCTCTCTCTCTCTCTCTCTCTCTCTCTCTCAAAATAAATAAAAATGAGCTTTAAAAAGAAAAGACACCCTACCCTTTGCCATCTCCTCTTGAAAGATTCTACCATGTATGGTCTCAGCAGAGCAGGTGAGGCCCTCAGGAAGACTCTCAATGCCTCTCCATTCCTGTCTCCCTTTAGTGCAGCGGCCAGTTAACTGAAAAATTGGAATAAACAGGGAGCCAGGAGACTGTTACGATATGGCTTCAATATTGCATTATTACGTAAAAGATAGACATTTATACTTATTTACCGAAATTCTGCTGTAGGAACAAGAACTCTTCTGTGAGTTTAGACCTGCTGGTTGGAGCTCTACGTCATGTTTCATATATCAAGCACAAACAGAATGCCTTCCAGATCACCTCCAGATTTGGTTCTTTAAAATGAGATGCAAAACAGTTGGCGTGAATAAATCTTCGAGTTTCTGTTGACTTTCCCCCAAGCTTTTACAGGTGTTTTGCTCACATTTAACTCCCGATCTTCTTCCCGTTGTCCTCTTTAGCTGGTTTCCTTGATATTCAATGACACTACTGTATAACAAGAACCCTTCATACAGGCAGGCTTGTGAAGAAAAGATCTGCCTTCTGGGAAGGGAGTAACGGAAGTGTTGAGAGCAGAAATGCATGTGGGTGCTTGAGAGTTGCCTGCACACGAGGCTATCAGCATGCTCCAGGATGATCTGACCCAGGTGCTGAGGTCCAAGTTCACTGGCGGATCACTGGAAGGTAGTTCATATCAAGGTCTGTATTGTACGTAGAATTCCATGATGCACTATTCTGCCCATGACCTTCATGCATTTTCTTCTTCTGGGATTCTCTATCTCACTCCCTTCATCTGTCAAACTCCTACTCACCCCTCGAAACTCAGACTACCAACACTTTCCCTGCGAAGACTGCTGTATTAGCCCACCACCCACTCCCCTCTTTTTTGCCTCCAGAGATCTGTGCAGACCTTGAATTCCAGGTAGATATTTCATGTGGATAAAGCGTGTTGTATTTGATATTCTTCCCTACTAGACTTCAACCTTCCAAGACCAGTAGTTTTCCTGCATTTTATCTCTGCATTCCAGGACCTAACACAGGGGCTGGCACGTCCAGTGAATTTTGCTTAGTTGAATTAGTGAAGGAATGGGGATCCAGCTCAATGAAGTTATTCTCTATCTCTTACTGCTGTTGGGACCACTGTCCTTCACTGTCCAGGATAGCTTGCACGAGCCACCTGTGGCTATTAAAATTTTAATTAAGTAGACATAAAAATAAAACTCCAGTCCCTTGGTGTCACACGTCAAGGTTTGGATGCTCACCGGTCCCGTGTGTCTACTTGTCTCCAGGTTGACGGCACAGAGAGAGAATATGTCCATCATTGCCGCACGTTGTAATGGACACCACTGCTTAGCCTCTCCGGCAGTTCCATGTTGGGAACAGTCCCTCTGCTCCTTCCCCTGGGGATGGGTAGTCCCTGGTTTTCCCCACCTCGAGGTAATATAACCCAGTTCGTCAAGCCACTTTGCAGATAAATTTTGTTCTTCCGATTGGTCTGTGGCTCTGAGCTTCAACACACTTTTATGGAAAGGAGTTTGCTTTAACAGCTTTGATGTTGAAGGCTGTTGGAGATAAAGGCTGCGGCTTTGCTGGTTTAAATCCCGTTCACACAATCTCAGTTGCAAACACCCTTATCCACGGTCATCCGGAATGTAATCACACACAGCTTCACCGCTGATTTCTCCCAGTAAAGGGGGCTCTGGTTTGGGATCCCTGAGAGAAATTTAACTGTTCTTGGTGCTTGATCCTTAGACAACTGGTCAAAGAGTGTTTATGTAAACATCCAGCTTTTTTATTTTTATTTTTTTTTTTCAACGTTTATTTATTTTGGGGACAGAGAGAGACAGAGCATGAACGGGGGAGGGGCAGAGAGAGAGGGAGACACAGAATCGGAAACAGGCTCCAGGCTCTGAGCCATCAGCCCAGAGCCCGACGCGGGGCTCGAACTCACGGACCGTGAGATCGTGACCTGGCTGAAGTCGGACGCTTAACCGACTGCGCCACCCAGGCGCCCCTAAACATCCAGCTTTTAAGAAATGTCCCATAGGTCGGGTCGTATCTGCTTCCCTTACCACCCTCTTTCACAGCCAGGGGTCTGAGGAAGTACAATCCCAATAGCAGCTACTTCCATCTGCATTGTGCTTTCAGTGGTGGGAAGGGCTTTCTGAGAACAGTCTCTCTCTTCTAGGGATGAGCCCTGGTAGCTGGCATTTCTAATGTGCTAAAGCATGAGCCATTAGGTATGTCGATCTTTAAGCCTAAGTCACAGATGTTGTTTTTACCCTGCTTACATCAGTTTATTATTTTTAAGTGTTATTTATTTTGAGAGAAACAGAAAGCAAGGGAAAGAGAGAGAGAGAGAGACTGTTTAAGGACCACTCGTACCTTGACGACCTTGGCCCTTGGCTTCCTCTTCCCACTTACCTCGGTGTGGTCTCTCTCAGGCCTCCTTGATTCTTCCCTTCTCTCTGCTCAGCCTCTCCAGCTTGACCACCTCTTGGATCAAAGGCTCCTATCTTGATTTTCCAGGAACTTCCTTTTATATTCCTCTTGTATCTAATGGGGGTACCTCCAGGCCTATCGGTGGCTAAGCACGGCCATTCTTGTGTATTGAATAAGCCTCCTGTGCACCCACCAGCCCTGCTGTTTAATCTGACAGCTAGATCTGTGCTGAAAGTCCCAGACACGATGCATATGGAAGTAATATTACGGTTTTAATGGCAGCAACTCTGAATACAATGTCAAGACACAGCAAATTTTGCTATGTACCAAGTTTTCAGTATTTATTAAATAGATAAGTATTTTATTTGTAATGCCCATAAAAATTAGGTCACATTTCACCTATTTTAGAGGAAAAGAAAAAAGAAAACCCTCTTTAACGGCTCTCGCTATGAGTTGATGCAGGAAGAATTAGCCATCAATTTGAGTATTATACATAAAACAGCAATAAATATGATATTCACAATCTGAAATGAGCCTCATCGACCATTTACAAAGAACACCCAGTTTATTTAATGGGGTTGTATTAATACATTGCTGTGAAGATAATGGCTCCAGACTGCTCATTTTAATGAGGGGATGGCCACTGGGTAGACATTCAGTCTACTTTCATAGTCCTACTGAGAAGATGGAATATTTGGGGCGTTTTCTCCCTTGTATAGAATAAAATAAGTAAGTAAGTCAGAAATCTCCTTGCTGAAAGGCATTGGACATGATTTACTTGGCGAATCAAATCATGCATGTCTGTCCTTGTTTATTTATGAAACCCAAAGTATTCTGAGCATTCTTACCGCCCGGCTTTCCAGCGGACCCAGTGCCCACAAGTGCGGGATACCAGGACTGTAAGACGACCCGTCCACTGAGTCATATACCTGTGAGAAGTTTGCTACCTCAACCCCCCGAGCATTCCATAGACCCTTCCAGAGGGTCTGCTTCCTTAGGTGCTGGACATTGTCACCACTTATTCACCATAAAAGGTGTCAACTGGGCACCTCCCCCAAATTATTCTGGGGTGCATTTTAAGGATTCAAGAATCCTTTGTAATCTGGTTCATGACAAGGGTTTGGCCTTTCTTCTCAGCCTCACCTCCGTATCGTTGCGACTCCAATGTCTTCCCAGAATGTCATCTCATTATCACGCCAGATTTACTCTGGAGGGAGGAAGCCAAGTAGTTATTTTCAATTTTTAGAGGGCCAGCCTCCAGAATGGTGAAAATACATTTCTGTTGTTTAGAAGCCACACCGTCTATGGCGTTCAGGTACAGACACGTCCCAAATGGTCTCCCTGTTTCTCATTTGCTCTCTGTAACTCAGAGCGATCTTCTTAATCAAGTGTTCACATTATTCCTTTTCAGCTTCCTCCCTCTCCTGTTCAAGGCCCGTCCGTGGCTCCCACTGACTGATCACAAAGCCCATACTCTGTCCCATGACCTCTGAGGGTTTGTCGTACCTGGCCCCTTCCTGCCTCTTAGTTTCTTCCCTCTCCCTGAACACCTAAACAAGCTAGTCTACACCAACCCACCACTGCACCTCAGGACAGGTTTTTGTTCTTTCAGAGTGCTTAGCTGAGACTCCCTTGTTCACTTATTTCTTCATTGCTTTTCTCTCTTCCCATCAGAAATAGATGCCTTGCCTCGAGTGCATGGCTCACAACTAGGGTCCAGAAGAGTACCTGACGTCTGGTAGGTAATCAATAAATATTTGCTAAGGGAATGAGTATGTGAGTTCAGGACTGGCTGGGGATTTAGGCTGGCTTGACTTGCAGGGTCTAGCTGCCTAGAGAGGAATGAGGAACTGAGAAATCTCCCAGATGCCCCTTGATATCTGCTTTGAAAGTAAATGGGTAACATTCGTGCTTTCTCGCTTCTTTTCCCTCTGAGTTCAAGGCCTCACATGTACTAGATCGGTAGCATTATTCTACATTAATTTGCAATCTGTGCTCCAAGCCACATCTTACGATGTGGGGCTCGGAGATGTTTCCACCTGCCCTTCCCTCAGACCTTACCCGGAGGGCACTGATGGAAAGGTGATGAGCTTCTCCCTGCTGCACACCAGTGGCCCGTGCTGCACTCTTGTCTCTGCAGCGACCCCTGCCCCGTGACAGGGGTGGGGGATGCTAGAAAAGGAGCCAGGCTCCAGCAGCTTCGACAGACTCCAAGCACGACCTTGCCTTGGACAATCTCAGGTCTCATCTGCTCACATGGCATCATTGCTCGGCTTGGGAAAGAGATTTTTGTCCCCCTGAATTAGGAAAGAGGCAGAATAGTAAAATATATATATATATATATATATATATATATATATATATATATATTTTTTTTTTTTTTTTTTTTTTTTTTTTATAAAAGTCTGTGTTCAGTACAGGCTTGCCAGCAGCTCAGGCCTGAGAGGAGGCGGGAGGGACGGCCATAGTCCATCCCTCCATCAGGCGTGACTGGCAGGAGTGAGACCAGCAGGCTCTCTGGAGACCTGTGGGTTCTGTAGGGGGGACAATTCTCAAAGTGGCCCAGCTTTCCCGGGCTCTGGGCAAAAGACATGGGTCAAAGCCACACAATGGTCATGCGACCAGTTCCCAAAGTGCTGTTTCTTTATATCAAGGAAAAAAAATGTTTCTCTTCAAATGAGCTTTCCAAGCCCTTTAACCATATCTTCCATTACTTCAGAGTTCACTTCTGCAGGCAGAGATGAGAAAACTCAGATTCTTTTCTGTTCGTTTTTTGTGCATTTTTGTTTGTTTGTTTTAGAGAGAGACAGAGCGCAAGCTGGGGAGGGGCGGAGGGAAAGAGTGAGTGAGAGAGAGAGAAAATCCCAAGCAGTCTCCATGCTCAATACAGAGCCCAACACGAGACTCAATCCAACCACTCTGGGATCATAACCTGAGTCCAAATCAAGAGTCAGACGCTCAACTGACTGAGCCACCCAGGTGCCCCACAAACTCAGGTTCTAATATGATCAACATGAGACAACATAATTTAGTGCTCTTCTCCATAACTCCCTTGTAATTGGTAGAGGACACCCGTTTTGTCTCCTGTCCTCTATTTCCACCAGCTGGAACTCAAAATGCTTCCACACCAGCTCTCAAAGCAGATGTGGATGAGGTGATGGGGTGGCTTATATAACACACTGTCTGTTTCTAGGGCCTGCATCTCTGGAGATAGTGGTTATTTCCCTTGTAATTTGAATTCTCTCATGTCGCTGCGTGTTTTTGTGTTTTTTTCTCATTTTATTTTGAGTTTCTCAGAAATTTGAAATATGCTAGGGCATGCTGACCCCTGGGGCTCCCGAGGTAGTTGTGAGAGAAGGGCACAGCTGTAGCTTAGTGAGTCAGAAGATGGGGTTTGGGGTGACTGATTTATCATCCATATTGGGACCCTTATAGGATCACAGAGATAATATTTATATTGATACTGAACTCTAAGCATTCCCTGGGACCTCCCTGAGAAAATTGGGGTATATGGTTGCCCTGTAACCATAGACTAGTCAGCTCACACTACGACAAGGGACTGTCATCTGCAAACATTTCAGATGTGAACAGAGAATTATAGTGACACGGAAACCATTTAGAACCGCTGCGTTAGATAACTTGATTATCATTTTTAAGTGGTATTTCTTGCCTTTGTTTGAAATAAACTGATTTTTGTGTTCTATACTTAGATGAAACCGTCTGGAGAATGAATCCTTGGGGGGGGGGTGGTTTTTCCGAAAACTGTGTGTTTGGGGTCAGACTGCCTCAGGCTCTACCCCTCATGTGACCACTTTGCAGACTCTGCCTTTATTTTAAACTCGGGGGCCAGAGGCACACTGTTGGTGACATCCCGCGCTCACACATCAGTATGAGGATTTGACTGGAGTAGCCCTTGTAAGTGTTAGTTAGGCTCGATGCCCAGCATGTGTTGAGTGTTCAGAAAATGCCAGCGTTGGGGCGCCTGGGTGGCGCAGTCGGTTAAGCGTCCGACTTCAGCCAGGTCACGATCTCACGGTCCGTGAGTTCGAGCCCCGCGTCAGGCTCTGGGCTGATGGCTCAGAGCCTGGAGCCTGTTTCCGATTCTGTGTCTCCCTCTCTCTCTGCCCCTCCCCCATTCATGCTCTGTTTCTCTTTGTCCCAAAAAATAAATAAACATTGAAAAAAAAATTTTTTTTTAAAGAAAATGCCAGCGCCTTGTTTGGTCCTCCTTGGCCCCGACGCTTCTCTGTGCCATCAGACAGCTTATCCATTTCTCTCCCTGTCTGTCCCCTCCACTGCCCATTCTCTAAACTCCCTCAGTGTCACCCCTGCACGTGATTTTCCTACTATCCTGATTTTTTTCCAGGCTTTAATTTTACCCTCTCGAATCCAGTATAGCTGGTATCACAGTTCAACACTCTAAAACTCAAGTTCTATTGTCGCTCACGTTTTAAACCTCCTCCATTTGTTCTCAGTTGCCCTTGTGAAGACCTGAACTCTTCAGCATGGCATCGAAACCCCTCCCACTGGTCCCATCTGCCCCTTTAACCCACCTGGTGCTTCCAGTTCCTCCTGGGGCCTTTGCTGTCAGTTTCGACCAAGCAGCCCCATTCGTTCTTCAGGTTCCAGATAGAGACACACATATCCTAGGAGGTGAGACTTGGGTTCTCTTTCTGCTGTGGCCTCCTTGCCTTCCCCCACTCCCCACGTTGACCTGGCCACCACTACTCTCTCTCTTACCTACTTGGTGAGCGCAGATGAATTTTTCTCACGTTTTTGTCTCCTTGACTGAGTGGACATCACCACAAAGCATGCACAAATCATTGAGAGAGTTGAATGGAGGATTCAGGATGATTTCTGTAGCATACATTGCTACATAAATTTAGGACCAAATCCCATAGACAGGCTGGGTGGAACGTAGATTGCCCTCACCTGCTTCCTGTTATTAGACTCATATTTTTTAGTGCCCTTTACCTTTCCATACATTAGCAGCTAGGATGTCAGAATGTGCTATTGAGGATAAATGTATGAAGAGAAAAATAGTACAAGGCATAGCTTCATGGCAGTTATGTGGAGGCATAGCCTTGCGCATTGAGAATGTTTGCTCTTGGCTTCCGAGAAGAAACAAACTAGTTTATGGGCAAAGTCGAAGACCTTGAGTGACCTTGTAATATTTATTTCTGCGGCTCAGCATTCTTGTTTGGCTTGTTTGTTCATTCTCTGTTTTATTCTAGTTGAAAAAGATTGCCAATTTGCTGATCTCCACATAATCATGGTGATAGCAGGCTTGTTACAACAGCAAACACATTCTGAAATATCAGTGCCTCGACACAGCAAAGCTTTATTTCTTGCTCACGTCACAGTCTGATGAGGGTCGATGATTCTCCTGAGTCCTCTGAGCAGAAGATTCCCGAGGTGGTTCTGTTTGCAGTGAAGCCTCCTGGAACCCTTGGTTCCCGAGGGCAAAAGCACCACGAAGAAGGCCAAACCTGTGAGTGACGGATGGTTTGTGCTCACTTCCCATTGGCCTGACCCTCATTTCATGGGTCAGTCTGAATGAAAGGGTCTCAGGAAGCCTAGAGATACGGCTGTTTCATTAGCACGGACAGTAATACCACACTGAGGTGTGGTATTTTGAGAAGAAATTATTAAGTGTGCACCTTGTAGGCTGTGATACACAATGCCAGATTCTAATGGAAGCAAGACACAGAATGGAAGGGAAGGAGCTAGAACTTCCATCCCAGCCGCTGCCTCCAAGGAGTGGGCATGTTAGGTGGGTTGTATGATGTTTTCAGCTTTCTCTTTTCTCATCGGTAAAGAGAGGATGTTGGATTTAATGAGCTGTAGGACGCATTGTCCCTTTACAATTCTCCTTTCTAGGAGCTGGCAATTCAACTGGACATGTAAGATGAAAGAAAGCAATAAATACTCTGTTGAGACGTTTAGAATTCCTAAATGAAGGTACGATCAGAACAAAACTGGTTTCACCAGCTGGTGGAGCACCCTTTATTATAAACAAAAGGGTCCCATGGCTCCTACAACCAAATTACAATGGTGACGTGTCAATGCTAACAATATTTCATAGTCTCATGTTTCAGTGTCTATATGTTCCCATAGCTGGACTTCTTTTATACTTGCACATAGGATGACATTCTTCATTTGGAATGCACACAGTTTCTTTCAAACAAGTAAGCTTAAGTCAGGGGAGGAGTCAGTGATTGTGTGGTATGTGTGTGTGTGTGTGTAAGAGGGAGAGACAGAGACAGAGAGAGAAAGAGGAAGCCAATAATAAATAGTTGAAGGGGATTATGCTTTGCATTGTGTAAATCTCTTGCAACTACTCATCTCTGTGGTTTTTGTGCAAAAGCAGCCGTGGACAACATGCAAATAATTGGTCATGGCTGCGTTCCAATAAAACTTTATTTACAAAAACAGGACACGAGCTGGAGTTGACCACACTTTGCAGATCTTTGATCTCGGGTCTTGGATATCAGAGTGAACTCTTCCGCTTTTATCTGTCTAGCTAACGCTAAGCGCTTTCTACCCTAGTTCCGCGTATTTCTACTGAAATATTTTTTTAGGGTGATCCTCACATAGCGTGTCGGAAGTTCTTCGGAGTGATTGGTTAACGACTTTATCTTCTCTTGTTCTGTAACAAAATAGGGGCTTAAGACAACACATATTTACTCTCTCATGGTTCCCGTGGTCAGGAAATGCAGCAACTCTTACCTGGATCTTGGGGCTTGGGGTCTCCGATAAGATGGGATCAAAGTGTTGACTCAGGGTTCTCCTGGGAAAGGCTTGGCTTCTAAGCTTTGTCAGTGGTTGTTGGCAAGATTCAACAGGACTGTCGGACAGAGGCCTCAGCGTCTTGCCACATGGGCCTCCCCACAGAGCAGCTCGTTGCCTGAGAACTGGCTTCATCTCAGTGACTGATTGGGAGTAAGGGCAGGACACAAGTCTCAGCACGAGGGGAGCACCTCACCACTATTGTCACAGTCTAGTCACTGGGAACCACACTCAAGGAGATACATGACCACCCGTAGCTGAGGATTATGGGGCATGTTCAATAGCTCCCCACGCAGGAACCCATCTAGTCAAGGTACTTTAAAAAAAATTTTTAATGTTTATTTATTTCTGAGACAGAGAGACAGAGCATGAGTGGGGGAGGGGCAGAGAGAGAGGGAGACACAGAATCCGAAGCAGGCTCCAGGCTCTGAACTGTCAGCACAGAGTCTGACGTGGGGCTCAAACTCACAAACCGTGAGATCATGACCTGAGCTGAAGTAGGTCGCTCAACCGACTGAGCCACCCAGGCGCCCCTAGTCAAGGTACTTTAAAGTAGGGCCTTCTATGGGCCCGATGATTCATGCGCCAGATTTATGGATCACCTAAAGGTAGGAAAGACCCATTCTCCAGTCATGTGCATAACTGCATTTCTATTCGTAAGGAATTTTTGAATATGCAAATTAGCATGACTAAGTATGAATCTAGCATAAAAATCACTTAATTGAATGCTTTCTCAGAAAAGCATAAATAAGCTTTTTTCCCCCCATAGATTTGATTTTTCTGCAGGACGTTTTCTAGAATCAGTTATCTGGTGCACCACAACTAAACATACAAAGGAAATAGGGTGTTATATGCTACAAACACCAGGCAACTTCCCATTACCTCAGCTGCTCAATTTCTCCAGCATGAGAGAATTTGGGCCACGTGAAAGAATGGATTCTATACTATCCTCCTTATAATGAGAGGGACACTCTGTCCTTATATGAATAAACACAAGAACATCAATTCAGAAAATAAAGCCAAGGAAGGGGGAGGGGAGGGCAACAGAAATCTTGGAGCCAGATTGTGGGATAAAACCAATCTTAAACAGTTTGCAAGACACGGGCATTTCATCGTCTTTTATTTATGGATTTCACTACAACGGGATGCTAATATCCCACGCACTGTTAGAAACCCTATATAATTGGTCTTCAGGAGCACATGGGCCACGAACCAGAAGGTACTAGGTGAATTAGCTGCCTCAGCTCAAGCCTTAACACTTGGCGTGCTAACTGGCTGGATGTGTTTGGTAGTCATTTCCCATTCGCTTCCAGATCCTGCCGGGACGGATCCGGGACACGGGAGACATTAGCCAGTATGAATAGAAGTCCTTATTTCTGCTATTATTGCCTCCTAATGTGGAAACAATGCTTATTTTCATTAGACCCTGAAGGAACCCATTTTCTCAGGCAGCGCAGAGGCACCTGCTAAATCATTCAGCATCAGAAAGGTTAAATATTCATCTCTGGTTTGCATTGTAATAATACGCCTCCCAGAGTCCGCTTCTCCAAGAGGAATTGGCTCCCACACACTGACTGATGGAGGCTTTGGAAATCTGAAAGTTATTCCCATGACAGCAACATTTTCTTTGGCCCGAAGATCTGCAGACTGGACGCAAAAGCTCTCTCCTGGTGGGGGTCAGACCAAATCAGGGTCTGTTGCACGTGACAGGCAGGGTACAGGCTCCCACAGGGTCTGAGGTGACGCGGTGCCCTCAACGCCCAGTGACCAGGCATTTCACTTCAGCAAAATTGAGAAGGAAGTCTGGGAACAAGAACCACACAAAGTCCAGACCGTCAGTAGCACTTTCTTGTCAGACTGCACTCAATCCAACTTTGCATCACCTGGAGCCGGGTCAGCTCCTCCCCGGGATCCACGGGTGCTCCTCTCCCTCACTTTTTATGATCCAGGAACACAGAACACGTTTTGTTTCCTCTCACGCACTCTGGGATTTCTCAGCTCCCCGTCTCTGCCAGAAATGCACTCCCGTCCTCTCTTGAAAACACTCAACTGAAAGTCAGCCCTGAGAAGTTGGCTTGGATGCCGTGTCTTCTAGAAAGTCTTTCCCTATACATTTTCTTTTCCCAAATCTCCTAGAATATGTACTTCTTCCTCCGTCCTTCTATCTTATTGCCAAGTATTTATGTAGACATCTTACCCAGTAGACTTACTTCTAGGGGCACGCACTTTTCTGTTCGTCTCTCTCGACCAATCGCGGAAGAGAGTAGAATGAGTGAATCATTGAGTGAATGAATGAATGAATGAATGAATGAAATGCCACAAAAGACTGACACACAACACCACTAATAGCGATAATGATAAGGATGATGATGGTATTGAAGAGTGAATCATTGAGTGAATGAATGAATGAATGAATGAAATGCCACAAAAGACTGACACACAACACCACTAATAGCGATAATGATAAGGATGATGATGGTATTGAAGAGTGAATCATTGAGTGAATGAATGAATGAATGAATGAAATGCCACAAAAGACTGACACACAACACCACTAATAGCGATAATGATAAGGATGATGATGGTATTGAAGAGTGAATCATTGAGTGAATGAATGAATGAATGAATGAAATGCCACAAAAGACTGACACACAACACCACTAATAGCGATAATGATAAGGATGATGATGGTATTGAAGAGTGAATCATTGAGTGAATGAATGAATGAATGAATGAAATGCCACAAAAGACTGACACACAACACCACTAATAGCGATAATGATAAGGATGATGATGGTATTGAAGAGTGAATCATTGAGTGAATGAATGAATGAATGAATGAAATGCCACAAAAGACTGACACACAACACCACTAATAGCGATAATGATAAGGATGATGATGGTATTGAAGAACAATGGTGAAAATGTGTGAGACTTTTCCTTAAGCAAAGAGGACCATATAATCCTGTGTCGTCATCTTGCCGTAGAAAGAGAGTTTGCTTCCGCAGTTGCTAACGAAGTTATTCATCAGTAAACCTATGAGGTTAACTGTGGTACCTGGGGCTCTCTAAGGAAATCGCGAGGCACAGGTTCCATACCTGCACCAGCCCTTTGGCATGAGTATCTGTCTTCTTTTCTACCTTTTCCAACGCTTAACCTCTTTCTGCTTTTTGCTTGGATTTTCCCAGAATTGTCACCAGGTGGCTCGGCACAGGAGCGGAGGTCCAAGTCAGAGCTTGTGGGCGGGAGCCGGTGTCTTGAACCTCGTCCCTGCTCATCACTCTGAATGTAGGACGTGGACACAGCTGGGCAGCCAGTGGCTCACTCATGGGTCGTCATGTACATTTGAGTGAGCTACTGGAGCGCCTGTCCTCAGAACTGCTAAGCGGTCTGCCCGTGGTCACACTCAGTGAGTGCCTGTCACCACTGCTGTCTGCATACGGACATGCCTGAATGAGGCCAGCGTGGCCAGTGGAGAGGGTGAGGCGTGGGGTGCCACTGCTCTGTTCTGCTCTCGGTCACCTCCACCTCTGAGCTTCACTCTTCTGGGGTTTGACATGAAATGATGGAAGGGGATGGACCCTGGGTTCTAACGGGCAGTGCTTCTGTGGTGGTCACTGCATCGATGTGGCCACAAGCAAAAGCAGGAGTGATTTTGGTGGGTTTTTAGAAAGGCGGTTCAAATTCCAGAGCCCAAAGAAGGGCAGGTGAATCGGGGTTTCCCTGGATGTCCCACTTAAAAAATACGGTCTCGGCCAAGCCAGGGTGGAGGTCCCCGTCCTTGGCAACTCAGGCTGTGGCCACGTGTCACCCTCCTCGCACCCAGGAAGTCCTATGGCCACCCACGCCTCTTGCCACGTTCCCATTCAGATGCTAGGTTTTCCCTTGAGTTTCCCGGAAGGACCTGCCCCCTGCAGAGGAAGGAGGGGCACCCATGAGGTAGACGAACTCCCAAAGCTCCACCGTTTAAGCTCCTATCGTTTTCGGTGCCGGCAGAGGTCAGGGGGGTCACAGCCGAAGGGAAGGACTAAGGTTCCTCCAAGGAGCTTAGAGCTCCCTCCACAGAGCGTCTGAGGATAGATCAGTTATTTAGGCCACTTAGGAGAATTCTCTAAATATCATCGCTATGTCTTTGGAAATGCATCTGCACAGAAATAAATGACAGTTAACACATCGGTTCATCTTAGAAGGGTTTTGCTTTGCTTTTCATTTGTGTTGAGCATACATCGCCGTGTCTGGGAACACTGGAACCCATTCTAACTTTTCAAGCATGTATTTACATATGGTATTATTTGAGGGACAAATGTCACAACTACCAAACCCGATAAAAAGGTAACAACGAAGTTATCTCCTTTTTGCTCTCCATAAAAAACACATTCGCCCTGAGACGCACTCTTAGCAAAGTATCACGTTATTGAGTCTAATAACTTCACAGAAAATATTCATTCAAAACAGAAGGGAGTGGGGAATACATGTTTCGTACTTACTGGAAAAAGTCCTTTCACTGCAAGAAATGAACTTCCCCCTATCTCTTTTCAACTGTCTGCTTTCATTAAACTACTCACAAGGGCAGACACACCCCCACGCCTGCACACACGCACACACTCCGTAACCAGTCGAAGGAAGCGGGCCATTTTGGCTCCTGGCAGGCCATTTTTGAGGGAGAACCACCATGGTTTCTGAGGTGAACACAGCAAGCACTCTTCTCCAGTCCATCTGCCACTGACCATTTACTCTTAGTTGCCAAATACATCCCTCTTCCTGACTGGGATCAATGGCCTGTGACAAAAATTAAATGCTGCCTTCAGCTTCCAGATTGAGTGATTTCAGGCCTTTTCCTCTGGAGAGCACCTGCAGGGCTGCTCCCTGACCTTGAATTTCAGGCTTCCAGGCCCGTCACAGGAGCAGCCAAAGGGAGAGTGTGTCGCCATCTTGTTCTGGCATCCCCTGACTTCCCAACGCCCCCAAGCCACTCCCAGTGAGGGGAGTACCTCAGAATACATGGAAAATACTGTGTCAGAGAGCTGCCTGGCTCACCGTATCCTGTGGTATCTTTTCTGTCTTAAATTCTTGGGTTTCCATTCCAGTTCTATCCCGAGCTACGGTAGTCCGGGGGAAAAAATAACTTCACTCAAATATGAGGTGGTTATATTAAATTAGTCAGATCAGATTAAGGTCCAACTCGATTCTGAGTGACAAACCTTTAAGCTCTTTTTTTTTTTAAAAAACCTCCAATATATTACCTAATGAATGTATTCAAGGATAATCATTATTTCTCAGGCTAGCTAGGCAAATGCATAAATCTAAACTTCCGTGGATTCAAAAATTTCTTAAATATTTTATGTTCTTGGGTTGAAGAAATCTTGGGACACAGAAAAGCACTTTCCCTGTTTCTGCTGTGTCCTTTACAATGATGGCCAACCAATGGGATCCTCAGCTCTGCACAAAAGGAGGCGCTGCTAGAGTTCCAGAAGGTGGGTTTGCTTCGACTTACCATTAGGCAACAGTCAAGGTCACCCGAACTGTGGAAGGTGCTACATACTTTGTATGCCAATTGCAACTTTCAGGGACATTTCAGGCACAGGACTGATCTTGCCCACCGTCTGTAATAACTTTTATTAAGAAACGGCCTGAAATCAGATTTCCTCACTTAAATCATCTGGTTTTGACTAATTGCACGTCTCAATCTCTGTGATGTTATTGCACAAACACACGAGGAACCTTACCGTTCTGTGAGGGAAGGGTCCATTTTACTGTAAGTTCTTGTATAAACAAGGGATAATGTGCAGCTGAGTATCCATTTCCCTGCTAAAACTTCAGGACAGTGGCTCACAGAGCTAAGGTCAAACATCAGTGGACCGAGCAAAACCTTAATTTTATTTCTAGTGGGCTCTTTAATCAATGGCATGGATTCAATTTTCAAGCTGCGTTTTCAAAGGCCCATTTTTACCTAAGGCCTGGCTCAAACGCTCAATCAATAATCATTTAAATGTGCAGCTAATCTCAACAAGATAGTGATCTCGCTTTTGGGCCAGCATTTGGGTGATAGGAACAACTCATAGTTGTAATTGGTTTGCAATTTGAAAAATTAATCTTTGCTGAAAGGTTTTTTTTTTTTTTTAATATTAAGAAGAATTAAATGGACTTTTTTTTTTTTTTTCCAGCAGGGCTGAGAGTGTCCTTAATATAAATTTCAGCTATCTTGGGTATCCATCACTCAAACTATTATTTTACATTAATAGGACATTCAGAAAGTACTAACACAGACTCTTGCTATTACAACCTCTGGACACAGCCGTGGAGGCCCTTTTCTCCGGGCATCCGACTCAGATTACTGTTAATGTGCATTTCTAATATACATAGTGACATGTGCCATGGGGACAGGGAAGGGGAAGGAGACCCAAAATAGATAAACCATTTAATGATTAATGGTGACCATCTCCTATGGAGAAAATAATTATTTTTTACCATTTGAATCCTCGAAACTAGCTGTAGAAAATTCAAGTTTTGTGAAGGCTGATGTAAGAGCATGACTTGTTTAATGAATAGAGAAGGGTATAAAATATGGTGGGTGAAGTGATAACATGTGTGGGACGGGCGCAGAGGTGTCAGCACCAAAAACCCTACGGTTGAATTCTTCCTTGCTCCCGATCAGCTCTGAGGTACTCGCTCAAATGCCTCAGGTTCATAATTGAATTTGCCCTGGGTTATCTATCACTGCATCTCCAGGATCCAGAAGCGTCTCAGACACACAGTATGCACTCCGTAAATACCGTCTTTGTTGAAGATGTAAATGAATGAGTAAGGCAAATTAAATTCCCTGTCTGGGCCTCCCTGTTCTTATCATGGCGAGTATTGAGGCGGAGCAGATGACAATGTAGTAATTTAAGAAACGACAGAGAAATCTTGCTGCCACGTCAGAAACTTATTTCGGTAGGAAGCTGTGACACCAATCCCATCCTAACGCCACTAGGCTTGCAGAGACCACGCTGGGGAAGGATATATGTAGGTGTGCAAGAAAATAAGGAGAAATGTTGACAAAATACCTTTGTCTAAGTTTCAAAGATTTTTTTTTTTTTTTTTTTTTGCCTGGCGCATCGTGTCCGCAGATTCTGGTCTAATTGTTCTCCTTTGATCGCCAAGTCCTTCGGCTTCTGTTGACGTCCGGGCAACTCTGATTCCTGAACCTGTTTTGTCCTATCGCTTCCGCGATGTTTCAGCCTCCCACTAGCCTGCGATTCCTTATGTTGAGCTCCACGGGTCTCGGAGATGGCTTCCCCTTGATTCGCAGTCACCAAAAGCACAGCTCGACACCAGAGCTACTAAAAAAAAGAAGAAATTATTTGTGATTTGTGACATTTTTCTTAATAACTTTGTTTCGATGTAGAGCTTCAGCAGCTCGAAGACTCTGAATCTATCACTCCCACTTTTCTCTTATATGGACAACTTCTTTTTTTTTTTTTTTAATTTTTTTTTCAACATTTATTTATTTTTGGGACAGAGAGAGACACAGCATGAACGGGGGAGGGGCAGAGAGAGAGGGAGACACAGAATCGGAAACAGGCTCCAGGCTCTGAGCCATCAGCCCAGAGCCCGACGCGGGGCTCGAACCCACAGACCGCGAAATCGTGACCTGGCTGAAGTCGGACCCTTAACCGACTGCGCCACCCAGGCGCCCCAAAGACAACTTCTTATGATGGACAACTTTGCTCCCTTGGTGTTGGGTTTCTAACAGGGTAACACCAGTGCTGACGGTCTGGGTGGGACTAAGGCTCAGGGATAGTATCTAGATTCCAGTCCTCAAGGAAATGGTTTGAGTTGCGCGGGGAAGGACCTGCTCAGAAGGTTGTTCACAGAACCGTAGGTCTGTGTGACATTCTGTATTTAACCAGTTAGCTGTGCTTACAGTTTACCGAGCACTATGCTAGGTCGTGGGGACGAGAGACAGCAGAGCCTCCCGTCATAGGACTTGCGGCCTTGTGGTATTAAAGCACAGCTGTGATCAGGGCCTCAGGAAGGACACAGGCATCTAACAGAACAAGGTGGAATTATAAGTTGTCAGGGAGGTCAGAGAAGGCTTCCCTGAGATCTGATGAAGAGCCGGTTGTGGATAGCCAAAGACGTCATGGGGTGGGGGGACATCCAGGCAGGGCAACGCGGTCAGCGCGAAAGCAATGGACATATTTGTGGAGAAGATAGCCACGCACATCCACGGACAGAGCAGGGCAGGGGAGGGCCGGGGAGGGCCAGGGAGGGGGATAATGATGTATATGATAGATAGCATTTATCGGTCATATTAGTATTATCTAACTTGAGTCCGCAGCAGTCTCTGATGTAACTATTGTCCTAATTCTAGAGGTCATGAAATTGTTCATGTCCTGTTCATGACAACTGAAATTGTTCATGACAACTGCTCAGTGTCACATGCCTCCATATTGGAGACCCATCTGACTCCTACCTTCAGTGTTGAGCCTTGGATCAGAACGGAGCGAAGGCTTGGAGGGGACATAATCACACATTCACGTAGAAGGATTCCTGTGGAACTGTGTATAGGGAAAAGGGTACCGAGGCAGGAGACAGAGGCGAGGGAAGTGTAGGGTGAGTAAGTCTAAGAAATTTGAGATCAACGTTGTAAATCCTGGGCCTCTGTCCAGCCTCATGTGGATAGTGCGAGTCCCAGAGGAACCAGGGCAAACCACACAGGTAGCACGGAAACTCTACCTCTTTTTCTTTCTGGTTTTTGTTTTTCCGAATACGAATGCAAGCCTAAGGGGGAGAAATGTTACCTGATTGCAGGAAAATCTAGATTTCTTTCTTTTTTAGAGAAGAAATGCAGGCTCCTAAAATCTCCTAAATTTCATTCTCTCCTGAGTCATCTTGGTCCAAATTTACTATCACTTTTTCATCAATAGTTAGATTACCCCCACCAGATTAGATAGCCATTCTGATTTTTACCTGCTTACGCTGTTCTTAGCCAAGAGTTTAACAGATTATGCTTTTGATGTTACTGGACGTGACTATGCATACTCACGGAAGTAGGTTGGGATGGAGCTTCCGTATAATCATGCTCAGATGTGCTCCCAGTTCTTATGTTTGCTTCTAGGTAAGGAGGTGAGTCATTTCTCACCAGCAAGCACAGCATCATGGTAGGAATAACAGATTCTAAAAGGAATCGAAACACACCCTCTCAAATAATTTTTACAACAGCATCTCTGGATTAAAATAACAACCACAAGGACAGCGAAGACTTGCAACTTACCTGTAATTATACCCGGGGCAAAAATGGAATTAAAAGATCGTATGCTCCATCACCAGTGATCAGATCCCTGTTCTTGGCTCTGGGTGGTCCCATTTTCCTTCCCATTGGTGGCTTTTCAAAGATCAAGTAACCCTGGCGACAGGTTTCCAGAGAAAACCCAGCTGCTGCCTCTGGCGATTTGGGGAGTGGTCTTCTCTGAGTGACCCGCTCATAACCAAGCCCAACGTTCTTCTGTGTGAACTGGGTACAGCAATTTCCCCCTTATGAGTCATTTAAGATTTCATTCCTAAGATTTAATTTGAAGATTTCCACAAAGACATATCCGGAAAGATGGGAGAAACTACACTTGCATGATTTAAATTGAGTAGAGACAGCTAAGTCCCTTTAAGCTGTTAGCATTTTCCAAGGCTCAACAAACATCACCTTTCTATAAATAAATACACGCTTCCGTATTTAGCATGTTGAAATAGGAAGAAGGTATGTATAGGCAGGCATTGCCCAAAATATATTCTAAGAAACACTAGCCTGGAGAAACGCCCGGGGAAAAAATCTTCCTGATCTGTGTGAATTTTAGTAAAACTGTGCTTATTATCCTTCTCCTAGAGACTTAAGGTAAACTTTAGCATAAAGAAGGCTCAATGGATTTCAACACAAAGGATCCTGTTTCAATATCTTAACCCAACATTTTCCCAGTAACTGCTTAAGATAAACAATTTTCAGGGGCGCCTGGGTGGCTCAGTCGGTTGAGTGACCGACTTCCGCTCAGGTCATGATCTCACGGTCTGTGAGTTCGAGCCCCATGTCGGGCTCTGTGCTGACGGCTCGGAGCCTGGAGCCTGCTTCAGATTCTGTCTCCCTCTCTCTCTGCCCCTCCCCTGCTCATGTTCTGTCTCTCTCTCTGTCAAAAATAAATAAACATTAAAAAAAGGATAAACAATTTTCATAACAATGGCTATTCCATGGAGCATCTTTTAAATAATGCCTTTGGAAGTGAAAATTATGAGCCATTGTCTTCATATATATATATATATATATATATATATATATATTCGTGAGTTCAAGCCCTGCATTGAGCTTTGCGCTGACAGTGTGGAGCCTGCTTGGGATTCTCTCTCCCTCTTTCTCTGCCCCTTCCCCACTCACGTTTTCTCTCTCTCTCATCAAATTAAAAAAAAAAAAAGATTCTCTCTCTGTCTCCTTCTGCCCTTCTTCCCCGCTTGTGCACTCTCTCAAATAAAATGAAATAAAATAAAATAAAATAAGATAAAATAAAATAAAATAAGATAAAATAAAATAAAATAAAATAAAAAATTATAATGAATAAATATATGGGCTCTTTTATTGGTGCATTAAATACATAACAAGTTTTGGTGTTGTCTCTTCTATATTTTTTGAAGACAGAGACAACATTTTAAGATATGCAACGATTGTAATATGGTATGAAAATATCTATTATCCAACCTGTGCACAGGGTCACAAGGACTTTCAAGTGTCTGTGGCCTGTTGACTATATTCACTTAATGTAAATTTAAGTTGGAGGCTAATGAAGATAGAAAAGAATTATTTTCTATTCAAATTTATAGATCCCTCCTGAAATGTATACAAAGACACCTCAAGGATAAAAACCCTGCATATCCGAACCACTAGGGGAACGGAACCTTCCCCCGGAATCAAGAGACAGTTTGTGAGAGACAAGTGACAGCTGTTCTGGGGGACAGAGGAATTTGGGCCATCAGAGACAGGCGAAGGACCAGGATGGGTAGAGCCAATACGTGTGACAGTGTGTTGTTGATGCGTGACTTACAAAAGGAGAGGGGTGCCTCGTGACGTTTAGAAATAGATAAGGTATAGAATAGGAGGGCTTTTGTGCCATTTGTGAGTGTTTTGTCTTCACTGATCTAATTTTTTTCTAATTTAAAGAAAAAACCATATATATATGGTATGAATGAGAAAATAACATATTATCTGCCATAATATGTATGTATACGGGGTATACAGAGAAACATGTAGCTTTCTCTGATTAGGTTATACATTCTAAAGGCGAGTCTCTGTCTCGCACTTTATTCATATGTTTCCCATTGCCGTGTTCTGCAAATCACAGACGTCCAATAAATCCTGCTTTACTTAAAATCCTCCTTAACAGTTTTCCTGATGACTCACTCTAAGAACTATGTATCAAATATTAATCCTTGACATTACTTCTAAATCAAATTGTTTTTACGAGGAAATATACAGACGTAAAGGTGAAGATCTATGCACTTAGGGGTCAAATGCACCAATGGAGCATTGGGGACAAAGTGCACAGGACAAAGCACAATAGGGAATTCTTTAAATAAATGATGATGCAGGCACATGATGACACAGGGAACATTATGTAGTCATTAAGGTCATAATAAAGAGTGCTCACTTCGGCAGCACATATACTAAAATTGGAACGATACAGAGAAGATTTGCATGGCCCCTGTGCAAGGATGGCACGCAAATTCATGATGCGTTCCATATTTTTTACGTATGAATGGATAAAGAAGATGTGGTATATCTATACAATGGAGTATTACCCGGCAATCAAAAAGAATGAAGTCTTGCCATTTGCAGCTACGTGGATGGAACTGGAGGGTATTCTGCTAAGTGAAATTAGTCAGAAAAAGACAAAAATCATATGACTTCACTCATAGGAGGACTTTAAGAGACAAAACAGATGAACCTAAGGGAAGGGAAACAAAAATAATAGAAAAACAGGGAAGGGGTCAAAACAGAAGAGACTCATAAATATGGAGAACAAAGTGAGGGTTACTGGAGGGGGTGTGGGGGGGGACGGGCTAAATGGGTCAGGGCATTATGGAATCTACTCCTGAAATCATTGTTGCACTAGATGCTAACTAATTTGGATGTAAATTTTAAAAAAAAATTAAAATTAAAATTAAAAAGCATTTTGTAAAAAAAGTCAAAAAAAAAAAGATCATGATAAAAAGTATGGAAAACACGGAGATATATTTCCGCCATGTTTAACTGAAGAAAGCAGTAATAGAGTGAAAACGGCCTGAGGCCAAATTTGTGCAGAATTACACACAAATTTAATGTGTAAACAGAGGTAATTTACAATTCATTCTTGAGTGAGAGGCAGCTTACTCCTGGAGAGGACAACCCAGCGGCCACGCCCTAAGCAACACCCTCATCCTTGGACTTCACCACTGTCATCTTGGACTTCACCACATTTTAAGATGTCAGTTTACTAAGTCAACCAGTGCCGAGGAACAAAGGTTATCTGCAGAATGCCCAGTCTAGAAGAGGAGTTTGCAGATGAATAAATGTAGGGGGGGAAGAAAAAACTAAATCAAGAACGTTGTGTCACTCAGAGTGCCTCCAAAATGGATCCCAGCACCACACACTGGTTTTATGTCCTTGGTCTTAGGTGTGAGCAGAAATCGAGAGTCAGATGCTTAACCGACTGAACCCCCCAGGCGCCCAGCTCTGTTTATTTTTAGAGCGTGGAGTTTCTTCTCAGCTCCTAAAGATATAGGTGGATTGGAAGGGGTCCAAACCACAAGGATAGTGATTACGGAGAGGGAGGGTCTGCCTTGAACTTGAGGTGGGCAGCAGAACAATGGGCTGAGCTTGGCTGAGGTCAGCTGTTGGGACAGGCTGTGACTTACCTAACGTATCACAAGGGTGGATCCCATGGCGTGAGAAGAGCTAGTTAGCACGAAATAAGAGGGTCGAACCTGAAAGAATAGGAAGAAAGAGGAAAAATATCCCCAAGTGTTCAGAGATGGTGCTGACAGCCTACCATGTTGGAAGTGACCTCACCAAAGACCGAGAAACCCTGAATATGGAAGAACAGAGTTCTGGTGGGAAGAGGAAGCCATCAGGATTGTCCTTTGCTTCTAAATGCTAGAACACCCCACCCTTGAGGCCAGATGACAGGTATCTGGGTTTAGTGCTTCGAGAGGACTTGACAAAATAGCTCCAATGGTTCATGCAAGGATTGCAATTGTGAGTTTTATCTACGGGGGACGTGTACTGCAAAACCCAGCAGAGTTTTTGCTGGAAACAGGCATCTTGGACCCGCAGGCCTGGATTTTGGATGAGCTCAACCCCGTGCGTGATCTTGACTAAACCGCATCACTTCTCTGATCCCAGGACACAAGCACAGTTTCTAAAATGTCTGCCGTATCGTCTCAAAAGACCTTTCCAAGTGTAAAATTTTGCTTCCCCCTCTTGTAATTTCTGAAAAATAAAAACTGTCACACCCCAAAGTCCCCTTTAGTCAGAAATGAGCTATATTTTTTATCACGTTCACAGGAAGCTTGGTCTAATAGACCTCACTGGCTTAACAAGAACTCTTTCCTTTTGTCGTTTGTGTTTGCTAAATTTTGAGTCTTAAAGAACACTTTCAAATATTGGAGGACCTCATGTGTACAGACTGAATCCAGCAAAATGGCAAAATCTTTACAGGGCCTGCAAGGTCTTATAGGGCCCAAGCCCGATTCTAGGGCACACATCTCACTTTTCTTCCACTTGTTCACGCAGCTGCAGCCACACTGCCCTTCTTGACTGCTCTCCATCCACAAAGTTCCTTCCCACAAGGTCACCGGCTCACAAGCCTCTGTCTCTAGAATGCCACCTCATCCCCAAGCTCAATCAGTTGAAACCCTGCCGGAAAATTCAGCTCCCGTCACAGAGTCAGGGTGTGCAGCCCAGCACCCAGGCCCGGCGTGGCCTCCCTGCAGACTCTGGTTTGCTTATGTCTTGTCTGGAGGCTCGTGGCTGTGATTCCAAACCACCGCTTTGCAGAGCCAAGCTGGAGGCTGCATGGGGTTCATGTGAGGGGCTGGGGAAGATCGGGTTGATCCTGCAGCCTCCTCCCAGGGGCTTGATTGAACAGAACCCGGCAGGTCCTTTGCTTTCCACCTGACCTCCCAGGGGTGATGGGAGAACCGCGGCTTGGCATCCACGGCTGTTTTCTGTTTCTTTGTTTTGGTGCACTTATCTCGGGGAGCTTGCCAGCCTGGGGGACTCCCGAGACATCTTCGCCTGACATTTTTCTCCCCAGTGAGACGAGTAGAGAACCTGCCAGTCTGGATGTTTATTTAATAAATGCTTCAGGCACATAGAGCAAAGCATAGTCTGAAGGGATGTTACAGGTAATCAGTTTCTTGTGTGTGTGTGTGTGTGTGTGTGTGTGTGTTTGTTTTCAAGTGAAGGTAGCAGACATCAGATGAGGGGAATGAAACCATCGCTGTGGTGCCTCCGGCCTGGATCCGAAAGCAAAGACACTCAACACAGCCAACCTTTCAGTGGGCACAGACGTCTTCCACTGGCCGCAGAAGACGGACCCTCAGGGCCACCACCATGCTGGCTCAGACTGGTATCCAGATCACCGCTGTGTCACCAGGAAGCCCGGAAAGTAATGTCAGCAGGACCAGAGTCACTGAGCCCAAGCGACCATAGTGATGTTTCCCAAGAAAATGAGCATTTTCAAAGTCGACTGTAAAGGAAATGTCCTTGGAAGTCAAGTCCGGCACATGGGATTCAGACCGCGTTCCGTAACACTGCCCGCACTGTAAGTCAGCCTGGGAGTCCAGCCGCCGAAAGATATACTACAGTCCACCCCGTCTTTGCTGACCTCATCTTCACGTTTGGGCCACTCTCCAGGGTGCGTGCTACGCCCTGCCTTAAAGGAAACCAGGCATGAAAAGGAAAAAGGTAAGGCACACGTGCCAGCCCGTACTGGTCAACAAAACTCACGGCAAGAAATAAGCATTTCTCGTCGAAGAAGTCGAAGCCAAAGCGGTTGGTGCAAACCTCCCCAGAACGGCCCGGGCTGGGTAGCAGATGTGACAAATGCCTGGCCAGGGGATTAAAATCTTAGGACAAGTTGTAGGAGGTTTTCAATTTCATCCTGGGCCGGCTGTCCCCCAGGCCCCCCAGAGCCTCCCTAATGAGGCGAACCCTCGGTCTGAGCAGAGCTTTGCGGCCTCGCCAAGGGCAGAGTCCCGGGAGAAAGGCACTGAGGAGGCACAGATGCGGCTTGATAGGACCTAAAAGGAAGGCATTACCTGCCCGACTCACTGAGCAGCCACAATTATTACAGGTCTCTGAGTTCATTGTCAATTAGAGTGGCAGTTAAAGCAAGCAGCAGCTGTGACAGATGGCTTGTCTCCAGCTAGTTGTGCTAATGGGATCAGAGCCAACTCACATGTTTCTTCCCTCTGGAAAGGAAAAGAAAAAAAAAAAAAAAAGACCCACATAGTTGTCAATTAGTCAACGTAAAAGGGGAGAAAGCATCATTTCTACAAAGGGGTCATTTCTCCGTTCCCTTCTAATCCCCCCTTCTAGCTTTTTGAAGTAGAGATTTTGTTTATTTACTGCTGACTTCAAACATGTTTCAGTGGAATGTTCAACCCAGGAGACATTTTGTGCCGAACCTTTGTTCCGTGTGAACTCACAATATGGCCTTCTCATGATGGCACCTTTTCAATCGATTGGTTAGCATTTTAATTGGCTGACTCTTTTCTTCTGGCTGGAATTTGTAGGCCGTTCTCCTATTTACACAGCGCGTGGGATCAAAACACGAAAGGGCTGCGTCCGCATGGAGGGGCTCACCCCAAATAAAATCTAGCCCAGGGAATCGGGCTCATATGCATCAGGAAAAACAACCGTGAACACAAGCAAACCACAAGGCCTCAGGAGTGTGTGCACAGCACAGGTACATTGCACGTTGGGGGGCCCACATCGGGGGACAGAGAGGGTCCCATCGCTGTGGTGGGGATGCAGCGAAAGGAGCTCCATTGCAATGGCACGGTCAGCTGGCGGGTAACTGTTCACATGAAGCCAGGGGCTGCTTTTCCTACAGAAACAGAACTCTTGGAAGGCAGGGTCACAGAGTTTTTGTTTTCTTTCATGTGAACCTGTTCATGGCCCTTGGCTTTGGATGTGCAGTGCGGAGCCCTGACCTGGCCTCTCTGGCAGCCGATGAGTGGAGGAGACCATCCGTCCTCATGACCTCCCTCCTGAACGTCTCCGTCGCCCTTGTGCACACAGACACCCGTTTCTAGGGAATGGTCCCATTTCACCTGCGCCAAAAGGATCGCTTAAAAATGTCCAGGATAAGAGATGGAGATAAAG
This sequence comes from Puma concolor, assembly GCF_028749965.1. Taxonomy (NCBI): domain Eukaryota; kingdom Metazoa; phylum Chordata; class Mammalia; order Carnivora; family Felidae; genus Puma; species Puma concolor. Next base: position 3,558,488 of record NC_141669.1, on the reverse strand, counting down.
ACAAAACTGATGATCCAGAAGCAGGAAATCCAAAGAAATTAGTGAGTTTCAGTTCCGAATAAACCACTCTGGGGGCAACACTATTATTCTTTCTGTTTAAGGAAGGTATAGTTAACCTGTGGGGGTTGAATTAAGAAGACACACAAAGCATATTCCGTATAACATAACTTATTTTTCTGGCTGCCAAGGTCATATAGAGCATCGTGGAAGGTTTAGAGAGCACAGCAAAATTTAAGGACAAAAGAAATCTACACACACATACTTGAAGACCATGACCTTTTTTATTTAAAATCAAGTATGTAGGGGCGCCTGGGTGGCTCAGTCTGTTAAGCGTCTGACTTCGGCTCAGCTCATGATCTCGCGGTTCGTGGGTTCGAGCCCCACGTCGAGCTCTGTGCTGACAGTTCAGAACCTGGAGCTGTTTTGGATTCCGTGTTTCCCTCTCTCTCCGCCCCTCCCCCACTCACGCTCTGTCTCTCTGTCTCTCAAAAATACATAAACATTAAAACAATTAAAATCAATTATGTAGACCTTTCTTGACTCTTCACTGCAAAAGCCTGGAGGAGGTCCTGAGGATACTGCCCACAAAGGTGCCCCCCCCAGGACCCCAGGAGACACTCAATCTGCAGCTGGTCCATTCTCAGTCCCCAACAGTTGCTGGTGATGGTGATTTGAGTGTTCCTACCAGTTGGAGGCTTCAGTTCCAGTCCTGGACACGGCCCGGCACGGGAAGTTCTGTGCCAGGTGGAACAGACTGTGGGACGGCTGACAACTTCCTTGTTACCCACTGTCGCGGACGAGTCCAGCTGTGAGCACGTGCACCATTTCCACCAACTCATCCCGTGTGTCAGAGGCAACAAGTCAGTCCTGATGATTCTTGGGCCAATGAGGAACATTCTTTGACGGACTTGAGGAAAATCACCAAGAAGCACACAAAAGAAATGGCAATCAAGCACCGTATCCCATACTTTGAAACCAGTGCTAAGGACACACTACTCAGAATCGACAAAGCCTTTTCTGTGACCTCATTTCAGTAATTAGACACTAGATTCCTTAAAAAAAAAAAAAAAAAGGGAAGGAAACCAAATACTAGAGAGAGACAGGCCACAGACACCCATCAATTTAAAGGCATAATGTTCAGCTCAGGGACCATGTGTGACCCAGTCCTCTGGACCCTCTCCATGCCTAATGGTGCTGAAAGCCATTTTTTTAATTGTTTGTTTAATTATTTATTTATTTTGAGAGAGAGAAAGGGGGGTGCAGGGGCAGAGAGAGAGGGAGAGAGAATCCATGCTGTCAGCACAGAGCCTGAGGCACAGAGCCTGACTCAGGACTCTATCCCATGAACCATGAGATTATGACCTGATCCAAAATCAAGAGCTAGATGCTAGAACTGGGTCACCTAGGTGCCCTCTGAAAGCCATTTCTAACCACCACCCTGGGCCCAAGGATTTGACTCATATCAGGAAGAACGAGACAGGGAGCAGGGAGAAGAAGTCACGACTATCCATACTATCCCCGGAAACAAGGGGCATGAGCTGTGACAGCAGCAATCCAAGCACCTCGTGTGTGCATGCAGCCCAATCCTGCCCTCCTCTTAGTGGGGGCCGTCATCCCACCGCTGTTGTGGGACCCCCGGGTGCAGAAGCCTATGTGTCTGCACACAAAGTATAAGATAAACCATGAACAGTCTTCCGCCCGTGCTCCCAAACCCCACGTCTGAGCTTCAGTGCCTTTTCAGCAGAGACACGGACAATACGAAAGAGAGCCCCATTGAACATCTAGACAAAAAACTACAATGTTTGAGATAAAGTTACACCGGATGGTGTTACCAGCATGTTAGGCATTTCAGACAAAATAAATAGTGATCTTGAAGACATAGGGAAAGACACTCTCGAAAATGAAGCAACGACAGAGAAAGGTTTGTTGAAAACATGAAATCGGTACCTGGAAGCAGCAGATAGGCACTATGTTTCCCAATGAGCATAGAATTGGTGTCAGAAAAAAAAAAATTAAAAAGGCAAGAAGGAAGCGGACAGACAAACATATCTGAATTATCAAAGACTGAACATTTCCAAGTATGACGAAAACCATATACCCACAGATCCGAGAAATCCAATGAACCCCGGGGTAAGATACATGACGAAAACCACGCTGAGGTCGTTGTAATCAAATTGCTCAAAAAGCAGTGAGAAAAAGCAGTATCCTAAAAAGCAGTCAGGGGAAGAAACTATTATCTGCGTTTCAAACAGGAAAAAGAAAGAAAAATGACAGCAAATTTCTTGTAAGAGATGATAATAATAATAATAAGGGGGATACGGTGCAGCAAAACCTTTCAAGCACTAGAAGTAAAATACGCTCACCCAAAGCGTCTCTGTACTCTGCAAACATGCATAATGGGAGTCCCAGAAAGAGAGGAGAGAGAGCAAGGCAGGAAGGATGTTTGAAGAAACACCTCATTTTTCTTTAATAAAACCCTCTTGGATTGTTATAAGCCTTTTGTTAATTTCCAGAGATCTGAAAAAGCTGATATTGACAATTTTTGCCATTTTTCTTATTACTCTGATAGACAAGTCCATTTTGGAATGCTCTTTCTCTGCCGGAGGAGGGGGACTCCACAGCCTTCATCGAGTCTCTTGAGTTTTAAAAAAAGCTGTTGCGGGGTGCCTGGGTGGCGCAGTCGGTTAAGCGTCCGACTTCAGCCAGGTCACGATCTCGCGGTCCGTGAGTTCGAGCCCCGCATCAGGCTCTGGGCTGATGGCTCAGAGCCTGGAGCCTGTTTCCGATTCTGTGTCTCCCTCTCTCTCTGCCCCTCCCCCGTTCATGCTCTGTCTCTCTCTGTCCCAAAAAAATAAATAAACGTTGGAAAAAAAAAAATTAAAAAAAAAAAAAAAAAAAAGCTGTTGCAATAACTAAATGTGCATTTGAAATAATAAAATGCCCTTTAAAGTAGAATGTCCAGGGGGAGGGAAAGATTTCATTCTTAAACTATCATATACCTTGTGAATAATATATTCACAGAAAGGCAACCCGTGGTCTCTCTCAAGGTAAAGAATTTCTGGCAAATAAATCCATTTGAAATATGACTTTTGCTCTCATTTAGATCTAGAGTTCCTTGCTTTTTTTTTTTTTCAATGTTTATTTATTTTTGAGAGAGAGAGAGAGAGAGAGACAGAGTGTGAGCAGGGAGGTGGAGAGAGAGAAGGAGACGCAGAGTCCGAAGCAGGCTCCGGGCTCCGAGCTGGCAGCACAGAGCCCGACGCGGGGCTTGAACCCACGAACCGCGAGATCGTGATCTGAGCCGAAGTCGGACGCTGAACCGACTGAGCCACCCAGGCGCCCCTAGGGTTCCTTTCTTTTAATGTGTGTGGTGGGGGGTGGGGGTGGTAGGTTAGGGTCTGGTATTCAAATTCCCATAGCATTCGTGATTTCTCTGCTTATCAGCAGTAAGTAAAACAGACTATTTACACAATTACAGTATTATAATTTACAAGTGGTAGATCATTGACGATATAGAGTAATTTTATATGTGATGTATAAGAAATTGTGAGTTTTCCAAGGTTACCTAACTCATGCAATTTTTAGTAGAACCAGAGCTCATGTCTGCCTTTCACTAACCAGCTGTGTGTTTAGATGAAGCTAACATCTCTCATCACTCTTTGTACTTACCTCCGGACATACAAGATGATTTCAGTGATATAAAAATGCTCGAACCAGTAGTAACGGATCTTAGAGAAAAAATGATCGCTTCCGTCATACTTCTGAGTCTCTAATTTCTTAATAGAGCTTTTTACATCTGTTTTCAAGAAGCCACATGCTTGTGGAAACAACAAAGAAGTTTGAGCTCAAACATTGCCCTTGCTGCCTTGTCCCTTGCCTGGGTGAAGTCTTCGATGACTTTAGAAGTGCCTTCAACTTTTAGGACAGGTGGTAGCTCTTTCCTCAGGAGATCTCAAGATCCAGACAGCTGCTCAGAGGTGAGAACACCGGGCTAGAGGTTTTACACCTGCATTTGGGAACCTGTGGTAGATTTCCATCTCAAAAATCCACAGAGACATCTTTTCAGGACGCTTGTCCTTGAACTGGTCCCTGCCCTCTGATGTTGTTGGCTTCCCCGGGGCAAAGGCAGCCTAGCTCTGGATGTGCAGAGGGCTTCCTGCTTTGAATAAATCACATACAAGTACATCTTCGTGTTGCTTATTTTCTCAGAGATTCTAAAGAGGAGGAAACAGTGATGAACAAAAACCTAGAAGCCAGAAACGGATCCACTGCCATCGCTTAAGACAAAGAATAAATTTTATAAATTTAAGGAGAAATGCTATTTCCTTCTTTTTTTTTTTAATTAAGTTTACTTATTTAGTTTGAGAGAGACAGACAGCATGAATGGTGGAGGGGCAGAGAGAGATTGGAAGAATCCCAAGCAGGCTCCATGCTGTCAGTGCAGAGCCTATGCGGGGCTCAAACTCGTGAAACCGCGAGATCGTGACCTGAGCTGAAATCAAGAGTCAGATGCTTAACCCACTGAGCCACTCAGGTGCCCCCCAAATGCTATTTCTTAAGAAGGCTCTCTAGAAGGTCATTTTATCAGGATCCAAATGGCACTATAAATCCTGGCTGTCATGATTGAAAATAAAAGGACAGTGACCCCCCCCCCCCAGATGGCTTACTACTTGGTGAAAAGCATCAAACGTTGTACAGGTCCTTTTGGATGCTGTCTGGGAGGGAGTTCCTTCTTTGTGGCTCTAATGCAGTAGGGCTGGGCAGGGCCCTGCAGCCGGTGACAAGGTCTCACAAGGGATGATGGATCCCCGCCAGGCTGAGACCGGAAGTCAGCGTTTCCTGGGAGAGGCAATGAGTCCTAATGGCGGTGAGACCAGTCAGCCCGATGGGAATCCAAGCCGTAGCCCAGCATGTGTGTGGGAGGGACTCTGACGCCAGTCTGTGAACAGGGCAGTATCGTCTGGGACTCATGGGCTTACGTTCCTACTGGCAAGGCCTGGGCACCTCTTCCGTCAAGCCGGTCCTTACAGACGTAGTGTCCACATTAGGCGTGGGAGGCCCTGTGGGGATTGAGGGGGCTGCTGGGTGCAGAGTGCTTGGTGTAAAAGCGGCTCCATGAGCACCCACCCTCCCGACGCACGTGCATAATTGCTGGTTTTTTCCTCTACGTCCTCAGCCATCTAGGCAAATGCCTCTGCTCAGAGATATATTGTGGTTTAGCAAGTAGACGACGCGTTAACTGGGGAAAAATGTGAAGCTAGGAGTATGGACGCTCAGACCGGATTTCTTGTGGGGCATAAAAAATAGTGCTAACAGCAATGTCACTTTATCACACGCAGATCTTGTGAAAGGTGCATCCTACACGTGAAGTCTTAATTCTCAAGACGACATCACAGGTTAGGAGTTATGTTGCTCTGATGCAACTGAACCTCAGAGACCCTGGGTGGCCAGGGTGAGGTCACGCAGTCAGTTAATGCATCCTGGGAGCCCACTCGAGTTCCCAGGGCTCGGGTCTGTGTCACCTACAGTGCCTTGTGACCTCTGAGCCATCAGGTGTGGGGCTTGCCATTCTTCACCTTGGTTCTCAGAGGCCGGATCTGTAAACAAACGTGTCCAACCAGCTGCTGAGCTCGACGTAAAGCGACGGTCATTGGACCTGTAATGTGCTTTGCAAATGCAGGTTTTTAATGGCGTGCCTGCTCGGTGAATTTTATCTTTCTGTCAGGCTAGATCTCCCAAGGACTGTTGAATCATAATTTGATTCCTTTCATCACAAACAATCCCTCCAAAGTGGCATATATGAAGATACGGGCTCATATTCCAAGTCAGCCTCAACATTTGCCCAAAACAACATTCGGGATTTCGGGCAATGCTCCTCGTGATCAGCGCATTCACTGGAATGGTTTCTGCTGGCCTCTGAAGGTTAGGTTACTCACTGAGGTGGGTTCTCTCCACCTGACAAGTCCCTTGGGGACCTTGCAGGGATCTGATCATAATGGACTCGTCCTGGGAGTCACCACCTGCCAGGCAGGCTCTACCACTGGTCCCATCCCGGTGGCTGCGATGCTAATCTGAGACGCCTTTCTTTCTCCAGGTGCGGATCGGAAGGGAGGCTTATTGTCCACCTCGTGTTGGCCGAAATTACTTCTTATGCAGGGGACTAGAACTTGACACCTTATCCCTAGATTATCAATTAGTTCTTATGCAGGGGACTAGAACTTGACACCTTATCCCTAGATTATCAATTAATTCTTATGCAGGGGACTAGAACTTGACACCTTATCCCTAGATTATCAAACATCATTCCTTTAATGTAAAGAGCCCTGACTCTTTTGCCTGTTGGTGAGTTTGTTGTTTCAAGCCAACGTGTATATACATCATTACGCCAAATCCTTTTTTGGAATGAGTTAGTGAAGAAAGAAAGAATGAAACTGCATTATTCTGGACAACTCACGGGTGTATTCATTTATGCATTCCCGTTTTTAAAAACTTCTCTGCCTCAGGTGTTCTATGAGGTGGCCTTCTAAGACAGAAGCCCTCCGTCACATTTTACATCAGCAACCAAACTTGTGCAGGGTGCTGGCTGGCCTTCCTTGACGCCTCTTGTCGGTTTCTCAGGAAACTAACCAGCGGCCAGGAAACCCCTCCAGCTTATGATGCCCCTTGCTTACGTCCAGCAAATTCTAGCAAATTCTGACTCCTTATAAGCAACACCCTACCTGCCACCAATCTCACCATATCATGGAGAAACCCAACTGGAGAGAAAGCACGCTACACACACATACACACAAAACCAAAAATCCAACCAAAACACTGAACCAGGCACTGAATATTCATTCCTCTGGAAGAAACAACAGGAATTGAGGCCAATGAGTCGGAGGAGGGCCAGAGAGAAGTTTCTGTGTCCAGAAGGACCGCTGGGAGCCAGCGGCCTGCGTTTCCGGCCCCAGAACGGAGCAGTGACTGCAAAGGCATCTTCTCCCTGGGCTGGGGAGAGACAATCTCCCTGGGTAAAGCACCCTCTGACCAGAGCGGGCCTCCGGGAGAGGGAATGGATTTGAAACAATCTCCCAGGAATGCCTGCTATTTCCAGGGTCCGTGTGTGACCCGTGTGTTAAGGTATAAGGTGTCATACTCTGTTGAAAGCTAAATCTGATCAATGCGTAGTGAACACGTGCACCTTTCCTCTTTCTTGTTACCTTTAAGAACATGAAGGGTGCATGATTCCTAATGTGAAAACAAAACAAAACGAAACAAAACAAAACAAAACAGGGAGAATAGTAGGTGCTGCTCTACTGTTACTCTAGATTGGAAGCCAGGACACCTGGGCACCGGTCCTGTTTCCTGTATCCGGGCGCAGTGTGGTTTCGGGGACCCGACTTCTCTGAACTTCTCCCTGCTTCCTGTCCGTCGCGTACAGATCCATTTTAAATTTCTTTTTAACGTTTATTTATTTTTGAGACAGACAGAGACGGAGCATGAACGGGGGAGGGTCAGAGAGAGGGAGACGCAGAATCGGAAGCAGGCTCCAGGCTCCGAGCGGTCAGCCCAGAGCCCGACGCGGGGCTCGAACTCACGGACCGCGAGATCACGACCCGAGCCGAAGTCTGCCGCTTAACCGACTGAGCCGCCCAGGCGCCCCTACAGATCCATTTTAGAACAGATCTGTTCCTCTAGGCCTTTGGTACCCTCACACTGTGCTCAGCCTTTCAGAAGGCCTGAGAAATATCTATCCCCCTTGGGTAAGACTGCAAAGTCAACTGGCTAATGTTAGTTTTAATTTTTGTTTGTTTATGTATTTATTTTTGGGAGAGATGGAGCATCAGCAGGGGAAGGGCAAATAGAGAGGGACAGGGAGAGAATCCCAAACAGCCTCTGCACTGTCAGCGTGGAGCCCGACGCGGGGTTTGAGCCCGCAATCCAGGAGATCGTGACCTGAGCCGAAATCAAGAGCCAGACGCTCAACCGACTGAGCCACCCAGGTGTCCCTAACGTCTGCTTGTGCCTAGAACTCTTTTAGCCCAGTGTGATGAGAACCAAGCATATCAGGTGTCCCTATGTATCAGGCGCTTTGTACAAAAATTGAAATGAATTCACAGGTGAGTCACATCTGACAAATGGGGAGTTTGGGCCCAGAAAGGCAGAGGGGCTCACTAGGACAGTGCCGACCGTGCAGCTGAGCAGGGTGCTGGGTGGAGACTCTGGATCCGCACGGGGCGAGGCCCAGCCTCCTGTGCCTCCACCCGGTGACCACGTGGGTGTCTCAGGATGACAAAGAGCTTCGATCGGAGACGCTCCTTTCCTACAAGAATTGTAAAGTCAAACGAGTTACTGCTTCCTAAGTTCAGCTTAGTAGACAAAGAGTGTCGCGCCACGGGGCCCCTGGACGCGAGGGAACCCCAGAGATTCTCAGAGTGGAGGAAACTGCCATCTCTGGACCCCGGTCCTCTGAGGACCTGTCTGGCTCAGAGATCCTAAAACTCTATGACTCTGGTCAAAAATAGGTCACGAGTGGATGTTTGATCTCATTTCCAATAAATACAGATTTCCTTCCCTGTCCTGCCCTCTGGGATTCAACTCAGGAGCTGTGTGACGTTCTAGAAGGTGCTCATTAAAGAGACACATGATCGGGGTGCCTGGGTGGCGCAGTCGGTTAAGCGTCCGACTTCAGCCAGGTCACGATCTCGCGGTCCGTGGGTTCGAGCCCCGCGTCAGGCTCTGGGCTGATGGCTCAGAGCCTGGAGCCTGTTTCCGATTCTGTGTCTCCCTCTCTCTCTGCCCCTCCCCCGTTCATGCTCTGTCTCTCTCTGTCCCAAAAATAAATAAACGTTGAAAAAAAAAATTAAAAAAAAAATAAAATAAAATAAAAAAGAAAAGAGGCACATGATACATAACCTTGAAATACATTTTATTTATTTATTTTTAAATATATTTTATGTGTATGTATTTATTTTGAGAGAGAGAGAGAGGGAGAGAAAGTCCCAAGTAGGTTCCCTACCGTCAGCACAGAGCCGGACACGGGACTTGATCCCAGGAACCACGACACCATGACCTGAGCTGAAACCAAGAGCCAGATGCTTGACCAACTGAGCCACCCGGGCGCCCCTTGAAGTACATTTTTTTTTTTTTAATTTTTTTTTTTTCAACGTTTATTTATTTTTGGGACAGAGAGAGACAGAGCATGAACGGGGGAGGGGCAGAGAGAGAGGGAGACACAGAATCGGAAACAGGCTCCAGGCTCTGAGCCATCAGCCCAGAGCCCGACGTGGGGCTCGAACTCACCGACCGCGAGATTGTGACCTGGCTGAAGTCGGACGCTCAACCGACTGCGCCACCCAGGCGCCCCTTGAAGTACATTTTAAAGCACATTAAGCAAAATACCATCCAATACGGCAACACTTGTTTTGAACCCAGTGGCTCTTTCTTGAAAATGAGAAAACAAAAACAGGCCCAGGCAGCAGCCCCCCCCCCCCCCCCCCAGGCATTGCCTGGACTATCCACTGACTCAGAGTGATGTCCAGTTATGCTGGAACTAAGTTCTTTCTGTCGCACTTTTGAAGTCGCTTCACTTTCATGACAGTGTGGATTGAAACCGAGCTTCAGGAAGCACGGGAGACGAGGCAAGTGTCATATTTCCTTGCTGAAATAACACTTCAAAGATCGCATTGAAAACCTAAAAATTGCCACATTGGCAGGAGGGGGAGGGCCAGGGACTTCCTTGCTGCAAGGGAGTTGGCTTTGCTTTGTAAGGTCTATTTTTGAAGGCGGACCGGCCCTGTCGGGCTAGGATTTACCCCGGCTGAGGACGGAAACAAGCCTGAATGTGACAACTGGAAATGGCTCCGGGATGCACATCCTGAGTGGAAATGGTTCCGTGTTGGTCATGGGGAGTCGTCACCTTTTCATGTTGCCCATCGGGACCTGCTGACGAGCGGTTTTTTGAAACACATGCATGAGTCCGAGTTCTGAATTTCAGCATTCTCCTGCTAAACCCCAAATAACACTACTCCAGAATTCCAGAATTGCATATTGAAAATTATTTCCAAATATGGACCCTTACTAAATGGAAATTATGCATGTTTCTAAAATTTTATTTATTTATTATTATTTTTTTTATGTTTTTATTTATTTTTGGGAGACAGAGAGAGACAGAGCATGGGCAGGGGAGGGGCAGAGAGAGGGGGAGACACAGAATCGGAAGCAGGCTCCAGGCTCCGAGCCATCAGCACTCGATGGCTCCGAGCCATCGACACGGGGCTCGAACTCACCAACCGCGAGATCATGACCTGAGCTGAAGTCGGACGCTCAACCTACTGAGCCCCCCGGGCGTCCCGTTTATGCATGGGTTTTAAACCCGGTGCTTTGAAGGACAGAAAAAAAGTTGAATTATTGCTTGTAAGCAAGGAGGGGTGTCTGCTGAGCTGCCAGAGACTCTGGGCCACAGAGATGGGCACCGGGGCCTGCAGAGAGACCTCAGAGAGACACTTCTTCACAAGGCCACCTCTGCAGGCCTGCCCCAGAGGTCAGGAGCCAGGGCCGGGCCTCTGCCCCAGCAGCAGCCACCCCTCTGAGGGTCCTGAAGGTCACCATTGAGAGTTTGTAAGCATCTGTGGTCAGGTGTGCTTGCTTCGGGCAGAAGGCATGGGATTTGACCTCGGTCTTTATACAACCTGGACGTCGCGGTCCCCAAGCAGTTGACCTCAGCCTGGCCCCTGCTGGGGAGGCAATGCCCAAGGAGGTGGGACGCTCAGCGAGCCAGCCTCCCCTTCTCTCCCTTCTTGCCTATACTTACGGCTCTGACCACATCCGACGATCCCAACTGAAGCTCATCATTCCAGCACTTTCTGGAAAGGAGATTACGGAAACAATACCATTTTGGGTCTTAATGTTGTTTTGGTGGTTTTTTTTTTTTCCTTTTATTTTATTTTATTTTTTTTTTTTAATTTTTTTAACGTTTATTTATTTTTGAGACAGAGAGACGGAGCATGAACAGGGGAGGGGCAGAGAGAGAGGGAGACACAGAATCTGAAACAGGCTCCAGGCTCTGAGCTGTCAGCACAGAGCCCGACGCGGGGCTCGAACTCACAGACCGTTAGATCATGACCTGAGCCGAAGTCGGACGCTTAACCGACCAAGCCACCCAGGCACCCCTTTTTTTTTTCCTTTTCTTATGAGAATGTGCATTTATACTGAGGAGCTTTAAAAGAACCCCACCCAAAACAAGAGTGAGAAATAGTGGGACTTGGGGTGCCTACAGACACTGCCTAGAATGTCTGTGGATGGATGCGATACATGTTTGTTGCAAGACACCTTCGAGAACAATGCGCTTCTTCAAAAATACTCATAGCAGACCCCCTTGCCTTCCAACCAGTTTGTCTACGTCAGACATATGTCGTGCTCTGTACCCATCTCGGCCCTGGACACAGGGGTCCGTTCGGCCTGATCACCTGCTCTTCTGAGAGGTAACCGAGGCAAAATACTTTGTCCTTGGGGTGGCAGTCAGGACTCCCTGAGCATGACATGGGAAAGCACTTTGCTGATTGCGTGGGTCCCCTAGCCAGGTGGGTTTGGAGTGAAGGCACACTCCTCATTCTTGAAAGAGCTAGCCATCAGAAAAGTTCTCAGGTTCTAGTGTCACCGGGCATGGCTCTCCAGCCCAGCCCCGGGCAGGGCACTGTTGCTCAGCTCTCTCCCCGCTGTGCTGCGGTGCAGGGACTCCCGTGGAACTTAGGGAAGAAGTGACCAGGAAACGTCTCTCACCTGCCATCCTTTGCCCTGCCTCCGACCTGCAGGGCTCAGCAGAGGACGTTTGTGGGACAGTGAAGGCATGCAGAGAAGTGGAGGAGAGAACCGTCCAAAACAGCCACCCAAATGAGGCAGGGCAGGAAGACACAAGTCAAGTGCATCAGTGTCCCAGCTTGGAGCACAAAGCGAGCCGAGGCTCTGGCCCTTGTCCGGGAGTCAGCTCTGTCAGCCCGAGTGTCAGGGGAGCAGCTCTTCCCCATCTGAGGGAGGGGTCAGTTGCTACTTTGGTTTTCTGGGAGGTGGAAATGCCAGAGAAGTGTTGAAGTTCAAGGAACAGTGCTGGGACCCACTCATTCTTCCCTGTGGGACCGTCATGAGGGTGAGAACTTGGAGCGGCAGCAGCCGGGGCGGGGGGGGGGGAGGGGGGCACCGATGACCAGGGAGAAACCAGGGGGAAGATAGCATGTCCCCAACGCCATCAGGGCTGTCTTGGGGCGGCCCTGAGCCTGTTCATTGTGCAACTGAGGGAGTGCGGGCAGTTGCGTTTAAAAGGCTCAGGGGGCCCCTGGGGGGCTCCGTCGGTTAAGCGTCCAACTCTTGGTTTCCGCTCAGGTCACGATCTCATGGTTTGAGGGTTCGAGCCCCACATCGGGCGGAGCCTGCTTGGGATTCTCTCTCTTTCTCTGCCCCTCCCCCACTTGCACTGCCTCTGTCTCTCTCAAAGTAAATAACCTTAAAAAAGCCAATAGAATAAATTCCTTAAAAAATAAAATAAATTAAAAAAAAATAAAGGGCTCAGGATGGGCAAACATAATTCCTCATATATAAAGAAACCTTTAAGGACCCTAGGAATCCAAGGACTTCATTGAAGTTGTTTCCTCAGAAAGTGTGACGGCCTTACACAAACGCATCGAGCGGTGCCCCTCACCGTCACCGTCTGGTCTGCGCACACGGGCGTGCGGAAGATGGGGGGTCACGCCTGCCGCAGTCTCTCTGTCCGTGGGGGCAGCCAGGTCCCCTGGTGACTTGGCACTCCAGGCAGACACCCTCATTCTGCCATGGGTACCAGGATGTGGAAAGTTGGGGAAGCAGTGCCTTGGGTGACCCAGACGGCAGTCTGTGGCCGCGGGACCGAAAGAAGCGGGCTCCCAGCATTTGCCAAAGACCCCGTAGCTGCGCCTTCTACACTCAGGCCCCTCATCAAGGACAAGGCTGCATAATCTGCCCGTCAGAAAGAAAATGATCTCTACCCTCCACGTTTTTGCCAACAATATGTTATTTATCTCTGCCATTCTAGAGGCTTAAGTTCCTCTTTGAGCTAACTTTTCCGCAGGTTTCCTTCCTTTGCTTGAAACCGTCAGAAAATTCGAGCAGGCTTTCATCTACGAATCCCATTCACAGAGCTGATCTATGCGAGGCTTATCTTCTGAAATGGATCAGTCTGAATTAGATGTGGGTGGGAGAAGCTGATAAGAAAATTCTCTCAGCTGGGGGAGCCCGGGGAGCTAAGCGGATTCCGAGCCAACGGGCTGCGTAAGGCAGTTCTGTGTCCCTGTGGCAGCAGCTGGGACCCACACCTCTGCTCTCAGCAAAAGACATGCATATTCAGGAGCACAGCAGCACAGAGGATACGATCGACGTTTAAAATTCATGCTGGAAATGAATAGTTAGATCGTGACAGAGAGGACATTGACAAAGTGGCTCAAAATACTCATTCTGAGCACAGAGGAATCATCATTTGAAGCTGCTTTAGGCCTTTAATCTGTGCCTCACACCCGGGACGTGGGGCGGAGACGTCGTGGGGTGCAGGGAGCAGGTGCTCTGGGAAGCAGTGATTAATTAGAGCAGTTCTGCGAACTCCTCATAAAGAAAGATGCTCCGAGTAGGGGTGATTTGGACCATAATTTGCCCCCTTCTTGGGATATTTTATAAACATTGCACAGGAAGATATCTGTTCCTTGTAAAAAAAAAAAAAAAAAAGGTCATAACTAATTTTCATACTGATGCTATGAGCTCTAAAATGTTTGTTACGCAATAGAATACAGATTTCATAAAAAGCCGGCAGATCACACACGCCCTTTTAAAGCATTTTAAAAACTACACAGCGTAAAGACGAGGCATCAGTCTGTTTCTGTTAGAAGTAACAGTGAACATTTTCTCCTCAGATTAAACCTATCGCCAGAAAGAAGGCTTCCAAGGAAAGCATCTAGAAACGACTCTTGGCAGTTATAGAAACTGAAGCCCGGAGTGTACTCCGCGTTGCCCAAACAGGACGATGCAGCGTTTCGCGAGCTTCCCGCGAAGGCTATGTCTGTCCTGTGCCAGGGGGCTGCCCCCCGCTCTGGCCCCTGATGATGTCCCTCTTCTCATTCATTCCTGTTTGTCACTACCTTGCTTGGGCCCACCTGCAGATCAAACATTGCTTATGTTCCCCAGTGAAGAAGAATTAGGTCACCAAAGAGCGAGGGGCTCCCCACCTCGCCGCACCGAGTGCAGGCCAACCGGGGCGTGTGGAAGGAGGTGCTGGGGGCAATGGGGCAGTCAACCAGGGGCAGGAAGATCCTGAGAGTTGAGGACACAGAAATGTATGAGCTCACCATATGGAAAAGACAAAAGACAGCCTTCTTCTCTTAAGGACCGAGTTCTAACGTCTGTGTGGAGAGGGAGGCATGGGCACAAGATCTGTAGGCATCTGAGGACATGTCCCTACACAGGAGGAGTACAGTAGCCAAGGGAGGAGAAGACAGGAGGAGCCACTCTTCCGGGGGGAGAACAGCAGACCACGTGTCATCTAAGGTTCCATTAGGCCGGAGAATTCGGTGCTCGATAAAAAACAGACATACCCGCTGTACCAAACACTTTTAAAAGTTTAGTTTTTAAATACGTCTTTATTTTTTGGGAGAGCACAAGTGGGGGAGGGACAGAGAGAGGGGGACGGGATCTGAAGCAGGCTCTGTGCTGACCACAGAGAGCCCGACGTGGGGCTCAAACCCACGAGCCGCGAGATCATGACCTGAGCCAAAGTCAGACACTCAATCCCCTGAGCCACCCAGGTGCCCCTCAAAGTTTAATGAAATAAATAACGGAAATGAATCCGCCTGTGTTTTAATTTGCTAGTTCAGTTGTTTCCAGTGCTGTCATTTTTTAAATAAAGTCTTTTTTTAAAGCCAGGTCTGGGTTCACAGCAGAGTGGAGGGAAGGCAAAGATATCTCACGCCTCCTGCCCCCACCCCGCGCTCAGTCTCCCCACTATCAGTGCCTCCGTCGGAACAGGGCTCTTGTTACAATCGATGAATCCACATCCACGCCCTGTAAACACCCCAGAGTTCTTGGGTTGTTTTAGGATTCTCTCCTGAGGTTACACACTCCGTGGGTTTGGACAAACACGTAATGGCATGCATTCCCCATTATGGTACACAGAGTCGTTTCACCGCCCTAAAAATGCTCTGAGTCCCGCCTACCCACTCAATGTTTACCAAACCCTTTTAGAGGACACACTCTTGGCCAGTGTGCTAGGTGTGGGATAGAACCACAGTTTAAAACATTCCCTGCTTTTCTGCTGCCGGAGACGACTGTGCAAACAAATGAATGTATTAGAGCATCACTGGTGTTACAAAGAAGTTCCGTAAAAGGCACAAGGGCAAGGAGAGACAGTGCTTTCTACGATTTCCCCCTCATCATTCTGGGTTCCCTAAACAGCGTTCTCTGAGAAAAACCTTCTCGCCGCGGAAGATGGAACAAGAGGTTGATGAATAACGTTAATGATCAAAGAACAGTAACAGACACAGCGAGAAGATATTTCAGTTAAATGTAACCAGTGATTTTTCCCCCTCAAATTTCTGATTACTTTTCATCTTCCCAGTTCTCTGTGTACAAGTTAAAATACCCCAGTTAATGTCTTCTTAGTCATCAGATATGTAACCCCCCTCACAGGCATTTTGCTGACTTTTCTCTTTTTTGGACAGGCCATATTTAAATACTGTCTACACGTGGGAGCATCCATAAATCCTGTTCTCCATATATGTGTGAGACCCAGCCAAAGTAGGCTTTTGTTTTTAAAGCTTGCTATATTTGTACTTTTAATTTAACATTAGTGGGACATCTGCCAAGCTAATATAGACACTTCTCTATGCACTGGAAAACCCAATTAGGACTTGTTCTGAGTTTGATTATCAGTCAGAAACATGCATACAGAAATATTCATTACAGAGCTGCTGGGAGCTGAGATAAAGCACCAGATGGCTGAATTACTGAGTCTCTGTCACTCTCGCCCAACACAGTTTTTACATTTGCTTCATAAAAGGCAGGTGACCAAATACCCTCAGGGCGACGCGGTGCCCATGGGAAGGGCAGCACGTGCTGAGGGTGCTATCCTTTCTTTAAGATGTCACGGGGCCTTTCATGACACAGATGATAATCTGCACCAATGACTACTGCCCATGCACGGCTGTGCTGGCTTGTGGCTCCTCCGTGGATGGGCTTTAAACTTGAATCGTGGATTTTTGGAGACTGTGTATAGATGTGCTTTAAACTGGAATCGTGGATTTTTGGAGACTGTGTATGGATGTGCTTTAAACTGGAATCGTGGATTTTTGGAGACTGTGTGTAGATGTGCTTTAAACTGGAATCGTGGATTTTTGGAGACTGTGTGTAGATGTGCTTTAAACTTGAATTGTGGATTTTTGGAGACTGTGTGTAGGGTACCCGGAGGCAGGCAGTGGGGGAGATGTTGCCTAAATGCTTACTTGGGGAAGCGCCTCAAATGTGGTGTCTTCCCACCTTCTGGCCACAGGGCTGCAACCGACACCGTGAGTTTCTCCTCTGGAGTTGTCTGGTCATTAAGTGTGGATTGGATCGGATTGATGAGGCCGATCCAGACATTCAAGAGGACTTGGAAAGACTCAAAACCGGGCCAACCACTCCTCGGTAGGGATGAGGATCAGGAAGAGGCAGAGGTCTTGAAGGATCAGGACGCTGCCCGGGATGGGGTCCAGGACCAAGAATGCACAGAGGGGTGCTGGGCAGCCATGAGCCAGCGCAAGGACTGAGGGGGCACAGAGCAGATCGAGCATGAGGAGGCAGTGCGGTGGGCATGTTAGACTCTCTTTCTCGGGACAACTGTTTGGTGTAGGTTTTGACGTTGCCCAGGGTACTTTTTTAAAACGAGATTACTTGGGATGAAGGAACAGAATTTTGTAAACTCAGCGAGCTAAATTAACCCCAGCCTCCAAAATGGTAGATGGGCAACTTCTTGTACCCCTGTGAATGTCAGGCTGATGAAGTAGCCTGAGTGTTCCTTTCAGAGCCTCTTAATTATCTTATGCTCCCAACCTGGCTCAAGGCAACTGTGCTTGCGACACAGTGCCACAAACCGCCCCCTCACGGTCAGAGGCGGCTCAGCACCTTTGCTGTCACGGATTTGTCGGCTAACAGAATCAAAGACTTCTGAGCAGTTCATTTGAAAAGCAGTTGAGTAATCCAGCTCCTAATGGCTTCAGTATGTTAGCTATTTCAAACATTAAATATATTATTTTAAAAATGAAAGAAAGGGAAAAATAATGTTTCGTATTGGCTGTTCCATTAAACAATGCCCGTTTCCTGCATTAACTAAGAAACCAAATCAAAGAGCACAACCTTCAAGAAAACACAAGAGTGTGTCTGAAAATGATTAACCTTATTTGGAAGGGAAAAAAAAAAGAGCAAAAAGGCAGAATTTGTATTTTCTGAAGCAAGTAGTCTGTTTTCTATCTATCAGCATAACGCTCTCCAAATGGTGACTAGAAGTGATGAAGGCCTAGACCTCAAGAAACTCGGGGTTGAGACAGGCTCGCGTTCCTAAACGTTAAGCATCTTCATAGGGCTTGAGATATCTGGTGATAATTCAAACACCAACCCACTCTGCTGGCATGTGTAGTAATGGCGGACACGGTGCTCCGGAGAGTTCATGAAACCTTGATACAAACCAGAAGCCGTTTGGAAACGATGCTTCTGCTCTCTTGGTGTCACCGTGATGTGCTGCCTCATTGGGACTAACTTTACCCTTCCTTCTGGAAAGGCCAAGAAGATGACCTAGTATCCGCAACATTTTGGCCAGTGCGCCAGCACAGGGTTATAGAGGGCTTTGAGGGAAATTCTCTTCCCATCGCTGTCTGGGTGGGACCCATCAGATCCACAGATTATCTGCGTCACTGAAGTCACAGAGAAAACAGCCAAGGAAGGTGAGATTTCTAATAAAAAGGCAGACTTTCCTGGCATCAGTCAGCAACGAGTAGGAAAATTCTTTCCCAGAACCGAAAAGTTGAAATCGACCTTAGCGGGACAGGAAATGCTCTCTCGCCCTGGTTCTTGAGCAAGCGTTCGGGGAGTAGTCTACGTGTTTTTGAGGATGCTCCTGTGGGGACACATGACCTTTACTTCAAAGATTAGGCTGGGAATTATAGAGGAAGTCTCCTTCCCTGAACTTGCAGAGAAATTCAAGATGACGTTGAATAAGCCATGCACATTTTCACACGTATTGACTCAATTTTGTGTTGCTCTTGTTGCCTGGTCATTTGGGTTTCTCCAAACCCGTAGTAAATTCTCAGTATCCCAACCCAGTACCGCATGGGCAAGAAGGGAAAAGGTAGGATTCCTGCTGGTCCAGAGCAACAGTTCCCACGTGGGGACGCGGGGACACTGACAATGTCCGGAGTGATTGTTTTCTTGTTGCAGATGGAAGAGGGATGCTACCGGCATCTAGTGGGTAGAGGACGGGGTTCCCACTGAGCATTTTACACGGCACAGAACAACAGAGAAGGTTGCAGCCCATCATGTCCTCAGCACCAAAATGGTGACACCCTGAACTAGAGTCTTAAATGGAAGGCAGCTACAGTAGCTCAGTTTTGGTTAGCAGCAGTAATCAGTTAGGAATCACCAAACAAGAAAGTAAATTTCGAGACGTAAGAACACAAAGCTTTACCATGTGAATATTCCCCCCGCAAAGGTTTGGCCGTCAAATCTAGGTACTTAATGTGTGTTTTGTTTTGTTTTGTTTTGTTTTGTTTTGTTTTGTTTTTTTATAAGGTTATAAATTCCTTCAGAAACAGGCTGGATGTAGAGGCATCTCCAGCCTGGTAATTGGAAGGGACTGTACTAGCTTCCAGAGATGACCCCAGCCCACTGGGCAGGTGGAAACTACAGTAATAAAGTCGTTTTTATTGAGATGCAGGGAAGCTTTGTGCACCGTGGCTCTGTGCTGGTGTCTGTGCTAGAAACTTCACATACAACCTCATGCAAACCTCCCAGCAAGCCTTCAGAATAAGTCAGAATTTTGCTTTAATGAAGAGGAAGAGGCAAAGGCTCAGGTGAAGCAATTTTTCCAGGATCTTAAGAATGGGGACCTTCCATTCTCTGTCTTCCACTTTTTACCTTAATCTCACTGTCACCTTTGTCAGTCGCTCCAGTTGTGACCTGGAAGCCACAGGGAATGTCTGCATTCCTCCAACTTCTTCTGCATCTGTCGGACAACTCTGAGGTTCACGTCAACAGTGCACATTCCTAGCTAACTCTAGGAGCTTCCTCTCCTAACTGATGGGAAGACAGTCCTTTGTCCAGTCTGAGTTTCCTCTTTGTGAAGCTCCCTCTGACCATGACCCTCCTTCGACGGAAGACATACCTGAGATCAGAGTGGGGAAGCTGGCAGGAAAGCCATGTGCCTTGACGAGCAAACACTATATGTCTTTATCAGATGATTCCAGAAGTCTTGTCTCTAAGGGGCTCCTGGTCTTTAATGATCTCCAAACATCTAAAGCGTCACAGAATGAGGTTATCATACACACACACACCCCCACCCACCCACACACACACAAATACATAACATAAAAATAAAAGCTGTACACATTGATAAATATACATATATTTGACTTGTTTTATCTCTAAAATAATATTTACTTTTAAACATTAGGTGTAGATACACTTAAAGATACATTTGACGCCGATATAGATACAGAAACCGATGCAGATATAGGCATAGATTATATGGATCCAAACTGACCTTTAGGTGGGAAAAACAGCCTGGAGAAAAGCACGGAAGAATCTACGGGGAATTCCGCTTGCTATATATTTGGCATTAAGTTGATGACGTAGAGGGCAATAAGGATCTTCAAATAGGGTACCTGTGTGGGCTTTTTCTTTTCCTTTTTTTCATGTTTATTTATTTACTTTGAGAGAGAGAAATAGAGTGAGCTGTGAAGGGTCAGAGAGAGAGGGAGAGAGAGAATCCCAAGCAGGTTCCACGTTCAGCACAGAGCCCAGCGCGGGGCTGGATCCCACGCCCCTGGGATCATGACCTGAGCTGAAATCAAGAGTCTGACACTTAATTGACTGAGCCACACAGATGCCCCTTATTTCTTTATTATTCACAAATGTTATTTGGGTGTAGCCTACTGTTTTTATTCCAGCCTCTTAAATTATAGTCTCAGCTCATCGTCCGTCACCTTCTTTTACATTGAAAGCGTTCATAATCACGAAGACCCGACCATAAGCCCCTTCAGCTGCTCCCCCAGAAGTCTAATATGTAGCACTGTCATTATCATTTCTGTGGTATTTTAAATTTTCCTGTTATTTCTTCTTTGGCCCATGAATGATTAAGGGATGTGTTTCATACACCTGCAACGGTACATTTTTCAGTATTCACTTTCTATCGTTGGTTTTTAATTTAATGACTTTTCTCAGATAATGTACTCCGTATAGTATCGCTGTGCCTATCTTAACCGTTCCTGTGGTCTAGTGTTTTCGTTCCATTGTGTTTACGCACAAAATGACTGTTATTTTCATTTTGTAAAATCACTGTTTGCTTATATTCACCCACATTTACCAGGTTTTTTGCCCACGTTTTCTTCTGACGTCACGGTCTCTCTTGTAGGAACGATTATTTCCCCTGACGTATAATCTTAAATGTTCCTGCAGTGAGACTTTGTAACAAATACTTTTAGAGATCTAAGTTTTGGTGTATGGGTTTAATATGCACACAACATGCATGTAAGTGTAAATACATGTGTGTATATAGTTATCCTCTGAAACTGCCTAGTCACTATCAGCTTCGAGCACTGCTCTGGGCTGACCCAGGCACCGTTCTGAAGATCCAGAGACGAAATACAGCTCTGACCCTCGGGAATGTCACAAGGCCACGCAGAACAATCCATGAGAGAGGCATTTGCAGTGTGCTGGGAGAGCCGTGTGACAGTGGCCTGGGTCAGAAGAGAAGAGACCAACCAGGGAAGCCCCTTGGAAGGTGATGCCGGAGCTGAGCCCTTACCTGGATCTGGGGAAATGGCAGAGGGATTGACGTGGGCCAAGGCGCACAGTGTGAGGGCGCCTGCTGTGCTGTGGGGCCGGCCGGGTCACCGTCACCGGGAGATGTCTGCAGAGAGGTGGGGCCACCCCGCTGCCACCGTCCCTGCCAATGATGATGATACCTGTGTCATTACCGTCTTGTTCCATCAATGGCCCTGGTCTGGGGGCCACCTATGCGACCAGCCTGGTGCCGGATTGCCCCCCAACATTGGTGGCAGACACTGGTGGCATGCAGCTTGTCATGTGGTCCCTGTTTCCCCAGCATGCCTTTGGTGCCCGTCCACCTCTCCCACGACGTCTTCCGAGGAAACGCCCAGACGTGCCACCCCTTTCAAAGTGTTTTGGGCAGCGGTTCTCAAAACTACCATGGGATTTTGATGTATGGAAGTTTCTGATTTTGTTGGTCTGGGGTGCGGCCTGGACAATTGTGTTTTTGTTTTTGAAGCTTTCCAAGGCGACTCTAATGCCCATCAGTATTAAGAACCACCGGCTCATAGCCTCTGATGCCTCCGTCAGCTTTTCTCAACAGGGTTCCCCGCAAGACTTGAGCCCCACAGAAAACAATCTGATTGGTTACCTTCTCTATTCTCCCAACGAAGGCACAGAGGTAGTAACATTCTAGTGCATGGAAGATAAATCAGTTCATTACTAGAGAGGACGCCGGTGGCAGTAGGCTGAATTCCTTAGTGGAGAGAGGTGGTGTTTATAATTTTTGAAACATATATTCCCCAGCTAGTGGGTTAGCGCGCTGATTCGCTACGGGAAGAAGAAAAAAAAGAGCCCTGAGTGGTTGCATATGCCACGTTCTGTGGTGGAAATACTCCCACCAGTTGTTTATGAACTGGCTCACAAAATTCCTGAATAGTAACAAAGTCACTTCCCTGTCTGGGTCACACAACTGGATGGGACCTGACTCTAGCACCCCCTTCGTTTCTTGAGAAATCGGTCTGTTTGGCCACAAGGCTGTTCTTGAGGCCACATGGTTGTTACTGTTCTTGGATTTCATCAAAGCAACTCAAATATATGTTTCTTCCTAACGTGGCCTGGAAGACAAAGCTGGATTCGCACTCATGCTCTCTCCCAGGACTGCCCTGCTTTTTCCTCTGTTCTAATCTGTTTTTATGCTGTGGTTGTACCCAATATTTCACTTAAAAGAAGGATTTTCTTTTACCAAAAACCAGGTATTTTTTGTCGTTGTTAGATTATGCAATCCCAGAAAGTACTATGTGAACAGTGCATCCCACGGCTGAAAATGGTGACCTCCAAAGCTTCTTGGGATAAGATGGAAAAGTGGCATTTAGACGAGAGGTACTTGCTGTTTCCTGCACTGAGTTGGTGACACGCCCAGGGCTCGGACACCTGCCTGCCACCTCATTCCGAAATGGTTGGGTTTAGTTACACGTTTACTAGACTTCAACACGGTTCTAGATGCCATGTTCCGAAACTGGATAATATCAAAGCCTTGACTTAGTTTTGCTTACAACCCAATGGAACATGGAAATATGTGCTATGTCATTTTAACATGTTGTGTTTAGTACAAAAAAGGGGTCTGTCCTGTTTCCTATGGAGGGACTGGGAAGGACACAGCCTAATGGAGATGAGGGCTGGAGGTAGATGGGGAAGTGTTCCTGGCAGCGAGGGCTCCCTTCCGACAGGCCCTGGGTGAGTTATGAGGTATATATGTGGTGGTGGTGGTGGGGGGGGTGTATATGTGATGGGGGGAGAGGGGAGGTATATATGTGGTGGAGGGGGGAGAGGAAGGGGAGAGATGTTCCTGGCCAAGGAATCAAGAGGAATTGTCAAGTAAACACTTGTAAAACTAAACTATCTTATTTTAATTAATTTATTTATTTTAAATTGAATTAATCTTCAGGGTTAAAAAACAACGTATTCTCTCTTTTTTTTTTCAAGATCACTTTACATTTGCCTGGATATTTTTGTCTTTGGTTATTATAGTGGAAGATGAATGACAGGAACAAAATCTGGTCCATTTGACCAGGCTTAAATAAATGTCACTGGACAACACAATTGGAGTGACAGGCAGCTTTTGGAAAGGAAGAAAGTTCCCATGGGAAACCCTTTTAATAATAATTAATCATCATAAGTAAGGACTCTCTTCTGTACAGTCATTTTGGAGGAAAGTTTGGTGATTTCTTACAAAACTAGCCGTACTCTTGCCATACGAACCAGTCATGCTCTTTGGTATTTATTCAAAGGAGTTAAAATCTTATGTCCACCTAAAAACCTGCCCACAATATGTATAGCAGCTTTATTCATAGATAACAACATTTGAAAAGAACCAAGATGTTCTTCAACAGGTAAATAAACAAATAAACCATAAAACATCCAGCAATGGAATATTATTCAACATTAAAAAGCAATGAGCTCCAGGCCATGGAAAGACATGGGGGGAAATTAAATGCATATTCCCATGTGAGACAACCCAATCTGAAAAGGCTGTATGCTATGTGGTCAAGTCAACAACATATTTTAGAAGAGTCAAACCATGGACTCAATATAAAGATCAATGTTGGGGCGCCTGGGTGGCTCAGTCGGTTAAGCATCTGACTTTGGCTCAGGTCATGACCTCATGTTTAGTGGGTCCAAGCCCCGCATCGGACTCTCTGCTGACAGCTCGGAACCTGGAGCCTGCTTCAGATTCTGTGTTTCCCTCTCTCTCTGCCCCTCCCCTGCTCACGCTCTGTGTCTCTCTGTCTCTCAGTAATAAATAAACGTTAAAAAATAAACAAAGATGAGTGTTTGGCAGGAATTGGTCAAGGGGGAATGAGAGGCAGAGCACGGAAGAATTTTAGTCCATGAAAATAATCCATATGATATTGTAACAGCGGGTACACGTCATTGACCATTTGTTCCGACCCGTAACATGTACAACATGAAAATGAAACTAGGTACACTATGGTCATTAGGTGATAATGATGTGTCATTTTGGTTCACCAGCTGTAACAAGCGTACCTTCTAGAGAGGGATGTCGGTCGTGGAAATGGCCACGTGTGTGTGTGTGTGGCGGGGGGCAGGGAGCACACAGGAACTCTCTGAACCTTCTTCTTAACATTGCCGAGAACCTCAAGTCCCTAAGAAATAAAGTCAATTAAAAAAAAAAAAAAGAAAACCTTCCTTTCATCTTTATTTTATCTCAGAAAGAATCGCACCCAAACTAGCATTTTTATGCTCAATAGGAAAGCTGTACAACTTCTGAAAAGTCAGATCACAACACTAAAAATAAATTCTTTGGAAAGTTTGAGGAAAAAAAAAAAATAGACCGTGACAGTTGCACCACGGATACCTTTGACTGAAAACTTTCATGGTATTTCATTCCTATGTCAAAAAATAAATGACATGAAAATCCAAGAGCCAACGAAGGGGAGAATCTTTGAGCCGCATGATCTGTATTTCTCATCAACGATTTTGTCATCACAACCAGCTTTGCTAGGAAGTTTATGGAGGTGCCGTCCCAATACACCTGCTCCCACAGGACTCAGTCGTCACCACACTTCCTGCTTCATCCTTGCCTGGGAGGGGCTCGTCTTGGTTCCAGGCTCTGGGTTGGGTCCGGATCTGCTGCACATCCCCGTGTTTTCGTTGGTCTAGCCGCTACGTGGGGCACCTGCCTTTGATAGCAGAGCACGGCTGCATGTTTGAAGCGTCTGTTGAAAGAAAACAAAATCCACTGCCGTCGCATAAGTCACAGCTCAACAGCAAGATGTGGGGACACATGCTCTACTGAGGTAGTGTAACCGAGGTCACATGGCAAGGACAGGGAGTGACTACCTGAGAGCACTAATCCAAGCCACCAAGACTGGCATCTGCCAGGATCTTTCTTTGCTGCAGCTACAAACCCACTTCCATTAGAACTACATTCATTCATTCATTCATTCATTCATTCATTTATTTTAATGTTTATTTATTTTTTGAGACAGAGACAGAGCATGAACAAGGGAGGGTCAGAGAGAGAGGGAGACACAGGATCAGAAGCAGGCTCCAGGCTCTGAGCTGTCTGCACAGAGCCCAACGCAGGGCTCGAACTCACAGACCGTGAGATCACGACCTGAGCCGAAGTTGGGTGCTCAACCGACGGAGCCACCCAGGCGCCCCGTTTATATATTTATTTTTAAGGTTATTTTTCATTTATTTTGAGAGAGAGAGAGAGAGAGAGAGCGAGAGGGAGAGGGAGAATCCCAAGCAGTCTCCACACTGTCAGCGCGGGGCCTGATGCGGAGCTCAGACTCACGAATCATGAGATCGTGACCTGAGCCGCAATCAGGGGTCGGATGCTTCACAGACTGAGGCATCCGGGCGCCCCAGAATCACTTTTATTAACCCATACCTGACGCCATCTCTGATTCTCATGTATCTATTGCTATGAAATCTATCATCCGTCATTGTTCGTTACACTTTGGCTAAAGAGTCATCAGGGTTATGAGGGAAGCTTTCCGAAGACAGAGACCCAGTTCACTGCATCTCTTCCCCCTGCTCTGCTGTCCTCTGAGGTCGAATAAATTCCGACACAACTGGTCCCAGAGGTGGGGTGCCTACTGTCCTTGCCCAGCCCCCCATTCCGACCCAAGCTTCTCTCCGATCTCGTTCACTTTCACTGGCTCTTCTCACCCTGTCCATTCACTGTCCATCACTCCATCCGCTGAAGCCTGACCTTTGCCCTCCTCTTGGACCCCTCACCGGACCTGTCCTCACTGAGGCCCCGACAGTTCTCCGCCATCAGCTCCGGCACATGTTTCTGGGTCTTTACGTCCTGAGACGCCTAAGATTTAGCTGATACGTTGTGCGTTCGTTCCTCTTTGAAACCCTCTGCTTACTTCTTGCAGAAAGCCACTTTCTCCCGGTCCCCACCGCACGACGGCAGCCGCCCACCCTGCCTCCTTTGCCAGCCCTCCCGCCTGTCGCATCCCTGCTGAGAGAGCCCTGCAGTCCAGCCCGGCACTCATCCGTGTCCCACCCCGCCCTCGGGTGCTTCCAGCTCCAGTCTCGCCTTCCTGGCTGCTGCTGTCTCTCAACAGGCGGCGCTAGGCTAGGCTGCGGCCTTTCGTCGGGCCGCAGACGACACCAGCCAGACCCAGTCAGCGTCGCTGGCCGAATCCTTGCCAGGCTCCTCAGTCTGTCCGTCCCAAATGAAGTGTGATCATCTTTCTGCATAAACTTCTTTCTTTCCTGAAGTCTTTATCTTACCCGCTCAGATGGTCTCAAACTGAAGCTCAGGGGGCCCTGGGGGGGGGGGGGGGGAGCTCAGTCGGTTAAGCGTCCGACTTCGGCTCAGGTCATGATCTCAGTCTCTGAGTTCGAGCCCCGGGTCAGGCTCTGTGCTGATGGCTCACAGTCTGGAGCCTGCTTCGGATTCTCTCTCTCTCTCTCTCTCTCAAAGATAGAAAAACATTAAAAAAAAAAAAAAAATTAGAAAAAGAGCCCTGGAGCCCGGGCAGTCCCTGCTGGCTTTTGCAGGCCCCGTGTTCCATCCGTCACCAAGGCTTTTTTTCCGAATCCTTTCGTCTTTCCTGTACCTGGCTCTCTGCTCATAACGGCTGCCTCGCGTTACTTGCTAGGAGCCAGTCCCCGTGCTGGCACTTTGCGTCTCACATCACGTTTGCCTCCTGAGGGGAGGAGCCAGATGACACGACGGCCTCAGAGATTTGGAGGATTAGAGAAATCAGGCTCCGAAACACTGTGTAAGTTGTTTGGGGGTTGTGAGCCCTAGAGCTGCCTGAGCCCAAAGTCTAAGGGGGGCTGTTAGTTCCGTGTCCACACCTTTTGTGGGCACGTGGTTCCACAGTTTGCATTGGGTTTGAATACTGGGCTTCACCCCCGGTTCTCTGGATGCGATGGAGATAACAGGAGTGACATCTGCTAAACGCGTGGGACGTGCCAGGAGCTGGACGGGGTTGGGGTGCTGGAGGCAGAAACGTGAGGACGGCCCTGCTGTGCCCTCAGCGGCTCACATGTTCCCTGCCTCTGACCGCAAAAGACAGAGTTACAAGCCAACACTGTGTGTGACAAATAATCCATTAATTTTGTTATTCTAGAAACACGGTGACAAACTAATTTGTATTAGGAAACCCCTGACATACTCCCTTTGGGGGCGTTTATACAAAATATCCAGATGACTCAGGCCGAGAACCACGTTGACCAGAAACAACGAGGTAGTAATAATAACGTTTTTTATCTCAGTTATCAGGACAACTTGTCTTTGTTGCTTCAGACTGAGTTACGATGTCCCAGTAATGGATTACGTGGGAAAAAAAAAATCCAATAAGGTTCAGAACTGAAGGCAGACGGCTCAGGATGAGAGAAATTTTGCCAAACGTGTCATCCCCTCAACGACACCCCAGTCGATGCGTGCCAAGGAAATCCGCGCGTTCAATACGTTCCTCTCTCCCACCTTGCGCGATGTAGACGTATAGACTCTGTTTTTAAGTGGGAATCAGCAATAATGTGTTGCTTGTTCCTTCATGTCAGTATTGGTGATTTAGTGATTAATTATCTGACCGCTGTGTAGTGCTTAAAATAACCCAAAAGCATGAAGTAAATTAGTTGATCAGGAGGAAATTCTGTCGTGCAAATTCATGCAATACAGACCCCCACTGTCACACTCATCGCTGACAACATAAGTGGGTCACCAGTGTGGCTGGCCCCTGTGAATTTATTTTCTCAGACACCCTATACATATTCATGATATCCCGCTGTGTGTCTGTCACCTCGCAGAAGCCCTATCTTCAGAATCACAATTAAACAGAAAATATGCACATTTAGCCACTGAAAAAGAGTAGACTACAGGAGTTGGGGATCTGAGTTTGTTTTACGTTTTCTTTCTTTTTTTTTTTTTTTCAGGATTTTACTACAGATTGGAGGCAACAGACATCTGTCCATATGGTCTTAAAATGGGAGTGCGTGGTCAGTGAGGTACAGGACTCCCGGGCGGGAGGGAAGTATTTGTGAAAGGAAAATATTTATTCGTCCATTTCGATTCCACAGCTTGTTAAACTGCTGCGCATCGTACTCTAATCAACATTAAATGCGTGCAGATCATGCCAGATAAGGAAATGAAACTAAGTGCGAAGTCACAGCCCCCACCCGCGTCCCCTTATGTGCGAGCGACCACGTCCCAACCTTCAGGCTAATCAGTGGTGACAGGATCATGGCATGACTGCTACAATAATAACAGAGCCAGGGCAAGGGCCTCTGTCAGACGGTATTTGTTCATTTGGACATTCCCTTCTCTCTAGGAATACAATGTGTTTCATTAACAACATGATGGAGAGTGGGATCGCCACTTCCGCGGCAGAGATGCACCTGCCTCATCTAGGCGGCTGCAACAGGTAGACACAGAAATAGGAAAAGAGACACATTCTGGTTACCATTCATCCTCTGCAAAGATGGCTGTCAGCAAGAGCCAGACATTTCCCGAATGGCCGTTCGCTGTCCCAGGCTAACATTGTAACTTACTTTTTGTTACTTTATATCAAACTCGGTGACACAACATCTCCATCTGTGAAGGAAAAACAGGTTGAGAAAGTGGGATCTGCCCTTGATTTTTGAGTAAAGAAGTAGGGTAAGGGGGTAAGAGCAGAGCCACGTTCTTTCCTTGTAGAAAGGCATGGAATGTTAAATAGTGAACAATCCATCGCCAGTTTTCCCAAAGCACTCATGGATCCTTTCAGACTGTGCAAAGCAAAGCATTAATTCCATTGGTAATATTTGTGTCGGGGCCAGTCTGGTTAATTTAATATTCTGATTGGACAAGCAGCGGAGTTTTAACAGCTGTTAACTTTTTGGCAAGTAGCTCTGGGAAGGCGATAATGAGATTAGCGTTCAGAGGACAAGTTTGCTTTTTTGCTGCATTGAATTACTACGTTGACACCAAATGGTATTCACTCTGAACTCCCCGTATAGGACACCGTTATCCACATTTGGGACCCGTGATGGGGCCCGCTTTGGAAAAACTGGGGAAAATGGGGTCTTTATAACCTGCGTTCTGCAAGGTCAGGGGACGTTCGTGAGGAAGGTCAAAGGTACATGCTTGACATTAAATTTAGTCTCCTACATCCAGTCCTTGGTGCGTTGTAGAGGGAGTACTTAACCCTTATCCGCATTTTGACTGTTTACAAAATATCTGTATGGGCATCACGTCATTTGATTCTTCCCCAAAACCCTTTGAAGTACGTTGTCGCGTGCCCGCTTCCTAGTTGAACACGACTGCAGATACTGGCCTAACGTGTACACTTTGTTCGGGAAGCCTGGGCTGAATCCAGGCCTCACTGCGTTGCATCCTGGGGTGTGTTCCACAGCCTAGAAAGGATACGACCTCGGGAGCCTAGAGTCATTGACTCATTTAACATCGCCAGCCATCAGGATCTGTAAATAAGCACTCTTGTTTCCTCAGACAAGTTAGGAAGTAAAGGGAAAAATCGCCTTGGTAAAACTTCCAGAGGAAAACGACTATTTTCTAAGGAATTAGAGGAAGTTGTCTAATTCAAAAAATATTAAGGAAACTGAAGAGAACTGAACCAATTACGTGTCCAGTCCCAAATTTGACACCAATGGCTTAGGGGATGTTTTCTGTGTTCTCACCAGTATCAACGTAATATTCCTTAAAGCTCCTTTTAAAACTATAATAATCTATCGTCTACACTGGTGAAGCCACTCTGGAAAATAGTGTGGAGGTTCCTCAGAAAGTTACAGATAAAACTATCCCAGGACCCAGCAATTGCACTACTAGGTATTTATCCAAACAACACAAAAACACTGATTCAGAGGGGCACATGATCGCCAATGTTTGTAACGGCACTATCAACAATAGCCAAATTATGGAAAGAGCCCAAATGTCCATCGACCAATGAATGGATAAATGTGTATGCATTGGAATACTACTCGGTGATCAAAAAGAGTAAACTCTTGCCATTTGCAACAATGTGGATGGAGCTGAGTGTATTATTCTAAGTGCAATAATTCTGTCACAGAGAAATAAAAATGTCCTATGATTTCACTCATATGTGGAATTTAAGAAACAAAACAGATGAACATAGGTGAAGGAAGGAAAAAAATAAAATGAGAAAAAAAAAAACAGACAGGGAGTCAAACCATAAAAGACTCGTCACTATCCAGAACAAACTAAGGGTTGCTGGAGGGAGGTGGGGGGGGGGGGGGGCACGGGCCAAACAGGTGACAGGCATTGAGGAGGGCACTTGTTGGGATGAGCACCGGGTGTTGTATGTAAGTGATGAATCGCTAAATTCTACTCCTGAAAACAATACTACACTGTATACTAACTAACTTGAATTTAAATAAAATCTTGGAAAGAAAAGCAATAATAATCTATAATCTACATATTCTGAAATGCCCCTATATTTACAAATTGACATACAACTACATACAAATAGGCAAGTTATAATCATTCTTCAACTTTTTATTTATTTATTTATTTATTTATTTATTTTATTAAGTTTTTTTATTTAAGTCTGGTGTAGTTAGCATACAGTGTTATATTAGTTTCAGGTGTACAATATAGCGATTCACAAATTCTTCTATACATTACTCAGTGCTCATCAGGAGAAGTGTGCTCTCAATCCTTGTCCCCTGTTTCACCCAAACCCCACCCATCTCTCTCTGGTGACCATCAGTGTGTTCTCTGTGGCCGAGAGTTCGATTCTTGGTTCGTCTCTGTCTTTCCTTTGTTCACGTGTTTTCATTCTCAAATTCCTTATATGAGTGAAATTATATGATAGTTTGATTTCTCTGACTTATTTTGCTTAGCATTATACTTCCCAGCCCCATCCATGTCATTGAAAATAGCAAGACTTCATTCTTTGTATGGTGACTAATTGTCCACCATATATTATGGTGACTAATACATGTGTGTGTGTGTATATATATCTTCTTTAACCATCCTCTTTAACCATCCATCAGTCGACGGACACTTGGGCTGCTTCTATATCTTTGCTAATATAAATAATGCTGCTATAAATATCAGGGTACATGCATCTTTTTGAGTTCATATTTTCATATTCTTTAGGTAAATACTCAGTAGTGCAATTCCTGGACCTTAAGGTAGTTCTATTTTTAACTTTTTGAGGAACCTCCATACTGTTTTCCACAGTGGCTGCACCAGTTTGGTTTCCCACCAACAGAGCACGAGAATTCTCTTTTCTCCACATTTTGGCCAACACTTGTTTCTTGTGCATTTTTCAACTTTTTAAATGCCTTCACACTATCTTATGAATGTGATACCATTTATTTTTAGGGGGTTAATAAGGTATTTGAATGGCAGTTGTAGGTTCCAATGACTAAGTCTAGACAAGATATAGTGGAATATGAATAGAACCTCATCCTGTTGTGAATACTGCTCTTGCCTCCTTATCCATCCATCCATCCATCCATCCATCCATCCAACAGTGGTTATTGATCCTACTACGTACCAGTTACTGAGAGCACAAAATTGAAAAAGCATATCTCCCCTTTCAAGAAACGGATAGTATAAATGTGTGGCCTATTGATAACTTCTGTTTTTGTTTTTGTTTTTGTTTTTGTTTTATAACAGTCAGTGTGATCAGTGAGGATTAATCATTTCCACAAACATTCGAATGTGTTTTATTCATTCGCAACTGGTTTATTTGACAGAAAGAATATATTAGCGATCATGCTTCAAAAGGATGAGGAATAAGATTTTTAAAAAAATACTAAATAAAACATCCAGGATATAGGACAATATCGGGTTATTTTATTGGCTCTGTTTCTTCCTCACATGAAAAAAATAACTTTTTTATATTGGTGTTTGATGAACAGAGAGAGGAAAGCTCATTGAAACAATCACACGATTGTGAATAATTTCAGAAGCATTTGGTTGGTGTTTTTGTGGGCATGGCGGTGTTCTTTGCGTCCATATAACCGGTACCTACTTCCCAGTTACCGTATAAATGTTTTGAAAGTGAGATCCGTTGGCTAATTCTGCCACTGATGTTTTGTCATGCCAATCGCAGGACAGACAGCCAGATATCTGTTGAGGGATAATGTGTACACTCACTTCCCTGTGTGGTGGCTTATTCAGAAAATCCACACTGTGAGCTGGCAGCTCCTTGGCAATGGAGTGCCAGCTCTGACCCAGCCTCTGATCGACTCTCCCCAGCGGGGCCCGATGGCCGGTGAAGGTGGCCCGCATTCAGGTATTAGTACGTTAGGTAATTACTAAGTGGAGCTCCCACATTGGCATTGCAGAGACAAAGCAATTATCAAAGAATAATTAAATCACAGCATGAGCACAACAACTTTACATTTCACTAAGTGGTTGACTTTAGGTGTTTTAGCTAATTCCAGCTATCTGCGTAGACACAGGTGTCCCAATCTCATATATTCCTGTCGTGCTCCTGATCTAGCGCACCGGGCTCACTCTCTTCCTTTGCACACAGGCACACACACACACACACACACACACACGCGCACGCACACATGCACACTCGTGCACTGAATTCACCATGCATATTGCTACCAGAAGGTTCCCTCAGCCTCTCCTGCTGCTGCTGTGCGAGCCGATTCTGTTCACTCATTTCTTTTTCTTTGCTCTGCTGTTCGTGCACCTGGTCCGCGAGCTCTGCATTCATTCTTCTCAGGGGCTCTTTTTCTTCTGACAATGATCTTAGAGTTTATTCCAGTCCTTCGCCTGGAGTCTGAGAGGTCAACTCCTCTGGGGCCGTCTTCTCTGACTCCACGTGGCTGTATGGGCTCCCTCAGGAAAAAGGCAGGAAAGTCAGATGCATCAAAGGAAAGGCAGATGTGGTCATGAAGGAACCTCCTGTGCCAGATCCTGTGTTTCTGCTCCAAAATTCTCCAGCCAAGTTCCTCCCACCCAAAGGTGAGCCCCACAACCAAACCTAAGTTTTTGGTCATCCATTTCTTCTGGAAAGGCACAGAAAACATCTCAGCCTTTGTAACCTTCAGAGTGTGTCAGCTGTCAAAGCGAAAGAAAGAGGAGATTTGCATCAATTTGTTATCAAATATATGTTCAATATAACACGCTTAGAAGAAAAATGCCTGTTTTTAAAAAATTTTTGAGCTAGGCTTTTAATGCATCCATATGAATTTAGACTAAAATTTTGTAGAGACACTTGTAGGGACAACATGCTGTTGAAGATTCAATAAAGTAATAAAAGAGAAGTCCATATCGGGGCGCCTGGGTGGCTCAGTTGGTTAAGCATCCAACTTCAGCTCAGGTCATGATCTTGCAGTTTGTGGGTGCGAGCCCTACTTCGGGTTCTGCGCTGACAGCTCAGAGCCTGGAGCCTGCTTCTGATACTGTGTCTCCCTCTCTCTCTGTTCTCCCCTGGAGCTTTGCGTTCCTTCCTGGCTGCCACAAAGTCACAACCCAGAGAACTGGGGTAGACCCAGAGAAGAGTTAACATGCTCTAAGGGTTAACATGCTGGAGCTTTACCTGGAAGAACGGACGATTCGGGGATTTGTGAGAGCTGTGTTCAAACCGGCAAGGGCTGACACAGGCATGGGGTTGGCCATGTTTTCCCAGACCCTAGAGGTTGGTGCCCCGACCACTGGGAGAAAGATTTGTCCAAATGGAATGAATTTTCTAATAGCAAGAGCTTCTCAGGAGGAAACAAATCTCCCTTCACTTTAGATGCTCAGGATAAACTAGTTCACGGATGACAGGGAGGAATATGGCGGAGTTGGGTACCATGTATCTGTGTAAGAATGTATGTGTGCGTGAGAATGTATGTATGCATGCCATGTATGGGTTGTGCACAAGAGGCTTGGAATGGATGCCCTCTTAGGGTCCTTGTGACCCTAGGTGGTGGATCACCTCCCCCATTTCCTGCTGTTTAACACATCTAGTAAGTGCAATCCCTTGCGTCTATGGTTTTGTTTTATTTTTTAACCACCAGTGAGTGCATATGGGTAGAAAGGGGCTGGCCTGGGGTTCAGATGTGGTTTTCACCCAAGCATTGTCATTACTAGTGGTGTCACCTCTGGTAACACTTAGAAAACACAATCTTTGGGGCGCCTGGGTGGCTCAGTCGGTAAAGCGTCCGACTTCCACTCAGGTCAGATCTCCCAGTTCGTGGGTTCGAGCCCCGCATCGGGCTCTGTGCCGACTGCTCAGAGCCTGGAGCCTGCTTCCGATTCTGTGTCTCCCCCTCTCTCTGCCTCTCCCCTGCTCATGGTCTGCCTGTCTCTGTGTCTCAATAAGAAATAAATGTTCAAAAAAATTTTACAAGAAAAAAAAAAAGAGAAAAAGAAAACACAATCTTAGGATAACCCAAATCTAAAATTCTTTCCTTATCTAAAATGGTAAACCTATATAAGCTACTCACACACGAGCCCAGACATTTTATGCATTTATTAGCTTTGACAGGGGTGGGGGAGAACCACTGATGGAAACTATCTGCACTTAGGGTCACAACGCAACTTAATACAAGTCTCTGTACACACGGACACTTCATTTGAGCACATTTCACAGACATTTAAGGTGAACAGGAGCCGCTCACTCCCCAAACGGCATCTTCTCCATACTGGAAGAATCTTGAGTGAGGCATTCGAGGAAGAAATAACATTTACACTTACTTAAAGCAATAACTGCATTGCCATCCAAGACTGCACCTGAGAGTCGCACGTGGATATTTGAACTGTAACATTTGCCTGCGGGGAGGTTGCGCCTGGCCCGGGCCGCCCATTGGACACCTGCCCTCGAGCAGCATGGCAGTTTCTTCCCCAGACGTCGCCTGCTTCTGAATCCCCAGGCTTTCTGATTATTAAACTGCAGAGAGTTCAAATTTGCCATCACGCAACTGGAACTAATTGTCTGAGACGATTTGCATCCATCAGTGCAAGGTTTATGGCTTTTTAGACAGCGTAAGATGAATAAATAACGGTGCTTGAGTCATCACTCTGTTTTAGTACTTGCAAGGCACTGGGTAATCTGACAATAATTTGGGCGCTCTCACTTTGTCCAAGGGTGGACATCTGTCAAGTTACAGGTTCTGATGGTGTTTTGCAGTCTGTCCACTCACACCCTTTACGGTTGCTACCCTGAAACCAAGGAATCGAGATGTTTTCCCCCCTTCGGAAGAAATTCTGTTGATGAATTGGGAGTAACTTCCACTCGGAGGGTTCTCTTTTTGGTAACGTGGGTTTCTTCTTTCTTTCCCTGTAATTGCCACCCTGCCCTGTTCGCACACTCCATTCCTTTGCTCATATAACAGATACAGAGGAAACAAATACCACCCATGCCATCTTGCTGCCTTGATGAGAAGGTACACAGGGGGCCAGCCCACCACACCAGGCAGTGAAGGAAGTATATATATCCTGGCCTCCTCCTTGTCCCTTCCATGTCAATTGGTGCGGAGGTTTACCAGCTCAGGCTTTTACAAGTGCATTTAATTTTTTTTTAGTGTTTATTTATTTTGGGGAGAGAAAGAGACAGAGCATGAGTGGGGAAAGGGCAGACAGAGGGGAGACAGAATCCGAAGCAGGCTCCAGGCTCTGAGCCATCGGCACAGAGCCCGATGCGGGACTCGAACCCACAAACTGCGAGATCGTGACCTGAGCCGAAGTCGGACGCTCAACCGACTGAGCCACCCAGGTGTCCCATCGAAGCACATTTTAAAGTACCTTCGCGTATCTTCAAAAATGATATCTTTTGCTCCTTTCCAGAAAGTGTCTTCCTAGTTAAATAGTTTCACTGTTTGGAGATTTACCTTGATTCCAGTTTATTTTTACATTTATTTTTACCAAATCACTTTAACTCTATCACTTCTCAGACCCTATTATTACACACAGACCTAGTGGACACTTGTGTGGTCAACATTTATTGAAAATGAGCCGTGGAGATCGTTTGGTCCATTCCTGGCTGCCCCCTGAGAGACTCTTGGATGTGTCACCATGTATAGAGGACAAAATCCACACTGGGCTCCACACAGGCCTGGAGAAAAGTGAAACCATGGCTCCGTGTATCTGACAGAAGTAAAACATAACGATGTAAGGATCAGGTCCAGGGAGGCTGTGGCATGCCGTCCTGTGATTTTACGGCTCATGCCATTCATCATGAGAACACAGGAAATCAGGGAACTCATTTCAGGAAGAGTCAGGCAGGGAGACAGTGTGGACCTGAAACTGAATAAATGTCCCATGAGTACAAAGTTGCTGAGTGTCTGACTTCGTGACTGGGTACAAGGAGCCAGCGGGACAGTCCAGCCTGGCCTCGGGGAAGTCACAGTCAAAAAACGGACACCTCACAAGGAGACGCAGCGCCAGGCGGTGTCGCTCAGAGATGCAAGACGTGTAGACGGGCAGGAGGGGTGGCTTACTCTGAGTGGGTTCAGGGAGGTATTCGCGGAACTGATTGCGGGACATCCCCGGAAGGATGGGTCGAAGTGTGCTGGGAAGTTGCTGAGAAGGGAGGGAGAGACGTGTTCCCCTCCGACCCCCCGGAGAGAGAGGTCAGCTCGGGTGGGCGACTCCTGCCCAGAGTTCAGGTTTGTGTTCACTCGTGTCTTGATCCTTCCTCCCACCCCTTCATGATACGACTGCCAATTTCTTCTTCGCCACCCTTCATGGTCTTACGGGCAGGAGGTGCCCCCAGCTTCAGAAGTTACCATTCCTCCCACTCCCTTTGCCCATCCTGCATGATTGCTTCTCAGCTAAGGTTTCAGCCAGAGGTACGTGCTGATGACTCCAGATCTTTCTTCTGGAACATCAGCCCCGCATCCAGGGATCTCACAGGCTCCTCTGGTCTGATGCAAAAGCCTTGTGCTCAGACCCCCAGCCCCCAGACTTCCCTGCCTCTCCGTACTCGATCTCCAGACAACAACTTCGACCCAGAAATCACCCCACGCCCCTGCCCAACTCTGCCCATGGCTTTCATTTCCTTCAAGATTAATCTTTAAGGGCTCCTGGGTGGCGGGTAAGTGTTCGACTTCAGCTGAGGTCATGATCTCACGGTTAGTGAGTTCCAGCCTGGCGTTGGCTCTGTGCTGTTAGCACGGAGCCCCGCTTGGGATTCTCTCTCTCTCTCTCTCTCTCTCTTTCTCTCTCTCTCTCTCTCTGCCCCTCCAACCCCTCTCAAAAATAAATATTGAAAAAGCAGGTCAATTTTAAAAATCTTACCAGCATCTAGAAAATCCAGTCGGCTCCCGGGTTATCGCTTGGCCTCTGGACTCCTGCTGTCCCTCGCAGCAAACGCCGTCGCACTGTCTCTGCCTTCAGGTATGCAGGGCTCAGGGCTTCTGACATCTGGTTTCTTCTGGCCCTGATGCTCTGTGTCACTCATCATGGTTCAGGGAAACCTGCCTGGGTGCCTCGGTCTAGCTGAGATCCCCTCCCTGCGCCTGTCTATAGCACTTAGCACAAGTGTAGTTTAATTGTGGCAAATCTGATAATCACTCAGGACTGTATACAGGTTGCACCAGGGCCGAGAAGTTTATTATTATTTTTGTATTTGCTTTGATTTTTGTGTTTATCACAGAGGGTAAGTTTCAGTCTGCGGCCTCTCAGCGGTTGGCTTTCCCACTCAGCCCCGGAAATAACAATCAGCCCCAGCAACGCGAGGGTTTTTCACAAAAGTAATAAGCATTTCAGTCTCAAGGAACCAATCTTCAGAGCGTTTGCAAAGTCACGTGAAAGCCGTGGAGAAGCGTGACTGGGCAGCTCTTTCTTGAGCGAACTATTGGAACATTGTTCTTTGGACTGTTTACTGCACCTGAGTTTGCAATATTTTTCATAAACTTCCTCGAGAAATGATTTAACTGAAAAATTTAAATTTGATTCTTCCACTCGTAGAATCACTCCCATGACAAGCTGCATGTGACTTAATTTTGTTAATCTCTGAGCCAAGGTTGCAAAGATGTGCTGTTGACTTTTAATAAAACCCTTCCATAAATCTTTCGCATTGGGCCATTTGAGCCTGGAGCTTGCTTTGAATTCTGTGCCTCTCTCTTTTCTGCCCCTCCTCCACTTGTGCGTGTGTGTGCTCTCTCTCTCTCTCAAAAAATAAACACTAATTTTTTTTTAATGTAAGATGTCCTATTTTATTCTGTTACCTGAGTCTGAATTGGCCAGACTTCCCAGGTTGTTTTTTTTTTTTTTTTTTTAATTTAATCTTAAAAAAAAGCTAATTATTTGACTGAATCAGAAATAAAACCGTGACATAGACCATTTGTTCAAACTCCAGTCCCCAGTCAGAAACATGGGGTTCGGGTCTGTTAACGTTTTCCAAGGTTGCGGACTGAAAGCATATCGTGATGACGATAACAAGTGATAAACAATGGTTTATGAATTGCACACCATGTGGAGAAGTCCGGGACGCGAGGATGCTGTTACGGAGCGGGTACCTGCCCTGTGACAGCAGCTCCAACAGTAATAAGAAAAATAAGTCGTCTTCTATTTGTCCTCCCCACCAGCCCAGGAGAGCGCCTTTTTGGAGTGGAGTTCAGAGAATACTGATGTCCAGGCGGATTACAAACTGGCCTTGCCATTTATTCGCCTTGTATCAAACACCTGCCCGAGACAACCCATCTCTTAGACAACCATCTGCCTCTGGCGCATCTAGCCAAGTGACACACGTCTTCTGAAGTGTGCTCTAAATTGCATTGCTGGAGGTCACTCGCTCTACCTTTCCAAGTGTCCGGGCTCCTCTTGCCTCAGACCCACCCACCGGGATGTTACATACTTCGATATCGTGAGCTTATTTCTCCAGAAAGTGCCTTCGCTGAATTCTGTTTTGGAAGATTGTTGTGAGCGCTGGCCATGTGATATTCACTCTTGGGCTCTATGAAATAGCATTCTGGGGACGAAGTCAAACATACTTTCAAATTTTCTGAGAGATCTCAGAGTAAGAGGGTCATGATTGATTAGAAACCAGCACACGGATGATACCATACTAAAATGATAGTCCATCAGGATCGTATTAGTACATCAGACGACTAAAATAGATCTATTGGGTTAAGGGGCTATTTCTGTGTGCTCGATATAACGATATATTGATCGAGGAGAAAATATTAAAAACAATGCATCTTCTTTCAATTTGGAGTTACGATTTACAATGTGCTTCTAAACATTTTTTTTCCCCCTCACATCATCCTCATGATGATGTCAGGTAAGTATGCTTATGTACATCTCCCAAATTATGCATTTTGGTGTGTGGTGGGGTTTTTTTAAAGGGAAGGACAACGTGAAGGGTCACTTCCATGATGATCCATTTGTGCATGGCCAGCCATGGATACTCAAGGAAGAATGGGTTTTGACATTAGGCGGAGCAGCGTAACAGTGGCCATTTTATTTATTTTATTTTTTCTTGTTTACTTATTTATTTTATAACAATTTTTTTAACGTTTCTTTATTTTTTGAGAGACAGAGCATGAGCGGGGGGAGGGGAAGAGAGAGAGAGGGAGACACAGGATTGGAAGCAGGCTCCAGGCTCTGAGCTGTCAGCACAGAGCCTGACGCGGGGACCGAACTCATGAACCGTGAGATCATGACGTGAGCCGAACTCGGACGCGTAACCGACTGAGCCACCCAGGTGCCTCTGTGTTTATTTATTCTGAGAGACAGAGAGAGAGCGTGTGAGCAGCGGAGGAACAGAGAGAGGGAGAGAGAGAATCCCAATCAAGACCATCACTCAGCAGGGAGCCCTATGCAGGGCCCAAGCCCACCAATGGTGAGATCATGACCTGAGCCGAAATCAAGAGTCGGGTGCTTAACCAACTGAGTCGCCCAGGCACCCCACACAGGACATTTAAGATTTGGAAATATCAATAGGATGATTGCAAATTTTAAAAGTATACTTATTTCAGTGGTTGACCCACAAGGGATGGTAAGGATGATGACAGAAATGGGGCGATCATAGCACAGCAGCCATGATCGTGTTGCCTGCTGGTGTTTGCAAGGAACCAGTGGAAAGAGTATTAAGAAAAGGTTGGTTCTGCCCGAGGTACTCACAAACACATGAAGAAACAAGATAGAAACCTAGGAAGATCATGAGGTTCCATTTATCCTTTGAGAAAGGCCTCCTTAAAGGCAGTAAGTATTAAACTAGAAAATACACCTATTTTTCGACTCTGCAATACCGTTTCGGTGAACTCTGTTACAGATATTAGTGCAGCAGGTGTGAGGATATGTGTATGAGGATGTTTGTTACCGTATCTGCCAGTAGGAAAGGGTTGAACAAATGTGTTCTTTCATATTAAATTCATAGAGGGGGCGCCTGGGTGGCTCAGGTGGTTAAGCGTCCTACTTCGGCTCAGGTCACGATCTCACACTTCGTAGGTTCAGCCCCTCATAGGGCTCTGTGCTGATAGTTCACAGCCTGGAACCTGCTTCGGATTCTGTGTCTCCCTCTCTCTGTTCCTCCCCATTCTCTCCCCATGCTCTCTCTCTCACCCAAAAATAAATGAATAAACATTTAAAAAATTATATTCATATTACAGAATTGTATGCAGGTGTTTAAAATGGATTATCTCTGTATCCATTGACCTTAAGGCACAGCCATATAAACTGAGAAGGCAAATGATGGGATATTGTGTAGAGTATGGCATTGTTTCTGTAAAAATAAATGAAAAATAAATCCACATTTTCAAGTGTATGTGAATGTATGAATTTGAAGGAATACAGTCGTCTATTGAATTGTACACAGTAGGATATAATGCTAGCTCCTTTCAGGGAACAGGATTGCAGGTTTTTAGACACAATTTTTAACTTTTTATTTTCTTTAATTGAATTATATATTTTTTAATTTACATCCAAGTTAGTTAGCATATAGTGCAACAATGATTTCAGGAGTAGATTCCTTAGTGCCACTTCCCCATTTAGCCCTTCTCTCCTCCCACACCCCCTCCAATAACGCTCTGTTTGTTCTCCATATTTAAGAGTCTCTTCTGTTTTATTCCCCTCCGTGTTTTTTATGTTATTTTTGCTTCCTTTCCCTTGTGTTCATCTGTTCTGTGTCTTAAAGTCCTCATATGAGTGATTAGCTTTTTCTTTAATACAGTTGTGTGTAGCAGATTATCTGAGAAGTGGCTTAGCCCTAAATATACACATGGACTTCAAAGGCATGTAGAGGCAGGGGCGTTGCACCCTGCCTGCAGATTTCAGCGATGACCCCCATTTCCTAAGGTTCTTTCTGCTCTTGTTAGCATGGCGACCTTCACCCACGCCTCGTTCTCACGGTCCTCATGGTCGCAAAGTGACCACACACTCCCACATCCCGTCTTAGGGGACGGTTCCCAAAGGCAGAAAGGGTTCTCTCTCTCTCCTTCTGTCTCTCAAAGAATCACCAGAAACCAAAGCCCTCTCACTGGTGTTCTTTCCAGCTTCCAGGCCTTCTTGCCCCGGAAGGCTGAGAGGATGTGGATGGGCCTCGTGAGGGTCTATCCTTGGAGGTAGAATCTGTCTGCAAGGACCGGGTGCGTGCAAAGAGAGGGAGCTGCCCCAAAAGTCTTCCACAGCCCATTACTCTTTACTCAAAACAAAGTGCCCTGCGAACTAGACAAACACGGAACACGTGACGAAGAGCATAAAAATAGATTCCAATTAAAAAGGCAGACTGTAAGACCGTGTGGTGCACTTTTGTTCTGCACTTAAACTTCCCAGAATGTTCGGTGGGCATTCCCAGGGCAGCAGGCAACAGAGAGATGTCTTCTGTCATTTGTCAAAAACCTGCCGTGTTTCGGGATGAGCAGGCTGGCTGGGCTGGGACAATCCTGAGACGCAGATGAACTTGACCTGCGTGGGGCCTGCGGTCAAGTCCAAGTTTGGCTTTCAGAGACGTGAACAGCTGAGGGGTAGCTGCTTTTGCCTGAGTCTCCACTGAGGGTAACTGCCTCTGGGCACAGGTTGGGCCAGCAAACCTTGGTGCAGAAAAGGGGGATGGTGGGGGGGAGGGGGATGGCAGTTAGAGGCGGAGATGGTGGGGGGAGGGGGGATGGCAGGGGGAGGGGAGATGGTGGAAGGGGATGGCGGGTGGATGGTGGGGGAGGGGGATGGCAGGGGGAGGGGAGATGGCAGGGGGGAGGGGGGGTGGTGGGGGGTGGGGATGGCTGACAGAAGCCCCCACCACACTCCTGGAAGAGAGTCCACAGAACCATGGTGCTGGTTCTAATGATGCGTTCTAATTGTCCTCTGACATTGTGAGGTAGTGCTCGCTCGTTTACTGACGGAAAATAAAGGTAGTGATAAAGAAATGCTATTTGCAAGACCGTAGACTTTATTTGATGTCAGTTTTGTAGCATAGGGAAAATTTACATATTTTTTTAAAGTTTATTTATTCTTGAGAGACAGAGAGACAGAGTGCAAACAGGGGAGGGGCAGAGAGAGAAGGAGACGCCGAATCTGAAGCTCCAGGCTCTGAGCCGTCAGCCCAGAGCCCGACGCGGGGCTTGAACCCATGAACCGTGAGATCATGACCTGAACGGAAGTTGGATGCTCAACCGACTGATCCCGCAAGGCACCTGAGAATTTAAGAAGCAGTTGGTGAGAGGCCACCCAAACTGGGAAAATGCTTCCCTGTGTCTAACCACAGTGCATCTGTGTCCCACTGGCCAAGCCACCCGTGTACAGCCCAGAAAGTGCTTCTGTTCCGTCCTGTGGGTCTGCATGTCTGTCTGCACAGCAGAACCATACTGTTTAATGGCTGTGGCTCTCTAATATACTTTGAAATCAGGACACACGATGCCTGTAAGGTTGGTTTTCTTATTCTAGACATAACTTTGGCTAGTCAGTGTTTTTTGGAGTTCCATATGAATTTTAGAATTTCTGTTTCTATTTCTGACCTGCACAGCTTTGGTGTGTTGATGGAGGTTGCACTACATCAGCTGATTGCTTTTGGTATGTGGACGTTTTAACAATATTTAATGTATGGGGTTTATTAATGTTTTGGTATATCAATTATACCTCAACAAAACTGTCAAAAACATTTTTAAAAGTCTTGCCCAAACCTTGCAGATTCTCACCCCGGGCTGTGCTGT
This sequence comes from Puma concolor, assembly GCF_028749965.1. Taxonomy (NCBI): domain Eukaryota; kingdom Metazoa; phylum Chordata; class Mammalia; order Carnivora; family Felidae; genus Puma; species Puma concolor. The sequence continues at coordinate 3,515,429 of NC_141669.1, read as the reverse complement.
CCCCGGCTGCTAGTGGGGCTTTAGCATCAAAGAGCCATCCCTTTCTTCACACTCCAGCGTTAATTTTATTATAATTTATTATCACCCCTTTTTTTTGTGGAAGACATAATTTCTTAAAAAGGCTACATTCAATATTGTGGAGTTGAGATTTTTCCCCAACACTGCTCTTTGATAGCTCTCTGTTTTTTAAAGTTTATTTATTTATTTTTGAGAGAGAGAGAGAGAGAGAGAGAATGAGTGAGGGAGGGTCAGAGACAAGGAGAGAGAGAATCCCAATCAGGCTCCACACTGTTAGTGCAGAGCCTGACTCAGGGCTCAAACTCACGAACCGTGAGATCATGACCTGAGCCTGAATCAAGAGCCAGACACATAAGTGACTGAGCCCCGCCCCAGGCACACGAGGCTGTTTCTTCTGTCTACTTCCACTCTAGTAGACTGCCCACTTGCCAAATTGAGCCTGAAGCTTGCTGCTGATTGACCCTCATACTAAACATGACTGTCACAATTTTAAAAGTTGGTTCAGAAAGATGCAAAGAAAATACATGTGGCAGAGACCTCGTGGGACCTGCAAAACCCAGAATATTTACTAACTGGCCCTTCAGAGGAAACAATTACCGACTCATGGTTTAAGGTGTTAATTTTCACTTGGGTGATGTTTTCCTGATGCACTTCTTTTTATTTAATTACTTTATTTTTAATTTTTTTTTAATTTTAGCTTAATTGATACACAACTTTATATTTAAAAAAAATTTTTTTAATGTTTATTTATTTTTGGCAGAGAGAGAGACAGAGCGTGCATGGGGGAGGGGCAGAGAGAGGGGGAGACGCAGACTCCAAAACAGGCTCCAGGCTCCGAGCTGTCTGCACAGAGCCCAATGCGGGGCTTGAGAAGTCACGGACCACGAGATCATGACCTGAGCCGAAGTCCGACGCTCAACCGACTGAGCCACCCAGGCGCCCCTACACACAATTTTATATTAATTTCAGGTGGACCACATGATTCGACAATTGTATACATTAGCTGTGTTCATTGTGATAAGGATATTCTTGGTCCGCATCACCTGTTTCACCCATTCCCCTCACCCCCACCTCCTCTCTGGTAACCATCGGTTTATTCTCTATAGTTAAGAGTCTGTTTGTGGTTTGTCTCTCTCTTTTTGTTGTTGTTCACTTGTTTTGCTTCTTAAATTCTACATGTGAGTGAGTCATGTGGAATTTGTCCTTCTCTCACTCACCTATTTTACCCAGCATTATATCGTCTAGATCCATCCATGTCATTGCAAATGGCACGATTTTATTCTTCTTTGGGTGAAAAATATCCCATTATACTTATATTTATATTTATATTATTTGTATTTATACAGACACCACATCTTCATCATCCATTCAGCCATCAGTGGACACTTGGGCTGTTTCCATATCTTGGCTACTGTAGGTGGTGTTGCTATAAAAATAGGGGCACATATATATATTTTTTCAAATTAGTGTCTTTGTATTCTTTGGGTAAATACCCAGTAGTTCAATTGTTGGATATTATGGCAATTCTATTTTTTTTTAATTGTTTGAGGGACTCGTGTTTAAACAAAAAGGGACACGCATGGGTGTGAACACGTCTATATACAGAGAGACACTCGTTCATTTAATGGCTGGAATCTGGCCGTGTGCGATCAGGATTTTTTCCCATCCACTGACACAGGTTGTCAGACTCGCTCTCCTTGGGCAAGGCGTATGACTTCTCAGTACCAAAATGTCCAATTGGGAGCTTTACTAATCTCGGGCTCACCTCCTCCCATCTTCTGGGTTCACAACTGACCTTTGGCTCAGGGGTCCACACAGAAAGGGTCACAAGGTCCTCTCACGCCTCCCCTGTCTCAGCCAAAAGCAGGAAGAACTCCTTGATATATGTGACCTTCTTTCTTTCGTCTTCTGATTCCAGCCCTCAAGAGCTGGGACTCAGAGGGTGGAAGAGGAGAGGGGACACGGTTCTCCCCTGTGGCCGGCTGATACGTCCCGGTGAGTGTCCCAATGGCTTACTGCACTGTCTTTGCGGAAACCAGCCGTGGCTCTTGGGCTGCTTCTCACTGTGGTTGGCACAGCTGGCCTCTGTGGAAAAGGTGCTTTCCACAAATGGTGCGTGTGGGTTTGAGGAAAGGTGTTCAATTCACCCTCACTCTCTTGTTACCAAGGACCCCGTCCAAAGGGTTCCATATTCCTTTGACTCCCGCCAGAAGCCGGGGTGCCCAACCTCCCTTGAAGAAGCACTATCACTTTTCCCACTGCTTCTTTCCACTGCGGGGCACTTTCTGGAGCCATGGGGTCCCCACGTTTTTTTCCACCTTCTTCAAGATCCAGAGAGAGCAGGAATGCAGACTTCCCCATTAATAGCCCACATGCTAACCACGGCTTCTACTCACCCTCCTGGCTTGGGTCTCTTCCCCACGGGTCATGCTTTCAGAAATCCTCAGGGAAGAGAAAGGTACCAGTTTCTAAGATGGCCCATGCCCCCGCACACCGCGAAAGACGCCCAAGATTTCCCGGCAGCTCCCTGGCCACACATTTCCCTGGAGCATGGAGCAGGCTGGTCACACACGACTGCAGCCCAGCAAGCACACAGTTTGGGAAAGGTGCTGTCATCCTTCAAGCAGGTGCCCTTGGCCCCAGCAAGGGACCTCACAGCGGCTACTCCCAATCAGCTGGGGAAGAGGGATCTCTTTTCTTACTTCTTCCCTCTCTGTCTACCTAATGAAAATTAGGCCATCTTTTCACCATGTTGTTACTTGTTTGACTTTTTGCTGATACAATTTTACGTAGTCGAGTTTGCCATTAATTTTCGTGCTTCCTGCGGTCGTATTTAAAAGGACTTACCGTACTCTAATATTATGTACAGATTTAAATCTTTTTCTGAAGTACGTTTAGAGTTTTACGTTTTGTCATTGAAACCATAGCTTTGGCCACTTTTTATTTTGAGGCTGGCATGAGACAGTGAAGACGACTTTGTCACTTTTTCTGTAGGATTCTCTGGAATCCAACACCACCTATTAAATAAGAGGTATATGTAGGGGTGCCTGGGTGGCTCATCTGGTTAAGCGTCCAGCCTTGATTTCCACTCAGGTCATGATATCATGGTTCGTGAGTTTGGGCCCCACATCGGGCTCCACGCTGACAGTGCAGAGCCTGCTTGGGATTCTCTCTCTCTCTCTCTCTCTCTCTCCCTCCCTCTCTCTCTCTCTCTCTCTGCCCTTCCCCTGCTCATGCTCTCTCTCTCTCTCTCTCTCAAAATAAGTAAATAAACTTAAAAAATAAATAAGATGTATTTTTACCTTTGCATTGAAATACCTACTGAATCCTACTTGGTATGTAAAATTTTGTCTGAAATTCCTATCTTAGTTCATTACTGTGTTTCTCCACTTATACGCTAGTACCAAATGATTATTTAAAGAATGTCTTTGTAATAGATATTTGAGGTTTGTGGGAGTTTGTCTCTGCTCCCAACACCCACCATAAACACAGAGTACACTACTGATTTTTTTTATGAGTGTTCTTGGATATTTCTAGTATTTTATAAGATCTCTATAAATGGTATTTTAAAAATATTTTATTCATTTTGATTTATTTATTTATTTTTAAGTTTTTATTAATTTATTTTGAGAGAGAGAGAGAGAAAGAGAGAGAGAGCTGAAGAACGCTGAGATCATGTCCTGGGGTCAAAATCAAGCATCAGATGCTTAACTGACCGAGCCCCCCAGGTGCTGCATAATGGTGTTTTTATAAGATCTATTTAGGATTTTTAACTGACTCAGTCTTAAGTTCTTGAGTTTTTTGTCTAACAGGTAAGAAACTTTTCATCTTATTCAGTGTTGTTTCTGCATTAACATGTGTGCCTAGTAGAGGCACTTAAATACGTTTGAGGAAAGCCAAGAGGTAATTCTCATCCAAGATCTCACATTCAGAGGCATACCCACGTCTAAATCTCAGCTCTCTTGGTCTATCGTAAAGATTAAAGGAGGTTATTTATCTCAGAGTATGTTATGCAGAATCGGGTGCATAGTAGTAGAAACCTGATACTCCGACAGTTTTTCTTAATAGCCTTTCACTTAATAAATCCTGAAGAAGGTGAGGATATTTTCTTTTCTTTCCGTTCCCTTAGTCCTTAAAACTATGGAGACAAATCACCTTTAACAGAAATTGTAGCAATTTAGAAATACCCAAGCAGTTTGCTCAGATGCATTTTCAGGAGGCTAATTCATCATAAACCAACAAATTGAGGGCAAAATGAGTTAAATTCATGAGGTAAGTCACGAAGGCTTGGATTTTACTGATGTCCATGTTGCCTCTGAATAATGGAATTGCTATCTATTGACTGGGTAAATGATTAGATGTCTCCACATCTAATTACTGAGGAAATTAGGCAGTTCTGCCTAGGCCATCCATACACTTTCTATAACACGAATTCCAAGCTTGCGTCTGAGGGACAACCTCTACCCTTTATTGTGCTGGACACAAGGCAGTGTCACTTTCCCCAAGGATTAAATGAGAAGGCATTAAAGTGATTTCTATCATAAAGAAAAAAAAATTCTCTCAGGGTGGGGTGCCTGGGTGGCTCAGTCCGTTGAGCATTCGACTTCGGCTCAGGTCCTGATCTCACAGTTCATAGGCTAGAGCCCCCGTCGGGCTCTGTGCTGACATCTCGGAGCCTGGAGCCTGCTGCTGATTCTGTGTCTCCCTCTCTCTGTGCCCCTAACCCACTCGCATCCTGTCTCTGTCTCTCTCAAAAATAAATAAACATTAAAAAAAATTTAAGAAAAAAATTCTCCCATTTATGTTGGGGAATGATTCATCACGCCGTGCGGAACCCGCTCTTGAATCAAGAGCTGCTTCTATTCACAACATCCTTACGATAGTCAAGTCAACCTTCTAGTGTAAGACATGGTATTTCGTCTCTCTTTGGACTGAGATGAAACGTTTCCTTCTTTCTTTCCAAGAGGGACTCAGTCTTCTGGTTATGAATCACATGTTCTTCTGCCTGTGTCTTTCGTTGTTTCTGCCACGCTTTCCTTGTTGAAATATTCATAAAAGACCCTGGGCTCGTGTTCCAGTGATTCACATCATGGAAGAAGGAAAGCTGTGATTTTGAGCATAGGGTAAACCTCGGCTCGAATAAGGATCTGGCATCACGTACAACTCTGAGATTTGCCCCAGATACCAAGAGACGGCTTTCCCTGGTCCACACACGAATGGCAAAGCCGGGCCTCGGATGAAATGTCCACTTTGAACTCGTGATGCAAAAAGCAGCATAAAAAGTCAATGTTTACATGAGGCCGAGAGTTGAACACGCTGTGCGCCCCCCCCCTCCCCCGCCCCCCCTCCTCCCCGCCAAGCAGGTGGTGCGATTTTGCACACGGGTCTGAAAGCACCAAGATGCTGCCTCTAGGGCAGCCGCCCTACACCTGGGTCTGAATCCAGCCAGGCTTTGCCTGTCAGTGCTTTCCCTCCAGCCGGCCCCTGTGTGGAGTCCCGACAGCTGCAGCTTCTAGAACGTGATGTCTGAATGCTCTAAGCTGCTCTGTGCGTGTGCGTTCACACATACTACCTGCACACACGTGTGTGTCATGTGTAGACAACAGAGATATGGCAGGCGAGGGCCAGCTTCCGCTGCCCTATACAGCTCCACCCTTTTCGGAAAGGATTTCGGGATTGGGTCCTTCCAGAAATGCATATTTATGCTTTGTTGCTACAATTAGGAGAAATGCCTAAAGCCCGACTGGAACAGGCTCTGTCCACTCCCGTCTTTTACTGTTAAAGGTATCAGAGGAAAGAAACGCTTTATTGAAGGTCTACCTGTTTTGCCTGATAATGAACCGATTCCCTTGTTTCCACTGGTACCTAACATGTGTTTTCTGTGCATTTCAATGCACGTTCTCCTTAGAAGGAAAAGTTGGAAAAATTATATATTGGACATCCAAAGAGGAAGGTTTTGTCCTTTCACGCACGCGAATAAATGTGCTTTTGTCCTGCTATGGCGAGGACGATTTTGAAGAGCATTCAAACTTGATGTTGACACGTGCCTTTCAATGATTTAAAAACTGCACACTTTTGAGTTTTTAACGTGCTGTGCAATTTGGCTGCCCCAGCCCGCACCCTGGTGACCCCTCGTGAGCCCAGCCCGCACCCTGGTGACCCCTCGTGAGCCCAGCCCGCACCCTGGTGACCCCTCGTGAGCACACATTCACACGGAGCGCACGTCATCCTCAGCTCCTGTGCCAATGGTGAGCCTATGGGCAGAGATGAAGGATGTCAAGCCAAAGCCAGGCCTTTCCCAAGAGGAGACAGCTCTTATCTTGGACAGAGAGAGGCCAGAGGAGCGGCCCTGGGGACAAGCCTTCTGGTCTTCGATTCCCAGAGAAACACATTTCACCATCAGTCCTGCCTTCTCCCCGCCCAGCCCAAGGGCCCCTATAACGACTCACACTAAAACTACCTGGAGAGCTTTTTCTTGCAGGGATTGTGTTTCCCATCATGCATATGGCGGGAAGATCACAGATGAGAAATGCGAGTGCCTGGAATAAATACTACATGAACCCAGAGACGCAGGCGGGCCCCTGGGAGCCACCAAATGAAATGCCCATCAGTCCCGGATGCACTGCAGCCCCGGCCATTGGCAGCTTCCTGCCTCATTATGCTCGGATCAGATGTACGGGGCTGGCCCGGGGCCTGCCGTCCGGTTAACAGAGAGGAGTGTGTTGGCGAGAGGCACGCGTCTCCAGGCCGTGTGAAATGCAAAGATGAGGTCAAGGAGAATGGACTGGATCGATCAACAGTGTGGCAAGAGGGGGGCGTCCGTGACCCATTGGCCCTGAAATCCATTGTAAGGCTTCCTTCGGCTGTTCAGAGTGTGCTGGTTGGCCTGGTGCCGTGTGTTCACTGGGTGCTCTCCTTGCAATTATTTGTGCCGGGCTGGCTACAATTCACAGAATAAAACAGAGAGCAGGTGGATCTCCTAAGGAAGAAGCATAAGGAGACGCCGAGTGACCACCGCTGCCCTGTGTAAACTCTGGAGCGGGCTTTCTGTTCCTGGAAGCGTCGGCAGACGAGGCTGTGAGGCTGTACAGAAAGCAGAAACACCGCAGCGCTGGCCTGCTCTGATGCCTGCAGTAGCTCCCACCGACCCCGTGCGAAAGGGTCCCTGTGTGCACCTGCTGAGACATCCATCCGTGAGCTAGTGGCTTACTCTCAGAGCCCAAAGTGAATAGCAATCGGAAACTATAGCCATGTAAATAGGAGTCTAAAATTATTGAGGAAAACGCTAGTGTATTTTATCTGGGGAAAACAGCAAATACTTCTAAACTAAGTCTATACTAAGACGCTTTGTGTGAATATGCTTCCCCTGAGAAAAGGAGAGAAAAATGTTTCCAGATATAAGAGTAGCTCTAAAGATTCCTGTTTTGTTTTGTTTTGTTTTGTTTTGTTTTGTTTTGTTTTTTTCACTGTGAAAGAACATACTATAGGATCTCTCAAAGCATTTGGTAAACTTTACGGTGGGTCCTTAAATTAATTAGTATAAAAAAAGGATAGTTAAGTAGGTAGGTAGCTGGCTAGCTAGCTAGCTATTGGGGCTCTACTCCCTTCCATGGTAAACATCACATGACATATTTTTAAAAAATTTTTGAATGTTTATCTATTTTTGAGAGATAGAGAAAGAGAGCACAAGTGTGGGAGGGGCAGGAGAGAGGGGGAGACACAGAATCCGAAGCAGTCTCCAGGCTCCGAGCCATCGGCACAGGCCCCTACGCGGGGCTCGAACCCACAAACCCTATGATCATGACCTGAGCCGAAGTTCAACGCTTAACTGACTGAGCCACCCAGGCGCCTCCATCGCATGAAATATTTATTTCCATTTGTGTTACAAGGTGAGGCTGGGCCTGAGGCAAAATCAGACTTTGGTTGCAAAACAAGACATTGAAGATGCGCTAACTTCACGGCGGTAAAAAGTAACACCGATTACTTCTCGATTCTCTTTCCCTAAATTCCGACAGGGTATGTGGGGGATTTGCACCTTCAATTTCTGAAAAGTGCCTCCGGTTGTGATTAAGATGGGACCTGGGAGAGGGAGTTGTTTGCTCTGGTGTAGACTGCAAAATGCTGTCCGGAGCATACACTGTGAGGTAACCGATCACGGAGAAGGGGCTGGCAGGCGGTAATCCGTGTTATTGATGCTTACCTTGGAGCGGCACACTCCCAGATTTCCTGCAAAGCTGCTGGTTTGATTGTTCCTTAAAGTGCTCCTTTCCATAATTTATACAGTTCAAGCGCCACCCTGACTGTAAGCCATGCGAGAAATGAGTCACTTGGACCAGATAATCCCTTGAAAGTTATTTTGGCGATTCCAAACTTGGCGTCAAGTAAGGAAGCTGACATTTGGGGGGGGCACAGGGTGTAGCAAGGAATTGATGAAGTCAAAATAGCATGAGCGCCAGCCAGCTGCCATGTTGGTTGGGCTTTGTCGCGAAATACACAGTGGCCCTTCACACTTGTCCTTCACTCTCCAACTTTGCAAATTCTTGTGAAGTCAATGAAGCTGTTGCACCGCCACAGTGCAGAGGGAAACCTTTAGGAGCGCATTATTTCAGGGAACAGTTCTGTGGACATATCGTTCTGATATCATAGAATTGTTTTTTCTCCAACAGGAAACAAAGCAGAATGACCCACCATCGTGTGTATGGAAGGAAAACCTTCTCCATCTGATTTTTTTGTCAGATGTTTACTAGATGTTTCCAGATATGTTCTCCACTGTCCCAATATGGCACTGCTGACATTGACACCCGCCATCCCTTTTAGAGTTAAAGACCCTTGGGCTGCCGTCTATTCTCACACATCGCCACGTGTGAGAGAGCCAAGAATCTGAGGGAACAGAGCTGGGGAGGGAACCGCAAACCACAAGGTTGCTAAATCACCATGTGGCTAAACAGGGAAAACCATCCAAACCCCAAATAGCTAGAGGCAGAGACATGACTCCGTCCTCTCAAGGGTCACGGGGAGCCAATAAGAGAAAACGGCTGAGGTGAAGTGAAGGTGTTTTGTGGAGCGTTTTCGGAGCCAGAGTTCAGATAGCATCGGCCGTCCTGGTGGTGTTCCCTGGCTGGTGACAGGAAAATCCAGTGCCGACAACGGCTTGGAGGCACACCGATCTAGCCACGGTGACAGGAGAGCGCCAGCAGGGTGAGGAGCAGGATTAGGAAGTGGTTCCAAGACAAGCATCCTATCACCTAGAGTGATTTACTTCAAGGCAGGATCCAGAAGCACCCTCTGTGAACCTGGATTAATGGGTGAGTTGATGAGCACCAGGGATCCATTGATGTCTCCCAGCCCGTCCTTGAGGATAGACTATCTGTGCCTGTGATCTGGGGCATCATTTAATTTAGACCAGCATTTCCCCAACATCAGGTCTGGGGCACCACCCCGCGGTCTGTGCTTTGTTGAGATCAAGAGCGGGGCTACGGCTTAGAAATGTAATGCAAGAGACACACGTTGTGTCAAATTTTCTAGAAGATTCATTAAAAAGATTAAACAAACAGCTCATTTTCTTTTTCCTTTTTTTTTTTTTAATATTTTTTAAGGTTTATTTTTGAGAGAGAGAGAGAGACAGAGTGCTAGCAGGGGAGGGGCAGAGAGAGGAGGAGACACGGAATCCGAAGCGGGCTCCAGGCTCCGAGCCGTCCGCACAGAGCCCGACGCGGGGCTCGAACCCACGGACCGTGCCATCATGACCTAAGCTGAGGTCGGACGCTTAACCGACGGAACCACCCAGGCGCCCCTGGATGATTCATTTTCAATAGAAATGTTATATCGTCCAGTATAGCAAAAATACTATTTCAGCGGATTCCTGTCGTCGCCTGTCCAGCGCTCATTAACCACATGTGGCCAGCGGTGTCGTGTTTCAGAGCACTGAGTACGGTCACCTATTTAATAGGTGTCTTTAATTAGAACCACTGCTTTGTACTTTGGCAGTTTCACTCTGAAAGGAAATTTTGGTATCACCGTCAAAACCTTCAGTTTGAGGTAACAAACAGGTTTTTCTACTATGCATCGTTCCATGACGACTAAAATTAAATAGAATGGTGATATGCCACTTAAGATTAAATTTAAAGTAAATTAAATTCCTATGCTACCTAAAACTACTCATGAGACACCATTAATTCATAAGTTAAATATGGAGAAAAATCTGACCTAACCAATGAAAATGGTACCTGGGGACCTCCACTGTATCTCACAAAGATGCTTTGTTTGGTGTGTTTGTTTTTTTCCCAGCAACTCCTTATAACGTATGGGAAGAGCCATGATCTATCTCTATAATACACTTTAAAAAGTAGAAGTGAAAATTTTACTCTGCATGAACATTAGGCATATCAGGTATCTAACTTGGCACTTTTGATAAAGTCGGGACAAATTCATTTTCATAAAAAATGAAAGGATGTGTATAATAAAATATAATTCAGACACATCATAAATTCTATGTGTTTTTTTTTCTCGGCTTTTCTTCAAAAAAGCCTACACTGCTTGTGTCACAGCAGCACCAAATCGACACAGTACCTCTATTAGCCATTAAATATTCACAACAAACTTTAAATGCAATTCTCGTTCATTCTGAAAAATTATAAGGGGTGGGGGTCCTGTGATTAATACTAGATTCATGCCTCTTCAGCAAACGAAGTTATGACTACTTTGCTCTGCGGTGTGATTTGTATTTATCTCATAAAATAAGTTACCATTTCAAGCAATGTCCCTGTCATATCATATCTACTCAAAGGCACCAATTCACTTTGGCTTCTGCAAAAAACTATGAGCCACAACAGACCAGAAGCCCGCAGAACCGGCCGTCTGCGCTTTTGTGTATCGAGAGCCCCAAAGACCATCCCATGCTTTGGAGGATCCTCAGCAACAGAAACCCCGTGATACAGGTTCCCCCACACTCTTCCTCGTATCTCCAACAGGCAGCATGAGTCCCGGCTGTCCAGGATAGGAAGGGAAAGTAGAGAAGCCAGATGGACAAACGAGTTCGTAGCCTGCCATGCTGTGCCTGTCCAGCTGCAGACCCAACTCGGCGGCATTACAGTAAGATCTCAGCTCTCTTCTTCTGTTTGCCGGTCTGTTTTCACCTTTCAGCCGTCTATGCTGCTCATCGTGGCTCTGGAGCTCAGATTTAGCATCTGTCTATACGAGGGATTCTCAGCTTTGGTGCTACTGACATAATTCTGTGTGGCGGGGCTGATCTGTGCCTTACAGGACGTTCGGCAGTGTCCCTCGCCTCCACTGACCAGGTATCAGGGCCACCCACACTCAGGTGTGACAACCAAAATGTCTCTCGTATTGCAGTGCCCCCCCTTGGGGGACAAGATGGCCCCTGACTGAGACCCAGGATCTAATGTCTCACCTCTCAGATGTTACATGCTATCGTTTTTCCTGGGTCCTGATGTGGGCTCTCTCTTTTAGTTTTGATTTTCACTGTTACTCAGGATTATATCTGCTCGCTTGTAATAAATTTAAACACACAGTCCCTCCCAGCATGCCCCTCTTCGAGGCCCTCATTCCAGTGACAGACCACTTGGGGACAGGTAGAGAGGTGTGGAGTAAACACATGTGCAGTGGTGAAAACACACTGCCAAGAGGCAACAGCAGGAACCAGAAGCCAAAGTGCAAATGTACAGAACAGATGTGTTCTAAAGTAGGCTGCCTGGCAATCGTTCAGACAGGAGTTTTAAGCATTTTCCCCGAATTTTAGATTAATCTTCACAAAATGTCCTCTCCTGACTGGCCAAAGACACATTTACCATCTTAAAAAAATAAAAATAAAATAACAGTAATGAAACACTCCCATGACTTAAACACATTACATAGTTTTAAATATGAACGCATAATAATAATTACTTAAACTCACTTGTAACCTCTAGAAGATTCTGTGGAACCAACTCGTTGACTATAACTAGTAATTAAAAAAATAGAGCAAACGTCCTTGCCACTTTTCCTGTTTAAACAGTAGCTCAGGGGCACTTGGGTGGCCGAGCCAGTTAAGTGTCTGATTCTTGGTTTCAGCTCAGGTCATGATCTCACAGCGCGTGAGATCGAGCCCCCCACACCAGGTTCTGTGCTGACAGCGTGGAGCCTGTTTGGGATTCTCTCTCTCCTTCTCTCTCTGCTCTTCCCCCACTCATTCTCTCTCTCTCTCTCTCTCTCTCTCTCTCTCTCTCTCTCAACATATAAATATTTTTAAAATATACCATGTATTTAAAAAAATAAACAGTAGCTCCGGGTAAGCAATAGTTGATGAGGGGAAATGTGTCTTTATGGAAAAACTGCAGCTAATAATCACATAAGTAGAAGTAAATTATCAGTGGAAGTAATAATCTAATAATTAGTGGCCCTAGGCAATGGCTATCAAAGGGCGGATGAGTTTTAAAGAGAAAACAGAGAGAGAGAATATATCTCATATTCTTTAATTTTTTAAAAACATTTTTTAAACATTTATTTCCAATCTTGTGTTTCTGCTTCTAGAACTAAAATTGCTTCCAGGACACCTGGGTGGCTCAGGCGGTTCAGCGTCTGACTCTTGATTTCCGCTCAGGTCATGATCCCAGGGTCGTGGGATCAAGCCCCATGTCTGTTCCTGCTGAACACGGAGGCTGCTTGAGATTCTCTTCTCTCTCTCTTTCTGTCTCTCTCTTTCTTTCTCTCTCCTCCTCCTCCTCTTCCTCCACCTCTCCCCCCTGCTCGAGCACACACTCTCTCTCTAAAAAAAATAAAAATAAAGAAGATAAAAAAAAAATTACTTCCAGTATTTGGCATTGTATCCTGGATCCATACTCAATGTATTTATTAATTCTATTAATTAACTCTAGATTCGTTCGGATTTTCTAAAAATACAACTCTGGCATCTCTAAACACCAAAGATCATTCTCAAGCTTCTTCTCTAACGCAAGGCATCATCAGTACAGGTATCCACGAAGTTCGATGCACATAAAACAGGACCAAAACACAGAAAACTACATCTGGGCCCATTAGCTAGAGTCCAGCGGCCATGGACCAAAAAATAATGAGCAAATCTTACAAGTAACCATGAGGGGAAAACATCTCATCGAGGGGACCTGAGATGAGAGGCAATTCATTCTAACAGTGGATATGGGCTGATGGGCTGGAAGGTCATCAGTGAGAATGCTCAGGGCCATCACATCACATCCAGGATGTGGTGAAATGGAGACGTGTAAATCAGTGATGAAAAATCCACCTTTTTGAAACGTTCTGCTTCTCTGTTTATGCAAGCATTCTCACATGACCTTGGAGCCAGCAAAGTGTCTTAGGACTAAGCAGACTAACGCATTGCCTCTGGAAGTGATCCGTATTATTCCCATTAGGTAACCCTCCTCCAAATTTTCTCCATGACCCTCCACAGAGACCTGGGAATACATTATTAGAAACTGGTTTCCACGACTTTAGGTCCTGACCCTTTTCTTTAGATGGGAATGGAGCCTAAAAGTGACAACTTGAAGGTTATAGCTCTTGAGTAAACGCATCGTCTGTACTCCTAAAAGGTTTCGGTTTTAGAAAACTGAAGGTGAGAATAAATGCATTATAGTTTGTGGATTTATTAGGGCATTGCCCAACGAATAATTATCACAACATGTATGATACACATCTCAAACACTATTTTAAATGACTTATAATATTGATATCATTTTTTTATATCATTTATTAAATTTATTATTTTTATGTCATTTTTTACACTCTCCCGTATCTGTCCTTTCGAGATATATTACTTTTCTCAATTTGGGGTATTTTTGCTGGTATTGCGAGATTTGGCACAATCATTGCATGTGTACGTGTACTTCTCTGTGCTTCTTTTTGTTCCGATAAATCACTCTTATGTTAGTGTTATTTCATCAGGTAACACGTCGACTTTGCTTAAACGTCTCATTCTTTTCTCACAAAAGTGTACCTACAGAAGTCCACTAGAATTAAGGGTTTTTTTTAAATTTTTTTTTTCAACGTTTATTTATTTTTGGGACAGAGAGAGACAGAGCATGAATGGGGAAGGGGCAGAGAGAGAGGGAGACACAGAATCGGAAACAGGCTCCAGGCTCTGAGCCATCAGCCCAGAGCCTGACGCGGGGCTCGAACTCACAGACCGCGAGATCGTGACCTGGCTGAAGTCGGACGCTTAACCGACTGCGCCACCCAGGCGCCCCAAGGGTTTTTTTTAAAAAAAAGTTAGTTTTAAATATATTTAGGATCTTACAACGATGTGTTCTTTAAGAAAGTTTTCATTTATCCCTATATTTTTTTCCATCTTAAAGCACATCATTTCTTTAACTTTTGACAAAATGACTGTTAGAGCATAATCTAGTCCATCCCCTCGGACATCACAGTTCCAAGAGTTAATTTCCCTTTAATTTTCCTTCCCCGCTTCCAAAATCTTCTTTATCCCAGCGATTTTTGTTTCCTCCTAGGGCAGAGCGCCAGGAGCGAGGACAGAATCATGCTCTGGAAACACAGCCACCATAATCTTTGGGGGCCAGAAAAGAAGTTCTCCCTTTCTAGCACCGTGGCGTCTGGGTACGTTGATCACCTGTGCACCACATGCGTTCGTGTGAGTAGGTGTGGCTGCAACTCAGCTTTGCTTCTGAAGAAAGAGGAGACGCCCTGTGCTCCCTCACCTGTTCTGTGCAGCCTCCTGAAAGCAACTTAACTTTTCATGCACCTCATGCAGGAAAGAGGAAGGCACACAAGCATCGGTGGGCGTGCCACGTGCCACCAGAGTGCATGGGGCCCCAGGTGGCAACACCGGGCTCCCTTGACTCCAGAGTCAGGACTGCAGCTACTTTGGCCATCTCCGTGAGCACCGGCCCAGGCTTCAGCATGTGAGCCTTGGCATCTCTTTCATGTCTTGTTCGGAATCAGTGGAAGGTGAAATAAAGCCATCAGCTCTCGTAGGTACAGAAAACTTCGCTGCGGGGCTCTGAACTCCCTCTGATTGCCAGCTCGTGTTCTCCTGTGCCCATGAAACTTTGCTTCCTGCAGACATAACGTTTTGGAAATTGCACGCGTCCAAAGAAAAGCCTGCTCTGAAAGCACGGCTCAAGCGCCTTTCCGTCACTCCCCCAGAGCACGCCCACAAGAATGGTGTGATAAATGTAAAAGCCTATGTTACGAAAAAGAGTTTACAAGGCCCTTGTAGGGGGAGCTGCCTACATATTTGCTCGTCGATGGTGAAGCATGTCACTACGGATCCGTCAGACAACAGGTCCCCACTGCAAGGGGAGGGGCACATTACAAGTTAAAACCTGAAGACGCATCACCAGAGGGCAGGGCTCATCTTTTATTATCATCACGGCCATCATTATGATTCTTATCCCCCTTCGTAGACATCGAGAGAACATCACAACCGAAGTGTTCACACTTGTAAAAATAAAGTTATGCTCTTTTTTCTTTTATGTTGCGTAAGGCTCAGTAACGATAAATACCTTGTACTGGGGTGGGAAAAAAAGAGCTGTTGTCGATGTAATCAGGGGGACAGGATGATCTTCACCTCTGCTGTCTCACTGCTGGTGAGGGAACAACTGAATAATCGATAGCAGAAAACGTGCCTGACGTCCTGCCATGCCGTCTGCACCACTGGCTTACTCAGCAGGTGCAATCGCCTCACGCACGGAAAGAGCTTGTATAATTTTCATTAAACGTGTTTACAGATTTTGCCAACATATTTTCAATGTCTGAGAAAATAAAAACATTTCCAGAAACCACTCCGTGATGGTGCTGTTACCCAGGCCTTGGGTCGCCTTTCTTGTCTTTCTGCTCACTCTCTCGCGTCCCGTTGTGTCTTGAGGCCCACGTTTTATTTGGCCACATTCCTGCTCTAGATGCCAAGTTCTTGATTCCAAATCTTCCTGTTCTAGATTCTAGGCAGTGCTGCTAAATTGATGTTGGACTTTTCCCGCATCTAGGGTATTTGTTTTTCTCATTAACAAGTGTGTGCACGTGTGTGTGTGTGTGTGTGTGTGTGTGTGTGTGTGTGTGGCTTCAGTGTATTTCACCGTCACGTGCTCTCCCTACGTACTAATATGATGACTTAGGGTATTTAGTCTTTCAGGGATATTTGCATTTCAATAGGATTACCAGAAAATTGAAATACTTTAAGCTTGCCAAGTCTGGTAATGTTGGAATTTGGATTTTCAGGTAGAATACCTTTGTCGTGCTGAATCAATCATCTACCCTGGGCATGTGCCGACCTATTTGTCTTGGCCTATGTGGTCTGTTTTATTATAGGGTCTGGCTCCCAGCTCTCAGATGTCAGACCGCCCATAGGGCCCATAGGGCCTGTCCCTCCTTCTGTTCAGGCATGGTACCTTTGGTAAGCCTTATGGCAGAAGCCCAGAATGGTTCACCGAGGCAGCTGATTTAACCTGGCACTAGATGTATCCTCAGTGTCCTGGGTCAGCAGCACCAGGTAAAAAACACTGTATGCCCAGGCCTTGTTGGACACGGCATTTTTTTCAATTTAGGGAGCAACTTCTTTTTGGGTTAGTTATCAGCCGTAGAAATAGCAGCAACTCAGATAGATGTTTTGTTTTGTTTTGTTTCTCTTGCAATGCTGTGAAAAGTCAAGAGTGCATAAATCCCGGGATGCCCAGCAAAGGTGAGCGCAGACCGGCTTTCTAGTCCTTGGGGCTCAGTGTCACCAACTTGCAAAGTCTTCAATCTCATTCCATGATCCTTGTCTCGTCTCTTCCGGAGCCTGTGGGGTTCTCAAGTTCCGTTAACTCCCCACGCGGACAAGAAAGGTGGAGGAGAGGTCAGCATACTGGTGTTGCAGTTCAGCTCCGAGACCTCCAGCGAGGCTCCTTAAAGAATACCTAGGAAGCACGGAGTCCTGTCTCCACTGATGCTTCCAACACTACCTCTGGAGGGATGAGGAGGGAACCAGGACGGGCCACAGAGAGAAGCTGAACCTCCCAAGAAGCAAGACAAGCATGAGCCTTCCCGACAGGGAGAGCTGGAGACAGAGGACTCATCAGAGTTGCCCCTAAATGGTTTGGGTGTGGGTAGCCTCTGCAATCAGTTACTGGATGTGGGTCCCTGTGAACCTGTGCCCTTGGGTCAGAGAGTCCTCGGCAGAAGGAGCTCTGAAGGAGCCTCTAGATGGACAGCAAGTCCATCTGTGAAGGGGATCAGGGAGGCACATCTCGTTTCTCTACAATGAGAACAAGGTAATACAGTGAAAGCTCTTTGCCCTTGAAATGATGACTAGACAGAACACAGAGGAATGTGGGGGCAGAGAACTTCTCTGGACGGCAACATAATGGCGAATACATGTCATTGTATATTTGTCTAAATCCATAGAGTGGACAATATCAAGAGTGAGCTCTGGGGACACCTGGGGAGCTCAGTTGGTTGAGTGTCCGACGTTGGCTCAAGTCACGATCTCACAGTTCATGGGTTCAATCCCCATTTCCGGCTCTGTGCAGAGCTTTAAATAAAAGCTGGTTAGAGAACATGGAAGCATTCATCCAAGCTCTGCACATCTGTGTTAACTAGTTAGTTGTTAGCAGTTGAAGGCTGGCCAGACATGGAACATTTGAATAAGATCATCTGGGGCCCCTGACTGACGCTCAGTCAGTTAAGCGTCCGACTTCAGCTCAGGTCACGATCTCGCAGTTTGTGAGTTTGAGCCCCACGTCAGGCTCTGTGCAGACAGCTCGGAGCCTGGAGCCTGCTTTGAATTCTGTGTCTCCCTCTCTCTCTGCCCCTCCCCTGCTCACACTCTCTCTCTCCGTCTCTAAAAAATAAATAAATGTTAAAAAAATTTTCAAAAACAGAGCGAGTTCTAATGTAAACTGTGGACTCTGGCTAGGAATAACTTACCAATATTGGCTCATTGATCATAACAAATGTAGCGTTCTCACAGGATGTTGATAGCATGCAAGGCTGTGTGTGTATATGGAAACACTGCTCCATTTTGCTGTGAACTTAGCACTGCTTTCAAAATAAAGTCCATTAAAAATAATAATGTTAAATAGCAAGGCGTGTTTAAATAGGCTAAAACCAATATTGCGATCACGGACTTCACGGTCTCACGGGAGATCGGCAAAGACCCTACGAGAGCAAAGGCCGTGCATGAACAGAGGCAAACTCGTAGCTGCGTACGTTACATTCTCCAGAAAACTCGCGCAAAAGTCAAATGTCTAAGGACGCTTGGCTGGCTCAGGTGGTTGAGTGTCTAACTCTTGATCTCTGTTCGGGTCATGATCCAGGGTTGCAGGATCGAGCCCTAGGTCGGGCCCCATGCTGAGTGTGGAGCCTGCTTGGGATTCTCTCTCTCTTCCTCTATCTCTGCCCCTCCCCCACACTCTCCAAAATAAAAATTTTTACCAACAGCTGGGCCGCTTCTGAAACGTCCACTTTGAGAAGTCAGCCTCCTAGCCCTCGTCTCCCGTTCTTCCAGCTGGGTTGTGCTGAGGCCTCCTGGTTTGGACACAAACCCCACCCTTGCAAACATCTTTGACTTCCTTTCACGTCCCCTGGATCGTTGTACAGCCTGCTTCATTATCTTCTTACACCAAATGTCCGCCCGCCGAACATTGAGGGACGAGGCTCTCACATTCTAGTGGTTCCTCCTGAAATCTGTAATCACTGATCTCAAATAAGCACCTGACATGTGCCAGGAGGAAGGTAGGGGCAGGGCATGGAGGGACCACGTTCTTCCTTTTCCCCTGCTTTTTGCTGGCTGGACCCCCGTCAGAATAATGGGTGACTATGAAAAAGGAGAAGCGCCAGCAACGCTAGATTGGATCAGTCTCGAAAGGATGGTGTACGATTCAGTGAAAGAAATAATAGATCACGAATGGCCAGAGCAGGGGATAAAAGCGAGTTTATTCGGAACCCGCCAAAGCCTTTCATTGTTCTGAAATGACTTCCAGAACCACTAACCTGATCAGGGGAAAATTGTCTGCAACTCTGACACACCCAACACAGTGCTTCTTCACCTTTTTGGACTCTCTTAGACTAGCCATGCTCCTGTCATATTTTTCAAATATTTTGGCATCACCTGTCATGGCCCCTGGACAGATTTCAGTAACAATAAAACTCAGGCTCAACTCAAGGATTATGAGACCGGAAAACATTTGTGGAACATATGGTTTAAATTATTGTTTCTGTGTCTGGAAAATTAGTAGATTTCTAACCTACAGAAAGCATAAAAACGCAAGGGTAGATATTTCCTGGTAAAATTGCTATAACATCATATAATTTATTTGTATAACAGACTATAGATGTGCCTAGATATTTAGCAAAGCCTCGCTATACTATGACAGCTTCCAGATAGAGTATTGAATATTTCCCTCAGAACAATGCCTGTAACAGATAAAAACTACACATTACAGATGTGGGAATGAAATTAATGTTAAGTGCCTTCAGTGAGCAAGGCTGCAGAAAGATTTCTCTCTCTTATGACAATGCGTTTATTTATGTGATACTTTGTCCGAAAACATTTTAACTGGCAGAGCATCACACACGTCATGAAAGAGAAAGTTAATTAACAATAAATAAGAAGATAGAGAAAAAGGAGAACAAAGGTAGGAAAACAATCTCTAAAAATTCAAAAAGAGAGAGTAATTTATGAATTATTGGGAAATAGTAATAAAAATGAAAGTTACCATTTTGAAAATGTTATCTGAAATTCCAAGAATTGTTTCCTTGGCTTGTGTTTCCCTTCCCAGGTAACGTTTCGTAGCTTGGTTGTTACATCTCTCACAATCTACAGAGACTCATACGTTATTGTTAAAATATAGGGACTTGCTTCCTAGCAGGGTGCATCTGTTCTGATTTGGGCGGGGGGTTGGGGGGGGCAGTCCTCTCCCCTTCTGGAATTCCGATGGGAACGCATGACTTCTGTGTTTGCAGGACCTCACGTCTTACACTTCTTTTTGCTGTTAGGGCTGGGAGTAATTTCTGGGAACAACACCAGTCACCGAGGAAGCCTGCTGGACAGGTGTGTGAGGGCAGCTGAGGGCAACAGCTTTGAGGAGCAGCGATTCCTGGCTGTCTTCTGGAGCTAATGTGATGACTGCAGCAGAGACTTTCCAAGAAATAGTCCAAAAACATGCGAAGACAAACGGCAGCATCATCGGGAAAGGGTATAATTTCTTGGGGTAATTACCTGGAAGAGGAAACACTCACACAAGCCCACATGTGGTGCTGTCTTTACCTGGAAGCCGGCTCTGTGGGCGGGGGCTTCTGATTCCAGAAGAACAAAGAGACAAGATCACTGGGTCCTGGACCAGGAAGAGGAGATGAAAAGGTTATCACGCAGACACTCGATGGAGTTTCAAAATAGACTGAGGATTACATGATGTTCTTGCATCAATATTCGATTGCAGAGCTTGGTAACCACGGGGTTTTGGGTTGCGACTGATGGAGTCCTTGTCAGAAAACACACATGGCAATACTGGGGGCGGCAATAGCTTAAAGATCCTCTCACATAGCCCAGAGAAATCACGCACGTGCATGCACACGTACACACGTACGTGTGTGCGTGTGTGTGTGTGTATGAGCGTATGTATGACGTGTGTCTACGTGGCTGGGAATACTCAGAAGGGCTGTTTGAGAGTCCTTCTGCTCTTGCAACTTTTCAGTAAGTACAAAAGTAGATCAAAAGGTTCAAGCACCAATAATGAAGACAGACAGTCTCTGCAAGCGAATGTGTCTCTGCGTGTCTCCACAGGCCCACCGCATGGTACGGTTTAAATAAATAAATGCGAGTCACTTCTACGACTCGGGCAACAACAGATGTTGGCGAGGATGCAGAGAAAGAGGAGCTCTTTTGCACTGCTGGGGGGGAAGGCAAACGGATGCAGCCGCTCTGGAAAACAATAGGGAGGTTCTTCAAAAAATTAAAACTAGAACTACCCTACGGTCCAGGATTTGCACCACTAGGTATTATCCAAAGGATATAGGAGTGTTGTTTCAAAGGGGCACATGCAGCCCAATGTTTACATCGGTGCTATTGACGGTAGGGAAAGGGTAGAAAGAGCCCAAATGTCCATGGACTGATGAATAGACAAAGTTGTGGTCTCCATACACAGTGGAGTATGACTCGCCAATCAGAAAGAATGAAATCTTGCCATTTGCAACTACGTGGATGGAACTGGAGGGTATTATGCTAAGAGAAATTAGCCAGAGAAAGACAAATACCGTACGACTTCACTCATAGGAGGACTTTAAGAGACAAAACAGATGAGCCTAAGGGAAGGGAAGCAAAAATAATATAAGAACAGACAGGGGACAAAACATAAGAGACACTTAAATACAGAGAACAAAGTGAAGGCTGCTGGAGGGGTTTTGGGTGGGGGGATGGGCTAAATGGGCAAGGGGCATTAAGGGGGACACTTGTCCGGATGAGCACCAGATGTTATATATGGGGGGGGGGGTTGAACCACTGGATTCTACTCCTGAAATCATTATTGCCCTATATGCTAACTAACTTGGATGTAAATTTTAAAATAAATAAATAAGTAGATAAATAAATAAACAAAACAACAACAAAAAAAAACAAGTCATTTTTGCCTGTACATAAAATTTGGGGAAAAAAAAACTATAATAACATTTTAAAGCTCACCATCCATTATTAGTATTTCGAGTAATTGCTTCTAGAATTTTCAGAAGCTACAGTTTGTTATATAATGTAGGGTACATGTCATTATCTTTTGCAGTCATACACCCAGATTTTTTCATTTGCCATTTTCCTGAAGTCCTTTCTATGCCACTAAATATTAGTCATCGTCCTATAAGGTGGCAACACATTGCGTACCTGGGATTGCTTCGTTCAGCAAGCGACCCCGCTGACGCGAACTCCAGGTAACCGGCCCTGCACCTCTACAGGCGTCTGATTTGTACTCTGAAGTCAACAGTTCTTGGCAGGTGTGATGGTTAATTTTATGTGTTGACTTAGCTAGACGATGGTGACAATGAGGGGGGTCACACGGCAATCTGGACGTTACTGTCAAGATATTTTTAAAGATGTGATTAATCTGTACTCATCAGTGGCCTGAGTAAAACAGGTTTCCCTTCATAATATGATGGGTTTCTTATCATCAGTTGAAGGTCTGAAGAGAAAAGCACTGAGGAAGAGGGAGTTTCCTCTTCTGGGGTTCCAGCCCGCTGGCATGCTGTGCACATTTTGGACTCCCCAGTGCTCACAGTCTTACGAGCCGATTTCTCAGAATAATCTCTATCTAGCTATCGTCTATCTGTCTATGACCTATTTATCTATGATCTATTTCTCCGGGTTCTATTCCTCTGGGGAACCCCAAAGAATACCGCTGTCCACTTTGAGTAAGTTAGTTAACTTCTGTCTTTGTTTGCATCTACAACACCGAAATAACAAGCGTACTTACTCCACAGGATTGATCTGAGAACAAAATACGCTTGGCTTCGATGTGCTTAGAAATTATCTGGTTGACCTCCCAGCTCGTGGATGCTAGCTCTTTTTATTACAGCTATTTTAGAGTTTTTTCCAGTCTAGGA
Source organism: Puma concolor (assembly GCF_028749965.1). Taxonomy (NCBI): domain Eukaryota; kingdom Metazoa; phylum Chordata; class Mammalia; order Carnivora; family Felidae; genus Puma; species Puma concolor. The sequence continues at coordinate 3,492,863 of NC_141669.1, read as the reverse complement.
ACACTGTTAATAGTATCAGGATATGCGTCACTGTGTATACATTCCTCTAGGTATTCTGGATCATTCCCTTAGCGTCTACCAAGGTCAGTTTCAGAACCTGCATGATGTGGCCTCCAGCACTGCTCTGACATCCCACCTCATTCTGCCCACATGGGCTTTATGGCCGTTCCTCTAATTTACCAACATGCTTGCCCCAGGGCTTTGCTATGTGTGGTTCTCTCTTCCAGGCGGAAGCACTGTCCTGGTGCGTCGACTTCACTTATGTTGTAACGGCCATCTTCCTTTAAGACTATTCTAGATACTAGATCAGACATAAAACCCATTGTTTGTTTCTTTCTTTGATGTTCCCTTTCTACTATTTTGAGTGTTAAACTTGAGTTGTTTCGTCCGGTTTATTTGGAAGTACAAGGACATACTCTAGTGTTCACAAGTAGCCGGGACTGGTGATACGGAAGCAGGTAAGAGCACACAGGATGTGGGCGGGGAGTGAGGTGGCCGGGCCGGGCGGACATGAGTTTGCCGTTCAAGCTACGTGGCAGCCGTTGACGTGACCGATGTCCACGGTGCTTCGTGAACACAGCAGAGATCTACGGGGACTCCCTCGTTCATCACTTTTCGTGACTTCCTCTGGCTCTGTTTCTGTGGTTTCTGTCTATTGACTGTTGGCTGCACGTGGCCTCAGCCTCCCGGCTTGTTCTTCCTGCCTTCTCTCTGCACCAGGGGGCTTCTCGAGGTCTGCTGAGAGGCTCAGCTCAGGATGGAGCCATGGCCTCCTAGGGAGGGTGACCGTAGGGGTGGTCAAGAGACTGTCCGTGGCGCCCCCTGTGGTTTGCTGTCTTTGGCACCAACGTGGATGCAGGGTCCAATACCAGCAGGTGGGAAGCAGGACAGCGGGCTTCCCATGAGGCAGGGGTACTTTGTGCCCTGAGGCTTCTCAGAGCTGCTGACTGACAGCACGGAGATCTCTGTGGCCCTAGGTGACAGTGCTCCTGTTCCCTCTACCAGGTGACCTCAGTATAGTGATCCTGATGAAACGTGACTCACAGCTGTCCATCGTAAACAGAATGACGTATTTTAGGGTTGGTGAGCAAACGGTGTCCCACGAGAAGCAATTGCTTCTCGACTTTACTTTTTAGGACTCCACCCATGTCGGAAAATAGAGGTCACCTAAAATCTGCTGCTCTCGCATTGCTTTGTGCTTTCGTCTAGAAGAAATCTGTCTCGTTAACCTGTGGTTGACACATCTTTCCCTTGATTACGAAAGAGAAGAGAATGATTTCCATATGGCTTACAAATTTCTTTTATAGATAAATTCGTTCCATCTTTTACCTCAGCGTGTCAGGTAGAGTGAAGAGAAACTTCAGCAGAAAATGAGAAATACTGAGGAAAACAGAGGAGTCGGAGTTGGCTCTTGTGCGCCCGGCCCCGCTCTGCCTTCTGGTGCGGGAGCTCAGGGCAGCGTGAGGGGCTCTGCACCGGCCCCGAAGGCAGATCTCGGTTCGGCTCCCCACCGGCAACCCTGCTGAGGTCTATAAAGATGGTTTAAATGCACCTCTTGCTGCAAGGAGAAAGGTCCGCCTGTTCACGCTGGGCCACCTCGTCCCTACCCGGAAGCCTGGAAGCCACACTCTGCCATGCTTTCTCCCCAGCCAACCCCGGGCCGTCTTCCAGGTCTTGGAGTTCCCTGCCCCTTCCCTGATAGGACATTCCATAAGTGCTGCCGTTTCTGGAAGGACAACGTCCCTCCCAGGTACCTAGCTCCTAGCTGTCCTTCTCATCCTTGACTAAGATCCATTTGGGGGGGGGGGGGGGGGACAAAATGGCTGCACATAACACCATATATGTGTATATGAATGTGTGTGCGCATATGCATGTGCCTATGTGTATATACATGTATATTTCACATCCGCTGGTGTTTTGCAGAGTCCAGACATATCAGCTTAGATAAAGAAATTGATGATTAATGGACCTTTGTCCTCTTTGTGTATAACCTTGTTTTATACAAGGATCAGTTCCTTTTTTCTTGGTCAGCTTTGTAACCTTCACTCAGCTGTAGAGAGAAGCTACCATATTATTTCGCTTTGCATACCCTTAAGGAGATAGCAGACGTTGGTCGCAGGAGGCTCGCGTTTAATCTTTCACGATTATCTGGATTCCGTTTATGAGTTCTACTGATCAAACTGGGAGCCACCAAAAGCAGCAAAGCTCCGTGACCCGCCTTCTGTGGCTTGTGTGGCGAGACCCTTTTTTCAGGAAGTATTGTGATACGAACCACATCATCTGCTGTCATACAACCTGGCCAAGGGAAGAGAAAGAGAAAAGAATCTATAGTTATGCTGAACTTGCCGGCTTCATGAAATTTTAAGGTAAGTACACACAGGGCTAGAGAATGAAATCAGTAACAATGTATCTGGATTTTTCTTAATATCCTTCACAAGAAACCATGATGTAGTATATACAGCATGACTTTCTCAGAATCACAATTTATGATGTAATAAAATAAATGAGCATTATTTTATCAAAATACATAATTTATATAGAATTTTTATGTGCTGAAACTAACAAGACTTATTTTAAATATCTAATTATGGTCATAATTCCCATTTACCTAGAATTATAAGGCTCTAGATACTTTTTTTTTTTTTTGCCTTTATCCTTCACATAAAAATAGCTTTTATTGCCTTCTCTACACTTGGAAACTTTACAGGGATGCTGGAGTCACAGATTTTAAAAGGCTTCAGACTTCCTGATCTCCGAAAGCACAAAGACTTGGTAATAGGACTTTACTCTGAAAGTGTGTCCACACATTAAATAGCATCAGCATCACTGTCTAATTCAAAATTATAATAATAATAATAATAATAATAATAATGATACTTTCTAAACCAAGGAGCTTTTGACAGTAGGGCTTACGAATGCCTTGAAGCTATCTTCCCACAGACACCGAGGTCCAGTGAGCTTCAGGCACAGACAATGCCCGCCCTGGGGCCCTGGGCCTGGGGCTCAGGCTGTGGGTCCAACACCTCTCTTCCCTGTTTTACCAAAAAGCAGATGAAATGAACAGGGCTTCCAGTCTCTTGCGAGTGTTTTTGAATTTCTAGTAGAGATTTCAGATTTTTCTTCCTGAGCATTTTAAGGAGCCATAATTTAAAAACAATTTTTTAATGTTTTATTTATTTATTTATTTATTTATTTACTTACTTACTTATTTATTTTGTTTTTGAGAGAGACAGCGTGAGCAGGGGGCAGGCAGAGAGAGAGGGAGGCACAGAATCCAAAGCAGGTTCCAGGCTCTGAGCTCTCAGCCCAGAGTCTGACACGGGGCTCGAACCCACGAACCGCCAGATCATGACCTGAGCCAAAGTCAGATGCTTGACCGACTGAGCCACCCAAGCACCCCCTAACCAGCCATGATTTTAAAGTCCTCTTTTGATAGTGTCCATTAACACGTGCCATGAGTCTACGTAAACCATGCACGCTTCGAGAACGGCCCGTTGACTCTCCCTCTGAGCTGAGGACGTGCACGCCCAGAGCCCTCCCACACCCCCTCCTGGTCACATGGCTACCCAGACACCAGCTCCACACGGCTGGATTCCGGTCCCTTCCCCACTGGGCCAGCACCTCTCCCACTTCCCGCTGTCACTGGATGGGGTGCCTCATCTCCGCAGACCTGGTTCAGGTGTCTCTCCACACGGGGGGTTACTTCTGTCCTCCTTGGAACTGATTCTTCTCTCCTGGGTTCCTTCTGTCTCTCCCAACACCTTGCATGAGGCCCCACTTATCCCTGATAATTCTCCCTGTCTGACGTCTGTTTTGTCTGACGTTAATATAACGGCTCTAGTAGGCATAGTGCCTACTGTATCTTCGTCCAGTCCTTTAGTTTTCACTTGTTTTATCTGTAGAGTATATTTCTTATAGACAGCATCGAGTTGGGTCCTGTTGTTTGGTCCACTCAGAAAACCTCTGGATTTTATTTTATTTTATTTTATTTTATTTTGTTTTATTTTATTTTATTATTTTATTTTATTTTATTTTATTTTATTTTATTTTATTTTATTATTTTATTTTATTGTATTATTTTATTTTCATCTCTTCTCATTTCATTTTGTCTTCTTTCCAAGATTTTATTTAAATTCCAGTTAGTTATCACATAGTGTAGCATTGGTTTCAGGAGTAGAATGTAGTGATTCATCTTTTACCTACGACACCCAGTGCTCATCCCAACAAGTGCCCTCCTAATGCCCACCGCCCATTCGGCCCATGCCCCCCACCAACCTCCCCTCCAGCAGCCCTATCTCTCTCGTTAAAAGTCCCTTATGGTTTGCCTCCTTCTCTGTTTTTAACTTATGGCATTTTTCTTCCCTTCCCATATATTCATCCGTTTTGTTTCTTAAATCCCACATGTGAGTGAAATCATATGGTGTTTGTCTTTCTCTGACTTATTTCCCTAATACACTCTGGCTCCATCCATGTTGTTTCAAATGGCAAGATTTCATTCTTTTTGATTGCCCAGTAATATTCCATTGTATCTATAGACCACATCTTCTTTATCCATTCATCCATCGATGGACATTTGGGATCTCCCCATAGTTTGGCTATTGTTGATAGCGCTGCTATAAACATTGGGGTGCGTGTGCTCCCTTGAACCTCTGTCTTTTAACTGGTGCACTTAGACCATTGGTGTTTAAAGTGACTGTTGGTAGACTTGTTTGCACCTCTTTTCCGTGGGATCTGTTTATGTGTCCATGTCCCTCATTCTCTACCTTCTGCGGTTTTGATCGAACCCTGTTCGTTATCCGCTTTTGCCTTCTCTCTTAGTATGTCAGTTATACCTCTTTTAAAAATATCCTAGTGATTGCTCTAGCATTGGCGGTCCACATTTTTAACAATGTAAATCTGCCTTCAGATCACACTATATGCATCGTGTGTGGTACGCCTATTGCAAAACAGTATTCCCAATTACCCCCTTAGAACACCGCTGGTATTTATTTCTCTTGTACACGTACTGTAATCACCCGATACATGTCTCCTATTGCCACTTTAAACAGTTACCTTTCAGATAGAAAATGGTATTGTTTCCCTCTGGTTTGTTTCAGCAGTCTCTCTCTTTGGAAATGTAGTGACATTTTAGGATTGGACAGCAGTGTTCAAGAGGAAGAGAGAGTCTGAGGCTCCAGACGGCACCTCTCCCAGCTCTGCAGACTGGACACCTGCATCGGTCCTGGCTGGGGTGTGAACCGTGGGACGTGCCTGTGGCTGGGTGGTCATCCCATTTCCTCTGTCACCCCTTTGTGCTTGGACCCCAGGGCCAACGCCAGCTAGCTTTCCTCACTGCACTTGGTGGGCACGCTTCCCACAAGCCCGTGCGGTGAGTGGCTGAAGGAAAGAATGGAGATAAACAGGTCCCTCAGTTGTCCTCAGCTTTTTGCCCAACGGTGAGTGCTTGTTGTCCACGTGTGAGGTTTTTCTGGTCTCCTCGTTTTTCCCACAAGGAAGCAACTGCAGTAATCGCTCAGGAGAAAAGTCCGGAGGCTCCTGGTTGAGAGATAGGAATGGAATGAAGACAAATGAGAGGGAAGAGAAGGAAGCACATGGTGGACCCTTGGTGAAGTCCATGAGGATGGGGAGGCGGAGGTGGGGAGAAAAGGTCCAGAGAAGGGGTCTCCTCAGGGGCGGAGGCCAGGAGGCGCTCTGGAAGCATGGAGAAGGAGAGCATTTCCTGAGGAGGAATGGAGTCAGCGAGGCCAACGGGCACAGAGCTTGAAGAGACTAAGGGTTTACGGAAGACCACGGAGTTGGGGACAGGGCATGGGACCCTCTCCACAGCTGCACTCAAGTGTGGGGCAAAGAGCGTGGAACAGAGTCAGGAGTCGACAGCACACCAGACATCAACCTCCCTTAGAGAGAATGGTCTCGCACAGAGTGGTGGGGCTGGTGGCGATGAACTGATAGAACAAAAACTCACTTTTTCTGAAGAACGAGAAAGACTCATGCTAGAAAATCAGGTTTTTGCACATGTACAACATGCCTAAATTACCACATTACTAGAAAAAACAGCACTGGGGTGTGTGTGTGGGGGGGTGGTGATAGTTACTTCTCAATCTCTAGCTTAGGCTGACTTAACCCTTTGAGGTAAACAAATTGGATTTTATTTCTGTGTTCGTGTGTTGTATTTTTTTTTAACGTTTATTCATTTTTGAGAGACAGACACAGAGTACAAGAGGGGGAGAGACAGAGAGAGGGACACACAGAATGTGAAGCAGGCTCCAGGCTCCGAGCTGTCAGCACAGCGCCCGACACGGGGCTTAAACTCACGAACTGTGAGATCATGACCTGAGCCAAAGTTGGACGCTCAACCGACTGAGCCACCCAGGGGCCCTGTGTTTGTGTGTTTTAAAGTCTGTGTTAGGTATAACAGTTAACAGTGAAACCAATTTTAAGGAAAAAACTCAGAGTTCAATACCAAAGGCTATGCTATGTTCGCTCTGTTTTATAATCAACAATTAATTAGCCTTTAATAAAATATATATTTTTTTAATTTTCTACGTGGGACGTAACCAGATTCTTCTGACGACTTACTATGCAACATTCCCCCCTTATGCACAGCAATCCTGCCTGTCTGCCCATGGCCTGGGGTGCTCTGGGGTTTCTGCATCCCTCAGTTCACAGCTACACTTTTGGTCTTCGTTCCCAACACCCCATTTTTTAACTCCCATTAGGTACTCCTGACCCACTAGATTTAAGTATGCTGTGGAAGGTTCCAGCTCACACCAAATCCCATGTAGTGACTCTGCCTCTGTGCTGATGTTGAAGATAATGTTCATTAGACGTGCGCGAACGTAGAGCTCACAGTGTCATGTGAAGAGACAGGACAGTGAATACCCTCTGAAGGGAGCAAACCTCCCCTGAAGCATGAGTGCATTTCCCATAGTCTTCTGTAAATGAATAAGTTACATTTTCCACCTGCAAGGAGCCAGTGACACAGTCCCGCCCCAGAGAACAGCATATTTCTTCAGCCTTGCTCTTGGGCTCTATTTTGCCATCTGAGAAGACAGAAACCATACTTATTTATCCCTGCGTTCAAGAACTGTAAGCAGGTGACAGTGTTTTCATGACAATGGTTCCTCTGTGGACAGACGAGTTGCTTTCCCAAAGTGGGAGGTGCTGAAAATTAAAGAACAGGTGTTATTTTTCAAAGACCAGCTATCTCAGCATAGACGCATCCTCTCACATCTGCCCACTGGGCAATCTTTTTATTCTATTTTATTTTTGTTTATTTTGAGAGCCAGCGGGGTGGGGGGGTGGGGGTTGGTGGTGGAGAGGTGGGGCAGAGAGAGATGGAGAGAGAGAGAATCCCAAGCAGGCTTCACCCTCACAGTGCAGAAACCAAGGTGGGGCCCAAAATCATAACCTGAGCCAAAATCAACAGTCGGTCGCTTAACCAACTGAGCCACCCAGGTGCCCCTTTGGGCAATCTTGATTTAAGATTCTCCAGAAGTCCACAGAATGGGATCTTTGAGTTGTGATGAACTTTTCAGTTGATCTAGTCCAACATTCTCGTTTCTCAAAACTTCACCTGTAATGTTTGTCTCTTGTTGTTACTGGAAGGAGGAAGTCTTCTCTGGACCCACCGGGCACATCATGGGCAGTGGCCTACAGTTCTTACTACCATTAACTTCTACTGCAGTGACTTTCAGAGCAGGTACCTAGTGACCACAGGGTGACTATCCTGTTAGTCTTGGGGAGCAGGGTCTCTGGTTGACTCATACCAGAATCCACTGGGGCACACACGGGCAATCTATATTTAAATATGAGGGTGTCGTGTTCTGCACCGGGGGTTACCGAGAAAGCTTTCAGACACGTGTTCATGGCTAGTCTTTCCTCTTCTCTTAATTTTTAAAAAAGTTTACTCATTTTTGAGAGAGAGAGACACAGAGTGTCAGTGGGGGAGGAGCAGAGAGAGAGAGGGAGACACAGAATCCGAAGCGGGCTCCAGGCTCCGAGTGGTCAGCGCAGAGCCCAATGCGGGGCTTGAACCCACGAACCACGAGATCATGACCTGAGCCGTTTCACCGACTGAGCCACCCAGCCGCCCATGTTCATGGCATTTCTGAGTGCAGGCAAGAATGGTTTGGGAGCTGATTGGGTTTGGATACGGTGTGTTGTGGATGAAGAACAGAGGTGAGTGAGGTTTCATTTGTACCCCCTCATCCTGTCGCGAACAGTATGTGGCCAACTGTGCTAAAGTCCTTAAACATCCAGCCTCTATTTCCCTGAAAACACTTCATAGCATCAGAGAACGGAGGAACGTCTGGGTGTCTGTAGTGGAATTAGAAGTGAGCATTCAGGGGTTTGCTCAAGGGAGTAAAATGTCTGCTTATCCAATCAGCACCTGCGGACACACAGGATGGTGTGGGCTCCAAGGACCCAGAGCCACATCTGTGCTCCCGTCTTTGGGGATAGGTCACTGGCTAGAGGGAACAATGGTGAGAAAACACCTATAAAATATGGCGCTGTGGCAAATGCTTTGTTAGAAATATCGGCAAGCAGGTAAGGGAGCCCAGATAAGACAGCGATTACTGTCGCTGGTGGGACCAAGGAAATCTAGGGAAGCCGTGGTATTTCAGGTAGGTCTGGGAGCACTGGAAGGAATTTGCCAAGAAAATGTCAGAGCAGTAGTGGCCTGGGATGCAGGAGGAAAGAAACGAAGCTCAGGGACTTGAGAGGGTGCTCTTGTTGACAACCAGTGGGGTTTTTGAGCTCATATGTCAGAGAAGTTTAATTGCTTCTTTTGTTCAATTTAGGAAGTATACCCAGTAAAAGAATTACAGTGTTTTTTAATTGCCAAATCCTTCCTCCCACCGTGGGTTAGAGTGTGCTTTGGGCCAGTCTCTCCCTACAGCCCTCTTCCCCTTTCTTTCCAGAAAGGGAAGACCTGAACAGGGGATAGAAGGTCATGGTGGTGTGTAATTAAAATATTTTTAAAGACAACCAAGCATTACGCTGAATGAATGCTAAATGAGGAAACAGTAAGAAGGAAAACACATGATCAGACACCTGTCAGAAGTCTTTATGATCAGACATTAGAAATGCTGTGGGTCTGTGCAGGACCCATGAGAGGGAATCTTACCCATCATGGTTCCTGAACTAGTCCCACATAATTCTCCTAATGAAATTCTGAGCTATAGTATGCCCTTTATTTTATTTTTATTTTAGAGAGAGAAGAAGAGAGAGAAAGCAGGATAGAGAGGCAGAGGGAGAGAGAGAGACAGAGAGAGAGAGAGAGAGAGAGAGAATCTTAGGCAGGCTCCTTACCCAGCGCAGAGCCCAATGCAAGGCTCAATCTCATGACCTGAGCCAAAATCAAGAGTCAGATGCTCAACCCACTGAGCCACCCAGGCACCCCGGTATGTCCTTTAAAACCCAATAGTAAGTTATCATTTGGGAATCTTCCAGCCAATGTTAATATAGGCTATTTTAATTATCAAAACTGGGCAAGGCACAATAAAGGTGTCTAAAAATGTAGGAAGTACAGCCATGTTTCCAACAATAGCATCTGCTGGTGAAGACACTGCCTGTGGGCCCACCAGAGTAGCTCCTGGGAAAACAGGACAGCGGCAGTGACAACCAGGGGCACACGCGTGGGGGCAGGTGCTCACACAGAGTTTATTACACATGTTAGTAGAGCTATTAGGCTCATAGATGGTGACATCAATGAGAATTAATAGATGAATTGGCAGGAAATGAGCAGGTTATTTTAATGAGACATATGAGCTTATTTTGCTACTTTGCATAATTCAATCGTAGCTAGATTTTACAAGGAAAAAGAAGACATGCGCATTACAAAAAGAAAAAAGGATCTGTCATCTATTTCTTTCGAGTCACAGTGCAAAGCCCTGAATCGGTAGCAAGACCATATTTATGGCTTATTAACAGATGTGGTCCCCTGGAGCCTAAATTGTATTTAAACACAGAGGATAGTCTTCTGTGTTCTCCCCTCCACAATCTAACCCCTAACATGACAGCGGCAGGACCTTTGCGAAGCAATGAGGTCAAGAGGTGGACCCCTTAGGCTTGGTATCAGTGCCTTTATAAAAGGGACCCTACAGAGCACTGTCACGCTTTCCTCTAGGTGAGGATACAAGTCTGAGATGCGGAAAAGGCCACTGAATTGATCACACAGCCACCCTGATCTTGCACTTCCAGCCTCCAGAAGGGGGAAGAATAAATTATATTTTTTTTATCCACGACCAGGCCTCTGGTATTTTGTTAGCAGCCCGAATGGGGGGGGGGGGGGGGGACTGAGACCCCGGGGTCGCGCCCTTTGCTCCCTTCCTCAACAACCACCTGCAAGGGAGAGGCCAGTAGGTTGAAACTAAGCAAGATTCACCACCCCCCCCCCCCAGGGCTGTGGTTGCCCCCAGCCAACCAGGAAGAACACACCTTCTTAAATTAAAAGGAAGTGGTCATAGCCGTCAGGTAGGAAACCAACAGAACGGAGAGCAACCCCGTGATGTGAGAGTTATGCTCCGGGCAGTGCATGGGAACCCCATGCTTTCAATGGGAAAGCTCTGTGCATTATTAATAATAATAGCATTATTATTATTAATAATATTATATTATTATATTATATTAATTATATTGTAATTAATTATAATTAAAAACTATATATTATATTATATATTATATAATTAATTATATATTAATTAATTATATTAATTAATTATATATTAATTAATTATATTAATTAATTACATTAATATATTATATTATAATAAAATTATATTATAACAATATTATATTATATTATATTATATTATATTATATTATATTATATTATATATTAATATAATAACGTTATTATTAATAATCAACCCTTCAGAGCAGCTGCCACAGGCTCTGCAAAGTACTGAGCTTTGCAAAGTACAGGGCTTTTAGGGTACTTACATACAAGAAGCTTTGTAAGTAACAAACTTCCTGACCTTCATCACTTAGGGAATCTTTCTTCTCATCTATGGTGAGGAATCTGCCTTCTCCGGATCATTGTGTAAATAAAGTTTTCTTGATAAACAAGAAAGGACACTATCGATCGGGTGGTCTACTATTAAAGAGCGTCACGCTGGCCTACAGACAGTCGTTGTCCAGCCTTCTCTCCCGCCATCTTTCTAAAGGCCAACCTATCAGTAAAAGCTAATAATAAAGAAAGGAGAAGACGGAGCTTCCTAATTGCTCTTAAACAGGCTTTCAAATGTAGATTTCCCTTCTCATTCACTTGAAATGACTGAGGCATTGTCCCAGGCTCAGAGGTTGGAGAAGGCAGGACTGGAGGATTTTGCTGGAATCTGTGGAATTAGCTATGGCCTCGGGCACTCTTGCCTCAGGTGTGAAACCTTTCAAGGAGGTGGCCTTGGGGGGTCACCAAGGGAGGCTGGTGTTTTGAAAACAAAGTGAGGTGATTGAAGCACATTGGATTTAAAAAGAAATCCTTGGTGACTTGAGGCCACAGTGGTTTGCTTCCAACTGGCAGCACCTACTTCAAAGGGCTCCCCCCCTCCAAGGACACCTGAGCCCCCCTCCCCACCCCCCACACCTCCAAGGACGCCCAAGCATCTCTAGCCACAGCTGCTTCTCTGGCTTTGTTTGTTTTTCTCTGCAGCTCAAACCCTGAACACTGTACCTCTCTGAGGACACTGGGGAAGGGGACACCAGACGAGGCGATGGCCTGCAGACAGAAATGTGGGTGCTGCCAGGAAGGAGACCCTTAGCAGGACCCAGTTCCAGTGAACCTTCCTCATGCAAGTCAAAGACAAACACAGAATGACCTCTGGCCGTGATAGTCATGGTTCTCCAGAGAAAGGAAACCTACTGGAGATAGGTGATGATAGATAGATAGATAGATAGATAGATAGATAGATAGACAGACAATAGCTAGATAGAGCCAGAGAGAGAGAGAGAGAGAGAGAGAGAGAGAGAGAGAAAATCAGCTCACGGGATGGTGGGGACTGGAGACCTGGAGAAGAGTTGATACGGCATTTTGAGTCCTAAGGCAGTCTGCTGGCAGAATTCCCTGTTTTGGGGGGGAGATGATTCTTAGTTGTTACCGGCCTTCAACTGATTAGTTAAGGCCCTCCCACTTGGGGAAGTAATCTGAGTTATTCAAAGTCTACTGGTTTAAATGTTAATCTCATCTAAAAAAAACCTTCAAAGAAACATCTAGAATAACACTTGTCCGAATATTTGGGTACAGTGGCCCAGTCAAGTTGACATAAAATTACCCATTGTGTGCGGTTTAATCTGCACTTAAGTAAGGACTTTTATTTTGTCTTAAACTTGCCGAATTCACTGAGCTGCAGTCCTTTTCACCCATCCTCTTACCTTCGTGAGGGAAGAAGCCCAACCCGGACACAATAGGCCTCACGCAGCTTTGGAGAATTTGTGCGCATAGAAATGCACCTTGTGTGGAACGGGAGCCAAATTCCTCAAACAGACCAGGTGGTTCACAGGTAAAATAGGATTAATCTTAACCCACCTGCTTATTAAAACATCTTTCTCTTGGTAAAAAATAAATCCACTCACCCATGTGTTGCTGGTTTTTTTTTTTTTTTCTTTTCGTGTTCTTTTTTTAGGCCAGCAAAAAAGGTTATGCAACATAAACTATCGCGGCTTCAAATGGGACAGCGGAATATCAGAAAACTTGGGGCTGGAAATGCGACTGAATCACATGATCAACACCCGAGAATCTTACTGACAGTATCCACGGAGGCTGTTTTTGGCGCGACGCTGGAGGCCTCACCCCACCTTGCTCTTTTGGCAAGGACGTCGCCGTCATTTTTGCCTTGGGAGGTGGGGACTGGATAGAGCCGCCGGTGGCTGAGGCTTACCTGGGGGTGATGCGCTTGCCCCTCCGCTATACACGTTCCCTTCCTTCTTCAGCCTCGCTCCAGCCTGCAAGGGCTTCTTTCTTATTTTATTTTCGTCCTGCAGGTGGTTCGTCAGCCAACCAAGACCTTCGTTTCTTGGAAACAAAGAGGTGACTGACCTTAGACTCTTGATTACAAAAGGAATTGAAAGGCCCGCGTCTTTTGTAACAGGACCGCTCAGCCAGAACGGTCTTCTGTGTCTTTCATTCGGCCGCCGGCCGCCAAAGCCAAGGGAACTGCCTTTTTGAGAAGTCCCTTGGCCTCCAACCCTGTGCCCCATCCCTCGTTGTAACCATCACCCAGGGGGCAGTGACACCTGCAGGGCTCGCTGCTGCCCTGGCCGCCAGAGGGGACCTGAGGCTACATCCATCTCTGTGGACGGTGTCGCCGTGTACTTTGAAGGGAAGCGCGTAGTATGCACTCCGATAGACCTACGTGTCGGTGACAATAGATGGGAAACTGTGACGACACAGTAAGCTCACAGATGGTAAAGTACAGGGGCAATCGTATAGCGGATGCAAATTATCTGAGATCACGGGAAGAAATAGAAATAAATAATAAGCTTTTTGACGTGTGTGTTCCCTTCCCTCTCTTAGATTTCAGAAGTTTTAGCTGCTCAGCCTGGCAGAGGAAGCGAGCTGGCTTGTGTCTCTACTGACACGGGCACTAATCCCACGGCGAGCGCTCCCCCAAAACCTTCCTGGAGGCTCCGACCCCAAATACCTTTGCCCTGGGCATTTAGGGCTTTCACATACAGCCTTTCTCAGGTATCTCCATGCATCCACGAGATGGGCCTCACGTCCCTCGGGGATCAGTGCACGATTTACAAGATTTGATGATCGGTAAAGGTGCTGCGCTCACAGAGAAGTTGTGTTTCTGCAGGTGGATGCTTGCCGCGGTTAATAGGACCCAGAATCTAAGAGTGGAAGCCGGAATCATAGCTGTTCCCAGCAAATACTGTTGGAATTTTGATACTGGAAAAAAGACAATGCGATTTTTGCCATTTCATTGAACCTGTAGATCACTTTCAGTAATACGGACATTTTAACAGCATTATTTCTCCCAATCCATGGGTGTGAGATATCTTTTCATTTATTCACATCTTCAATTTCTTTCATCAATGTTTTATAGTTTTTCGTGTATCGATCTTTCATGTCCGTGGTTAAATTTATTCCTAGTTATTATATTCTTTTTGATACGATTGCAAATGGGATTGTTTTCTTAATTTCTCTTTCAGGTGGTTAATTATTCGTGTATGGAAATGCAGCAGATTTCTGTATATTGATTTTGTATCCTGTAACTTTACTCAATTAATTTATTAGTTATAACAATTTTTTGGTGGAGTCTTTAGGCTTTTGGAAGATATATATTATGTCATCTGCAAATGGTGACCGTTTTGCTTCTCTCTCTCTCATTTGGATGTCTTTTATTTCTCTTTCTTGCCTAATTGTTCTGGCTAAGACTTACAATTCTGTGCCGAATCGAAGTGGCAAAAATAGGCATCCCGACAGCTTTCCCTCCAAGAGTATGATGTTAGCCGTGGGCTTCTCATGTATGGCCTTCATTATGTTGAAGTACGTTCCCTCTATGCCCACTTGGTCGAGCGATCTTTTAATAAATGAATTTTTAATTTTCTCAAGTGCTTTTTCTGCATCTATGGAAATAACCACATGATTTTTATTCCTTTTGTTAATGTGCCATATGTACCGTGTTGACTCATTTGTGGATATTGAACCGTCCTTGCATCCCTGGAGTAAATCCCATTGCTGTTCCCTTCTCGCAGCAGCCACAGAAACCAGGGCACCAGATGTAAGAAATGGAGCTCCCCCCCTGCGAGATGCTGGCCCTCTAGAGCATGGCAGAGGGGAGGGCACAGAGAGTGCTCGCCTCTGAGGTCTCAGGAAAGGTTTACCATCAGCCTTTAGATTTCATTACAATTATATAATTTAGTTGCCTTTAGTTATAAGCTTGTCCCTGAGGCTGTAGCTATGAGGAGAAGCCAGCGGACCTCAATCCAGAAGGACTGAGCTCCTAAGACTCTTGCCTCTCGCTTGCCCTAAGAGTGGTGGCTGTTTGCGAATAATTTCTCCTATGGTTACAGTCCAGTGGGACCCATGAGTGGATGCCCTGCTGACCACCAGAGCCGGGGAATGTAGAGCTATTCCCTGACAGCAGCCTCAGAAGCCATGGCACCAAAGATACAAACTCCTTTCTAGAAGATACGGGCGGTAGTGGGTCCCCTGGAGAGCACAAAGTCTGCATCCACTGGCCTGTGTCACCCGAGAGCTCCTCTGTGACTGTGCCAAACCTGCCTCTCAGGCCAAAGCTCCTGGACAAACTAAACAGGCATCTTCCTCAGAAAGAGTGGGGTGGGTGCCAGTCGTTTGACTGGGCAGTGCCCTGGGAGACGTAGTCGTCCCTGACCTGCCTCTGTGATTGTGACATTCCCGTGGGACCCAATAACGCGAGCCCTCCTGGCCTCCAGAGCTGGATAATCAAGGGGCATCCCTAAGGTCGTGGCCCCCAAAACCGAGTTATCAGACCTAAAAACCAGAGCACTAAAGGTGTGTAAAGCCCCTCCGTGGGAGACGCTGGTGGCTGGGCACAGCGTGGGGGAAGTGCTAAGATGGTACCTACAGAACAAAAGGATAAAAGAAAACAATGGAACAGAAAAACAAAGAAGAAGACAGAGAGATGGATGGTCCCCACCAGCTTTTGCAGGACAGAGGGAAAGCCAAAGGATGGCACCCGCCAGCCTATGTCTCTGGAGAGCATCCCAGCAGGTTTCTGCCCATCAGACCAATGCTTGAAACTCAGGAAACGAGTCTCTGTCACATACAGTCTGGGCACTTCTCGAAAGGCTATTTCTGTGCTGGGCCTTGGGGCATGAGAGGCTGCATCTGAGCCCTTCAGGAGATGTGCCTCCAGTGAGCCTGGCTTCCTGTGAGTAGGAGACCCATGGGTGGTGTGGGTTGAACTGTCTTTTCCCCAAAAAAGATATGTTGAAATCCCAAACTTCAGTGCATCACAGGAAATAGGGTCCTTGCAGATGTCATTAGTCAAGATGAGGTCGTGCTGGAGTAGGGTGGGCCCTAATCCAATACGACTGGTGTCCTTATAAAAAGACAGCCATGTGAAGACAAAGACACATGGGGGGGGGGGGGGGGAGGCCATGTGATGACAAGGCAGAGATTGGAGTGTGCAGCTACAGACCAGAGGATGAGAGGTTGGCCAGTGGCCCAGAGAAATGGGGAGGCAGGAAGGATTACCCTACAGGCTTCAGAGGGACCCTGGCCCTGTTGACACCTTGGTTCCAGAAATTTAAGCCACCCCATTTTCGGTCCTTTAAGACAGCCCTAGGAAACGAAGACTATAGCTACGCCCTCTGTGAGACATTGCACCGCATCCTGGGGGTGAGGTTTCAGATGTCTTACTATTTATGATGCTGAGTTTGATAAATTGGTTAGGGTTGCGTTGCTCCTTTGTAGGGACTTTTTTTTTTTTCTTTTTTCTTTTTTGGTTTTTCTTTTGCCATTAACCAGTGATTACTGGGACTCACCTTGCGCACTTTGGAAATATCCTTCCAGTCTTCAGTGTATGACTTTAGCACCCATTAATGATGGATGATCCTTGACTGAATCCATTATTTTCGTTGGGGTTGAGACAAGGTGTTTTCTAATCCCTTCCACATTCTTTGAATTGTTCTTTCTGAAAAGATAAACTGTTCTTTGTGAAGGGAGAACGAGCGACTGTGGTTCTGCAAAAAAAAAAAAAAAGCAGGAAGAACATTGAGGTGTCACCAGGAACGATGCCACATGGCGTGATCTCAGACCCGTCCCACTCTCATGCCTCCCAGTCACGTGGACTGTTGACCCAGCGGGGTGCAGTAGAGAATGCGAGTGTCCACTTTTGACGCGGCAATTGTCCTGGATTTGCCCAAGAGGAGCCACTTCAACCCAACCTCTCTGTCTTGCACACGCATCCTGCTTGGTCTAGCGGACATGCTCGTTTTCTGGCAAAAGTAATTTCGGGTGACTCTGTCCTTCCCTGCCCCAACATTTCTCCAAGTGTTTCTTGGTTCCCTGGAAACACTGATTTTGATCCCTCTGGGTCCCACAGCCTCTAAGGATCTTTTCTTTTAGGGACTTTTGGTAGAGAGAGCGAGCAAAGGTTTCTTTTCACAAAAGATCCTGAGCTAATAGTTGTATTTCCTATTCCTGGATAAGAGTTCAGGGTATTTTCTGTCTTTCTTTGATGTTATCTCTGCGTATGTTTTCCCGACACTGGACATCTCAGCTTCTCAGAACGTGAGTACAGATTCCAGTATGTTCTATGACGCAAGCTCCCATTTGTTCTGGCTTTTTTGTGTGTGACTTCTTCAGACACATTTTAATGTTCCATGGCAACACTTGTGAATATTTAAGTTTCTTCTTATTTTTTAAAGTTTATTTATTTATTTGGAGAGAGGGAGAGAGAGAGCAGGGGAGGGGCAGAGAGAGAGAGGGAGAGAGAGAAAATCCCAGTCAACCTCTGCACTGTTAACATACAGTCTGAGGCAGGGCTCGATCTCGTGATCCTGGGATCACGACCTGAGCCAAAATCAAGAGTCAGATGCCTAACCGACTGAGCCACTTGGGTGCCCGAGTTTATTCTTATTTTTTAATCTTGTTCTATTGCTGTTATAAATGACCACTGTATTTTCTACCATGTGTTTTCTTTTGTATTTTCTTCCATGGGCCAAGAAGATATAATTTAAGAGTGCCTACCAGCTTATAATTATTGTATCTTCCAGTTTTATTGAAACATTTATCTTTAGGAAGCATTCCTGCTTATCTGCATTCAGTTTTTCTGTGGCAACCTCCAATGTCCTTGTTGTTAAAGAGCTATTTCATGGATTCAGGACCTCACAGTTAGGTCCTTAGTCCATTTTGAGTTTGTTTATGTGTATGATGTAAGACAGTGGGTGGGAATGCAAACGGGTGCAGCCGCTGTGGAAGACAGTTTGGACGTTCTTCAAAACATAAAAAAATCAAGGGGCACCTGGGTGGCTCAGTCGGTTAAGCGTCCAGCTTCAGCTCAGGTCATGATCTCAGGGTCCGTGAGTTCGAGCTCCGCATCGGGTTCTGTGCTGACTGCTGGGAGCCTGGAGCCTGCTTCAGATTCTGTGACTCCCTCTCTCCCTGCTCCTCCCCTGCTCATACTCTGTCTCTCTTACTCTCAAAAATGAATAAATGTTAAAAATTTTTTTTAAATAATCCTGTTTCACTTGTCAAAATCTAAATGAAATCAGTGTTTTAGTATTTTATTAAAAAATAGAAGGACCTTTTAATTATCGAATTCTGCTTCAAAAATTACTATTAAAAACTTTAACTTTATGACATGAACACTTCAAAATTCACACTAATGCCCTTCCAATTGATTTAATGTTTCCTGGTCATAAATACAAATAAACTAGCACCTAGATCCTTTAATTTTCAAAACTAAGGATTTCAAAACACACCTATTTTGCAATCAGTAGTTCAGATCTTTGGGACATGTGTGAAAATGTCCCCATGGTAACAGAAAGTTTATGTCCGAAAGACCACAATTTTACAGCTCTGTGTGTTGTAAATTTTGGAGTCTTCTGACCCTGACCTCGATTATTGGTTGGAGCATAAAACCTGAATTTGAGCTTGTGATGAAGCTGGATAAAGCTGGAATCTTAGCCTTTTAAACTGGGGATAGGTTTAAGACTCCAGCACGGTTTAAGACTCTCATGGTCCGTGGGTTCAAGCTCTCTGCTAAACATCGGGCTCTTCACTATTGGCATGGAGCCCACTTCAGATCCTCTGTCTCCTTCTCTCTGTTCCTCCCTTGCTCACGCGAACTCTTTTTTTCTCTCAAAAAATAAATAAAAATTTTAAAAAATTAAAAAGACCCTAGCATTGGAGAAGGAATTATCTTCATGGCTCATCAGTCATGAACATTTGCCGATGCCCACCATGTTTAAGTTTCCTCTTTGGTGGTAAAGTAGTGGGAGTAAATAATCATCGTAACGTGCTGCCCCGAGGCAAATGAAGACCCCCCCCCAGGAAGAAATGGGCAGGGATGACCAGTGACCATGAGTGGCACCACAGTGACCCCCTTCCACAGGATACTTGTGGACCAAATGAACAACTGACCATGCACTAGACCTAAACCACTTCTCAGGCCCTTCAGCAAAACATTCTGATGATTTGCACACATGCGATTTTCTTTGATCTGTAATCCAAACGATCTTTACTCCAATATCCAGAAGTGAAGACAATTGGTTTCTGCTGAAGGAAAACATTGTTTTTTCTGCCTTATCGGTGAGGGGAGAGATGATATTTAAAAGTAATAAACTGTGTGTGCAGAGAAAATGTCTTAGCTCCCTGTGGTGTATTCAGTGAATTATACAGTAAACTTTCATCTGCAGGAAACATATTATCTTTTACACCAAGTGTTGGAATCTCAAGCGGTGGTTATAAGACATTATTTTATATGCGTTTCACTATGTCGTCTCTTGGTTTCAGCTTAGAGGATTGGTTTATCAGTGACACATCACAGCAAATTAATAGGTACAGATAAAACTTTCCATAAATATTCATTACACCTCATTACTGCAAATTAATGAGATATTTTTAAATTAAGCCTCGTCGCGTTTGGTGCTGAGGATCTTGTTTTAATATACGATGCTCAGAGATAAATGACGGTCGTAAAACTGATGAAGCTCATTATGGAAACTTTTAGCCAAGCTTCTTTAGTAGCAATTTGGATACGGCGTTGACTACTGTTAATACCTGATTTTAGAAGTCATGAGACTTTTTTCTGTCTGAATGAAGACTTCATGTGTTTGTTTGTTTGTTTCACTTGCAGTAGGGACCTGAGCAAATATTTCAGGATTCCTCAAGAAAATCAGTGCATACAGTTGAGGGTAAATTCTAGAAAGCAGCCAGAACGGGATTCACCCTCACCGTGAGGCATGTCGTTATCTAAATGGCCACTAAGTTGGAGCTTCGCAACTCTGTGAGCTCACACCGTGA
The DNA here is from genome assembly GCF_028749965.1 of Puma concolor. Lineage (NCBI taxonomy): Eukaryota > Metazoa > Chordata > Mammalia > Carnivora > Felidae > Puma > Puma concolor. The sequence continues at coordinate 3,472,900 of NC_141669.1, read as the reverse complement.
AGGCATCACTGCCCGCTTAGAATCTGAGAAGAGCTTGCAGATTCCATTTGAACTAGATCGTTTTTCAGTAGCTTGCTTCTCACACCCTCTCTCTAGGACTGGTTTTATTGAAAATCCTTACTTTTGCTGTCTTTTAATTGTTCTTCTAGCATTCTCGTTGTTTTGAAGTTGCTGTTCCAGCGTGACGCGAGCTCCTCCTCACGAACACGTCAGTAATATTCTCTCAGAAAAGAACCAAACGGACACCATAGCCTCACGCCAGAATAGTGTAACCCCTCCAAATCCATCAATAATTAAAGCCATCCTTCTGTCACGTCTGTGAAAGATTCAGTCATTTGACTGAATTGATTCTTTTGTTCATCCACACCAAGAAATAGATTTAGCCCAAATAGCAACATGTCCAGGGTCAAATACTCTAAAACTTAGAGCCAAATCTTCTGACCTCTTTGTGCCTTTCTTAGTTTCCTCATCAGGAAACGGAAGCTATTTTATTAGATAATACGGAAGTTAATCGCTAGCTGTAAAATTCTATGATTCTAACTACATTTTACATTCATATTTTCTAGGAAATATAGCTTTCATACTATGTACATTTTAACCTCATATCTTCTGGAACAAAATGATCTGCACTGTTTAGAGACTAAATATCTATATCCCTTCCTTAATTAAAATTTCGTAGCGAGCACCCCTCGAATATAAGCCTTGTATGTTTATGAACTTTGTGTCCAAGGGACTCAGAACAAGACCAGGAATGCGACTCGGTGGGCATCGGAATCAAGAATGAGCGGGGGCAAGGAATCCATATGAAATGCAGAGGTAATTAACAAATCGCAAAGCTTTTGTGATTAAGTGGGAATGGTAGAAAACAAAAGCAGTTGCTGTACAAGATATTGTGAAGGTCATTGGGGTTACAGAAAAAGTGCAATCAACTGATTCTGCAAGCTTCCCCTTCCCCCCGAGGAAAATGCCCTCCAGGACAAGGGGTGGTGGGTTTAGAAGTAAACACTTCAAATCCAGACTTGGGAGTTGGAAATCCAGAGTAAGAAGTGTCTTGCTTATTCTTCATCTCTGTTGCTTTGTTGTAGAATCAGGTTACCTGACACCATGAGAAAAAAACAAAACAAAACAAATCAGAGTATTTGTGGAATGCTTTTTGAGTGCGTAGATCAATTTGGGGAAAACCAGCCTTCATATCATGTTGTCTCCTGCATGGACATGTTTTATCTTTTAATTTGTCCAAGGTTTCCTTAATGTTTTTGTTTTTGTTTTTTTTTAAATATAAACTTTCACGCTTTTCCATAGTAGACATACACATTTATTTTTAAAATATATTGTTTGTCACAAATACATTATTCTATAGTAAATATAAAACTTTCAATCCATTTGCTACTCAGATATAAAAACCCAATTACCCTTAAATCATAGCCTTATACTGTGCAACCTAGCACAATCCCCATATTCATTCTGGAGATTTGTATACAGAATTTTGGGGGATTCCTAAAAGGACAATCATCATCTATAAACGATAGCAATTTTGTTTTGTTTTTTTTCTCTCTCAGCCCACACACATTCCATATATTTTCCTTTATTTTTTGCTTACTAGAAGACCCATATCCATTTAACAATAAATGGGGAGTGGGAACATTTACACTGTTTCTGACTATATTAAACATTTTATTTTCTGTTATATCATATTATATATTTCCTATAACTCCTTATCAGGTTATGCAGGTAATTTTCTACTCCTAGTTTGCCACGAGATTTTATTATGTGTTGACTTCCATTACTTGAGTTTGGAAATTCATGCTTTTCAAGGAAATGGTCCACATTTTGCCCAGGTATTAAAATGCACTGGCATACGTCCTTCATAATATTTTCTTATTTTTTCAGTCTTTATTACACGTGGGAATAATTCTCATTGGTCATATTGGTTATCTGCGCATTTTCTCTGTATTTTTTTTTCTTGGCCACCATCGCCACAGGTTTGACAATTTCATTGCACTTTCGAAACAACAAATCTGGCATTGTGAATCCTCTAAATGGCGTCTTTGTTTTCTATTCGATGAATATCTGCTTTTATAGTTATTACTTCCTTTTTTCCTACATCTTTGAGTTTACTTACTGTTGCTACTTTCCTTACTTCCTGTACTGAATACTTGACCCATTCATTCCCAGCCTGTCTTATTTCCCAGCATAAGTATGTGTGCTTTAAACAGCCTCTTAAGGCCCTCTTCAGTTTGATTTCCCCTCTGCCCTGCTGTTTTTGGTATGTAGCACTTCTATTTTTATTTATTAAAAGTATCTTATAATTTCATTGATGATTTCACATATGATCTGTGTTATTTAGAAGTGTGCTGTTAAGTTTCTAAATGCATATTTTAGAGCCGTGATTCTCGAAATATGCTTTCTTGACCAACAACATAAGCGTCACCAGGGAACTTGCTAGAAATGCAAGCCCTGGGCCTCACTCACTCGACTGAATCAGAAACCAGGGCAGAGCTTCCCAGAAAGGTGGATTTTGAAAAGCCTTCCTTTTGCTTTGGATTCTGTGTCTCCTTCTCTCTCTCTGCCCCTCCCCCACTCATGCTCTGTCTGTCTCTCATAAATAATAAACATTAAAAAAATTTTAATACAAAAAGCCCTTCTTGGGAGTCTGATGCTTACTACACAATCATATTATTTACAGTAAAAGTAGTTGTTTAATGGCAGAAAATGCACTGTGGATGATAGTGACCTTCTAACGTTGCTTTCTGCGTAATTGGCATATGGCTTTAGTCCATTTTCATGAAAGTTCCTCGTGTGCTTCTGAAGGATATGCGCTCCACGATCACTGGGTGTGTTAACGACACATTTATGATCCCAGAATGGTGATTTGTGTTGTTTCACATCTTCTGGTTCTTAATGTTCTCCACGATTGATTCTATCAAGTATGTAGAGAATGGATAAAAATCCCCGGCACGATGGGTTTTCTGATTTCTGTCCTTTCTGGCTTCCTAATTTTGAAGGTGTGTTTTGACATGCTTTTCCATTTACTTTTTAAAAGCAATTTTCCAAAGATATAATTTAGATACCATAAAATTCACCCATTTAAAGTTTGCAATTCAGTGGGTTTTGGTATATTTATGAAGTTAATTTCTATAAAGTATATTTTACAAACTTTTTACACTTTAGTACATTTTTTAAAATATACCTATGAACTTAAATCTAATCATGATACTCTTTTTTTTTTTTTTTTTTAGGTGTTTATTTATTTATTTTTGAGATGGAGACAGCGTGAGTGGGGGAGGGGCAGAGAGAGAGGGAAACCAAGAATCTCATACAGGCTCCACACTGTCAGCACAGAGCCCTATGCAGGGCGTGATCTTACGACCCTGGGATCATGACATGAGCTGAAATCTAGATTTGGACTCTCAATCAACTGAACCCCCCCCCTCCAGGCACCCCACGAACTTAGATTATGTGATGTGTCACCTCATGGTGGCCTTGATTTGCATGGTTCTAAAGGCTAGCAATATTGGGCTACATTGAATACCCTGTCATGTGCTTATTAGCCACTCATATATCTTTGGAGAAACACTTATTAAAATCTTTTGCCGTTTTATTTTTTTTTTTTATTTTTTTTTAACATTTATTTATTTTTGAGACAGAGAGAGACAGAGCATGAACAGGGGAGGGTCAGAGAGAGGGAGACACAGAATCTGAAACAGGCTCCAGGCTCTGAGCTGTCAGCACAGAGCCCGACGTGGGGCTCGAACTCACGGACTGCGAGATCATGACCTGAGCCGGTCATACGCTTAACCGACCGAGCCACCCAGGTGCCCCTCTTTGCCGTTTTAAAATTAGGTTCTCTTTATCACTGAGTGCATGCTTTATATCTTTTATAAGTTCTAGGTACAATTCCCTTATCAGATATATATTTTAAAATATTTTCTCCTATTCTGTGGAGTGCTTTCACTAGATTGATAGTGTTCTTTGAGAACAAAAGCCTTAAATTTTTATGAAGCCCAATTCATCTATTTTTGGTTTTGTTGCTCATACTTTTGGTGTTAAATCTAAGACTCAATTGCCAAATCCAAGGCCATGAAGATTGACCTTTTTGAGTTCTTCTAATAGTTTTATAGTTTAATGATTATTAAATAATAATAATAAATTACTAATAATGCTGCTGTGTGCAGTGTCTTCTACGTGTAAAGTGGACCAAATCTATGAATCATATTATTTAAATTTTTCATATCCTTACTGATTATTTTTAACACTTATTCAATCAGCTCTTGAGAGAGTATGGTATGATCTCTCCTTAACACTTGTGAATTTGTCTGTATCAATTTCAGTTGATTAAATTCTTGTTTGTATATTATGAAGCTATTAGTCACCTAAAAATTTGCATATACTATAAATGTACATTTAATACATATATGGGTGTCTATTATCACTGTGAGGTGTTTCTTGCTTTAATTCAAATCTGTGACTTTACCTATATTAGTTTTCTTTTGATGAATGTTTGTGTGATATACACTTTCTATCTTCTTGTCTTTAATCTTCATATATCTTTATGCTTCATCTGTTTCTGCACAAACCAAGATAGACAATAAACACTAATTATTGGTCACTAGATTGGTGTCATAACCAAGTAAACCCTGATCAAGCCCAACATCTTCCTACCGAGAGCATTTTCAATTCAAGTGTAGGTGCAGTAATTTATCAAAAATATTTGTCGAGTGTCTACTCTAAACACATAGTTAGTGAACGCAACAGATGCTGTCACTTCTTACATAGAACTTGAAACGCATCAATGTGATGTATCCCTTTGTAAATTGTTAATCACCTCCAGTTACAAACTTTGTTATTATGGTTGGATAGTAATTGCTATGCTTTCCCATCAACTTTTTTTTTTTTTTTTTTTACTTCAAGCTTTTATTTAAAGTCCAGTTAGTTAAGATACAGTGTAATCTTGGTTTCAGGAGTGATTTTAGTGACTCATCACTTACATATAACACCCAGTGCCCATCACAACAAGTGCTCTCCTTAATGCCCATCACCCATGTACCCCGTTCCCCACCCACCTCCCCTCCAACAACCCTCAGTTTGTTTTCGATCATTTAGAGTCTGTTTTATGATTTGCCTCCCTCTTTTCCCCCATGTTCATTTTTTTTGTTTCTTCAACTCAACTCTACATATGAGAGAAATCTGATGGTATTTATCTTTCTCTCACTGACTTGTTTTGCTTAGCATTATACTCTCTAGCTCCATCCACATTATTGTAAGATTTCATTCTTTTTTATGATCGAATAATATTCCATTGCATATACATATATGCATATATATATATATATATATATATATGCAGTAGAATATTGCCTGGAATATCGTGTGTGTGTATACACACACACACACACACACACACACACACACGCACACACAATGGACACTTGGGTTGCTTCCATAATGGCTATTGTTGAAAATGCTGCTGTAAACATCAGGGATACGTTACCTATATGCCTTTGAATCATTATTTTTATATCTTTTGGGTAAACACCTAATAGTACAACTGTTGGGTCATAGGTTAGTTCTATTTATGACTTTTTGAGGAAACTCCAAACTGTTTTCCAGAGTAACTGCACCAGTTGGCGTTCCCACCAACAGTGCACAAAGGTTCCCCTTTCTCCACATCCTCACCAACACCTGTGGTTTCTTGTGTCGTTGATTTTAGCTATTCTGATAGGTGTGAGGTGGCATCTCATTGTAGTTTTGGTTTGTATTTCCCTGATGATGAGTGACGTTGAGCATCTTTTCATGTGCCTGTTAAGTCATGTGTATGTCTCCTTTGGAAAAATGTCTATTCTTGTCTTCTGCCCATTTTTTTTAAGTGTGTTTATTTATTTTGAGAGAGAGAGAGAGTGCACGAGCAGGGGAGAGGCAGAGAGAGAGAGAGAGAGAGAGAGAGAGATTGAGAATCCCAAACAGGTTCTGTGCTATTAGCACAGAGCTTGGGGCGGAGCTCTATATTAAATACCAGAGATTATGACCTGAGCCAAAATCAAGAGTCAGAGGCTTAACTGACTGAGCCACTGGAGTGTCCCTTGGATACTAATTCTTTTTTTTTTTTTAATTTTTTAAATGTTTGTTTATTTTTGACAGAGAGAGAGAGAGACAGAGCATGAGCAGGGGAGGAACAGAGAGAGATGGAAACACAGAATCCAAAGCAGGCTCCAGGCTCTGAGCTGTCAGTACAGAGCCTGACGCGGGACTCGAACTCATAGACTGTTAAGATCATGACCTGAGCTGAAGTCGGACGCTCAACTGGCTGAGCTACCCAGGCACCCATGGATACTAATTCTTAATAAGATATGTCATTTGTAAATATCTTCTCCCACACTGAAGGTTGTCTTTTAGTTTTTTTGACTGTTTCTCTTGCTGTGCAGTTTTTTGGGTTTTTTTTTTTGTTTTGTTTTGTTTTTGTTTTTTTTATCTTGATGAAATCCCAATAGTTCATGCCTGCTTTTGTTTCCCTTGCCCCAGGAGATGTATCTAATAAGAAGTTGCTGTGGCCAATATCGAAGAAGTCACTGCCTGTGTTCTTCCCTAGGACTTTGATGGTTCCCTGTCTCACATTTAAGTCTTTCATCCATTCTGAGTTTATTTTTGTGTATGATGTAAGAAAATGGTCCAATTTCATTCTTTTGCATGTGGCTGTCCAGTTTTCCAAAACCATTTGTTGAAGAGACTGTCTTTTCCATTGGATATTCTTTCTAGCTTTGCTGAAGGTTAGTTGACTATACACAGCTAAACCTTGCGTTGCAACTTGTTCTGTGCGTGTCCTGCAAGAGGAGCAAACGTTTCTAATAAATTTGAACATGATAAACGAGTAGTGTCTTGCAATACAAGTAGTACATGATGCCAGATATCACATGATCACAACCGAGCCAATGGTTCTTGGAATTCACTTTGGAATAGGAGTGCTTTGGATTGCAACCATGTTTCTGGAACGAATTACTCTCCCAAACCACGGTTTCACTGTCACTCTGGGCCCATTTATGGATTTTCTATTCTGTTCCATTGATCTATGTGTCTGTTTTTGTGCCAGTACTATACCGTCTTGATGGCAACAGTTTTGTAATATAGCTTGAAGTCCAGAATCGTGATGACTCCAGTTTGCTTTTCTTTTTCAAGACTGTTTTGGCTACCTAGGGTCTTTTGTGGTTCCATATAAATTTTAGGATTGTTTGTTCTTGCTCTGTGAAAAATTCTAGTGGTATTTTGACAGGGATTACATTAAATGTAAAGATTTCTTTGGGAAGTATAGTCATTTTAACAATGTTTGGTCTTCCAACCCATGAGCATGGAATGTTTTTCTATTTCATTGTGTCATCTTCAATTTCCTTCTTGAGTATTTTATTGTTTTCAAAGTACAGATCTTTTACCTCTTTGGCTAGATTTATTCCTAGGTATCCTATGATTTTTAGTGCATTTGTAAATGGGATTGAATCCTTGATTTCTCTTTCTGCCGCTTCATTATTGGTGTATAGAAATGCAACAGATTTCTGTATGTTGATTTTGTAGCCTATAACTTTACTGAATTTGTCTATAATTTCTAACAATTTTTTTGTGGAGTCTTTCAGGTTTTCTACATAGAGTATTATGGCATTTGCAAGTAGTGAAAGTTTGAATTCTTCCTTGCTCATTTGGATGCCTTTTAAATCTTTTTGTTGTCTTATTGTGGAGGCTATGACTTCCAGTACTATGTTAAATAACAGTGGTGACAGTGAACATCCCTGTCTTGTTCCAAACCATAGAAGAAAAGCTCTCAGGTTTTCCCCATTGAGGATGTTTTTAGTGGTGAATTTTTCATAAATGGCCTTTATGATATTGAGGTATGTTCCTTCTATCACTGCTTTGTTGAGGGTTTTATCAAGAATGCACTTTGTTAAGAATTGTCAAATGGTTTTTTCTGTATTTACTGAAAGAATTTTTTTTTATTAATGTGGTGTATCAACGTATATCTCGTTGACTGATTTGTGAATATTGAACCACACACCCTTGCAACTCAAGAATAAATCCCACTTGATTGTGGCGAATGATTCTTTTAGTGTACTGTTGGATTTGATTTGCTAGTATTTTCTTGAAGATTTTTCCATTCATGTCCATCAGGGGTACAGGCCTGTAGTTCTCTTTTTTAGTGGCCTCTTTGTCTGATTTTCAAATCAGGGTAATGCTGGCCTCATAAAATGAGATTGAAAGTTTTCATTCCATTTCTATTTTCTTTTTTGGAATAGTTTGAGAAAAATAGTATTAACTCTTCTTTAAATGTTTGGCAGAATTCCCTTGGGAAGGCTTTAGGCCCTGGACTTTCATTCATTGGGATATTTTTGATTAATGATTCAATTTCTTTGCTGCTTATTTGTCTGTTCAAGTTTTCCATTTATTCCTGCTTCAGTTTTGGTAGTTTACATATTTCTAGGTGTTTATCCATTTCTTACAGATTGCCCAATTGGTTGGCCTATATTTTTTTCAGAATATCCTCTTATAATTGTATTACTGTGTTGTTGGTAGTGAGTTATTCTCTCTCATTTGTCAGTTTATTAATTTGGGTCTTTTCTCTTTTTGATAAATCTGGCTAGAGGTTTATCATTTTTATTAATTTTCTTCAAAGAACCGTCTCCTGGTTTTGTTTATCTATTCTACTAACTTTTTTGTTTCTATATCAATTATTTCTGCTCTAATCTTTATTATTTCCCTCTGCTGGCTTTAAGCTTCATTTGTTGTTCTTTTTCTAGCTCCTTTAGGTGTGACGTTAGGTTTTGTAGTTGAGACTTTTCTTGCTTCTTGAGGTAAGCCTGTATTGCCATATACCTCCCTCTTATGGCTGCTTTTGCTGCATCCCAAAGGTTTTGGACTGTTGTGTTTTCATTTTCATTTGTTTCCATGTATTTTTTTAAAATTTCTTCTGTAATTTTCTGGTTAACCTACTTATTCTTTAGTGGGATGTTCTTTAATCTCCATGTTTTTGTGGTATTTACACATTTTTTCCTTGTAGATGACTTCAAGTTTCCCAGCATTGTGGTTGGAAAATATACATGGTATGATCTCAGTCTTTGTATACTTATTGAGGCTTCATCTGTGACTTAATGTGTGATCTATTGTGGAGAATATTCCATGTGCCCTGGAATAGAATGTGTATTCTGCTTTTTTAGGGTGAAATCCTCTGAAAATACCTGTAAAGTCCATCTTGTCCAATGTGTCAGTCAAAGCCATTGGTTCCTTGTTGATTTTCTGCTTAGATGGTCTGCAGATGAAGTGGGGTGTTAAAGTCCTCTACTATTATTGTATTACTATTAATGAGTTCCTTTATGTGTGTTAATTGTTTGATATATTTGGGTTCTCTCAAGGGGGGGGCATAAATATTTACAATTGTCAGCTCTTTTTGTTGGATAGTCCCCTTTATTATGCTATACTGCTCTCCTTCATCTCTTGTTACAGTCTTTGTTTTAAAACATAGTTTGCCTGATGTAAGTATGGCTACTCCAGCTTTCTTTTGACATCCATTAACATGATAAATGGTTCTCCAACCCCTCACTTTCAATCTGGAGGTGTCTTCAGGTCTAAACTGAGTCTGTTGTAGGCAGCAGATGGATGGGTCTTGTTTTTTGTTGTTTTTTTTTAATCCATGTTGACACCCTATGTCTTTCGATTGGAGGACTGAGTCTATTTACATTCAGGATAATTATTGATAGATATGTATTTAGGGCCATTTTATTGTTTGTTTGTTTGTTTGTTTGTTTTTTGTCATTTCCAGAGATTTTCTCTGTATCATTTTAGTCTTTTTCCCATTCAAAGAGTCCCCTTTAATTTTTCTTGCAGGACTGGTTTAGTAGACATGAACTCCTTTAGTGTTTGTTTGTCTGGGAAACTCTTTATCTCTCCTATTTTGAAGGATAGCCTTTCTGGATAGAGTATTCTTGGCTGCAGATTTTTCCCATTCAGCACATTGAAAATATCATGCCACTCCCTTCTGACTTGCCAAATTTCTTTGGAGAGATCTGCTGCTACCCTAATTTGTCTTCCCTTGTAAGGTAGGACTTCTTTTGTCTTGCTGATTTTAGGATTTTTTTTTTCTTTTTCTCGATATTTTGCAAATTTAACTACAATACGTCTTGGTATTGGCCTGTTATTGTTGATTTTGATTGGAGTTCTCTGTGTTTCCTAGATTTGGAAGTCTGCTTCCTTCCCCAGATTTGGGAAGTTTTCAGCTATAATTTTGTCAAATAAAACTTGTGCCCCTTTTCTCTCTCTTTCTTCTAGGACTCCTATGATACAAACATATCTCAATGGAATCATTGAGATTTGCTTTCATGATTTGCTGATTACTGAACTTAGTTTATGCTGAGTGTCAGAGGAGAGAAATGGAGCACCTCAGCTCCTTTGTCCCCAGAAAGGCAATGCCACCTTTCACAGATGCACTCCAAACAGGGACAGTCATCTCTCCCAGTGCATCTCTGGTGATCCACAGATCATGCCCTCTGCCCCCAGGTTACCTTCTTGCCTTCTGTACAGGAGTAGGGAGTAGCCTCAGGGCTCTACACCAGCCACGCCATAGACCTCTAAGCTCCAGTCTCCAGTGGAGACCCACTGATTGCAAATATGCACAAAAATTAACCCTTCTCATTTTCCCAGTCAATAACTTCAGGGAAGTGTTTTCCTTGTGTGATCCCCTGTGTATTCCTCTCTCTTCACTTCTCTACATGACCAGAGATCCCTCCCCTCTGCAACACTCCATTTCTCCCCCAAACTATTCTTCTCCCCCAAACTATTCTACGTTTCACGATGGGGCCTCTTCTCTCTCTCTAGTTTCACAGTTTGTTCAGTCAGTCCACAGATCGATTTCTTGAGTATTCAGAGTGATTTGATATTTATCTAGTTGTGTTTGAGGAACAAGGCAAGCATAGGGTCCTTCTACTTCTCTGCCATCTTAGTGACCCCTACCTTTCCCATCAGCTTCTGATGAGGAGACACTATGGTCCCTGAGATTGATTTGGTTGAAGATCATAGGCATACTACATCACTCAGTCTTTCCTTTATCCAGTTTTCCAACCAGATTTTTAGGACAAAATACATTTTATGGTAACAGTATTATTATTATCTGGATCTTATATGTAGATCATTTCTGTTAAATCCTCTCTAGGATCCTCATTTGGCAGATGGTGAAACTGCTGTTGAGAGAAACCAAATCATGACTTTTCTTTTTCTATGTGGTAAGTGGCAGATATGAGACTCAAACCCAGTCTGATCCAGAGCCTATGATCCTAATCAAGGATATTATTTACAAATAGCAGTTTACAAACACCCTGTTGTTTATAAACAAATGGTCTGAAATATTGTGGATGAATTAGAATTGTAAATGGAAATCAATGGTTGTATTCTCGATATTCCAGAAGTCATCCAAATATCATCGATATCCTTTTTTTTTCATGCGTTGTGCTTATGTTTTATTTTGGTAATGATGCTATACATTTGTAAGTACAAAATAAATAAAATATAATTATAAAGTAAAATAGATTATAAAATATATGTGGTGTTTGCTTTGTTTTGCTTTTTTTGGTAGGGAACTGAAAGTTTTCTGGGGCCTTAGTGTATCCTCCCTTCTCTCCCCATAACGTATCAAATCTGTCAAAGACAATTCTTCTACCTTCAAGATTCTAAATGTAGTCTTTTTGCGATTAAATATAGAACACATAGTATTATATATGAAATACTGTAGGAGAAATATTATAGTGATGTCCAGTCATATAGAAAAAGTCATAGCACTTAATGGGGCACCTGGGTGGCTCAGTCGGTTAAGCCATCAACTTCGGCTCAGGTCATGATCTCACAGTTCATGAGTTCTAGCCCCTAATCAGGCTCTGCGCTGACAGTGTGGAGTCTACTTGAGATTTTCTCTCTCCCTCTCTCTCTGCCCCTCCCCAACTTACGCTCTCTCTCTCTCAAAATAAATAAATAAACTTAAAAAAATTTTTTTAAAAAGAAAAGAAACTGTCATAGCACTTAAAGAAAGCAATGCCAATAGACAAAACACCACTTTCCTAATTCGGTGCCATTGGTTTAGGCGATCCAGATGATGTGCATGAAAAATTTACATTTCTGGTGACATAGGAGCTCACCTAGAAAATATTATTTAAACGATTCTTTTTGAAATAAGCTTTTTGTCCCCCCAAAGCCCTTCACTTGTTACTTAACTCCACAAAATATCCCAACAGAGTCTAGGAAACTGTCCTTAAGTACTAGCTACTGGCTTATTCTCCCTCAAGCTGGCGCTATTTTTCAACATCGAGGTGTCCCTAATCATGGGTTGGAATGAAGGAGCGGACGATACACTGTCTTTGAATTAAGAAAAGGTGGGTTCTGACAAAACCTTACTAACATTTAACCATGTTTTATTTGGCCTGAATGGGTCATGGATGCCAGTTTTCGAGGGCCCAGGACCACGGTCCCGGTGCACCTCCCTCATTCCAGGTGCGGTATCTTCCATGATCTCACCTAACATGGTTTCAGACTCATCTTATCCGCTCTTCCTCCCCTTGCCTAAACATATCTGTCAGACTTCATCCTTTGCCTTTAGGTCTCCAGGGTCTGCACAATCCTCTTTGCATTTATTTTTCTTCACTCTGACTTAGAATAGTAAGGTTTGGATTGTAGAATAGATTCTATAATGTATGCATTTAGTTTAATTTTATTACAATTAAATCACAGATGTTGGAGTCAGGATCAGGATGAGAATGCACTCATGTGTTTGCTATGGCCTGGGGGTTAAGATGGCCTGAGCTCCAGCAAGAAGCATCTTCTCCGCTCACCCGGCTGGAAGGGCTCTTTTGGGATTTAGGGACCGCCCCTTGGACTTCTACCTGAGACGGAATATTTTCTGTTCATCCCAGGAAATAATGCTGAAAAATGGTGTTCAAGTTTTAAGCAATGGATGACTGGCTGGGGACAAGACTTGAGAGAATCTGTGTGAAAGCTTCCCTGTTTGGTATAATAAGAATATTTCATCACACTCGTGGTGAAGATTGTGCATGTGGGTCGGGGTGGAAATGAGCACCTCGTGCTACTTAAGCAAATTCAGAGCAGCTTTTCAAATGACTCCCAGTCGCAACCATGGCTAAAATTAAAGATTGTGACTAGTATAGACAGCTTTCTGCTAATGTAAACTTCTAAATAGTAGAAACTATGTGGGATTAAAATATTTTCCATTTTTCTAATGTTATTATGCTGTATGTCTTGCCTTCTCTTGGTGTTTATAAATCTACCAAGCTTTAAAGCAGAGTCTGCCTAGCTTATAACTGATTCGTATTCTCCGGGGTTGGCGTATGTGCTAAAATTCATAGTATTGTTTCTTTTCCTTCCAGGTGGTAAACGATGCTTAAAGATAAAAAAAGAAAAAAAAAAGATTTATAAGAAATAAATAGTTCAACACACCAAGTAGCCCCAAGAAAATGCTATTTAATGTTGTAAATGTATATCAATCAGAAACATTAAATTTTCCTTAAAATACAGATATATATTTTTTTTAATTAAGGAAGCAGAGGTTTTGCAAAATGCTCGAAGGGTTTTGCCAAACCAAAAGATATCTGAAAGCTATTTTCAGTGCTCGCTCAACAGTCGCTTTTCTCAGATTCGGTGGTAATACACTACCGGGGTTTTGACATCTCTCATTTGTGGGGAGCAGGCGATTGGAAAGCAAAGGAAAAGGCAACCAAGCCGGCCAAGAGTGGAGACCAGGGGATTCAGATCGCACAGAGTGTTAGGTCCTCCTGGGTGAACTGGGAGCCAGAGTTCACTTCTCTAATAGCGGATGGCAAAGCCCCACGAGGCCAGTGCGTGCAAGAGCCACGATGAATGTGGCCATTTTCTCTGTGACGACTTCCTCATCGTGTCACTTTCGTCCCCAAACTTACTGCCATGTCCTGGTGTCATATAGTCTAACAACTGGTAGAGAGCAGCCCCGTCCTGACATCCGACCAGCGTTTTCTGAAAGGACAATCTACTAATAGACCGAGGTTGCAGAGCCTGGAGAGATAAAAGGAAAAAAGAAAAGGAAAAAGTATGGTTATTTGATTTCTCTGGGTGAACAGGTTTGGTGGGGAAAACATCAGGAAATATAAACAGAAAGGAGGCATAATGAAAGAAGAAAAAATAATGAGTCTTTTGGAAGGCACAGATGAGTTTGGAGAAACAGCTCATTTTATTAACGTATTTTATTTATGCATGATTTCATTAATATATGTGTTTCAGAGCAATTTCGCTTCACTGTTTCTTTGTTGCCCTAGGCCGCGCAGTGCCTCAGAGCACAGGGCTGTTTTCTAGACGTTATCATGCGTGTTTGTCCTTGCTTTGGATTCGAAGCCCGGTAAGCCACGGGAGAGAGATCTTCGGCCACCCTGTAGAATGTGTATATATGATGGACGCAGAGCCTGGCTGGATCTTTAAGAAACGTGTGTGCGTACATTGCTTACAGAGCAATAGTATTTCATCCACCTTTTGTGTTTCCAATAGCTTAAGTTTGCAGACATATTTTAGGCTTATGTGGAATCGCTCTTATAACGTTCAGGACATGAGCCTCAAAGTCAGAGGTATGTGCTTACAGCCTGCCTCATCCATACTGTGTGGCAAATTCCTGATCCCTGTTTAGTGACACATACTCGTTTATACAGTAGTGTTTGTTTTGCACAGTCCTTACTAGGCATCAGTAAAACTTACTAATTTACTTCAATAGTCATCATCAGAGGGGCGCGTGGGTGGCTCTGTCAGTTAAACGTCTGACTTCAGCTCAGAGCCTGGAGCCTGCTACGGAGTTTGTGTCTCCCTCTCTCTCTGCCCCTTCCCTGCTCATACTCTCTCTCTCTCTGTCTCTCTATCTCTCTCTCTTTCTCTCTCTCAAAAATAAATAAAGCATTAAAAACATTTCAAAGTAGTTATCATTAGAATTAATTGAGGTTACATTTAGGAAAGCATACATACTTAACACGGGTACATTCACATAGTGTATTTTCTACTTTTTATATAAACACAGGTGATACCGCTACTGTACTTTTTGCTATTGGGTAGCAAGCATCCCTCTCTTCCTGCTTCTAATGCGTTCCTTTCACTTTCTTTTAAACCATCACCAACAGCGTCGCTGAGGGACGCCAAGCTTTCCCCGATCGTCTCTGCAGGACGCTTCCGACTTCAGACTGCCATTCAGTCCTGAAGAAATAACCACATGTCCACATTTGTATGATGGCAAAACTCCATATCTGCTATTAAAATCTCTTCTGGTTGCCTACTGCTGCAACGCTCAGGACCCAAGGCAACAAATATCGTTTAGTATTGTTAAAAATTCCTGTGAGTCGTGAATTCAGGGGTGACATCTCATGGTGCTGCAGTCCGAAGGAAGCTAGGGTAGAGATCATCTCAAAAACTTCATCATGTACATATCTGGTGACTTGGCCAGACTCACACTGGAACAGGTGGAGTTCCTTGGCATCTCTTTCTGTCTCCACGTGGTACCACTCTTCACGCGATCTTTCCAGAATTGAGTCTCTGTAGAATAAGCTTTCTAAACTTTGGCTGAGGACCGTTATAGTACAAGACCCAGGAGAGAAGGGGACAGGCAGAATCCGGGTCATTTCTTATAGCTTTGTCTTGGGACTCACATAGCATCACTTCTGCCATATTCCATTGGTCCAAGTAGTAACAAATGTCTCCCGAGATTCAAAAGTAAGAAATATAAACCCTACTTCTTAATGGAAAAGTATCAAGAGGCCCAATGTAAGAAAAGCTTGTGTCATGGACAATGGATTTGGTTGGTCACCTTTGGAAAATATAATTTGCCACAGATGTGTGTGTGTGTGTGTGCATGCATGTGTCTGTATCGTATACAAGTAGGTTATAAAATGATATACAAGTGATGTTATTAGTATAGATGGATAGATAGATAGATAGATAGATAGATAGTTGTTTACTTATAAATATCAAACTATCTACCTGGAAGGCTATATACTTCGAGTTATATTCCCAAAACCATTTCAGCAAATTGAAAAGCAAATCATTTTAACAACCATCCGTTACTTTACAAGTACAGGCATTTCTCCAAACACACACAAATGCCCATAGGCATATGAAAAGATCTTCAACATCATTAACCGTTTAGGGAGATGCAAGTCAAAACCACAATGAGATATCATGTCACACATATTAGTATAGTTATAATTAGAAAAAAAAAACAGTATTGGCGAAGATGTGGAGAAAATTTCTATACTTGCATCCTGCCGATGAGAATGTAAAGTGGGTACAGCTTCTTTGGAAAATAATGTGGAGGTTCCCCCCAAAATTAAAAAATAGAGTTGCTATATGACCCAGAGTTCCACTTCTGTGTCCGTGGAGAGATTGAATGCGGGGTTTTGAAGAGATATTTGTGTATCTTTGTTCAGAGCAGCTCAAGTCACAACAACCAAGATACAGAAGCAACCCAAGTGCGTGGCGATGAATGAATGGATGTACAAGATGTGAAGTACACATATAACGGAATATTATTCAGCCTCGGAGACAGATTCTGACACACTCTACCGTGTGAACGAGTCTTGAAGACATTACACTAAGTGAGATAAGCTGGTCACGAAAAGACCAAGACTGTATGATCCCACTCAATGAGAGTCGTCAGAATCACAGAGGCATGCGGATAGGGGGTGCCAGGTGCAGGGGGAAGGAGGATTGGGGAGTTGTAGTTTAATGGGGTTTCCATTGGCAAGATGAAAAGACATGTGGAGACTGGCCACACAAAAGCGTGGACGAACTAAATGCTAGCGAACGAGACACAAAAATGTTTAAGATGGTAAATTGTATATTTTCACCACAATTTGTTCTAATTTTAAAAGTACATTAGAAATTACTTCAGGTAAAGTTGTTAGAACATGCATTCTGAAGTTAAAACATCTGAAACTCGACTTTTTCCCCGACTTCTCACTGTGAATTTGGACGATTTCTCTGCCATATCTAATGCATGTCTCCTCCTCTGTAAATTGGAGGTAACGACACCACACTCAGAGTGAGGGTTTGTATGAGAGGACACATTATGAAATGCTCAAAATAGTGTGTCACACATATTAAGGGTTCAGTACATTAAAAAAAATGTTTTTAACATTTATTTATTTTTTAGAAACGGAGAGAGACAGAGCGTGAGCGGGGTAGAGGCAGAGAGAGAGGGAGACACAGAATCCGAAGCAGCTCCAGGCTCTGAGCTGTCAGCACAGAGCCCGACGTGGGGGTTCGAACCCACAAACCGTGAGATCATGACCTGAGCCGAAGTCAGATACTTAAACGATTGAGCTACCCGGGCACCCCCAGTATATTTTTATTTAAAAGATAACAGCAATAGTTATAGTCATTATAGACCCTACGTGTCACATATGTTTTGTTTAAGAGTAAATTACATGACTCAGATAGAAAAGTCTGTGATACTAGTATTTGTTTGTTAAGAATAAGGGGGCTTTTTGAGTTCATGTTGTATGTGTATATTTCAAGTGTGCATTTTTTTTAATACCGTGAACTGGTGGTTCGCTTCCTTAGCTCTTCAATTTTACAGAGTCAGTACAAACAAATGTCTCAGGTGCAGCAGCTATATCATAAAATCTCCATGGAAGGAACCGGGCACACACTTTAGGGACATTGTTTTGCATTTTATTAGTACTTTCTGGTCTATGTTTTGCAATTTGTCTGGTTTTGCTTTATACATAAGATAGCCCCGCCCCTTCATTAATCTCATGCATCTTCCTGAAGTTGATCTGACTACGATTTACTATTAGACCTTCTAATCTCTAGGTTTCCTTATGATTTTGTTACAAACACTTACTATATTCACCTGAAATTTACTGATAATTGTTCAGGGCGATAGTTATGGCATATTTTATATTTTTGATATTTCTGTTGTCAGGCGAACATAGACAAGACTGTTTCCCAGCAAAAGAAATGTAGTCTTGCTGTAGCAAACACTAACACCTTTTCAAGCACCGCAATATCCTCTTGATTTTCTTTCATACTTTTGTTTTTACTACAAAAGAGCAAAATACAACTGTTGAATACTTCATGTATATCATCATATCAGTAAACATTATTGCATATAAATACCTCTTTAAGAAAAATTAAAACGTCATTTTTAACATAGTGAGGAATGAAGTTACCAAATCAAATGACCTTCATGGAATAAAATGAAATATTAGTTTGTTTAATCACGTAAGAACATATTAGGAGATGATGGTGACCTTTCAAAAAAATAGGCCTCTAATCTATTCCACACCAGAGTGTTTCGATTACATAAAGTCCTCAGATTTAAATTGCAATGGGACGAGTAGCTAAATATATCCTTTAAGTTCTGAAAATATCTCTTTAAGTGATTTCTGGGTTTCACAGATTAATTACTTGCGACCTGCATAGCATGAGGACTCTTCGTTGAAAGAGATTTGTTTATTCCCTGTCTTTGAATATCTTGTGCATACCACCTAAACTGTATTCCTTGATTTCTCCGCAATTAGATCATGTGAAGATTCTTTATAAATCCAGTTCGAGTTTGTCTTCAGGTCTTAAACTTGGGACTCATTATTTATTATGAGCCAGTATATAAGAGGAATAATTCCTGTGACATGAATCACGCGTCTCTTACTGGTGTGGAGGGAGTGCGAGGTAGGTACAAGAGACAGAAGGAGAGTTCAGTTTTAAATATTATGCAAAGATGTAAAATCACATTTCCCGATAGTTTAAAGCCAACTTCATCAAAGCTTTATAAGCGTATTAAAACAATTCATATTTCAACAAAAGGCACACACTTGTATGGAAATTTCTTAACAAATAGTGGAAAATACATGTCTTTAATATAGATTTTGACATAAAGGAACCTGCATTAATATAAATTAAAGTCATCCAGTGATATTAATGTGATGTCTTACTTTCCCTTCTCTGAGCCCTCCTGATGTCTATGACCCAATGAAGGCTGGATCAGCGGTACTTGGTGATTTGCATGTATCGTGACACTTTGATGTTTTACTCATCTGCCTGAAACTGAATTCTTCTTCCTAAAGTTCCTTTGCTGCCCTGAATGTTTTCATGAATTCTGAGATACACTTCAGCAGGCCTTTAAACGAGGGAGTCCACAAACTGAAAATAATTGGGGAAAAAGCAGATTACATATAGCTCCTTGTATGAAGAGTTCACGTAAGTGGTAAATAAATAGTTACTGTTAAGTGGGTGAATGAAATAGTCTCACCTAAGCGAAGAACACTGAGAAGTAGATTTTGTTTAAATCTCATAGGATTTCCCGGTTTTAAGCTTTATTTTTAGCGCCTATCGTGGAGTGATCAGACATTCCATAAATGTGGTGAATAAGTCGACTGGTGCGCAGGGTGGTTTCACAATCGCATCGCGCCATGTCTCTACAACTTAGGACGCCGAGTGAAAACAAGGGGTAAGTGGAAAATTTGAGTAGACCCAGTTCAATTGATTTGGATGAGTCTGAGTATTCTTAACACCCGATTTCACCGGTTACCCTTTGTTGGCAGAAACCGGGCTCCTCCTCTGTCTGTTGAGGCCTTTCTGGTATCGCCCTGAGACTGTGTGGGAACCCTGTCTGTGGTCGTTATCACGAAAGCTGTGCCAGTTCTGCTTTTGCAAAAATACCGTTTTCCTCTCTTCTGTCTCCAGACTTACAAATGCAGTGAGATTTCAGCATGGCTCCAGGGCAAACAACCAGCTTCTGACCCAGTCAGAAGGAAGAAGGAAGTAGATATCAAGGCATCACCATTTCACCTGTCAGGTGGGTACACACAAACACACGTATTCATGTCCATACGTGTGAGTGCACACACACACACACAGAAATTTGGGAAATGTGCAAATTTGAGAACATGTGCAAATGGGCTCTAATGCTCATTAGGTCATAAGTGGGATGCACCCACCACCCAGTAATGTTGACCCCCAAAAGATACAGATAACAAACACATCCTTCACAAAGTCAGCCAAAAGAAGTATGTCCGAGAGTGGAAAATCAGTATCCTTGGAAGCAGTGTGGTGTTCATCTTCTTTGGTTAGAAGTGCAGCTTGGTGACATAGCCATTGGAGTAGTCTCCCTAATTTCAAGGAAGAGGATGATCTTCAGAAATCTCGGAGGATAAACGGAAGCACTCAATTAATCGGTAGTGTTGTGACGCGGTCAGTCATGATACTCGTTTGCTTTTGGTGTGGATATTTCATCACGTGACTCTTTAAGACTGAAATGGCTGACTGCACTTGAGTCATGGTGATTTCTCACTAATTTCTAGACCCTCTGCCCCAACTTCTGCTGCATCGGGATATCTTCCTCATCCCAATCTATGGTCTCATGGAAGACTCCATGATTGCTTTATTGGAGGAAGGAAACAGAGCCTGGTTTGCTAAAGATCGCGTATAATACGCTGGCACTTGTGAAATGGATGCAGGGTCAGACTCCGTGAACTGAAGGAGGGGCGGGGAGGGGACTCCTTCTGGGCTGAACTTCAAACAGCACTGCCACCCGTGAGCTTCGTGAATGCCTTATTCCTCACCAAGTATCCCATCAAACACTGCTCCTACCAAGCGGCTTATCTCACTGAGAAAGTAGGGCGGTAAGAGGTGGAACCCCATGACATTCACTGGCTACCACATGACTGTCGCCTAGAAATAAATGGCTCTGGCACAGAGTAAGTAGCGAAGACACAGTGATGATGCTGGTTTGGAAACAGTGCCTTTCAAGTCTGAGGTGATGCCTCCGAGGTATGTAATCTGCTCTAAACTGTTGACACATACGTTATGCTTATTCTTTCTCAGGTACATTTCATGGAGTCAGAAACCAAGCTGCAGGGATGGAAATAGCATCGGACCATTACACCTGACAAGCCACCTGCGAAGTTTGCTTCGTCTTCCAGGACATTATGCTCTGCTTGCTGAGAGGTGTTAGTTCTCACGGGAAGAACACTTACAGCAGGAGACAGCACTGCTACCCCCAAAACCAGAAACTAGACAGCTCTCTCGTTGTCTCAAATTAAAGGAAGACTACTGAGTTGACTGCAGTCATCGATCCTGGTTGTCAAGAGGAGATAGTTTGCTGTCAAAGCAGGTGAAGAAGGAAACCAGGATGTTTTCTGGAACATCCGGTAGGTTCCAGGTTGTATTTCTGTGGCACTTTAAAATGACAAAAATTCACATAAATGTGCAGCAACTCATGGGGTGCCTGGGTGGCTCAGCCAATTAAGTGTCTGATTCTTGGTTTTGGCTCGGGTCACGATCTCATGGTTCCTGGGATCTAGCCCACTGTTGGGCCCTGGGCTGACAATGCGGAGCGTGCTTGGGATGCTCTGTCTCTCTCTCTCTCTCTCTCTCTCTCTCTCTCTCTCTCTGCCCCTCCTATTCTCTCTGTCTCTCTCTCTCAAAATAAATAACTAAACTTAAAAAAATGTGCAGCAACCCTATACAAACTTGGACCACTCAGCAAAGTTTTGTTCTGTCTCACCAGCTAGAGTTCTGCTCAGCTGAAATACTAGCTGAGGACAAAGGACCCATGAAAATATGTACTAATGGTAGAAGCCATACCTCCAGATCAGTAGCAGATGTCAGAGCTATAATCTCACCCTGGTCAGCACGGATCGGGTTCGGTTGGGACAATAGGTGAACCTGGAAATCTCAGGGATTTAATACGTCACTTGGCTAATGCCAAGTTCAAGGTAGGTCAGACAGTTCACTGGGATGACTGCCTTGGAGGCTTCTTCCAGCTGTAAGCATGTACCACTCGTGGCTTCCAGGCCTATGGCAGGAAAGGAAGAGAGAATATGGAGAACTCACCCCAACGATCACGTATCTCAGATTAGAAGTGACAGCGGCCACTGCAGCCCACAGTCTGTTGTCCAGAAATTTACGGTTCCACCTAACTTCAAAAGTGGCTACAAATGTATGGGAACGAGAGGAGAGTGAGCACTTTCTCCCACACTGCGTGTGTCTTTTTCTTTGTTGTGTTATACACATGCACACTGCCCCCCACACACATAAATACACACACACACACACACACACACACATATATATACATATGCACACACATATATACACACTCTCGCATTTATACACACACACACACATATACACACATATGCATACACATATATACATACATACACATACATAGATATACACACTCATACATATATTCATACATATACATGCAGACACATACATGTACATAAATACAAGCACATACACACAACACATATAATACACACATATGATACAGGCACCCATTTACACGTAGGCACATACAAACATACATGCACACACATACGCACATACACATATTCATATGCATACATACCTACATACAGACATATTCACACCCACACATAACACAGTTTTGTCTTTGGTCACCTTTTCCTTTCAATTCTATGTAGAATAAAACATGATAGTTGTGATTAACTGTATAATTTTGTGGAAGGTCACAAGATGTTTAAGTAGAATTGTGTCAGAAGTAGAATGATTGTTACCCAGAAACAAATATAAGAGATCATAGACATTTGTAGAAATTTGGATTCATTTCGGGAAAAGGGGCAATGGCTTCATATTTGCCAGGCACCAGTGGGGACCTCGGTGGCCCCCTGACTTCCGGCCCGGGTTCCTGCATCCCAGACATCATTCCGTAGCCTTTAAAGCATCACCTTCCACTATTTAGCCCTCCCCTATTATGCCATAAGTACACTGTTTATGGCTTATATCTTTTCCCATAGAATGCTTACTATGTTTCTGATTCCCACTTTGAACTCTGAACAATACAGTTAAAAACATTGTGAGATCTGAGACATGAATCCAGTCTTCTGATAAGTGTTATGCTATTTTGTCGTACTCAATCCCACTGTGTTTGGCATGGAGAAATACAAAAGAATCACCCACGTGTTAGTGGCCACAGACAAGATTTTTCTCTGTTTTGTATTTCAGAGACTACAGATACTTCCTCAAATTGATGAACGATCATTGAGTAGAAATTGGTAAAAGTGTGACTTTACCAGAGGATACTTTATATCACCACTTTCTTAAAAGTCTTCATTTCATAGACCTGAACATAGAACCGTCTCGTTGACTGACTTTCTGGTAGCCAACTCGACTTCGATTCAGAAATGAAAGGCCGGGTCACTTGTCATCCAAACTATACTTATGGAAACTGAGCTACCAATAATTTAGAAGAAAGTTGTACTGTGAGACCAAAGGCGTTAATATATATATATTTTAAATCCAAATATGAATTAGTAACATAAATGAAATGCTAACGCTTAGAGGGGACCTAGAAACAGACCTGAATGGCTGGAGGAGACAATGCTGGTACAGATGGAGATGAGTCCCAGAGGCTCTGGGACTCACTGGGCACCTGGGGCCTCAGGGTGCGCACACGGGTGGGCTCTCGCACAACAGGCAGTTCGCCACTTGACATTAGGTGTTTGAGCAGCAGAGTGAGACATGAAAATGGCATCTGAAGGAGGCAGTCCCCACAGGGAGGGTGGAGAGGAGGAATTACAGGCAATTGTTCCGTGTGCCGTGGTGACGGAGACCTCTGACACCCCCCCCACCCCCCGAGGAAGGATGGCCAAATAGTGACCGCGGTCCTGAGAAGGGAGTGTTTCAGGGAGCCCTACGTAGTGAGGGAAGGCTCCGGAAGGTAAGGGGCTCTTCCTGCCATTTATTTATTTAATTTTTAAGTTTATTTGTTTACTTTGAAAAAGAGAGAGAGAGTGAGCACGAGCAGGGGAGGGGCAGAGAGAGAGAGAGAGAGAGAATCCCAAGCAGGCTCCACACTGTTAGCACAGAGCCTGATGTGAGGCTCGATCTCACAAACCGTGAGATCATGACCTGAGCCGAAATCCAAGCCAGACGGTTAACCGACCAAGCCACCCAGGCGCCCCCACTTCTTGCCATTTTACACTCGGGGTTCTTGGCTGCCTTGCCCAGGCACCCCTTCGACGCCGTCGGCCCCAGGTATTCTTGAAATCACCCTGAAACCAACAAGAGCTTCAAAGCTGAATTACCCTGTAGGGTTTCTCTCTTTTCTGCTACTTAAAGATTGAGTTCCCGGTAATGTAACCACGGGGCAAGCACCATTCGATAAAGAAAGGAGTTGATTTGGCAAAAGAAAATGAGGTTCATTGAGGTACTATTTCTATTACAAGGTGGGGGGGGCAGGACTTGCATGGAATGAAACAAAGAGATCTGCACCAGCTCTAGCTCGTGCTTTGCTCGAGCAGTGCTACCATTTTGGGGAAGACCCCAAGGGTCACCTTGTTACGGGAAGGCACTTCCCGGGGGCAATAGCCAAGCTCTGTGGGGCACAAGTGCACACAGATAAGACGGTTTTCAGAATTAATGAGTTTAATAATAGAATATTTGCTCTATGTTTGTTTCAAGAAAAGACCAGCGAGGGTTTCAACTTATTTTATTTTTTTTTTTTTCTCAACGTTTTTATTTATTTTTGGGACAGAGAGAGACAGAGCATGAACGGGGGAGGGGCAGAGAGAGAGGGAGACACAGAATCGGAAACAGGCTCCAGGCTCTGAGCCATCAGCCCAGAGCCCGACGCGGGGCTCGAACTCACGGACCGCGAGATTGAGACCTGGCTGAAGTCGGACGCTTAACCGACTGCGCCACCCAGGCGCCCCTCAACCTTTTAATAAACTATGTTCCCATGTTGACAATGTACAAATGAGATTTTTTAGTATGTATTTAGGTTAAGTTGGCAGGGATGTTTCTAAATTTATATTTATCTGTGCATGTGATTATACTTACCCCATAAACACAGAGTTAGAGCCCCATCAAAAAAAAAAAAATCTTTTTGGGTATTTTTATCTTCACTATTTATAATTGAATTGCATGGAAATGGAATTGAGAGAGAGCTGTGTCGGTGATAGGGCGTTTCCACCTTGATTTAAAGAGAAAGGTGAATCATATTTATAACCTTTGGTAGAAAGTTGGGGTAAAAACGGAGTTTCCCACCCACAGACCTCTGAAGCCAGATTATGGTGCCTGCTCTATTTTTTGTGAGCATGTGATCAGGGGTATTGATCTGAGGTCTCCTTTTCTTGTGATCTCTTTTATCGTAGCATCAGTGCAATGATGGCTTATTGTAATGGGCTGTAAAGTATGCATTCTTCGTGTGTTTTCTGGAAGACAGCATGCAGGTCTGGGGTCATTCCTCCCTGAAGTGTTTGACAGACCCCATCAGTGAACGCATCTGGGCCTGAACTGTTTCTCCTGAGGTGGTTTAAGGACAAGCTCGACTTCTTTAATAGATGCGGACGAGCTAGTTTTGTATGACTTCTTCCCACTTTGAGGGTATGCCTCATGCAAGAAATGTGGCAGAATGTTTAAAATCATCTTGTAAATCACTCTAATGTTTGTAAGATATGAAGGGGTAACATCTCTTTCACTTCTGCTATCGCTCCTATGTTTCCTCCTCCATCTACCTCGTAGCAGAATAAGAGGCTTACAATTTTACATTTTCCAACCAGCTGTTGATTTTATAAACTTTCTCTGTTGGTTGTCTACTTCCTATTTCATTGATTTCCACTCTTTATTAATTCCTTTCTTTTACTTAATCTGTAATAAATAGCCCCCCCCCTTTTTTTTCTCTAGCTTCTTAAAGTAGAAGATTGTATCATGGACCTGAGGCCTTTCTTTTCTAATATAAGCATTAATAAGTATAGATTTCCTTTCGACTGAATTAGCTGCATCCTACAGTATTATTAAATACTGATTCTTGGGGAGCCTAGGTGGCTCAGTTGGTTAAGTGTCCGACTTCAGCTCAGGTCATGATCTCACGGTTCGTGAGTTCGAGCCCCACGTCGGGCTCTGTGCTGACAGCTCAGAGCCTGGAGCCTGTTTCAGAGTCTGTGTCTCCCTCTCTCCCTGTTCCTCCCCTGCTCGTGCTCTCTCTCTCTCTCTCTCAAAAATAAATAAAGGTTGAAAAAATTAAAAATAAATAAATGAATAAATAAATACTGATTTTTAACATAATTCAGCTCAAAATATTTTCTATTTTTTAGATATCTATATTTATCTCATGGGTTATTCAGAGATATGTATTCAAATTCCTAGTACTTGGGAATTTTTGTAGATCTGCTTTTTATTGGTTTTTAATATAATGTCATTGTGATCAGTACATTCTCTCTGTGTGATTTCAAGTTTCAAATATTCAGAAGGAAGTATTTTCTGACCTAATATAAAGTCTACTTTAGTGAATTTTCCATGTATATCTGAAAACAATGTATTCTTCTGTTTGGGGGTTCCGTGTTCTATAAATACTAATTAAGTCAAGTTGGTTGACAGTGTTCTCAGGTCTTTTGCACCCTTAAAGATTTCCATTTATCTATTCCACAAATTACTGACAGAAGACCACTGAAATCCTAATGATAATTATGATTTTTTTTTCCCATTGGTCCTTTCATTTCTGTGAGTTTTTGCTTCACATATTTTGTATCTCTGCTGTTACATATATTTAAGAATGCACAGTACTCTTGATTCATTCAGCACTTTACCATGTAAAATGCTTATCCTATTCTTGGAGATATTTCTTGTTCTGCAAGCTCTGTGCTCAGACCTTAATCATTCCAGATTTCTTAAGACTAGGGTTTACATGACATGTTTTTTTTCTATTTTTTATTTTTTATGTCTTTTTACTTTTAATGCACCTGTATCTTTATTGTGAGAGTTTGTTTTACACATCATACAGTTAGATCATCCTTTTCCATCCAGTCTGATTATCTCTGTTTCCAATTTAGATTATTTAGAGCTAATGTAATTTTTATATATTTGGGTTTAAAGCCCCCATTGTATTTATTCCCTATATCTCCCATGTGTGTTTGTTTTCCTTTTCTTTTCTTATTTTGTGCATTATTTTGGATAATCTGCATTTAAGGAGTTTTTCATTATTTATGTTTTATCTCCATTTCACCTGCACTATATTGGATAATAGCTAAAACTCTGTGTTTTATACTTTTAGTCATTGGTTTTAGATTTTTTAAATGTACATTTAATTTATAATAATTATACCTTCAAATTATATGTCACCACTACAAGTATCAGTTAAAAACCTACTGGCAATAAAGATTGCTCCTTCCTCAAATACTGTGCCATTTTTTAACAAATCTTTTACCCCTACATAATGTTGCAAACCCCCAAATATATTAGGGTCCTTTTGTTTTTATTGGTTAATTATTTCCCTTTTTTTTAATGTTTATTCATTTCTTGAGAGAGAGAGAGAGAGAAAGAGAGAGAAAGAGACAGATAACAAGTTGGGCAGGGGCAGAGAGAGAGGGAGACAGAGAATCCGAAGCAGGCTCCGGGCTCCGAGCCGTCAGCACAGAGCCCGACGCGAGGCTCGAACCCACAAACTGCGAGATCATGACCTGAGCCAAAGTCGGATGCTCAACCCACTGAGCCACCTAGGCGCCCCTTAAAGATTTTATCTTTAAGTAACCTCTGCACCCAAAGTGGGGCTAAAACCCACAACCCCAAGATCAAGAGTTGGATGCTCCACTGACTGAGCCAGCCAGGAGCCCCATTAATTATTTACTTTTAAATAAAACCTGAGAAAAATAATTTCATATTTTTACCTGAAAATACATTTGCATCAATACATACACCTCTTTCCAAGTTGTCACACTCCTCCACGTACGTCTGTACTTCCCTTGGGTATCATTTCTGTCGATACCTGAGGGCCTTTCTTCAATATTTCCTAAAGTATAGTTCTCGCAGTAACAAATGATCCCACCTTTGATTTTGCGAAAAAAATATTCCATCTTTAATTTTTGAAAGATATCATCACTTGATATAGAATTCTAAATTGACAGCCTTATTTTTTTAACACTTCAAAATAGTGTGAACAAATTTTTATTCCTTCTCTCTCTCTCCTTTTTTTTTTTTTTTTTGCTAAGAAATATCAGGTCATTCCTAGAGTTTTCTCCTTAGATGCAATCAGTATACAGTTTTGTATATATGATCTATAGATTTTTTTTTTTCTGGAAGCCTTAAATATACTGTCCCCTCATCACTCATTTTTAGCAATCTGAGTATGATGTATCTTCTTGCTGTTTTCTTTGTTTTTATGTTGCTTTGACTTGAATTGCTTTGGGGGTCTGTATGTTGACCATTTTTATGAAATTTGAAAAACTGTTCACCATTATTTCTTCAAAATCTTTTTCTGCCCTTTCTCCCCACTTCCCTTCATTTTGTGTGCTAATTAAATGTATGTTAGACCTTTTGATATTGTTCTACTAGTTACTTAGGATTTTTTTGTTTTTGTTTTTTTGTTTGTTTGTTTTTTTCCAGCCATTTTCCCGTTTCTTCACTTTGGTTAACTTTTTTTGCTATGATTCAAGTTCACTTATTGTTTCTTCTATGGTATCTACCCTCTGATTGATTTTATTTGGTATATTTCTCATTTCAAATATTAGATTTTTCAACTGTATAAGTGCCATTAATTTTTTAGCTTCCATTTTTCCCTTCTTCTGTTCATTTTCTAAAAATTCGTAAACTCACGTATAGTAGGTATTTTAAAGGGTTGTCTGGTAATGTCGTCATCTATTTTTTTCTGTGTTTCATTCTGTTGGCTGATTTTTATCGGGTTATCAGTCACTTTTGGCGAGGGGTCTTCTTTTCAGTTTTGTTTTGTTTTGTTTTGCAATTTTCTGAATTTGTCGTCTTCCTGAGATTTTGGATGTAGCACGATGGAATGTTTAAATTTTATTGTCTTCCTTTGAGGAGTTTGAAAGTTGGTTTTGAAGTTCCTTTCAAATCAGCTTAATTCTTTCAGGTTTGATTTTAAGGTTTGTAAGAGAAGGTCTAGAAAAGCTTTTTCTCCAGGCTATTTTGGAATCCGTACTGACTACCTTTTGTAGTCAACACAGTCCCTGGGTTTGGCTGTCACAAACTCTAATATCTCCCACACCCACTCACCTGTTACTCTGGCCACAGGAGCGGTCAGTGCCCCGTGCAACACTCCGTGAGAACCTTACGCAAATGGATGGAGTCCCTTTCTTTGTAACACTGCTTTCTTTGATATTTGCCGTGCAAATTCCAATTTCCACAGCCTCCCTGATCTCTTAATTTTGTATCAGCGAGACAGTGAGTCTCTGCTGGGATTCCTCACTCCTGAAGCTGTGCCCAGAAACGTCCCGCAGGCAGAAAGCTGGGACAATTGTTGGACCCGCGTCATTAATTTCCCT
Organism: Puma concolor; assembly: GCF_028749965.1. NCBI lineage: Eukaryota > Metazoa > Chordata > Mammalia > Carnivora > Felidae > Puma > Puma concolor. The sequence goes on along the minus strand of NC_141669.1, from coordinate 3,443,618 downwards.
TATCTCAGGAATTACGGTTTAGCTCTGCATGTTGCAGGTATCTAAAAACATGCCTGTTAAACATTTCGTCCAATTTTCTCGTTGTTTCCATAGCACCATAATCCTCAGATTGGTTATTCCTTTATCGGTGGGATATTTTCAGTTGTTTATCAGAAGAGTACCATGTTATTAATATAGTGAGTATGGCGAACACATTGCCTACAATTGCGAATATTTTATTATTTCTATTTTTTAGCTTAATGAAATTTCTGAATGTCTTTCCCGACTAGTATGGTCCCTTCCAGCCCCTCCCCCACCCCCGGCCTTTAAAGAAATTCATCTCTTTCACACGATGGCATTCAATGAAAAAGCACCTTACCTTGGCAGGGTTAACTCTGCAGCAAATCGCAGGTGGGCATCATCTCACTGACTGCGAGTTACCAAAATTCTGCAGCCTGCATTTTCTTCTGGATGCTGGGTTTCATGGATGAATTGCTATCAAAAACCTGTGTAAAATTTTAGACGCTCACTAGGCGAAGGGGGTGTTGTCCGCGGACCAGCAGCGTTAACATCAGCTGAGAACTTACTAGAAACGTGGTAAACCCTCAAGCCACGTGCCAGAAGTACCGAACGGGCATCTGCACTTGAACAAGAACTCCAGATGTGCTTCACACGCTCAAGATCCGAGAAACACCCCTGTCTGCGTGGACCACAGTCCACCCTTCGTGGATCAGGGTCCGTGTGAAATTTTCCCGGCCTGGCTCACCTGGCAGGAAGATGTTTAGATGCCGCATTGAGAACCGCAACTGATAGAAAAGCAGTTTCTGTGCTTGGAAGTGCATGTGGTGCGTTGTCTGGCCGTCCTCAGGCCCCTGCACGTCCCTGGAGAGCCCAGAAGGGCTCCCGCATGGCAGGCATGTCTGTGCTATCATCAAGGACTCCAGCTGAGAGACCATAACTCCGCTCCTTTAAGTCTGAAAAAGCAGGAGCTTGATCTACTTAGGCGCATTTATTTTAAAATGAAATTTGATTTACATCGGCGCCGTCACCGGGACTTAAGAAGACATCTATTGGGTACGTTCAGCAATATCTGCCAGGTAATGGGGCAAATGGGATCACTCAGTATGTTTCTTTTCCTCCAGTGTTAGCCTGGGAGAAGAGGGACGTTTGAGGAAGCTATTTCCTTCTGTTCTAGGATTTGATTGGGAAGACAATGTGGGAAGAAGCAAAAGAAGCCTTTAAAAGATAAAAGCACCTGTCTTAACGGCCCTCCTACTGCATCCTGCTGACAGGTCTTCAAGAAGTCATTCTCTTCCGTTCCAGGTGCCCCTGGGGGGCCACATATCAGCAGGTGTGAGGGTGGTCACCGCAACTCGCCCTAGGAAGCAGGTACAAAGATTTAGTCCCGTCTGTGGACTAGGGGTGGAGGGGGGACAGCACACAGAGCAACAAGTAACCACGGACGATTAACTGTGAACAGTGGGAGATCTCCTGCCGAAGTCCTCAGGTTTACGTTGATCTCTTTCCACTGCCAGCCATAGCTACCCAGCATCTAGGAGAAAGAGACAGAGATCGAGATTTTGAAGCGCTGACAGCAGTTATGTTGTGCAGAGCGGGAAGTCCAATCTCTAACAGGCACACGTTGGCTTAGTGACAAAACAAAACAAAACAAAACAAAATCCCAACACCTCGTTACGGGGGGGGGGGGGGATGTGGCTTTTAATTATAGTTACTGTAATCAAATGTTCTTTGATTACATTTCACATCTACCTTCATACAAAGACATGCCAAGTTTTACATCAATTTGCGGATAGATCTGTGTGAAATGAGGAAACATACAAATATACTAAGAATGAATAGAGTATCCAAACAAGAAGTGGGCAAAACATTAAGATTTTTCTTTCTGTTTGTTTTTTTTTTCCTCCTCTTGGCTCTTTCTTTTTCATATATATATTTTTAAAAGTCCACCTCTCTCTTTATTAATTTGCTTATCGCTTGACATTTTATTGAGCACATACTATTATTATGCATTAGCCTCTGAGAACACCCTATTGAACAGTAGGAAATAACTTCCTCAACAGTCAGAAAGTAGAATCTCATGGAAAATATAGAGCTAACTCTGTGATCACTTTGATGAGTGTAGAGTTAGTAAGCAGGTTAAGTGCTCTGTGTGGGGCTCTGAAGGGTGAGGGAGGATGGGCAGTCAGTGAGGCTTCTGAAATGAGAACAAGATGTGTTTACTACCAGAAACCACACCAGGCCCCAAGGCCATTTGGAAAGAGGAACGCTGGAAAATCTTGGCAATAAAACACGGTCATTGTGACTGGAGTGCAGAGTGAATCAGGGAGGGTGGTGAGGAACCTCAGAGAAGGGTTGAAAGGGAGTAATTCTCAAAGCCACGAAAGGCATTGAAAAGGTTTTGACCTGGCTGTGTGGGGAGCGGGTGTTGGTGGTCACCCGGCCTGCTCTAACTGGCATTTAGAGGAAGCCATTTTTGCCTCAGGGAATAAAATAAATTTTAAGGGGGTCAGAGAGTCTGGAGGGTACCACTTGGGACGTTATGTAATCCGGGCAAGACTCAATTACTTTTTGAACTTGGTAGTGGCAGTGGCGATGAACAGAGGTGCACAGACTGGAGTATTCAAGTGATGAAGCTGAGAGCATCTAGGGACAGGGTGTTTGGACATGGCGGCTGAGTAAAGGCAGGTGTCCAGGATCCCTGTAAGCTTTCTGACCCGCATAACTGAACAAACTGAGGCACCACGAACCAGATGGAGGATGGTGGGAGAGACCCTTTTTGAGCATATGATGACTTTGTTCCCGGATACACTGCAATCTCAGAGAAGAGATATCCGAAAACCATTGGTCAATGGTCAGGCAAATTGACCAGTGAGAGAGATTAAAGCAAACACCAAATCCCGATGTAGGTTATGTTTGTGCATTGGTAAGCGTGTCGGAGTGAGTGTGTGCATATGTGTGTCTGTGAGTTGATTCTTTAGTAAACTGTGGGTTATTCTTCAGTGTCAGTTGAATTCTAAGCAAACACTTGGTCTTGGCATATGTGGAGTATAGCAAAAAACGAAGTACATGTTGTAAAGACAAATAAATTTACATGAGATCCTGATATTTTCTCCTATTTACTATGGAATTTTAAAGATATTATATAACCTATCAGAACTTTTGTTTCCTTTTGGACAAAAGCATAGATAATTCACCTTAACTCTGAGGGTCATGGAAATAATTGAGGCAACATCTATAAATTACCTAGCACAGAGCCAGGCACGGACTCATCTTTCGACTAATGGTAGTTACTCTCTTTCATTATTCAAAAATCCCTGATATATTCCTCAGAAGAAGGATCCGAATGTGGAGAGTTTAAATGAGAATTTCAACAGAGATATTCCCTTGTAGACGAGGTGGGCTCTCACTGAACCGGTCCATTCCTGCTCAGACATTTTATCTCTTATGCTGCTGTAGTACCTCAGTCTCTCTAGAATCCCCACAAAGATGAGTCTTCTAGGTGTGGTGTTAACTGATGACTTCAGCTAATATATTTCATTATCTCTTAGAGATATTCAGTTGTATCAAACACTTTCAAGTGTTGAAAATTATCCCATGACAATCAAAGACAAAGAGGCTGGGCATGCTGTCTACTAGCCCTCACTCAAACTACAGGGCTGGCTCCCTCCATGGAACGTCAAACCCGGAGACCATTCCCTGTATGCAAGCATTCTATTGGGAAACACAATGGTTTTAAGACAAGAAGCAGTCCTACAGAAAAACAAACATTATTTTTATTTTTTAATTAAAAAAATGTTTATTTTTTTTTTTTGAGGGAGAGATAGGGAGCAAGCGAGGAGGAGCAGAGAAAGAGGGACACAGAATAGCAAGCAGGCTCCGAGCTGTCAGCACAGAGATCAACACGGGGCTCGAACCCACGAACTGTGAGGTCATGACGTGAGCCGAAATCAAGAGTCAGGCACTTAACCAACAGAGCCACCCAGACACACAAAGCAGAGATAATTTGTAATGATAAAATGGTCGGTACATCAAGAATACACAACAACTTAAGAATGTAGAAACATCTAACAATATAGCACCAAACTGCATGAAGAAAACCTAACAGAGATGTAAAGAGAAATGGACAACACAATGATCAAAATTAGAGATGTCAATACTGACTTCCCGGTAATTAATAGAACAACTTGACAGAACATCGGGAAAAAAATATAGACGTCTTGGGCAACGCAATCAGACAACTTGATCTAATTGACATTTACAGAACATCTGTCTCAGAATTGTATAATACACATTCTTTTAAAATAATTGAAAAGTCTCCAGGATAGACCATATGCTGAGCCACAAAACAAGTTTCAATAAATTTTAAGAGACTAAAAATCTACAAAAATATAATATTCCCTGATCATAATGAAATGAATTTAATGATCCACAGTTGAAAGATATCTTAGAAAACTGCAAATATATATAAGTTAAACATTTTACTTCTAAATAAGCCATGAAACAAATATTAAGTAACAAAGGAAATTTTCGAACGCTTTGCTATGGATGAAAACAGTAACACACTATCTCAAAATATATAAGATGCTGGTAAAATAATGCTTAGATAAAAAGTCATATCTTTAATACCAAGAAAGAAAACAACTTGGTGTGCCTGGGTGGCTCAATCAGTTGAGCCTCCGAATTTGGCTCAGGTCATGATCTCACAGTCTGTGGGCTCGAGCCCCGCGTCGGGTTCTGTGCTGACAGCTCAGAGCCTGGAGCCTGCTTTGGATTCTGTGTCTCCCTCTCTCTCTTTCCCTCCCCCGTTCGTGCTCTGTCTCTCTCTCTCTCTCTCTCTCTCAGAAATAAACTTTAAAAATAATAAAATGAAATGAAAAAAAGAAAGAAAACAACTTAAGATAGATTCCATCTTAAGAAACAAACGAATGGAAAGGAAAACAAAGGAAAACAAAGAGCAAACCAAATCCTCTATAAAAAGAAAAGAGTATATCATTAGAACCAAAATCCAACAAAATAGAAAAGATAAACTGATAAAGAAAAATCAAAGCTGATTCTTTAGAATAATCAACAAAGTTGAAAGATCTTTAACTAGACCACTCAAGAAAGCTAGGAGAAACAAATTACTAAAATCAGGAATTAAAACAATAATAAAGAAATATTGTAAACAGCTTCGTGTCAACAAATGAGATGACCCAGATGAAATGGAGAGATTCTTACACATTATTGAATGTCACTCAAGGAGAATATAATTTGATGAATAGAGCTTTAACAAGGAAAAAATGGTGCGTAAAAATCTTCCCATCACAAAAATCTGAGGCCCAAATGACTTTACTGGAAAATTCTACGCGATATTTAAAGAAGAAATGAGGCCGATTCTTCCAAAAAAATTTTTCCGAATGTAGAAGATGAAGGAACACTTCCCAATTCATTCTGTGAAGCCACTGTAATCCTCATATCAACACCGGACAAAGATTATCACAGGAAAGGCCACTACAGACCAATATCGTTCATAAACATACTCACAAAAACCCTGACAAAATATTAGCAAACCAAAATCAATCACGTATAAGAAAGATTATATACCATGACTGAATGGGATTTATCTTTGGAATGCAAGGTTGATTTACCATGTAGAAGTCCATCAGTGTAATATGCCGTACGAACAGAGTAAAACATAAAATAAGGAACATAAGGGAAGAGAAACAATAAATGTATATATAAACAGGAAGGGGGACAGAACATAAGAGACTCTTAAATACAGAGAACAAACCGAGGGTTGCTGGAGGGGTTGGGGGGGTGGGGATGGGCTACATGGGTAAGGGGCACTAAGGAAGACACTTGTTGGGATGAGCGCTGGGTTCTATACATAGGGGATGAATCACTGGACTCTAGTTCTGAAAACATTATTGCACTAGATGCTAACTAACTTGGATGTAAATTAAAAATTAATAAATCAAATGAAAAGAAAAAGAAAAAGAAAGAAAACACATAACCATTTCCATAGGGGAAGAAAACACATTTCACAAAATCTGTTTTCTTAATAAATAATATTAGCAAATTAGTCATAGAAAGTTCTGTTTTATAAAGGTACTAATCCCATTGATGAGGGATATCCCCTCACGACATAACCATCTCCCAAAGGCCCCCCAAGGCTTTGGGGGTTAGAATTAAATGTTGAGGGGGCATCAACATGTAGACCATACGACATGGGACAAAACATCCGCACACCGTCATGCTCCCCCCAAATTCATATGCTAAAGTCCGTACTCCCGGTGCCTCAGAATGTGACCTTATTTGGAAATAGGGTCCTTACAAGGGCGGTCAGGTTAAAGCGAGGTTATCATCGTGGGCCTGATCCAATATGACAAGTGTCCTTGTAAAGTGGAAACTGGGACACAGAGACACATAGAAGGAAAGTGATGTGAATGGACACAGAGGGAAGAAGGCCATTTGTAGTTTGACCGAAGTCTGCAGCAGGTTCCCCTTCACAGTCCTCAGAAAAGACCGCACGTGTCGACACTTTGGTTTTAGACTCTCCTAGTCTCCGTCAGTGTGAGACCAGGCATCCCCGTTGTGGAAGCCACTCGTTCTGTGCTACGTCGCCACGGCCGCCCTACGACGCTAAGATGTGCGTCGTGTGTACGATCGAAGCCTCAAATGTACAATACGCAAGCAGTGCTTACAACTCACTCAAAAGAAGACAAGGAACAAAAACGAAAAGTGGGCAGAAGCCTGGATATAAAAGGGTGCTCAGGGGCGCCTGGGTGGCGCAGTCTGTTAAGCGTCCGACTTCAGCCAGGTCACGATCTCGCGGTCCAGGAGTTCGAGCCCCGCGTCAGGCTCTGGGCTGATGGCTCGGAGCCTGGAGCCTGTTTCCGATTCTGTGTCTCCCTCTCTCTCTGCCCCTCCCCCGTTCATGCTCTGTCTCTCTCTGTCCCAAAAATAAATAAAAACGTTGAAAAAAAATTAAAAAAAAATAAATAAAAGGGTGCTCAACATTATTAGTCATTAGAAAACTTAAAGTTAAAACTGCGGTTAGTTCCCGCAGTGCACCTATTAGAATGGCTATCATGAAAAAGTCAGGGGCACCTGAGTGGCCCGGCCTCTTTGATTTCAGCTTAGGTCATGATCTCACGGTTCGTGGGTTCCAGCCCTACGTTGGGAATCCATGCAGACAGTGTGGAGCCTGCTTGGTATTCTCTTTATCCCTCTCTCTCTGCCCCTTCCCTGCTCGTGTACACTCTCTCTCTCACTCAAAATAAATAAATAAACGTGAAAAAAATAGATTTTCTCAGGGCGCCTGGTTGGCTTAGTCCGTTAAGCATCTGACTTCTGCTCAGGTCATGGTTTAGCGGTTTGAGTTTGAACCCCGCGACCGGCTCTGTGCTGACAGCTCGGAGCCTGGAGCCTGCTTCGGATTCTGTGTCTCCCTCGCTCTCTGCTCCTCCCCTGCTCACACTCTGTCTCTCTGTCTCTCTCAAAAACAAATAAACATTAAAAAGTAAAAAAAAAAAAAAAAAAAAAAAAAAAAAAACAAAACGTTTTCTCTCTCTGCCCCTCTCCCCTGCTCGTGCTCTCTTTCTAAAGTATAAATAAATAAACAAACAAATATTTTTTTTTAAAAAAGTCAGACAATACCAAGTGTTCACAGGCAGAGACTGAAAGTCTCAAACGTTTCTGGCGGAATGTAAAATAACTTAGCCACTTTGGAATCAGTTTTTTAGTAAGTTAAACACAAAGTTGACATGTGTCGAAACGAGTCTAGTTCAGGAATCTACTGAATGAAAACACACACGTACAAAAAGCCTCATACAAAAATACTAGCAGCGTCATTCATAATAGGCAAAAAGTGGAGACCGTGTAAATGTCCACCAGCTGGTGAAAGGACACACAAAATACCTTATGTCTCTACAGCAGAATACTACTCAGTGCTAAAAACGGAAGGAAATGCTGATGCACGGGTACACAATGAAAACATCTTGATAGCTTGGCTCCGACTCATGACCTTGCTTTTGACCTTTTCTCCCTGCGGACGCTCTCCGCACAGATCCGTATCCTAGCCCTACACTCCCAGCCTCACCGTAGTAAGCCCCTCCGTCCTGCCCTGGCCTGACATACCTCCATACATACATCCCTGCTGGTATGAGGTCCCACCAGACTCTCCTGGTTCTGATGTTTCAACCTGACTGTGACATCCTGACGTCCAAGGATCGTTGTTTTTAGAGAAGGGAGGAAAATCTTTGCTCTGGTGAACAGAGATAGTAGCGTCTCTAATGGTCCTAGAGCAGTGCTCCCAATTTCTGCCTCCGTATCACAAGTCTCCCTAAATACCTGCGCGGCCTCACTTTTATACTTCACTTCTTCCGGGCTGAGTCTTAGCAGAATACGTCCAGGTTTTAATTAATTGACACAGTGACTGTACATTGTTGTGTATATCTGAGCAACTGACATTTAAGAGAGATGTCTCCTTGATGGTATTTTATTATAGTAGTCCTGTTGCCAATAAATATGGGAAAGGGCAACATAATTATCCTGAGGTTCTTTTCAGACAACACTAAGCCATTAATAAGATGGGAGTATGCTTAAATAAATGTCCGATAAAATACACAACCAAGGTTTATGTGTTCTATCTCTTTGCTACACGTTGCATCACACTATGATTACAGCCTAATGCAACATGACAGCGGCCTCATTTAGCGATGGAGTTTTATCCTTGGTGGTTTTATTTACAGAAATAGATATTTGGTCAAATTGATATCTGTATTTATCAAATCAGTGAAGCGACACTTGGGGAACATTCACTGGCATTATTTTCTCGTATCCTATTTACGTAAAGAGATCACAAATCTTTTATTAAATACTCTTTTGATATAAAAATATTTTTCTTTACATTAAAAACTAACATATAAGTACAAGTGTACAAGACCGAACGTCAATAATAAATCTGTAGACATCTTTCTGTGCTGTTGTTGCTCCAAAAAAAAATAGACCAAGTTCGTTTTCTGCTTATTCTCAACGTGATATTTCGGTGTTCCAAATACGACGTTTAAGAGAGTGTCCAAGGGGTATTTTTCAGTCTTAGCCAAAGCAAACAGGAGGAAAGTACAGCAGGTGTTTCTTCCGTAGAGAAATCACCAGCCTACTCCAGTCAGAGAATCTCAATGCATATGGCACATCTCCCAGGAGGGCAAGATTACCAGAGAGGCATCGGGTACCGGAGGCACTGAGTGGGGGACCTAACCTAACGTCAAACTCCGGGTGTGTGATGTTTTGTGATGCTCTGTGCAGAGATTTAGTGAAAACTGGTGAGAAAACCACGCTGTGTTTTTAAGGACTATGCCCAGGCCAGCCTTACGTGGAAATGCACATCTGCAACGATTATTTGTAGAAAAATCCCACTCGTGCTGAAACGAAGAAGATGTATGCATGTGTCTGTGTAGTTTCTATGCTGAGTAGCCCCCTGTGAGCTGGAACATGCATCTCAAAGTTGTGTCTCCCACTCGCTAACTTTACACCCTTGAACAAGTTACTTCTTCTGTGATCCTAAGTCCACGTGTGAATGGAAGAAACATTGCCTACATCACAGGCTGTTCTAAAATATTTTTTTCATGTTTATTTATTTTTGACAGAGAGAGAGAGAGAGAGAGAGACAGAGCATGAGCAGAGGAGGGGCAGAGAGAGAGGGAGACACAGAATCCAAAGCAGGCTCCAGGCTCTGAGCTGTGGGGGAGAACCCAATGTGGAGGTCAAGCTCAAGGACTGAGAGATCATGACCTGAACCGAAGTCGGACGCTCAACCGACTGAGCCACCCAGGCGCCCCAGCAGTTATGCTATTTTGTAGAAAATGAGAGATGGTTTTCTACTTGCATGTGACCCCTTATTGCACAGAGGTCAATTAGGGGAATTACTGATTATGAAACTACGTATGTACCAGCTCTTGGGTGCTACTCCACGAGCTGCACCCCAGGGTCTAAATAAGTAACTTCTCATCTTTAAAACCACTCTTCCAAAGCGGACATGCTTGTTTTACAGATGGGAAGAACAGGCTCAAAAGAGTTTGAAATATTTGACCGTGAACAGGTTCCAGGACTAAGATTAAAACCCAGGTCCATGAGCACAGTGACTGCCTTCCAACGAGTGCGGTATGGACAGGGAGCAAGAAGCGAGTTTACAGACACAACCTCAGCCAGGTAGCGAGCGGAACATCCACAGCGGTAGGTCATGCCAAGCATATACTCTAGATACGATGTGATGAGAAGGGAACGATACTTCTGTGGACTTCCTTCCCCGGAAAACCATAACCCCGATCTCATCATGACAAAAGCATCAGACAGATTGCAGTTATCGGACATTCTACAAAACACTCATCTAGGACTCCTCAAATCTGTCAGGGTCATCAAAATCAGGCATGTCTGAGAAATTTGCAGAGGCTGAAGGAACCTACAGCGATGTGACAAGAAACGCAGTGTGATTTTCCTAAACCAGAAAAAAGGGGCTTCAGGAGCGAACTGAGGACATATGAAAAAAAACTAGGGACTCTGGTTAATAATAACGTGTCGGGTTTGGCTTGTTAACCGAGGCAGGTGCACCGTGCTGTGGAACTGTGTTAATAATAAAGACAACTGAGTGTGGGGTATAAAGGGAATCTCTGTGTTGTTTTCATTCTTTCTTCAGAAATCTAAAACTCTCCTAAAATGAAAAAGGTTATTAAAACACAACCTGGCCTCTGGTAGCAACCCTTACTATTATATCACAAGTCAGAGTTTCACGATAGCTGAGAAGTCTACAATCTCTGTGTGGAAGAACGACACCCAGTCAAAGGCAGTTAATTTGCTTCCGGCATAAGGACCTTCAGGCTGGGAACAGGAGCATAAGTCAGTCAGGCACAGAGATTCGGGGATGCTTGGTGGCACACACCTTGCCTGTGTGACGGGACAGGGCAGCACCAGGAATCCTCGGGTATCCTCGTTGCCCTCTTCTCGGTGTCTGGCAGAGGAACTGAGACACCACAAATGATTAAAACAAGAAAATGATGAGTGGATGAATGAACCAAAGTAACATGAGTCCAACTAAGTGATTAAGACAAAATCGGGAACTTCTGGGTGGCTCAGTCGGTTGAGCGTCCAACTCTTGGTGTCGGCTCAGGTCATGATCTCATGGTTCGTGGGATTGAGTCCAACATCAGGCTCTGTGCTCACAGCGTGGAGCCTGCTTGGGATTCTGTCTCTCCTTCTCTCTCTCTGCTCCTCCTTTGCTCATATGCACACACAGGCAGTCTCTCTCTCTCTCTCTCTCTCTCTCTCTCTCAATCTCTCCAAAAAATTTTTAATTAAACAAACACACACTTAAAACCTAAAATCAAACAACCGCCACCCCCCCAAAAAATAATCAACCCAATGAAAATAAATCAGAGAAGTCATTTAGCATAATGTTGAGAAAAGCACCCAGCAGATTGACCTTTTTCTCTCTCGGATCCCATGTGCGGGGGTTTTACAGGTATGGACTGTGTTCCTCATGCAGCAACGACTATTTCCTTCTTGATCTCTGACTCAGCGTCGCATCAGACCTACACCATCCATATCCTCATGCTTGCATCACTGGCCAGAAGTAAATTTCCGTTCAAAATCCACTGGAATGAGAGTCTTTTTTCTTGAGAATAATGTGAAGTAAAAAAATCTAAAAAAAAAATTGCTGTTTTGAAAGCAAGAGGATGTACGGAGGAGAGGAGGTGACTGGAGATGTTAGCATTATTTTCAGGTAAGTGGGCAGAAGAGCATTTTTGTTGTGCAATTCTCTTTCTGCACAGCATTTTTCTTCTGCTTGGAATTGGCTGTCTATTACATATAAGTAAACCGAAGTGTCTGCAATATGCCAGAGCTATTTCCTGCGGAAGAAAACAGTGCTCATTTTTTACATAAATGTTGGACTTCGTTTTCACGGCCTCTAAATTATAGTCTGTTGCAAAATTGCACACCAAGACATGTTTTTGTCTGAAGAAGACCCGTAATACATCCAGAGCCACAAGGCAATGAATACTGATTCTTCAATAATTCAGACGCTTGCACTGACTTAGGATAAAAATTGGGGACAATACGAGAGCCGCACAACCTCGCGGACTGTGTGTAATACGGCTAATGGAGCATAATCTGTTTTCCTCGATGGGTCTTTATATAAAGGATCTGCCATTTGTTTCTTTGTTTGCTTTAATTACAACACAGACATTTCCCCAAAAATGTAGCTTGTAGAATTCCCTTCCTGCGAGCTCTGAACCAGGTTCTCTGACCCATATTTATGAAGGTAGGAGGAAGGTGGTCCTGCAAGGATCACATGGGAGAAAAGAAAAAAGAAAAGCCTGGGTTTCTCCTGGGAGCCCCCCCCACGCCAGGCAGAGAGAGGGGGCCACTCAGTGGCGCCAGAAGACCCATGCTGTTCAGGGTTGTAACTCTTCTCCAACACAAATACCCTTTCAAGGGGATTTTAGGCTCTGATTCTTTTTTTTCTTTTTCATTTTATAAATTATCAAAGTAAATAACATCCTAAACACACATGACCACACACAGATAATAATGGAGAGGAAGCGGTTCCCTAGGTGTCCCACTCACAGAGAAAAAGTATTACCAGGGTTAACTAAACATGTTTCTAGAAATTGTCTATGCTTATATTCAAAACATACATAAATGCTAACAAAAATGTACGTGCGCCTTCATTTTATGCAGCTTCTATAAAACCTCACTACCAAATAGGGATCTAAAACAACCGAAATGTGCTCTCTCACAGTTCTGGAGGCCAGGAGTCTGGAACCAAGATGTCGGCTTGTCCCGGCTCACTCTGGAGGCTCGAGGGGAACATTCCTCCTTGGAAGCTTGGTTCCTGCTTGGTTCATCCAGCATCATGCACTACTCTCATTGGAAGCCTCTTCCAGCTTCTGATAGCATCATGTGTATCTTGGCTCGTGGCCACATCACCCATTTCTGCCTCAGCCCCGTGTCTCTGTGGGGCTGGGATCCTCTGTGCCTGTCTTTGATAAGGACACCAGTCACTGCATTTAGGGCCCATCCTAAATCCGGGACGTTCTCATCTCGAGATACTTAAATCAATGACATCTACAAAGACTCAGTTTTCCAGAGAAGGTCACATTCACAGGTTCTGGGGGTGAGGGCATGGCCATATCTTTTGGGGAAAGACAATTCACCTGACCGTAAGGCATATGTGCGAATGTACACACGCACACACACACACACACACACACACACACACACAAATATAAATACATGATATCAGTCAAATCCCCAGCAGGAAACAAATGGAACCCTCCAACCGGGATACAGCGAAGAGGATTTAGTAAAAGGTCTATCTGCAAAGGCCTAAGTGAGAAGGAAAACTAGAAGGGTTAGTGCGGGCCCTAAAGCTATTATCAGCCCCTCCCCCCACCCAGGCAGAGGAGAGGCTCACAGAGAGCAGGGCTGTTTGTCAGGGAGGCCGGGCGGGCCCTCAGTCCTGGAGCAGGTGCAGCCAACTCCCTGACCCGATTGCTCCTGCCCTCTCACCTCTAGCAGGACACCCCCCTGGGCCAAACCCAACTGGAAGCCGGAGGCTGGCCTCTCAGGCCAGAGCACCGAGCAGAGAAAGGGCGACAGTGGGTCTGGAAACATGGGCAGAGCCCTTCCAGCTCACAGGGGGCTACTCAGCGTAGAAACTATACAGACACACGCATACATCTTCTTCGTTTCAGCACAAGTGGGATTTTTCTACAACTATCGCTGCAGACACGCATTTCCACGTAAGGCTGGGCTGGGCATAGTTCTTCAAACCACAGCGTGGTGTTCTCACCAGTTTTCACGAAATCTCTCGAAGAGATACAGGCTAAGGTTTCTGAAGCTGTCATAGGCTAATGAACACTTAGGTTATCCCACTGTTTCTCAATTACAATAAATCTGCAGAAAGTATTCTTGGACATGTGTCACGAGCAAATTCCCAAAATAAGTTCTCAGAATTCAGCATCTCGGTAAGAGGCTTTCTGCGTGTCCCAGCTAATGGCTATTTCCAAACCTACTTCTGCAGATGTTCCGACAGCCTCCGCAGCTGCCTGGGTACAAAAGTCCTTCCCCCCTCGCCGCCCCCGCCTCTGTATATTCCTGAGCACTGGGAACCAGAAACCTTTGAAAATACTAATTATCTGAGAGCTAGCCTCTGATTCCACGGATTCTTTCCTTTGGAGTCACCTTTACTACACTCCTGCAGGATACGCTGTCGTGTGGAAATAGGGCCAGACAGAGAAAAAAACGAGACTCCTCGGATGAGAAGATTTTGGTTCAGGCCTCGGCTGTAACACACACTCGCTGGGTGACCATGGCAAGTCACGTTACCTCTCTGGGCTTCCCTGTCCTGTATACAAAGTGGGAAATAGAAAATCTGCCTCAACTTACCTCAGAAGATGGTGGAAAATATGAAATTATACATAAAGATATTCCCCATAATCACACAAAATACCTGCCTTTCAGATGACCTCCAAAATAGAACTTATGCTCTACTCTTGTGAAAAATGATTGCCATCAGGAGAATTTTCATATAGTTTTTTCCTAAGGATTATCGAATCCACTGTCGTAGTCCTTTGTATTCGATCCTCGGCCGAGAGATTGAATCAAAACCTATAAATACTCACAATAATTGATAATCCCAGGTGAAAAATGATGAATGTATAAGAATCATTCTGTTCTTAAATCCAACGCGTTTTCCCCAAGGTATAATTTTTTTACAAAATTTATTTAACTATGTCAGCCTCATCAAGAGCATATTTAAATTCACTCCAGAGATAAAAAGCCTGCACAACGTTCCTCACCCAGTCAGGACCAAATTTTGTGTTGTTGTCCACAGTGCAACGTACCTAGAGAGGAAATTTCAAGTCTTAGGGACCTCATCTGTAAAATGGGTTAATGATGATCGCCCTACTACCCTATATCACGATCCTAAAGCATCCAGGGCAGGGGACACGGTCAGAATTAAACAAAAAACATATAGTCTGACATAGGACCTTTCCCCTTCCCTGACCTGCAGAGAGCATGAAATGGAGCAGCGTGCTCAGAGATTAGAAGGAGAGAAGGTCAGCTAGATGGAGACTTTACTAGATGTTCCCAGGGACAGCAGGGAGCCATGCTGCTCAAATCAGGACCTGCCGAATGCACATGGAGACTGGTCTTCCTCGGTGGTTCCTGTCTTCCAGAAGCTCTGTCAAGAGAGACTGTCAGGGACAAGGCGTAGGGTGGGGAGGCTAAGTATTCTTGTAAGAGGCCCAGCAATGGGAAATCAGAGAAGGCAAGGGTTTGAACTGTTTATTGTTAAAGTTATTTTGAACTGCCATCTTATCCAAAAGGCATTTGAATGTACAGTATAACCTTGGTTTGAGAGCATTATTTGTTCCAGAAGCACGCTTGCAATCCAAAGCACTCATATATCAGAGCAAATTTCAAGAACCATTGACTCAGTAGTGATCATGTGACATTCAGCATCATGCACTACTCGCATTGCAAGACATCGCTCATCTAGCAAGTGCAATTTTCTCAGAAACGTTTGGTCGTCTTGTGGAAGAGTCGCCAAACGAGTTGCCTGCAAGCCAAGGTTCTACTGTATTTCAAATGTCCAAGTATTTCTAAATTACTCAGAGTTTGTTTAAAAGGTTGGAGTTTTTAGGCGCACCTGGTTGGCTCAGTCAGTGGTGCAGAAGACTCTTGATCTCAGGGTGGTAAGTTTGAGCCCCATGTTGGGTGCAGAGATGACTTAAAAATAAAATCTTAAAAAAAAAAAAAGTTTGGAATTTGTAGTCCCTGAAATTTGGTTTATAGATTTCATGTTGATTTTTTTTTTACTAAAATTAACTGTGGGGACAGCATTCTGTTACATAAACAATGATTGAGGATAATATTACGATGTACTCTATCTAAATCACAGAATGGAAATGGAATACATCATCACAATTAAAATCAGGTCTCATAAATATGTTCTATAAGCAAACTGGCGGATGTGGCTGGCTATATTCTCTTTTGACTTCTTTGAGTTTTGCTAGTAAAAGACAGTGATTTATTATTCTTTACATGTTTGGCTAAATCGCTATATAGTATAGTTAGTATATTCTGTCACCAAACAAAATACATTTTAAACAGATGTAATTCTATAGTGAAGGCAGAAGTTGGGCCTTCCTGGTGTTATAAGTTATTTTTTCCTAAACAGACAATATGCTTAACTTTTTGCTTCCAGCCCCTAAATATTTATTTATTTATTTTGCCCTAAAATTTGCCTGAATCTCTCCCATGAATAAACAGATATCATTTCACTGTGTCATACTGTCCATGTATTTTCTGAGAATTCTAATGTATGAAATACACTCAACACTAAAATTTCACTGAACCTTTGTCCAGTTCCTATGTCACATCACGAATCCAAATATCTGAGGGTCATCTTCAGTTCTGATTTGACCACGTGCATTGAACAGACCTTTGGAAAAGGAAATTTCTGTTGGTAGGAAGTTGGGTGAACTCCCCCCAATCGTGTTGCACATCTGGAGAAAGACTATTGGGAATACTTCTTTCTTCTCCATCCAAAAAAGTAAAGAGTTTTGGGGACAAGAGATGAATCTCCAGCAGCAGCCCCCTCTATCCTTCCATCACGTCTTGAGTGTTCCCCACATGATGTTTTTAACAGGGTGTTATATTAGCAATTTTGACGAAGGCCCTGGGGTAGAAAACACTGATATGAATGGTGAGATAGGCCATCTGTAGAACTTTTGAACTTTTATTTTTTTAATCTTTAAAAATTTTTTTATGTTTAATTGTTTTTCAGAGAGAGAGAGACAGAGCATGAGTTGGGGAGGGGAAGAGAGAGAGGGAGACCCAGAATCTGAAGCAGGCTCCAGTATCCAGTCTGTCAGTGCAGAGGCAGGGCTTGAACCCACAAACTGTGAGATCATGACCTGAGCCAGAGTCGAATGCTTAACCGACTGAGCCACCCAGGTGCCCCGAACTTTTGAACTTTTAAAGGAAAACTGTCTGAGGATAGAATCCCCAGAAGACCCAGAGAGCATAGGGAAAGCTTCGGAGTGAAGGGTTTTGTTGACAAGAGTTGTGAATCTGACCTCCGAGGGGGCAAGGGTAGGGGTTATCAGACTCTAGCCTCACACTTAACAAGGTGCCATTGGAACCACCACCAGGAGAACTTAAAAATTGTGCTGCTGACCTCATGGGATGCCATGGACTTCCCCAGTCATGCCTGGAGACTCTACTGGGGAGGGAGCTTAGATCTTGCTGCTCTAAGGGTGTCTGCACGGGATGTGTTTCCGTGTTGGATGGCCCTCACTGCAGGTGTGTGTTCAGGGAGGAAGACGCCTGTTTCCAGTGGGTCACAGGTGAGCTGTGAAGACATTGCCTTAGGTCCTTTCCTATGTCTGCCCTGAATGTAGAAATCTCTGAGCAAAGGAGAACCAAAAACGTAAGGGCTGGGGCAAGAGTCAAGAGACCCAGAATAAAGGACGATGACGAAGTTAAGGGGGATTCTAAAGAATCCCACCAAATTCAACAAAGTCAGGCTTTTTAAATACGTATTAGTTAAAATTTCTCCCTTATTACAGTGGCTCCCCGTCCTCCCCAGCAGTCAGAAAAGGTGAGAGAGGAGGTAAGCAGGGGGAGGGGTCTGACCACGGAAGGAAAGCAGATGTGTGGAAGGTACATGGAAATGGGCTTCCCCATTTCTGAATCAAGACCTTGCATTGTGTCTTAAAATGATTATACCCATTTGAATTACCTAAGAATGATTAGGAAATTCTTGGGCCTATCAGAATTTTCATTCAGGACAAGGTAGAAACTTCCTTCACTAGATATATTTCAAAGGGATTATAGGAGCCAAAATGAAATGGGCTTCTGAGTAGACCCTGCTTGTTCAATATTTTCATTACTGTGGTCACCGGTTGACTGTCCACATTGTGTAAGACACTTTGAAGTTTTTGTGGGCAGAGACTCTGTCCTTTCATCTCGGCCTAGCGTAATTCATGGCAAACAAAAATTACTGAATCAGCAGTGTCTAGGTGGCTCAGTCGGTTAAGTGTCTGACTCTTGATTTCGGCTCAGGTCATGATCTCACTGTTGGGTGGGATCGAGCCCCACGTCAGGCTCTGCACTGACAGCACAGAGCCTGCTTGGGAATCTCTCTCTCCCTCTCTCACTCTGCCCCTTTCTTTCTCAAAAATAAATACATAAACATAAAAAAGTTACTGAATAAATACTTTGGAATTTGTTGGATGAATAACACAAGACTAAAAAAAAATCTATATTCACGTGTGTGTCTGGAGACATTATGTTGCTTTATCATGAGGGCTCCATCTTGGAAATATTGCAGACTTCTTTTCACCCTTTCACTGTGACTCCCCATTTACTTCCAGGTCATGGATCAGGGGACACCTGTTTGTGTTCTTAGTGTGGTCTGGAAAGCAAGAAAATATCTGAATCATCGAGGACAGCTGAGGAAAGAGCAGAAAATGAACATCTTCCACAGGGTTTTAACACACTGGAGGAGAAGCCTTTCACTGAGTTTTCTTCCCAAGTCCACAGGCAAGGAGAACAGAGCAAAAAGAACTCACGTGGTTAAAAACAAACAAAAACAGAACAAGAAGAGAAATTTGGGACTACGATTCTAAACAAATATAGGCTTGAGAAGCAAGGCAAGGTCCTCTCAGTAACTCTGGGAATTGTCAAGGTGGGTCACTAGTCTCAGCCATGTGGCTGGAGAACAGAGCCAGACCTCACAGGACTAGGGGCCATAGGCTTTGTGGAGGGTAGGACGGGCCAGTCGTTGAGAAGACTGTTTGTGGGGGGATTCAGCAGGCATGGGCCAGTGGGATCATCCGAGGGCCCCTGGTGTGCTTTTGCCCTGCACACAGCCTTGACTTTTAAGAATTCTTGCCATTTTCAGGACAAGGATTTCTGCTAAGTGGACCTTTGTTGGTTCCAAAGGACATTGGTTCTAAGCCCAGCTGGCCATTCAGCTGCCGTCCACCTGACTACCTGGGTTAGGGCTAGGACCATGACACAGGTGAGAAACATGTGTCCACTCTGATGAGCGAAATGCATGGTTTACGTTAACTTCTATGGAGAGTCTCCGTGAGCATCGTGGCCATGGCCACTCCATGTCAGGAAAAGGCTGGACCCTCACCTATGTTAAAAATTAACCTATTCTATATTACTTTGTAAGCTTTGCGGGAATTTTCATTGAACTTTCTAGACACCATAACATTTTATTTGAAAAGATTACTTCTTTCGAGTTGAGGCCTTACTCCTCTCTCTCTCACTGTCCCTCTCTCTCTCCTTCTCTTTCCCTTTGTCTCTCACTGTCTCTCTCTCTCTCTCTCTCTCTCTCTCTCTCTCTCTCTCTTGCTTTCACACACACACACACACACACACACACACACACACATATTCATGGCTTTCGCATCTTGTCCCACACCATATACTTAATTAAACAATGTTATAATTTAGAACTAATTTTCCAAATGTCATGAGATTTGTGGTTAAAAGCAAAATCGGCAGGTAGAACCATCAAATAAATACCTGGACAGCAGCCTCACATCCCCTGTTTTCGGCTCTGGCAAGAGTGCCACCGATGGTCATTTTCTCCTTCACGGAGCTCCTGGGGGCACCTTACCACCTGCTCATGGCAGGCAGCTTCAGTGCACTGACATGGTCTGCATGTGTCTATAGAAGGAACGCATGGGGGCGCCTGGGTGGCGCAGTCGGTTAAGCGTCCGACTTCAGCCAGGTCACGATCTCGCGGTCCGTGAGTTCGAGCCCCGCATCAGGCTCTGGGCTGATGGCTCAGAGCCTGGAGCCTGTTTCCGATTCTGTGTCTCCCTCTCTCTCTGCCCCTCCCCCGTTCATGCTCTGTCTCTCTCTCTGTCCCAAAAATAAAAAACGTTGAAAAAAAAAATTTAAAAAAAAAAAAAAAAAAAAGAAGGAACGCATGAATGTCTGAGCAATCTCCTGTCCCCTCTCACTTAGGAAGCCTGGGGCTTGGCTCCCTTGTCATTCAGCTTTCATTATTCAGAATCCCAACCCTCAGACAGGCATCTGCAACCATTCATATAGGGGAAGGAAACCGATGAACAAAAGAATTAACACAACTACCCTCTACCTAGTATGCATGTATGTATGTATGTATTTCTAATGTAAGAATGTGAGTTCATTCAATATTTATGCATTTACTTCATTAATTTTTTATTCCTTCATCCTTAGATACTGAACATCCACTGCTGGACACAGGCTGACTCATTCATTAAGAGGCATCGGATAAGTCATGGACTCACACAGCCCTTCATAAGGCACAAGTGGGAAGCCCCTAACTAATTCGAAGGTGTTGGTTATTTCAGACTCCCAAGGACAACATCATACATGTATAAAGTGCGGGCAAAAAACAAATTAGACTTACATTGGTGTCTACCCCTTCTAGAAAGATCCTTTGTACTCTTCACGGCTGATTTCCAGCCATGTAAAACTTCAGTTA
Source organism: Puma concolor (assembly GCF_028749965.1). Classification (NCBI taxonomy): domain Eukaryota; kingdom Metazoa; phylum Chordata; class Mammalia; order Carnivora; family Felidae; genus Puma; species Puma concolor. The sequence goes on along the minus strand of NC_141669.1, from coordinate 3,423,079 downwards.
GCCATAGAACTGTATAGGTTAAAAAACCCTTTAATATAAGCTATTAGATTAAAAAGAGGGAAATTTACTGGGAAAGTTCACTTATTAATGTTACTATTTAAATTGGGAGGCCAGCATTTATGACACACAAGAAATGTGCGGTGAAGGAGTGTTCATGTTCTCCCCATGACATTTTTCTTGCCTCAACTGTCTCTCACCTGACCTGGGTCTGCTGGAGGTCCCCACTCACAGATAACTTTGGTGATGGCTCTGGAACCAAGTCTGAGGCAGGCAGCAATGTAACCGGCCCTCCAATGACACTCACGATCACTCACAGACCATACAGTGGCCCAGTCACCTTTGTTAGCTTATACAGGGACTCTGTTATTCCAAGATCTAAACCGTGCCCTTTCCACTGTTACCTTCTGTTGACTTACTTAAACGTAATGCACCCTGAAAAACCATTTTCTTGAGTGTTGGCTTTTCAACCAATGCCTTAGAGTAATGCAGCTATGTTATCAGTGGCCATTACGAATTATTGGATCAAAGACCAAGTTGAAGGGATAAATGAAGGGTGTCAATAAATCAGTCAGGGGAGGGGGGATGGGGTCAGATTTTCTCTACCCCAAGAGCACAGTCCATTCACCTTAGGCAACTGTTTATAAACTTCATGCTTTATTGTGTTAAGGGTAGAAAAACACATTTGCAGTCGCCATCAGAAACAAATGTGTTGGCTTTGGAAGGCCCTGCATACTTTGCCATTGACCTGCAGGGAAAATCCCATTTTAAATTTCAGGAACATCTAACCTCAGGTCTCTGTGAGTAGGTCTTCATAAGCGCTAAATGGACTTCATTCTGAGTACAACCCCTATCTTAAACTCAGTGTATGTAGGGTTGAAGTAGATGCCTGTCCATTTCACCATCTCAAGATGCTATCAGGGTCATGGACTCAAGGGTAATCTGGACTTAATTGTTTCTCCTTTTTGCTTTGCATTTCAGGCAGAGCCAAGAGAGAGACCTGAGCCCCGGGACAGAGAGTGAACTTGGGTAAATGTTTTAAACGTTCTTGAGCCATTGAGATTCCTACTCTTATTTTTCTTCACAGCACTGCTCTTCGTCAGGTGCCCAGGAACATCAAAAAATTGATAAACTTTCTTTGCCCCTTATGAACAAGGCCTCTTTTAAAATCATTTGTATCTGTTATGAGCTTGTAAATTATTCATCTTTTGATTAATATGCTAATTAAGGATTTGCTCTTAAAAAGGTATAAATATCTTTCATTGCCTAAAGTAATTAGAATAAGTAATTACTTAAACATCATGAATCTGATGTTAAGTAATTACTACTAGAGAAAAAGGAACGAGATACAAAAATACGCTTGATACAATTTCAACTGTTGAACCAAATGACAACATTTTAGGTTGTTTATATAAATATATGCATATGTTTTGGGAGACATTAATACTTGCTTCCTTAGTAGCCATCATGTCAGTTTTCATTTCATTGACAATGTAGACTATGGTTTTGCTCTCCTTGGGCCTCTTTAGAAAAAAAGAAAGAAAGAAAATATAAACTATTGCAAGTACTTGTCATGTAACTGTGTGTATTTTATCTTAACGCTTACTCAATAATCAATTTTTAAGTGGCTTGTATTGCCAGGTGTGATGCAAAGTGCTATGGATGCCAAGTTGAATAAAGCGTTAGAAGGACCTGTATCATTTGCAAATTATTCTGAGGCATTACAGGGATCACTAGAGTATGGAATCTTGTCCATCCTTTTAGATATAATCTCTAAAGTTAAGATTATGTTTGTTAATGGGGAGCCTGGGAGGCTCAGTCAGTTGAGCGACCAACTTTGGCTCAACTCATGATCTCAGGGTTTGTGAGTTTGAGCCCCATGTAGGGCTCTGTGCTGACAGCTCGGAGCCTGGAGCCTGCTTCTGATTCTATGTCTCCCTCTCCCTCTGCCCCTCCCCTACTCATGCCCTGTCTCTCTCTGTCTCAGAAATAAATAGAAACATTAAAAAAAAGAAAAGATTATGTTTGTTAAAAACAAAAACAAAACTTTGATTCATATCCTGTAATACATGTACACTAATTCTTCTCCTGATCCTTCTCCTCCTCCTCCTCCTCCTCCTCCTTCTCCTTCTTCTTTTGGTTTTCCTCTGACTTTCAAGTCCCCAAATTCTCATATGGAATCAAATAAAAGATCTTTGAATTCGATTTTTTTAGCAAGGACCAGACAATCTATTACCAAAATTATTCCATTGGGAAAAAAAATAATCATTTTTTAAACAACATTGGCAAGTTAGCCTAAGAAAACAATTCAAGAGTTTTGTGCATATAGATTTTCTACAATGGAAGAAATTCATAAATTGTAAAGGGGGAAAATCTCCAAGGTAGTTGCTAGGGAAAGATACAAAAGAAAAGAAGACAAGTACACACTTAAAAGATGCTTTCTTGAGACTTGTTACCTCCCATAATATTGTTGGTAAAATATTACGTGAAGACTCTTGTGAACTTATACTTTTTTATATATTTTTAAAATATTTACTCATTTTTTTTTGAGAGAGAGAGAGCAAGCACAGAGGAGGAGCAGAAAGAGAGGGAGAGAGAATCCCAAGCAGACTCCGCACTGTCAGTCCAGAGCCGGAGGCGGGGTTTGAACTCAGGAACAGTGAGATCATGACCTGAGCTGAAATCAAGAGTCGGATGCTTAACCGACTGAGCCACCGTGGCACCCTGAATTTCTACATTTTTAAAAGCAAAGCTTGTCAAGCGGTTCATGACCTAAAATAGATCAATGGCCAAAGAATCAGGAATAATCTTCACACAAAGCACCGACATGAGTTTACCCGCTAAGCCATCATGGCAGTTGTGGTCATTTATACAGCAATACTGAGGACCTCTGAGTTTTCAGAATTTCTCTTCTGTCTTGAATTTACCTCAGTTACTCAAGAAAAGATATAGCTTATTGAACAGATGCCCTCCCGAACCTAAATTCTAAAGGGAAAACGATGTTTATAAAAGATTACATGAAAACTCCAGATGGAGAAAATTGGTTGCTCTAGTACATTCTTACTGATGGGAAAGGGGATGGGGATGTGAAACAGGCACTTTTCATCCAATTTGGCCCCAATATCTATATCCTTGGTTCTCAAAGTATGGTCCCTGGACCTTTGTTAGCATCAGCATCCTCTGAGAACTATAGCCAAAGATACGAATTTCCAGACCTCACCTAAAACTGACTAGACCAGAAAACCTTGGGGCTGGAGTTGAGTAATCTGTGTTGTAACAAGCCCTGTGGGTGATTCTGATGCAAGAGTCCTCGACCTATATACTTGACACACAGCTTCCCCGCCACACAGTTGTAGGTTTGGGAGTATCAGCCGACAAAGAGAGCCTGTGATTGTGTCTTCACGGCCTGTCTTGTTACATGTTTTTAATGTTGCATTTCCATATATATCGCCCAGCACGGGGACCAACACGATGTAGATACAGGTATGAGATCCAGAGACATAAACAGTTGCATCCCAGGTTCAAATTAGTTATGAATCTTAGAAAACAGAACCACGCTTGAGCTGCACAGTGCAAACGGGCTTGGAGGCAGGTAGAGCGTGATCCTAGGCGAGGTTGATTTCTTTCTCCTCCTCTCTGCCTTGCTCCCCCCCCACCAGCCCTCCCTCCCTCTTCCCCTCCACGCTGATGGTTTTCTTGGCAATGTACGCTAGACGAGGAAGCAGCTAACGAACTTCTCAAGTGGAGGCTTCTGGCCATCATCAATCCATTTATTTTACAGATGAGGAGTCCCAGGCTCAGAAAGATGTTCCTGTGATTCAGAGGGATCTCTGCTCATCATTCCCTTCAGTGATGTGGGGAGGCCATGCCATCACCCAAGGAGCACGAAGCAAAGCAGCACCCTTCTGGTGTTCAGTCTGTGTTTAGACTTGTCGATAACTGGACGGTAAAGCGTAGTCGACAGAAGTGAGAACTTCACTCTGTTCTCAGACGCCAGTTGGCCAGGTTGCTTGATTTCATCATGACGGAAATATTTCGACATCTTTAAGGGAGGGAATTCTCTAAGTAACTCTTTGTAAAAACAAGCAAAAAAAAATTTACATTACTATTTGGAAGGGTAATTGCATTAACAATACTAGTCGGTCTGCACTGTGAAAAACTCATCCATGAAAAATCTTCAAAGCTTTCTCAAAAAATTTAAAACACAGAAATCATTTTTCTTCACCAAGCTTAATGAATCAAGTAGAAAAGCTTATGCTCATCTCCAGAGATATGCATAATGTGTGGCATATAATAGGTCCTCACTCAATTGTTTAATCAGATAATTGAAAAAACGAACACAGAGCACAGCAGTCACTTTCAGAGTTCAGTCTCAGGGTCTAAGCGAACCTCCACGCAGAGATTTCTGCCACATCACCACCTAAGAGAGAAGGTGGCATTTGATTCAACAACTTGCTATGAGCATACACCATACACTCAATATAGATTTCTAAACAAATAAATGTCCATCAACGTACGGTGATAAATGTGACAAAAACACTGTTTGCAAGGCACTGAAACAGTATGGGTGGCTTGATTTATTTTTTCCAGAGGATCAAGACATTCTTCCACCTGCAAATGAAATCGGAGCTTGGTCTCGAAGGGTGTGTGCATGGAGAAGGACAGTGGGTACAATTCTTAACTCACCTTCCACGGAGAGTGCCGCGCAGATCCAAGACCGTATTCACCCCGAGCCATCTTCTGAATGCTTCCTCAGATGCTGTGTTCAGATGCCCTCCAAGAAACCAATTCCTGCATGAGCTAATCAAGTCCTTCTGAGTGCACGTACGCTCTTTAAACAAACTGAGTTACCTTATTTTCAGTAACAAACTGCCTGATGTTGTCTCCCTGCGAGCGCTCTGTGCTCTTTTCCGTAGTTGCATTAAACACACTAGTTAAGGAATACCTTTCCCCGTGGTTGCCATGATAGTTTAAGAAGTGAGCTTCTCAATCCCATGCCCAGACCCTCAAGATTTTATCTCCAAGTCAAGTTCGGACTATTAGATTGTAATGATGGCTGGTTTGGTGAAGAAACAAACGCATGTAAAGCAGACTACCGAGGTACAAATAAGCGAGACCTGAAGACTGAAGGCTCTCCCTGGGACCGTGTGGTAGGCAGCAGGTATCACCTGAAGGACTGCCTGGGATCGTGGCAAAAAAAAAAAATGTCCTTGTAGGAAGAAAATGTGGTCTCATGATAAACATGCATTCGGACTAGGGAAAAGGGAAAACTTACTTCATTGGCATGTTGTTGGATCCAGTAGATTCCAGTGGTTTTATTACATGTCAAGTTTGGAGAGATACCTTACAGGGCTCCTCAGAAAGATTATGCAATGCAGAATGCCTTGCTCGTGAAGACCTGTGCTAAAACGATTACTGTTACTAGACCATGAGAGCACAGGTTGGTTAATTTGTGGAACGGATGACATCCCTGTGATAATGATAACTTGGCAAGTGACTAAGCCTCACTATCTATTAAGCACTTCCTTTGCCCCGACAATATACCAACTAGACACTTGTATCTCATTTATACAGCACCCTCTCAGGCGCGGGCTATTTTCTCCATTTCGATGAGGAGCTTAGGGAGCACAGGGGTTGTTTTCAAATCCCCGTTAATAGGTGAAAGAACCATGACTTACACTCAGCTTATATCAAGCTCCAATGCCTTCCTCTTCTGCCCATACCAACATTGCAGGGTGTTCTCTGTGTATGTGGCCAGAGGCACAGCTGCGTGTCTCCACCACTCACCCCTTGTCCCATGCACTGCTCAAGGTGCCCGCGTCCCCTCTCCCCTCTGAGCCCCCGTTTCTCACTTTAAGGAGGGGCATCACGATTGTTACTGCACAGGGTCACTCTGAAGGTTAAATGTATTAGCGCCCGGGGAGTGCGCAGCCCATGCAAACGTGATTGCTTCTCTTTTTGCCATGTGCCTCTCGGTTACCAAGATCTGCTGGAGGGGACGCTCTGCTTGTTGTGTTTGTTGTTGCTGTTTTTAATTCTCTTGCAGCGGTGCTCACGATTATTGAAGGACCACTACCTTCTGGGTGTCATGCTAGGTTCTGGCCGTAAGAGCCTGTGACTTCAGGCTCCGTGAAGTGAGTGCATGGGTCACGTCAGGTCCTCCGTGTGTTGAGGTCTGTCAGGTCACAAAGGGGGCAAATAATTTGCAGGCGCATCTTAGGGAGTGTGGTCTTATCTAGGTAGATACTGCTTTCTCTTTTGACTGCCTTATGCGATTATTTCTTTAGCGCCTGAGCCTAACAGACATTGAGCCTAACGGATAAGATAAAGTCGCTAGGGCTTTATAATCCACCAGGGAATTCTCTTCTGAGTCTTCTGTTTCAAAATGTGTTTTCGGTTCCTAGGGATGCCTGGGTGGCTCAGTGGGTCACGCGGCCAACTCTTGATTTCTGCTCAAGTCTCCGTCTCAGTGTTCGTGGCTTCGAGCCCCACGTGGGGCTCTGTGCTGCCAGTGCAGATCCTGCTTGGGAGTCTCTGTCTCTTCCTCTCGTTGCTCCTCCTGCACTCTCGCTCTCCCTGCCTCTCACAAAAAGTAAATACATAAAATAAAAATAAAAATAAGTTAAAAATATAAAATAGAGTTTTGTTTCTAAAGTCCTCAAAGATAGAAACAGATCTATTTATGTAAGCAAAGAGCAGTAAGTGTTTTCTTCTCTTCCTTTCTGCCTACATTAATCCATAGCTTCGGCCCATTTGTAGACAGCACGATTGTTAACGCTTCTGAAGAATGAGTCTGGCCTGCACAGAGCTGCTGACACTTGCTGGAGAAACGACGTGTCTCTCAAACGTCCCTTGTCCATTATCCTTCCGTGGATTCTGTCCACCTGGGATTGAAGTTTTGTTTTCTGTGCGTCACCAAAGCTGGCACTTTCCTTTCTGACACCAGAGACGTAGCCCGGGGCAGGGCGTCCCCCATTACCAGCACCCGCTGCTGACAGATGCCAGCCCTGTGGCCACCGGGGTCCCCCACAGTCCCGCACCCTCCAGATGTTCATCATCCGGCCCAGAGCTGCTTTGTAGTAGCTCTCTCTCTCTCTCTCTCCCCTGGAGAAAGAGCACGGGGAGAGGGGCAACAGAGTCGATCTTTCTAGAGTACAAGCTTTCAAAAGTAGACATTACAAAGCATCGCATGTATGTGTCTATTATTCTTTCACGTAAGGGTGCAAACAGGCACACGTTTCTTGGGGAGTCCTGACAGCACAAGCGTGCTTTGCAGAGTAGGAGGAATTTCTTTACGTTACCATGGGGACACCTGAGTATGAAGAAATATAACCTTTCCCTCCCCCTCAGCTCTTAAGATAAGTGCAGAGCTTGAAGCCTTTTATCTGTGGCTATTTATTTATTGATTTATATAAAAGTCCAACCTGCCTCATTTCCCTTCTTTACGATTTTATGAAAGGCTGTTTCTTTGCAGAAAGAGTGTGGGCCCTCCCCAGCGCTGCCATGCATGGACCCCACAGGACCCCAGGCCTGCCCCTCGCCTGCCTCCATCACCAAGCCCTGGATCCTTCCCTTATGAGGCAGGCAGGGAGTGAGGGTGGCACACAGGGACGAGGACCCTGGCAGACAGATCGGCACCCAAACCCTGTGCCACTGCGCCCCGCAACTGAGAAACTGTTCATCAAGAGCTGGACACATGGAGGTAAACTGTCGACGAACGTGAGTTATTATCAATCAAATGGCTTTTGACCTTGGCAGATGACGCACCTACCCTGGCTTCTGATAAGAATCTGACCATCTAGAAGGTTCACTCATTTGAAAGGAGGAGATGTTGAAGCCTGGGAGAAAATAGGGCCGCTCATAACTGGAGCAGTTCATCGGGGTGCCAGAGAACATCCCTGCGTCCTGATGGAGCCCACGCATAACCAGCCCCTCAGAGGGAACACAGAATGTCTGAGCAAAGTGGACAGCTTTCCCAGGAAACAGCCTGTTTCAGCACAAGATTGGTCTTGATGTACAGGTCCGTTTAATGAAACGAATCTGAACTTATGGATGAGAAATGAGGGACTCCGTACTTGAAATTTCGTTCAGAAAACACGCAGGGAGAACCCCATCTGCAGATGACATGGAAATCATCCAGAAAATGTGGCTCTCACGCTAATGATGAGAAAAAGCTGGTAAATGGCAGAGTTTGCAGAGGGGGGTGGGGTCCGGCAACTGAAATGAGGGAAATTGCCAACACATCTTCAGGGTCCCGAGGGCTTGCGGTGGGCCAAAGTCACAGGGCAGAGTAACTGGGACCCCGGTCCCAAAGGAAGCCCCACGCAGCAGCCCCCCCGCCCCCGCCCCAGTGTCCCAGGCATGCAGGTGCCGAATGTCTCACTTCCCAAAGCTCAGTAGAGTTCTAGGACTCCGGGAGGGCAGGAAGACCTCCAGGCTCAGAGCCCCAGAAAACAAGAAAGCATTTGCTGCTTCTGGGGAGAGACCCATGCAGTTGTGCCTGTCCTGGGTGAGGGGGGAGTGCTGGCTGCTTCTGCTAAGGGCGGGTGGCAACGCTCTGCCCAAGCCCCATCCTCACCCCAGATAAGAGCCCAGCACCAAAGAGAGAGCAATGCCGGTCTACCCCCAGGGGAGGACAAAGGGCAGGGAGGGCACAGAGGGGGCTCCCTTGGGTGCAGTTTGGAGGGTCAACGAGAGCTGAGGAGAGACAACTACTCTAGGAAAGAAAGCACAGACCCTCAGTCAGCACCCCTGCCCCCAAGTGCCCCCAGTGGCGGGTGGTTTTCTCTGATTTCTGAGGTTTTTAAACATTTTACCAACTTTCCCTTTAGTAGATGCCCCCTGTCCCAGCCCTGCAGGTGCTTGGCCCCTCTTTTCCCACTGAATGTGTCCTCTGAGCAGTCATGATGGAAACTGCTGTCTTCTCCAATGGTTTCACATGTAGGATTGAGTCAATTATATTTGTAAGTTCACTGTACTTCTCTTGGGTAATGTTGGATGATAGAAGATAGATAGATAGATAGATAGATAGATAGATAGATAGACAGATAGATGATAGGTAGATGATAGATAGATGATAGATAGATAGATAGATAGATAGATAGACAGATAGATAATAGATTAATAGAACGATGGAGGGATAGATATATAATACATAGATGATAGATAAACAGATTTAGATAGAGTAGTCTGTGCCATATTCTTAAAGATACAGTATTAGACAGGCTCAGCTGAGACTGTCGTATCATCTCAGTGATTTTAATACAGCCTAATTGGGAAGTCTATGTCATCATGATAATGAGTTTTCACAAAGTGCACTTTGGCTGATATTAAAATTCCTACACCGACCTTGGCTTGGTTGAAATCTGCTGCAGTGTATTTTTCTGTCCCTCCAGAGGTATCGCTAGCTGAATCATTTAGTGATTTTTAAAAATTTAGCCCGATTCTATTTGCCTTGTCGCTGCTGTGCGCACTCCGTCATTTTTAGTGCGCTGGTTTGGGTGGGCGTCTGTCGTGGTCCCGGGTGCCATCGCGCGCACCTGCCCTCCAGCTCTTTTCCTCCTCTCACTTGCCTTTTTGGGACCGACTATTTTTGTCATTCTTTCCTTTGTCTTCTTTGAATTTGGGAGCTATACTCTTCTCTTCTATTCTTTTAGCACTTAAACTGGAACTTAGACACTGTGTTCCTAATTTGTCAGAGTATAAAATTTGTAGATATATTTATCCTGCTTCTAGAAACAGAAAGACCCTGAAATATTTTAATTCCTTTTATTCCTTTCCTGATTACTGTACATGTAACCATGTTGTATTTTTTCTACATCCCATTTTTAACCGGATGAGATGTTGTCACTATTGTTCTTAGATGTCAGAGTTTATTCACGCCTGCTCACGTGTTTATACATTTCTTTACTCCTTCTGGCATCTCAGATCCTCATCTGTGATTACTGTCCTTCTAATTGAAATGTAACCTTTATTTATTTTTATCTTTGTTTTTTTTTTTTAATTTTTTTTTCAACTTTTTATTTATTTTTGGGGGGACAGAGAGAGACAGAGCATGAATGGGGGAGGGGCAGAGAGAGACGGAGACACAGAATCGGAAACAGGCTCCAGGCTCTGAGCCATCAGCCCAGAGCCCGACACGGGGCTTGAACTCACGGACCGCGAGATCGTGACCTGGCTGAAGTCGGACGCTTAACCGACTGCGCCACCCAGGCGCCCCTATTTTTATCTTTTTAAGTTTATTCAGTTTGAGAGAGAGAGAGAGAGAAGGGCAGTGGCAGAGAGAGAGAGAGAGAGAGAGAGAGAGAGAGAGAATCCCAAGTAGGCTTTGTACTGTCAGCTCAGTTAACTGACTCAGCCACTCGGGGTCTCCCGAAAAATAACCTTTAAAAAACTTTCTTTTAGGGCAAATCTGTTGATGGTAAATTCTCCAATTTTTTTTTCTTTGTCTTAGAAGGTATTTTGATATTTTGGTCTTCACTCTTGAATTTAGGTCACGGAATGAAAACTCAGAGCTGCTTTCAGGCTCATGCTGGAGAGGCTCCTTTGCAATCTGTTCCATTGTTCACACTAACAACTTTGTCAATGTAACTGTCCTTGTGTTTGCAGGCATATAGGTCTTTTACGTCTGGCTACTTCCAAGGTTTTCTCTTTGGCTTTGGTCTTCTTCATGTAATAAGACTATGTCGAGGCGTGAAAATCGTCATTCCTTTTGGTCACAGGACAGGGTGGAAGGGGTGAGCAGGCCCCCACACGGAGGGGTGGGTCCTCGGGAGTCCCTGTGAGTGACTTCCTCCGTTGCTGCGCCCCCCCCCCCCCCCCCCCGCTACACTGAGAAACCCAAGGTCAGGTTCGCCGGGTTTCCAGATGAGCTGAGGCATCGCTCTGATTCCGTCTCTGAGTCCTTGGCTGCCATTCTCTCCTTCATTCTCCATTTGAGAATTCTGGAGATTGCTCAGAGCTGCCGGGTCCATTTCCTTGGTGGCTCTGGGATCACTAACTGCCCTTCCTGTGTGCAGGCCCTTGGTGCCCTTCCACGTCGCTGTGAAAGAGACTTGAGAGTCCTGGAGACCCCAGAACTAGACGTCGACACCATGCACGCTGCTGTTGGTGCCTTTCCTACAATATGCATGCAGCCAGCTTCCCTGTCTTCCCATTGCCTAGGGGGTCACCTCCAAACTTCGTGTCTAAAGCCAGACTTAGCCCGGTTTTCTCTGCCCTCTCGTGCGTGGACCCCGTGACTCACAGAGCCCGCGGTCCCGGGTCTGTCTGCTTCCTGCGACGTGCCTTCCTGTAAGCTGCTTCCTTTACTTGAGACACATTTCCTGTCTCCTTTTTCTGTGCTTCATCAATCTCCTCCTTCTTAACGGAACTAACTCAAGAATCTGTGCTTCCTGGGGCACCTGGGTGGCTCAGTCGGTTGAGCATCCAACTTCGGCTCAGGTCATGATCTCGCAGATCGTGAGTTCGAGCCCCACGTCAGGCTCTGTGCTGACAGCTCGGAGCCTGGAGCCTGCTTCGGATTCTGTGTCTCCCCCTCTCTCTCTGCCCCTCCCCTGCTCATGCTCTGTCTCTCTCACTCTCAAAAATAAACAAAAACAAATTAGAAAAAAAAAATCTGTGCTTCCTGCACTCAGCTCTGCTCCCACACTAAACTGTACCTTTCCCCCATGACAGTCCCTTTGTTCCTACATGTACTTTACGGTCACATCTGGGCGTTTCACCTTGCTTTTACTCCTAGAATTCACGTCCATGGACACTCTCAGAGACCACACCACCTGCTCCAATAAGACCCTTCCCCACCTCTCCACCGTGCTGCAGGACGGCACCTCTCCATGGTCACCCCCTTCAGTGTTTCCCGATTTGCAATTCTGTGATGCCCACACGTTGAGCTGCCCCTGTCTGCACCGGAATTGTGCACGAGAACGGTGGACAGATTGAGGTGAGTTTAACTATGCTGCACTTTGATTTTTCTTACTTTAAGTAGGTCTCTAAATGAGAACGAATTCCTTGTTATGTCCCAATCAAAATGACAAAAGCCTTAAAAGCCCCTCACTTCTAAAAGGTATACCCTTATTTTGATATTTTATGAGACACAGAAAAGCACCTAGAAAGAGAAGAATAATTACCCATAACTCACCACTCAAAGGCAACTATTTCTAGTATTTCTTTCACTGATTCATGATCCTTTTAGCGCTCACAGAGTTATCATTCTGTCCAAAGATTTGTATTTCCTGCCCTTTTCCATACACTCGCCATATACATCTTCTCTGCAGCTATAAGCTTGTTATAAATAGCATTCTAACATTTCTGCGCATTATTCCATAAATAGAAACATCAACATATACTTAATCACCCCCATCCAGTTGGAACTGTGGGCTGTTTCCAGTATTTTATTAATATATATATATTATATATATATATATTATATATTTTTTTTCCATAAAGGATTTTTCCTATATTTTATTTGTTCCTTAAGATAGATGCATGTTAACTATAATTACCAAGCTAAAGGATATTAATTCTTTTATGTTTCTTTATATAGCATACCAAATTTTAAAAACAATCTTTTAAGGGGTGCCTGGGTGGCTCAGTCAGTTAAGCATCTGACTTTGGCTCAGGTCATGATCTCACCGTCTGTGAGTTTGAGCCCTGCTTCGGGCTCTGTGCTAACAAACAGCTCAGAGCCTGGAGCCTGCTTCGGATTCTGTGTCTCCCTCTCTCTCTGCCCCTCCCCTGCTCTTGCTCTGTCTCTCTCTGTCTCAAAAATAAATAAAAACATTAAATTTTTGTAAATAAAAAAAACCAATCTTGTAAGTGGTGAAAACTCAGATAGCTATGAACTACAAGACTAATTCCACTTTGCTTTTGCAAGAACAATGAGTTGTTGGATTTGTATTTATACAATACAAATATATTTGTGGGTGAAATTATTAATACTAACTGCTGGTTTATTCATGCAAGAGAAAAAACCAAAGGTGGTGATGTTATTGCCTTGCCTCCTGAACTCTGAAAGAGTGAAGCCTAAGGCATTTCATCTCCAAAATTTCACCATAAATGTCGATATAATTACAGATATTCTATGCATCTTTTCTTACCTTAATGTTTTCCATTAGTCTTCATTTTTCAAGCTCTTTTGACACCGCAGAGCTGGAAGAATAAAAATAATTTGGCGCATACTCTATGAGTATAATCTATATAGTTGGTGTTTTTGTAAACAGATATCCATGACCAGCATAGCTCTGGTTTTACAGAAAGGATTTTGCTCTTAAGCCCTGCTAATTTCTGGACATAACGTGCATGGAGGGAGTACAGCTTTTCCGAGATGCATTCTGCTGTGTGCAGCTGAAGGGGCATCAGATAATGGCCTTCACTACCAAGGCCATGATATATCATAAGCGAGCATAATTAGCTAAAGTTTGCTGTCGCTTTCCCCCATCGTTCTCGAGAGCCATCTATTCTATTCTCTTTACATTAGCTCAATATAGTTCTAGCAGACCTGACTCTGAATCACCCTTAACTAGATGTCCCAAGGCAAACTGGCCTGACTTATAATCAATAGAAAATAAAGAGTAAAAGCTATAGATGTCATAAAAAGACCACATTTCTATAAATTACTTTGGAAGGCAAAATTCAAAGTGTATGTTGGTTCAATTTTGGATAATGCACAGCAAAAGCTTGTTATGAATAGCCAAATGTGATTTAATCCCCACTTGATTTATACGGTTAATGGCGGGTTTGCCTTCATGGAGTAATTTATGGGTCGTTTTAGGAATCTTTTTTATTGGATAAAAAATAAAATTACAATGGTAGATCGAAACGCTAAAGAAATATTTGGACATTTTTTTAATCTTTAAGCGAGGCTTTTAAGGAGGCTAAAAAAAGCCTTGTGTTGAAGTAATGAGATAGACACCCTATTTGAATATTCTGTATATAATATTATATTTTTAATCATATGGTTACAACCTTTTATTCAACATCAGCTTTCAAAGAAAACAAAACCTGGGCATCATTTACATTTGGAAACAACCTAAGAAACGTTATTTCCAGTGTCTTAAAATGTATTGAAATGAGGGGGCAAAAGCAGCATACAATTCTTTTTAAGCAAGAGATTGCGAGTTTTCACGTTTACTAAGAACACGTGTACGTTAAAAGAAGAGGCAATTCCTTCTCCCTCACCATTAATTGTCGGCTTTATTGCCATCAGCCAGCTCATCATTCTTTTCCTGCTGTTGTAAACATCAAGGTCATTTGGAGATTCTGCCAAAATGAAGATCGTTATGTACAGAGCAGTATTAAAGCAGAGAGGCCGAGCCCTGGGGCTGCCGAGGGTTCTGAGAAATGAGGCACTCAGTTAATGCTGTTTTTCTCTAGATAAAGGCAGATTCTGCTTAAGAAACATTCTTCCAGGGTCGCGCGAAGGGACCGTAACATCTACTGAAATGTCCCCCTCACGCGAGTCATGTCCACAGTGCTGCTTCGTGACAGCCCGCAGGGCAGGAACGATGGTAAAGGATGTGTCACCTGGATTTTCCAGGAATCGGATGCCAGGAAGTCAACCTCCAGTCTTGAGGGGTTCCACAGACCTGTTCTCCAAGAAAGCTGTCAACACAGACTTAAATAGGAACCATCCAAAGGTTCTGGAAATGGTCCCAGGGACAACGAGCAAACGAGGCAATATCTATTCTACCCATCCCACGGGAATTTGGTAAGACAGTAAGAGGCTGTGGTATCTGAACTGAGATCGCTCCATCCCTCCCTTTGTCTGCCGAGGAGGGCTCCCCGCCCCCCACCCAGCTCCTTGTGGAAAGGCCTTACTCCTTTGGGGAGTGGGCTGTGAGTTTCTTATTCTGCTCCCACTACCTTTTGCTGGGGATGAGCTTTGGGCAAACACAGTCAGCCCTCACCCAGGCCCCACTCGTGGCACAGTGGCTCTTGGGTAGGGCTGACTGAGAATACCCTGGATAGCCTGCCCCACTCTCCTGAGGTGGGGGGGAGGGCATGGTGGGAGAGGAGTCTAGAAGGACAGGGCTGCCATCCCTCTCCATCCCCGAAGACTCAGCTCTTACAGCCGAGTGTCACCACAGAGAACTCAGTTGACCTCCTGGCAACGACAGTTGCATTGGATCCAGCAAGTTCTGGACGAGAAGTAAAACGTCGGGAAAGTCAAGAACGCTGTGAGTGTCACAACAGATGGCATCTTATCATGGAGATTAAGGGCAAGATCTTTAGAATTCTCTCCACGGGTTTGGATCTAGCTCTCTGCCTCGCTAGATCTGGGTTCGTCAGCAAGTGGCTTAACTTCTGTGAGCCTGATGAAAAGAGATTGCACTTACCTGGATGGGGAACCGGAAGCCTGAAATTAGAGCCTCTCCTGAAAGCAGTGTTTGTCACAGTCCAGTCGGGAAACAAGCCACACCAGTTATTTATAATAGAAGGACAATAATCTAAACAGCGAGATTGTAGAACAGTCTAGGCAGGTTTCCGTAAAGAATTGTCGAGAAGGTCATTGAGAAGAGCACTAAGTCACGAAGGAAGAAACTTTGAGGGACTGGAGACCTGGAGGACTGGGGACCAGAACTGGGGGACTAGACTGGAGGACTGGGGACCAGGACTGGAGGGGCAGAACTGCAGGATCAGGGGAGATTTGAACGATTACAACTTGGAAGCCTGGAGGAGCCGCCCGCAGCTAGAAAGTCACCCCGCGAGAGAGGCCCAGAGGCTACAGACGAGAGCAGCTTTGGTGCTGAGAGCCACTGCAGGGTGGTGTCCCGGGGAGGGACGCAGACGGGGAAGTTCCGGAAAACAGGGCCTCACCTCCCTCGGCCTGGCACCTCGATGCATCGTCTTTCGGTAAAACTAGATGGAGGGCCAGGCAGCAAAGCAGGGACACGGCCTACAGGGTCCTGAATCAGCATCACAAAGCCACGTTGAGAAGGCTGGCTTGGAGCAGGGAGATGACAGTTTGAAGCCCTGTCACAAGCTTCCTAAGAAGCTACAATCAGTAAATCTCAGTCACCGTCATACGTGCCTTTGCGACCAGCGGGCCTTCGGGACATGGAAAGTCTCCGAAGTCACCATCCACAAACAAAGGGCATCAAAGGAGGGACATCCCAGCGCTTGTGGGAGTTTTACTTATTCCTGTGCCCTGCGTTCCTTCCAGACTTGTCAAATCACCGACGTCCTTTTTAATCATTTTACATCCAGCAAGAAGGTATCTAATTTGGGCCCAGTCACTACGGCAGCATTCTTTGGAGAGCTAGAGTTTCCTGGGAGGGAATGTCTCTAAACCTGGTGTTTGGAATAATAAGTGCTACACAATTTTCAAAAAAGAAAACAAAACCGAACCAACCAGCCGACCAAACAGGCAAACAAACCACATCGTGCTCATATCATTTATGCTGCGTTTGGGATTTAGGAAATATGTTCGATTGTCTGCTATACATTTCTCAGCAGGGTCCTGGTGTTTTCACTACACTGAACATTTTGGGGATCTAAACCATTATTCACACCCGGGTCCCTTGTGGCAGAAATGGAGGGATGACGCTCAGATGTCCCCTCAAGGAAGAACCCGTCCACGGGCTGCCGGAGGGAAGCCAGCGGACTCCCCAGCAGCCGCACCACGGGCTCCCCCGCAGCATTTGAATTAAAGTCCCACCCTTCCCAGGAAGTTCCCGGCCAATGACCATGCAAGGCAACAGTACTAGAACCTGTCATGCAAGATCGCTGACCTGCAACTCCTGTTCTGGAGACTTCTTCAGCTCTGCACTGCAGGGCGAGCCTCTTCCAAACTAGCCCTCCTTCCTTCAACCCCTCCTTTCCCGAGCCAGGCCTTCCCTGTGCTCTGAACTCCTGTTCCCTTTCCCGCTGTCCTCCACGACCATGACCTCGGTAAATTTTCCTTCTAGCCTCTTTTGATGTCCATAAGTTGAACCTGCTGTGTTTTTTTTAACAGCTTTATCAAGATAAAATGCATCTGTGTGAAATGTACAGCCCAATGGACTTCTGTCCACTGAGATGTACCCCCATCACCACCATCAATTCTAGAACGTTCCCAAACCCTTCCCCTCCACTCCACTCCAGTTCTCAGCAACCACTAATCTTTTCGTCTAGAGATTTCAGGATTCTAGTCATTCTAGACATATGTAACACGTAGTGTTTTGTGACTGGCTTCTTCATTTAGCATAATGTTTTTAAGCTTTATTCACGTGGTGACGGATATCCACACTGCATTTCTTCCCATGGCTGAATAAAATCCCATCGTGTGGCGAAATCACGTTGCATTTATCTGTTCACCTGTTGATGGGCAATTCAGTTGTCCCCATTTTTTTGGACTAGTATGTTTTGAGTGATGTTTCTGTAAACATTCATGGACAAGCTTTTGTGTGGACGTAAGTTTTCATTTTTCAAGGTATATACCTAGAAGTGGAATTCTGGGGTCATACGGGAATTCGATACTTAATCACTAGTGGAACCGGCAGACTGTTTTCCAAAGTGACAACACTATTGCCCATTTCCACCAGCTTCCCCAGATCCTCACCAACGCCCGTTGTCTGAGCTTTCGGGTCTAGTCATTCTGATGGGTGTGCAGTGGTATCTCATAGTTTTGACTTGCATTCCCTGATGATTGATAATGCTAAGCATCTTTTCATGTGCCTGTTGGCCATCTGTAGATCTTCAGAGATTGCGTCCTTGTGGATGGCCTCCTTTCTGGAGTCCGTGTTCGATATTCTGATGGCAAGAGGGGTCCACTCAACTTCCTTACCCCCAGGCCTCTATGAAACTTCCCAGGCCTACCCGGCTGGTATTTGAGGCTGGATCACTATTCTACCTATGAGTCTTCACAATTTCACTGGCTTTGAAAGTACCCTTGGGCTTGACTTGCTCAGAGTTTGCTGCTAATGAAGTCAGTTCCTATGGGATGACATCAGGAGATACCTTTTATTTTATTTTATTTTATTTTATTTTATTTTGAGAGAGAGAGAGTACAAGAGGGGGAGGGACAGAAAGAGGGTGGGTAGAGAGAGGATCCCAAGCAGGCTCTGCCTTGTTAGCTCAGAGTCCGACACAGGGCTCGATCCCCTGAACTGTGAGATCATGACGTGAGCAGAGATAAAGAGTCAGATGGTTAACTGACTGACCCACTCAGGCGCCCCAGGAGGTGTCTTTTATAAGGCCCATCCCTCTATGTATCTCCTGAGCCAAGACTCCCTAGCTGGGGTGGGGGCCATGGCTAGCTTCTCTCTGAGGGATCCCACATTTGGGTAGCTGAGCGGCCGGTGGGGCCTGGGAGCAGGCACTTGAACTTGCCTCTCCTGGTGGCAGGCAGGGATGGCAGGAACCCAGCGGCCTCAGCCTGCCACAGCTCAGGTCCAGGGGTGCTCAGGAGTGGGTGCTGAGCTTGCGTGGGACTCAGTCTCCTCACCAGAGGCAGTGGAGAAATACTGACGTCTTGCTTCTCCAGGGAAACAGAGCCTTCCCACAGGGAGCTGGGGACTGGAGTCCAGGCCAAGGGACCCTGTGCTCTTGGCTACAATGTCTTGCGTGGGGTCTCCACACCCCTCCCTGAGCCGGGATGGTGAGGGAAATGCTGTCTTGGCGTAAATATCATGGACTCTCCTTTGTTGCTGAGATTTTGCAGATATCCTTGAATACACGTTTTTTTCATTCGCTGCTTGTGCTTAGTACCCTACGGAAGCCTCAAATGGTTTTTATAGTCTCCACTGGTTTCTCTGGGCAGCAAGTTACCAGAGTTCTGGCCTCCATCATGTTGGCAGAACGCTCCTCTTATTGGCAAATGTATTCTTTGCAAACAAGACTAGTTTGTAAGCCAACCAACACGGAGGCATTGGATGACATACCTGCCCCCTGAACTATAACTACGAGTGGACATACGTCTTGGAGGTAAGTGATTACTGCCATGCCTAACTACTGGGACCCAGCTCACGAGGTCAAGAGGGAGCTGAGAAGGTGGGGGGGGGGGGGTGTTCTCTTAGTACCAGCCAAAGAAATGGAAAGAAAGAGCTTCCTGGAAAATCATCTGGTCCAACTTCTGTTGCACAAATGAGAAAACCAAGGACCGGAGATGAACTCTTCTGAAACCGCTTTGGTAGAAGCGATCTCATCTAGAAGGCACACCTCCCACGTGACCCCGTGCTCTCTCCACAAATTACTTGTGACGTTGGCCGCACTCAGCGCCTGTGACCGGTGATGCCGGAGGATTCGGAAGTGAAGCCGTTGCTGTGGGGGTGCCGTCAGGCAGGGCTTGGGGGGCGCGGAGGGCTTTGTCTCCGCAGGGACAAGGACAATGAAAGTAATAGGGTAAGAACCAAGACGCAGAGCAGGTCTACCCTGTGTGTGTGTTTCTCGACAATTATCTCATTTCGTTTAATGCATTGGTGGTACCTAGGGAGGTAGCAGGTACAGTACTCAGCCATCGGTCAACCAGCTACTGGTCCCTGTGATGTGATGTGCTGAGGCCCTAAATCCAGGGACATCATCTCCCGAGGAAGTCTTCTTCACTTCCTAGAGCTCCCCTTCCTCGACTTTTCCAGAATACCCCACGCACTTCTTGTACATCAGCATGGTGCGGTTTCGTGCGTATTTTTCTACTAAACTGGGGCCATGCCTTTTCTGTATTTCCCTCCCTTGTCACATATGGATATCCCCTGAATATTTGTTATCCCTGCTTTACAGATGGGACGCTGGACCTTGGGGAAATAGCTTGGCCAGGGTGCAAAGTAATTAGTAGCAGAGCTGGGCTGGATCCCTCAGTACCCGACTACGAACGCGTGCCCTACAAACTACATCCCCATCCCCGGCCACGTGTGCGGGTCTTGAGGCTGGTTAGGATGTAGTTGTCATACCCCTCCTGCTCTTTCTCAGGGTCTGCTCTACCTGGCGGGGAGTAGATACCAAACACGCATTTGCACGTTGACGGAATAAAATCTCCTTCATCCTTGCTGACTCTTACCCAGCTAAGAAAACAGTGTGATTGGCCTGCCTTGGAGATATCGGCCGTAGGAGGAAACTCTCTGCTCGCATCACGTTGTGACCTAAGGAAGCATGGGTCGCCTGCATCACTGGAGAATCAGGACCACAACAATGAGTTATGCTGGAGTAGATTTTAGTTCATTTCAAAAATTCTTTTTTTTTTTTTTCTCTGCCTCTGGACCTTTGCCAGCTGCCCCCTGAAGCTATATCTGATTCCATATCTCTGGGGGCTTTTAAAAAGAGGGTGCCAACTGCTTTCTTGCCTGGCATGTTGTGGGAGAAATTTATGCATCAGGAAAGGTGGGAGTTTTTGACAAGGACTGCATATGATCGTCAGTGGGGGAGATTTTACTGATACCGGGGCTCTGCTTTAAGCCAATGAAGACAGAGTTCAGTGGGCAAAAGGAGCCCTATGTGGAGTTCAAAGGTTATCTGGTGATTCGAACGGGCCGCTAAGATCGGGAACAACGGAATTAGGGGGTTGGACAACAGGGAGGAATCACAATTCTGTTGCATTAGAATTTTTAAAAATATGGATAGATTCTCAGGTCACCCCTGAAGTATTCCAGTTCAGAATTCTTTGAGTGGGGCTTAAGTGGGAGGAAGAAAAAACCCCTAGCTTATAAAAGCCTCTCAGGGATGAAGATGAGCCGTCCTAGACCTCAGGTGTAGACCCAGAACATCTGGGCCAGAATGCCCACCTATAACCGTGCCCCATCCAGGCCACAGGCCAGGGTCTGGAGAAAACATTTAGCTTCCAGCTCTGTCCAGACCTAGCTGATCTGACTGTCACGTCTCCCCAGGTTCAGAACCTCCCTCAGCCCAGGTCTGTCCCTGCTGGTTTCTCCAGTTCTCTGGACATTTTGCAACCTTGAAGGCCCAGAGGGGTCCGCCCTCCCAGGGGCCAGCATGGTGCCTTGAGGGAGGCGCCTTTCTCCCATCTCTGCATTGACAGAAAGCCCTTGACGTCTTCTGTGTTTAATATCAATTCGCTTTGTAACATCAGTAGTCTCCGGGTGCCTGCCACGTCAGCCTGATGAAAGGAGATTTGAAAAAGATGAAGTTATTCGACCCTGGGCCTTTGTGAACCACGACATGAAGTGAAGGGGGCTCATTTTGAAAACCTCTTTCTCCAGGACGCAAAGGCAGGCAAGCCGGCCATTCTCTTCAACAAAATGCACGCTGTAACTGAACAGGAGGAAAAGCCTTCCCTCTAGGTGACTTAGTATCAGCCATCAACCACAAAGGCTCACGGACAAAAATGCATGGATCCGTCACCAGGTAGCCCTTGAGAATGCCTGCAGCGCGTTTCCTGGGTCTTCTATTTCATCACAGGTAATTACAGGTGAGTTACATGGCAGATCCCCAGCCGTTGTCCTCCTGTCTGGAACGTGCTGATGTTTCCATCCTAAGAAAATGTATTACAACATGTATGGGAAAGGGTAGTCATGCTTATAAACTAGTTTACAGATATGGATGTATTTTATGGATGTGCATAAAAATATTCGATACACACACACCAACAGACACCTCAAAACGATGAATTGATCAGTGTTTGCTGATCGTTACGTATTGTGCAATTACCGACCATCACAGAGTTCTGGCTGAGAGTAAAATAAACTCATGCACATTTGTGTTTTTCTCTAATTCTCTCTCGGTATCTCTGAAGTGAGAAGTTCAAAATCACTGAGGGCAAACATCATCATTATTTCTGGCAGGCACTCACCAAAACCAGCATCGCCCCAGATGCTCGCTACAGGCACTGAACTCTGAGAATAATCACATAAGTTCAGACCTCTGGTTAGTTCACAAGGTCTAATTTATTTTTTTTTTCAACGTTTATTTATTTTTGGGACAGAGAGAGACAGAGCATGAACGGGGGAGCGGCAGAGAGAGAGGGAGACACAGAATCAGAAACAGGCTCCAGGCTCTGAGCCATCAGCCCAGAGCCCGACACGGGGCTCGAACTCACGGACCGCGAGATCGTGACCTGGCTGAAGTCGGACGCTTAACCGACTGCGCCACCCAGGCGCCCCATCACAAGGTCTAATTTAAATGCTGATGATGCTTGGGCATTGGCTTTTAAAGAAAATTCTTTACGGGAAACTCTACTGCTTTCCAGAAGGCCTCTGCTTTAGACATTCTAAAATCCAGCATCAATCAGCCAGAGAACTTTTCTTGTTCAATAATGATAAAATTAAATATTACTATTTTTACAAGGTAGACCTTGCAGGGATGAGATCTGGTGTCATTTAATCCGTATCTATAGCTGGATGCCCCCTTGACCTTTTTTGTTGTTGCTTTTGAACTGGCTTCTGGGGATTAACTTGGCGATTGGTTCTTGCGCACTATAACCTAACCGACCAGTAAGAGTGAGTCCATTCGGTGGAGCAGGTCTACGGCTGCTCATTTTTGTCAGTACTTTGCCCTGATTCTTGGAAAGATGACTGGAACTTTGGATCTGGCTTCCACACTTGAAGACTTGGCCATACTCCTGCCATGAGTGGGGACGACTGTGCTCCACTTCCATTGTCACATAAATTCTTTTTATGGCTTGTTCACTGACATATCTCTAAAATACAGAAAACTGCTTGGTCAACGGGAGGCACCAAATAAATAATTTCCGTAGTTAAAGAAGCGCTCTCGACTCCAAGATTCTCCTCCAGCCAAATCTGGACTGAGATGTGGTTCCAATGGAATATTTTTGTTTGGACATCTTGCTGATTCCTCAGATACAATACCTCTTAAGCTGAAAGTTATTTTCTTCCTTATGCTGCTTTCTTTATCTAAAGTACACTCAGCCTCTTAAGGTATAAATATATATATTTAATACACATATATTTAAACACACATGTATGTATATATATACATAATTTGCATAATGATGGTAATAATTATCATTTACTGATGTCTCAGTGACTGGCATGGAACGCTTCTATTATTACAGACCTGCTACAATAATCTTGAAAGACAGTATATGCTATTGGCATGTTATAGACGATAAAGTTGACATCAGAGAGATTGATCAATTTATCCAAAGTCACACATACTTCTGTAGTTGGGTTTAAACCCAGGTCTGCTTACATTTTATGTCCACATTCTTTATGCCATAGCCTCCTACCTCTTAGAATCATAATATACCTGCTTTATATCTCTGTACTTTAAGAGACCATAACTCTGTAAGATAAGAGCCTGGTTCTTTCTCTTGTTTATGTTAACAGAGACTAACGTAGTACCTGGCATAGTCTGGGTTCAACAGATATTTTCAAAATGCCTCTTCTTTTTCTCCCCCTCATTTCAGCCTAAGTCTCTCCCCTCCTCCTCTTCATACACACTTTCCCCAAGCATATATGCCTAAAACATTGTTGATTCAACCCTTAATAAGACTGAAACAATTCTTTCCCATTACTCGTGGCACTTTGCTAAAGTAGACTTTTGTCTATGATCAGATGATTGCAATTGCCTCTGAAACCCTACCCCACCTCTTCTCTCTCTCTCTCTTCCAGTCTATCCTCCCATAATTTATCAAATCTCCATAAGGTTTCTCTCCCTAAATGCCGTTTTGACGATCCATTTCTAAGCCTCCACACCTCCAATAGTCCCACTGAGCCCACCGGTGGAAATCAAGGGTTTCCCTGGAGGTCATGGCTCTCCAAAGGACAACACTTCCTTTGTCCTCCCTGGACCTAAGCTGGTCTGACCCTTCTTGACCAGGCTGACCTGTCCTCTTCATTTTCCCTGGCATCTCACAAACTCCTACTTGGGATTCTGAATATTACATAAGCCTCTTACCTACCGGCTTAAATTCAGGCCTGTGGGATCAGTCGGGAGCCCTGGTTCTACACAGCAATGTTCTCTGGCTCCGTGCCTCTGCTGTACCCTCCCTGTGACCCATGTTCTGGTGACCTATGTGTGGTCCATGTTCCCATTCCCACGCCTGAGCATGTAATCTTTTACAGTGTCTCCCCCTCCACGGTTCTTATTGTCATTTTGTTTCTCATGACATGGCCCTAAAGGCAGCAGAGAGGGAACCCTTGCCTCCACTTGGTGGACAGGAGGCAAACTGGCGAGTGTAGACCACCGACCAAAGCACAGAGAGGGTGCAAGTGGAATCCACATCCGTTTCGTCTCCCAGCACACCACGTGCCATCTGTTCTGCTTGTTTTCAGTCTCCTTTTCTGGGTCTTAGTGAATAGACACGAGTCCTAGAGACCCTACGTCTCCAGTCCGGTCCCCCATCTTCTGACACCAGGGGCAAGTCTGGATCTGGTGACCACTACTCACGTGGATGTTCTTGGCAGACATCGGCAGTGTTGGAAATAGAGTGATCTCGGGGCGCCTGGGGGGCTCAGTCGGTTAAGGGTCCGGCTCTTGGTTTCGGCTCAGGTCATGATCTCGCTGTTTGTGAATTTGAGCCCCGCATCAAGCTCTGCACTGACAGGGCAGAACCTGCTTGGGATTCTCTCTCTCCCTCTCCCTCTTCCCCTTTCCCACTCACATTCTTTTTCTCTCTCTCTCTCAAAATAAACAAATAAATACTTAAAAGACAAGAAAAGAAGAAAACAAAAGAAAAGAAAAAAGAATTATTTTTTGTTTCAACAAATTGTCTTCAAATGCAGAAAACAAAATAAAGCATCCTCAAATAATTTGAAAATAATCATTCTGGTGATTGATGTGATTGGTAAGAGCTGAAACTTACCAACTCTCTAATGTCTACTCAAATAAATGGTGTATGATGTGGGGAAGTTCCGTTAAACTTGTTTAGTGTCGATTATTCACTAAAATAAAACTAAAATAATTAGTACTGTATTAAGCTCTCTTCATGTACCATCTTTTTGGATTCTCACAAATTTGCGAGACAAGTGTTATTGTAGTTCCATTCAGTGACGAAAAAAAAAGAGAAGTAGAGTTCAAAGGGGCCCAGGACCACACAAGTAATATCTGTGCTGAATTCAGGAATTGGATTCATGAGCATATATTCTTTTTTTTTTATTTATTTTTTATTTTTTTAAATGTTGATTTATTCTTGAGACAGAGACAGAGCGTCAACAGGGGAGGGGCAGAGAGAGAGAGGGAGACAGAGAATCCGAGGCAGGCGCCAGGCTCGGAGCTGTGAGCACAGAGCCCGACGCGGGGCTCGAACCCACGAACCGTGAGATCATGACCTGAGCCGAAGTGAGAGGCTCAACCAACTGAGCCACCCTTGCGCCCCAATGAGCACATATTCTTAAACACCATATTAAACTCAACTGTACTCAAACTATTCCACTAATCCAGTGGGGTTCTTTAAAATGAGGTACCATTTGTTAAAATTTAGCCTATAACTGCTCATCAGGATGACTTAAGCACCCATATACTTCTGAACTTTAAGTTCATATACTTCAAGAACATAGATGCATTCGTTTAAGTGAAGAGTTTCCCTTAAGTAATGTCTGTGTGACAATATTGTTTCGATGGAGTCCCACCTGAGAAGAACATTTGGAACTCACATTTCTCTCTAAAGACTGCAACACCCTTCTCTCAAGCCCAACTATTTATGACTGAGAAATGAGAAATAGTTTCATGAGAACAGACGATCAACACGAAGTGCCCTACAAGCAGTTAATCAGGATAAACGTTTCCCATGGAACAACTTAATCCTTTCAAGAAGCCTCTGAACTACAGGTAATTTTCCCATCTTACAGGTGCATAAACCAAGGTATGGGGATGTTAAGCACCAGGCCCCCATCTGGCAGGTTGTGGAGCCAGTGTTATAACTGAAGTGACTGAGCTCCAAGCCCCGCAGCTAGGCTTGTCCTTTCATGCTTTCCTCCCACACAATGGGAAGAAGTTGCCATCTAGTCCTAGCTTGTAGCTGGAACCTCAAGATCCCCGACTTCCCATCTGTGATTGTTGCTTGGCTTGCCCTGATGCAGGATTGTTGGTGCTCTGGCTTCCAGGCTCCTGAATTCCCGGAGGAAACACCCTTCCTGGCTGGATTCCTCTGTCCGGGACTTTGCACAAGGGGACATCTTCAACCGACTCAAATCATATGGAATGCTAGTCATATAGGTGCGTGGAGGAAAGAGCCACTGTGCATTTATACTGTTTATGGCTTTTGCTGTTTTGAAAATGCCATGTAGGCACTAGGTTTCAAGAGATGGTCTCCAGCGCCAGCTCTGTGCAAGGGCATCACAAACCCAACGGGTGACAGAAATAGGGGGAAAAAGAAATGTAGGACTAGAACCCATTTTAAGAAAGTGCATTTTACCTGAGACAGAGTTTTGTAAGAGCTGAGCATGCTGCGACTCACCTACACCTGTCACTTTGAAAAAGGAACTAAGGATTGATTTTTTTCAACCGGTGTCTGCATCTTCTTGAAAATTAGATTGATTTTACTTTCCACTCGAGAAAGATGCTCTTTTAGCGCTCACCTTCTATTCAAGCAGCCTGGGGCTGAGGTGTGAGTCCGAGTGAAATACCATCTGCTCCGTGAAAGCACCGCACCGTCTCTAACACCAGGACCCTTTGCTTTCTGAGCACGCTTCGGTAAGGGAGTGTGGATTCGTACAAAAATGGAAGCCTAGAAAGGTGAACTTCAGATTATTTTCCAAGTCAGTAGAGAGATTCCTAGGCATCTGCCTCACATCATGATCCTCTTGGCATTTCTTGATTGGAAGGAATAGAGAGAGAGAGAGAGCGTGCTTCTCTACCTCCTGGAGGCAGTGACTGCTTCGTCCTGCCCCTTATTAAGAAGCAGCCTTTAGCAGATGGATTCAGTAATACTTCTGTTTCTTCGAATAGTGAGTGGAAGGTGTGGAATCAAATGGATCATTAATGTGTCTTCAGAAGTTTCAACAGAAGAGATTCTGTAGCTAAGCGGGTAGACACGATTCTGCATGTTAACATGGCTTAAGCCCCTTGCTAATATAACGGAATGCATGCGAGTAAGCGTATATTTCTAGAACGCATGTAATGCTGTGGTCTCAAATGCATGCAGGGACTAGAAAATAATAGTGGAAACCTAGGTTGCTGTATTAAATTTCACACACGTGTGAAGATTTTTCTCTGCTATATCCTATTAGTTAATATGCTGTTATTGATTTGTTTGCATTTTATTTGACTTGAATTAAATTGTGTGTGTCCCATTGAATATAAAGCTTTCACTCACTGAAATATACCTACATAGTTAGAAAATAATGTTACACATTATATATGTATATATATGATACATATATACGTATATACACACACATAGATATGTACACAATCATATATAGAGGCAGCCACAGTAAAGCATAAAAGACAATTTAGCTTAGCATCATAAAACTTGCATGTAAATTCTAGATCCGCCTTCTGCCTCCTATGTTCACCCTCTGACACTCCATGCATTCAGTGCACGTACCTATCAAATAAAAATAACAATAAGCACCTCTTTTTTCTAGTGTTGAGCCTGAGCTCCCTCAACTCATTAACTTGTCTCTCATAAATAAAAGAATATCTACTGAAAAAATTCTAAAAAGAGAACAAAACTGACACTAGAAAGGAGATAACTCTCAACTGATGTCACTCAACTTTGTGTTTTATCTAATATTTATTAAATGCTTACTTGGTGCCATGTGCTTTTTTTAATGTTTATTATTATTATTATTATTATTATTATTTATTTATTTTTAAGAAAGCGAGAACAAGCAGGTAAGGGGCAGAGGATCCCTCTGGCCCCCATGTGAGGCTCAAACTCATGAACTTGAGAGTATGACCTGAGCTGAAGTCGGCGCTCAACTGACTTAGCCACCCAGGTACTCCGGTGCCAGGCACTTTTTAAAGCCCTTTTAAATGGACTCATTTAGGGGTGCCTGGGTGGCTCAATTGGTTAAGCTCTTGACTCTTGGTTTTGGCTCAAGACATGAATGATCTCACGGTTCATGAGTTTGAATCCCATGTCAGGTGCTGCACTGACAGAGTAGACCTGCTTGGGATCCTCTGTCTCCCTCTCTCTCTGCCCCTCCCCAGCCTGTGTTCTCTCTCTCTCTCTCTCTGTCTTTCTCAAAAAGCAATAAATAAATATTAAATGGACTCATTTTGTTCCAGAACAATCTAAGGCATGACCGTGACCGCCATTTTACAGAAGAGAAAACCACGGCATACAGAGCTCAAGTAATGGTCCAAGTTGTGTGCCTTCACTGAAGAGCTTTTATTTTGTTTTGTTTGTTTCTCTTTTATTGTTATTGTTGTTTTGTTTTGAAGTAAGGTAACCGAGTTTATGTCAGGATGTTCAGATAAGTGAATTAAAACAATACTCACAGAACCACATGAAAATTCATTCCTCAACGTGCTAAAACGAGTGAGAAGACAAAGTGCCACCTGGGAAATGTTTACCCAACATACTTCTGCAAGCATCCTCACTATGGACAAGATGCAGATAAATCAATTTGGTTTTTTTATTTTTATTTATTTTGAGAGAGAGAGAGAGAGGGAAGAGAGTGTGCACATGGGGAGGGGCAGAGAGAGAGCAGAGAGAGAACTCAGGCAGGCTCCATGCTGTCAGCACAGAGGCCAATGCAGGGCTCAATCTCACAGACCACGAGATCTTGACCTGAGCCAAAACCAAGAGCTGGACACTTAATCAACTGAGCCACCCAAGTGTCCCAATTCGGTTTTATACCTTCACCTGAAAAACAATAAAATTTGGTAGCTAAATGATGAAAAGATAGGTTCTAGGGAATAATGCTTATAATTAGAATGAAATGGTAGATGTTGAAATTTTGAAGAACCTAATTTATATGAAATTAGTTTTCTGTGAGAAAACTTAGTAGGGATACCTACTAAGAGTTATCTTTGCCCCAGACAACATTATTGTTTCTCTGCAAAATATTTTCCAATTCCTTTTCCAGAAATAAAAACAAAACCTGTATAAATAGCTGTTTGAAGAGAACTATAATTTAGGAAAATGGACAATACCCATTATAGAGTCACCAGACACATTTTCAGTCTTCAGTGTTAGTCAGTAATGAAAGTACCCTTATCCTACTTTTTAGAGACATTACTTTATTTGAGCAAACACATAGTTTTTTAAAGGGTAGAGTTAATATTTAAAACTAGACTTTCATTTGATTTTTCTTTTTTTAATATTTATTTATTGGGGGGGGGCAGGGAAGGGGTGGGGGTGGAGGGACAAAAGATCCAAAGAAGGCTCTCTGCTGAGAGCAGCAAGCCCAGTGCAGGGCTCCAACTCACAAACCATGAGACCATGACTTGAGCTTAAGTTGGACACTTTACTGACTGAGCCACACAGACACCCCTGATTTTTCTAACTCTGAATTCCACAGTTTTTCGCACTGATGTAAAAAATAAACTCAAGTAATAGCGTTTTAAAAATTCAGAATTACTATTAAATTTGTAGAAACACATTGCAATTAACTTTCAGGCACGTAAGCTAACTTATCAATGCAAGCTTAGATAGAAATACTCCTGGATATGTTTCCCTGAATCTAATTTGCATCTGACAAAAACATCCAAAGAATTAAATGTGCAAAAAGTTAAAATGGTTATCGGTATCAATAGCTTAAGTTAAGCTCTTAAAAGATGAGGTTTAGGTTAACATTCCTAGATAATAATTTTGAAAATAGAACTTTCTTGCCTCTGTTACCCAAGGGCTAGGCATTACCAGCTAACTCTGATGATGCTTGTGTGGGATGAAAACTGTAAGCCCCATTTCCATTTTAGGATTCATGATGAGAATGACTGACTAAGACTTTCCTGGGAACTGACAGTAAATTCAGTGATGATTCCAAGATTTATATTCAACTTTCATTGGCTCCAAAGCATAGAGTATTTCTGTCAAACCACTAATTAGATATGACTGAGTCCATAAGCCCATGCAGGGTTCATTAATGCTGCCTGGAGCTGGTCCTGACATCGCTGTCCTTGGGCTGATGTTCCAAAGCCTCCAGGCCATCACATCTGCCTTCTTAGTGCCTTCTCCCTTGATGGCTCCGCCATCCAGTCCATTGCACTCGTAACAGACCAGGAATCACCCGCTTCTGGAATCAATGCCCAACCTTTTTTCAAAGATGCAGAGAGAGCCTCTTCCTAACATCTCTGGAGTCTGGTGCCGATACTCAGTGTGAAATTGAGAAAGTGTGTGAATTCGAGAAGCTCAAAGCCAGCTGGGGTGGTGAATTCCTAACAGACCATTTACCTTAATAAGCATTTGTTGAGTGTCCCTTTGTGAAGGATTCTAAGTCTCTTTCTTTGCAAAGATATAAAAATACTACTAGTTTCCTAGGAAAAAGAGCTATTGGGTATGGGAGGATCCTCAGAGAAGAGAGTAACTGGGGCTCTCTGTGTCACTGGGGGCCAGAATGCTAAGGGTCTGCAGGCTTTGTTGAGGAGTTTAAACTTCATACTGTGAGCATGAGGCAATCAGCATCCAGGAATTTTTGAAGTTGAAAAGATGTGTGTGTCAATTCTATATTTCTATCAGCAACTCCTGTGCAAACAAAGAGATTGGAAACTGGGAATTTCGTTGGCTGGCTATGGATCAGATTAGGTGAAAGTAACAAAGACCTGAGCTAGTGTGGAGGTGAGGTTGAATGGTAGAATAAGCATATGAATTATTTCAATGGGAGATTACAGTAGAATTGTTGACAAATGGGATAAGGAGGGCCAGTTAGGAAAGAACCGGGAAGACTGAGGCTTTTAATGGGAGTGCCAGCCTGGGTAGTGAAGCCACTAACTAGTTGGAAAGAGACATATTTTGATGGGTAGTTAAGAACTACTTCTTGGAATTGTGGGTTAAGGTGTCTTTTGAATCTCCCAATGGATTTGCTCTTGGAAATACATGTCTGTAGTTAAGAGAGTTTGGGGTTGGCAACGCGAGGATCTTGGCTACTTGCTAGTGGAGAAGGACTTTCAAAAAGTCACACTGGGCAGTGTTTCCATTTAGCGCACAGTTGCTCCACCGCGTCTTTCCAGAAACACCGCATCTTTCGGAGAGCATGATGTAGCTCGTTGAGCTCGTGTGTTTGGTTGGGCAGTTAGCCGTTAATGAGGGGATGGAAATGAAAGAAAATCCAAGAGATGGGACGGAACTACAGATCCTCGACCAAATAAAGGGAAAAGAACAATTCCTGCCAAACACTGCGTGGAATCGCGATGGATGGTGGCTCAGAACAGGGGCGGCGGTGGGAGGCTGGGATCTCAGAACCTCAAGGATGGAAAATGTGTAAAGGGAGCCAGCCCTTTGAGCAGGGAAGCCAGAGGGCGTCTGAGGAAGGAGTACCGAGCGCACAGCACGAATCCGCCGTCCTGGGAACCGTGCTTGTCCCGCGGAGATGGGGAAATGGCATAAATCAGCTCTAATTGTAAAGTACATTGCACATCTCAAAATAAATACTGCTGGCAAATATTCTCTAAGATTAGGGGAATTTAAAATGTTATTTTAAGGCCTTGATTGTAAGAAACAGTGTTTCTAAGTAGATAGAAGAAGAGACTGCCAAAATACATCCTACCATCATTTCTGTGCCAAACATGTCAGGGCTGCTGGGCCTCTGATGAAATTTGTGTTATCCTGAGTGGCCCGGACAGACCCTCAGTTAAATGTTGTCCCTCAACGCACCAGCCATGCAGCCATGTGTACGTGTGTGTATGTATGTGTGTGTGTGCACATTTTATATATGTGTGTATGTATGTGTGCATATAGAGTGTGTGTGTGTGTATGTATATTCATAGAGTGTGTGTGTATAAGCATATATATATGTACTAATATGTACTTTTATATACACACGCACAATACATATTGTGTATACATATATGTTTTTTCCTTAGCATCTCTTTACTTAATTTTATTTTTTTTAATGTTTATTTATTTACTTTGAGAGAGAGAGCACACAACTGGGGGGGGGGGCCGTGCAGAGAGAGAGGGAGAACGGTTGGTGCAGAGCCCGACGCGGGGTTCGAACTCACAAACCGCGAGATTATGACCCGAGCTGAAATCAAGAGTCAGACACTCAACCGACTGAGCCACCCAGGCGCCCCAGCTTCTCTTGTTCAAATCTTTGAAAATCCATTAATAGGGGCACCTGGGTGGCTCAGTCGGTTGGGCGTCTGACTTCTGCTCAGGTCATGATCTCACAGCTCTTGAGCTCGGACCCCCTGTCAGGCTCTGTGCTGACGGCTCAGAGCCGGAACCTGCTCCAGATTCTGTGTCTCCCTCTCTCTCTGCCCCTCCCGAGCTCACGCTCTGTCTCTCTCTCCTTCAAAATTAAATACACATTAAAAAAATAGAAAATGCATTAATAATACCCCTTTCCTGGGAAGACAACTAGGATGCAAATAAATGAGTTCTGGAAAGAAAGTAAATCCGATGACTCCTTTGTGCTAATTTGTCTGCCTACAGGTGAGGCCCTATAGCAATGGCAGCACAGTGGCTCTCTGCCCCGCGGAGACGCCTCTGAAACTTCACAGTCCACTCAAAGTCACGGTCTTTGTCCTTTGAAATGTCACACTTTCTGCTTAACGCAAAGACTGTTTTTGTCCCCAAGATGTCTCATTTTGGGGATGGGCCACTGCTTCTGGCCAGAAACATCTCTATGTGTCAAGGCGTCTTCCCAAATGCCACTGCCTGGCTTCGGCCGATTAAAATATCTTTGTGGTCCTGTACCATTGACTTGCAAGAAATTTCTTCCTCCAGAACCTCCAGGGCCAAGAGCATAGACTTCTCTGAACAGCCCTTTACTATACATGGATGTATGCTATACTAGTATGCAAGACTCTCTCTCTCTTTTTTAATGTTTTTTTTTTTATTTTTGAGAGAGAAAGAGAGACAGACAGAGTGCAAGCATGGGAGGAGCAGAGAGAGAGGGAGACACAGAATCGGAAGCAGGCTCCAGGCTCCAAGCTCTCAGCACGGAGCCTGACGCAGGGCTCGAACTCATGATCTGTGAGATGATGACCTGTGCCGAAATCGGACGCTTAACCGACGAAGCCACCCAAGCACCCCCAAGATTCTTTTTTCTTTCTTTCTTTCTTTCTTTCTTTCTTTCTTTCTTTCTTTCTTTCTTTCTTTCTTTCTTTCTTTCTTTCCTTTCCTTTCCTTTCTTCCTTCCTTCTTTCTTTCTTTCTTTCTTTCTTTCTTTCTTTCTTTCTTTCTTTCTTTCCTTCTTTCTCTCTCTCTCTCTCTTTCTTTCTTTCTTTCCTTCTTTCTTTCTCCCTTTCTTTATTTCTTTCTTTGGACGAGAATAGCTTACTTTTGAGAAGTACTCCAAGTTTTTAACCAGAGAAAAGCAGTGATGTCAGAGGAGAGTTGATTCAGAGCCAGAGCGACTCAGCTCTGGCCCCATGAGGAGTGGAATGACCAGCAGTCTGTGCAGACATGCAGGTCAGGTGACATAGCAGGTGCACAGGAGGCAGCCATTTGTCAAGAAGGAAGAGGGCAAGACAGCAGGCAGGCCAGGGAACCCAGACGCACCCGGGAAAGACACGCTACAACCTTTATTTTCACGCGATGGCTTCTGGAGAGTCTTCCTGAATTGAAGCTGGACGGAGGTGTGTCTGTGCCAGTGGAGGGGGCATCAGCCCCCCTAAAACTCAGTTCTAGCACCGCCTCCTCAGTGCGGTCTGCATGGGCACTCGCCTCCAGGAGAGCACCTCTTAACTCTCTCCTACCATCCTATAAGTTCTCAAAGCACAATAATCGCATTTGCCTTGATTAAATCTGCATCCCTAGCATTTAACAAGGCAATTAGCACAGAGCAGTGTATGGGACATGTTTGCTTCGTGAAGGAACATTACAGTGATGCAGTCCTGTGAATCACCTAGCGGTGAGCTGTACCAATTCACAGAGCCTGAGAATGTGAGTTCAGAAAGGCTAACACTGACAGGCCCTCTGGGTAGTTTTCTGTTTGTTTTCCTTCCATTCTTGTTCTGCGTGTGAGATTCGTGTCTCTCCTGCTTCTGAGGCTGTGTGCACCAAATACCGGATATTTCAGATACAGAGTGTTCTCCTGTACAATCAATTTAAATTATCGTGAAAATAATACGCAGTGAATTGGCACAGATTTTTCTGGGAAGACGTCTAGTCTGAACACGGCAGCTTAGACCGGAGGAAAGCCTTTTCTCCCCCATTTCTTGCTGAGGTAGTGGCCGCAAGGCGAAGTGTAGACGGTCAATATCATTTGCATAAAATGCTTAAAATAAAATATTTAAAAGCTGCCATTAATTTCCAATTAGGCAAGTTTTGGTTGGAAAACCTGTTTGACCCCTTCCTGTGGATTGTAAAATACATAGCTTGCAGATAAATGTTGTAAAAAGAAACACACACTCCTTTGTATTTACATGAATCTTCTATGCACGACGGGGTAGTGTATGGAAAATGCACCGAGCACATACTCTAATTCATAGATATTCAATAAAATTTACCTTCCATTCCTTCGTTTCTAACTTCAAGGTGATATCAGAAACATGCCCAATAGAAGTGCTGTTGGAATTTGCTTTAACTAACAGATTAAAAACTAAGTCAGTGGAGAAAATCATTTGCCATATTCAGTGGTTCATTTTCCTTTTTTTTTTTTTTTTAAACAGCTTTTCTGGCGGAATCTAAGTGCATAGTGTGCAATCAGGCTATAATGTGAATTACACGTTGACGACTTTTTGCTTTAGAGAAAATACACACACATGCATTTACATCTGTGTGGTTTTCTGCTCCATTTTCAAAAGAAGGAG
Organism: Puma concolor; assembly: GCF_028749965.1. Lineage (NCBI taxonomy): Eukaryota > Metazoa > Chordata > Mammalia > Carnivora > Felidae > Puma > Puma concolor. The sequence goes on along the minus strand of NC_141669.1, from coordinate 3,388,387 downwards.
TTTCATATGGTAATCAATTGTCATTAACTTGCACCTTCTTTTCTAAGAAAATACGCAGCAGCGAAGCTCCCGTCGGATGAATTCCGTGGCTCTTTCTACCTCCATGACATTCTAATATGTTTTCTAAAGGCTTCTGAGATAGGAGCAAAACATTTACAAGCACCCCCTGGGAATAGTCTAAGAGATATATAAATGGTTGCATCCAAAGGTCTCTTTCAAACATAACCTCTAGTGTATTTATGAAAAGAATGTATAAGAGAATATGATAGAAATGCGGAAAACGTGTGGCCTTTGCATTTATCATTCTCCAGATGCAAATCCCTCCTGATCTGTGTGTTAACAATAAAAGCACCACCAACAAAATTCACATTAATCACAGGACACAAACCACTTCTCTGTTATCTGCCTAATTCTCCCTCACAGACTATATGTCACTCTTACTAAACTCAACAAGGAGCATTTTTTGTGGAGTATTTTCTTTCCTGCTAGATCATTTTGTGAAGCTATGGACTGATGGTGTTCACGGGGACCCATTGACTTAGAAGATAAGCTAACTCGAGGGCTCCTTAGCTCACCCGGCTGGTCATTGTGTGTTAGATGAGAAACCAGCTCAAGAACTCAGGCGGCCAATTGATATTCATGGTTTTCATGTGGTTTAACCAGATAAGTCCTGTCCTTCCGTGGCTTCCCTTGGGTCCTCAGTATTCTAGCCAAGCGAACATAGCTTGAAGCTCCCATTTTCTCACACTGAGGGACGTGTCACCTTAGGTGGTGGGAAAAAGTCTCCATGAGGCCAATGGAAATGAACGAGGGGCTGGGGCGAGGGGTCCTGCTGGGTCGGTACCGACTAGGCACTATTAGGTACCGACTAGGCATTATTCTTCCACCTAACAAATTAAATTCCACTACAGTAACGGACCTTCCCTTAGATGCTTGCGGGCACTGGAAATAAGAAAAGAAATAGCCTGTATTCCGGAAGAATTCACAGAAGTATAAACAGATGGGCATGGAGACATGCAAAAATCCCTGTAACTGGTCGTGTGCGCTCATCAGGTGACAGGATGAGCCTGGGAGAAGAAAGACAGGACAGCGTGGGAGCTTGTTTGTGAAAGATGAGTAGGAAATACCCAGGAGTTGAGAAAGAGCATTTCAAGCATTGTGGATCGCCTGTGCAGCACCATGATGGGATGAAAGTTCTAGAAACACATGAGGAGTAGAGTGAGCCTAAGCATAATGAGGAGAGAATGCGTCAGGAGCAACATCACAGTCTGTAAGATGAGACAGTGACCGTCTAAAGCACCACTTAAAGGTGTACCATTCTTGTCTTATAAGAGAAGTGTATTAATGGTTGAGGTTTTTTTTTTTTTATTTACAGTAGAAAAAAATGATGGAAAAAGGGAAGGGAAGACTTATTCTTAACTCAAAGATGATGAGAAGGAGGATCTATTTCAAAAGAATACTAATGTTCATGGAGACCTTCATGAAACATGATTATGTACACAAAATACCATTTCGCAATGCACACACAGCAAATAAAAGTGCTGGGTAAAGGTGTTTTTTTAACAAGAATTTGACATCTCGGTAACCTGTCCCCTTACATTCTGTTCAGAGAACGTAAGAGTCGTGGAATTTTGTTTGTATTACTCAGATAACAGAGCTGAAACCAGAGAGAAGTAAGTTGATCTGATGGCACCTGTTCGTAGGACGTTCAGTGCACGTTCCTGGAGCCTGGAGGCAGAGCGGAAGGAGACAGACAAGATTGCAAGTTCTGGCTCCGCCCCTCACTTTCTATTTGCAATTAAAAAGGTTTTCAATCTCCTTAGGTCTTAGGGGTCTTATTTTCCCAATTTTTTTCACTCTACCTTGCACTCCATAAGGTCTCATGCATTGGTTCTCAGGGAAGAGTAAATGGATGAATATTAATCAGTTCTTCAATATCTCACTATTATAGTCTCGTTTTACCAGTTCATTATTTCTCACAGCACATTTAGGAAACAAAAGCCTTTAGAAATGAACACTTGTTAATCGTGTGTGTTCCTCCAAGTAACAGACTATTCTCCACTGATTGGATGTCGGGGTTCTGATGGCGCGATGAGTGAAGCATCCACAAGCAGAGAGACGGGAGAGGGTAGCTATGTACCGTGACCCCTCTGTATACCATGACAAAGGGCTGAAGCTGGTCCTGCTCACGTCTGGAGCTTCTGGATGGAAATCCTAGTACCTTCTCCTCAAGTGAAGGTGGGCGTTACCCCTTTGCGCAGGTCAAGAGGGTCTCAGCTTTCTTACAGCAGGCACATTTAGGTCTGCATAAAGCTATTATGGGAAGGTTAACAAAATGGCAGGACTTTAAAAGTCAGCACTTAGCCACAGCCCCTACAATGAGGTCTTCATTTTTCAGCATAGATTCAAAGACAGGCAACATTTGTTTTCCCTTTCCCATTTTGGACCTACTGCTTCTTTCAAATAATAGCCATGGGACTACCTTGTCCCAGTTCCCTTTTCTTCTCTCTCTTCTTCCTGAGCCTGCTATGGAGAGTTCAGATGTGTTAGCTTAACACAGGACAATCAATGTTGAGAACATAGATTTCAACCAGGTCCCTCATAGTAGGACAGAGCACACTGAGGCTCAGAGGGGTTTGCTCAGACCGTAGGACCACATGCCTTTCAGAGTCCCTGGCACCCTATGTGAAGGGTTCCACGTGGCCCCTGGCTGTTTGGAGCTCTCCCTCTGTGGCATCTGCCCTTGGTCTCTCTGTTCCTCAACCCTCACCATCATGCTTCCAACAGGCTGGTTGTGGAATATCTACGTTTGAATTTCCCTCATCTCCATCAACATATACCAGGCTTGATTCCGACAAGGTCACTCTCTAGGTAATTAGCTAGTTGAAAAGAAACACATTTCTAAATGAAATTTAACAATAGTGAGTTTTCAAGTTCAACCAGATCCGACCGTGTGAAGCCATGAGATAACTCGGGTCAGGGGATTTGAGAGACATGGATCTGGCTTGGTGGCCCATTGTCTGTGTGATCTTGATAAAACAATTCACTCTAAATGGTCATTACTTTGCTGGTTGGTGAAATAAGGGTTTCAGTAAATCTCCAAAATTCCTCCTGTGGCAAAATTTTACAGTTTTTATTTTCAAATTCATAATTGATAAATATGCACTTTTCTTTTTTTTCAATGTTTTTTAAAAATATATTTGTTTTTGAGAGAGAGGGACGGAGCTTCAGCCAGGAAAGGGTGGAGAGAGACAGAGACACAGAATCCAAAGCAGGCTTCAGGCTCTGGGCTGTGAGCACAGCGCCCGATATGGGGCTTGAACTCGTGAACCACGAGATCGTGGTTCTTTAATCTTGATTCTTTTTTTTTTTTTTTTTTTTCAACGTTTATTTATTTTTGGGACAGAGAGAGACAGAGCATGAACGGGGGAGGGGCAGAGAGAGAGGGAGACACAGAATCGGAAACAGGCTCCAGGCTCTGAGCCATCAGCCCAGAGCCTGACGCGGGGCTCGAACTCACAGACCGCGAGATCGTGACCTGGCTGAAGTCGGACGCTTAACCGACTGCGCCACCCAGGCGCCCCTAATCTTGATTCTTTAATCAAGAATATCTTGAATAAACTTTTAATTTTGAGGTATTTGTAGATTCACGTGTGTCTTTAAGAAATCATACAGAGAGACCTCCTCTACCATTTCCCCAACTTTCCTCAGTGCTAACATCTTGGAAAACTGTCACCCAGGATCACAACCAGAATGTTGCCATTGACGGTCAAGGTAGAGATTTCCATCACTACAAGCGTCTTCCAAATGGCTCTCTAATAACCACACCCACTTCCTTCCAACCCCGCCCCCTCTTTAACCCTGGCAATCAATAATCCGTTCTCTATTTCCATAATCTCATCATTTCAAATGTTACAGAAGTGTAATCATACTAATAACCTTTTTGGGATTGGCTTCACGCATCGAGCCCAGTTCCTGGAAGGTGCGGGTACAGTGTGACAGACATGGATACTCTACACATTTTGGCTGCCGAGAACTCCAGGGGTAGCTGCATTGCGTTCTGCCTCGCCATTCACCTGTTTAAGGACATCTAAGTTGTTTCCTGCTCTTGTCTGTTACAGATAAAACTGTATGAGCATTTGCATGCAGGTTTTTGTGTGGCCATACCTTTTCAGTTCTCTGGCACAAATGCCCGAGTATGCAATTACTGGGTCATACGATAATGGCACATTGAGCTACAACAGCAACAAGAAAAACTGCCAAACTGGTTTCCAATGTGGATGTGCCATTTTACATTCCCATCACCAATGTATTAGCATCTTTACCACTTATTCCTTATTGTTGTTTACATGTAATGATGTATCATTGTGGTTTTCGTCTGGCTTTATGGAGGTAGGATTGAAAACCAAAAGTTGTATGTATTTTCTACCTATTTAAAGTGTATAGACTGATGTCTTGCTATATGTGTTAATTGCCAAATAGTTACACAATCAAGCTAATTAATGTATCCATTATATCACATAGTTACCATTTGTGTAGGGGGTGTGTGTAATGAGAATGGTGGAGATCTACTTTCTTGGCAAATTCACTGTGGTTGTAACTTGCCTTGCACTAATGGCTAAGATTGTAGATCCACGTTCGCATGTTGAAGTCTTAACTTTCAGTACCTAAGAATGTCATTGTATTTGGAGATGAGGCCTTTGCAAAGCTGGTTAAGTTAAATGAGGCCATTAGGGTGGACCCTGATCCAATCTGACTGGTGTCCTTACAGAAGAAGATATTAGGACCCACAGAGAGGCAGCAGGATAGAAGAAGACATTAGAGCCCCCCAGAGGGACAGCAAGATGTGTTCATAGAGCAAGACCACGTGCTCACTGTGAGTACACAGAGAAGTGATTGCTTTTTGCGTGTCGATCTTGTTTCCTGAGACCTCGTAAAACTCACTTAGCTCTAGGAGTATCCTGGATTTTACACTAAAGTTTTCTACATAGACAATCATGCCATCTGCAAACAGGATTATTTTCTTTTCCTTTCCATTTTGTATGCCTTTTACTTCTTTTTCTTGTCAGAGTTACTGAAGGTAGTGTGTCATGAAGTGAGTTATAAGGGGAAACAGAATGCACACTGTAAGCTATTCTGCACAATTAGATGCACAGTTAGAGCACTCGTGTATTTCGAGAGCTAAACACAATCCTTCACGTTTTACAAAAACAAAGGCAAAAAACCCAGACCATTCATATTTTTGAGGCTCTCTGGCTGGGCCAGCAGCTGCCCCTAAAATATTGGTACCACCGCATTTGGGATTTGCAAGCACTGTGTATCAGTCAAGACGCTTTTAGCTGCAAATGACATTAAATAACTCAATTTGGCTTCAACAAAAAGGTAAATGTATTAAATCACGAAACTGATATGTCTGAGGTCAAAGTTCAGTAGATCTAGGTATTCATTCTTCTTCTTCCAGGTTAGATTCTTGCCTTGCACATGTTACCCAAGCATAGCACCCACGGCCGTCAGCAACTGTGGGCTTGCGTTCTTTACAATGAGCAAACATCAGCACCTAAGGACCCACAGAGAATGGTTCTTTCCCAATATTTGCAGCAAAAGTTAGCAAGAGGCCTCTCTGACCCAATTCTCACTGCCGCCAAACGCATTGGGCTCGCATTCAGTTAACACAAACTTATGAAAAATTTATTAAATTCCAGGCATGGGTCAAGAGCTCAGCCCCGGTGCCTGAAAAAATGGGGTGATTCCCCCTCCTGGTCACATTTCTGAGAGTGGGGAACGGGTGTTTCCTAAGACAAGGGATGTGGATTCTGAAACCAGAAGATGAGCAGATGAGCAGGAAAAAAAAAAAAAAAAAAAAAATCCAACAAGAACCAGAACTGCATACGTTCACCATAGAAAGTGTTCTGTATACAATAGTTATCCCCGAACAATAGCAGCCATTTGTATGTCTTTACTGGGTGTTTGCGATCTTATGTTGCGCTCATTGGGAACACAGGGCCCAAAGCTATTAAGGGCTTTTTTTTTTTTTTTTTTTTTTAATTTTTTTTTTTCCAACGTTTTTTTATTTATTTTTGGGACACAGAGAGACAGAGCATGAACGGGGGAGGGGCAGAGAGAGAGGGAGACACAGAATCGGAAACAGGCTCCAGGCTCTGAGCCATCAGCTCAGAGCCCGACGCGGGGCTCGAACTCACGGACCGTGAGATCGTGACCTGGCTGAAGTCGGACGCTTAACCGACTGCGCCACCCAGGCGCCCCAAGGGCTTTTTATTGATAGCAAAAAGCTCCACCAAATAATTGAGCAACTTCGATTACCAGGCTTGTGAGTGCCCTGTATCGCCAAGCTTATACACTGTCTCAATATGCTACACCGTGTGGATATGCCCTATTGACATAGGCATAAGATGCCACGATTAATTAAAATATATATGAAACAGTATATTCAGCAGGATTGACCTATCCTTTCTCCTCTGTGGACACACACTAAACTACCACGAGTCTGAATTTCAGACCAGGGCTCACACCCGGGGCCCCTAACGCTGGCGAATGCTCTCTTACCACACTCAATCTTCCGGGAATGGCCAGTGCTTACACGGGCTGGAAGTTTGTCTGCAGGGTGTATATTGCAGATGTTTGACATCCGGAGTCTAGAAAGAGTGAGGCATTGTTCACAGTCTTGGTCCACAGGGCAGCTCCCCTGGCCCACGGGTTCTGTACTTCCCAACCCAAACTCCCCACCTCTTCTGAGGAAGGTGGGGGGGTCTGGTCACCTCACCTCCACGCTGCCATGCACCGTCCCAAGGAGCTGACTTATCCCCTCTGGAGCTGACTCAATCCCAGTGACACGGATCGTCTGCACAACTCCATGGGACAGCCTTGCTTTCTCCCGTCGAGGCCCCGTGTCAGGTCTCTGATTAGGAGAAGTGGGCTGAGAGAGAGCAGTCACCACAGAAAGGAGGAAAGAGAAGACTGTTTTTGTTCCACACACAGTGATGGTCTCTACCATTCAAGCAATGTTTTAAGTGTAGGGGTTGACGCAGAAAAAATAAGGAACGACTTTTCACCTTTACCCAGAAAAGACTCAAGTCCCCACCTGCTTTGTTGACTCGGTCCCACGCAAGGGCACTACCCGCTTTCTTGTGATTGTCCACAGCCTGCCCAGGTTTCTCTGTGAGGTCCCACAACACGCTGAGCGAGATGACAGTCACCCGATTGCCACAGGACCTGGGTGCCTCTCCGAGCTACACCGTGCAGAACACATTGGAGGCACAGACATCTTTATAAATGAAGCCTGGGTCCACAGGGCCCAAATGTAAAGCACACCGGCCTCGCATTTTGTGGATTTGCAGCAAAGGGAACGTCTTTGTGGAACGGTATCCAGGAAGGGTCAGATCACACAGTTTCAAGCTGCCCTTCATTACTTGCCAGAATGCAGTATTCAGCACATCAGAGCAAGTATTTGCAGGAGGAAATCTATGTGTGACGATGATCATGGCAAACAGAACTTACCTTGTCAAAGGGACACCGTAACGTCTGAGAAAATTGAGGACGCCAGGAGAAATAAAACTGCCTCGGGGGGTGCCAACGTCAGCGAGACGCTGGCCCCCGGCCGTGGTGCCCACCGTTCACCCATGTTTCAGCGGGCAGCGCTCAAGGACTCCAGGTCGGCCCTGGCCTCATCTCTGGCCCCAGCCCAGGCAGTGCTGAGTTTTCTCCATGAAAACCAAGTACAACCCTCCCAGGCTAGTGAAAGTGGAATGATATGACCTATGGGCATCTCTCAGCGTAGCCAGTAACATAGCTACTTGTAACATAAATAGTCCAGTTCAACACCCTGAGCATGGAAACAGAGAGATGTAAAAGGCTGTCTCTGCCACTGAGGGACCCACAGCTTGGAGGTCCAGATGGCAAAGAATCTGCTGGAAATTGGATAAAGAGATGCGTATGTGTTACTAGACAGATTCCTTTTCCCTTTCTTTACCCAAGTATTTGTGTTTTAAGAGGGCAGCTTTGAAGGCCCCAAAGCTTCATTTCCAGCCCCATAAATGGCATCATCAGGGAGGGAAACTGAGTCGGGGCTCGGTAGCATTGTTTTCACCACGTCTTGTCATCCACAGGCAGCCACGTTGCTTGCCGTTGTGAACAGATAAATCTGGAAAGACTCAATGGTCAGCAACATACGACATATCTAAATTATACATGTATATAATTAATTTTAAGGTGTTTTGTCTTCAGTGAGATTCATGAGAAAAGCTCGTCAGTGGGTACCTTTGCTAAGGTCAATGTCCCTGGCCTACCACAGAGGCCACTACCACTAACCCAGACTCTGCTCTGAATTCCCTGTGTCCACCTGACTCTGTGGGCTGTCTTCTCCAACGTTTGCTCTGGTGACTCCAGGTTTTCCTGTCTACACCATTATTTCAATTCCTATCCAAGGGAGAACCCGACTCCAACTCCAGAGGTCCGAAGAGGAAGGAAGAGATCTGTATCTACATATATGCAATGGAATAGAATTCTGGTCTCATTTATTCTTAACACTCAGACCCTTCAATACCCACAGCCATCTGTGAATCTCTAAAACTCAAAACCGAAGTTAGAATCCTCAGTCCACTGACAGGTAAAACGTATACATGAGAACACAGTGGCCTGGGGGAAATCAGGAGTGCTTAAAATGTCCTTCTAAATGATACCCTTTGGGTGGTTTTCTAGCACAGCTGAAGAAAAGAGTTAATGCATTCCCTAGGCCAACTCTTGGCTGTCCTGTGGCAGGCATATGGGGGAAGCGGAGAGGAGCCTGGTCACAGCCTCCTGAATCAGTAATGCAGATGCTGTGCACCTGTTCAGCGTTTAAAATTATGTTTATGCGAAAATCACAAGTAAAGTTAATGAACCATAAAGTTAGGAATAAGCCAGGATCTGCTTTTAAAGCTAAGGTCCTACAGTAATATTTCCGCTGATCTGCCGGATGTTTTTTAAAGTTGCGTTTAATTATGTTGCTCTTGTAATTATGGGGAGCTTTCAACTGCCTGGGATGTTTGCAAAGACCTTTGTGCATTACCCGTAATTGCATGCTGAGCAGCAAAGTCTTACATCCGTCGAGAGAAGAAAGAAGGGAAGGGAACGGTACTTGGTGATTCGGCTCATGCTGGTGGAAGGGGTGGAACTGAAGCCTCTTTTAAAATATTCCCCCCTCATACGTATCAGAGTCAGAGGCAAGCACCAGAGCCGGGAGGGAAGATCATGTGGGTTTTCCCAAGCCGGGCGGTCTCGACTGACCTCAGTGCGTTGGTCCATTAGAGTACGGATTCCTAGTACCTTGATTCATAAGACACGAACAGAACTCACTACGATCTCAGCTCCGATTAGACACAAGTGGCTCTTTGCTGCTGCTGAAAACCTCTGTGTGTGTGTAGCAGACAGAGAAGAGCGGTGAGGGGAGGGCTCGCCTTGAATCTACCTCAGGGGTGCGTGATCCTCTAAATGATACTCGATTTTGAGCCTTTTGACTTTTCACCAAAGGCACCGGCTTGGTTATATATTTAAATCGATATGTCAAACATCAACACATAGCCTCTCACCGCATCACTTGGAATCCAAAAGCCCTCAGCCCTGCTGATAGGTTAGAATCGCTGGGCTTTTCATGCTCGGTCCACACCCTAGAGGACTTTCGTCTCCAGAGGCGGCCCCGGCTATGAGTACTTTTGAAGTTCCTTGCCAGCATCCAAGTATGCTCGCGGCCGAGAACTAGAAGCCGAAGCAATACATTTGGAGTGTGTTTAGTTCCACTGAAGATAGAACTCCTACCTTATTTGGTAACTTTGAGTACCTTTTAAGACAGTGTGGGAAACAGTAGTGGAAATAATAATGATCATGTCAATGGTGGGGATGATGGCTTATTCGGTTTCTTTGGTGACAACTGTTTCTGTTTTCCAAGCCCTCGGATTGGCTCTTTTCATTCATTCTATCCCTGACTCGCCACAGTGACCTTACAAGGTAGGAATTTTTATTGTCTCCATTTCATAGATGAGGGAACGTGGATTCAGAAAAAGTAGGGTAACTTGCCCAAGAGGCATATTCATTGAGGAGTAAAGCTGGGGTGGGACTTAAATCCAGGTGGGCATAACTCTAGCGTCATAGGTCTTGACCATCAAGCTTCTCCTTCCTAAAAAGCCTGCAAAGGTAGCGTCCCATCTCCACTGTTACAACGCATTTATTTACTTAATGTAGCACTGTATCATCGCTCACGATGCGGCGGTATGCCCCGTGATTCCAAATAGACCACAGTAGCCTCTATTACCAACCCTCCCTGCCAGCAGGAGGGTGTTATTCCAGAAACGGACACTCTTCTCTAGATATATAACCCATTCTTTCATTCATGCATACACACACACACACACACACACACACGCACACGCACACACACACGATTCATGAGTAAGTGCAGAGCGTTTGTCCTGTGCCACAGCCTTGCCTACATGTAGACGCAGAGCTTGCTTGCTTGACCTCACTTAGTTCCTTATCAAGGGAGGTATACTGACATTAGCACCCACAGTTACAAGATACTGTGCATGCAGTCATAGTGAAGCATAGAAATATCACAGAGGATGATATGATTACGATAGCCGGGGGACTTCGGGACTATGAAAATGTTACTTAATTTTCTTAATCAAAAAGAAAAAAAACTCTAAAAACAGAAAGCAAGTGGAAACCAATGAAGCAACAAGTTTAGCAAGTGCATGTCGGAGGGACTCGAAGAATTGTAAAGTGATTTTTAAAACCAGTGTATCCAAGGGCAGAAACAAACACAAAGAAATCTTACATTGCATTTTAAGCCTGTAACAATTTTTCATGTCATATCTGTTCAACAAATAATATCTATATTGCATATATACACAGCAGTTTAAATAGGAAAAGGAGAAAACTTATAGTAATATCATTAGGAATTAAGATTTTCTTCATAAGAGAAAATTAATACAAAAATAAAAGCAGAGAATTTAAATGAAAATCAAACAATATAATCTTTACGTGAATTGTAAAATGATTATGAAGTCGTTATTATTTTCTCTTCTAAGAGACATATATGGAAGTACTGAGAAGCCAGTAGCATTTAATACACCTTACCACCTCTGGCTTATAAATACCATTTTTAGGTGCCTGGGTGGCTCAGTCACGTTGAGTGTCCAACTTGGGCCCTGGTCATGATCTTGTGGTTCATGAGTTCAAGCACCCCATCGGGCTCCGTGGTGACAGCTCAGAACTTGGAGCCTGCTTCAGATTCTGCCCTCTCTTTCTGCCCCTCCCCTGCTCACTCTCTCTCTCTTTCAAAAAATATAAAATAATAAGATAAAATTAATAAATATAAATGCCATTTCCCATCAAAAGAAACCAGGGCTCCTTGGACAAATGGCTGTCCCAGCCTGAACAGAAGATGTTTGAGCTGTGTGAAATCACCCCTTTGTAGGTCACAAATGGCAATTCCAAAGGGTTCACCTAATACAAAATTATCTATGACATCTGGTCATGTCAAAAGCAAAGAAATTGTAGCAGATGAGGCAGGTGCCTGTCTCTGTGTGAGAGACAATGTGAAGGATGGAATCTCACAGCCTGTGGGGGCAAAACCAAGAAGCCAAGAGAACAAGGACTTCTGTGGATTGAACTACATCATCAGAATCATGAATAAATAAATACACACACACGCACATGCACCCAACCATTAACAATGATGATGCTTTTTAACAAGGATAACACCATTGCACAACATTGGAGGTGCCTATGATTCTAAATACTGATAAGTAAAATAAAGTATAGACATTCAGCCTGCCTTACCAGATGGACTGTATTTCAGGAAATGAAGCAGTTGATAAGGTTCAGTTTGTTATAGAAAAAAATATATATAGGTAATAAATGCAGGAGATATACTCTAGAATTTAGAAACCACTATTTTGGGACTCTTAATGAAGTAGTGAATCTAAAAGTATCACTTTTGAGTAAAATCTGCTTGGAAAGACAGACAGGGAGGTCTTAAATGCACGAATCAGGTTGACAACATCGAATTCAATTATAAATCTTACTCTCCTCAAAATGGCACAACAAGACAGTGAGCACCTCACAATAAGGTACAGTATGAAATGCTTCACACTACATTTCAATTATTTGTTATTAAAAAAAAAGAACCCAAATCTAATCAAGCCTCTAGACCTAATAGAAATATTAATAGAAGACAGAATAGAGGAAAATATTAAATAACACAAGATGTGATGATCCAAATCCAGACTGGGGAATTCTGCAGTTTCTTCCAGAAATGCAAAATTTGGAGGAATGTGGGGGGCAGGTGGGGACCCTGGTTCAGATGGAAAGAGATGTAAGCTCCAAGCCGACTGACCGTGGCATAAGAATCTTGTTTATGTACTCATTTGAACAAACCATCTGTAAACACACTCTGAGAAACTCTGGAGCATCTGATTGATGGCCTGCTCTGAAATAGATGGCATCCAGGAGCCATCCCTGGGTCAGACATGGGAGACATGTGTTTTGGGGACATGTACACTGATTCACAAATATCTGACGATTGTCTTAAAACATTCTATCAAACAACACAAGAGCATCAGGTAAGGGAGGGAAGGGGTAGACGAGTCAAGGGTTGAAGACTGACAAGGGTTGAGGTTGGATGAAGCCCTACGTCGTGTGTGCATGAACATTTCAACAAGCATGATTTTTAAAAACTATGAAAAGGTACCAGGAACTGTGATACCAAGGAGCTGATACTATGGAGAATTTTATAGGATCAATAGGAGCATTATTGTTCACCAGGAGAAGAATTCCAAGCGATGAGAACAACCTGGGAAGGACGCACATGCGAAATGACACAGTGTGGCCGTGACCAACAGCACTTTGCTGTCAACGGAGCACCCACCAGACGTGCGTGAGGACGGCAGGAGAAGGGGTCAGACTATTGGTGAACAGAGAAACTGGAAAGGAGACCAATCTTTGAGGCCAGGATTCTAGCCTGGACAGTGTGGATGTGTCTCCCTGGAGAATTGCTTAACCTCTCCAGGCCTTGAGTTGGTTGACTGAAAAACGCAGTAGATTGTCTACCTCTTGGGGTCACATCAGAACGATCAAAGGAGCGAATGGGTGGAAAAAGTGTTTCAAGCTCCCAAGTAATATGCGTGTGCCAGTTTTTGTCACGATTATTGTTAGTTATGTGCAGTGCACACACACAAAACTCTAAGCCCAGAAAAAATGGTTCCTGATGTCAGCTAATATTTGACTTTACATCAGTTTAGTCCTTTCTTGTGGAATCATGGTGAAACCACTTCTGAATGCACTCAGATGAATTATAATCATGAGCTCGGAATGGCCAAGAACTGTTAAACTTTTTTCTCTCACTAAAGAGCAAACACATAATTATGTCATATAATTGAGCACATTCTTGACATATCAAAAAACTAACTTACGAGAAATTGAATTCACCACGGTGCCTTGAAAAAAAAAGTTCATTCAATATTTGGTAAATTTATCTGGAAAAATACCGGTAATTAATTTATAAAATTGTTAATTGTTAACCCTACAAGTTATTCTTATTACAGAGGGTGGTAGGTTCTTCCCCAAGGAGAGAGTGAAATGATTTTGTCATTTTCTTTTATTCCTTTTTATACTAAACTAGCCTGTCATTTTTTTTATTGCATGCATTCATGTGGGGGTGGGCATCAAGAAGTTCTCCTTGGTTCCGGTTACAAGCTCAGGGACATCTGGTTAGCTGTGACATTTAGCCATGGCGACTGTTGGAATGCAGCTCTCCCTAGTTTTCCAGGAGTTTCTGTGGCTCACGTGCAGCCCCATGAATTCAGCCTTCGCTAGTCCTTCCACATGTCATAAAATCATGACAGTGAACCAGGAAGTGGCTACTTGAGAAACACACAATATACAGAACCAATTCATCATGTTCTGTTGAATGAGAGGGTAACAAGAAAGACAAAATTGCCTATGAAGGTGTGAAGCCTTCGGAAGGATTTAGGACAAGTGGATGGCAACACAACAGGCTGACCGGTGGTGGCCTCTGCCCAGAGCACTGGGTGACTCTTCAAAACTGATGGCATACATCAGTGGCCTTTAACAAACCATGTACAAGGCATGCATACTTATTTTCACTTGGGCAAACACCTAGATTGAATGCTGTGACACTAGGAATTTTTGTAAATAGAGGTCAGAGTCTTTAGAGATAAAGTGAATGAGGAGTGAGTGGTGGTTCTCTATGGGAAGTGAGCTCACAATGCCAAGTCAGAGAACAGATGCGTATAGACAGGGAACAACATTCATGGGTTTATGGAATCACTGAGGTAAGAAACCTCAAGATTTCACCATCTCTGCTAGACCAGCTCAGTGAGACATTAACTGGACATTTCTTTCCATGTTGAGACATTCAATTATCCAAATGTTATCTCCCATATTGAGATCTGCTTCCTTCAAGTATTTACTCATCCATATTAGTTTTTCCTTCTGGGATCAAACAGAACAATTCTATACACCCCTCAAATATTTGAAAATGTAGAGCCAAGTTATTTACTCTTCTAGCTAAACTTTTCTGCCATTATTCTCCTTCAGAGGACTCGCTCTCTTACTCCCTTATCATCCTGGCCAGGTTCACCCTGACCTAGTCCAGCTTGCCACAATCTTCCATATAATTTCGTTAATAGGAATTGGCTATGATCCCCCAGAGAGTCAAAGTGAAGTATACAAGCACAGTCTGTCACATATCCCATCATGGTCACTGACGAGATGTCATGCCAAGGATTCTGATCATCAAGCTTTGAGATCATGTTCTCCTGGGGAGCTTTATGTCAGCACCAATGTATGTGATGGAGTGACGAGATCTTGTGCACAGATATTCCTACAGGAAAATGCAGCAACAGATTTCTGAGGCTTGGTAAGGGAGACCACAGGGGCAAGATCAACTTTGCCTGCCCACTCGGCATGGATCCATAGATCACGGATTTGCCGTTATGTTCAAGGACCAAGGCTTGCCAGTCAAATATTCTGGAGTTCTTGTGTTATGCACAATTTCATCCTTTGAGACCTCTGTGCCTACCATCTTAAGCTAGCATCCTCGCTGGAGAGCTGGGGTTGGGTTCTATGGGCTGATAAGTTCATAAAATATGTTAACGCTGGCACGTTTACAAAAGTGGTTCCAATTACCCTGTTGCAGCTGTTTGTTTGTCCGTCTGTCTGTAGGTGCTCTTCCTGAAAATTTAAAACAGAACTCCTAATATACCTGAAGAAATGGGCTCCAGCGTAAGGGCACAGAAGTGAGAACAAGTTAACGTGATCTATCTAGACAGTTTCTGATCATGCAGCTTGATTTCCCAAACTGTGTTTTCAAAAAATGATATTAATGGCTATTCCCCTGAAAAACATGTGTCCCATGGTCAAATATCCTTGGGAAGTATTGATTAAAAAGAAACTCATGCTATATCCCAAAAAAGTAATATACTATGCCATGCTTTCAAAGCACGTTTTCTTTTCTGTCTACATTATATATATATATATATATATATATATATATATATATATATATATATAAAGTATTTCAAACATGTAGAAAAGTAAAGAAAAAATGAAAAGAAATCCAGAGATGCACAGCTGAGATTAAAATATCATTAATGTCCGCATTATATGCATCAGATTATTCCTTATTTAAAGAAATGAATTGGAATAGATACACATAAGCTGCCGATTTCTCATTCTATCTTCGCCCCCATCCCCAGTAGTGATCGCTTTCCGGGAACTAGAATGTGATCCTTCCCATCCATTCAACCACTCAATCAACCGCTATTTGTTTAATACTAAATATGCTCTAGGCACTGGTCCAAGAACAAGGATAAAACTGTTAAAAGAAAAAAAAAAGGGAGCCAGTCATCACGCAGACGATAGTCTGGGGGGAGTAGACAGACAATAAATGAGACGCACAAATGAAAGAATGATTTATTAAGTAGTGACGAAAGTTTTGCAGAAAAATAAAGCAAGGAAAGAAGGCATGTGGTGGCCGGGGAAAGACTCGCTGGAAGAACAAGGTTCTAGCCAAGGGCTAAGGATGCACTGGAGTTAGACCTTGACCATCAGGGGAGGAGGGTTTGAGACAGGGAAATCCGTGTCGAGACCCAAGAGTGTGTTCACCAGCCAGCCAGAAGTCAGTGGGACTAGAGTAAAGAAAACAAGGGGTGGAAAACAGTGGGAGGTGAGGTCAGAACCGTCCCTGGAACCGGATGGCCGGATGCAGTGTGGCCTGTGGACCCCCGGAAGCCCCTGGAAAAGATGGAGTGCCTGAACGGAAGGTCACACGGCCTGACCTTCAGTGTTAACGCCATCACGTCACGGCAGCTACTACACATTCTCCGGGCTTTGCCTCGTCTCTCAATTACGCGCTTCGAGAAACATTCACGTCCTTGCAGATAAGTGTAGTTGCAGTGATTTCCTTCTTGTGTCATATTATTTGCATAAATATATTACAGTGGGAGTATTCATTCTATAATGGATGTACATTTGAGGTTTTTCTAGCTTCAGACTCTTTCAAAAAACGTAGCTATGGACATTCTTGATATGCATCCTCACACACACGAGCAAGAATTTCTCCAGGGTGTGCACCCAGGAAGCGAATTGCTGGCCGTACGTAGGTCCACACGCATTCAAATTTTACTAGATACTACTGATGACTACGCACAGCGCTGGCAACACAATGTATTGTCACCGGCAATGTGCGAGAGTTTCCATCGCTCCGCATGACTATGGCACTTGGTGTTTCAGACTAAACATTCATTTCACAGGATGTGAATGTCATTCTCAAAAGTTTATTAAATTTTAAAAATTTTATGCCTGCTTCTATTTGTCTATTTTGTTGCTGAGTTGTAGTTCTTTATATTGCGCGGGTTGTTGTCGGCTGGATGAGTCGCAAAATTTTCCTCCCATTCTGTGACTTGTCTTTTCACTTTCTTTATGATGTTTTTCTTTAAAAAAGTCTTCTAGGGGCGCCTGGGTGGCGCAGTCGGTTAAGCGTCCGACTTCAGCCACGTCACGATCTCGCGGTCTGTGAGTTCGAGCCCCGCGTCGGGCTCTGGGCTGATGGCTCAGAGCCTGGAGTCTGTTTCCGATTCTGTGTCTCCCTCTCTCTCTGCCCTTCCCCCGTTCATGCTCTGTCTCTCTCTGTCCCAAAAATAAAAAAATAAAAAAAAAAAGTCTTCTATTTAATGAAGTAAATTTCCTCAGTGTTTTATCCTATGCTTAATGAATTTTGTATCCTTCTAAAAAAATTTTGTTAAAAAAGCCTCTTTCCCTCCACTGGGGTCATGGTATTCTTTTATATTTTAAAGGCTTTATATTATTGCCACCAATATCTACATTCTACTCTAGGATTACCTGGCATTAATATATAGTATAAAATATATACTTAATTTCATTATTTCTCCATCTGGACATCCAATTGTTCCAACAATATACATTGGCAATGCAATCTTCTCCCCTCTAATCTTAATTGCCACAAATAACAAATGTCAGGAATAATGCAACAGGTACCTTAAAAAAATTTTTTTAATGTTTATTTATTTTTAAGAGAGAGAGAGAGAGAGACAGAGTATAAGCACGGGAGGGGTAGAGAGAGAGTGGGAGACACAGAATCTGAAACAGGCTCCAGGCTCTGAGCTCTGAGCTGTCAGCACAGAGCCCGACACAGCGCTCAAACTCAGGAAGGCAAGATCATGGCGAGAGCTGAAGTTGGACTTTAACCAACTGAGCCACCCAGGTGCCCACAGCTGGTATTTTTAAAATATAAAAGGAGTTGAATAGTTCTAACTCTGGCTCAATTTGAATATTTACATCAAATGGAAAAATTCTAAACTAGGCTAAGGAAAAAAACAAGAACAAAAACAGGAAAACCTAAATAATCCTAAATCCAATAAAATCCCAGTAAATCTGAAGTCTTCTCACAAAGAAAATGCCAAGCCCAAAGTCATCCCCAACAGTTTTTGCGAACGCTTCAATAGTTAGTTTTTTTTCAATAATTAGTTTTTAATAATTAAATAACCACTAAAAGCTTTCAAAACTTTCTCAGATGTGGAGAATGGAGGAACCCACCCCAACTCATTTTGCGAGGTTGTCGTAATCCCGTTTATGAAAAAAAGCTGCCAAATAATTAGTTTTTAATAATTAAATAACTACTAAAAGCTTTCAAAACTTTCTCAGAGGCGGAGAATGAAGGGACCTGTTTCATGAGGTTGTCGTAATCCTGTTTATAAAAGAAAGCTGCCAGACAAGGGCACAGTGATGAACGAATAACACAGGCAACTCTCACCCATGACGTGGATGGAAAAATACAAGCGGAACATAAACAACCACGTCCAACAATATTTCATACGACCCAGTTACATCCTTCACCATCCAGGAATGAAAACCTGCTTTGACTTTTGAAAATCAAAATATGAGTGAGCCAAATAAGCCGATTACAAATCCCAGAAGGGGAGAAAGGATTGGTAACACAGACAGCCAACAGAGATCGAATACCAGACTCCGGTAACACCGCGCCCTATCATTTTACAAAAGACAGATAGAAATGTAGATAAAAATTTAATTGCGCGAGCCTAACAACGAGGCCTGTCAACGTATGAAAAATAGAAAGCCCGCATGAGAATAGTTCAGTAGGTACAGAGAAAGCTTTTAATAAAACTTAAAATGCATGCGTCTGAAACACACGCGCACATGCACGCTCATCTGGGTGAGGGAAGCAGAAAACTTCCTTCACCTGAAAGTATCTACAAGACACTCACATTGGCACTTTTTCTTCCTGTCCTCCTTCCCCATTTTCTCTTCTCTTCCCTCCTCTCCCTTCCCTTCCCTTCTCCTCCTGGATAGTTCTGTGCAAAAACCGTTACCCCAAACAGAGCAGGCTTTCCCCCCAGCTGGGGGGGAGGAGCCGTGGGCCAGGGTGGGTGTTGAAGCCGCCACAGGTGAGGAGCACCCACAGGTGTGCACCCAGGGGTGATGGTCCAGCACAAGCTGTGGGACATGGATGGGGGAGGATGGCCCGGCCTGGGGTCTCAGAGCTGGATGCTGACACAGTTGCTGCGGGCTCTAGGAGGACATCAAAGACACCTGGGTGTGCAGTGTGGACGCAGGAATGGTGGACCAGGGCTTCTGAGTGGGGCAGTGCCCGTGGGGGTGACAAGGTACTGGCTACATACAAGGCGACCAATCAAATCAGTAGATGGATGGAGGAAATGGGGCCGGCTTTCTCACCACTGGAGAAGGGAGCTACAGAAATGGGAAGGGGAAAAGCAAGAAAGAACACTGAGTGGTGGGGTGTGAGCTCAGGGTTGGATAGAGAGACAGACGGGACGAGAGATGAAAGGCCTTGCACAGTGCCCGGCCTGAACAACGGGACCTCAGCTGTGCCCACGGATTCAGTCCCTGGGGAAGCCATGCCGTCCCTTTCCTGGTGTGGGTTTTGGTGCCTCTTGTGCATCCACTGCACGGGGAGGAGGAATCTGTTCCCCCACCAGGATGAAAGGATGCTTCTGCAGTTTGTTTGGTGTTTTCTTCCATGGGCTTTAAGGTGGAAGACGGACGGGGCTGCTGTTGTCCGTGGAAACGTCCTTCATGCTCCAGTGGGACATGCTTGGACCCCCAGGAATCCTGAGCCCATTGACACACGCATGGATGGGAAGATTCTCTTTAAACTGGTTCCAAAATGCACCCCATCTTTAGGAAGGCGGCAGGTTACCTGCAAGGTGCCCTGGCCTCGACCTTCCGCCCACTTCAAGGACGGACCCACATGTGTGGCAGACCAACGGCCACATCTGCGTGGAAGGCTCTCAATTCTCCAGACGCTGTGAACAGAAGGTGCGGAGGGCCAGCAGGGGCTTCTCTTGCAACTGCTGGTCCGAAAGGCAGAAAGTTCCTGTTGGCTGTTTTCCAACGCTCTGGAGATGCACTTACAGAGATGCCTCCTTACGGGAAGGTCATTTACATCTGTTTTGCCTGACTCTTCTGCTAAGCCATCCTCCGCGGCTAAGAAAACCTAAACACACGGATCCTTGAAAATCTGTTGAAGTATTCTAAGATATTTAAATTAATCTTTGAAATAAATAAAATAATAAATAAATAATGAGGAAGATAATATTAAATATTTTAACTTTAATTGCAAGATTTCTTTTTTTTTTTAATTTTCTTTTTTTGGCCAATCCCTTTCTTGCATTTTATTTTCAAGAAAAACTGTTTTTTTAATGCGTACTTATTTGTTTTGAAAGAAAGAGAGATCACGCATGGGAGGAGCAGAAAGAGAGGGAGGGTGACAGAATCCCAAGCAGGCTCCACAACGTCAGTGAAGAACCCCCACGTGGGCCTCGAACTCAGGAAGCTGCCAGATCGCCACCCAAGACGACAAGATCCGGATGCTTCACCGACCGAGCCACCCCCACACTCCTCAAGCGTACCTTTAATAATATGCTTCTCTGTCGTATCCAGAGCCAGGCGTGTCCTTCAGACAAGATTTCCGGGACGTCATCAGCCAGCCATTGGCAGTGGTAGAAATCAGCAACACGCTTACCAAAGTCTGCCTGCTAACACTGGATATTTGCAATTCATTATGTGGGCAACTGGACAGTAAACTAATCGTGTGCTCCACAAGCTAACCGTACCCTCAAAATTGAAGAAAATCATGGCCACGTTTAGTAAATTATAGTACGATTCTCTCAATGTGTAACTGGATTCCCCACGTTCAAAGTGAGCATAAAATTGGGGCAGCACACATGAAAATGTGGGTTCTCATTTTCTTTTTGGTTGGTGCCCTGTGTTCAGAGAATCACCATTTTCTTAATCTTTATCATCTACATTTTTAATTTGTCGCCAATTGCCACTGGAAGAAAATGTACCCCTTCTGCAAAGGTCAAATTCCTTCTTTCCTTCTTTCTTCCTCCGTTTCTTTCTTTCTTTCTTTCTTTCAGGGTAAAATCAAGGCATTGGTTACAGTTTGCACAAGTCACTACTGTCTTCATGTTGTCTATAGGTAAAAGTATTTTTAATGCTAAAAATTTTCATGAACACTTTGTGACCAAGAAGATACTGGTTTTACCACCTATAGCTACATCGTGTTTATTCAAAATCAATTAGTCCTTTTGAACTCAACTACCGAGAGAACACTTGAGAAAGTGGACATACGTTTTTTTTAGAAAAGGAGAGGGAGGAGGTGTTTATTTCAGCCAAGTAGGTATTACAAATCCCCAATAAAAATATATTTTATAACTCATATTTTCTGTCTTTAAGAAATCTACTCAGTGCCCATTTTGACCACCTTCTTTCCACCTACAGAAGATTAAGTTCAGCAAGTTGCAACAAGGGTACCTAGAAATAGAAAGACTGAGAGCAAAAAGCAAATACAGCTGACAACCCGACAATGAAAGCAAAAAGATAAAAATAATAAACCAAAAGCAACATCAGAATGCGTACAAGCGTGGGAAGCTGGCAAATATTCCATACAGCAACAGCTTCAGAATGCAAAGCTCCATTACAACAAAAACTTGGTATTTGTAGTACTTTACAGTGAGTGGTTTGCACAGAGCACCACTTGTATTATTCGGTTTGATCGTGTGACATACGCAGGGCAGATATCTATGCAGCTTTCCCTTTGAATAGCGAGTTACCTAGTGTCGTGGACTGAGTGCTTGTGTCCTCCTTAAATTCGTATGTTGAAGTTCTACCCACCAGGGTGGTGACATTAGGAGGAGGGGCCTTTGGCAATTAGGACTACATGAGGTCATGAAGGTGGAGTCCTCATGAATGGGAAGCACTTGACCATGACTTGAACTCAGGAAAGATTTCTGAGAGGAGAATGGCCATGGGTGCCGAGATTTGTGAATTGTAAGATCAGTAGGTAGCAACTGATCAGCAGAGTGGGAGAAGTCCAGAGTTAACAGTGACATGGCTTTTCTTTCCAGAATTTGAGTAGTTGGATGTGGTAAGAGAGGGAAATGATGAAAGATGCCAACAGCAGAGTTAACAGATGGGCAGATGATGAATGGGTTGGCACGTGAGCTGACGGTTCTATTGTCACGTTGGCTATCCTGGAAACGAAATTTCCTAGAATCTCGTTCCCTTTGTTTCTGGCTTGCAGTTGTCCAAAAGTGAATCCATGCCAGATTGGGAGATGGAAGTGAAATGTCAGGCATTGTACTCTGAAGTCCTGAGAGACAGGGAGAGACAGGGAGAGACAGGGAGAGACAGGGAGAGACAGGGAGAGACAGGGAGAGACAGGGAGTACTCTTCAGATTCATGTTTTCCTTTTACTTTCCTGCTCTGCTGACCCTGTCCAGCAACAATCTCAGGTCCCTACCAGAAGCTTCACTGTCAACTTAGAGGGAGATAATAGTGGCCAAAACCAATGCACCTCCGTAGACTTCTATCCTGCCTCCCTTTATGGCTATGCTCTAGCATCTGGACAATTCTTGCATTCAGGCTTCCTTTCAAGTTCCAACTCACTCATAGTTTCCACGGCTGGTTAGTGACCTGTTCAGGCACACATGTACGCACACTCTCTCTCTTTGATTCCTTTTTTCATGACTTTACTTCACAGCGGCTCACATGATTTTGTAAGGTCTAATTTCTTAATTTACAGTGTTTTATAATTCTGTTTTACTTCTATTTTCTACTAATATAGTTGTTGATGTCCAATGTACTTCTAGGGCAACATGATAATAAGGATGAGAATGTGGAATCAATTCTTATCTGATCTGGTTAAAAGGCATCAGAGACACTGTTACAGTGACAAAGGGGTCTTGGTGGTCTATGTCATTCAATGACAAAACAGTTGCTTAAGTTACTACCTATAGGTACCTACAGTATAGTACCAATACAAGAAAATCTGTAGATGATAAATTTTAGTGAAAATAAGAGGCATAGAGAAGTAGGTTGGTTAATTGTAAGCATGCTAGAGATCTTGGAGAAATAAAAAATGATGAGTCATGCATTTAGATTCTCAGTTCAAAGTCCATAAGGGACAAGAAAGCTTCTACGATTGCCCTAAAAGCAACCTAATCTTCACCAGCCACAGGACTGAGATTTCTTAAATCTAATCTACTGGGTAGCTGAATACAAGTTAGTGCAATGATAGATAGGGACATGTGGGCAGATTTTTACGTGGCCGAGAACCTTGAATCCTTAAATTCTGGAATGTTATTCAGCCATTAAAAAAAAAAAAAAGGTGGAGGCACACCTGGATGGCTTAGTTGGTTGAGCGTCTGACTTTAGCTCAGGTCATGATCTCATGGTCCGTGAGTTCATGATTCGTGAGTTCGAACCCCATATCGGGCTTGCTGCTGTCAGTCCAAAGCTAGCTTTGGATCCTCTGTCCCCCTCTGTCTCTGCCTTTCTTTGGTTCACACTCTGTCTCTCAAAAATAAATAAACATCTTTTTTTTTAATTTAAAAACTTTTTAAAGAAGATGGAAAGTCTTCCATTTGCAACAATATGCATGAAGTTTGGGGACATTATTCTAAGTGAGATAAGCCAGACAAAGACAAATACTATATGATCTCATTTATATCTGGAATCTCAAAAAGCAAAAGTCACAGAAACAGAGTAGATCGGTGGTTGCCAACGGCTAGAGAGTAGGGAAGTGGGAAGATGTTGGTCAATGGGTACAAACTTCCAGTTGTTAATTGGTTGAATCCCATGGGTCTAATGCACAACATGATGATGATAGTTAAAAATACCATATTGAACGCTCGAAAGTTTCCGAGAGAGTAGATCTTAAATGTTCTCACCATTGGGGCGCCTGGGTGGCGCAGTCGGTTAAGCGTCTGACTTCAGCCAGGTCACGATCTCGTGGTCCGTGAGTTCGAGCCCCGCGTCAGGCTCTGGGCTGATGGCTCAGAGCCTGGAGCCTGTTTCCGATTCTGTGTCTCCGTCTCTCTCTGCCCCTCCCCCGTTCATGCTCTGTCTCTCTCTGTCCCAAAAATAAATAAACGTTGAAAAAAAAATTTAAAAAAAAATGTTCTCCCCATTTACCACCACCACAACAACCAAACGGTAACTAGGCGAGGTGAAAAATGTGCTAACTTGATCGTGGTAACCATTTTGGAATATACGTGTGTATCAAAGAATCACCTTTTATGCCTAAAACTTACACAATGTTATATGTCAATTATCTCTCAATAAAGCTGGGGGCAGAAGAGGTTATTTGGCCATTAATAGTCATCTGTTCATTTGTTTATAACCATTCAGTAGGTATTTGAAAGAAAACGACACATACAACTGAAAGGAACATATTTCTTTGTACTTTATTCTTAAGTAGCATAATTGCCTACCGATGGCGTGTGTGTGTGTGTGTGTGCTCTTGGACACTGCTCAGTTTCTCAAACCCTGGAATCAGATTCGGACACTGCCACCTTCATTTTCCATGGCAAATTGATTTTCACACAGTACTTGCTTTTTATCCCAGGAACTGGTCTCAGTTTTGAAAAGGTGAAACCTCATTGAAAAGACTGGAGTGTGATCTGCTGTTGAAACTGTGACACATTTAAGCACACATAGTGTCCCACAGACGTAGACTCTCTGAATTTTCCTTAACATATCCTGCGGCACCTTTGTGAATTTATTGCGGTGCCTTGGGGCACCTCGACACACAGTTTGGGAACTGCAATTCTGCACCAATAGATGATCAGAATCAAGTCTTAATGCTCCCAGAGAGACAGGGACGAAGTGGTACCCATGAGCAAATGCAATATGTACCAAAAGAATTGCCAGATTTCACCAATTTACACTGACATGCTTGAGGAATATGCATGGGAGTGGATCCTAAGTGAGTTAAATTAAGCCCTGCCCAAATGGCAGATTCATGTGCAAAACCAACAGCTGTTCTTGTTTTGAGCCACGAAGTATGCGGTGGTTTGCTATGCTTCAACAGATTACCAAAAGTATTCTTAGACCAGTAATATTACACACACACGTAATCACACACACACACACACACACACACACACACACACATATGTTTGTATATTTTGTTTTGGACAGACCATATTGTCTTCGATATGGAAAATGTAGAAATCAAGACTGGATCCATGGGAATCGGGTTAGGTTTGGACAGAAATGACTAATGCTATCCCTAAGGACATTCAGCAAATATTCGTCAAGGCATTTTGCCACCCGCCGGAGGTGGGGGCGGTTAAGAATAGTCTCGGGATTTACGCTGCCAGAGTTCATACTAAACTAAAACATCGGGCACTGGGCAAGTGATTTCATTAATGCAGGAGACCTTTCTCATATGGCAAACACGGAGGCCCGCCTAGTAGAAGAGTCGGTGTTAGAGTTCACGACGTTTCGTCTAAGGGACTGACATTTCACCTGAGCTCCGAAGGAGCTGAGGAATTGGCCCAGGACATGCGGTTTGTGGGGGGTGGGGTGGGAGGCGGAAGGTCTGCAGTCTCAGGGAAGAGCTTCGACCCTTCCTCCTCACATGGCCACGTGGCTGGCCCAGCACGTTTCAAAGTGCAGCAGAGGACAGGCGTCAGTTCCTGTGACTCCCTTCTACAGGACTCTCCTGTCCCCAGATATGCACAGTGATTGAACCTTAGGACCACGCTAGTTTTTTCTCAGTTTAAAATGTTACTTAATAGGATGCAGACTCGGAATTTTTGGAGTAGCTTTCATATTGGCTTTTCTTTCTATCTAAATGAGTACAGGAATATCCTCTGTGTCCTTACCCATATGC
This sequence comes from Puma concolor, assembly GCF_028749965.1. Classification (NCBI taxonomy): domain Eukaryota; kingdom Metazoa; phylum Chordata; class Mammalia; order Carnivora; family Felidae; genus Puma; species Puma concolor. Next base: position 3,362,631 of record NC_141669.1, on the reverse strand, counting down.
CTTCTTGTCATATTAAAAACACTGGCAGTCATTTGTATATCTCATCAATCTCCCCCATTAATTCACTCAGAGCTAGTGCTAGACAGCAGATGGGCAGAAATGTGCTGCAACCAGCCAGCCTCTCCCCAAAGACGGTGGCTGTTCCCTTCCCCAAAGCCCGAGTGCCATTAATTACCTGTGCTGCTGGTAGATTGTGACCTGCTTAGAAGGCAGGGGGCTTTAACGTCAGTTTTCACAGATGTGTGAAGGCTGTGAGCGGCTTCTTTTGCACCTTTCCTGGTTCAGTTTCTTTGAGCTTCTGGGCCCTCCTCCTGCCTTATGAAGCGTGGGCTTGTATCTTCTCACCTGCACGGCAGGGCCACCCAACTGCACGTCAGGCACCCCCGGGTCCCATCCATACTCAGCTCTCGTTTAAGATCACGGCACCTTATTTCAGGAATCGTGGAATGGGATTGGGAATTAAATAAGGGCAGTGGGCGTGGGGGCAGGCTCTCTTGGTGGTCTGGATTTGGGCGCCCAGGCAAAGGATACGAGAGGGTAGGGAACTACAAAGTTCAGAAAGACTTGCTGAAAAAAAGGGGTCTCACTTTGGGAAGCGCAGGTGGCCTGTGTGGGAGACCCTGTTTTCAACGGGGACTAGGATAGAGGTTGGCCTGGAAGCAAGCTCAGGGCCATTCACTTAGAACACCGCTTGGGCCGAGATGGGTTCCCTACGACGGTCCCTGCCACTTTTTTGCACCCTAGCCTACCCACAGCACCTGTGTCACCTTCCCAGAGTCAAGAGAATCAAGAGAAATGCTTGAACAGAACAATTCACCCACAAGTTATCCCTCAGTCCAGTGATGGTGACTGGGAGTCAATTAGTTTTCCAGCCCTGCTTTTTCTTTCCCTCTCTCGTTCAGCAAGCACGTAGAGAGGACTTATTTGCTAGGCACTGACTCTGAATAGTCACTGAGGATACAAAGATAAATAGAATGTCTTGAGGACTCCATCACCTGGAGACGAACTGGGAGAGTGGATACAGTGATCCCTGGCTTCCAGGGATGCTGTGCTTGAACTCACTTTTGAAGAATACAAGCATTTCCCCAATAAACAACGAAGAGCCCTTATTAAAGAAAAGGATGTATTAAGTCCATGGTTTGTTATATGGCACAATCATTTTTGTATGAAGCGAGCGTCTCATGTAGATAGGAAAGAGGCAGGGGACAAAGCTAGAAGTGACATGGTTGCTGACCAGGTTGTGAGGATATTTGAACACCAAAGACTTTACACTTTATCCTATAGGCAATGGGTGTGTGTGTGTGTGTGTGTGTGTGTGTGTGTGGCTGTGTCTGAACTATGTTAAACAATGAAAAAATGTAAATAGATTGCCCCCTGTGGACGTTGAGAGTAACATTTCCAACCCCATCTGAGAAAAATCCACGCATATTTCTTTAATCTTAAAAGGACAACAACAGGAGCGCCTGGGTGGCTCAGTTGGTTGGGCATCCAACTTCAGCTGAGGTCATGATCTCGTGGCTTGTGGGTTAGGGCCCCACATCGGGCCCTGTGCTGGTATCTCAGAGCCTGGAGCCTGCTTTGGATGCTGTGTCTCCCTCTCTCTCTGCCCCTCCCCCACTCATGCTCCGTCTCTCTCTGTCTCTCAAAAATGAATGAATGTTAAAAAAAAATTTAAACAAAAAAGACAACAACAAAAATAATTGTACAGTCTGAGCTGTGTTAAGGGTTTGCGAAGACACTAGGGTTTGTTTTTCCTCATGTCAAAGGCTCTTCACCCCTGGGATTATTAGCAGCCACTAGCTCTCCATCTGGGGTCCCCACATCCTCCTGCTAGAGTGTGACACACACTCTGTGTTTAGGGACAGAAAAGAGCTGCTGGTGTCTTGCACGTCCCTTACAATGAACTGAGAACTCATGGGCCGAGGCTTAGGGGTCTGAATTGTCCATATTGAGGGCAGAGCTTTTGTTGTGTGTCTGGGCAACTCTGACAATGTCAACAAATAGTCTTATCTTCTCTTACTCTAGCTGTGTTTTGGGGGTGAAACAATGCTTATGCCAGACTTGTGCCGTCAGGTACGGTGCACATCAAGTGCTTAGCACAGTACCCAGCATGCATGTACAAAATGCTCAATAAACACTGATTCAGGAAATGCCAAGTAAATTAATCTAACATTGTATAGTCCCATTTCACCCTTGAAACGTACTAAATCTTTTGCGGTACTCTATAAAGCCCAGAATAGCCTCCATGGCAGGTGGGTTCTATTGTCCAATGCTCACCTTAAACAATCTCACTAAATGGGAAAATGGTTAGAATTGGCAATCGAGTAAATGGATCCTATGGTATACATCTTTTCCAAGGAGGTATTTATGGAGCAGTTGATCCATGATTCCTCAGGGCTCCCTTTTGGCGCCATGGTAAGGAAGGAGCAAAGAGTTTCCCTACATCACTGGACTTGCTTGTATGACTAGAAATTAAACCAGCCAAATGTCTGGAAAGGACCAGGGTTGCCTGAAAAGTTGGAGTTCTACCCTTCCTCCCCTCATTATTCCCCTCTTATTTTTTTTTGTCTTCGCTTTTTATTTCTTTTTTCTTTATTTTCTCTTCTTTTCCTTTCTACGGAGTTCTAAACACTTGTCATCTCACTGTTGGCCTGTTCTCTGATCAAACTGTCATGTTGTCTTGTGTTAACACCAGTCCATCAGAGGACAAGTCAACCCACACGAGAGAAGGGTTGGGTATGGAGCCATTAGTGCAATTACAATCAAGTCTTCTGATGATCTAATCAGGAGTTATTAGAGTAGAGGCTAAGTCCGTCCAGAGACTAGGAGGGATGGAACATGGCTAACACATCGTCTACCGCCCCCCCATCTGCCCCGCCTAATTCTTCTCAACTCGCCTTCTCTGCACCCTTGCACTCCTCATTCCCTGACCATGTGTCACCTACATCACCTGTGCCAACTCAACATAAACTTGCTAGTGTAATATTCAACAGTAATTCTCTTCCTCTAGTTCAAAATTAAATTTCATCTGAGTTGCTTCTCCAATTTTTCCTTAGAAAGTCACACTAGGGGGCTGGGTTGGATTTACCTTGAGGAGATGGATAGAACAGGGAAGCCAGCAGGTGTTCATGAGTGGTAGGTCCTGGGAGGTTTGAAATGAGGTCACCAGAGCACCGATGTCAGAGGTTTCAACTTAAGAGGGAAGTGGAAAAGCATCACCTAGAGCATCATTTGGCTTTGGCCAATCAGTTAAAGGGGGAAAAGCATCACCTACAGTATCATTTGGCTTTGGCCAATCAGTTAAAAGGGGACGGGAACATGTCAGCTATCACGAACACCTCACAAGAGGGCAACCGATCTAGGCCCTCACCTTCACGTGGCCCTAGCTGTCAAAGTAGGGTCCTGGGGAAGTAACAAAGTTGTCATCAGCACTGTGCAGAGAGGACTGACAGGTAAGTCTCCTATGTCTTCAAGGTATAATAATAATAATAATAATTATTATTATTATTATTATTATAAGTATAATACAACACATTATTATATTATTATATATTACATTATATATTATTATATTATATTATAAATATATATTATATTTAATATTTATTTATATTATATGATTATACTTAAGTACTATTATTATTATAGTAATAGCAATAATTCTGTATTACAGTAATAATTGTTTCTTACACTACTAATTGCCAATGAATATACCAACAGCTTTGGAAATGCTATGTTTTAAGCTTCCCCTTATGAGATAGTGTATGGGGTTCCTGGTCCTCTCCAGATTTGGTTCCTCTTATCTCCAGGGCATGTGGAAAGACCTTCCACCCTCTCTTAGGGCTACATTGAAGCCATTAGAATCATTCCAGTCAATGGAATGTGGGAAGAAGTGTTGTGCGTCCTTCCCGCTCGGAGGCAGTTCAGTGCAAGTGGAAGATTTCACAGGATGGGTAGTGACGTCATTTGGCAGAGGGAGCCTGGATCTCTAGGTCGCCAGGTGGAGGGTAGCTGCCGTAGGGGAAATCTGGTGCTCATTGGGCTTTACAAGAGCAAAACAGAAGCACTGATTCGGTTAGACCCCTGGGATTCTGAGATCTGCTTATAACAGCAGCAGAGCCTAGCCTGTCCTGAGTAAGGCAGACAGAGGAAGCCCTGAGCTGGAGAGGGTAACTGCCTTATGCTAGTTCACACAGTGAGGAAACCAGGGGGCCGAGATTTGAGATTATGTTAGTCTCGTGCTTGCTTCCGCAACATACACACCGAAATTCTTAGTTTCACCCCACCGCCCAGCGCATGATCTGTATACTCTAAGGTTTCCAGCTCCGTTTCCAGGACCCAAAGAAAAGCAAGGTTTCCTGAGCGAGCAGGGCCACCTATATCCACAGATGATTTCCGTGCACTCATGCGCAAGGCCCATTGTGAGAAGGCTGCCCCGGCGATTCTGCCCTCCAGTTTGGTGACTTCTGACATCGATTTAAGCTTATGTTTGTCTCAGAAATAACTTTTAAAAGATGAGTTCCCATCATCCACTAAGCTAATAGGTCATGATGACAGGTGAGCATTGGTTTGCATGTTTATTGTAGCTTAGACACAGCACTAATAGATTATGGTTGAGTCTCTGCAGCACCAGAATCAGTAGATGTTTTTGTTGGGATATGCTGGTGCCATCAATGACTATTTTATGTTTGGCACGTCCTTGGACTGGCAAAGGCCCCAAGCCAGGAAGGTGGCCAGCTTGGGTGCCATTGTCTCCAGGAGCTTGGTTCTCGCCAGGGAAGGCGAAAGGAGCCCGTATTTTAGCCTTCCACGGATCACGTTACGTAAACAGAATTTGGCCGCCTTCTTCCATAGGAGCATCTGCTCTGCTGACGGTCTCTGGGGTACCCATTTTGTTTTGTCCAAGAGAGTGATCGCGAGTAATGGATTGGACTGAGCCCGCTAATGCATGATGTAATTGTCAGAGGGATTTAATTATCGGCACATTACATATGGGATTATTGTTCAGTGTCATTGTTCAGTTCACTCTCAGGCAATTTAGCATCAGTGTGAATCAGAGGAGGGGTTCTCCAAAAAGCCACTTGTGATGCCTCCGCTCTTCCCCTACCTGTCTATGAACTTTGAACAACAGCGACTTATTTTACTTGCTAATTTCAATAGACACTCTGTGATAGATCACCGCCCCTCAGGCATCGTCTCACTAGTGCACTGAAACCATTCACCTACCACGCAAGGCTTCTTTTGAAAAATGCCCAGTGGTGAAGGTACTTTTTGAATGCTAGCCATTCAGGCACGGGACCCGTGAAAAGAACGATGATCAGGCGTACTTTCATTTCTGTAGAAACAGACCATCCAAATAAGAAAAGATAGCTCTATCTGGTTTCAGCATAGGTTAAACAAAGACACAATGAAGCAATCCAATGATATGTTTTACCCAGCAAACTAGAATAATCATCAATATTCGTAATAAGCAGTTTATTTATAAAGCACAGTAGGCAGAATTTTATACATGTTGTACTTGAAGAGGTTTTTATTTTTTATTTATTTTTTAATGTTTATTTATTTTTGAGAGAGAGAGAGATCAGGGGAGGGGCAGAGAGAGGGAGACACAGAATCCAAAGCAAGCTCCAGGCTCCAAGCTGTCAGTAACATGGGGCTCGAACCCACAAACCATGAGATCATGACCTCAGCCGAAGTCAGACACTTAACCAACTGAGCCACCCAGGCGCCCTGAAAGGATTTTTAAATTGAGTGGTATATAGGGAGCTTCCTGTAGCATATAGGTTAGAGGTGTTCTACACGTATTAAATATTTATACTCACGATGATTAAATCCACTATATGGGTGGGGGACAGATTCAGAGATATTAGGTGACTTCCCAAGGACAGGAGATAAGAATTTATGTAAGAGAAGTAAAGACAAAGGTCAGAGAGTCACATCAGAAACTGTAGTTAAGGAAATAAATTTGTTTTTAAACCTAGAGATGCTTTTCAACCAAGCTGATGTACCCACCTTGGGACTCAAAGTTTCTGCTTCAGGACCTGGAGGGTTTTCAGCCACTTCCATGGTGCAGGAGTGTACATGATTTGAGGGGTCTCATCTACCTCCCCAGGCCCTGCTCGCCTCCCCCAGGGCCCCATTCCCCTCCCCCACCTACACCTGCCCCTGTCCATTGACCAGCACCCTCGTCTTCCCACTCCGGGGAGGGGAGTGCCAAGCCCGCTGTCGCTAATGTCCTGTCCCTTCTGGTAGGAAGAACAACATTGACAATAGCTCTGTCGACCGACAGTGGAGGGCTTGTTAAATAAATCATTAAAATTCCATATTCAAAAGAATATCCGATTACATGGAAATGTTATGTATGACTTCATGAAAAAAGCATTAGATTGTTTATATAGTATGATCCTAGTTTTCGTGGAAAATGACTATACACACAGAGAAAAAGTTGCTTTTTAAGTTACTTATTACTGCATTATTTACATTTGGATGAGGAGGAGGAGCTATTTTAAAAAAATTAAAAATCATTGCTAATTACTTTTGATTATTTGCCAAATGAATTAACAAACTTGTACAGCAACTTATTTGGTGTTTTGTTCACCTTCTAATGATGACAATTCTCTTACATCCTTGGGATGCATGTGACCATGTCTACAACTGTGGACGTAACTATACCTGTGTCTATATTTGTGTGTAATTAGACTGCAGTTTCACATCCGTACATGAAAAAGCTGGCATCTGATGAATGAACGGTTTTTTTCCCCCTTTAATTAGAAACTACTTGGGGCGCCTGGGTGGCGCAGTCGGTTAAGCGTCCGACTTCAGCCAGGTCACGATCTCGCGGTCCGTGAGTTCTAGCCCCGCGTCGGGCTCTGGGCTGATGGCTCAGAGCCTGGAGCCTGCTTCCGCTTCTGTGTCTCCCTCTCTCTCTGCCCCTCGCCCGTTCATGCTCTGTCTCTCTCTGTCCCAAAAATAAAAAATAAAAAATAAAAAATAAAAAATAAAAAAAAAGAAACTACTTGATGTGATCCTTAATTGCAAATTATTGTTTATTTCACAAGTCCAATACTCGAACGGAGATTTAATTTATATTTATACAAGTTAACTCCTCATCCTAAAATAACTTATTTTCTTAAAAAATCAGACTCAAAAGGTGATAAGGTGATTAACATTTCATTACACACCAATATGTTTTATCGTTGTTTAAATATTAATGCCAACCTCACATGCTTTTATGCTTTTTGCTTAATTGCAGGCATATACATATATTTATTTTTCTTTTTTTTTTTCTTTTTTTTCTTTTTTGTTTTGAGGAAGAGAGCACAAGCAGGGAAGGGGCAGAGAGAGAGGGAGACAAAGAGAGGATCGGAAGAGGGCTCTGTGTTGAAAGCAGGGAGCTCCATTCGAGGCTCGAGCTCACCAGTCATGATATCATGACCTGAACTGAAGTCAGGCTGGACCCTCCACCAACTGGGCCACCGTGGTGCCCTGCAGGCATGTAATGTTTAAAATCTCTCTTCTGAAATCCTATGCGCTGAGCTCCAGAGTCCACGGGGCTGTGGGCTTGGCCTCTCTTTTGTGAGCACTAATTAGTCAGTCTGTGCTTTAAAATCTTTGTTTTTCTTTCTCTCTCTCTTTCTTTCTTTCTTTCTTTCTTTCTTTCTTTCTTTCTTTCTTTCTTTCTTTCTTTTTCTTTAGAGACAGAGAGAGACAGACTATCAGCAGGGGAGGGGCAGAGAGAGAGAGGGAGACACAGACTCCGAAGCAGGCTCCAGGCTCTGAGCTGTCAGCACGGGGCCCGATGTGTGGCTCGAACCCACAAACAGTGAGATCATGACCTGAACCGAAGTCAGACGCTTCACTGACTGAGTCACCCAGGCGCCCCTAAACATGTTTGTTTTTCAACATTAAATGGAGTCCCTTATACATAGTGAACGTGGGTTAATCTGAATTTTGCCTACTCTTCACAAAGTCAAATGTCTGTGAACAAATTGAGATCCTTTCTATTTATCTAATTAATTATTACCTTCAGCTTTTGTAATCCTTTCTTTTTGTTTTTCATATTTTTTGGGTCATCATTCCTGCAATCCTCAGGCTTCCATAGGAATACCTCTGGGAATCACTGAGATCCATGGGAAGAATGCTGGATTCATTCTGCGGTGTTCGGAAGCTTCATCATTTATTTGCTCTCTGATCTTGGGTAGGTCCATTTCTGAGCTGTAAATTCCTCCAGGAAAAAATGGTGGTATTAGCATATTCTTTACCTAAACCCCAGAGTTCTAAAAAGCATATTATCTCTGAATTATGTTATATAAATGCAGATTTTAGCTTCTTCTATTATATTAATATGTATTTAGTTGTTTCCCTTTTCCCTTTTGAACATTTGAATCTATTAATTAAATTCATTATATTTTTCACTGTATCTTATCTGTACAGAGATCACATTAATTTTACTACGGTACCAAATTTTAACCTTTTTCTATCGTAGGACGTTTCTACTATATGATTAAAACTCTTTCTTACAAATTCAAAACATCAGCCAACTTTATGAGCATGTCCCAGTTTCTTAATAATGCAATATATATTCAGTAATTAAAAAAAAAAATCACCATTCCAACTCCAAGAAATAAATATTGCTTGTTGAGGGGGAGGTGGGAGATAGTATTTGATTCTACTTCATATATATATATATGTGTATATATATATATATATATATATATATAGTTATAGTTATAGTTATAGAGAATTGAGCTCAACCTTAAGTGTCTCCTCAATGACAGAGGTAAATAATGGAGAAAAGTTAGAAACTCAGCAAAGAGAAAGACATAGTGTGACAATACGAAATCACTAGCTCCACTTGAGGGCATCCACCCTCCAGAGTAATGTAGAGACAGCCTGTAGCAGTCGAGTATGTAAGACTGAAGTCATTGTGTCTGTTCTTTTACAAGCAGCTGTGAGACCATTGGTGGTGTGACTAGCCTTTCTGGACCGTGATTAATTTATCAATAAAATATGAAGACTGGACTGGGCAATTTTAGAAGTCACTTTCAATCCCAACAATTTATAATTCTATGAATACTTTAGAGAACAAAACGAGAATGAGAGATATGATAATGGCGCTAGAGTCACGAGGCCCCAAAGAGCCTCAAGCCAAAGACACAAGCCAACTGGTAACTGATAACTCTAAATGTTTCTACGGGGATAAGATCAGAGTGGCTTCTCACCGTCTAAGAGTCAATCAAAGAGAGATACAGGTTTGAAATGAGTTGATAATTCCTTCTCCTGGTCTCATATATTCTCTTTTTAAGACATATTTATAAACACAAGACTGTCACACGTGATAAAGGGATGTGCTTGAAATGTTTTCCGTCTTGAAATTAAAAACAAAGGTTTGAACATTCTACAGGAAAGAAGGTAGAGCCCCCATTAAAGTTTCTACCTTTGACCTTGTGCGAGCGGTCTCTTCTCTAACTGGTTTATTTTTTGTTTGCTTATGAAACAGGGAGTAAAGTCCCCTTCTGTCATAAATCTTTCCAGAAGCAACCATCTAAATAACAAATTGATCCAATTTAATACAGGAAGTACTGGGAAGCACAGTGACGATGATAAAGGTGAATCATTTCCCTCAGATCTCCATGCTAATTTTCAACCCTGCGCCTCCATGTTCAAGGTCAAAACAGACATCTGATGTTTACTTTGTCAGTTCAACAAACCTTTATCTGAGTGCCGGCTACAAACCAGGTACTCTGTGGGGTGATGGAATGAATAGTCCTTCTCTCTAGAAGGTCACAAACGTATGTGTATATAACCATCGTCTCCACACTCAATTTCAACATCTCAGCCAAGCTCCTAGAACCTGTGTAGAACATCGCACAAAACATTAATTTGGTAGTAGGTGCCTCTGAGGGGTGCAAACTCTTTGCACAGATACTTCTCGGAAGAAAGAAAAAGAGAAAGAGATAAACTTTCAAAAATATGTTCAAAGTCAGCAGGATTGGAGGAAAGAATTAGAAATGGGGTCCAAACAGAAAGCTCTAAATTCTTCTCCAGATGTTGATGAGTTGAGCTCTCCAGGCTGAGCGGGACATCCCTCTAGATTCAGCACATCCCAGCTTTTTTCTTGTTTTCTCAAAGATGAGTTCAAGAAATGTTAATGAGTCTGACACCACCGACCTTGTCACAGAAGGAAGTGTCTGTTGGGGCTGGTTGCTATTTGGTGAAATAATCCCCAGCTGAGCAGGGGATTAGAGAAGGGAAGCTAACATTTATTGTTCTTAATCCTTAAACATATCACCATAAAAAGATGTCATTATTTATTAAATATTAACACAGTATGTGGAAAACACTGATCGTGATACATGCGTGCTTATTCAATCAGAGGTGATAACAACAAATGTGCATTCACCACTACAGAGCTTTAAGTGGGTCATCCCAGGGGCACCTGGGTGGCCCAGTCAGTTGAGTGTCTGACTTAGGCTTAGCTCACGATCTCACAGTTTGTGAGTTCAAGCCCCGCATCGGGCTCTGTAATGACAGCTCAGAGCCTGGAGCCTGCTTCGGATTCTGGGCCTCCCTCTCTCTCTGCCCCTTTCCTGCTTATGCTCTGTTTCAGTCTCTCTCTTTCTCAAATATAAATAAACATTAAAAAACTAAAAATAAAAATACACGGGTCATCCTGTTTAACGCAGACACAATTCTGTGAAAAGAAAATGGTCTTTATCACCATTATCATCACTGTTTTTATGAACACTGGCGCTGATGGAGGAGAAGTAACTTACACCTGGTCTAACAAACAGGTGGTGTAAGTGACATAATAGGGGTTCCAAGAAGAGTTGGCCCCAGTCCCCAAGGTTAAGCGTTATGCTGCTCTGCCTGGCCTCACTCTCTCTGAGTTTAGCGCACATGGTCTGATGTTAATATCATCCTCAATTTCTCCCAGTTTCCTCTTCCTTCAGACATCCAAGGGTTCAGATTACTTGGCCACAGCGTGGTCTTCTTCCCTTGAGCTGGAGAAACACCGGGAAGCAGGGCGTGCTCTATTCCCGCTGACGGCATGGTGGATGGACGAGCCAGACACGGAATATCCAGAGGACACTAAATAATTGAAGAGGCTGGAGCACAGTCCTGGAGGAAGAACATGAAATCTCAGCTGCCTGCGTAGATGCAGGGATGAGCTCCTCTGGAGGCATTCTGGTTCCAGGTCATCAGAAGTTAGCAAAAACACAAAGCACGGAACTAAGGTCAGCAAAACTAAGGAATTCTACTTGCGTGTCCTTTAAAATGAAGACATTTCTACTGATCATCAAGTCCATTTCCAAGTCGATGCCACACCCAGTTATGTACCCTGATGCCTCACCTGAGAAAATGCTTGCAAACGTATGTTTTATATGTGATCCAGGACAAGGGCTTTAGAACCACAGAGCTCAGGACTTAAGCCACAGCTCTGTCTCTTATGGCCGGGGGGGGGCATTGGCAATCTGACCTTCCTGACTCATTTCTTTCAACCTGACAATGGGGACAGACCTGGAGGGAGTTCCCAAGGAGATGGAGGTTGAGTTTTATATCTAACATCTGTGCTCATTTTCGCTTTCTCCTCCCTTAGAGGACAAAGAGCCTCCCCCAGAATCTTAGGCATGTGCTTTTTTTTGACCAGATTTTCTGAAAATAAATAAGTAAAATGTTATTTACTCTCTCAATAAGTACCAAGTATCTACTGTGCCAGGAGCTTCACTGGATGAGGGGGTTCTGGGATGAATTGTCCAACAAGGTCCCTGCCTTGTTTGGTACTCATGGTCCCTGCCACTGTCACATGGAAGACAGTGAACATGACTAAGTCCCTTTCCTTGGGAAGAGTTTATTTGGATGGAGATGACCAATGTCTTCCATGGGTGGAGCTTGAGGACAGCGTGTCTTCACCCTGGCAGCTCTTAACCTGGTGTCAGTCTCAGCTCTGTCACTGCTCTGGAAGATTCTGTTGAACCCCCAGAAGCACAGGAGTGCTTGTTCTATTGCCATGTGGTTGTGCCATTAGCTTTTATTAAACAGTCCATACTTGAAGGGGGTGTGTGACTTGGAATCAGATGCATGATTCTTGAACTCAGACACACTTGCCCTAACTTATCGTCCATTACTTCCCTTTGAATGGTTTATTCCCCAAGTAAGCTATAGTCTTAACAAAATTGAAAAAAAAATATGGATTGATGAATGAACGAATGAATGAATGAAGTAAAAGAGGAAGAGAGAGAGGGAAGAAGGGGCGGAGGGTGGGTCTTAGCCAATGATGTATCCACATTTTTAAAATATGGGATATTTTAGACAAAGTCCAGAAGAGAAGTCAACCTGCTCACTACACTTAACAGGATTTTTTTTTCTTGTATTTTGGTTAAAATTTTAAGACTTTAGTAATTGCGAAAATGTAAATTCCCTGGGGGAAAGTGACTTCCTTTCTTCCTCCTTTGCATATTCCTCTCATTTACCTTCCTCATTTTATACATTTTATACATTTCCATGTTTTTTTTTCATTATATTAGCTTTTATTAAACAGTCCATACTTGAAGGGGGTGTGTGACTTGGAATCAGATGAGATGAGAAAAGTACGTAAGTAAAAGTCTACCTCATTCTATTTGCATGATTTGGGGTAAGCATTTACCTTTCTAAGCTATGTCTTCTACTTCATAAAACTGACATGCATTTGACTCTTCAAGTTTTGGTGAGGGTTGAATGACCTAATTTTTAAGGGGCCATCAGATGCTGCATGTACAGTTAGGTGATAGTACGCTCTTGTTCAGAAAGATTCCACGTGTTGTCGTCATCATCCCTGTTCATCAGTAGGACACTGACCTTGTCTTCCCAGGGCACACAGGGGTGGGATACAGGGAAATAAATAGTCTGTAGCTATATTCACGTGAAGCCAAAATGGTTCATGGCTGCCCAGCTTCTTCCACACTCAACAATTTCATGTAGCACCATAGACTCAGCCCGGTTTAGGACAGGATGGGTGGTATCTAAGTGACGATCGATGCATCTCCTTATTTACAGATGAGGCGACCTTGTCTGGGACACCAGGCCCACAGCCCAGGTTTTCCAGTAGCTTGTCGCTCTCTACCACCATGCCGCCACAGTCTATGCTGCTTCCTCTTGTGGTGATGGACTCAGGTTCCCGGTTGCCATGGTCTGCAGGTGCCTATTGTGTCCTCTCGTTACAGCCACAAGTTGCTTCAGTTGCTTGTGTTGAGTGTATCAGCCTCCTTGAGGGCGATACAGCTATAGTTGCTAGAAGCTGCATCCGTGCCCTGAGTACTTCCCCAGAGCTTTGGATGCTGCTTTAGCACCAGCACAGATGACACAGGCACGCTTCCCCCACATCCGATGGCAGTGGTATTGCCCTATATGAGTTTTGCGATTGCTTTATGACCCCTGACTGTATTTGTGTTTCTAATTTTGGTCTAAGTATCACACTTTACTGCTTCAATTTAGGACATGTTTCTTGCGAGGTGGATTAACAGATGACTTTGTAAGCCAAGCAGTTTAGAAGAAATCTATAAAATCCTTTTAAAGTCGATCAACATACATCATTCTAGGTCTTCTTCTGAATCTAAGTTTTCCTCTCCCCAAATAGTCAGCAAGTATACTGAGTATTTTTGTGAGAAAATCAAAGAGATCTCCTGAAATTAGAAACTCAGTAATTAGCCAGTAAGAAAGGAGCCCTGGGCATATCTATTATTCATTGGAGGTTGACGTGTCATTATCTCATTTCGTGAATGTTGAGAAGAACTTTCTTAGTCACAACATGACATTTTATGCTGTATCTATCAGTCAAGATGCTATTACTGCAATGGCTGACCACTCATAATTATGCTCATAATTTAATTCTCCAAAGACAATCTTATTTCCATGTCACCGCATTTCTTTGAAGATTCAACGCACTTGAACTTTATTCATTCACCGTAAACAGTTGTTGAGTTTGTACTGTTTCACAGGCAAATGCCCACAGTCCCTCGAATGTATGCAGAAAAACAGTCGATTCATGCACGTGATAGAAATTGAATTTCTAAATTCTGGTCCCAAATTTTCTTCTTAGTGAGCAGTTACAATTTTTCAACAAAATGTCTAATGCCTAGTTATGATTCCTTAGATCGTGTCCATTCAACCATCCATTTCTTTAGTCACTGCCTATGTAATGACTGCCTCTTGTCCACTGGCCACTGCTCTGGGGCCCGCTTTTCTCTGGGACAGGTAGAGCAAAGCCCTGTTTGAATCATGACTCAGGAAAGAATCAAAGTTTTTGTTCTCTGTGACATGGGGGCAAAGATAAGAGGGGCCTGGAAGGAGCAGGAAGTGGTTTTTGAGAACCTCACCCAGGTCATTTGTTTGCATCCTAGCTCTCATAAAACTACATTTCCGAAATTGGGAATGTGATATCTCGGAGTGAATACAGAGGAGAACTATTTTGCTTCTTAATGAAACTTTCATCAAGGACCTAAAAGGTGGCTTTTACATGAAGTAACATGAGATTTTTTTTTTTCCATTGAGCTAATTATACATGATTTGCACCTCATCAAATATCAGCACAAAAACAGGACAAAGTCAGGTACTTTAAAACCTCTTCGAAGGGACAGCACATTCATCCAAAACTTCTGTCATTTGGATTTCTCTCTGATGTTAGCCTGCTCCTACCCAGCTGACCATGAGAAGCTATTGCACAGAGCAGGCTGTGTATAAACCAAGGAGATCAAAAGTCTGGTGCTCACGTTGACCATTAGAACACGTTTTTGTTTTTGTTTTTGTTTTCAGCTGGATTTTTAAAGCTTCCCTGTGAACCACCCAATCTTGAGTGCACGTCCCTAAAGTTTCTCCGTTTGTTTCAAACTCGGATGACCGTTTAGGGATGTTTAACTCAAGGTTCCAGCTCATTCTGCTTGTTTGTGGAGTGTTAGTCACACTGTCTGATCAACGGGGATCTTTTCATGTCTACCCATCCGAGGCCCGATAACATGCGGAGGGATTGGTCCATCTGTGTAACACTTTCTGGAACGTTCCTGGCACGTGCCGGCTGACAGCAATGGTCATTGCCGAGCTCTGAAAAGGGGAAGGATGTCCACCTCGCAGGGTCCTCCTGGGGATGTGACGTAATTTGAGACTGCAGACAGGCCTTGAGAGGTTCTCAGGTTGTCGCCGGTCCCCTGATACGGGACGGGCACGCCCCCTGCCTCTGGGGTGCTCACCATGGCAGCAAATCCCGCCCGGAAGGTGTGGGGAGGGTGAACGGCTACATCACTTTGGGCCATCCGAGCTCAGGTTGTGTTGGGAGAGAGGCACCTGCCTCTTCCCAAGAGGGGAGACCCGGGGTAGTTTGGGGTTGTTCCTTCGTTTCCCCATCGGTGCAGTCCTCAGGGCCCTGCCAAGGAAGCGGGAGGCAGGAGGCAGGAGAGTGAGGAGGTGAGGGTGGGTGCTGGGCGCTCTGCCCGCCACCCCCCCCCCACAGCCCCTGTGGGAGCTGAGCTGCAGGATTCCCTGGAGAGCAGACTTGCTGCAGGCTGTGTGCCCTTAACAGGCCGGGGGACACGGCTGCTGGCCCCCCAGGGACAGAGCCCTGCTGGCTCCCGGCGCCAGCGTGGCCGGGTCCCCGTCCCACCTACTCCCAAGGGGGCCGAGTGCTCCCGGCTCGCCTGGCAAGAGGAGGCGCGGGAAGCTGGGGGGCCCGATTCCCAGGAAGCAGGAGCCTTCCGTGAATGGTGGATGACACCAAATTGATTCCTATTCCCTTTTCCCCCTGAAAGTCAGCTCAAGGCCAGAGACAGAGTGACGCTCCAGGTATGACAGTGGCCAGGGTGAGCATGACACGAGGTCTGTGTGGATGAAGCCAGGGCTGCGATCACTCACCCCGGGCTATGGGCCGAGCACCCAGTTACCGCGAATCAGTGTTTCTCGACCTGGGCGTTACTGACACACGGGCCTCAGTTATTCTGGGGGGAGGGGCAGGCGCACATAGTCGGAGGCTTAACAGCATCCGTGGCCTCCACCCACTTGATGGCAGTAGCCCCTTCCAATTGTGACGGTGGAAAAACATCCCCAGACATTGCTAAGGTCAGTAGAGGGGCAGCGGGCAAAACCCCCCGGGGAAGGACAGCTGCGCGTGGAACGATATCCTCGGTACATTGACCCAAAGGCTTACCCGACTCCTACGTTATGACCGGGTGTCCCCGGGGTCGCGGAGTAATAGCAGCGACAGCCGCTAGCATCCATCAAGTGCAGGAAGCGTTCAGAAAGTGCTCCGCACGTGTGTGGCCCCCTCGGGGTGTGTGACACAGCTCGGGGACGGCAGGTGGGACTGTCACTATAGCAGTTCCGGGCCAGGACTCTGCTTTTAGCCTGACGCCCAAATCGAACCCACTTCTTTTCCCCAGGAAGCCTTGAGGGGGGGGTCCTGGGTGACCTCTCAGGCCATGTCTTCAAGAAAGAAGGCTTCCCTTACGCCCCTCATTTCGTTCCAACAGGGGTTCTACTCTCTTCTTTACTTACTCATCGCTTCTGTTTGCTGATGCTCCCAGGGGGAGGGGAAAAGGAGGTAAAGGTCACTGCTATTCCACATTCCCCCACTCTCCATCCTCACCGCGCTCCTGGAAGGGGTACCGGGCTCCCAGGTGAAGGGACAGGGCTCTCAGAGGGTGAGGCGCGTGGTCCTGTCTATGCAGCTAAGGAGAACATCTGTTTGACTCCAAACCCAGATCCTTTCTACCAAGCGGTGCTGCCGCTTTGTGGGAAAAAATATATACACGTATCCGTCTTTACGAGCCTGAACCACACAGAAGAGGGTGTGTGTTATGAGGTTTCCGTACGTGCCCGTGGTACCAAATCGATGTGAGGTGGCCTTTCTCTCCCACCCTTCAGGGTCTCGCTACGGCTCTTCTTTTGCAGAAACATGGATCGTCGATGGACAGTTGACGCATTTCCAACATGCCGTGTCGGCAGGTTCCAGAAGTCTGCTTTGCTGCATGACAGATCAACGCGTACCTGAGCCCCCGACCTCCATGAAGTTGGGAACGGCCTGGGCCTCTTCCAGCCTGCACGGTCTATGGTCTGTGTCATCCTCTCTGACACACCGCTGTCTGTTGAGTCCCTGGACCACTATAAACACTCCTAGTGTCCCTCTAAAAGCGTGCATCCCCTCAGGGTGTGACATAACACAGCCTGTCCTGTCCGTGTATGCTCCCACCCCCTCCGCGTTCAAGAAATGTGATTGGTACGTGTGGGATCGAACCCACATGCAACACCTGGGGGTTCTGCCTGGTTTCCAGAGCGTTCTTCTAAGACATTGCATCAGCTGGAAGGTATTTAAAATTCTTGTTCGTGCTTTAAAACCCAGAAATTGGCAAGATCTGCCCCGTCCCTCCTCCTGCGCCCCACCTTCTTGATTAACAGGTATCATTTCTGTGAGGAAGTGTCATAAACAAATACATACATTTTTACTGTTCTCTTAGCCATCTGTGTGGGTTTCACAGAAAAGCCGTTTATAATTCCTACAGTGGCTTCATTCTTCCTATGAGGTCGCCAGTCCTTCAGAAGCCAGGCAGAGTTTTGTTTTCAGCGTGTATGTGTGTGTGTGTGTGTGTGTGTGTGTGGACACCCGCATGGGCCAGCCTAGACCTGCTGGGGCCATGCCATCACTCACCCCGGTGACAGGAGCCACAGCCGTGCCTCTCTGTCCACTCTTAAGTGGTTGGGTTGGGCGGGGCCATGGTTGTATGGGCAAGAGGCCAACTGTGTGCATTTGTGTTTGCTGAACACCTAGTAGCTGCTGCCGGGGTTCGGCACTGAGGACCAGAGACGCTCCCAGCCGAGGCTTGTGACAGACCAACGTGGGAGGGAAGAAGGAAGTCAAGGAGGGTCACCTGGGGGGCTCAGTCCTTTAAGCGTCCGACTTCGGCTCAGGTCATGATCTCACGGTTGGCCCCTGTGCCGACAGCTCGGAGCCTGGAGCCTGCTTCCGATTCTGTGTCTCCCGCTCTCTCTGCCCTCCTCCCGCTTGCACTCTGTCTCTCTTTCTCTCTCAAAAGTAAATAAACGTGAAACAAGTTTAAAAAAAAAAAACAAAAAACAAAACAATGAAGTCAAGGATGACTATGGAGTCTGTGCTGAGGTGCTCCCCAGAGAGTCCGGGTCTGTTTCCGGGCTGCGTGTTATACTTAGGCGACATGGTGACTTACCCTCAGGTTCTAGAACAACGTGGGCCACCCCTCAGGCTGCGTTTCCACTTTTCCAGGGACCCTCAGGGTGCCAACCAGAAGAAGTTATTCTTCACATTGTGGTCAGGCGGGAGACTCAGGACCGAAGACCTTCGTGAGCCCCTCTCCTTTCACTTCAGAAAACATTCACGGCACATGTCTGTCCCCAGGGTCGCGCTGGGCTGGTTGGCGGTACAGATGTGACGGACGCGCGGTCTCCGTCCTGAGGAGACGGAGAAGTAGACAACCGCCCGCATCTTTTGTCTGGGGCCACGGGACCTTGAGACAGACAAACAGGCACGTGGACGTGGGCATATATCGGTGTCTCAGCCTCGGCACTGTTAGCATGCAGGGCTGGACGGTCACTTGTTTGGGGGGCTGTCCTGGGCATACTGGACATCATCGCCGGCCTCCACGGCTACGTGCCAGGAGCACTTCTCACCCCCCAACTTGTGACAACCACACGTCTCCCCATATCGACAAATATCCCCCTGGGGGAGGGTGGGGGGGGGGTGGTGCGGCAAAATCACTGCAGGTTCTTAACCGGACACACACGATCTGGATCTAGATGCTGTGTAGACAGGTCTACATAACAGATACCCACCCAGCAGCTGCAGCCAGCCAGCCTCCGTCTACACCCGGGTGGAGGCGCTGGGGCCGCAAGGTAGGAGCTCTTCTCTGCGGCCCCACGAGGTGCACGTCTCCCGGAGCACAGGGCGAGCCCGATGATTCTTCATTTCCAAGTAACCAAAGCAGAACAAACTGAAGTAAGCCAAAAGCCCTTCTCCTTCGCTGGATTCAGTCTGAACTGTCACAGAGAAAATCAGGAGGACAAGCTAGGAAAGACACATGGAAAGAGCAGAGGGACAGAAAGCAGAGACGCTCCCTCCGTGACTGGCAGTGCAGGTGCAGAGTGAGACCCCCCGCGTTTGCCAAGTTCTCCACGGCTGCCGGAAGCATACCTGCGTATCTGCTGTGTCCCTACTCCAGAGCAGTTGAACGCGGAGAACGAAAATTCGCTTTTGGAGCCCTTTCACATTTATAATTGTGGGATAATCTTTTGCGCGTGTGAGGAAAAGCTCATTTCTTCAATATGAGGAAACTGCCATTATTGAGACGTTTGAAAAGGTTTCACGTTATCTGGCATTAAGATGTCTTTCACTGTTGTTAAATATGTAAACAATACATACGTGATACCGCTTTCTAAAATAATTTTTCCAAAAGTCACGTCTGTACCTTCCAGCTGGGAAGTCGGTGGCTCCCGTAGACGTAAACAGCTAAAATGTACCAGGACATCCTACTGCGCTTAAAGGAAGTGCACTTCCCGCATGATACAATTTGGACGGAACAGAAAGCTTCAACATCATCTTCCCCACCTGCCTGCTCCAGCAGGGGAGACGTTTCTTCGTTTCTTCGGGTTCAGCCACTGTCTGCAGACGGTCCTGTAGAAATGCAAATGCGTTCCTCAGAAGCAAGCTGATGCATTCATCGACACGTTACCACCAGGTTATTCATGAAGCCAGCCAATTAGGACACTCACCCACTCACGCGACATTGATTGCAGGATCACCATATGCCAGCCACGGGCTGAGTGCTGGGGACATGGAAGGATCACAGGCATGAACTTCCGTCTGGGGGAGGGTGGACTTCGATAGACTTATAAACCCACCAGCGGCAACTCCAACATCACGCACTTGAGCTCCAACTGTTCATTCTCCCCGCGTCGTCGTCAGTCGGTCCTCACCCTCGGGACACATGTCAGTGCTGCCCGGGCTGGGCTGCGTATTACCATCCCCTGGATGGTCTTCAAACCTGCAGGTGTCCGGTGTTCCCGACCCACCTGAGGCCAAAGAAATCTCCGTCTCTGGGGTGCTTACTGAGCAACAGAATGTGTGAGCTTCCCCGGGTGATTCCGTGCACAGGAAGGGTTGACAAACCCCATTCCACTCTCCTTTAGAGAATTCTGCCCCAACGTCCGTGTCTGTGCTTCCCAGTCTCACCTGATCAATAGAATCCGAGAGCCACTTACTGAAATATGACTTCTCAAGGGTCTCCCTAGAAAGACTGATTCAGTCAATTTGGGTTAAAGCCAGAAAACTACGCACTTTCGAGAAGAGCTTCTTTGTGCTTCTTATGATAAGAAAAGCTTGAAAATAACTGAAAAACACACTTAAAACTGAAATCGCTTCCCCTGCTTGGTGTGTTCAATGCCCTCTTCCCTCCCATGCGGCCAGTCTCCAGCTTGGAACTTACCCCAAGCCACCCAAAAGTAACACATTTCCTTACCCGGCACCTCCCGTCTCCCACTCACCTTCTGACCTCTGGGGGAGATTCCCTGTCCCTCTGCCTGGACCTCTGGTCTCCTGAGCTCCTGGAGCGCTGAGAGAGCCATTAGCCCCCAGCATGTGGCTGCAGCCAGATGCTGCCAGCTTGTGATGCGTGCATTTCTTCCCAGTGCCAAGTTCGGTTACACCGGAAGCTTGAATTCAGCAACGGAGGGAGAATTTACACTGCGGAAATTGGCAAAGACCACAAATCATGACTTTACTTTGTCTGCAGAGCTGGGTAGTTGAACATTCACCAGCAAATGAGTGGCTTCCACCATTTTCCCAAGAGACCAGCGAGATGGCCCTGAAGAAGAACACTGGGGTCTGGAAAATCATTGCTCGGAAAGTCAGCGAGAAGCTGCGGAGAGAGCAAACTTCCTGACGGTGGGACACAGACAAGATGCCGCCACAAGGGAGGGATCCAAAAAGATGTAGCATCCACGGAACATGGCACCTCCCAGCTTTTCCTAGGACTGCTCCCCACCAACACCCATCCATCTTAAACAGCCTCATTTCCACCTTGTAACAAAACGCTTCCAGACGAGATGCTACGGTTAGTTTGGCCCACGTCTACTAAGTGTTTCCTTTGTGGAAAAGGTTGTGAATTTGTTGCTCCCAAGGACCCAATTTAAGCATTATCTTAGCGAAATAATGTATAGTAACTCTATTTAGATACAAATCGTCTGTACCTTCACAGATGGTTTTATTAATCGTCATTCAGCCATGACAGCTACTTTGAGATGGGGTGGTTCCATATTGATGGCTTAAGTCCTCAAAATGTTATTTTATACACAGAGAGGGCTTGGTGACATTGGGTGGTGTGGAGCGTGCCCCTGGTATTCGAAACTGCCTGGGATGACTGATGGGCAGGGGCAGACAGGGACAGGGCGGGCGGTTCGTGTCCTCCCCTCCAATGCACTCTAGCTTCTCTCCTGCTCCAATCTCCCCGAAGCTGATCTCAAGGCTGTCTGTAAACAGTCATGCAGCTCTCTTGTTTTCCTTAAGAGAAACAAAAGGCAAGGCGTATGCTTTATTTACTGAGTCTGTTAAACTACACGTTTGTCTCTGTCTTTTAAAAGATTATTGTACTTATCAATATTAATGATTAAATAACTTGCTGGCATTCACAAAACAAATGGCGAGTTGAAGTCATTAAAGGTCAAAGTCACATCTCATTTGATTAATCTTCACCTTAAAATAAAAGGAAGAAATGTGTTGTTTGATGAGTTTGTGGATTTATTCAGTATTTCTCAATTTACCACACTCCAGTAATTAAGCCATCCAATTCTTTTCTTTTTTTAATATTCATTTCTTAATCCAACCGCAAGGTCATGTTAATATTAAATCAATGGAAGGGTCCTTTTGCTTATTAGATTGACACAGTGTTTGCTCCGGGATCCTGAGCCAGAAAACGGTCTGTGGGGTGAATCGTGGTTATTTGTGTGTGTTTATATTTGTGAGTAACTTCTGCGATTCTTTTTTCTGATGAGAATGAGCGGCCGACTAATTCAGACCTGATGCAGTTATCAAAGCTTGTTCTCTAAGCATTGTAGAACTTTGAAATGTGACCTGCTTAGAAATAAAAGAGGTGGGAAATGCTTTTGTATTTATGACCCTACTGTCTATTCATTCATGTCTTGGATCTTGGCCATGCAATGCACAGATTCAAGTAACCATTACACAAGGTGCAATGGGATAAATATCATCTGATTCAAACACTGTGTAATAGAAACTGCTCTTCTCTTTCTGAGAAGATGTGAGCCACCATTCTCAAAAAGAAAAACACATAAAAGGGGCTCCTGGGGGGCTCCGTCAGTTAAGTGTCCAACTCTTGATTTCAGCTCAGGTCAGGATCTCACAGACCATGGGGTCTAGCCCCCATCAGACTCTGTGCTGATAGCATGGAGCCTGCTTGGGATTCTCTCTCCCTCTCTCTCTGCTTCTCTCTCTCTCTCAAAATAAATAAATAAACATTAAAAAAAAGCACAGGAATAAGAGGGCTGAGATTTTGCATTTTTTTAAAATTTACTTCCTCAAGAGTGCTTATCTAAGTATGTGGACACACACACGTACCACACATATAGCCCTTTGGTTTGTTTCCCGATCTCTCTCTCCTTAAAATAGCTTCAGTGGCACAAGGACCCAAGTTCTGTAGGCTCAGTCATCACCTGGTACTCATCCCTTATCACGAAGCATTTACAGAGAAGATGTTCATCCAGTATATTTTGACTCCCTGACTACCTTCCTGATGAAGTAACTAATAACTCTACACCTGAAGGCAAGCTAAATAAATTCTAAGGAAATAAGCTTGAAGAAATAAAGAGATTCTTTCTGACAACATATTTTGTATTGAAGGGATATTTATGCCTCAGTGATTAAGTTAGTACATATAAGTTAGTACATATAAGTTAGTATGTATAAGTTAGTACTTATAAGTTAGTATATATAAGGAAAAAAACATGCATTAGCAAAATCAGGGTCATCTGATCCATCTGCAGTGGCTAATCACTCTTTAGTTGAAGAGTCTAGACATTGAAGTCTACCACTGATTAAAAATATTGACATAAGTATGTCCTCTTCTGAGAAATGAGACCCATGAATTTTAACTCTTAGTAACAGGCCATAATAAACCAATAACTCAGAGACTTGGAATCCAGTTCAAAGAAAGAAAGATAAAGCAAGCGTAAATATAGATGACCCAGGTACTTGTTAAGAGGTTTTACCTTTTTATTAAAAAGTACTTACCAAGAGGGGCTCCTGGGTTGCTCAGTCCATTAAGTACCCAACTCCTGAGCTCTGATCAAGTCATGATCTCAGGGTTGGTGAAATCGAGCCCTGCATCAGGCTCTGTGCTGACAGTGCAGAGCCTGTTTGGGATTCTCCCTCTCTGTCTCTCTCTATACCTTTCTCTCTCTCTCTCTCCCTCAAAATAAATAAATACACTTAAAATTTTGGGGAAAAAAGTACTCACCGAGAGTCAGTGGAATGCTAGGCTAATTTTCTACCATCAGTATCTCTACTTACTATTATGTGACTTTCAGCAAAGGACTTATTTTTTCTGTATGTAAAATGGATATGATAACAGTAGCTATCTCATACAGTCATGTGATTCTCATATAAGTGCTTAATATTGAAGTTCACACATTGGAAAATCTCAATAAAGCCTAGTCATTTTTTTAAATAATAACAGATGATTTATTACAGGAGTAATAACATAGTTTCTGGAATAACTTTTTAGTGCTGAGTTTCAAGACGTGATTGATTATAGTGAGCTGAGATAGTCCAGGAAACTTCTAGAAAGAGTATTGGACTAACTCAAACCCCAAAGAGAGGACGTATAAGAACCCATGGAGATTCTGCGTGGGTTAAATCTACACTTGGAGTCTTAGGGAAAGATAAGAATGCTTTTGAAAAGAGTTGAATAGGTATATATGAAGCACAGAAGGGAGAAAACATATAGATACTGAAGTTATTCAAAACGAATCCGATGGTGGAGGCTGATAGAAGCAAGTTAGCAGCAAAATATTGCTAGAGAGTCGCACAGATCATCTAAGGTGAGAAATTCGTAGAAAAGATGGTTTGCAAGCCGAAGATGAGTGTTGAAACGTGGCAGTCATGTGGAAGACACTGAGCGAACCAGAAAAGCAGGAGTCGGAGAAGGTCAAAAGGGATCTGTTCCTGAAGGTAGACAGGGCCCTGAGACATGTGGGCTCTCCCCACTGTCCTTGTCCCCACTCGCACCCAAACAGCATCCTACCCGAAATCCTACAGTAGAGAAATCCAAGACCTCTGAGAGAAGGTCTGCCAGATTTAGCAAACAAAAATGCAGAATACCCACTTATATATTTAAATTTTAAATAAAAAAACAATGGTGAGTTTTTCTTAAGAGTATGTCCCAAAGAAGGAGATATTTGAACAGATGGAAAGGAAAAAGAGAAGCAACCCAAGGGAAGCACAGAGGCCAAGTTAACAAGACACACATGTAGGGAATGGTGAGGAACTTAGTTTAGCTAAAGTAGAAAGTGCTAGATCTTAGACAAAGACACTAGACGAACATATGTGTTTTCTATGCATTAAATATTATGGTTGGTGGATTATATTCTTATTTGATTGACTTTTCATTATTTTTGCTAGGTCAATGCTATCACTACCATTTTACTCATGAAAACATTGAGCTTCAGAGCGTTCACGTGTCATGCTCGAGTTTATACAACAAAGAGTGACCTCCAGATACATCCAGGGATATCCAGCTACCAGCAATGCCTTTCTAGTGGATCATGATGCCTCGATGTAGGTAAATGACAAACGTTACATTTGCGATAAATATTGGATATCCACCATGTGCTACGATTTTGGAGGTATACAAAGTAGAAAAAAAATACATTATTCAATGTATGTGTGTGAGTGTGTGTGTATTTTTCCCCCAGAAACTGAAACAAACAACCACGTGCCTCAGCTTCTATCACCCACTTTGGCCTCCTCACAAATGCTTTAGCAAATGCTTTAAGCTCCACCCAATACCAGGATAACGGTTAGTTTAGGAGGCCATTCTGAATTCAATTCTCACTCTCTCGCAGGTGCTAACTTCTAAATCCCTGATCAAACACAACTGTTAATTAAGAATACTCAATATAATTCTCACCTCCAACACGTGTTAACTCCAAACTCCGTGATCAAACCAAAATCTGGTACAGTCCCCCAATAACCATTTGCACACTAAGATCATACGTTCTCACGGTGAGGTTGACAAGTACTACACCTTCTCCATTTGGGGGTAATTGTATTCATTGTTATGGGAGTCGCCGTAGCAGCCTGCATGGAGATCAATTTTATGGAAAATATAACAATCACAAAGCCACAAAAAACAGATTTGGGCAAAGCATATTGAAAGATGAGATTTCGCTGTTCCCTCAATTTCTTGTCTAATATTCCAGACGGCACGTCTAAAAATTATAGCCAGGGGAATTTAGTTGGATTTGGTTCAAGTGTGGAAAAATAAGTATATAATTATGAGATTGCCATAGGTTTTTCTGTTGCTGTTTTCAAAGTTCAAAGAAATAGACAATAAAGCACGAATGCAAAGTGACTTCTGAGAAACACAGTTGCTTCTGAGAAAACTCCAAGGAAGAGATAACTTTTGGTATGACCTGTGTTGGTCTGATTCAGCTGTTGGACTTGGGTTTGGTGAATTATGTCCTACAAGAATAGCATTAGAGAAGTATTCAAAGGAATGTTTTTGATAGGCATTTAGAAGATGTAATACAAAGAACATAGTATTCGGGGTAGGATTACTCTAGTGCTATAAAGGGTATTATAAAGAAATCTAAAATGTAGACGAGTGTGCAAAATGAATTTGGGGTGTGCTGGCTCAGTGCACAGCCTGAGCCGCCTGGAACACATTTCCATTGTAGGTACATGGCGGTGTCTCCTCTGGCTGAGAACCACCAAGGCCAGAATCAACAATTACTGTTGCCCACACTCTTCTTTTGCTGTAATTCATCCCCAATCTTTTATTTGGACCCTAGGAAGCATAGAAGTTCATTGATAGAGAACATACCTCAAGATCAAGATACCTGTGGTTCTCTTTGTCTCACATTCACCCCTTTGGATCCATCCATCTTCTCGATCTTCGGAACTGTGCCTTCATCCCCCTTTCAGGAGCCGTGTGATGCCAGGTGGCTTCTTCCCCTCTCAGGTCTTCAAGTTCTGTTTGCTCACTGAGACAATACTATTATCAGGATTCAATAAAATAATACTAAGCTCTTGGCTCATTCTTGGCACTCCTTAGGCATCAGCAAAGATTAGTGAGTTCTTTCTGTTTAATGATCCACTTCTCCTCTGACTTATCACCATCTCCTTCTCTAGCTGCCTGACTGATCTGGAAGCCGAACCCATCTTCGGTGGACTCATGCTTATATTCTGTTTCCCACTTTGCTGCTCCATTTCTGACTCACTGACTCATCCCTGAATTTCTGATATTCCTTCTTGGTTGGACATTCACGGCGTGTAAGGACCCTGTCAGCCTACCTTTTCTACATACATCTTTTACCAGTGCAACCGTACAAAGCCATAGCCCTGACAAGGACCATAAGCCCCCTCCCTGGGCAGGGAGAGAAAATATGGGAGGGTTAAGCATGCCTTTATGTTTAATGTTGTTGTTTTTTTTTTTTCATCTTTATATTGCAGAACATTTATTTTCCTAGGAGAGTCACTGGATTTCATTGAGGTGCTGGAAAGTAGTAAGTGTTGTTTCAAAAGAGAGGTGACCAGAATATCAGGATCACTCTATTCCCCCAACACCAGACCTCATATTACTTCTAGTACTGATAGGGCCCAGCTAAATACTAGGAATCTGCTACCTGTCACTGAGACAGTGACTCAGAAGTTCTATCTTCAATGGCGTTGATTTAGCAATCTACCTTATAAATTGGTTCATCATTTACTTTTTCTAAACTTTTATCTATACCCTTCTGAATTTAGTTTGATAATGATGTCTGGTATATGAGGTTGGACGTAAGAGCTGGTATGTGAACTTCTTTGTCCAAAAGTTATAGTTTTGCTACTCACAAGAGATGAGGTTCCAACCACTCACTGACACTTCTATGCTCCAGATGAGTAAAGGGTAGGAGTTGTAATGATCTGTGCTTTTGCTTTTTCAAAACAAAGAGTTCTTATTTGCTTCCCATGAAGCTCCTGTTTGGAGGGAAAAAAAAAAAAAACATTCCACAATCTCATGTTAAAGCGTTCCATAAATTTAAGTTGATTTTCCCATTCAGTGGTGAATCCACAGGGAAGGGCTAATCAGAGCTCCGGTCAGCATAAGATACTGAATCAACCCTTGATGAGCTCTTCCAGCAGAGGGTAAGGTATCCAGGACTCATGGGTATTGCTTAGCCAAGACAAGATGGGGGCAATACTGAGTCTTGAGGACATGACAGAATTAATAATAAGTTAGCCCAATCTCTCACATCTCAGTGCCAATGTTATAGAGAAATTTCAACCATGCTTGCTAGGGACACCATAGGTATCCCTGCTCTAAAGGTATGTGGATTTCACCTTTCAAGACACGAAGAATTATCTAGGGGAAAGTAGAGCATCTAATCTTGTAGCTTCGGTGCAGGAGTATCCTGAAGTAATTTTAAATTTCAAAAAGTTTAGCAAAGTAGCAGCCCATGTAGTCTCTGTCTAATTACCACAGCATGTAAGAACAATCATATGAAGTTTCAGAGAAAAATGTGATATTTTTGGATGTTGTGACAAAATATAGATTAGTGACATAGGCCAAATTCATTTTTGCGTGCACGGGCACCACCACAAAGATGGCGGTGACATTTTAACAGCAATTACAAGTAGTTTCTACAATAAGATCGAGAGCCTCTGGATTGGAAGTGATGTGCCACGAAATATATTGTGAAGTGAACAGCCTGAAGAAGCAGGCAGTGGCACCTTCTAAGCACCACATCTAGCATCACAATGAGGAGCTCAATATTCCAAGTGCTCTGTAGGCAACACTATTATTGTGTGCTCTAAGGGGGAAGCAATCGAGATTTATGCAGTTAATAATTCTCATTAGCAATACTGGGAGGCTGGTACAGTCATGCTTCTCTTTCTTTCGGGATGATATGGATGGCTATTATAAGACATTTATTCATCATCATCAAAGGTAATTAAATTTTGAATCTATATCCCTCTATGAGAAAATTCTAGAATGATGTATGCGAAATATACGTGCATCCTTATTACTGATGTAATAAGACATCCGTAAGTATGTGACTCCTGAAGGGTAGCCATCTGAGTCATGAAAATGGCAGTCCAAAAGCTGAGAGGACAGCCAGTGGGGAGACCAAATCTGAGATGGACTCAGATGCACCTCCATTGAAAAAAAAACAAAAAAAAACAAACCTAAGTTTGGAAATGTCAGTCACTGGGCCGTGTAGAGAATGCAGAGGGTGACAAAAATTCAGGGTGCAAAGGGAAAAAATAAAACCAAATCCAAGTTCCCATGAAGTGATCTCAAAAGGCAAGAACTGGACCCAAGACCATGGGTCTGCCATGACATGGGCTTGAGAAACAAAGTGTGGAAGACCAGGAGAAAGAATTATTTAAGGAAATACTTCTGGACAAGGTTATGGAATAGGCTTTGCCCTTGAAAGTGTGGAGACGGAGGAGGATTAAGATATGGAATGCATGGGTGTGGCTCCACGGCCAAGAAATGTGGGAAAAGAGGCAAGAATTTAAAATTTTTTGTGTCTATCCATTTCTAGAGAGAGACAGAGTGGACACAAGTGAGGGAGGGGCAGAGAGAAGGACAGACAGAATCCCAAGCAGGCTCCGTACCATCAGAGCAGAGCCTGAAGCAGGGCTTGAACTCACAAACCATGAGTTCATGATCTGAGCTGAAATCAAGGGTAGGACGCTTAACTGACTGATCTCCCCAGGCACCCCAAGGAGTCAAGGATTTAAACAGAAACCAAAGATCACCTGCCAGATGCATTTAAGCAAAAGGGCTCTTCTCAAGGCCTCGAGTGCCTGAGCTGACCCAGGTGCGACGCTTGGGTGGTTTGAGACAAGCAACGATGGCCTGACAGTCCCTCACCCAGGTCTTTGGCCACCAGGGGCTTTTGCCCACTGATTGCCCTGAAGTACAGTTTTCCTTCCTAGAATTCATCTTTTCCTATACTCTGTCCTTTAATCCACCATCTGTGTCAAATATTGTCGTCCTACAAATGGTTATTTCTGTTTCCTCTCCAAGTCTTCCACTCCTTTATCCTCCTTAATTTGTGGCGTTTAAAAGTTTTTTCTAGCCTGTAGCCTAACAGTATCGAGCCATTCTCCATTGTCTTATTCTCAGTGGAGACCGAAATCAGATATTAAGGACACTAAGACAATATCCCTTTACATATTACATGATGTTCATTGACTTACCAACTGTCCCTTTGTGCCCATATATTTGTAACAATTGACCTTTAAGCCTCTGAAGACATGAGAAAATGATGCAATCAGGCTACAGGAAGCTCTGGAAAATGTTCAGACTGATTCTTCTGTGAATGGCCAATGTTCATTACAAACGAAACTGATTTTCTTGTTGGTAATTGAGCTGGACAGAACCTTTTCTTTAAATGGCAGTTTCTTTCCCCTGGAGATACGACCTCGGCATGCTAGGGTGTCGGTGGTCTCTCTTGCCCCCACTCAGAGCATCCACACCTGAGGCTCCCGCACTTCTGGCAAAATGCCTGGGACAGTGTTATGGCCCCCGTTGCACACAACCTCCCTTCTGGTCTCTGGAGGAGACCTCCGAGTTACACGTAAATGATCCAAGCAACACCGTTGATTTAGGATACCTAACGAGTATGCAGAGCACAGACACCCACATATCACACACACTGCCACACACAGCCCACCCCGGGCTCTTTGTCCGCGATTTTGCCAGACGAAAGGCTCTTCAGTACGGAACTTGGAAAACGGAAGCTTTGTAGAACTTAAGTGCTGTCAGCATAGATGTACTTCCCGAAGCACGTCTAGTGAATGGGAGCATCTGGAAAGCCACACTGTTGAATACGTGAAAAGGACTGGAAGAGGACAGGTTGTTTCTCAGCTCTGAGTCCCTCAGTGAGTTGAGCACGACACTTGACTTCTCCGAGATTCTGTTTCTACATCTTAAATCAAGACTTTGTGGGCTACATGTATTCTAAGATTATGCCCAGCCCTGAAACTCCATTTCTCAATTTGAATACTATGCATTTAATGATTTAAGTGTAATATGTGTCCATTTCATAGTCCAGAAATTGAAGCAATCTCACTGTTTTTTTTTTTTTTAATTTAAATCCAAGTTAGTTAACGTATAGTGTCGTAATGGTTTCAGGAGTAGAATTCAGTGATTCATCACTTACATATGACACCCAATGCTCATCCCAACAAGTGCTCTCCTTAATGCCCGTCACCCATTTATCCTATCCCTTCACCCAACATGCCACCAGCAACCCTCAGTTTACTCTCTGTATTTAAGTCTTTTATGTTTTTCTTCCCTCTCTGTTTTTATCTTACTTTTCTTTGCCTTCCCATATGTTCATCTGTTTTGTTTCTTAAATCCAACATATGAGTGAAATCATGATATTTGTTTTTACCTGATTGACTTACACTCTAGTTCCATCCACATTGTTGCAAATGGCAAGATTTCATTCTTTTTGATTGCCAAGTAATACTCCATTATACATATACCACATCTTCTTTATCCATTCATCGGTCAATGGACATTTGAGCTCTTTCCATACTTTGGCTATTGTCAATAGTGCAGCTATAAAAATTGTGGTGCATGTGCTCCTTTGAATCAGCATCTTTGTATCCTTTGGATAAATACCTAGCAGTACAATTGCTGAGTCATAGGGTAGCTCTATTTTTAATTTTTTGAAGAACCTCCATACTGTTCTCCAGAGTGGCTGCAACAGTTTGTATTCCCACCAGCAGTGCAAAAGTATCCCCCCTTCTCCACATCCTTGCCAACATCTGTTGTTTCCTAAGTTGTTAATTTTAGCCATTCTGACAGGTGTGAGGTGATATCTCTTGCGATTTTGATTTGTATTTCCCTGATGATGAGTGATGTCAAGCATCTTGTCACGTGTCTGTTGGCCATCTGGATGTCTTCTTCAGGAAAGTGCCTATTCATGTCTTCTTCCCATTTCTTCACTGGATTATTTGGTTTTTGGGTATTGAGTTTGGTAAGTTCTTTATAGATTTTGGATACTAACCCTTTATCCAATATGTCATCTGCAAATATCTTCTTCCATTCCGTCAGTTGCCTTTTCACTTTGTTGATTGTCCCCTTCACTGTTCAGAAGGCTTTTCTTTTGATGAGGTCCTGACAGTTCATTTTTCCTTTTGTTTCCCTTGCCTCCAGAGACACATCTAGTGTGAAGTTGCTGCAATCTCATTGTTTTTATCTTATCTCAATTTTTTTGCATTTTGGCACAGATTTTAATTTACAGAAACATTGTGAGAATAGAGTTCGGGAAAGTTCTACACTCAACTTTTCCTATTACTACTCTCTATACTAACATAGTACAGCTTTCACAACTAATAAACTGATACTGATACATTATTATCAACTGAAATCAATACTTTATTTTCATTTATTTAGTTTCACCTGAAGGCATTTTCAGTTCCAGTTTCCTATCCAGGACACCACATTGCATTTATGAACGTGATGTGACTTGTTTATCAACATGGCTGTGACAGCTTCATAGGCTTCCCTTGTTTTGGATGAACTTGATAATTTTGAGGAGTACTGGTCAGGCATTGTGGAGAATGCCCCTCACCTGGGATTCGTCTACTGTTTTTCTCATAATTAGACTGGGGTTATGGATTTGGGGGAGGAGGACCATGGAGATAAAGTGTCATTTTCCTCATATCCTATTGAGGGTACACTCTATCAAGATTCTATATCACTGGTGATGTTGATGTTAGTCACCAGGCTGAGACAGTGTGGGCTGGACTGCCCCAGTCCTCACACCGCCCTCTTCCGCATGACGTCGTTGTACACAACTCACGCAAGAGGGTGGGAGTCGAGCTCCCCATCCTCGAGGGCAGAGTCTATTTTAGTTATTTGGAATTCTACATAAAAGAATTGTTCCTCTTTCCCCACAGACTTATTGACTCAATATCTTATTTATATCAGTATAGACTCCTGGGTTTTTACTGTTTACTTGGGTTTATGACCCAAGATTATTTGGTTGCTCCAATGGTTCCAGCTCTGGCCATTGAGGGCTCTCTTAGTTGATTATCTGTCATACCCCCATAATTATTTGTGTGTTTGTTTTGTTTTTGTTTTTGTTCTTGTTTTACTTCCTTACTTTGGGAGCTGTACAGGAAGTCTAGGAATACTGTGTGTATTTTCTGACCCCAGCCCTAGAATCAGCCGACTCTATAGGAAACCCTGGTTCTTTCTCCTGGAGAATAACATGAGAAATCAAGATCTGGGGTTTGGATGTGCTTGCTGCTACTAAGATATTGTTTCTAGACCTTCTTAGTTGACAGAGTAAGACGATATATGTATGCCTGGTAACCCAGGCAATTACACACACGCGTGCACACGCACACACAGAAATAGTTCCGTTTGTGATATGTATCTCCATGAAACTAAACATTTGTTCCTACTAATGTCTTCAACCTTAATCCATTACTACATGGGTTTATTCTAGCTCCCTCTCCCCTCCTTATCTGTAAATTCACATTCCATCAGTGAGAAACCGGGTTCCCAACATCCGCTGTCCATTTACTTAATTGTTCAGTTCCAGGACACAGGGATAGCGGCTTCAGAGTTGTTACCACGGAGCCCGGTGAGGACTGGCTGCACCACACGGAGCGCACTGTTTATGTGCAGTTTCTTTGCCCTTCAGTCTGGCAGGACTTTTCATTTCCCAAGTTACAGAGGTCAACATCTTCCCCATCGCCACCAGCGAGCGTGTTTTACGCATTCGTAGGGCAGCTACGCTGTGTTGTCACATTCTGCTTCCATCCGGAGGTCCCCCCAACCTCTGAAATGATTTTTAATTTGCATACACGACGGCTCACTCCTGTGCCAAACTGCATTAACAAATGCGGTATCATGAAGCCACTAGTCTCATGCAGAATCGCTTCACTGCCTGAGACCATCTCCTGGGTTTTCACCTATTCAACCCACCCCCACTCCCAGGACCCTCGGCAACCACGGATTATTTTCTGTAACCGTTGCTATCGCTTTGCGTCTTTCAGCATATCGCACAATTGGAGTCATCCAGTGTGTAGCCTTTCAAACAGGCATCTTTCACTCAGCAATGTGCATTGAAGGTTCCTTGGGGTCTTTTGCTTGATAGCTCATTTCTTTTTATTGCTGGATCGTATTCCGTTGTATGGATTTAGCACATAGCCTGTTTATTGATTTACCTATTGAAGATATCTTGCTTGCTTCCTATATTTTGTAATTATAAAAAAGCAGCCATAAACATTCAGGTGCATGTTTTCTGTGGGGATACTTTTTCAAATCAGTTTGAATAAATATCGGGGATCATTATGGATGCATCAGATAGTAAGATTAGGTTTAATTTTGTGAAAAACTTACAACCTGTCGTTGGAAGTGGCTGTATTTTTCTTCATCCCAGCCAGCAAGGAATCAGAGTCCCTGATGCTCTGAATAGCCACCTGCGATTCACATTTGCTTCAGATTTTAGTCATTCTCATCAGCGTGGTAGTATCTCATTATTGTTTTAATTTTGAATTCCGTAATGACAAATGAGGTTGAGAAGCATTTCAGGTGTTTATTTGCCGTCTATGTTTCCTCTTTACTCATGTGTCAGTTCATATCCTTTGTACAATTTTAATTTTTAATTATATTATTCTTGAGTATTATGCATTATTTGTATATTTGGACACAAATTCTTTATCAGACATGTGTTTTGCAAATATTTCCTCCCAGCCTGTGTATCTGGCCTTTTGATTTCTTTCACCATACCTGCTATAAAGCAGAAGTTAAAATTACCTACCAACTTTTTCTTTCATGGATCATACTATGTTTTTGGTCATCAACTCAAGATAATGCAGCTTTTTTCTTCTGCTTTGTTCTGGACACTTTATAGTTTCATGTTTTATATTTAAATTTCTGACCAATTTTGACGCAATTTTTGTGAAAGGGGTAAAGTCTATTTCTAGATGATGATGGTGATGATGATGTTGAATATAGACATCCAGTTCTTCCAGCATTGTTTGTTGAAAAGATTATCTTTTCTTGGGGCGCCTGGGTGGCTCAGTCGGTTAAGCCTCTGACTTTGCCTCAGGTCATGATCTCGCAGTTTGTGAGTTCAAGCCCCGCATCGGGCTCTGTGCTGACAGCTCGGGGCCTGGAGCCTTGCTTCGGATTCTGTGTCTCCCTCTCTCTCTGTCCCTCCCCCACTTACACTCTGTCTCTCTGTCTCTCAAAAATAAATAAACATTAAAAAAAGAAAAAAGAAAAAAAGATTATCTTTTCTCCATCGAATTGCCATTGCTCCTTTGTCAGAGATGAGTGATGACATTTGTATATGTATTTCTGAGCTCTCTATTC
The DNA here is from genome assembly GCF_028749965.1 of Puma concolor. NCBI lineage: Eukaryota > Metazoa > Chordata > Mammalia > Carnivora > Felidae > Puma > Puma concolor. The sequence goes on along the minus strand of NC_141669.1, from coordinate 3,328,012 downwards.
TTTTGGATTGAATCCATGTGTCTACCTTGCTTTCACATCCTACTGCCTCGATGGTGGTAACATTATAACTCTTGAGATCAGGTTTTCAGTCCTATAATTTTGTGTTGTTGGGTGGGGTATATAGGGTCCTTTCTCTTTCAACATAGGCTTTGGCGGCAGGGATGTTTATTGAGAATCGACTCTACAGATCAATCTGGCAAAACTTGATCTCTTAACAATATTGAATCGTCCAATCCACAAACATGGGATAGGTCTCCATGTGATTTAGATCTTTGATTTCTTTCTAGTTGTATTTTACCAACTAGGACTCCCAGTGCAATGTTGAATAAAAGTGGTGGGAGGGGCCATGGGCATCCTTGCCTTCTTCCAAATCTTTGGGGTAAAATGTCCAGTCTCTTAGCAGTAACTGTGACGTTAGCTGAGGGCTCTGGTACATATTCTTTGACAAGTTGAGTACGGTTCTTCTATTCTTATTTTACTGAAAAGTATTTTTTTAATTATAAATGGGTATTGCATTTCATCAAATGCTTTTTCTGCATTTCTGCATTAGTTAACATAATAATATGATTTTTCTTCGTTAGCCTGTTGATGTGATAGATTATATGAGTGATTTTCAAATGCTGAGCCAGCTTGGTATTCCTTTTTTTTTTCTTGAACGTTTATTTTATTTTTGAGAGAGAGAGATTGAGCGCACAAGCAGAGGAGGGACATATAGAGAAGGTACAGAGGATCTGTCAGCTCTAGGCTGACAGCAGAGGAGCCCTATGCGGGGCTCAAGCTCATGAACCGCGAGATCATGCCCTGAGCCAAAGTAGGATGTTCAACCGACTGAGCCACCCAGGCACCCCTTGGTATTCCTGTTATAAATCCCACTTGGTCATGATGCATAATTTTTTTATACATTGTTATATTCAATTTAAAAAATTTGATTATGATTTTTGTACCTATTTCATGGGTTATATTGGTCTTTACTTTTCCTTTTCTGCCATGTCTTTATCTGATTTTGGTATTATGGCAACGCTGGCCTCATAGACCCAGTTAACAAGTTTTCCCTTTGCTTTTGTTGTGACGAGAATGAAAAGAATAAAATTGTATAAAATGCTCAATAAAACCAGGAGAGCAAAAGAAAAAAGGGGGGGGGGTTGGATGTCTGCCTTTTTTTAATTCATTTTTTCTTTGCCTTCCAGTTTGGAACATTTCCGTTAACTCATCTTCAAAGGCTTAGGTATTTATCCCCCCTCAGATATGTCCAAATCTACTGATGAACCCACCAAAGCCATTCTTTATTTCCATTACACTGTATTTCATTTCTAGCACTCCCTGCTGACATTTTCTTAGAATTTCTGTCTCTGTTTACATCGCCCATCTGTCCGTGTATGTTGTCTACTTTTCCCATCAGATCCCCTAGTACGTTAATGATAGTTATTGTAAACTCCCTACGAGGTCATTCTAAAATCTGAGTCACGTCCTGGCGCTCGCTTTGTCTCTTCAGACGTCTCGCTTTGCATTAAATCACGACTTGTATTTTGTTGTTGTTGTCGGTCAAAGGCAGGCGTGATATATCAGGTAATACAACCTGAGATAAAGGGGCCTCTCCTGGGAGGCTTTATGGTAATTTGGTTGGAGTTCAGCTGAGTTCAGCGCTGGCTCTGTCTGTAGAGGCTTCCGGTTCCTCCGGGGAACTTGTTCCTGTCCCCTTGTCGAAGGAGGTCTTCCCGAAGACTCATCCTGGCACAGGGTCTCCTCTCTCAGCACCTTGGGCTGGAACCACAGCTGTCAGGCAGAGCCCAGCCGGGGTGGTCTTGGGGTTCCAGAGGGGGGAAGTGCTCTATAATCATATGGTCAATAACCTCATGACTCAGTCTCAGGCTTTTAGGGCAACCGAGTCCCTGGGGTGTGGCCTGCACAAGGGTCTCTTGGGTTCCCTTAAGTTAGGTGGGAAAGGATGGCTGCAGGCTTCTGGAAGGTGCCCACTCTGTTTCAAATGCTTTAACACTTTGCCTGTGTTTGTCAGCAAAGTTAGTTTTTTAAAATGGTTATTTATTTCTGAGAGAGACAGAGAGAGAGAGAGAGCAGGAGAGAGAGAGAGAGAGAGAGAGAGAGAATCCCAAGCAGGCTCCAAGCTGTCAGCACAGGGTCAGATGAGGGGCTCGAACCCACAAACCGTGAGATCATGACCTGAGCCTAAATCAAGAATCAGATGCTGAGCCGACTGAGCCACCCAGGTGCCCCCACAGTTTTCCATTTTGAATATTAAAAAAAAAACCAATTGTGACAATAAAAAAAAATTAAATGGCAGCTTGAAAACAATTTCCCCACATCAAATGGTATTAATTTAATGTATATCTTCAAGTGATTATAAATGGTGCTATGCTAAATCCGAAGCCCTGGTTTAAGAAGATATATTTTATGACAGACAATGATCATTGCCTATTACATAAAATTGCCATTACATAAAAATGTGAAGTGTTAGCGATAACACAGGAAGATAAAACCAATCCCAGAGCATTCATGCCCCTCTCTCTACTAGATTTGTTCTTCAGATCCTTGCACTCTATGCCAAGAGCTGACTAAATATTTATTAAACTTATTCTCGTTTGATCCTTAAGAATAGCATGCTAGGTGGTTATAATGACATTACTTTAAAGACGCAAACCTTTACACAAAGATAAGGGAATATTTTGGCCAACACTACAGGGTGTAAGAGACGGCGTCTATTTAAAGTCCCTTACGCTAACTCATTTTGTTTTCACAACCACTCTGTGAAGGCAGGTACTCAGCAACTCCATTTCATTGCAATTCAACTGAATTCAATTCAGCTCCGGACTCTACTGGGCGACTAGCGGCTACTAGGTGTCAGGTGTGACACAGCATGTTGGGAACGATGAGATGAGGGAAAATTCCCTCTGATTGCTAGAAGCCCCTGGAAGATGAGTTTATTGATGAGCATTTTCAACCTTTCTCTGGATGCTAACCGGAGGTGGTAACGACCCACGATAACAGCTGAGAGAACACGGGAACTAAATCTTAAGGGGGGGGGGGAAGGAGTTCTTCAATATATTTGGCATTGAGGTTGGCAGGAGTATCAGAGGACATTCTGGAAAGAACTCCAACAGAGATACGGAATCATTAAATTGCATGCCAGTGTTCTGTGAATCGTTTTGTTTTGTATTGTTTTGTTTTGTTTTGTTTTGTTTCTGGTAAGACACATTGAGGTAAGGAAGCCGGGGTCAGGAGCAGACGTTGATAACAAGGGATACATCATCCAGGATTCAAGTCAGGCACTTGCATTAGAAGGCTTTGACGTGGCTTTGCTTAGTGTATCAGATTTCAGTTTTAGAAAGTCTATGTTCTTCTAACTATAGATGCTAAAAAAAAAAAGATGCAATGCAGCATTCAAACCTACACTGTAAGTTTCTAGAAGGTGCTTGCATATAAGTGGTGGACTATGCATCCAGCTATCAGCGAACTGACTGAGTGATCAATTCTTCCAGATGCTTCTTCCACTTTGTATAAAATTGGGAGCGTAGTTTGCGTCATAATCAAAGTTTTCTTATTTAAAAGGCATCGAGGGGCGCCTGGATGGCGCAGTCGGTTAAGCGTCCGACTTCAGCCAGGTCACGATCTCGCGGTCCGTGAGTTCGAGCCCCGCGTCGGGCTCTGGGCTGATGGCTCAGAGCCTGGAGCCTGTTTCCGATTCTGTGTCTCCCTCTCTCTCTGCCCCTCCCCCGTTCATGCTCTGTCTCTCTCTATCCCAAAAATAAATAAACGTTGAAAAAAAAATTTAAAAAATAAATAAATAAATAAAAGGCATCGAGAATATGGTAGCTTTATTTAATAGCCATTCGCGTGGAGAATTGTAACGTTACTTATTTTTTAAATCCCCAAAGTAAATTAAAAAAAAAATCTGTTGTCCTCCGATGAATTAAAACATTTGACTGATTAATGTGTAGGTATGTGTTTATGTCGTGTTGAGCTTTAGGAGGGAAACTTGGATAATTATCACTATTGTTTTTGCTCTAAATTAGATTTCTGATCACGTTATTATCCTAGGGATTAGGTCTGGCAGCTGCACTTCTAGAATCTTTGAGGAAGACGTGTGAACGGTTTCCCGTATTCTTCCACTACTGGACCCACTTCCATCCGGTCACAGACATAATCGGTACTATTTATTAATGTATTAAAATTTGTATTAATTATGAAATTGATTAACATATTAATTAATTTATTAATGAATACAGATGTGGTGCCACGGCAAAGCAGGAACAGTTGGAGATGGAAATCTAACAACTCCGGAATTTCACAGCCCTGCTCCCTCATTGACACGCTGCCCTCCGGCATGGAAACGTGGGTAAAGTCTTGGTAAAGAGAAAAATAAAATGAGTCACTCATCCCAATTTATATATTAAGCCAGAATCCTGCTGTCTGTCCGTTTGCTGAAACACGTGTCCATTCTTTAACCCCCCACATGCATAACTACAGCCACACCCTTCTCACTTTAGGGAGGATTCCGGTCACAGGACAGATGCCGTCCGGGAAATGAGCTGAAATGGAAAGACGGGGATTCTGCCGTGCTGAAATTGTGTTACTCTACAAATAAAAATATTGTGGGGCTGTGCTGCACGGACAGACAGCACAGCCTGGACCAGAAGCACATTGTCCGCAGGCAAGACCTCGTGTCCCCGACTCGAGCAGCATCCCTCCTGCATTTCACTGTAGTTTTGCCTGCGTGTCTGTGAGCAAGGATAATAATAAAAACCAACTGCGGGAGCTGTCGTGAATATTCCATTGAGAAAAATAACGCGAAATTCTTAGCGTGGCATCTGCCTTTCCTTCCAAGTTCAATGTGTCGCTGCTGCTGTCATTGTGATGGTGATAATGACGATGATGATGTTACTCAGGTAACGGTATTGAGACTAACAGGTGCCTCGAATGTGGTCGTTCTCCACGGGGTCGTTCTTAGACTGTGGAGCATTTCTGGTGGTCACAGCTGGTGGGATGGGATGGATACTGCTGGCAGCTAGTGGGCAGAGGCCACGGATGCTGCAAAACATCCTCCAGTGATAGGACGTGCTCCACAAGAAAGAATGGTCTGGCCCATCACGTCAGTAGGGATGAGGTTGATGAGCACTGCTTTGCTGTCGAGTGGAGCTAAGGGTGTCAGTAGACGAGTAAATGCCATCCCTTAATAATCCTGAAGTCCTAAGTGCTGATCGTAAGAATATGTTTCATAAAAGAATGCATTTTATGCCTTTCTTTGATCGTCCATTCCTCATTTAAAACAGATGCTATCAAACCAGGCATCACGCCATGTGCTAAAGGTTCGAAGGTTAAACAAACATCACCTCTATTTATTTGTCTGTTTTTAAAATATTTATTTATTTTGAGACAGAGAGAATGGGGGAGGGGTAGAGAGGGAAAGAGAATCCCACGCAGGCTCCATGCTGTCAGTGCACAGAGCCTGATGTGGGGCTCGATCCCCCAGACTGTGAGATCACGACCTGAGCCCAAATCCAGAGTCGGAAGTTTAACAGAATGAGCAACCCAGGCGCCCCAAGCAAACGTCACCCTTAATACACTTATGTATACAAGGTTACACAGGAAACAAATAACTACCAGGCACTAAGACATGTAAGTCCTGGCGACTGGATGCCTGCTGTTCCTAACGGTGGGGAGTACTTACCGATGGGACTGGACAGATAACGTATAGTCATGTCACGCATGATATTGCAGTTGTGCAAAAGTCTGTGCACCTCACTTTCTAGGCCAGGGGAACAGACTTGAAAGGTTTGAAGCGGGACGTGATAGTGAAGAGATGTGCGTTTGAGAAAGCTTTTCTATTGCTCACACATAGGAGAGGATAAAGAGGCAAAAGAAGACAAATCAGGACCAAAGAAGGTGGGCTGGCAAATGCAGGCTGCAGATGGGGAAGTTCTAACCTTGCCGGCGATGGCACAGGGACACCTAACAAATGAGCAGACCCTGGAGAAGGCAGAGGAGTCGCAAGAACCTGGATTGCTGTGCGGCCGGCCGAGTAGACGGAAGGGAGATGCATCTGGGGAAGGAAAAGAGCTTGAAGTCATTGAGCTCAGGTTGCACCGGCAGAGGTGTGGGGTTGCATGTTTACAGAATTTGGGAGAGGGACCATTTGGAGCAAAAAGAATAGAAAATAACCAACAGACAAATTTAGTTAGTGGGACTGGGCAGCAGTCAATGCAATAAAGCCTCACGTCTCATTAGGTTATGGTCTCATCACTCTGGAGCTTGATCTTGTTAGAAATATGGATGTCCTTCAGGATTTGATGGATGGGTCTGGAAGCCACGGGCGAGAGCGGTGGGACCACAGACCAGTGCTGGGCGCACCCCAGCAAATAAGAGAAGGCAGCAGTGGAGGAAACAGATGGCAAAGTGCTTTCCTGCTTTTGCTCTTTAATTCTGACGCTCATTCCAAATGTCTTGGGTCAATAAAAACATACAGCTCACAAGTTGAGAGGAACAAATGAATCTGTAAGCATGTAATTAATAGTATTCAGATGTCTACGATATCGTTGCATTCTGAATTCGCAATCCGCGGGCACACTTTCTATCTCTTTCATTTAAGTACGCCAGGTGAGGCATTACCTGCAATTATTGTTCACTATCTGTTTATTGAATAAATAACTAAGTGATGATACATAGCAGAAGTACCTCTGTCAAGCCAGATTTGAGTCATGCAGGTTTAAATTTCATATATGTACATGTGTTTACATATAATGCATGTATATGTGCGTATATATGCACACACGCACATATACGTGCACACACGACACAGGACACACACACACACACACACACACACACACCTCCTTCTTGAGATAATGTTAAATCCAAAAGAAGTTGTAATTGGTCACATCTTGTCAAATGAAACGGTATGTATTTTTAAAGTCAAAATTAATAAAGAATTGGGCAGATTATATATCCTTAGTAATATGCAGTTATAGAAAATAGGACAGAAAGAAAGATAAGTTACCTTTAATCTCGGTCTAGCACATCGAGAGATAATTAATTTAGGGAAAGACTGAGGCCTACCTCAGAGGGCTTCTGGGAAAGGTCAGCCCCCATCTCCCAGGACCTCCAGGAGATATGCGAACACTTCTCTGAGACACCCTGATGGGACTAACTTCAGGCGAGATTCCAGTCTCCAGAAAGCCTGTGCTGCATGTGATAATTAGGACAGTGTCTGGCCCAGGAAGAGAACTCTGAGGAGCCTGAGGCCTGGGAAGAACAGTGGTGCACATCACATTTATGCTTCCTGAACATTCTAGAATGTGTGTGGGCGGGGTATAAAATAATAACTCCTGGGTAGTCAACATTTCACCAATGGGTGTTGACTTTGGGCATAAATCTGTGCCTCTGGGTTGAAGGCTTTCAGAGCAAGCGAGTGGCATTCCCAACCTGCACGTTTCCGGCCCCAGCTGGGAGGTGCTGGGTCACCTGGTTGCTGCCCTGACACCATCAATCTCACTGTGTCTCAGGACACTGTGCGCTCCCATATTCCAAGGTCCACTTTAATGCGAGAACCTCACGTGCTTGTTCAGAAAGCAGCTTGTCATTCAAAGGGGGCTGGGCCATCCTAGAGCAGGGTCCACATGCCCACCTCCCGGTGCAGCTGGACTGTTCTGTGGGACGGGCTGTGGTGGGTCTTGCAGGGGGCTCCCTGGATCACTCTTCTTTCTGCTCTAATTAGGGAGCTCATTTGCTTACTCAACAAACAGCCATTACGTGTTCAGGCTGTGAAATCTGCATAACAGCATCAATAATGTCCTTGCTTCTACACCTGGGACTCGTCTGTGCACCTGCTGCGGGTTCCCAGTCCGGTTAACAGACCTGAGTGGATGGCCTGGTATCACTTGGGCCATCAAAGGACCCATGCCCTGTGCACTGCCCACGAAGAGGCAAATTTAGGAACCACGCATACTGAAAGGCAATTACCACCTTATTTTCCAATGACCAATTAGAAAATGTCCTAGTTTGGGATTTTGAACCCAGAGAACTAGGCCCTGGGCCTGACTCCATCATTCCATATCCTTGAGACCTGGCATGGGTCCCCGTGGAACTCTGAGATTCCGTTATCTCACCGATGGAAAGGGGATAATTCTCGCTCTGCTTTCCACAAAGCCTCACCAGGAAGACCACTTGGGTGCGTGGAAAGTTAACAACTGTTTTGTCACCCAGAATTGCCGAGCGGTTCGGAGCCCCACCCCTGCTGGGAGGAAAGGAAGGGATCCGGGAGCCCCGATCTACGCCCGTCATGGAGGTGCTCTGGGTGTCAGATTCCCCGGGGGAAATTTAGACATAGGACTCTTGTGGGCCCGGTCTACATTACACACACCACACCTGGCACAGAGTGAGGCTTCAGTAGTCATCAACTACCTGACAACTTTGGTCTGTGCCAGGCTGAGAATGAAGATGAAGACGGTCTTCCTCTCCCGGAGGCCAGTTTGGATTTCCCACACGGGAGCCATGGCAGTGCTCAGCTCCCTGGACCTCATCGCCCCTCCCCCAACCTCCGCAGGCCTCTCCTGAAACGCACACTTTCCTGGTGCAGCACTTCGTGCACCGGATCCCAGATGTTCAGGGGAGGGTCCTGGAGGAGAGGAGATGTCCGCTCTGCACACGCTCACAGTCATTGGCCAAAACCGGACAACGATACCAAGGATCCCTCAGGAGCACCTACCGTGGTCTTAAGGTCAGGTGACAGAGGTTACAAAGTGGACACCACTGCTTCTGGGACCTACCCTGTCCCAGCGTGAGGGTTCTTCTCTTGGTATCTTTTCTCACGCAGAAGAAGAGGAGCAAGCTGTACCTTCCTGCATTGCCCGGGTTTATTAAAAACAAACTTGAAGAACTCAGATTTGAGAATTCAGGAGAAAATATACATGTCTCAGATTCCATTTAAAAGATTGTGTTGACCTAAGGCCTTGGGCCTTCACAGTCAGGCTTGATGTCTGATAACAATTTCCTAACATATCCACTGACATTGGGCTCTTTGCTAAGATCGGTAGTCAACAGGTGAGCTGAGCAGGGCTCCACTGAGGGCGCCCCAAAGCTCCCTGCAGGGACCTGACAGGAGTGTCCTCCAGCTCAGCTGGGGCCTGAGATCTGGAGCTCTGGCGTGAAGCCCCGAGCCTACATTCCGATTCGTTTATATGATCTTATCTGGAGCTTTCGGGGTGTGCATGTGCTGTGTGTGAGTAATGATTTGTATCTGTGCACGCATGTGAGCACACACCCTCCTGTGAGGAAATGAATGTGCTTCGTTTCCTGTTGTTATTATTAGAAACGGCTCAGAGGAGTTCACAAAAGGAAGGCAGCAGGGCCACCTGGGTGGCTCAGTCGGTTGAGTGTCCGACTTCGGCTCAGGTTGTGACCTCGCGGTTTGTGAGTTCGAGCCCTGCGTTGGGCTCTGTGCTGACAGCTTGGAGCCTGGAGCCTGCTTCGGATTCTGTGTCTCCCTCTCTCTCTGCCTCTTCCCCTGCTCATGCTCTGTCTCTCTCCCTCTCGAAAATAAAAATAAACATTAAAAATGTTAAAAAAAAAAAAAGGAAGGCAGCATTGTAGAACGTTCTATGCCATCATCATTTACCAGAATGTGCTATATTACATAATTTTGAAAATATTGTGTAAAATATTACAAATTTGCATTGTAAAATTCAGGATAAACGTTTGTTAAACATTGGCTGTCTATGTGTTTATACATGTGGTGTACATATGTATAATAGGTGCTAATTATTTATAACTGCCTTGATCTTTTCTAACTTATTTGTAATTTCTTGTGCATCAGGGCAAATTCACGTATATTTGGGAATGTTTTAAATGCACAATGCTTACTAAATTACTATAAGTGTGTTCAATGCAACACCAGGCTTACACAGATATGCATATGCACACTTCACAATTTATATTGAACACACAAGAGCAAGTTCTACAAAAACACAATTATGTGTATTCACACATCATTTATTCAAAAGCTCTGAAGAACGTTGTTTATCACATAAGTGAATTTTTCAGATCACTGAACCTTAATATTTCAAGCAGGAGCATTTAATTTTGAATACGTGCAAGGAAATCTTCTGTAGTTCACTCCCTTGAGTTGTCAGGAAGATGATGCGGACCATAGTAATAACGATGACAATAAAACAAGAATGTTACCATAGATTATCGTCTACATGGCAGGCACTTTGCACACACTTACTATGTTAGAGAATCCCAGACACTGGAAAACTGAGTACGCTCATTCCTTGCTTGAGCGAAGCGTCTTAGAGAACTGAGTAACATGATCAAGTCCTAAAACTTGAAGAGGTAGGGTCAATACTCAAAGTGATGTCTTGCTGTCTGAAAATTGTCTTCCCAGAACATCATCTGCCCTTGAATGAACCACCGCCCTTGCCCCTGTGGTTTCTACAGGTTGTTACCCAGGACGGGTGTGCACCTGTGGCCTCCTCTGAAGCTGAGCATCCACTGACCTGCCTCTTGCCACGTATGAATTTCTGTCGAATTCGTCCCAGTTCTCAGTTTTGTTTCTTGCGATATGCTCTGTCTTGGTCAATCAGAAAAGCTGGTGTGCTGAAAATGACAAGGTAAAGCTTCTCTGGTAGTCAAACATATGTGCTGGCTTTAATATATATATTTTATATAGAAATATATATTATATTGAAATTATATATATATATATATACATATACCTAAGTAACTAAGTAACTATATTACTTAGTTGCTTAGTTACTTAGTTGGTTAGTTTCTGTTTTCTGGCAACGAACCTGTTGGGAAAGTTGTCTGGAAAGCAAGCAGGGTTTTCTCTGTGTGTATATTCACCTGCTAGCAGTATTTTCTTGAGGAGACATATGTAGAAGGAAATACAAATCCAGGATGACGCTAAAATCTCAACAGGATGTACTCCTAGAAACACGTAAGAAATACCATAGGTCAGTTGGAGTTTCTCCAAAATATGTTCCCTTAACAAACTCCTCTCCAAATCGTGTTAGACCTTTAGGAGAGGCAATGTGTTAATAAAGACAGCAGGCTTTCTCCTCCAATGTCCTCTTTGAAGGGATTTGTGCAAAGTGCTACAGATAATATTAGGACTTGATGCACAATTTTTTCCCAAAACTGGTTTGGCTTTTGCGACGTTGTATGAGAGAAGAATCAAATCTCTCGTTTCTTTGTAGCATATAATTATAACAAGATAGTCAACGAAAAGAGAAGCCCTCGAGAAAGGAAAGTCATTCCATAAAGTTGGAGGATTTTGTAGGTTATGAAAGAAAACTGGCTCAGGTTCACGGGTTATTAGAAAATTCTAAGAGCCCCTGCTGGCAAAACGTGTGACATGTTCTTCATACACAGATGGGCAGCGTGAAACATGAAATAAGGTTTAAGAGCTCACTGATGAAAAGGGTAGGGATATCACAAAACTCACTTTAATTAAAGATGGAATTTGAGTGTATGGTGAAGGGTGTGGCCATGTGGAGGGATTCACAGCCTCAGTCCAGAGCTCTGTGTTTTCTCTCTAGAAGAATTTCAATTTTTTTTTTTTTAAATTTAGTGCTTGGCGTGCAACTTGGGCTCAGGTCATGATCTCGCGGTTCGTGGCTTCGAACTCTGTGCTGACGACTCGGGGCTGGAGCCTGCTTCGGATTCCATGTCTCCCTGTCTGTGTCTCGTGCTCTGTCTGTCTCTGTCTCTCAAAAATAAGTAAACATTCAAAAAAATTTTTTTAACTTAGTCCTTGCTTTCATGTATTAAAATAATAAAAATTAGACACAGGTCTGTTCCTTTTCATCGCTTTATTGGCTCTAAAATTGCTTTCCATTATCAAAATTTATTCTGGTAGAAGAAGTAAACTTCTAAAAATCCGTGAAAAAAATAACAGGCTCAGCCCGTCCACCTACATTTCTTTTCACTGCCGCCTCTGGAAGGAATCCTAGCAATATTTTCCAGATTGTATCAAGATCAATAAAGGTCAAAACAATTAAGTAGAAAAACAGTGGTGCAGTTTTGTGTTTCGACTTTGATCCTGAGGAACTTGACAGACTCTGGCCTCTTTCTCTCCCTCCAGCACTAGCTGTCAGCGTCGCCTGGGGTGCAGAGGTGACACTCCTAGAATTTGGGGTTACAATTGCCACCTGCCCTTTCTGCATCGTCTCCAACAGAACCACGCTGCCCTCCCTGCCTCCTCTGAGGGCACACGTCAGCTGCCACGCTGTCCTTTGCACTGGGAGACCTGTTCCCCCCACGCCCTCCTCCCTCCCCACCCCCACTGCTTCTCCCCTCCCTTCTTGGGGTGACAATGCCAGGCAGAGTTTCCTGTTCTAGATGACTTACAAGAGAAGCCTTCAACCGGTTTGTCTGGGCTGACACTTTATTGCAAGCCTTCTTGTTTGCTATCTAATTAATACTAATAGTTTAATTTGCATATGAATCCCAGTTTACTAACACTGATAAACTAGTGAAGTTGAGATCATTGGAGTTTCATCAGTGATCAATGGTTAAGGTAGCAAAAGTACCTCCATGATGTTGATGTCGTGGGCCAGCCTGGGGGGCTGTCTGCGTCCCAGGTGTCTCAGAGAGAGCTCGGACCCCCAGAGAGGGTATAGACCCCGTGATCAAGAAAGGACATGAATGCTGCCAGCAGTCCCACAGTGTTGAGTGGCGGGGGGGTCTCCAGTGTGGGCCCCCCTGCCCACGGCTTGTTTCTCTCCGTGCACCTGGTTCCCTCACTAAAATCTTTCTCTTTAATAAATACATAATGTCCCATGTACTTTTTATTAAAATGTATTGATTGAGTGATTCTTTTTTCTTTTATTTACGATGATGTTATTTTTTCAAGAGCAGTTTTAGGCTCCCAGAAATGTTGAGCAGAAGGTACGGAAGGTTCTCACACCCCTGCCCCCACACGTGCACAGCCTCCCTTCCCCCACTATCCACACCACCCCCCCCCGGACCAGAGAGCACATTTGCTGCAACTGAGGAACCTACACTCACTCGTCACAAACACCCCAAGTCCAGAGTTGACATTAGGTTTCACTCTTGGTGCTGTCCGTTCTGTGGGTTTGGACAAATGGATGATGACACACATCCACCGTTATAGCATCAGACACAGTAGTTTCGTGGCCCCTAAGCTCCTCTGTGCTCTGTGTGTTCATCCCTCCGCTCCCCAACCCCCCCGGACTCACTCCTCTTATTGTCTCCATGCTGTTACCTTTTCCAGAACGTCATATAGTGAGAATCATACTGTGTGCGGCCTTTTCAGACTCAATTCTTTTTTTTTTTTTATGTTTATTTATTTTTGAGAGAGAGAGAGACACAGAGCGTGAGCAGGGGAGGGTCAGAGAGAGAGGGAGACACAGAATCCGAAGTGGGTCCAGGCTCTGAGCTGTCAGCACAGAGCCTGACGCGGGGCTTTAACTCACAACCCTTGAGATCATGACCTGAGCCAAAGTCGGATTCTCAACCGACGTTGCCGCCCAGACACCCCCAGATTCAATTCTTTCACTTAAGAAAATGCACTCGGATATTACCCATGTCTTTTCATGGCCTGAGGGCTCATTGCTTTTCAGAGTTGAAAAATATTCCATTGTCTGAATGGAGATGCCTTGATTTTAATACCCGCACAAGAAGCTGTGCCTTCCAGGAAGCTTTCCTCAGATCAGTTCCAAGTCATTTCTTCCCCACGAGGTAACAAGTTGCTCACAGTGTGATCCTTTCGCATCAGGGATTCGGGAGATAAAATAGTTATGCTCACACAATAAGGAATCTGTCCCAAACTTGTCTCTTTTCCTTCTGGATATTAAGTTGCCCAGGAAGTAGAATACCTGTGATGAGTGTGTACCGTCTCATTGACAAGATTAAACAAACTACCATGTATTTGGCTCTGGAAATATTTCACTTTGTTGAAACTTGGCACCTGGGATGATGCAGCAGCGTTCTGCCTCAAAAACAAGGATGCTTCAAGGAGCTGCCCTGAGTTCTGCTAATTCTAATGAGGGACCTCCTAGAGGTTTTGGTTGAATTTATTCATGCAAACCAGTTGTCTGGTCTAATTACTTCGGAACTCTGAAGACAAAGGTCAGGAAACAAATTCGATGGGAGATGGATGTGGAAAAATATCTCCAAAATTTTTGAAAACTCTACATAAACTTCTTTAATATGTATCTTGTGAATTTCAACCTAAAAAAACACAGGTAACTCATTTATGGGCATCGCAATTCACAAACCTCTAACTATTTGAACATATTAAACTATAGAACATATGGTAAGGTGTTAATTATATATAGTTTGCAGAAGCCTATTTTATGTGTATACTTGCACAAAATACCGTATCATTCAAAGGCTTCCATGATATTGAACAGAGTTGTTACAACGTCTCAAATGTTCTCATTTGCAGGCAAAATACCGTAATATACCAGGCTATTTAACATACTTAAATACCCAGATGCTGGAATCAGGGAAACCTGGATTCAAGCCCTGGTTATTCTGTTTCTACTGGGAGGTCATAGACAGTTCACTTAGTTTCTTCAGTTTTTCCACCCTAAAATCAGTTTTAGTTATTCTAAAATGGCTTAATAAAAGCACATACCTCCCGGGCCCTTGGTGGCTCAGTCAGTCAGACATCTGACTCTTGAAGTCAGCTCAGGTCATGATCTCAGGGTTCATGGTATGGAGCCCCACATCAGGCTCTGTGCTGACAGTGTGGAGGCTGCTTGGGATTCTCTCTCCCTCTCTCCCCACCCTCTGCTCACTCTTGCTCTCTCTCAAAATAAATAAATAAACTTTTGAAAAAATTTTTATAAAGATTTAAAATAAATACCTCTCTGGATTGTTGTGGAGACAAAGTGAAGTGATATTTTTATCACTTTTGGCACAGGATCTAGCCAAAAATTACGTTCTTAAACAACATCAGTTCTCAACATCATCATCTTCAGTTGCATCGTCATCCACATCATCATCACCTTTTTCTTGCTTTTTTTTTTTTTAATTTTTTTTTCAATGTTTATTTATTTGTGGGACAGAGAGAGACAGAGCATGAACGGGGGAGGGGCAGAGAGAGAGGGAGACACAGAATCGGAAACAGGCTCCAGGCTCTGAGCCATCCGCCCAGAGCCTGACGCGGGGCTCGAACCCACGGACCGCGAGATCGTAACTTGGCTGAAGTCGGATGCTTAACCGACTGCGCCACCCAGGTGCCCCAAATCATCACCTTTTTCTAACATTCTTTGACCTTGTGGTTTGTGTAAATCAGCTTTATTATTTACTATAACTATTCTATAAATTATATTTTTTGAACTCTGACTTGATTTTTAGTATTTAAATACTAAAAAATATTAAATATTAAAATATTTTTTATTGAAAAAAATATCAGAAGTAGAGTAAACATCTGACCAACATTGATCTGAATATTTTTTAGATGCTCTGAACTTGGGAGATGCATAAAAAATACTGGATTAAGCTGGAGCGTGTCTACCATTCTGTGTAATCTCGCTGTCTAGTTCATCTGCAGAATGTTGGCATAAATGTGCAGTCTACACAGCATGCTTGACGGATGGAGGAAGGCACAAAGGCTTCTCTGAACGCTTTCTGTTTTGATTTAATTCCCTTTGTATTAGAAAGTAAGTTTATCCTTAATAACTGATGATTCAAAATGTCATTCTCATTTGGCTGTGAATTCTTAGTTTGCCTCCATTATACACTGTTCAACAATGAGAGAGATTGGTGAGTAATATTTCCATTTGTTCATAGTAATGAAAGAGCTGTTCTGATAATTTAAATATTATGGTTTTTAAGGAACTCAAGGATTCACATTCCTGCAATGACTAGTAACAGACTTATCTAAACAAAGTTGGAAAACTTGGATGAGAATTGATCATTTAGATGTTGCCGGACCGAAAAAAAATGATCCAGTTAGAAAATAAACAATTAGTACAAATGTGTTTATTTTCTAACTGGCAGTACACACGCACACACACACGAATTTTAGATAGATTCAGGTTTTCAGTTCATAGAAGTCACAAAAAAAATGTAAAAGAAATTAGATAAATGTGGGTACACTCTCTTTATGAAAATCTAACCTCAAGTATCATTAAAAAATCACAAGAAGGAAAGATTACCGGTTGATGACATAGTATTTAAGAGTGATTTCTTCAAAATTCAAAGGAAACTAAGAGACAACTAATCAGCATATATTTGTCAGAAAATAAAGAAGAAAAGGTTTACAATGATCAAAACACACCTTGGTGACTAGGTAACACATCATAGCCCCAAACTTAGGAAGAAAAGGAAAGACAGGAACTATGTATAAAAGAAAAAAACCCAAATAGGCTATTAGCCCTGCCTCCTACATTTCCAGTTCACCTGCTGCTGTACCCTGACACAAATCACCGTCACCCACCCCCTCTTTACAGTCCCCAGAACCCAGAAGCACAGTGTCTCTTGTCCACTGTCCCTTGTCCACAGTGCGGACATCCCCTCCCTTGCAGTGACACCCACCCTCTTAAGCTTCCAGTCAACCCCCTGACCTTCTCTCCTTCTGGCACACCCAGGACCAGCCCCGAGGAAACACTGCCGGTGACAATCCAGTGGCCGTATGTGCTTGGAGAAACACCACACTGGACAGCCCGATGGCCACCTGCGAGCGTGACGTCCGGCCCCACCCAGGCCCTCAATCCTGCCACCGCATGGCGAATCGGTAGGCCAGTCGTCTTCCACCCGCCTGCTGTTCCCCTGTCCTCTCTACCCGCTGGCCCCTTCTCGGCTGCTAGCCCTGCTGTGATTTGTAGGCAGGAAGGGGGTTCCTCTGAGCCCCGTCGCCTCTGCACGGTGTCTCCTGGTGAGAGGATGGGTCGTTCCTGTCCCTGTTTACAGCCAAAGTCTACATTTGCGTAAGAGGTCCTGCCACCTCTGGGCTTCTCGGGGACCAGCTCCTTCGAGCATGCCTCCACCAGGGAACCTTTCTGACCCACGACTTCTATCATGCTGAAGCTCCCCCTTGCCCCCAGACCTCATTACCTGCTACCCACTTTTCAGCTCCACTTCATGGCAAAGCTCCCGAAAATGCTTCCTGTCGTTTCACTGTCTTTCTGCTTTCTTCTGGTGTCTCCTGCCTCACTCCGACTTCCCCCCCAGCAGCCCTGTGGGGCTTGCAGTGACCGTGACCTGACCGCTGTGGCTCAAAGGCCGAAGGTTAAGGTTCAGTCCTTCTCCTGGTTGGCAAGTAGCTTTGGGAATCCGTCACTGGAAGCCTCTGATGACCTTTCTTTTTCTTTCGTTTCAAGGAAAGTGCTCTGCCCACTGTGTCCCTTCCTCCCCGGCCCTGTCTATGGACCGGTGCTCCCTTCTTCCTAATCTCCCCGTATCCCTGGGCCCCAGTTCTCAGCCCCAGGCTCCTGTCCTTCCCGTCTCCCTGCTCCTTGCCCAGGAGAGCACCCCCAGCCCCCAGCCCCAGGCCCCCGCTCTGGGGAAGGCTCCCAAATGCATGCCCTAACCACGACCTTCACTCTGCACACCCCTGTGTCCCCTGCCTGCCCGGCATCTCCAACCAGCTGCCTAAGGGGCTTTGCAAACCACTTTCCGGATCAGGCCTGGGACCCCCTCACGCTCTCCCAAGCCCCTCCGTGGCCAGGGGCTCGACCGCAGCCGGGGGGTGGGGGGGGCTGCCCGAGATCCTCCTCCTTGTCTCCCCCTCCTCATCTGGGAAGCCCGTCCCAGGAGCTCTGCTTTCAAAATGTACCAAATTCGACCTTTGCACACTCTTGTTGGTGCTTTTCTTCAGGTCTCATCTCCGCCTGTGATAGGTGCAAGAACGTTCTGGAAATCCACCTTCTCTGCTTCCCCACCACCCTCCAATTCAGTAAGCGGCGCGGAGCCACAAATGCTGGGTTCGTTCCCATCATTGCATAAAACTTGCCTCATCAGCTTCAAACGATGGCTACTCTTCACCTGCTGTCGTTTAAGAGCTGGGAGCCCAGGCGGGCCTTGCCGGGCGGTGAGGGGGCCGTCCAGTGGCCTCAGAACTGCGTGGCCAGAGGCTGAAGCTCACTCAGGTTGCCTCACACACCTCACTGTCTCACCAGCTGTCAGACTGAGGGCTCGGCCCCCACCACATGAGCATCTGCACTGGGCTGGGGAGTGTCCTCAATACCTATCGGCTTGCTTCCCTCCCAGGGAGCCATCGAGAACCAGAGCAAACTCAGCAGGGAGGACACCATGTTTTACAACATGATATCGGACGTGAAGTGTACTTTTCTGAACTCTATCACGGACAGGTGAACTGCGGCCCAGTGGGGGAGGGGACGAGAGAGTGGACGTGGGGACGTGGGGATCTCCGGGGGCCACCTTAGAGGTTAGCTAGTCGGATGTCTTTCTAAGTAAGTCAGGCCGTTCTTCCTCTGCTCGAAGGGTAGCCGATGGTTTCCTCCTTCAAACAGAATGAAGGAGTAGGAGTCTTCCCAGGGACCCTCTCATTTACCCACTCTCCTGTGCTCAACGTCCCCCCGTCCTACAACAAGAAAAGAAAGAAGGAGACCAACAAAACCCAGATCCCTCCCAAGTTAAGGGCATAGGTGAGACAGAGCCAGGGAACTGATTCTCTGGAAGCGTCTTCAGAATCCCACCAAGCCCACACAGTAGAGCAAGGAGTCCGTGTCGTGGAGACCAGAGGAAACTGGCCTGAGGTCCAAACTCACTCTCTGTCGGGTGAGACCCGGGCAAGTTCACCTCCACCTGTGCCGTCGTTAGCAGGGAGATCTTGAGAATGCAGCTGGTGCTCCCCGGTGACAGCTGTCCTCCATGACCCTGGAACCCGGAAAGACACACGGATGCTCTGCCTTTGGAAACCAAGCAAGCCCCGAGACAGCCGTGAGGGAAGCCTCCGTCAGGGAAACAGGAGATTGTCCTCACCTTTCCCGGGCCAGTGGAGGCTCGCTCGTCCTCGGGACGGACGTGCAGGAACACGAACCACGCGCATGCTTTACGAAGGCAGGTCTTTCCACATCTGTTTTTTCAGTCACCCATCCATCTTCTGAGCTCCTCCCGGAAGCCCTGGATTCTGGAAACGTACAGACTTGTAAAGATGACCTGAAACATGTGTCCTTTGTGCCTCCGTGAGGGGCACCCGCTCGCAAACATCACGACCTGTTCGTTGGTTGTTTAACATAAAATGCTGTACCGTCTGCAACCAAACTTTACTTTGAACTTACAGCCATGAACACAAAACTTTACAAAACTCTACTTGTATCCCTTAAAACGATGCGTTTTCGCTTGTGCACCAGTGACGCTCTGACTCTGTCATGTCAGGCGCAGGATGGGCCAACTTCCAGAGCTTTCCCAGAGGCTTCTGGGTGTATTGCGGCTTTTAAGTACTGTTCAAAGTTCAATGGTGCTGTTCATTAAAATCTTATTTACCCTTGAAAATATTTTATAAAGGCCAATTCTGTTGGGCTGTTCTTGAGAAAAATATGTGAAACGCGTGGTCATAAATTAACGATGCGTTTGGTTCGCGAAACACTCGGAAGATGTGTATCCAAATGTGATGCCTTCTTCAAAGTGATCATCTTGGGTGAAAAAAATTATTTCTTTTGAGTATGGTCTCAGGAAATTGAGAATTATGTTAGAACTCTAGCTCTCCCTGTTAATGAGTTTAGGAACATTATATAGACATCTTGGGTCACGGTAGCTCATCCATCAAAGAGGACAGTTCACAGCTGCTCCAGGGACAGTGCGCAGCCACGTAGGGGCAGAGACAGGGAGGCGCATGGGTCCCCCAGGGTCATGGTAGGATTAGAGGCAGGTGCAGGACCCATGTTCCCTGCCGCTGCAGTAACACCTCAAACAGGAGCTCATCTACCCAACACCACTCTGTATCTGTCTCCTCCTGCTGAATTCAGCCGGAAACACATGGCTTGTGGGACTAGAAAAGATTTCCACACCTACGTATTTCTACCTCCTGTTTTGGAATGTCCTCTTCCTGAACTCTTACCTCCACATCTGACCCCCATCCCTATCCATTGCTTTCCTTTGGTTTGCCATTCTTGGGATGTTTCCTCCCAGGTTAGGTGTTGGCTTTCCTGCCACCCACTCCCTTGTCCCCACCCCTTCCTCCACAACGCGTCCTGTGAATTCAGAAGAGGTCTCATACTTCAGGTCCTGCCCCTGGCTCCCGTCTGGTCCAGCCAGTCCCCGGACTCTGAAGGAGGAGGTGAATGTTAAGAAAAACAGCCTTTGCAAATACTGTGTGTCTTTAGAAAATTTGCAGCATTCGTTTATAATCATATTTGTATAATGAGATTGTTAGGGAAATAATATGTGTGTGTATAGACACGTTATTTTTTTTTAATGGAATTCTTTTTTCTTGTCATGTAAAGCCTCACGAAAAAGCAATTTTAGAAGCTGATAAGTTTGAGATATTTCTGAAGAACAAAAAAAGAAGAAATTCTTTAATTTCTCTTTAGAACGCTAAACTGTCTTTGACATACAAGTATTGGGGAAAGGAAGGAAGGAAGGAAGGAAGGAAGGAAGGAAGGAAGGAAGGAAGAAGGAGGGAAGGAAGGGGAAAGGGAAGGAAAGGAAAGAGAGAAAAAAAGAAAAGAAAAGAAAAGAAAAGAAAAGAAAAGAAAAGAAAAGGAAAGAAAAGAGAAAAGCAAGAAACCTACCCAAGTGCCTTCAACATAAGGGCAGCCAAATGGTGTTGGCTCACACATAATGCCTTATTTTAAAACTGTCATTTATTTGCTAAAATATGTGGGCTATGAACACCTGTCCTTTTTGGTGACATTTTATTTATTTATTTATTTATTTATTTATTTATTTATGTATTATTTATTTCTTTATTCATTTATGTGTTTAGATGGCACTCCACAAGAGTTTGGGGAATAGGTGCACAGCGTGTTGACGTTCTCCGCCAGCGAGTGTCAGAGTCCCCCCGCGGGCGGTGGGCGCCCAGGGAGCACCGTCTTGCACGAAACACAGTGCAGCAGCAGCATAAGGCCTCTCCGGCAAGAAGAGGGTGGGGACGGGGCAAGGCATGCAAACCAGGGCTTATGGATTCCAGGGAAGAAAGGAGGGCTTTTCCAATCTCACAGAATTTGGTGGCTCAGAGGCCACGCTGCTGTTGGGACTCAAAGGGGAGCACACAGATCCCTTCTAGAGCAATTTCAGGAGGCCACCCCCATTTGTTCACTGGACGATTGTTATTTCCAACAAAAACGCGTGATTAAATAGTCTATGTGGACAGTTTGCTCTCCTGCTGGTCTCTTTGTCAATAAAAAAAGACAAAAGCAGTTAAAAATGGGTCGGTGAACGTTCTTCCCCGGCCACCCTACTGAACTGGCAGCAAACTCCACACACACTGCCCATTCCCGGGTTGGACTACATCCCAGGAGGGGCAGGTGGAAAGGCCCTGGGGTGGATCCGTGTCCCCGTGGCTCTTCTGCTCCTGGCCACGCAGGTGCAGCGGTCCCATGGACAGAGGAAGGAAGCAGCCCTGCCCCCAGCTGCTGCATCAAAAAAGCTCCCTTGGATCCTGAAATGTGTAAATACCAGGAAATAAAACCTGCTTTGACATTTAACTAACATCGTGTCAGTCTTACAGCTAAGTCAAGATCACCTGAAGTTTTTACTTTACACATTTCCAGGACTTTTCTTCAAAGAGCTGCTTTGTTCCTGAAGGCCACTGATACTCATGGCTAAAAATTTTTTCCTCACGCCTCTTCTATTTCCTTCGACTAGAAACATGCCCGGGGGTTAATTTTCTTCCGGAGAGCCATGACTAATCACGCATCAGCAATCACTACCACTGATAAGGTAATAATCGATAAACTCATTGAGTATCTACCCTGTTCCCTGTCAGTCCCGTGCCTTCCCGCACACCTGTCCACCTCTGGCTCCTGAGATTGGTTATAACTACATAGTTGCTGCTTGAACACAGGTACTGCAATAAAGACGTGATGAAGGGAAGCCGAATGGAGGAGGGAGGGGAGGGAGGAGAAGGAGGAAGGGGGAGGAGGAGGAGGTGGAGGAGGAGGACAGAAGAGCTAAAGTATCGGGTGCCTGGAGTTCTCTAGGTGCAGGACGATGGCGCCTTGACTGGAGTGGCAGTCGAGATAGCGGTCATAAATTATTCGTCATCTGAAAGTCAAGGTCAATAGGATTCCCAGATGGGTGGCCATGCGTCATGTGAGAAAGTGATTTGTATTAAACCTGAAAAGAAATGTGAGTCAGAACAGTCCTCATGGGAGAAAAATGAAGAGAAGACAAACAAGAGAAGCCAAGAGGAGAGATGTTTCTGGAAGGAAAGGACACATTGCTTCCAGGGGTGTCCAATGAATCCAGTGGGATGAGAACAAGTTACCCGCGTGACTCAGTAGGGCCAAAGTCACCGTGGGGAGGACCGAGTGACAGTTGGGGAGGAGCAGGTGCTGAAACATGGAGGTAAAGTCAGGAATAAACATGCAGGGCGTTAACTGGCACAAAGGCTGAGCGGGCGAATGGGAAGATGTTGGAAGAGACTGGAGGAGCCCCAGAACCAGGACAGGACTGACCCTGAGAAAGGGAGGGGGGGAGGGCAGGGCGAAGGCTCAGGCTGCAATGCACTTCTAAGGACGTTCAGCCGGGCCCGCAGGGAGCCCTGGAGCCAAAGAGTCCTGCAACTCCCAGGGACAGCCAGCCTCCTGGTCCCTGCCATGCTCTGTCCTGGCTAGGAGCGGCCTGGACACAGCCGGGCCAAGGCCAGCAAGGCTCCGTCCAGTCCAGGAGCCCGAAGCTGTCTTCTCCTGGTCACTGAGAAGATGAAGCACCTTGTGCAAGGTCATATCATCACCTCGAGACGCCTGCTGATTCTCCGAAGAGTCCCAATACTTTATCACATACTGCATCATAGTTCTGCACGTCTTGGCTTGCGATGGGGCAAGAAAAGCACAGTCTTACCATTTGGATGGAAAAACTGAAATATTGCTGAGTGGCATGAATGGCCATCGCCGATCTTAGAGGATAGAGAATCCACTGTGCAGTTTTAGAGCCTAAAATAAAAGGTTTAACCAAAATGTGTAGGTTTAAAAATTGCAACAAATTAGGAATTTTTATCCTCAGTAAAAACAAAGCCACTATTGTCTAGTTTTTAGCCCAGAACTTTAAAATTTTTTTTCAACATTTATTTATTTTTGGGACAGAGAGAGACAGAGCATGAATGGGGGAGGGGCAGAGAGAGAGGGAGACACAGAATCGGAAACAGGCTCCAGGCTCTGAGCCATCAGCCCAGAGCCTGACGCGGGGCTCGAACTCACGGACCGCGAGATCGTGACCTGGCTGAAGTCGGACGCTTAACCGACTGCACCACCCAGGTGCCCCTAGCCCAGAACTTTAAAATAACATATCCCAATTTTGCTATGATTATGTAAAGTCTGCATGCCCAATAGGATATTGGGCATGGTTTGGGGGAAATAATTTTACCGTGCAGGGAGGGGGAACTTATGAATGCATCCAGAGACCTGTGTTTTCCCATGTAGAATGATCTTTTTTAGGGTACTGATATTAGAGCAAACTAGAGTCGTCTACCAATGGGGGCCTTGGTAGGGAAGACATTTCTTTTTTTCCATGACACTTCAACAAACGCAGGTGGTGGCTGCCCTGACTATAGATGTGTTTCCAGAACATTGACCAGACACCAAAATGACTTTTAAATTTGTGCGCAGTCCTACAGCGGATGAACAACTTGGGTCAATAGTAAAGGAAGACAGCAGGAAGGCAACTGCATCATATTTTGCAGGTCAGCTCCAGACGATGCAAGCCAGCATTCTGCCATTTAATGATGGGGTAGCGGCGGCCCAGGCCACGCATCGGGTCCCGCCACACTCTTCTTCCCCAGACTGAGCTGATGAGCTTGCCCGCCACTGAATGGTGTTGTTTTGTTATATAGGAGCAGCCAGATAGGGCCCGTTTTTCACACATAGGAACAAAGAACATAGTTGTAACAGACAACACTTGGGACAATAGTGATCCTGGGAGCGTATCACTTCCTACGACAGGTTCGAGAGTGAATTGTTTATTTCTTCTTGGTTTTCCACGCGGGGCCGGTCCCTCTCTGTTGGGTGAGACTAGAGGCACGTGGCTTTGGTAGGAACGAGCTTTGTTTTCATCATCACAAAGGAAACCCAGACTCACCAGCGGGGCCAGTGTTGGGTGTTTTGGAGCCCCATTTGCATACTGGAGTTACAGGGACCGCAGACAAGCCATAATGAATGGATGGTTCACTCTGGCAATCTGTGAAAAAAAAAATGTCTTTGGTTTCATACAGTTTTTTTTTCTTTAATTGGACAGAATGTTCATAAATGAATTACTGTTCATACTCAACTGTAGGTTTTTCAAACTTGGACAGGATTTCTTGGGAAAACTGGTTTAATTAATTAAGAAGGGATGGGTTGCTTGGGCTGTTTGAAACAAATATTAATTTATAAAGACTCACGTGTCCCCAGCTGGGCTGTCAAAGCACTGGCTCAGAAAGTATAAAATTAACATATGTAATTTCTTAATTCTCACAAGGAGGGAAAAAAGGACAGCTATGGAGTCCGCTCTAACTACCTACACGGAAATATTGAAATTCATCTTATTTTCACCCCGAGCTTACACGTTTCACTTGACACGGATACCACGGGGACCATGCATACACGAGATCTGATTACAAGTAGAAAAGTCCATCCAGATTGGTGTTTTTTGTTTGGTTTTTTGGGTTTTTTTGGTCTCATAAAAGGGAGACAGATTATTTAAAGCAATTAAACCATGCTGATTAAAAGTAGATGTCAGTTGCTAATACGTGGAATATTTCCAAGGCCAGTCTGTTTTGAGAAGGACCAGGTTCTCTGCGGCCCCAGCTCCTTTTTTAAATGGATGACATCATAGCAGAAACAAGATGGCTGTTGAATTAAAAAGACCGTGAGGCATGTGGCTCCGTGGCCGGCAATCTGTCGCATTTTTATGGATGCAGGAGATGGGCTGAGTTTATCTTTGTGTTTCTCCTGCACAGGTGGTCCACTGCTGTGTTTAAAGGCACCGCTGAGCCTGCGTCTACCCCACCAGGCAAGGGCCTTCCACCTCTCAGATGTGGAGAGCGGTCTCCGGGCGCGGCCGGGCTTTGGCCCCCCGTTCTGGAACATTGGCTTTTGTCTCCTCACTGAGCATTTCACCGCAGCTGTCAGATGGCTCTGTATTTTAAATTCCGCTGCCTGTCAATCATGGGCAAATTCAGAGACAGAGCTCCACCATAAAACCAGGAGCCTGGGAGCGGGGAGGCGTGCGTTTTGCGGAGGGCGCCGGGTCACTGTGGCTTGCTGTTGATTTGCCCCAATGTGGACGGTTCTTTCTGTCTTGAAGTGTGTCTTAAAGAGTCGGTGTGGTGTGAAACCAAAGGGTGGGGATGACAAGAATTGAAGGAACAGAGCGGAATCTGTGAGGCGGAACTAGTCCCGATTCCCTAAAGAGCAAAGGGCCCCGTTTCCCCAAGGTTGTGCAGGGTGGCCCCGGCCTCTTCATCGCCCACGTGGAGCCCAAAGGTTTGGAGTCTGCATCTAAGGTGGAAGGAAGTTCTTTCATGTGTGAGTCGTTTGGAAAGGGGCTGTCCTTCCCATCAGTCTTGCCTGTGTCCTCTTGCCGGCCACTTGTTGAGGCGTTTTGGTGATACGTCTGCTGGTAGGGAGGACTGGGGAGGGCAAGGACAGCGGGTTTTTGGGAAGCTGTCCCTTAGAGCCAGGCGTCCGCCACAGGATGCTTGGAACCTCACGTGCCTTCGGCCGCGGCACCAACCCGGACAGTGGAAATTCTCAAATCTCTAATCTCAACTAGATGTGTCCCTCTTCCACTGCAATGATATAAAAACATGTTCTCACTGCATTATTTTGAATAGTATCTTGAGAGATGTTTTATGGGTTCCCTTTTTCTTTGCCCAGGACCCCTTATTGTGTATTAATATGAACTGGGACACCCGGGTGGCTCAGTTGGTCAAGTGTCCAACTCTTGATTTTGGCCCAGGTCATGATCTCATGGTTTCGTGAGTTCAAGCCCCACGTTGTCTCCGAGATGACTCTCTGGAGCGAGCCTGCTTGGGATTCTCTCTCTCTCTCTCTCTCTCTCTCTCTCTCTCCTCTCTGCCCCTCCCAGCTCACGCTCTCTCTGTCTCTCTGAAAATAAATTAATTAAAAAAATTGTTAATGTGAACTGATCTTCCAATGCAGTGATCTATCTCAGTATCAACTAGCATTCCAATTGTATAACATTCTTTTACTAAAAAAAAAAATTAAGAAAAGGAAAAGGAGAAGAAAAAAAAGAAAAGGAAAACAAAAAATATATTAGGAATAAACTCTATGGAACCTGCATGACGGAGCTGAGTAAGATTAATAGAGAAACATCTGTACAGAAACAGATTTGTTTTTTTAAATAAAATGGATTCTGTGTCTTTTATAAAGATAAATATAGGAAATACAAGAAATAATTTTTGAACTGTGTATGATGCTGCAAACACAGAAGCCACAGACAGCAGCATGCATTTCCTAGGAGAAATCCATAGTTCGGTTCGTACTGGTGTCTTTGTGTAGCTCACACATGTTATCACAGGGAGCACTATGAAACACACAAACTAGTTTTCACGTCTGCCGTCAGTGCACGCACGGGCCCGTCTCACCGCATTAAGTTGCATCACGGACCCATGGGAGTGCGCGAGACTATCAGTGGACCGGTGTCCTTTCTGACTCCTTTTATGACTGAGCATTTGTTCCACCTGGCTCTATGGAATCATCTGTTCATAGGCTTTGCCCACTCACTGAGACTTTTGTGGCTTTAATTTTATATAAAACATCATGTTTAAATTCAATTTTTTTTTTTTAATTTTTTTTTTTTCAACGTTTATTTATTTTTGGGACAGAGAGAGACAGAGCATGAACGGGGGAGGGGCAGAGAGAGAGGGAGACACAGAATCGGAAACAGGCTCCAGGCTCTGAGCCATCAGCCCAGAGCCTGACGTGGGGCTCGAACTCACGGACCGCGAGATCGTGACCTGGCTGAAGTCGGACGCTTAACCGACTGCGCCACCCAGGCGCCCCTAAATTCAATTTTTAAGCAATTTTGTCTTTCTTATTTCTCCCATAGCTTGCAAGCTTAGACAAGAGGTGGCATTCTACTAAGGGTCTTCTGATGAAAGTCGTTGCCAGACTCCTCAGCCACCCTACACATGCCCACATCAGTCCCTTCTAGATCAGGGCCCCAATCCATGCTGCAAGGGTCCGGGTGACTTCAGGGAACTGTCTCTGGATTCCCCTTTATGTTCTGACCCATGATCCCCCCCCCGCCCCCACACACACACACACATCCAACTATTGACTTGGCCTGACCTCGTGTCTTCACACCCTGTGCATCGCTCTGTCCAACCTGCCCAGAGTCAGGACAGTTTTCACGTTCCCAATCTGTCCCTGTGGAAGGAAAGGTAGGGCGAGGTGATGTCGTCGGTCTCAAGACAGGTGTTTTATCATCTTTCAAGGTCATTTCTGGAAAACACACTCTTACCTGACATAGGAGAAAGACTTGGCAACTTTTAACTTTCTTTCTTAATGTTAAATTCCTTTTTTACAATTCTTTTCATGTTTCATTATTTTTGAGAGAGAGAGAGAGACAGACAGAGCGCAAGCAGGGGAGGGGCAAAGAGAGAGGGAGACACAGAATCCAAAGCAGGGTCCAGGCTCTGAGGAGTCAGCACAGAGCCCAACGCGGGGCTCGAACCCACAAACCGTGAGATCATGACCTGAGCCGAAGTTGGACACTTAACCGTCTGAGACACCCAGGCACCCCTTAACTTTCAATGAACTTATAGAGCTATAATATTTTACAGTTTAAAACTGCAAAGTGTGCCAACTAATGGATTTTCTTTTTCTTTTCTTTTTTTATGCAAAGATTATACCAATTAGGTTTTTTTTTTCAGTCTTGATGAAGGAGTTAAAACAGAGGTATCCAATGGATTGCCCAGGGTCTGCTAGTTAAGGGGTCGGCAGTTTGGGATTGAGGGTGGGGGGAGCGACACCTCATGGCGTTCAGTGTTCTTCTGATTATACTTTACATTAGCCTTGCCTTTGGTCACGCCCAGGTTGGCTTTGACTGTATGGAATCCTGGACAATCAGAGGAAGTCAATCCATCAGTATCTTTATGCATCTGCGAACAACAGAGACTTCTCTGAATCATAATGAATGAACTGCAAATATTGAAGCTGGAATACAAAGCAGAAGAACTCTGATCACACTTGAATAGAAATGATTTCTTCCCGTGAGGTGGTCACCAGTTTAATTTCTTTCATAAGCATTTATACTCCTCAGAGAAGAAGCATGAACAGAAGGAAAAAGAGGAAGATGAGGGGCACACCATTAAAAAAATTACCTCTAAGAAGTTCTTCTAAAGTACAGTCATTAGATAAAAGGAGGGGATAGTTAAGTTAATTTGGTAAGTTGACAAAAACCAAATTGTTCCAAACTTGCAACAGGAATCCTACCTGTGGAAGCCGGGGACCGATTGCTGGTCCCCTGTTGGCAGAGGCCGATCCCACGATGGTTTGCCAGGGATGCTTCCAGAAACACATCACCGTTCCTCCGTTTCACACTATCCTCTGCCAGATTCTGTTCATGTTTAATGATCCAACTCCAAGATGTGCTTGTGTTATTCCATTCAAAGACCCTTTCCTCCTCTTTTCTTTCTCTCGTGCGGTTTCTCATGGACCGCTCTTTCTGGAAGTTTCTGATATTGTAGTGCTGGAGAAGCGGTTCCCAGCAACATCATCTATGCCCAAGGGAGCTTTCTGGTTTAGTAACAGCCCTTAGAAGGGCAAACACCTGCGTCAGTAAATAGTTGGCTTGACCGTGAACAGGTGACCAGTGTGCTGCTGTCGTGAGGTAGCCGGGGAAGGTTACTCCGCCCTGTGTCCACTGCCTTCACTGCAGGTGTCCCTGTAAAGGCTGTAGAATGGGTTGTGTTTTTTCTCTGCGGAGTTTGTGGCTAAAGAGACAGGATGGGACCTAAGGACAACCAGGAAACACGCTAACGAACTACCCCACGATGCAAATCCCTCTCTCATAAATGGCAGAGCCCGTCAGGTCTCTATTTTCTTTACCAAAACTTCGGGCCACAAAAAAGGGCCAAGGCGTCCTTTGGGCAACGAGGGCCAAGGCACTCGGTAGACCCTCAGGCCGGTACGCAAACCTGGTGACTACGAAGGGAGCGAGTGCTGGACAGAATAATGACGGCGGTGTCTCGGGCGTCCGGGAACCCCTCTCTGCAGAGCCCCCTCTCTCCAAACGACTCAGATCCAGACAGCTCAGTGTCTCTTACTTTTGTTCCTTTACTCTCTCATTCAGAAACTGATGACTGGAAGTGGAGCGAAATTAGCGTTTATAGGGCATTTTCCGGCATATTCTGTTTTGGCACAGCTCACATCTCTGAGCAACTCCGTTGCTCTGGGCACGTGTTGTTTCTGGGTTTTCAGGTGACAGCTGGGGGCTCCCAGAGTGTGAACACAGGACCCCGAGAGCCAGTCTGCAGACTCTGGAGCCCCCTTTCGAAACATCCTCCTGGGTCTCTCAAATACACCTGCTCAAGTTTTCACCCCCCCCGGCCCTGCCCACTGCCGCCCAGCCTCACTGAGCCTGTGGTTAGCAGAGAGGATGGTCAGGCTGGACCCCTGCCCTGAGCCCAGCCTGGATCTTCCCCTCACTGTCCAGCACGGCGCTGGTCACCTCTCCATCTGCTTCTGCTTGTGTCTCAGCAAACCTGTCCGATAGCGATCTGGGGTGGCAAGGTCTTTTGCTGGTTTCAAACGATTGGTAACGAGGAGTGATGAGATTGTGTGATGAGAAAAGGCCCTCTTGAGATTCTGCTTTTAACTTCATTTTAAACTCCGTCTTTCAGGGAAAAGCAGAATTCCCATGGGGACTTTCCCGGTTGCTTCCTACTGTTTGTTTGAAATGAATGTTGATTGTTTCTCAAGCACCGAGGGGATCTTCATGCTGGGGGAGACTGGACTGCAGGTGAACTCTTGGCCGGCGTTGGCCATGTGCACGCGGAAGGCCGGAAGATCCATTCTGCTTATTCTCCTGTTGGATGCAGTGCTGGGGTGTGAGTGGGCAGGGTGAGGGTGACCGACAGAACCCTTCCCTGGGGTTTTGCGTGTGGGTGTCCCGTGTCTGTGACCACGTGTCTTCCTCCCCACTCCTTCCAGGAAGACACTCGGTGCCATTTTAGTGACTCACATCTTCAAGTTCTAGCTCCTTCCTCTTCCCTGCCCTGCACAGCCCGTCAGCTTTGCGTTTCTCCCAAGACCCCCTGCCTTGACAAACTGCTCTAGGAGTTACTTCTTGAAAATGCAGGTTCCAGGCCCTCCATGCTAGATGTGCTCACTTCAGCTCCCTAGATATGAGGTGTCCCCACTCCCTGTCTCAGCTAAGAGCGCGTTTCCCGGAAATGACCTTGAAAGGTGATAAAACACCTGTCTTGAGACCACATCACCTTGCCCTACCTTCCCTTCCACAGGGTCGGATTGGGAACATGAAAACTTCCCTGAGTCTGGCTGGGCAGGTCTGACAGAGGGGTGCACGGGGTGTGATTTTATTTGCATCCTTCATTTAACACATGTCTTCAATTTATCTTAATCCAAGAGAGGGTATGATGTGCCATTTTAGGTTCCTCTGATTGATCACCTACTGTTTCTTATTTTTCACATATTGGTATTCTTCCCTTGAAAGATGCTGTCTCCGGGGCAAAACGGACCCAGATGCACCGCCGAAAACGTTGTGTAAATTCGGAATACTGAGACCGTTCTTACTTCCGAAACCCTTGATCAATCCAGAAGGTGGCAACGGATTTTATCAGGGCCCATTTCCCCCATCTTCCTGGTGGTGGGAAGGCAGCCTCCACACGTTCCTGTAAATTAACACAATGGAGCCATGAGGACTGCTTTACATTTTCAATGAAGGCACTGATGCAAATGCCTTTAACCCAGATTGTTCCCCCGTTGTGGCTATGAGGATCCTGGGACAGCCTCTCCTCCTCCTTAGCATTGCAACACCTTCACGAAGGGCTCCTTGTTTACTGCCCCTGCCGTGTGTCCGTGAGAACGAAGACTTACCTTCTGCTGAGAGTTGTTTAGAACACGGTCAGCCGTTCTGAGAGCTGTTTTGTTGTTTGCCACCCTTCACTGGGCTTCTGAAAGCAGACCTGAGATCGGAGCCCTCTACCAGTACGGAAATCACTGGGACTCTATTTATTTATTTATTTATTTATTTATTTATTTATTTTGAGAGAGAGAATGTGCTGCGTGTGCATGAGAGTGGGGGAGGGGCAGAGAGGGACGGAGGGAGGGAGAGAGAGAGAACCCCAAGCGGGCTCCACACTCAGCACAGAGCCCACCTCGGGGGCTGGATCTCACCGCCATGAGATCATGACCTGAGCCAGACGCTTAACTGACGGAGCCACCCGGGGGGCCCCAGACATCACAGGGACTCCTAGGCTGTCCGGCTCTGTCTTAGCACGTTCCACATAAAATAAATTGTTGTCTTAGGCGGTTTGCCTCAAGACCGTGGCACCCACCCCCAATTCCGTTGACGCGTAGAAACACGTGTGCTTCTGCGGGCCTCCACGTCTATAAAGACAAGTGTTCCACTGGCAGCACTGTGATATGGAGCAGGTAGGGAAAGACGTCTAGTAAAAGTAATTCAGCTGGATTGCTCTCAACCGTTAGTAAGACTGACCGTTTGCCGAGAATTGACGACGACGTTCAAAACTCTTTCCAATCACTTATCTCAAAGCAGCATTCCTATCCTCATCTTACCAGTGGGAGATTGAATCACAGGTTGAGGACTTGCCCAAGCCACACGAGTGGCCAGGTAGGGGACGCGTGACAGACAGTCTCCGGTTTCCGTGTTCTGAGCCCCTTCTCAAGCCTGAGTGTCTCAGAATCACATGACGAGCTTGGACAACACAGATGCGGGACTCCGATCCTTCAACAGGCCTGGTTTGGGGCCTGAAAGATTGCATTCCTTATGGGTCCCCGGGTGATGTTGGTGCTGCACCAGGAAACACTTTGAGAACCACCTCTCTACCCTATATAGAGAGTATATACAGTATACCCTATACACTGCCTTTTTATACAGTGTTCCTGGAGTAAAATACCCATACGCTTACCATTTAACCGTTTTTAAGTGTAGAGTTCAGTGACATTAGACACATGCACCTGTCATGCAGCCATCACCCCGTCTCTCCTCTCTCCCCAGATCTCTTCTCACCTTGCAAAACGGAAACTCTGCCCCCCTTTAACAATCCTTCCCTGCCCCCCTGCCTGCCAGCCCCTGGCATCCTCGACATTCTGTCTCTATGAATCTGGCTGCACTGGGGGCCCCACGTGTGTGGGCTCATCTAGGATTTGTCCTCTTGCGTCTGGCCCGTCCCACTCAGCGTAACGTCTTCTTGTTTCATCTGTGTTGTAGCAGGTGTCAACATTCCCTCCCTAACGAGGTGGAATCGTTCTCTCTCACGTGGATGGAATCCTACACGGCCATCCCACATGCAGCTGGTCTCTAGGCTCCCTTTCCACAGACAGCCCCTGGGACTACAGCCCTTCCCTCCAGGATTAGGATACCCCTTGCCGTCTTCAGGGGCAGAGGCCAGGCATCTGGGGCTGGGCCCTCCTTCTATGCTGTCCCTCCGCTGGGCCCTCCTTCACCCCTACACACAGCCTCGGCCTGGCATCTTCAGCCGTTCTGACCCAGGCCTTCACAATGGCACTCTGTTCCTGACTTTCTGAGGCAAGGGAATAGCACTGCTGGAAAGAACAGTCTTTTCCCCACTGGCTGCGACGGTATATTGGTTCCAGAAATAGTGTCTGCAGGGGCAGTGCGTTTTGATGTCTTCAGTAGTATTTTGAAATCTTTTTTTTCAACGTTTATTTATTTTTGACAGAGGCTGTGTGGGAGGGGCAGAGAGATAGAGGGAGACACAGAATCCGAAGCAGGCTCCAGGGTCTGAGCTGACAGTACAGAGCCCGATGCGGGGCTCGAACCCACGAACCTTGAGATCATGACCTGAGCTGAAGTCGGCCACTTAACCGACAGAGGCACCCAGGTGCCCCTGAATAAACACAACTGTAGCTTGCAGAAATTTTCTGATGTCCTGGGCAAAAGGGTCACTGAGTTAATCCATTAGGCAGCAGAACTCGTGTTGGTGACAATAATCTGTAGTTGGGGAAAAGAAAAAAAAAAAAAGATTTTCTTTTATGACAGCAGCCTGTGCCCTGTGCCCTTGTCAAAATATGACGGAACCCGATTTGACTTATGTATTTATCAGGTTTTTGTTTCACTTAAAAATATAGAAAGGGTACTCCGTTTTTTGGAGTGAAAAGATTTTAAGCCCATCTTAAGGATCTGATGTTTTAAAAGGCACTTCTTAGTGTATGCACGAGGATCTCTCTGAAGGTAACCTGAACGTACTTGAGTCGATGCCTCGCATGCAGTGCAACTTAAGTCAGGGCGTGTGTGTGTGTGAAAGTCGTTTGCTGTTTGCATCCAAAAGAAGATTATTAAGAAGAAGCTGCCACGGTTTAAAATACCGAGGCATGACATCACAGTTGAGACCTCAGTGCGTAGCAGGGGGTAAAAGTCATTGACTGAAATACTCCCCTCTGAGGTATTTTACATTTATAAATACTGTGACCAGGTTTAAATTGAGATGAGAGTTTCCATCGTCTGCCACGACATAGTTATCTTCTAGGACACCTGACATGCTTCATGCTGAGGTGGAGTGCACTCATGCTTTCGTGGCATATTTCTCTCTCTTTTTTTAATAAGTTTATTTATTTATTTTTTTTGGGGGGGGGAGCACGAGCGGGGGAGGAGCAGAGACAGAGGGAGAGAGCGAATCCCAAGCAGGCTCCGGGCCGTCAGCGCAGAGCTCGACGAGGGGCTCGGACTCACGAGCCGTGAGGTCAGGACCTGAGTCGAAATCAAGAGTCAGATGCTCAACTGACGGGGCCGCCCAGGTGGCCCACACTGAATATTTCTCTTTACCTGGCTGCCCCTAACCGTTGCCACCAGACTGAAGTGCTCAGGAGACCAGCTCTCCCGGGAGAGTCACACGGTAGGTCTGCCACCCCAGACCTCCCGCATCAGAATGTGCAACAGCCACAGACGGCCCTGGGCACAAGGAGAAATCCCCAACTGTTTCCACTTCGTCCACAATTGCATTGAGGGTTTGGGATGGATCCGTCTGAGAAAAGGGTGGTCAATTTGAGAAGGAGCCAAAGAAACGTGCTAGGGGGTACTTGGTGCAAAAATTGGTGGTCGCCTGTAATCGAATTCTTAAGCTTCTTTACCAAGGATCCAAATTACTTTGGCCGTACGTTGTTTTTTAAGGAAAACGTGCATCTCTTATTCCCACGTGCAAATTACTTTTTGAAAGAGGACAGCCTTGAATATTAATTAAGTGCAAATCAGAGTGAAGTTCGCTGCATGATCCCTAATAATTCTGTGTGATGATGGAGTCTGCGAGCTAGGACGCGTACAACATGCCGTCTGAAGCAGCACCGATTTCCTGTCAGGTGATGACGCACCACCGCGTGATACGGAAAGCCCAGAGCCCAGTAAAGTCAGTAGATAAATCTTTTTGAATAGGGTTCCCGTCATCAAACTATAAATTTTCAGGTGCTCCTGGGTGGCTCAGTCGGTTGAGCATCCGACTTCAGCTGGGTTCA
This sequence comes from Puma concolor, assembly GCF_028749965.1. NCBI lineage: Eukaryota > Metazoa > Chordata > Mammalia > Carnivora > Felidae > Puma > Puma concolor. The sequence continues at coordinate 3,293,225 of NC_141669.1, read as the reverse complement.
TGATCTCGCGGTTCATGATCTCGCAGTTCCTGAGTTCGAGCCCCACGTCGGGCTCTGTGCTGACGGCTCGAAGCCCAGAGCCCACTTCAGATTCTGCGTCTCCCTCTCTCTCTGCCTCTCCTTGGCTCGCACTCCGTCTCTCTCTCAAAAGTAAATAAATGTTAAGAAAAAAATTCAAAATATACATTTTCAAAAGGATGAATTCAAACCCGGAAGATGCTGCAAAAGGGCATAGTCATCTTCTGCCGTGTTGAAACATGAGGAAAATTTGACTCGGATATCATTCTTTGGGTCAGAAGGCCCAGGGGCTTTTTTGTTTTGTTTTTTTCCCCAAAAGAACTCTGTGTTGTTTATGTGGAGAGGGGATGTCACGCTCCCATGGCCCTGATCCCTCTCACACCACATGCCAACCAGGTCTCCTCTGTCCATGCAAATCCCGTGCCTCCCGGAGCCCCATGTTGGTTGCGCGGGGGCGGAAAGCAGACTCTGGAGATCACACCTGGTGCGTGAGAAAGATGGTGAACAAGTCAACGTCAAGTGCATGATCCGTACACACAAATCATGATGAATGCCAGGGAGGAAAACACCAGCTTCAACCATATTGTTGATTAGCCGAATGTTGAGAGAAAACACGCCTTCACAGGTGGGGGGGCCCATAGGAGGTAAACTACTGAATTCTATAGACAGGTTTTAGTATCGATCCACAAGCCAAACTATCATTTTCTTTATTTGATTTTATTTTTTCAGTAACACTTCTTCGTGTCCCCTTGGAGCCCCATCTTGGTGTTCTGGAAATACTATTGTCAGATCCTGTCTTCTTTCCTGGTTTGGGCAGCGAACCTCTGCTGTGCTGTGGCCAGCTGTCCATGCAGATTACCAGTAAGAAGTTCAGCTCTGGTCTGCACAGTGTCAGAGGAAGCATAAGAACCAAGGGTTCTATCCCTCTCCACGTGGACAGACCCCTCAACTTACAGAGCTGTTGGCAGGGCATGCAGGAGGAGACAGACCCTTGGTTCTGATCTCCGGCTTGTCTGAATGGTTGATGGGTTGCAGAGCGGGGAGGGGTGCTTAGACTCCATGCAGGAAGCCAGAGAAGGTAGCGTTTGTTATCTTAGACTCCTCAGGGGGAATTTACTGTCAGTTCACAAACCTTCTCCCACCTGAACAGGAAGATTTGGTGGGGGAGGAAAGGATGAAGTAATTGAAGGGGAAAGGGAATGGCAAGAGACTTGGGCCAAGGACCCTATCCACAGCATTGGCCACATTTGAATCCAAGCCTTGGCTACATATTGGAATCACCTGGGGAGGAAAGAAAGAGGAAGAAAAGGAAAGGTGAGAGGAGAGGAGAGGAGAGGGAATAGGAGGGAAGAGGAGAGGGGAGGGGAGAGGGGAGGGGAGGGGAGAGGGGAGGGGAGGAAAGGAAAGGGAAAAGAAAAGAAAAGAAGAAAAGAAAGGAAAAGAAAAGAAAAGAAAAGAAAAAAGAAAAGAAAAGAAAAGAAAAGAAAAGAAAAGAAAAGAAAAGAAAAGAAAAGAAAAGAAAAGAAGAAAGGAAGGACTGGAACAACTGGGAGGAAGGAAAAAGGAAGGAAGAAAACAAAGAAAGCAGAAGCCCTACAGAACTTGTGCTCTACTGCAGACCAAGTAAATGAGAATATCCATCCAGGATTATAGGTATCCTTCACATAGCTAGAGTTAGAGGGTACATACCTGAGTTAAAAAGTACATCGCTGGGGTGTGGGGACACATTTACCAAGTCAAGAATGAGGATGCGATGATATTTTCCGGGTTTACATTTGGAATCCTCAGGCAGCCCAGGGAGAATGAACCAGGAACAGGAACTGTACCACCTGACAACTGGTATTTGAGGCTAAAATAAGGCTGTAGCAGCAATGAAACAGGAACAGTTTAAGAAGCTCCTTTCCAGCAGTCATTATGACCTGTGGCATGAACTCTGAAGTTAGGGGCAGGGAGGGGACCGGTCACCTCTGATGGGCCCTGGGAAGTGAGTAGTGTCCCTCCATGAGATGGGGCGCTCTGATCCTCTCATGCCCTAAAGGAAAGGGAAGTTTGCGGAAGTGGAAATGTATTCGGTTGGACCACGCGGTGTCTGTGGCACGTACCGGATCCAGAAGTTAAGAGAAGTCTGGAATGGCGAGAGCCAGGGGTCATTTTGTGAAAAGTTGATGGTTAAAGATCCAGAAATGGATAGGACCATTTGAGCTCCACTTAAAAATGGAAGAACAAAGACTGTGGTTCAAGGCACGGGGACACCTTTTTTGGCACGATGGCAGGGGCAGAGGATCACAATAGAATTGTAAGTGGCCCACATCGTGAGCACCAGCATCATTTTGTGATTTAAACACATGCACTTGGAATAATGAGTCCATCCGATGAGAAAGGAAGGGGAGTTTTTTTTTTTTTTTTTATTTTGAAATGACTAGACGGCTAATTCCAAATTTCATTCGTATTGACTCCTTTTCCTCACATTCACGTGTCTGTAGGACCAAAGAAAGAACTCAGAGTGAGATTGCACTTTGGTGCTCCATGAGTAACTGAATCTCTTCAGTGATTAAATATCCCCATGACATATGTGTTTCTCTGAGCTTTAGCATAAAGAACATAAGCTCATTTAATAAAGCCTCCTTACAACCACAACCCAGAACCAACGGTTAGTAACACTGGAGCGAAGGCCAGAACGGACTTGCTGTCCAAACCAAGTGTCCCGGAGCTGGCTTGAAATCCCCCAGGAGCTCAGGACTCGACATCATGCGGGGCTTAAGAGTGAAGGGGTGGGGGGGTGGGGAGGGGCGGTTATTGGAAACAAAATGAGGGCAGGAGAAGGGTTCTCTGTGATAGGTTTTCCAGACTGGTTAGTTATATAAGACGCTCATCTTTAGAAGAGTCATCGTGGAAAATGCATTTTAATTATCCATTTAGATTCTTACAGTTTTCAGTCATTCACTGCATTTTTTTTTAATGCCTTCCTGCAGTGTACCTACATCTGAACTAGGCTGAGTAGACCGGAGAAAAATGGCCAAGACCCATACCTGTCATTCAAGACCTTATCTAATATTTGAATGTTTCAACTTTCACACCAATTTACACAGTAATCTCTACTCTGTTCCTTAGGAGTTACTGCATACTAAAACCTAACCTTTTCTTACTTTTACCCTAATACGTATGTCTAACATCTTATTCGCTATTCTTTATCTTGAATTTGTTTTGTTTCAAAGTCCAGACAAGTAAACGCTGTGTGTGTGGATGGATCCAGTAGCCAGATTCTAAACTTCAACTGGAGAAGATCAGTTAGAACTTACCTTCTTCTGTTTTTTTTCTTATTCCACCATAGGCAGCGTTTTGCCACATTTTTCTTGGACTGATTTTGAAAAGATTTTTATGTTAAAATATAAAGTTTGTTGAAATAAGTATAAAAATAAGCATTAAAATACTTCTTATATAACCTCTAAGCCCAGTGATTTTTTTTTAATAAATGCTGATGTGTGTGCCTCTCAGTTGTTCTATTTGTATGCATATAAGCTATTTTCCCCCAAAGCGATTACAACGTAGGTACAAAATCGCATCCTTCTTTTCAAACCTATCACAGGCAATCTCCCAGAGCAATAGGTATTTTTCCACATTAAGACGGATGTCTGTGTAACAGTCCATATTATCACACGTGTTACCTATTTTTCTTCAGAATGTTTAGAATAGTTTCCTCCTTGTCACTCTCACGAACAATACTGGATTAAAAATTGGGGGCATATGTCCTTACTTAAATATCTTTCTATGTCCGCAGGATAAGAAGATAGCTGAGTTAGAAAGGGTAGTCAGTTGAATAGTGTCCCCAAAGCTTCATGTTCACCTGGAAGCTCAGAATGTCATCTTACTTGGAAATCGCACCTTTGCTGCTCTAGTGAAGTTAGAGACCTCAAAGTGAGATCACGGCGAATTTAGGGTGAACTGTAACCCCAGTGGCCAGCATCTTTGTATGCGGAGAAGACCAGAGAGCAGGGAAGATGCCTTGTGAGGCGGAGATTGGAGGACAGGACCACCAGCCGAGGACACCTGCAGCCTGTGGGGGCTGGAAGTTGGGGAAGGGCTCTCCCCAGAGCGTCCAGAGGGAGCACGGCCCTGCTGACCTTTGATTTTGGACTTCTGTCTTCTGGAACTGTGATGGAGTGAATTTGAGTTGTCCTCAGCCATCAAGTTTCTGGTAATTAGGGAAAATGATAGTGGAAGAATGATTTTTTCCCCTAGGGTTTTGAGCTAATATGTCTATTATGTTTTTAGAAAAATTTTACCTGTGATTTCTGCTGTGATTAAAAACTATTGTTTACCACCTAAACAAGAAACCGAGTTTCATGCTGCAGTGAATCTTCTATCTCGTGTTTGCACCTAAGGGGGGACTCACGTGAGGGACAGAATAGGCGAATTCTAATGTTAGACCACAGTGCTAAAATAGTCACTGAATATTTATTAAATCTTACTCTTTAGGCATGGGTGGGTGAAAGCATACATGATAAAGAATCTGCCTATAGTAATACATAAATTAATAACTAGATAATAAAGTATACAGGGGGAAAAACAGAACCTCCCCTCCAGAATTGCCCTTCCTCTAACTGGGGAAGAAGCGGGGGGAGATACAAAATGCTATTAACAGTGCTACCCTGATAACTTTCAAGCCTATCTCTAAGCTTCTTTATTTTTAAAATTTTTTAATGTTTATTTTTGAGAGAGAGACAAAGCATAAGAGGGGGAGGGGTGGAGAGAGAGACAGGGAGACACGGAATCCGAAGCAGGCTCCAGGCTCCCAGCGGTCAACACAGAGCCCGACGCGGGGCTCGAACTCGCGAACCATGAGATGATGCCCTGAGCCCAAGTTGGACACTCAGCCTACTGAGCCACCCAGGCGCCCCTGTCTCTAAGCTTCTGATGCCCCCGTGGAGATCTCCAGCCCAGACTTCTCCCCTGGGTTCTGCATCCACATATCTCCCACACACCTGACTTCCCGCTCGGCTAATGATGAGCTCAGACTCAGCGCCACGTCCACGGAACTCATCATCTCCCCCAACTCATCTCACCTGCACCCTTTGCGCTGTCTGGTGAAGGCAACTCGATTCCTCCAGTGGGCTTAGACCAAGGGCAAACTTTAGAGTCATTCTTCGTTCCTCTCTGTCTTTCCATATTAACCTCTCAGGGTGCGTTGCTGTTGCTGGTGTCCAAGTATGTCCGGAACTGAACCTCTGCTGTGGACACCACAGTTCGGGCCACCACCCGTCTCTGTCAGGTACCGTGGCACTGTTCTGATTCCCTGCTTCTCCATCAGTCCTGTGGCCATGTGTGCACACACACACACGTGTCTGTGTGTGTATGTCTGTGCCTTATGCTTTGTGCTCAAGCTTTTATTTCAGTTAAGTTTTTGTTTATTTATTTTGAGAGAGAGAGAGAGTACATGTGTGAGGAGGGAGAGGCAGAGAGAGAAGGAGAGAGAATCACAAGCAGGCTCCATGCTGTCAGCTGGGAGCCCCATGCAGGGCTCCAACTCATGAACCTTGAGATCATGACCTGAGCAGAAACTAAGAGCTGGACACTTAACTGACCGAGCCGCCCAGGCGCCCCTGTGTTCAAGCTTTTAATAACATCCCCACATCTGATATGTCAGTTTTCCTTCTCTCCTGATGTCAGGTTGTTGTGATGTCTGTATCACAGAGGAGGGGTACCCCTGTCTCGTCTTTCCGGGTTCCACTTCCTCCCGTTAGCTGTCCTCCGAACTGAAATGTGGTAAGGGTTGTCCCCTGCCCCAAGGAGACATCAACAGTCGTTAGCCCCATGTATACCTGGACCGAATCTAAAGATGTGTCCTGGGAAAATAATTAGGGATAAATTCGAGGACAAATAAGGATTTTGAACATAAATATCTCCCGGTGGATAATTTCTTAAAATAAACTACAGCAAGTTGCAAATGAATAATGAAATACTTTTAAAATAGTTAAACATGAGAACATAGGAAATTATTTAATAAAATGAGAAACAGTGTGGGATTATTCATTTTGTCTTGTATAATAGGAACACTCTGGCCCACTAAAATGGGATCATTCAATGATCTTTGCATAAATCATGTCATACTTGTTTGTAAGTTTAAATTTTAGGCATCTTTAGAGCAGAGGGGGATATTTAGGATTCTGAAGACATTTGAGTGCCCGCCCATATTAAACTTGGAGTTTTCCTCCACCTTTTATTTTATTTTATTTTTTTTTATTTTTAAAAAAAAATTTTTTTTTAATGTTTTATTTATTTTTGAGACAGAGAGAGACAGAGCATGAATGGTGGAGGGTCAGAGAGAGAGGGAGACACAGAATCGGAAACAGGCTCCAGGCTCGGAGCTGTCAGCCCAGAGCCCGACGCGGGGCTCGAACTCACGGACCGCGAGATCGTGACCTGGCTGAAGTCGGACACTTAACCGACTGCGCCACCCAGGCGCCCCACCTTCACCCTTTAGAGACGCCTTGTCTACACAGTTTTGAACAGGGATCTCCCTCCCCCCCCCCCCCTCCCGGCCACCTGTGCCTTATTCCTCTTTTTTCCATCTGTTTTCAAGTCATGTGAATGGAATTATGAACTCTAACGTTTGACTTAGTTTTCATATTTCATCAAATAGCAAATACTTCGTGGAATTGTACGATTACAATGGCAATGTGAATGCCACACAAAACTGGCGACAAGTGAGACGGATTGCGGGCAGCCTGAACACCCAGAGGGGGCCAAATGCACATTCACCCCCATGAGAAGCTACGTAGTTTTTGTGGGAGCGACCCCATATTTGTGCAGGGAAACGGAGGTAGAACAGAACCCCAGGTCCCCGAGCAGGCCAACGGGCTGCAACAGGCTTTGGATAACAAGACGTCACGTGACGGTCAGCAGGTGCAGTTTCTTTATTGAAGGAGGACAAACTTGCAGAGGGTTCAAGGAGCTGGATTGAACTGCGGGGTGCCCTCACGCTCCCGGCTGGAGGTGTAGAGCTGGGTGGGACCCCAGCACTTGTGGCCTGAAGTGAAACCCAGGAGGCCTGACTCTTCTGGGACCTGGATTCTATCCGCTGCTCCCCAGAAATAAGCGATGGGTTTCTGATGGCCATTCTGGGGCTGAATGAAGCCAAGTGGCCCTGTGACCCCGAGCTCCAAGCCCCTCTGAAGGGCATCTCTACACACTGTTCACCCTCTGAGCCGAGTGAATGAATGCCCTCTTGCCTGTATGCCTTTTCCAAGTTTTATCAACGAGGAAGGCCCCCTTCACCAAATGGGTGGGTGTCGTGGCTTTTTCCGATGTCCGACGGGACCCTCCTCGGTCACTCAGCTGACAGAGAAGAGGCTGTGTCTGGCTTCTGTCCCTTGGCTCTCAGAGCATCAAGTGAGTGCAGAGTTAGGGGGGCTTGCACGCAAGCGCAGGCCTTGCCCCAGTGCGGAGGGGCACAACACAAGCTGGAGGGGGAGGAGAAAGCCCGCAGAGGTCGGGTGGGCAGGGAGTGACTCTGCCGGGGCCCTGAGGGATCCGGGGCCCCTGGGCTCTGCTCCTAGCTCTGCAATTTAGCTTGCCGTGACCTTAAGCAAGACACTTAATGGACCACCTTAAAGTCCTCACAGGCAACTCTGCTGTTTCCCACCCAAACACTTAGAGGCCTCAAGGAAATGGCTCAAGGCCTGGTTTTGCCAATAATTGCCTCAGGCTGATGATAAATCACAACCAAGGCGCACAGGGCTCTCCCTCCTGGGAGATCAAAAGGAGGAATGCTTTGAAATGCAAGCTCCCCAGGGCCACCCCGTCCCCTTGCCTCAGGTAAGATTTCTGTTCAGAACTTTCTGCTTCCACAGCCCCCCTTCTGAGGAAGGGGTGCTTCTAGGACTAGGGTGAAAAGTAAAAGCAAGAGACTGGGACATGAAGGGAGGGCTGGTGACCAACGCCTGGGTTGGACAGTTTTACAGCCTTCATCCAGAGAAGAAACCTGAGCCCACGTGTTGACTGATTTTTCCAAACTCACCTTTGGGTGCCCTCAGACCTCGGGTTCCTGGGGTCTTCGATGATAATCTAAATTTGGTCTTGGCGTTCCCATATTGAAGTCGTGGAACAATGTCTTCCCCCTGCCTCTCCCAGCTCCTCTGGGAGCCAGAGTTTTCCAAGAGCCGCATCATGGTCTCTAAGTGATTATTCAGTCCCGAGAAGGGTGTGTGGTGTGAAAAGTCCACAGAAAACAAATCACAAATCACCGACAGGCAGGTCTCTTCAAAAGGTCAAGCCTCTCACGCACAAAAGGTTTCCAGTGATGAGTCAGGGAAAGACTTGTGAGAGAAGTGTTAACATCAAGTCCTTGTTCAGCAGAAGGCCAATTTATTCATACGAGCCTTTCTCTTCCTGAAAACGGAGGTGGCTTTACGTATGATCGCATGATTTCTCACCTCCGCACGTCCGGGGTTTTTAGCAGGTTTTCTATGTAGTTTGCAAGATGGTAAATTGAGACAGGAGGTTAAGTAACATAGAAACTTCAAATTTAGAATGGCTACACCTTTTTCTGGCAGTGAGGAAAGCGCTAAGTGTCTCAAAAGCCAGAACTCTTTCTAAACAGTAGACGCCCGGGGCCGGGGTCTGGGGATTCGTGCCCAGGACCTCGGGAGATACGCGTGGCCCAGCTACTGTCCTTTTGGCCTTGGTTTAGAGCCCCCTCCCCACCCCCACCCCCCCGCTATCCACATTGCCTGTGCGGTTCCTTTGAAGTATGGACTAGGTGGGAACTAGATCAGAACACAAAATCTAGCCTGGGGACCACGATCCCCCAAATTCTGTCTTCAAATGCGCCTTGGTTGCCCACATGTCAGTGTATTCTGAAAACAAAAGGTACGAGATGCCGGCACTTGTGAGGACACGCACACCTGAGAGAGAGCAGGGCAGCCTTCGGGCAATGAGGGAGCCCCTGACCTCCTGGGCCTGGGACCAGTGGCCCCCCGGCCATCTGACCTTAGAACCTCTTACGTGGAAGATGACCACAGCAGCAGGGCCTTCGCAGTGCCAGACGTTTCCTTGTTCTGTTATGGACTGAGCGTTCGTGGCCCCCCAAATTCATGGGGTGCGGCCCTAACTCCCAATGGGGATAGTTTTTGGAAGTGGGCATTTGGGAGGTGATTGGGTTGAGAGGAGGTCATGAGGGCGGGGCTCCAGGATGGGGTCAGGGCCCTTCCACACGAAGATACCAGATTTCCCTTTCCCTCTCTCCTCCATGTGAGGGCTCAGCCAGAAGGCGGCCCTCGGGAAGCCGGCAAGAGGCTCTCACAGAACGAGGCCATGCTGGCACCTGACCTTGGACTGCCAGTTTCCAGAAGGGGGAGAGATAAACGTCTGTTGCCGAAGCTCCTTCTCTGTGGCTCTTTGTTACGGCAGCCCGAGCTGAGCCAGACGCTGTCCTCAGTCACCGGGATCTGTTTCTAGTTTTTGCGGGTCACCGTAGCCACGGTCACCACTGATGCCAGCACCAGTCAGCTCAAAGCCCTTTCCCGTGTTTGCCACAATGAAGGGTTCCCCTAAATACGCCGCTGTATTGTCTTTCTGTAGGGCTTATTCTTGACTGCCGTAGCCCATAGGAGCTGAGACATTCACCGAGGACGGTCAAGTTGCCTGGCCTTACCGTGAATCCACTGTGACCTCACCGTGTGCTGAGCCCTCTGGTTTCCTTGAGTCAACGCTGCGAAGCCGGATGGAAGGAAGTTGCCTTCTCCTCCAGACTTGACTTCTCTCAATACAGTCTTTCGTCACTTAGGATACCTTTTTTTAAACCAGTGGAACAGGAATCGCTTTAACGTTTGAGCCTTCAGAAGGCTTTCCTCCCCTTCACGGAGACAGAAAATGAGCTCATCCATTCAAGAGTTTTTCTTAAAAAAGGAGGGATGTGCCAAGGCTGGTCTTTTTCTTGGGCGCTGTTGTAAGGTAATGCATTTTGGATCAATGGCTGTTGGTTCATGATTAGCCATTGGTATTCCCCATTAAAAGAAAATTAGACTGTCACCCAGAAAATAATACTTGAACCATGTTTCAATTTCCAAGAAATCTACAACAGGGGCAGAATATTAATCAGATTGCGCTTTGGGGAGCTGAGGCTAAAGTTATAAATATTTCCTCAGGATGTATGATATAAGGCAATTCGGTTACTGATGAGGCATGAATGCTTGTAATGGCATATTCTGTAGGGTGATTTATTTTAATTGTCACTCTGGGACCTGTTATTACGCAGTGTTAGGATGGGTCACTGCATTAGAAAATTAAAGCTGATGAAAGGCATTCATTTTTAGCCTGTTTGTAAATTCAGGCTTTGGGGGTAAAGAGATGCTGACTGTATACAAATCCTGCTTGACCATTAATTCACTGTTCGTTATCCCTTCTGGAGTTGAAGAGACTTGGGGCTACAGTCCTCACTGCCATGGGGTCCCCCATACCAGCCACAGCTGCTTCTGGCCAGGATGCAGGGACTGGGATAAGACGAGATGCCACTCGCTGGGGGACACAGGCTATCAGGCTACGATGGGTAGGTGTGAGGTTGGGTGTCCAGAATGGAGCCAGATGGGAGCAGGGGAGATGACGAGCCTTTGTCAAAGTCCAGCACACGACGGGTCCTTGTGTGCTATGTTAGAACTACCAACCCATGTGACCTCTAGTGTCTCCTAATTCGGGTGGCATTATTTGTCTTTTACTAATACGAGTTCAGAGAGATTAACTAACGGAAAGAAGCTTGCGCAGTTAGTAAGATGCCATAGAATAGTTTAGTTTGTAGTTGAAACCTATGGGGAAGACAAAGACTCTTTCTTTCTTTCTTTTTTATTTTAATTTAATTTAATTTAATTTCATTTCATTTTATTTTATTTTATTTTATTTTATTTTATTTTATTTTATTTTATTTTTTGCCTTTTAATGATAAACGTTGCATCGCCAGCTATGTAAGAGCACAGATTTCATTAATAGCATAGATTCTTATATAACACCTATACGGTGGCCCTATCTTCTAGAAAACTCCTAGGAAACATCGTTTGTTTGTTTGTTGTTTTGTTTTGTTTTTTAAGTTGGTTAGATAGGACCTCTTGGCAAGTGTGGACGATGTGTGGGGCTGTGGGGGTGGCGGGGGGGATAAGAACAACACATGTCCCAGACTCAAGACAGTGTTTTGAACAGAGCCCTCCAGGTGTGTAATCCCTCAGTGCCTGCACAATAGAACAAAAAGACAGTGATGCACCTTGGAGATACGCAGTAATTCGCCGTATTTTTTGCTGAAATGGATCCATCCTTTGTGTGTTAAAATAGCAAATTGCCTGCCATGTAATATCTAGTCAGTTTCCAGAGCAGAATAAGAAAGTGAGATGTCAAAAGTCTTGTCTGCTATTTACATAATTACCAGATTAAGTAGGAATTGTGTAAATGCAAATGAGGTGCAGGTGCCTGCCACGTGGAGATTGCCCAAATTATACCCGGTGCGTCTAGAAAAATTATTCCTTTCGTGTCATCTCACTGGCATAAAGGTTCAGAGTTTGAGAAACTAGCTTCTGGAGGTACAGCCATTGTAGCTGAGAGCGAGCGGACCAACACGCCGGGTCCCAGTCTTGGCATCCCTGGAAGGTCCACTTTGTTGAGGACCCGATGGGATCGCGCCTCGATGGCGAGGCTTTTGTTCCTTCTGCCTGGGCGGAGACATTGCACTGTGTCCAGGCAATATATTTTTAATTACATTTAATGAGTAAATCTTGAATTGTTCAGTCATTAATTTCTATTACATCTAAATTAAGCTCGTTCGTTCTAACTCATCCTACAGGCAGCAAATGTAAAACTCTAGTATCTCACACGCGTTGGTAAAAAGGTGACAAAAAAAGGCACATCTACCGCCTTATGGTGTAAGTCTTTGAACATGACACAAACATTCAAAGCACTGTCTCCTGGTCAAACACTGGTTTGTTTCCACATCGGATGGACCTGTTGTGGAGCTTACGTTGCATATGTCACCATTCGGCTAACATTAGAAGTAGGGAGACAAAATTGTACTCATCAATCTCAGGTTTCCTTGGATACTCATACTTTTAGATGCTATATTTATTTTCAAAACAGTAGCTCATTAAAGACACAACCGAAGGTCATCGGCTATCAGCATTCTTGCGAGTTTTTCTTCAAATTTTTTTTAATGTGTATTTATTTTTGAGACAGAGAGAGACAGAGCATGAACGGGGCAGGGGCAGAGAGAGAGGGAGACACAGAATCAGAAGCAGGCTCCAGGCTCTGAGCTGTCAGCACAGAGCCCGATGCGGGGCTCGAACTCACGGACCGTGAGATCATGACCTGAGCCGAAGTCGGACGCTTAACCAACTGAGCCACCCAGGAGCCCCAATTGCAAGTTTTTCTTAAATGAGAACTTGGTTTAAATGGGGGCTACTAATAAAATAAAATAAAATAACTACTTCTTCAATTAAATATACAACAGTAATTAAATACACAATGACACAATTAAATACACAACACTGAACTGCTGCGATCAGTTTGCCTTTGCAAACTGGTTTTTCTCCAGCAAAGGTCATCAAGTTATCTTCGCTTCAGACTCTCTCTTCCTTTCTAACTTCTCTGTTCCCTCCTCCGGGAACCTCATTCTTCTGGCCCCTTCTGTTCCAGACGCCCGGTCATATCTGACAATTGTTTTTCTCTTCTGTTACGTGGATGAGTCTCCCCAGCACAAGACGTAATGATCTTCCTTTTAATTGTTTCATATTCATGACGCTTCCCACATGCCATCATTTTACAGCCAGGCCACCACATTTGGGGACCTCTTCAGCCCCAGGTTCCTCCCACGCCCCATCCGCCTGTCCCCTGATGCCACTTCTTTTCATTGTGTTCCTTCGCCCTGTTCTATTTCTCTGTCTACTGACACCCTTCTGTCTGCTCGGGAGCTTTTCCTCGTGGCTTCCTTTCCCTCAAGAGCCCAATCTTCTCAACACTTTCCCTTGCTGTCCTTATTGTTTGGGTTGACATGCTGGGGAGCTTTATCATATGCCCATGAGCCCTTGCGTTTCATTTGTATTTTGGTTTCACACTAAGCACGTAACTCACACGAGTAACGAGGCCATTCTGCCACCATTCTTGCTGCTTCTGTTAAATGTGATCTGTGCTCATGGGAGCTCGTGTGTGGGAGACAGAGTGGTCGCAGGGGTCGACCTGTAAGCACGGAAACTGACACCGTGTGTGCAGAGCTTTGTTAGAGTCAGACTGAGTGTGATAGTCATCACGGGGCAGCTGTCTGCCACCACCACCTTCCCAACCACGCTGGGCCACTTGCTGAACTGAATCTGATTCAGCGCGGGAACACCAGAAAAGTTTGGAAGATTACGAACATTCGATGCAAGAATGCCTCTTTCCTTTCTATCTTCTCTTCCCTGCATATATATGACCACGTAACACGCTATCATTTGTTCCTCCACAAAGTCTTGGCAACGCTGGAACCTAGATCCATCTTTGAGAAACTTGCAGAAGCTCCTGTCATATTTATCATCGCAGGGGGAACTGCTGAGTGCTGCACAGTCACTGATTTTAGCTTCAGATAGTTTGTGCGATTGACTCTGAAGACCTTGGACTTCTCTAATTTCCTTGAGGCAAATAAGAATGTTGATACCAGACTATGTCCTTGGGACCGAGAATTCTACTGAGTAGGAGTCTAAATAGCATCTAAGCCTCTGATCTTCAATATCCACACTCCGTAAGCGCCGACACCTTTTACGCAGGCCTGGCTGTGGGGGGTCAGCTCTTCTGCTTCTGTCCCCAATTAGAGTCGCCAGATTTAGCGAATAAAACTATAGGGCAACTAGGTTAAATTTGAATTTCAGATAAACAATGAATACCTTCTTATTGTAAGTGTGTCGCAAATATTGCAAAGTGTTAGCGTCGGTACATGGGACATACTAACATTCAAAATTCTTCATTGTTTACCTAAAATTTCTCCGGATAGCCTATATTTTATCTGGCAATCATCTCAATTTTTCATCCTAAGTAACTGGAACTGGGTAAAGCCTTCTCACGCACTAGTCCGATAGGTATAAAGCAGAATTATGTGCCACCAACACGAGGGATCTGGTACGTTCCCTTCAATGTTTCTTCGCTCTTTTTATCTGGCAACCTCCATCTCCTCTCTGTCTGCCTAAACACAGCCCGACAAGCCCCACACCGGGGCTACCCTTCCGTGTATTTGTTCAGCCGCTCGGCTCGTTCTACTGTGCTGTCTTTATGATTATTCCCTCATCACGTGTCCCAGAGAGTTATTTCTGCCTCCCTGCAGATGTTGTGATCCTAGGCTTCCTCTCTGTTATAATTGCCTCTGTCTGAAGACCTCCCCCCGCTCTTTAATTTCCTCTGGAGCATCTAGGCCTGCTGATGGAGACATTTCCGCGTCCTGCTCTGACCCTGCACCCGATTGCTGTCTACCTTACAGACACCCGGCAGACTATCTATCCCCTGCCCGAGCCAGGCCAGCAGCCCCGGAGAATCCGTTACTGTCCCAAAGAGCCTACTCAGGTGAACGTCTCTGCACCCACAGCCTGTTTCCCTCCCTCGGCCTGAGCGAGGAGCAGCCTCTGGGGGCGCCTGGGTGTTCAGTCGGTTGAACGTCCAACTTCGGCTCAGGTCATGATCTCACCCGTCTGAGTTCGAGCCCCGCGTCGGGCTCTGTGCCGACAGCTCGAAGCCTGGAGCCTGCTTCGGATCCTGTGTCTCCCTCTCTCTCTGTTACTCCCCCGCTTTCTCTTTCTTTCTCTCTCTCTCTCAAAAATAAATATAGCTTACAAAAATACAAATAAAAATAAAAAAAAGCAGCAGCAGCTTCTGTTCGCTTGTCCTTTGCCTGAATGGAGCAGTTTCACGCGGGACTGGCTCTTCTGGACACTTTTTAAACTGTACAATAAGGAAAGTGTTCTGATGAAGGGGACCTCAAGCATCCTCCATGCATTTCTGACTTGAAAGTCGATAGTGTATCCGAGAGAAATACTGAGAAGTAGTTTTGATGTCACGAACGGCTGTTTACAAGAGAACATCACTGAGAATTCCTTATGGACATCCCATGGGAACGGAGGCACGTTTGTCTCACCTGGCATTACGTGGGTCTGTGCTTACGTATCTAAAGTTTCCTTGTGAGGTTTCTGACAGGCAAGGACCATTATTTCGAGGATCGCTTTGATCACCTTCACAAATCATTGTGTTACCACAGGTGGGGTGGAAAGTTCTTACCCTCCGATGGCTTAAGATTTCTATAAACTACATTCTTGGGTCTCTACGTAGTGACTCCTCACGTCCAAGCCCACTGCGATCTGTGAGTTTTTCTTCTTGATGGAGTTTGTGCAGAGATGGGAGAGAGGTTTCCGGATGGGCCTGGAGGGCCGGGACGTCGGGGAACTTTCTGCGGTTCCTCCACAAACGCTTCACCACAAGTGGGTGACAGTTTTCTTAACTGTTTAGTGTTTGATTTCGCTCATCTGCCAAGTAGAAAGTACTTCATGACATGCCTCCTTCATGTGCATGAGGAGGGAGGGGTAAAGGTGGCATTCTAAATTTAATTCGGCATCAATACTATCATTAATAAGGTTTTATTTCTTTTAAATTTTTTTTTCAACGTTTATTTATTTTTGGGACAGAGAGAGACAGAGCATGAACGGGCGAGGGGCAGAGAGAGAGGGAGACACAGAATCGGAAACAGGCTCCAGGCTCTGAGCCATCAGCCCAGAGCCTGACGCGGGGCTCGAACTCACGGACCGTGAGATCGTGACCTGGCTGAAGTCGGACGCTTAACCGACTGTGCCACCCAGGTGCCCCAATAAGATTTTATTTCTTTCATGATAATGTATATCCAAATCTGAAGGGGATGAAAATACACCCGTTTCCCCTTCAATTTTTGTTCTCGTTGACATCATCAACTCTCTGGAAGTTACTCTTCCCTGTTCCAGCCATTACCTGTTGCAAATCATCTCATGGTTTATAAAGGGCTTCCACATGTGGTGTAAGATTCATGTATCATCTTGGGGCATCTGGGTGGCTCAACCAGTTGCGCGTCCAACTCTTGATCTGGGCTCAGGTCACGATCTCACAATGAGAGGTTGAGCCCCTCATTGGGCTCTGGACTGACAGCAAAGAACCTGCTTGAGATTCTCTCTCTCCCCCTCTCTCTCTGCCCCTCCCCCTCAAAATACATAAATAAATAAATAAACTTAAAAAATGGATTCATATATCATCCTAACACATAGACAACACATTGTACGCTCTAGTGTAAAGGCTGAACTGTCATAACAATGAGACCCAATGTGGTTTAGATAAAGCCAAAGTCCTGAGGAGCGTACTTTAAAATGGCGGTGGGTCTGCTTCTCTTCCTTACTTGGGGACAAAGGTGGCTGCCAACACGATTGCGTTGGAACCCTGGGCGGGAGCGTCTCTCTTTTCAAATGGCCAAGCCTAGAAATCATGCATTTCCATATTTCCATGCATCGGTTATCAACAAAAAGAAAGAATATGCAGAAGGAGCGCCTGATGTCTTCAGGTACAGAACAGGAAGCAGCAGGTGTCATTCTGCTCCCAGGGCCATACCCAAGGGAGCTGAGAAATGTGGTTAGCGGGCCATTGGCTATTCCTCTGCTTCTGTGCTCCTGTGGAAGAAAGGAGGGTACAAATCCCTGCCACAAATCCCAAGGATCAAAGAAATTAAGCAATGTGCTTCTTCCTCATTTTGTCTCTATATGAATCTTACTAACAAGGCCTGAATCTAATTCTGTATCTTTTGTAAATTCTTGGATAATCATTGCATTTGAAAGTGATTTTACTTCCACTGAATCATCTCTGTGTCCTTTAATGTCTGACCTGTTTCCTTCTCCTTTCACTATCGGCTGCCTTTGTGTGGGAGATGTTTGTTTTCAACTAGGCTGTGAACACTTAAAATTATAGAGAAATCTGATCGCATAGATCTGTATTGTATATTTTGAGGCTTGTATTGTGTGTTTCACGCAGTAAACATTAATTTTGAAATGCGGCTAGCAATCCGTGGTAGCAATCCGTGGTTGTATTTGTGACTCTGTTGTCATGCAGCGCGTGGCTGTGATTGTGTCAGAAAAAGGGGGTGAAGAATGGGGTCTGGTGGGGCTATGAAATGTGCGCGCGCGCGCACACACACACACATCCTTTCCCCTTCAACCAGACCTGTCATTTCTTCATTCTAGTTGTGCTGGATGAAAGTCCCCTGTTATGGGTTGAATTCTCCCAAACTCCTTTGTTGAAGCCCTAACCCCAGTATCAGTAAATGTAACCTTATTTGGAAAAAGGGTGTTAGCAGATGATCAAGTTAGGATGAGGTCAAGAGAGTGGGCTCTAACCCAGTCTGACTGTGTCCTTATAAAAAGAAGAAATGTGGACACAGAGATACAGAAGGGGCCAGCTCTGCCCATGCCTTGACCTTGGACTTCTCTTCTCCAGAAGTGTAAGGGAATGAATTCCTGGTAAGCCACTCAGTGAAGGCACTTGTTGGAACAGCCCCAGGAGACTAATTCACCCTCATCCGTAACTTTCCACACATTCCTTGGTGTTCTGTAGAAAAGGACCCACTCACTCCTTGTGCAGCTACCTTACGGTTGGGTGTTACTACAAGTTCAAAACTGTGTCACGTATCAGCGAACCCCACGGTCAGAACATCCTGCTTTTACATGTCTAGGTAACATTGCTTATATGTACTCTAAACCCAATGGATTAGATCCTCTTTGTAATAATGGTCCCTTTCTGGCCTCAGGTGGAGTGTTTCCATTTTAAATTGTTTTCCTATTAGTCGTGTTGTCTTGGCAAATTAGATAGGAAGAATATAATTACACTCTTTCAAGATTCCGTCTTATTCCTCTGAGCCCGCTGAAACTTTTTTTTCCTGAGATCTGTGAAAAGCTTTTCTCCTTTTCAAGATTCTCCTTCCAAGCCATAAATACATGCACATTTGTAGAGCTAAATAGCCTGCCATGTATTTCTGCAAAATCAGAGGACTGCCTCCCTCACAGAATTAAATATTGTTTAGCAACTTGTGAGGCTGGAACAGATCCAGAGGCTACTGCTTCCCCACGTTGTGCCCTTAATGAAGCCATACGAGCCTTATTCTGGTAAAAATATATACTCCTCATAACGGTGGCTAAATACAAATTCCATAGCTTTAAAAAATAAACAAATGAGCCACATAGTATCCATCACATAGTTTTGTGTCAGTTGATGTGTATCACCAAATCATAAAAATGCGTATCTTTAATTAACGACATTACATTTCCTAGAAACTCCCAAACCTTTTGTGAAATGTTGGCAACAGTACGCACTCAGTAACTGCTTGTCTATTTGACTTTTCTTCTATTTACATCATTACTGAGATTTTATAGGTGAGAACCATGAGGCTTAGTTCAGGCTTTTCTTTCTTTCTTTCTTTCTTTCTTTCTTTCTTTCTTTCTTTCTTTTTCTTTTTCTTTTTTTGTATGTGATGTGTATTTGCTTCTTGGCTAGCAGGTTTAGAGGTCATGGGCATGAGACATATTAGCTGCTGTAATGTTGTGCAGGAGAACTTCTGGGATCCTCAGATCCTGAGGATTGGTGCCGTGATTAAGTGAGCTACTCTACAAAAACCATTCAGCCCCGCAATCCCTGTTAGCAATTATTATTAACGTCATCTGCTTTGACCAGCCTCAATGACAAAGGTTGCCCTTGACCATTTCAAGCATCATCCTTAAACTGTAATGTTTTTCTGATGCCTTTTTTCCTGGAAGGCTGTCACATTAACTCCCGGAGTTAGCCAGGCTGGGGGCGGGCTTGGTGGATTCCTGAGGAACAGCATCTTTGTGAGGATGGAAATAGGGTCCAGCAAGAAGCCCACTTCCCCCAAGATTTCCCAAGTACTTTCTGATGGAGAGGAAACAAGAAAATGGCTTTTCCTCTGTCTTTCCTGTGGAAGAATCCATTCTGTGGCTCACTCCTTCTGTTGCTTCTCCCTTCCAAAGTCCCTTCCAAAATAGGATAGGTAGAATTCCTCCCACAAATTGTTTTACCTTAGGTCTGAACAAAATTACTTTATTAGCAACAAACCTAGGATTTGCATCTAGGGATGGAGGGAAGAAAAGGAACCAGTCATCAACAAAATGGTTGTGCTCAAATGTCAAAGGACGCCATGGGATGCCTTTAACCCCATCCTGCCACACAATAAAATTGCTAGAAATCCCTCCCAATGGGGATATGGATCTCAAAATCGTGATCTGATCTCGACCAAAGTTGCACAGATGTGCTGAGAATAACGCAGGAAATAGGTCATTTGCAGCATACGCGTAAATCTTTCTTCCTGAAGGTCACTGCCACTCAATAAGGTAGGTATCATGTGTTTTTCCTGGATCAAGCTGTACTAATTTTTGTCTACCTGATTGCCAATCAAGTATTATTTAAAATACTACTTCAGGGGCTCCTGGGTAGCTCAGTCGGTTGAGCATCCTGTCCGACTCTTGATTTTGGCCCAGGTCATGAATGATCTCACGGTTTGTGAGATGGAGCCCCACATTGGGCTCTGTGCTGAGTGTGGAGCCTGCTTACAATTCTGTCTCTCTCTCTCTCTCCCTCTGTCTCTCCCCCGTTCATGCCGTCTCTGTCCCACTCTCAATAAAACAAAATTTAAAAAAACATACTACTGGAAAGAAAATGTTTTAACTTTAGTAATCAAAAAAATAAAATAATTCCAATCAAAACGTGAGGGAGAAATTTGAGGAAGAAGTGTGTAGACATTATAAGCAAGTAAGACATTTTCAGAGTCACTTGGGATGACTGTTGCTTTTGTTTTTATCTACCTTTTCTCTATTTTTCTGAAGCTTTAAATCCAGAATTTTTTTTAAGTCAGATGTTGTGAATTAAAATCGACACCCAATAAATGCACGATGTTTAGTGACAGTTCTGTGAGTTTTAACAAGTCATAGTGATGGGTGGCCACCACCAAAATCAAGACGTGGAAGTGTCCCAGCACCCCAGCAGGTGCCTCCTGGGTCTCCGTCGTGGAGTCCTCCCTGCTTCTGGCCACCCACAAAGTCTGATCTGTTTCCTGCCCCTTAGCGTGGCTCGTTTCAAAGTGTTTTGTGAACAGAATCACACAGTATGAAGCCTTTGGTCTGGCTTTCCCCTTAGCACAGCACAAGTGATACCCATCCATTTGTGGAGGGGTCAGTGGTCCTCCTCTTCATGAATGAGAGGTATTGTATCTTGTGCCTGGGGCTCTGTTTGATTATGATTTATTCGCAGTCGAAAACATTTGGGTGGTTTCCAGTATTTTGAAATTGTGAATAACAATGCCGTAAGCATATATGTACCAATTTGGGGGTGAACCTACTTTTTTCTTTCTCTTGAGTAAATACCCAAGAGTGCTGTTGTTGGTCATGATGACAAGTGTATGTCAAAATTTATAGACAACCATCAAATTGTTTTCCAGAGTGGCTGTACCATTGTCCATTCCCACCAGCAACAAGTGAGGGTCCCAGCTGTTACACACGTTCATCAGGACTGAGTACGGTCAGGTCTATTTCTTTTATTTTTCAATTTTAGCCTCCTCATAGGCATATCATTGCGGTTTTAATTTGTAGTTTCCTAAGGGGTGATGAAGTTGGTCATCTTTTTGTGTCCCTATATGCCATCTGTATATTTTCATTGGTGAAAATACTCTAATCATGAGCCCATTTTTAAGGTTTTTTTTTTTTTTCTTAATGTTGCAGTTTTAAGAGTTCATTATGTATGTACTCTGGATTTAAGTCTTTTATCGAATATGTTTTTCCCAATATTGTGTCATATTCTGTTGGTTGACATCATGTTCCTAACAGGGTTTTTTGAAGTGTGACAGGTTTTAGTTCTTACAACGTTCAGTTTGTCCATTTTTACTTGTCGTGATGTTACTTTTGGTGTTATTTCAGAAATCTTGTATTCCAAGATTGCAGAGGTTTTTCTCCGAAGTTCTCTTCTGAAAATTGTATAACTTTAGGTTTTATATTTATTTCTAGGAACTATTTTGAATTACTTGTATTTCTAATATAAAGTTATGGGTGGAGGTTTCCTTTTTCTTTTATAAATGTCTAGTCATTCCAGTTTTGTTTGTGAAAGAGATTATCCTATTTGCATTGAATTATATGTGTGCCTTTGTCAGAAGTCAACTAGCCACACACGTGGGTCATCTTTAGACCAGCCATCCGCTGATGTCTGTGTCAAAGGTGTCGCCGGCATCATACTCTCATTATTACTGTAGCTTTATAACAAACCCTAAACATGACCAGTGTGAGTTCTGAAATTTGTTTTTGCTTTCTTTTTCTTTTTTCAAAGCTGTTTTCGGCTTCTGAGTTCCTTTGCTTTTCTGAGTAACATTTATGAACAGCTTGTCTATTCCCACGATTGGAAATTCTTCTAGAATATTTGTTGGGATCCTAATAGACCTGGACTTCAGTTTGGGGATCACTGGCATCTCAACAGAACTGAATCTTCCCGTCTATAAAGATACACCATCTCTCCACTTGTCTAGGTTTTCTTGGATTTCTTCCATCATCATTTTGGAACTTTTCATGGGCAGCTCTTATGCATATTTTGTTAGATAACCCTATATCGAATTATACTAAGGATAATTATTTTCTGAATATTCTTTCCTTGTTTCTGAATTAATACTGTATTTTTTTAATGGAAAGCACTCTCCATTCAAGGTAAATATAAATGTCCTTGGATCTCTTCATTTTATCAACCAGTGGCAGAGAAAATATTTTGAAGGCACACAGGGAAGTAGAAATGATGTTGCATTTTCATTTTATCATATGAATTGTGCTTATTCAACATATTGGCTATGTTGCACCAAAAGGTTTATTATTTTGAAATAATAAAAGTTTGCCTTTGAAATATTTAGTATAGATATGTACCAAATGCATAATTTTGACTAAGTGACATTTTTTAAAGTTCTGGAATAAAACTGCAATTTCCTGACCCAGATGATTGGGAGCGGAGGTAGAATCCTGTGCTAACCCACCTGTATACTTCCTGTACGGAGCAGGATCCTCGGATGAAGATTTGTTCTCACCTGAGAACTGTCCACTCCAGGGTCTTGCTGACCATGGTGTCAGTGGCATAAAGAGATACCACTGTGTTGCAAAATGCTTGGGCCAGTGTAGAAGCGTGTTCCTGGCCCAGAGTAGCCAGTTCAGGACAATGGAGAAGTTCTGGGATATCTGAGGGGGTTTATTCTCAGTTTTCTTATGGATTTGCTAAGAAAATAATAGAAATGATCAGTCTTTTGAACACCCATGCATATAACTACTTAAAAAATCGATACAAAATGATGCTGGCAACTGTTTAAATTACTCATGATAACACTTCCAAGCTTCACAATTTGATTGAAAAAAAAAAAAACCACTACATTTAGTAGAAATAATGATCCAATCTCGAAATGCATGATGGCAGATGTTATGGTCAATACATGATATGAATGTACAACAAATATATAAATAGAATTTTACCATAAAACTCACTCAGACAGGCATCATTCTCTAGAAAAAAAAAAGATGTTCTGGAAAATAGAAACTAAAATGGAGACATTCAGACATGTTTTCATTGTGCATTGTAGGTAAGGCATGAATTGATTAAATAGATTTTACTGTAATTGGCTTTGAAAAATACTTTCTAAACAGAAGTCCATCCATCAGCTTGTGTTATACAGTCTAAGTCTGGCTCCCGAGCGCTTGTTTGATGGACAGCAGGAGCTTACGGCCATGTGTTCTGTCCCCTGGGTGGTGGGGCGCAGGGTGGAGGTCGCTGGAGGAAGATAAAGTCTAACTCCAGGGGATCAGAGTGGATACACACAGGGTGGCGGTAAGCTCTGGCTTGAACATGCGGATGAGTTAGTAAGGGGAAATATGACGGTTTTCTCTACATCACCATAAATTTGCTCAACATAAGCAGCAGCTCTAAGAGCATTCCTTTGGTGATCTAAATTCATGCCATGGTCAGAAAGTTGAATTTTCATGATATATATTAAATGTGAGGAATTGAGTCAGGAATTTAATTTCTGTTAAGAGTTCTCTCTTTTAGGGGCACCTGGGTGGCTCAGTCGGTTAAGCGTCTGCCTTCGGCTCAAGTCATGATCCCTCAGTCCATGAGTTCGAGCCCCACCTCGCGCTCTGTGCTGACAGCTCAGAGCCTGGAGCCTGATTCAGATTCTGTGTCTTCCTCTGTCTCTGCCCCTCCCTCACTCACATTCTGTCACTCTCTCAAAAATAAATAAACATTAAAAAAAAAGAGTTCTCTCTTTTAGAACCATCAAGAGTAGAATGGAGAACTTCTTATCACAGTCTATACTTGATGTCCCCCAGTACCAGGCTGGTTGACAGGTTAGATTTCCTAAACGGCTAATGGACTTTCAGGGGCTTGGTTCTGCATAACTCAATGTTGTAGTTCAAAGAAAAGAAAATTTGAATCACAGACCTTACATCTGTGCTCACATGGGTGCTCCTGGGCTTGGCTCTGGGTTGGCCTAATCCCAGTCCGTATTTGGGACCATCTTCAAGAATCAATGTCAACCTGATGTTGGGTAACATATTCTTCTTAATCTGTTCAGTGTGTCTCCTTCTTCTGGGACACAGCTAACATCAAAGGGTGGACCTTGAATTGCTTGCAAATGGGAATTCAACAGGCAAACAACTTATGAGTATATTTTCAGACTCTGAAACAAAGAAAACAGCAGTGCCTTTTGGTGGCTGCGCCGTTTTAACGCTCCGAGGATCACGGAGGAAACTGTTGGTATTTCTAAGTCTGAAAAATACCATGTAATTGCAAGTCATGTGACAAAGAGAAAATTTTCTTTCACGCCCGTGTGGGTTGGGAAGGAAAGCAAAACCTTCCTTCAGGAAGATCATAAGCTTACTGTGGTGGCGAGAAGGTAGAAAGGATGTGTAAGAAAATGCCAACATGTTTTTTAGTAGGTTCTGCGGATTTCCCAGGAAGAGAAGGACCACGATGAACTGGTGTCTTCAGGAAGGACTTCCGAGAGAAGGATAAAAGTAACACACGTTGTTGATGTTTCTTGGGATCTGCGTGAGGTGAAAGCATTGAATGGATAGAGCACAGCAAACACAGGAACAATGAGTCACCAGTGGGTGCCCTGGGAACAAGCAAGCGTTTTACTCAGTTCAACAAAAAAATGTATTGAGTCTCCCTGTGTCCCTGATGCCACACTGCGTGCTAGGGAAACAACACTGAATTAACCTTAAAACTTTGTCCTTGGGGAGCCTGTTTTCCAGTGGGGAAAGAGACAAGTTAACAGTGATCTGAATGTTGCATACATGTTGTGGTTGGAGCAAGGGCAGGTGATCCAGCAAAACATGGAAGGGGGCGCATCTAATCCAGCTGTGTTGTCACCACATAAACCTTGGAGGAGAGCATCAGTAAGGAGACGTCTAAAGGGTGGTTGAGAACGGCATAGAAGGCAGTGTTCCAGGCAAAGGGGAAAAAAAAATGTGTGAAGCCCTTGTCCCCAGAGTGTAAGGAATAATCCTGAAGCTTGAAGAAATTTACAACAATGGAGCTCAGGGGTGGGTAACGGGCGGTGAAGAGCGAATACTTTGAGCACACAGATTAAACTTCACTAAGACATTCGGGCCATGTTTTAATGGCAAGATCAGATCTGCGTTTTGGAAATACCACTCTGGTGGAGGGTGGAACTCCATCTCTGTTCCACAAGAGAAACATCCAGGACTGGAACAGAAGCCGGATAGTAGGGAACACACAACAGAGTCAATGGGGAGAGAGCAAGTGTGTGTTCACAAAACACACAGTCAGGGATACTCGAGAATGGAAACAGGAATCAAGGATTACACTGGATTTGTGGCTTGGACTAGTGGACTGATGTTTGTAAAAAAATCATAGGGATCTTGAAGGTATATTACTTATCAAACATCTGAGTTGGGCAGCACATTTACATGTCTGTCCATAAGCAATCTGAGTTCAGGATTTGGGAGTTACAAGCACATAGGTATTACCTGAAGCCATGAGAAAAAGAAGGATACATACCCCCGATTATGTGCTTCAGAAAATACACAAGAAGGTTTGGTGAGGGAGGGGGTACACGAAGCAACTACTGCCCTTTGGCTCTGGAATTACTTTCGTGGAACTCTAAATATCAGGCTACAGAGTTTCAAACGATCTTGTAAACAGTGAGGACGGCGCTGGGGTTCCCCCGCTCCCCTCTTCCAGAAAGTTGGTACGATGCACAAGTAAAGTGAAATTCAAACCATGGCAGCTGCATATTTAATTGTGGAACTTGTTGGCAGTGTTATAAATAGATTATTACGGAAGTCTAGAGAAGTAATTAAGGAGATGAACAAGAACGGTGGCCAAGGAGACAGAAAACAGGCAAAGACAGATGTGAAAGAATCAGACATGTCTGCCAACCTGCTACATCATAAAAAAATATTAGTCTTCCCTAGGAATTTTTCTTGGGTAAGAGCAAGCAAAATAAAATTAAGTAAGCCACAACGAGAATGAAGTGAGCAGTGTCCACCCCCCAAAGCAGGGTTCTAACTATTATCTAGAATGGGATTGCCAGCCATGAGTTAAAGTCCCACCGAGCTGGGAAATAGCCCTGGCCTTCTAAGAGTGTTCAGATCTAGGATTTTAGGCTGTGATGCCACGTTTAAAAAAAAAATGGAACAGAATTAAGCCTTGATCCCATCCTGAAACCACCCACACTCCAGGTTAGAAAAATTCCCTACCTCGTGGAAAAGATTCCTACGCAATCTGTGACGTTTCTGATGGAAAACCAACACAGGGATACAAACATTTGTTTGTGTGTAGACTGCATATTGACACAGGCATATCTTTCCTGCTCAACATCTGCTACCTGGTTAGGTACAGTCTACAGCTCACATTCCACACGTCAGATTCACTGAGATGGTTTCGGGCCTTTGTTAGTGACTCTTCTCCAACCTCATTTAAATAGTCAAGCATTCATTATTTTGATACAATTTTTTCTTTAAGTTGTGGATGAATACTTCTCCGTAAGTAGCAGAGAACTTGGATTTTGCGTTTGTAGGGCACAGTCATAATCAATGTCTGGTTAAGCTGCATGGTTCCCTAGGGCAGTGAGTCATTTCTACGGAAACTTCTTGGTCTAAATGTGAGATTGTAGAGAACAGGATTAGGAGCACCTGGGTGGCTCAGTAAGTTAAGGGTCTGGCTTTTGATTTTGGCTAAGGTCATGATCTCATGGTCCGTGATATTGAGCCCCCACATACAGCTCAGCACTACCAGTGTGGAGCCTGCTTGGGATTCTCTCTCCCTCTCTCTACCCCTTCCCCCTGTGCACTGTCCCTCCCTCTCTCTCTCTCTCTCTCAAAATAAACGAATAAATTAAAAAAGGGGGTCGCCTTGGGGCACCTGGGTGGCTCAGTTGGTTAAGCACCTGACTTAGGCTCAGGTCATGATCTCGCGGTTCATGGGTTCGAGCCCCGCATCGGGCTCTGGGCTGACAGCTCAGAGCCTAAAGCCTGCTTCTCATTCTGTGTCTCCCTCTCTCTCTGCGCCCCCCCCCCACTCTCATTCTGTCTGTCTCTCTTTCAAAAATAAATAAACATTAATTTTTTTTAAATAAAAGAAAAAAAAAGGAAGAAAGCAAGA
This sequence comes from Puma concolor, assembly GCF_028749965.1. Classification (NCBI taxonomy): domain Eukaryota; kingdom Metazoa; phylum Chordata; class Mammalia; order Carnivora; family Felidae; genus Puma; species Puma concolor. The sequence continues at coordinate 3,266,504 of NC_141669.1, read as the reverse complement.
TTAGATTTTTTTGAAGTCTCGGTACTTTCTTAATACATTTCTTATACCAGTTCTCATCCTCCACAGAAGGCTCAATCAAGAATAAAAGCATCTGCCCTTGAAGTTGAAAGGGGTTTTGAGAGGTCACCACACCCACATTCCATTAAAACACTGCTGCTCCGTGGGGGTGCGTGGGTGGCTCAGTCAGTTGAGCAGAGCAGCTTAGGTCGTGATCCCAGGATCCTAGGATTGAGTCCACGTTGGGCTCTGCGCTGAAAGTGGAACTCGGGATCCTCTCTCCTCCCTTTCTCACAGCCCCTCCCCCGCTGTGAACACGCCCCTGCTCCCTTTCTCAAAAAAGAAAATACACACTGGTGCTCCTTGCATATCAGTACAGATGAAACCTGAGCTTCCAGTGACTGGACTCCTGCCTGGGTGTGGATGTTCTCCCTAACTTGAGACCCCCTGGCAGGAATGTTTGGTGTTTTTTTTTAATTCAAATTCCAATTAGGCTAATTCTTATCCGTGCAGTGTCTGATAGTTTTAATCCCATTTAAAAAAAAAACAGAGCTGATAATTTCTGCAAATACGATTTTTTTAGTAACTTATGCATATTCTTGGCATATGTACATGTCTTCAACCTACCCCGTCGACCACCCCATTTCCCTCCAGTAGAAAACAGCACGTGTCAGGGACTAGTAGGCATGCCTATCGCAGTGCCGGTGGTGAGTTTTACATTCTCGTGATTTCACGTACTTTCAAAAAATGAGAATAGGGGCCCCTGGGTGGCTCCGTCAGTTAAGCGTCCGACTTCAGCTCAGGTCATGATCTCATGGTCTGTGAGTTCGAGCCCCACGTCGGGCTCTGTGCTGACAGCTCAGAGCCCGGAGCCTGTTTCAGATTCTGTGTCTCCCTTTCTCTCTGACCCTCCCCTGTTCATGCTCTGTCTCTCCCTGTCTCAAAAATAAATAAAACGTTAAAAAAATAAAAACAAAAACAAAAAATGAGAACAAACTGAGGGCTGATGGGGGGCGGGAGGGAGGGGAGGGTGGGTGATGGGTATTGAAGAGGGCATCTTTTGGGATGAGCACTGGGTGTTGTATGGAAACCAATCTGACAATAAATTTCATATATTTAAAAAACAAACAAACAGACAAAAACGAGAAAAACGAGGTACTTTCAAAAACGAAAAAGCAAGGTTTCACACAAGGACAGGTTGGTGTCACGGCCCACCCCCAGGCATGCCAGGGAGAAGCTGCGGAAATGGATACCGACCGCCTGCAGGGCAAGCGGGCAAGTGGTGTCGTGGGGCCGCGACTCCCCCCACCAGACTCACTTCAGCCTGCAGGCATCGGAATAAGTCAGAGGCAGGACCGGTTTACTGCGATACGTTTCCTCGCCCCTGTGCACCATGGACAGCCAGGGCTTGGGCACTTTCCACCTGCAGAGACAGGTACTTGCTTCCTGTTCATGGCACCATTTCCCGGGTTTTCCACCAATTTCTGGGCACTTCCTCCTGGAAAGCGTAGAAAGGAAAACCCACAGAGAGCAACGTATTTCATCAAAGTGCTCTGGACTGGGATGGCAGAGAGGAAGAGCCGATCCTAACCTAGCGTGCTTAAGTGGTCCAAAGCCACAGCGACAGTGCTGCCTTCCAGAAGACAGAGGCTCCTGCACAGAAATGTGTAGATCTGCGCTGTTAGCGGATCGATATTCCCTGAGCTTGTGCATGAACTCACATAGAGAAGCATCACGACATTTATGAAAGCTAATGCAATAGACATGTAAAATATCCACACAAGGAAATTACAATCTAATTTCAGACTTTGATATCCAATGGCTGTCTAAAAAAGCAAAAGGCACAACAAATTAAGCTGAAATAATCAACTGCTGCCTGAAATCATTGATTTGAATCACACAGAACACATAATTGTCTCAATTGAATAAAGTTGCAATCCAAAACAATCCAGTTTTAATAACGAGGCATTTTAAATGAGTCACAATTATAAAGGCCCAGCTGCGACTGTATTCACCCTTAGATGAGAGTATAATATTCTGTCTCTAGCAAAAAGCAATTCCCTTATCCTTTCCTGGTGCAAGAGAAATAAATAGGGATTTTAACAGGACCGATCTGTAGTAACTTTTATAGACTGCAAAACATCTTTGTAATCATCCTGATTTAATAGCTGGAGCTACTAGTCTGTGGCTCCTTTTTTTTCCCCTCCACTAACTTGAGAATGATAATGCTGCACTAAACACATTTGGGAATTCTATATCCAGCATCTAGCTTTACTTGAAGAGGTAGACAAGCTCATGTTTAAAGCCACAGACTTTCATATGTGTGCTGGAAGAGACCTCATCGTAGAGTATGCTTACGTGAAAATGGCAATTTTTTTTGTGTTCAAACTCGGGTGGGATCCAGGCTCGATGAGTTACTCAACGGCTATCGGAGGGATGTTGGACAAGTCACCTAAACTTCATAAACTGGTTTGCTTAGCTGGAAAAAAAGAAAGGAAAACAACCTTTGAAAATGACATCGCACAGTGCAGAAAGTGCCCAACAGACTTCCGTTTTCTTTCCATAAATGAGCCTGTGTATTTTTTCTCTGTGTCATCAACACTTACCACAGAGACGACACTCGCAGCTTTTTTATTAAAATAAATCATCCAAATGGGAGAACAAAGGTTATGGATGTCAAGCAACAACCCCGAGATCCCAGGAGACTCGGACTTAGTGTTCTGATTCAGGGTTTACAACAATTGCTGGATGACAAACCCTGGGGCTCATTGAACCAAGGGCCTTCGGACACATCGTCGTAAAAACTTTTAATCTGGAAACTACTAGGACAGGAGGCAGACCTCATGCGTCTGATGGAGACCGTAGGCTCCAGCTGAAACTCGAGAATGCCCTGCCAGAGCCATGAATATGGTTCCCAGAACGCAGATTTGAAGAACACTATTGTTATGGACTGAGTATTTGTATCCCCCCAAAATTCTTAGGTTGGAATTCGACCCCCTAAAGGATGGTATTTGGACATGAGGTCTTTAGGGGCTAATGAGGTCATAAAGGTGGGGCCCCTATGAATGGGATTATTGTAAGAAAAGACCCAGGGAGCTTGCTTCTTCCCTCTCTCTCTCTCTCTCTCCCTGCTCTCCGCCATGCAAGGACACAATGAGAAGACATCCATCTGCAAACCAGTAAGGGCTCTGACCAGACACCAGATCTGTGGACACCTTGATGTTGGACTTCCAGCCACCAGAACTTGAAAAATAGGTTTATTGTTCAAGGCTCCCAGTCTGTGGTGTATTCGTTATAGCAGCCAAGCAGACTAAGACAGGGGTTACCGGAGGAGAGTGGTGCCCCATAGATTTTAGCTCTCGAAGGACAATGTGGGAAAATGAGATATATAAAGGCATTCCCAGATGGGGGAATCCTGACCTGGTCCCATGGCTTCTTCCTCAATTAGAATCAATATATTTGAACACTTGGGGATATTTCTATGGGTCAGTGGAGTCAGAATCCACAGATCTCGCTGGGATCTTAAAGAAGCACCCTCACTATCATCCCACCCACCATAAATGTCTGAAACTGCTGTGCTGAGGGGTCCTGGACATGATGAATGACAGTGCCTCGCACAGTGACAGAGCGACAGGCGTCCTGTCCTCTCCGCAGGGTCTTGCACACCCCCTGCCATGTTCGGGCCCTCGGTAAATATTCCTGGAATCATTCTGGGCTGTAGCTTCTGGAAGATCATTCTTACTCGAAAGCCCGTTTTTCACAGTACATCGAATGCCTCGTAACACTCTTCTTCATATTCTGTTGAGGTGCATGCATTTTCACAGTGTCACAAAAACTGTTTGCTGCAGTCTTGGTGGGATGATAGCTTTCATGTAATTTTTATATTACAAAAAGATACTTTCATATCTAGTAAATCACCCACCACAAACATTATAAAATGCATCCCAAAGCTGGCGGTTGGAATGATATTTTATAGGTTTTTCATCGGAGGATCATACTTCACCATTATGTCATAGTTGTGAAATTGCTTTTCCAAACAGTTAAACTCGGAAGCATTTTGCTTATCATCATCGGAAAGCTGTTTTCTCTCTTCTCTGGGGTCCACTTTATCCTGGCACAGAGCTCTCGGCTCTATTTCCTGCTTCCAGCAGCTCATCTCCTCGTGGCCACCGCTGGGACAGGTTGTCACTGACGGAGGGAAGGAAGGGGCTTTAAATCACTGAGGCAGTGGCGCCCTTTCTGGGTCAGCTGAGTCGCTGTGACTCTGCCCTGCGCACACAGTGAGTGGGTCCCAGGGGACAAGGACCCCTTACTTGCGTCTTCCCCTCTAACTTAGTTGGTCCTCGTAAGAGTGCTTAAGCAGACAGGAGAATTTTTTTTTTAAATGAAAGAGGAAACCAAGGCCCCAACAGCAGAGGTGACTTACCCGAGTTAGCACCGCGCACAGGAAGCAGGTCAGGGCTCAGGTGCAGGTATGTTTCCCCTTAAGGTCTTTCCTCTGCCCACCCCAGGGTCAGCGGACAAGTTCTACGTCTGTAGTATCAGTTTCCAGTGAGGACACCCGAAGTATGCTTTTCTTCTTGTTTGGTGTGATTTTGGATCAAGAGAAGTTGTTATAAACAGCTGAGAACCGGTCATGGCAGAAGCACCTGGAAAGACCACCTGAGGGGTGGGGCCGAGGGCAGGGGTGGAACTTATAACACCCGAGAGCCAGCGGGGGAGGTGTTGGAGCTGGAGCTCCAGGGGAGAGGGTCACTGAGCCTGGAAACCCAACACCGAGCGTGTGAGTGTGTGTGTGTGCACGTGTGTGCATGTGTGCGCATACACACGTGTGGTTGCACATGTAACAACCCTACCTGTTGGTTTCTTCAGTGTTCTTCACCCGACAAAGCAGTTGTGGAGGAGTAAGAACACGTGAAAGGATGATTGGTTTTAATGACATGTTTATTTTTCTTACTTCTAGGATGGAAAGTAAAGAATCTTGTGCACTGACTTCTATACTCTTTTCTGTGATCTCTGACCATTTATATTCATATCCTCGTGATATTTAAAAGTAACGGATCTCATCGATGAGGGCTATGTCTGTATCCAAGGGGAAGAGAGGCAGACCTTGTGCATCAATTACTTGTGAATCTGAAAATTTGTGAGGCAATGGAATTATGTCATCCGGATCGCATTAGTAGGTCTAATTTTGGATATTTCCAGGCTGAGGTGCAATTTGTTTTACTGAAGTGACAAGACTCATTTTTAATGCAGCAACATGCAATTGTAAAACCATGGGTATGTTTTAGGGCACGTTTCATTCTTCAACAACAAATGCATCGTCTAGTTCAAAAAACACATTCATCATGAAAATTGATCAATTGAATAAGTAAGACAAAATAGTAGAAATCTTCATTTCCTTATAATTCACCATGGAAATGGTAAGCCTTCACTTCACAGGCTGTGAAGCTTGTAGATAACGTATGTCAGTCTCTCTTCGCATTATTCTGTCACCAACATGCTGTAATTCGTAAGGTATTTAGGAAAAGGAGTGCTGTAAGTTTACCAAGAACTTCTGAATGTTTGGTAAACGTATAGGCCAAAGGAAGGAGTGGACAGAAGAGTGAGGTAAAGGAGGTAGGAGGAGAGACAAAAGGAGAGAGAAGGTAGAGTATCGTATTCCAGTTGCTAAAGGGACAGATCCCAAACAACAAAGGGCACCATTATCTTTCTCTCTCTCGAGGCAGTCTTGCAGCTCGGTGAGTTCTTTCCCACCGTTCTCCAGTGTTCCTGGGTTGCTGGTCACCCAGTGAAAGTGGGTGCAACAACGACATTTCTGGAAATGTGCAGATGGCACTGGATGGCCAAGCCGCAAGGGATCACTTCCTCCGTTGCAGCGTTGGGGATGTTTCCGTGACTTGATTGTGTGTCTGTCCTTAATTGTTAACACAGAGGAAGTCAATTATATAATCTTTAAAAGTTAATACTGTGAGACGACACAGTAATACGTTGTGTCCTTAACATGACTTTTTTGGGCTCTGGAAGCTGCAAATCAAGAGTATTGCGACCACTTGGCAGAGAGGTGGCTCCTCGTTGCTTTTGTCACTTGAGCAACCATCCAACACCATTCCTTCCAACACAACAGCACCACGGAGTGAGACACCCAGGTCTTAGAGGCACAACCGGTGTGAAATGTCCTCAAAGAAAACCACCCCCGGGATAAATTACCTTAGCCTCCTAGATCTTCCTCTTCATCTACAAAGGGCTGCCAGCAATACCGACCTTCCACGGTAGTGACGGGAATTCAATGAGATAATGATGTGGGAACAAATTAAGCGCCGGCTGTATGTTCGGAGTACTAAGTTCAATTCTATAGGGGACACACACAGGAGCAAGGCAGCTGTATTCCCTGTCCCAGGACCGGGGTGTTCCAGTCCTTCCAGATTATAACTACAGATGATATTGATACAGATGTTGAAAGTAGTTTCAACAGAGGAAGGCATCCCAGTAGCTTAAGATAGCACGGACATACTTATGGGTTTTCCAGATAGACTTGGAAATGTATCTTAAATGTAAACAGCAATTTTAGAGAAGTGAGGAGAAGGAGGAAGGAAGAGGGAGGAAGGAAGACAATTTCAGAGGAAATATGATGAGGTTTGACTTCTTTAGGGCCTGGTAGAGTTTGCTTGAAATAGCGATCCGTGCATGGGCTACTGAGGTGTGGGACTCACACAAATCGGTGCTGTGTTGTGAAGGGATCTGAGTGCTGGCTAACACATCGGGGCCTTATCTGCTAGAAAACGTGTAAGTATTACAGAATTTGGAATGGCGGCAGAGGTCACCATGACTGGGACTAGACATACAAAGAATAACAAGGAAGCTTCTCAAAGAATGGAGTCAGCCCAAAGAGGAGGTGTGGGACACAATCATCCCCGGAAGAAAGTCTCAGATACCAGCCACATCCTTGTGCTTCCTGAGCGAGTTCTGGTCCCTTCACTCAAGCACACAGAGCACTCGGTTTTCTCCAAGTCAACAGACATGTGCTCGTTTGCACTTCCCAGTTCGTACAGATCTCAAAAACAAAAATGCAAACTATTGACTGCATTTTGAACCTAATGGGGAAACAGAGATGGGGAAGAGATGCTTGCAGAAATCACCAAGGTACTTGTGAGCTGAAAACCAAGGGACATACACAGGTGCAGGTGCAAAGTCCCTGTGGCACGCAGCCTTGGATTGTAGGCCGCCTACCCTACTTTACTAGTCTGTGTCTAAGGCGATCTTTCTCACCGCTTGAGTCCACACCTTTGCGTATTCCTCTAGATTCTGTTCCTCCAAAGAACAGCTGCTGGATGAGAAGTTGTCATGAGGGAATTGCCCATTATATTTTCAGAGCCTAGCCCATATTTCTGTTGGTTCACGAGCAGAATAGGGGCCACGAGCATCCACGGAGCCCTCAAGGGGATGAGTGTGGCACATGGTGCAACATTGTGACTGTCCGCTCTCTTCCATGGAAACTCATTTCTTTCACCATCTCCATGCCGGAGGGGGGGCTGTGCCCTGGGACCCAGGAAACCAGACTTGGAGTTCTTGCCCTGCCAGAGTTTTTCGTCAAACATCCGTTAAGTTCAAGTCGTCTGGCCTTTTTTTAGATCTCGGGAAGAAGCGTTTGAATAACCAGAACATCAGAGACTCCAAACAACCCGGGAGTCCACACAGAGTATCTACGCACGCCGTGTGCATTTCCCAGGGAGAAGGGTCTGAGCTTTCGGCTCTTGTCACCTTATTTGGGTTTTTGAACAAACAGTTGACGATCTCCCTCAATAGAATGTAATGTTTACCTGGAAGAACAGGATGAGGACAGCACAATTACTCTCCCTTTCAAGTTCGCTTTAAATTTCAAAAACGTCCCCTGAGTTTTCAGATGTGTTCCCTTCTTCCTTAGAGGTGAACGGTGGCAGGACGTGGGTCTCAAAACACAGAATGTGTTTTCCTTTCTCACAGCACGCGAACTTTGGGGGACACTGTACTCGGGCTGTGTTCCTCTAGATGTGAAACTGCTGAGGATCCCACCACACGTGTTCACACCTGGAATCCAGATGAAACCAGATGCTGCCCCATCTACCGCTGCCTCCACCGCAGTTCGCACATCGCTGCCGCACAGCAAGTTGGTGATTCATCATGCCGCGATCTTCGTAAAGTGGGATGATAATAGAAAGTCTCCCAGCAGCTGTCACGGCCGCAGGAACAACACGCCATTGCGAGGCGGCACCACCCACGTTCGGTGTGCGGGCTGGAGCACTGCCAGCCAGGCTCGCCTCCCAGGCTCAGTCTCCGACAAACGTGGCGAAAAATCCGCCGTGTACACCCCAAGGGAGGGGATGCGTGACCCCGTGGCGTCGACCTGCCCCGAAGGACGTTTCGCGGGCCGAAAGAACACGGTGATCTGGGCATAGAAGGCACCAAGACTTCCAGCCACACCGTGGGCCTGTTCCAGCCACACTGGGCGTGTGCCTCAAAACTGCGTCTCCCCTTGAAGAGGAAGGTGAGCATAAATCCAGACCTTGGCCGTGCTCGGTAGCACCCCCGAAAGCAGTCAGTCTGACCCCAGAGTTACACTCCCCACTCTCCAGTAATTCCGCTCTCTCTATATATATGCTTTATATATATGTGTGTGTGTGTGTATATATATATATGTTATATATGCTTTAAAACATATATATATATACATATATATGTGTATATATATATGTATATATATATATATATATGAAGTGTGAACAACTAAGCACTGGCTGTATGTTCGGTGTACTAAGTTAAATTCTACAGGGGACACACACGGGAGCAAGGCAGATGTATTACCTGTCCCATTACAGGGGTGTTCCAGTCCTTCCAGATATACAGATTATAGCTATATATATGCATATATATATGTATATGTACGTATATGCATGTATATGTGTATGTATGTATATGTATATGTGTGTGTGTGTGTATATATATATGTATGTATGTATATATATTTTCTGCATGGATGTTATTGTGTTTTCTGACAGATTGTTGGCCCGTCTTTGGCATAGTGAAAGGATAATTATTTGGGAAGCATTTGGGGACTGTTAATTGATATGGGTGGCATTAAGTACCGATGCAGAGGAGAAAGAGCGTGGTCTTCCAGAGAAAAGGAAAACAGGAAAAACAATGGTCATAACCATCATCAGAGCAAAATGAAAAGAAAGAAAATGTGGGTTGCTGGATGGGATCCAGTAAAATTGTAATTCAACCTCCTAATAGATCTCAGACTCCAGTTTAACCGAGGGAGGAGTTTACCGTGGAATGCCGCAAAGGCGACGCGGAGGATTGCAGAGTTTTGTGGCCAGACTGGAAGATTGGAATTTAACAAAAAATAAAACAATAAACTCTAATGCATGTGTCCAAACCCGTAATGTATTGAAAAGAGGTTTGGAGAGCATATAACTTGTGCATAGTAGCCAAACTTGTTTGAATACTGGAACACAATTTCTTTGTTTTTCTTTTACAAGTGTGTGAGGAGATGAGACTTGAAACTTTATGTTGAAATCAAAACAAAGCCTTCGGGAATAACCCGGAGAGCGTCTGTGGAGAGCAATCAAGTTGAAGTCAACGCAGGAAACACTTGGTTTGTGGAGCTCAGTCACCTTTTGCCATGTGGCCGTCATCACAAGTGTGCACCTTGACATGGCGGCCCTTCCCTCAAGAGCTCCTTCCCTGCTGCAGGCCGCTGGCCCCCTGAGGACAGGAAGCTTAATGTCTGCCGGTGGAGAAGCGGTTCTTCCTGCCATTACTGACCCTCTTCCCGTGCCCCCCCAGCCGCCCCTCCTCAGCTTGCTTTTCAACCACCCTGTCTCTGTCCTGTCACTCAAACTAGCAACTCCTTTCGTCAAGAGTGTCTGGTTTTCACTGTTTCCCCCAAAGCAGAGAACTTTCCAGGAGTCCCAAAACTACAGCCCCCAACCACGTTCTGTGGGGCTCCAAGCTGGGAGAGACCCCAGTCCCCGCCCCCGGGTCCTGACCAGCAGACATGCAGGTGCACATCTTGTGCTCAGTTGCCTGTAAAGTCATCCTTTATAAAACCAAGTTTTTAGTGAAGGCCTGGTTCCTTCAGCGCAGATGTACTGCCCTCGGCAGCTTCTAGAAGAAAGAGCGAAGAAGGACTTGCGTAAAGCATCCACTCTCAAAAACATATATGAGATTTTTGCCTTATCGTATGATGGGTAATTTTTCCCATTACGAAAATTCAAGTCGAAAATCTGTATCTTAGTTCTCATCCGAAATTCCTGTCATTATTGCAGATGTGCAACATGTCTATCTACACATGTCCCCTTCCCACAGCCCCGCGGCAGCATGGGTCCGGGGGTCCAAAGTGAAGACAGTGCCCTCAGCGATGTGGGAAGCTCCCAGTTCGAGTGCATGGTCTTTCATTCACGTATCAGCTGTCATTTTGGAAGGAGGGGACCATGCTGAGAATCTCAGATTTCTGGAATGAAACGAAACAGGCAGATGTTCCATTGTTATCACGATAAGCAAAGAGCTCAGCTCCTTTTCTGTGAGAGAGAAAACCGTACTTGAGACAGCCCGGGTTGGGGAAATGCCCATCCCCCTCACCCACACCATCTCCCCTACAATTTCACAGATGTGCCTGGCTTCCCGGCTCCCTTCTAGACAAACCTGCAAAGGTGGGGCTTGCAGAAGAAAGTGCTAAGAAAAATAGAAAAGAGGCTATGAAATAGACTAAGCTTTTGGCCAAGAGACGGAGGCTGTCCTCTCAGAGAACTCCTACCTCTCAGCCTGAGTCAAAATGAGATTTTCTAATAGTAACATATAAATAAGATCAGACATCCATAATAATAATAATAATAATTGATAAAGAAAGAAAGAAAGAAAGAAAGAGAAACAAACAAAGGAAAGGAAGGAAAGAAAGAAAGAAAAGAAGGAAGAAAAAAAGAAAGAAAGAGAAGGAAAGAAAGAAAGGGAAGAAAGAAAGAAAGAAAGAAAGAAAGAAAGAAAGAAAGAAAGAAATTAAGAGAGGAAGAAACAGAGAGAAAGAGAAAGAAAGGGAGAAAGAAAGAGAGAAAGAAACAAACAAAAAAGAAAAGAAAAGAAAAGAAAAGAAAAGAAAAGAAAAGAAAAGAAAAGAAAAGAAAGCAGATGGGCAATGTGCTGCTCTGCCCTCCTGGGGCTGATAATAACGCCTAATCACACGCCTATCAGGCCCTTATCGGGCCGGTCTGCACCGTGCCACCGCTTGGTATTTGGGTCACGTCTCCTAGTTCCTCGCACCAATTTGAAAATGATGACATTCACAGCTATTTTTATTTCTCTCCAATGGAACAGCGAGATTTCTTCCTCTGCTCTCTCTCCCTTCCTCACGTATATTCCAAGATTGGCCTCTGGTTGAACTCCTCTGCTCCGAAAAAGCGCCTTCCTCTGTGGATTAGCACAGCGGCAGAAATGCTTTCAGTTCAGGAAAACTGCGAATTCATACGGCAGATAAAGGTGTCTGCATGTAAAGCTGAATATGCCAACGAAATGCTGACTTGCCAATTAACCAAGAGTGAAATTGTTAATCTTCCAATTACCCATCTTGGAAAGGCTTCAAGCTTTGAGTTGGGTCATTTACAGTAAAAGGAGAGAAGCCAATAGCCTGTCTGAGGCAAGAAAATGTGATTGTAAAAGTACATGCTTGTGTGTGTCAGCATGGATTCACCACGGGCACACAGGGGCTTCTCGAAACCTCCTTTCTAGCTGCGCGCAGAGCATGTGTTTGGAGTCAGGGGCAAAAATGCATTTGCATTTGCTTTTTGGAAGGTCACGACTCCCCCGAATTAGTTAATGCCACGTCCCTGGATTTCATCAGATCAGCGTCTTCCCCAAAGCAAGAGGCAGCAGAGACTGGCCCGGGGGCTGGCCACTCCTGGTTACCCTGCACATCACAGTCAGGGCTGGCTTTTCATGAGCAAAAGGCAAAATAATTCATGTGTTTGCAAAGCCGATCCATTGCTAGAACCGGTTTGACAATGACTACAGCGTTTTCTTGGCACCCGGAGAATAGCTTTTTCCTTCTCCTTGTGAGATGTGAGTGTGCACAGAACACAGAAGCAGAGGAAGAGCGGGGACTGATGAGCTTGTCCTGAGAGAGGAGCCAAGGAGACACTTAACCTGGGGGAGGCGTGGGGGGCGGGGCACGCATAATTATATTTGATGGTTGAAAAGCTAGAGTGCAGTGCAACAATCCCGGAAGCTCTTCTCTCCCCTCCCCCCCAAACTGAAGTAAGGACCAAGGGGTAAATATTCAAGGGAAAAGATTTAGCTCAAGGCCATGGAGAATCTTCCAAAAGAGCTGTCCGTCCCTGAAATAAACCGCCGGAGAAACTCTGAGGAAGAGGTGAGGCTGCTTTCCTTGAAACGCGTGTTTCTCTGCTTAACAGTGGTTACTACCCATGGGGTCGGGGCAGGTTGGGAGGAGAGAATCTTCCCAGAGAAACAGGCAGAGGAGGAGAGTCCCTCCAGGAAGTGCCGCAGAGCCAATGGGAGCTCTCCATGGTGGCTGGAGGCGGGCAGAGCCCTGGCTAACTCCTCTCTTCCCGCCTGTTGCTCATAGTCAATTCTGGTTAGGCCTTTGTCAGAGCAAATCATCAACATAAAATCCTTTGTATAAGAATCATCATCAGATTTTAAATGAATTATGGGGTGGGCTGCCAAGTGGCGCAAACCAACCTATTATTTTATTTTATTTTTCTGGTCCTAACAAAATGCACATGATCAAAAAGTTGGCATGCTAATTTTTACCTCTGCCCATCCTAAGCAAATATGCACATGAAATCAAGTGGGAGAAGGATTTCCTGCAGTACATACAATTGGAGCTTTACATACTTTTTTTCTTATTTTGAAAGTTAAGTATTTATTTTTATGCATAAAAAAAAAATAACTCCTATATAAAACTTTCCAGAGATAGCTTTGCTTAGATTGAAGCTAAAGGTAGAAATTGGGGTGCCTGAGAGCTAGTTAATAAATGAATATTCATCCTGTCGGTACCGAGAGAAGATCAAAATGGAGGCTGGTCCATAGACAACAGAAGGAGGCATAACCATGGGACTAGGAAACGTCCCCAGACTGACACAGAAAAGGCCCCGCTCATCACTAAAAGGGATCATGTTTTACATTTATATGGGAGGTAGTTTGGGGGACTGATAAAAATTAAAGCTATGTTCATTAAATAAAATCATATTTAGAGTGGTATTTTGCTTGTTCTTATTAATGTTTGATGTGTCGAAGGCAAACTTAATTTGGGGTTTTTATTTGCACTAAAACACTAAAAAAAAAAATGAAGGACTAATTTAGAATCTGATGCAACATTTGTGCTTGTACTTAAATCAGCACCTCTATATCACCACATTTAACATTCAACAACGTCAGATCTGACATTGCTTTGAGCGGAGCCAGCTGCATAATTGCAAAGCTCAGTGCAAAATGAAAACGTGGGCCCCGTGTTCAAAGAGCAGAAAAAGATCTTGCCATTAAAGAACTAAAATATAAATCTTTCCCTTTCTTCTATGGTCTCTTGTTCAACTTACAGCAATTTTATTTGCTTCTTTAATGCCCTCGGTAAAGAAAATTTTAAGTTATAATTATTAGCAGATATCATTCATCTTTATATTGTACAATGCTAACTGTAAAGTTTTAGGTGCAAATACCAGAACATTTCATTGTATGTGGAATCACAAAAATCGCACAACTCATATTCCATAGCTCATATTTCATTCTCACCAAATCAGTGGAAACACAGCAGAAAACTAACTCAACTGTTTTTATGTCACTTCTTGATTTTCACATATCCTACCAATCTCTTCCTTCCTTCTATTATTTTCAGTGCTAAGTAGTTGGCCAACACGGAGAAGTGAAATGACAAAGGAAGACCAAACGATGGGTTCTTTGGTCATTCCCGGTCCCTTATAAGCTACTACCTTCCTCCAGCAAATTCTGGTTTTCACAGAAAGCATGGCCACCTGGGCTGTCAGTGACCCCATTTACTCAGTAGTAGACTTATCATGCCTAGCCTGTATTGATTTGAGTCTCACTGAGATCCCACACCTACCAGCTTGGGTTGTCCAGAATCCTGTGCTCAAGCCGGCATCACCGACACTTTATGAGAATGAGGTGGCAAGATGCTAGACCATGTTGTTTGCCAATCCTCTGATCGCCTGCCTTCCATACAATCCCACTGGACTTCACTTACAAAACATGAGCTCAGAGATGCCATTATCAAGAATTCCGGCATTAACGAAGCCTGGGGTCCACTTGAGTGTGGGACCCCATGGGATTGCCTGGGTTGAACCTCAGCAGTCTGGCCCTGGCTTGGAGAGAAAAGGGCTAACCTCAGTTCCAATAAAGTTAAAACACGGACAAAACCATGATGCTTTTCAGTATCAGAATCAGACTGTGGAGAAGCTAGAATCATTTTCTTAAAAAGCCCTGCTTATGGTAAAGTTATTACTGTGGATACTTTATAATGCTCTTTTCAAAAAAAAAAAAAGTTCTGCTGATCTATACTCCCATGACTTGACCTTGAGTCAAGGTCACCACCCAAGCACAAGATACACAGAACAGTTTACCAAACACTGGTTCCAAGTCCGCTAGCTACCACTAATTTATAGATAACTCATGGTGTTCCCTGAAGTAGGTAAATTATGGGTCTTGCTAAAATTTTAGCTCATAAAGGGGTGCCTGGGTGGCTCAGTCGGTTAGGCGCCTGACTTCAGCTCAGGTCATGATCTCACAGTTTGTGAGTTTGAGCCCTGCGTCGGGCTCTGTGCTGACAGCTCAGAGCCTGGAGCCTGCTTCGGATTCTGTGTCTCCCTCTCTCTCTGCCCCTTCTCCACTTGTGCTCTGACTCTCAAAAATGAATAAATGTAAAAAAAAATTTAAATTTTAGCTCATAAAGCTCCATGGAATCATGTGCTACCACCTAAATGTGTGGTGTTGGCAAGACATTTAATCTATTTATACCTCAGTTGAACTACATGACTTTTGACGAGGCTTCCACATCTAATTTTGGGCAAAAGCATCCTATCTTCCTGCCTGGAAATGATTCCTTTCAACAACTGATCATGTCCTGTCCCGCAACCAACATAAAATAATCATATTTTTGTTCACTACGTGGACCATGCCTCACGCAGCAACCTTATAGGCTGCAAAAGCAAATGGAATATGGGGAATGAAAGCAATCTCACTGGAAAATGGTTGAAACAGCAATCTTATGTTATATACGTTTTACCACAATAAGTGAAGTAAAAAAAAGACCAGCTGACCCTGTGTTTTCTGCTTTTCAGACGATTATGTATGCATCGTAACATGTGATCATCAACATAATTTTTGCATAGAAGTACCAAGTGGCTTACTCTCATGGTTTTAGGTACGGCCTTGGAAGCACGCGCAACTGAAAATGGATGGCACAAGATGTCGGCCTCTGAGCTCCAGCCCAGGCCCCTGCGACGTTCTGTCCTGCTCTTTGCAGACTCTGTACTTACTAGTGGTTCCCTCAGTATCGTTGCTCCGTAGTTACAACGCGACAACTATTTCACCGAAGTTGGTATAAATCAAGCAGAGTTCTGTGCGGTACCGAGCCGAGCTCCGCCGCCATGACACACAGTGAGGAAATTCACACTCTCCTCCCACGACATCTTCCCTGAGTTCAGAAGGCTGTCGCTATGACTGTCTCAATTGTGGTTTGCCCTTGCTTTTGCATTGATTGTTTGCTTTCTGTGGCGATACAAGTTGCCTTGCAAAGCTCAAGCTGTTTTCTGTGCTATTCAGCGTTCTTGAATTCCTTCCTTTCTTCATCACCTGTCACGGCCCTGATTGCCCAGTCCCCAGGATGTGAGCGGGAAGCCAGCCCAGGACAGCACCACTCTGTCTGAGGTCTCTCTCCAGTGGCGACCCAGGTACAGAGGGTCTTGCCACACCTTGGCTGCACCCCAGCCCCTTGTCAAGACAGTCACTTCACCACCCAAGAGCTCCACTGAGCAGCCATGGGATGTGCTAAAGCCAGCTGCACCACAGCTAACCTTTCCTGCCCTGAAATGACATCCCAAGAACCACCTTCATCTGGCTGGGTCTCTCGCATAACTTTTCTTCCTGCTGGGTCTCTGGCATGACCTCTCGTCCTGCTGGGTCTCTGGCATGACCTCTCTTCCTGCTGGGCCTCTGGCATGACCTCTCCTCCTGCTCATCTAGGGGACCCTGTCCCACGGAGACACTTAATTCTCCTTAGCTGGACCATCTAGGCTCCTGAAGATGCCAAGGATTCAGGTTTAGACCCCACATCCAGTTTGGGGTGTATTGTGTCACAGGGATTTGGGACACAAATATAGGGAATTTCTGAGAATTTTGTGACAGTGATTTAGGGTTTTACCTTTCCTTTGCATTCATGGATTACCTATAATCAGACTGAGAAGACCCCAAGGCAGGAGATGTGTGTCTTACTCTGTCAATGCTGGCATCATGTGGGTGAGACGGACAGCTGAGTACATTCATCTAAAATACAACCCTGGATGGGGCCCCTGGGTGACTCGGTCAGCTAAGCATCTGACTCTGGCTCAGGTCATGATCTCAGCGTTCGTGAGTTCAAGCCCCACTTCGGGCTCTGTGCTCTCTGAAGTGAGCCCGCTTAGGATCCTCTGTCTCCCTCTCTCTGTCCCTGCCCTACTCATGCTCTGTCTCTCTCTCTGTCTCTCTCTCTGTCTGTTAAAAATAAATAAACATTAAAAATTTTTGTAAATAAATAAACATGAACAAAATGATAGAAGACAACCCTTCAAAAGCAGCAAGTCCCCAACTCCTGCAGTCGGACTTCCAGCTAAGCCCTCTGGTTGGCCTGGTGAATGGGCAGAATGGTGCATTCAGTGGCCAGCCCCTCCCTCTGGCACATCTTCTTCTTCTTTATTCCCACGTGGCTAACTCAAAAAAAAAAAAAAAAAAAAAAAAAAAAAAGCTTGTGTTTCCAACCAACTGATCTCATTTTTTACAGGGTAACGTTACTCCTCTTATAAGCGGGCGCATTTTCTAAGGCTCTTCCTCTTCTAACGCAAACAACCAAACACCCACCGTTGCTGTTGACACGATTTTTTATCGTACGTGTGTCAATCACTTCTGCCTCTAGGTATTGTTCTAGTGAAACACAACCGCCAAAGACAGAAGCTGTGCGGGATAATATCATGCAATATTAACACTGAATAAGCATATTAAAATTTTAAATCAAGCACATCTACTAATTGCCAGTGCGTTCCTGTAATAACAAAACACTTAATTTTCTAGGAAGTTGTACTATCACTAACAGTATAATAATGCGGTTTAATTTGGCTCTGTTTAGAAACACGGTGCCAGAACCTCGCACTCTGTTGCCGTTGGCTGGAAGCCACGCACTCAGCTCCAGCCCAGGTCCGGAGCTCACACGCGGTCTGCAAGAGAGCAGCACTGAACCAGAGGAGGAGACGGCCCTCCTGCTTTCCTGCACGCCTTTTCTGGAGTCCTGCAAACTATCGCACCCCTTACGTAAGATCTTGTGAAATTTTTTCAGTTTAGGGTTTGAAAGCACGTGTTGCAGATGAGATTACATTATGATAGAAGCCCTAAGTGACCATGATAGAAAAAAAAAAATTAAGACCGTAGAAAATCACATATTAGGGGCGCCTGGGTGGCTCAGTGGGGTACGCGTCTGACTTTGTCTCAGGTCATGATCTCATGGTTCGTGAGCTTGAGCCCCGCGTCGGGCTCTGTGCTGACAGCTCAGAGCCCGAAGCCTGCTTCAGATTCTGTGTCTCCCCCTCTCTCTGTCCCTCCCTTGCTGTCTCTCAAAAATAAACATTAAAAAATTTTTTTAAGTCACATATTAAAAAGAAAAAATATATGTATATTTTTACCATGATATTGGCATTGTATCCTTCCAGTCTATTTTAGAATGCTAGGAATATATTCAGAATGACTATATATATGTATGTACTATAATATTTTTTTAAGTAGGCTTCTCGCCCAGCTCGGAGCCCAATGCAGGGCTTGAACTCACGATCCTGAGATCAAGACCTGAGCTGAGATCGAGAGTCAGACGCTCAATGGACTAAGCCACACAGGTGCCCCACAAAATGCCAACATATTCTTGAAGACTCTATCAATTCAGGAGTATTTTCATTTTTCCATCAAGTGTTTACAACCGGATGGCATGATACATGTTTGTAAACGTGGATTTTGTTATTTGTGGCAACTCGCAAAGATGTGGAAGTGTCATGGTTTTATGAAGGACGGTTGACTGTGGATAAAGCATCTCATGAGACACTAATTTGTCAAGTCTATAAAAAAAAGAAAGAATTAAAGGAGCATTAAACTGAGGGAAGAAATGCCAAACTCACGACAGCCAAGTCTCCTGGCTGCTGCTGGCGGTGAAGGGAGTCGTGCAGTCTCCCTGGTCCGTGTATTAGTGGAAGAGGTGACACAAAGGGAGAATTGCCCCTTGGATCTCAGACTGGCTCAGGTCCTACCTTGTAGCCACAGAGAGCAAGGCAAGTGAGCCTTTGCACAGACACAATTATAACGATACCTTATTTACAAGTAGGAGGAGGAAAAAAATAAACCTAAGGGCGGAAATAACCAGATGTGCCCAGAAAGTGTTGGAAGGATGCTTAAATCTAAGACCCCCAAGTCCACGGCATGAAAAGTGGACAGTGAGATCACGGCTGAGCTTAGTGAATGGTGGACTGTGTTGTGATGAAGTCCCGAGGAGTGGGGCTGGGTGGGCACTCCAGGGGCACCATCTGTGGGAGGTCACTGCACACCCCTCCCTGAGCTCCTGGTGGACTTCTTGGAGGAGGTGCCACGCACTTATGGTCTTCCTGTAAGGCATCATGGTAGGACTCTTCATAGATGTTTTTATTTGTTTTCACGAAATACTTGCTATTTCCTGAGTTTATGTGACAAAACTGGGGCACTTTTCTGTGGCCAAAGCGACAAAGCTAATGAGAGGCAAGGCTGGTATTTTCAACTTGGGTCCACCCGAATCCAAATCTTTTCTGAAGGGAATGTAGAAACCCCTTCCCATTCCCATCCAAGTGTCCTTGTGCTTTATAAAGTCGCAACAGAAACACGCGATCAAATGACGGGAGCATATTGAGAAGAAGTCTCTCTCCTGGGTTATCTTCAGAGTGATTCTAAGATAGAAGAGGTAGCCGAACATCAGGTCCCAGAGCCAGACTGTCTGGACACTTTACTGGACGTGTACCATTGGCCCCGTTTCTTCATACGTAAGATGGAAACAGTAAGAGTATCTGCTACAGGGCTGCTGTCTGACGTGTACAAATCAACCTATGGGAGATCTTGGCAACAGGGCTTCCTACTAATGTACAGAGCTGTACGTCCTCGTATGATGACGATGATGGTAATGATCCTGCTTCGTGAGTCAGGCTGACACGCGGCTCTTTGTCCTTCACCCCATCAGCACCGGGGCGCAGCCTTACGAAGCCCTTCTTCGGCTGGTCTACCTTATCCTTGTTTTGATGAGTTGGTGAGTGAGGACGAACAAGGTCAGAGTGAAGCGGTCAGAGTAAGGACACAGAGAATTATGAGAGATAATAAGAGTAGGATTACCGCATATTCAATACCTAGATTATCTATTATTTGCTAAATTCATTATCGCTTAGGGGCGCCTGGGTGGCTCCTTCGGTTAAGCATCCGACTCTCGATTTCGGCTCAGGTCATGATCTCATGGTTCGTGGGTTCGAGCCCCACATCGGGCTCTGTGCTGACAGTGTAGAGCCTGCTTGGGATTCTCTCTCTCCTTCTCTGTCCACCCCTTTCTCCGTCTTTCTCTCTAAATACATAAATAAACGTTAAAAAATTTTAAAACATAGGCACATGTATGCCAACATATGAGAAGTTTCTTGCAGAAAGGGCCTCCAAATGAGAATTCCAGATTGTTAGTAATGTAACTTTTTTGTGCCTAGGACAGGCAACGATTCCCTCCCCCTTTAATGACAGCCCTTGACAATGTACCCTTTACTCTGGTAAGGTACTCATCTCGGTTCCCTATAGCTTTACGAGATTTGTCTCATAAGAACATGTCATTGCTGCAAATGTATTGTCAAGATATTGATATAAACTGTAATGAAGATTTTTTTAAAGTTATGACCAGGTTTTGAAGGAGCTTGCATGTTAAGGAAAAGAGGAAGTTGAAGAAGTTCCTGCCGAGGCGACCAGCGGAGTGCTGATATGTAACACAAAGCAATTATATCAGCCCGTCGTAGTCATACATCAATATACTTGTTAATAGTAAAATATTTGAAAACACGCATAAGTGAAATGTCGATAAAAATCAGCTGTAGTCTCTTCGCCTCAAAAATAATTATAGCTATTACAATAAACACTATTCCAGATCTTTATGCCTATGTTAATATAAAGGGATTCATAGTGTACAACCTGTTTTATAAGCTTTATTTTGATTTCATTCTTTATATGTGGCTACGTTTATAAATATAATATAATCCTAAAAGACTGCTTAATATCCCATTTTAAGTATGCACTACCAAATGTCTACTATTAAGCATGCTGTTTCCAATATCTCGTTATTATAAACAGAGTGTCAGTGAATATCCTCGTAGGTAGATCTGTACGTAAGTACTTATTTATCCTTAGGATAAAATCCCAATAACAGAAGATCTCTCCATGCGCTGGTATGACTAATGCTTCTGCAAAGGGTATCAAATGTGCTTCCACAAAGGCGTTCCCCTTCCTCTCGGCAGTGTGTGGGGTCCCTGCTTCCTCTGCTCTCCTGCCATCATTAGATCACTTCAAAAATTCCGTGTATTTAAAGTGCAGTCATGTTTTGATGACAAGCTTTGTTGAAACTGTGTATTATCAATGTGTGTGTGTGTGCGTGCGTGTGTGTGCACACGAGTATGTAGAGGTTCAGGCATACACACCCATGCACACGTACACATAGGTACACGCACGTGTGTGCACCTTAGCGTTTTCAAACCACGTACTTTAAAGAGCACCGCGGTTTGCTTCATGCAGTGGGGATGTTCTGTCGACACAGGAGCCAGCTGGGTGGGGAAAAGAGGAGGGTGGCACCAGGCCCTGCCCTTGTGTGTGGGCCCGGGGAGAAATCCGGGTGTTTCTACCTGACTACATCAGCCGTGCGAAAGACGAGGGACTCCGATGACCGTTGCCAACTTTAGCGTTGCTGGTCTCCTGGGATTTGTGAGAGTTCTCCGGTTTTCTCTTTAAAGGAAATATTTCCTCGGTCTTACTTTATCGTTATTTTTAGATACGGAACCCCCGGTGTGTCCAGGGGCCCGTGGGCTTCCTGCCAACACACGGGCATCCACGTCTGGTGTCACCTTAGCACAATGGTGCGTTTCCTGTAAGACCTGGAGAGAGACAGAGAGGAAGGACGCGTGTCGGAAATAAATGTTGAGCCATAAAATCCTTGAAAACCTGTCTTATTTTATGAAAGATCTGCTCACAGCCACGGCACCCTCCTTCCTCCTTCCCACATGCTCGCGCGGTGCCCTGTGGCTTTTCTTCTCTCTCCATGTCCCTGCATCTGTCCCTGACGGACAGCAATTCAACTGTCCTTCCTGTTTCCACCCCCTGCCCGTCAGCAAGGTGAGCTAAGGATGTGACAAGGTGAGCCAAGAGGGTGTGGCATGGCTGTGGTGAGTGACAAAGTTCTGCGGTCACAAGCACGTATTTTAGTTTCTTTAATTTTTTTTAATGTTTTATTATTTATTTGAGAGACAGAGCAAGCAGGGGAGGGGCAAAGAGAGGGAGACACAGAATCCGAAGCAGGCTCCAGGCTCCGAGCGGTCAGCACAGAGTCCGACGCGGGGCTCGAACTCAAGAACCATGAGATCAAGACCTAAGCCGAAGTCGGACCTTGACCAACTGAGCCACCCAGGAGCCCTGCAAGTGTGTATTTTAAAAGGCTCATTACAGGGGCACCTGGGTGGCTCAGTCAGTTAAGCATCTGACTCTTGATTTTGGCTCAGGTCATGATCTCGTGGTTTGTGGGATCGAGCCCCGTGTCGGGCTCTGTGCTGACTGCTCAGAGCCTGGAGCCTGCTTCGGATTCTGTGTCCCCCTCCCTCTCGGCCCCTCCCCTGCTTATGCTCTGTCTCTCTCTCTCTTTCTCTAAAATAAATAAAATAATAAAAATTAAATAACATTTAATAAATACTATTTAATAAAATTTTTGAAAACTTAAAAAATAAAAGGCCCATTACAGTCATTAATTTATTCCTGTTCTCATTTCCATCAATAAGCATTCGCATTTTGTCCTTCTCATTTGTAACTCTGGCTCCGCCCTGGGTCCAGGGTGACCAGGGAAAGGGCCGGCACGAGGGCGACCTCCCCAAGCCCAGCCCCGGGGACACTCTCCTGTGGCCATGTGCTCTCATGGCCCTTTGTAAATGCACCGGGCCGGGGACAAGCGCCAGGGTCCAGCTTTTGTTTGTTATGCCATTATCGATTCTAGGCGCTTGGTGTGCACACACACGTGTAGGAGTGTGTGTGTGCATGTCTCCGGCAGAGCAGTGTGCCTTACACGAGTTCTACACCTAACAGAATAGGTACCTCTCCTTTCGAGGGGGTCTCTTTCTTTTTTCGCGGCCTCCCTGCTTCTGGAATGTCCTTGGGCAGAACCTATATTCGCCAGGAGACGTGACTTGGCTTCAGGACCGTGCCACCTGGGGCTGGCCTCTTCGGGGCTGGATCCCCCCTCGGTTCCTCAGTCCCCACGTCTACGGCCTGTGGCGTGTTAGCAAGTCCGAGTGCCTTCGGGAGGGCTAGGCGGCGGGCTCAGTCTGCATTTTATCTTTACACCCCTCCGAATACGGGACCACAGCCCTTTATGTATGTTTTGTCATGAAGAAACTCACCAACGCATTATGGTCACATCTCACATTTGCTCGATCTCTTTCTCCCTTTTGTGAGTTCCAGAGGCTCCCTTCCCTACACTTGATACGGTCACGATCGGTGGTCGAATCGAGTGGCTTGCAGGCCGCAGAATGTTGTTACTTGTGCATCAGACCACGTGGACCCTAACTTTCTAGCCGAGAATCACCTTCCACGCGTCCAGGTCAAACGAGAGACAAGTCCAGTCGTGGTTACCTGCTCAGCTGCCAATTCTGGTTTGTTGGGAACAGATTTTGCGGGAAAACCGTATTCCGTTATCAGGAGCGCAGGTAAAGAGACTGGTTTTCCCGAAGCATCAAGCTGAGGACGCCAAGCTCAAAGCCTCCCGGAGCTTTGAGGCGTCCGAACGGGACCAAAGCCCAACAGGACCAGGGTGTGCATGTGTCACACGTTTCCCCCTCCCCTCCCCCTCTTTTGCCTTTACTGCGACGAGACGCGTGTTTTGTCCCGATGATCTGCCTCAGCCCCTTTACACAGCAATTGTGCTCATTTTCTCCCCGGAAGGATCTCTCCCGTTCACGGGCATGCTTAGGTTCTAGGCAGCTTTCAAAGAACACATCCAAGGACTGGACTCGTCTGAACGCCTCTGTGATTCTCAGCTCCAGGCCTTTCCTCCTCCCCAGTCAAAACCAGTATCTTCCTCTTCCTTAGCCCACATATGCTGTGTGTACCTCCCCTAGACTTACGGATTTTATAACCCGCCATATCCTTGGATCCCTGTTGGCTCAGCGGGCTGCACGGCGAAACGGAATGGTGTGAGGCTTTAGGCTTGTGTTGGACTCACAGCCCCGCTATCTCGGGGCCAGAGAAGATATTTGCTCTAGTGAAACCTTCCCTGAATTCTGCCCCTTCCGTGGGAACTGGAATGATAGCCAGCGTGGCAGTTAATGCTGGATGGCTGACCCAACCCCCTGCGGGACTGTAGAGGCTCCAAAAATAACAACTGTACTTCTCAGACGAGCTGAAGCTGAGGTTAGAGGTGCTGGGAGTCCTGCCGATCGGATTTACTTGGAATATTGGATTTCCCAATGGATCTAAGGGGAGGAGCCCCGTATTCTGTCAACGTGCTCCAGGAGGCGTTGGCTGCCCCATGGCTTCATGCATCAGCCTCGACGTCCTGAGTGTGGCAGGGCCAGGGGCTCCCTTCATGGCTCCAGCTTGAGTGTTGCCAGGCTCTACCCCAAAACCTCAGTCCTTCTGATGATCGGCAGCCTAAAATAAAGCCCTTGTTGCTCAAATTAGCTGGGATGGATTTTGATCTGTGCAACTGAAACCACAGTTTCAACCATCTCCCAATATCCCCTGTGTCAGTTGAATGAAATTATACGTACAACTGCCCACAATAATACGTGTACATAACAAACACATTATCTTTTTTCAACTGAAAGGGATCTCATTTTATCAATCCCCCAGTTCTTAGGTGTGGGACCGTTCTGATACAGCTCATTGAGAACAAGACCCATGGTTCATTCTTCTCTTCTTTGTTCTAAATACCCACCAAGTGCATTTCTACACGACTGGTGTCCACTAATCCATTTTGAATTAAGAAAGGTAAAGGGTGGGGCGTCTGGGTGGCTCAGTCGGTTAAGTGTCCAGCTCTTGATTTCGGCTCAGGTCATGATTTCAGTTCATGGGATCGAGCCCCAAGTTGGGCTCTGTGCTGACAGCGTGGAGCCTGCTTAGGATTCTCATTCTCTCTCTCTCTCTCTCTCTCTCTCTCCGTCTCCCCACATACTCTTTCTCTGCCCCTCCCAGTCTCACATGCACTCTCTCTTCTTCCTCTCTCTCAAAATAAATAAATAAACTTAAAAAAAAAAAGAAAAGTAAAGAGTAATAAGGAATATTTTCTATGACACTGGTACATTTTTATACTAAGTAAACTGTCAAGAACCATTATATGTTTTAACATTTTTAAGGAAGAAACAGAAAATCTTGTTATTCTTGATTTTTTGACCTCGATGACCAAGTAAAACGCCAAAACCTAATGATGTACCTGGCTTTGTTTCCATGTACTCCCTGAATGCCCTTTCTACTGATGGGACCTTTCAGTGACGGGGCTGGGGAGGGGGGCGGGGGGAGATAAACACAACCATTGTTGCTTTTGTTTCTAGGACGTTTGCCCTATAAAGGCCTATCTTAAGATGCTTTGTGGGCATTGCCAGAGAACATTCCTATAAGGAAAATTTAATTTAATTTAAACGCATGATGAGCTAAGAGGAGGATAGGAGACCCACTCAGTGGCTGTACCAGTGATGAGCCCAATGGCAGACCTTCCAAAGGTGTGCCCAATGTCACCTGCTGACTTTCTCCACTTCCTCGAGGGCATAGTTTACCTGCTCATGTATGGTTTTTGGAAACACTGATGGAAAATAAGCCCAATTCCTGGTTGTTTCTGGTGCTTTGGAAAGAATTATTTACTGCTTTTATGGGAATGTGACCCTTCTGTCTCTTCCTACCGGCCCTCAGCATTGTGCTTCCAGAATGATAACCATCTATTTCTTTCCTCACACTGCCGAGCCCAGAGTGACCCCGTCTGACCCAATTGAAATTGATTTTGTTGTTGAACTCCTGGCTAGTGCAAATTAATCTTAGATCCATACAAGATCAGGGAGGCAAGACAGAGAGGACAAAGACCTCAAGTACTGAGGGAAAAATTAGTTCTGGAGAAGGTATTTTAAGTTTGGCAAGATAAATGGCCACAATGACTTCCTTTGATAGAACATCTGTAGGAAGGGGGAAGAGAATGGCAGGGCCCCTCGGAGAAAGGCTGTAATTTAATAGCCTCATTTCCTGCCTCGTCTCGCAAAACTACCTGCCCGCTCCTGACAGCTGATGAAAATCACCAAGGGTTTGACTGGGTCCCTAGTGGGGGACAAGTTGAGACCCATCTTTCCTTCAGACTCCTGAGGCGAGAGTATGTTAGCAGGCCGGGAGGGTTTCTGCCTCCTCTCCATAAAACAAAAATTTGATCATTTTGCTGAGTTTTTCCCAGATCCCCGGAGGGACTGGCCAGGGCCTGCCTGCCACACGAGACCTACCCTCACCCCGCTATCAGCGGGGGAAAGCGATTTTGTTCAGGGGCGGCCTTTGGAACTTACTCTTTTCCGTGATAAGAGATCCAGCCGGGTTTCCGGACAGTGGAAACAGAAATCTCGCTCTGTAAAGGGCTCCCCTGGTTCGAATCGAAGTTCTGCGTACTTGTAAAGTCTTCTCACGGCCGCTGTAACATCTCCAGCGTGCCTGTGCGTGTTCTTGCCAGGAGGGCCCTTCTAAGTCCTTCTCTAACACGCTGACCACTTCACCTCCTGCATGGTTTTCCTCTTGGAACAGTGCACCCTTTGACGGGCCTGGAGGACATCCGGTCCCGCGGGGTCCCGGTGCCTGTGTCGGATCAGTAACACTCCCGGCTCCTGATGCACCCTGCGAAGCAGAAGAGCAGTGTCCCTCTGGGGACGTCCCCCACGTGGGCTGCTGGGCACGGACATGTCAGGAACAGAGGACTGAAATCTGACAGCCCTGCCCTGGGAAGACAGAAGTCAGGGCTCCACTGCTCCCCTTCAGCACCTCAAGTTTGATCTTCAGGCAGATTACACTGCCCTTTTATTTTACGTCCTATCTCACGATTTTTACGCAGATCAATTTTCAGAAAACGTTGAGTAACATTCGTGGCCATGTTATAAATAAAAATGCAATGATGCCGGGTTGTTTTGTTGTTGTTGTTGTTGTTAGTGTTTTTAAATTTATTTGCTTTATAATAATGTTTAGCCGCAAAGTACCAGTGTTTCATCACTTACCTTTTTAAATTTTTTTTAGTGTTTATTTATTTTTGAGAGAGAGAAACAGAGCATGAGCAGGGGTGGGGCAGAGAGAGAGACACACACACACAGAATCGGAAGCAGGCTCCAGGCTCTGAGCTGTCAGCACAGAGCCCGATGCAAGGCTTGAACCCACGAACCGTGAGATCATGACCTGAGCCGAAGTTGGATGATCAGCCAACTGAGCCATCCAGGCGCCCCAATCACTTATCTTTTTAAAATTAATAATTTACCTGGAAACAAAATAAGGTATTATGTTTGAAATGCTTAATGTAATCTTACCAGCCAAAGACAAGAACTTGCATTCAGTATGCTAATGTGTAAGTTATATACATATGTAACATATACATAATTTAACGTAGTTGAAATCAGTAGCATATCTACTCTTTTCCTGGAACAAAGTGTCCCAATTTCTATTCGGCTATATGGACCCCATCATCATAATTTTAATGTATTGCAATATTGCATATTTTACTACTATTTATAGTATTGGGAAAGCATGCCCGTTGCATACATTGATTTTTCTATTAAATGATTAGTTTTGAATCAGTTGCTAAGAGTACAATTGATGGGTTGTCAAAGTGTAAAAATACGAAAGACTCTTGCTATCCATTGCCATTTTTATCCACAAGAGGTACATCGACGTGCACAGCCACCAACAAAGGCCACCAGTGTATTCATGGATGTGTGTGTACGTATGCACACATGACCAACCTGCACCGGTTATATCGATCTTAAAAAATAAGGATTTGCAGAACTCTCTAGACTTCTTATACGTAAAGTCTCCTCAGAGTATTTCGGAGGATTATTGCTCTATTCAATCTTCCACCAGTGAAAAAATAATTTAAGTGGAAAGGCTCAGTGTAGCTGTGGAGGATCTGGAATAAAACCTACAATTTGTGGCTGGGCAACTCTACAATGTTCTTACTCAAAAAAATAAATGATGTCATTTTCTATAAAACCAAACATGACCTATGACTCTAAATCACATGAGTGGGTTCATTTATGTTTTTAAATACGTTGCATATTAAGTTTAGCCTAAGGGCATTTTAAAAGAAGAAGCAAAAATATGTGAACTTGAAAGACACACGGTGTGGGGGCACCACATCATGGTGGTTCAGCCAGTTGAACGCCCAACTTCAGCACAGGTCACGATCTTGCAGTTCTTGAGTTCAAGCCCCGCATCGGGCTCTCTGCTGTCCGCACAGAGCCCTCTTCGGATCCTCTGTCCCCCTTTCTCTACCCTTCCCTCTCCCTCTCTCTCTCAAAATACATAAACTTAAAGACACCCTGGAAACCCCAGGAAATGGTTATAGTGTGAAAATGAGTCTGTGATGCAACCATTTGAAAAGGAAAAGTATTTCGCAGGCTCCTGGAAGTCTGCATAAAGGACCCTGAATTATGGATAATTCCTTCTGCCCCAGAGGTAGTCTTTGCATTAAATGTCAGTGCACCTGCTTGAGTGGGGAGGACTCCTTTCACTTGAACAGGAAAGTCATTTAAAAATAGCTACAGGGGCACCTGGGTGGCGCAGTCGGTTAAGCGTCCGACTTCAGCCAGGTCACAATCTCGCGGTCCGTGAGTTCGAGCCCCGCGTCAGGCTCTGGGCTGATGGCTCAGAGCCTGGAGCCTGTTTCCGATTCTGTGTCTCCCTCTCTCTCTGCCCCTCCCCCATTCATGCTCTGTCTCTCTCTGTCCCAAAAATAAATAAACGTTGAAAAAAAAATTTTTAAAAAAATAAATAAAAATAGCTACAGAGTTAAGGATTATCTTTTCATCCAGCTGAACAACAAATTCAAACAAAGCCACCGCATTGCCCCCAGTGGACAGACGATCGTGAGCCCTCGGTTGGGGCTTGGCAGTGCGTGATCTTGGTCAGTCTGCCACGCTCCCCCGTCAGGCTAGCCCGCCACTTTTCTAAGAAGAATCTGAAACTCAAGGCTCCACGTTCTTGCAATGAGAGTGTGCAAACAGTGCTTCCGACCTGGGGATTTCCTCAGGGAAATTCTGGGATGAAATACTAAGCAAGTTTTTAGAATTGCCCTTAAATGTCTATGGTACTTGGTCAGGGTTCGAGTGTGAATATTAAAACCTGTGCGTTTCTATAGGTCTTCCCAGTGTTTGTTTCTCAGCAGACAGAAAAAAACCAAAATGCCAGCCTCGATGAATTGTTTCTCCAGTGAAGCATTCCACCTGCATTGGGGAAATAGGTTTCACATTAGCTTGAAGGAATTCTCATAAATCCAAAATATCTACCGATAAGCTCAGGATGTGTGATCAGTTACTTTCTGGTTAGTAATTGGTACAAAATGTGAAGAATCAATAACGTGTAGCGTTTGCTGATTTAACCAGGCAAAGCAGGTTATGTTCACTTAGTCGTGGACTAATCCTTCAGAGATAATCAATATTGTAATTACAATACATAAAGAAACAACAAGGAAAAGGAAGCCATAATAATTTATTGTAAATGATGTCTTTCTGGTGTCTCTGGAACATTCCCAAAACAATTACAGCTCATTTTTCTGCATTGTGCTTCACTGTGAAGACTTAGCATATAAATCAGATGATTATCTAATTGGATGTTGAGTCTTTCAAAAATTGTTAAATTTCTAATTTCTTCCTCTCACAGCATACTCGGGAGTTATGATACACGAGGCAAATGGTTAGGAGCGTAATTAGGGCCCAAGAACGGAGCATATGTTACGTTTAACCTTGTGAATATAAAGGCTGAAGTGCAGTCGAGTTCTGTTTAACCTTGATATCGAGACCAAATGAATAAAGTGCCTGTTAATGAGGAGAAGAGAAAAAAGAAGAAGTCACTGTAATCATATGAAAATCCATGGAATAAAATCCACATGTACTTAAAAATGTCTCTCTATAGCATTTGACAATATCGCCAACTAAATATTAAACTCTTCAAAAGGTCTGTATTAGAGGTGACTAGAAAACGGGTTTTTATTTGGCACTGATCAATAGCATATTTGGAGACAATCCGTTGCTCTCCCCCTGATTTTCCGGTTTACCTTGAAGAAATCCCTATCTGTTCATGTTCTCGTCATTTCTATGGTGAACCAGTGAATCACATGCCATAAACATAGAGCTTAGTGCTTTGGGAACTGCTGAGGCATTAAAGCATCCTGGTGTTTCTGTCCAGCACTCTGCGTGGAACACGCAGGACGCATGGCCATTTCCAAACGTGTTCACACGCACTTTGGTTCCACGGGGCCCAGTCTGGGAATATGGGCAAGAGGACTTCCCTGGGCCTTTCTCCAAGCGATGGTTCCATGATTTAAGGAAGCCAAGTACATTCAAGGTAAGAGAGTCAAGGAATTCATTCCAATAGGCATAACTGACTTTGACACAAAGGACAGAGAGGACTAGAAATGGAGGGGGGCATTGGCCTCTGTTCTTTGGCTCCAATAACAGTGCCCTCCTGGCTCTACTAAATCACCTAATGGTCCACTATGAGACATACCTCTTCACCTCTCCATTTAGCTCTTTCCTGTGAAAACACATGCTTATCTCAGGGTGTTTATTCCTTACACGTGGTTCCTGACATGCATGTCCCAAAGGGAATGTGAATGTGTAGTGAGGCACTTCATATGAGGTGTGGACCGCAATACTTGCCTTGGAGTAAGAGTTCGATTGCTATTATACCGGTATTCTCATCGCCGTTGGTTGTCGCCCCCATATTGGCCGTTCCAAATGAAAACAGTTAAGTAACTCGGAATGCCCTAGAAACCCCCAAGCATAAACCAGGCATTCAGACTGACAGAGACGTCCAGAAGAAGGACATAGGGACCACTAAACCCTACTTCCCGAAAACAGTCCTATCACAGTCTTCTCCTGGCTTACCCCTAAGCCCATTTTCAATTTAAAGGAACCTAAGCTGCCACAGACTGAATGTCTGTGTGCCCCCAAATCGGTAGGCTGAAGCCCTCACCCCCAAGGTCATGCTTTTAGGAGGCAGGGTCTATAAGAGGTGATGAGGTAGTAAGGGCTCCACCTTCATAATGGGATTAATGCCCTTATGAGAAGAGGAGACAGAAAGCTATCATCTCTCTTTCTGCTAGGAGAGGACTCACCATGTATTCACTCAGGCCTTATGGACCTTTTCAAACAGCGAGGCAGTGTCCTGCTAGTTCTCGCCCCAGATTCCGCAATCCTGGAATGCCTCCATCTCCAGCTTTTATGTCCGGGTCGCGCAGCTTGTTAATTGCATTTAATTGCATGTTACGATCATGGGCATCGCTACTGGCCACAGGAAACTATTGCATTATCTTTTGTTTGGTCGCCTGCCCTTTGCTGGCGTGCGGAGCCCTTACCTTTCTTTAAAAACAAAATTTTTGGGGCGCCTGGGTGGCACAGTCGGTTAAGCGTCCGACTTCAACCAGGTCACGATCTCACGGTCTGTGAGTTCGAGCCCCGCGTCGGGCTCTGGGCTGATGGCTCGGAGCCTGGAGCCTGTTTCCGATTCTGTGTCTCCCTCTCTCTGCCCCTCCCCTGTTCATGCTCTGTCTCTCTCTGTCCCAAAAATAAATAAACGTTGAAAAAAAAAATTTTAAAAAAATAAAAACAAAATTTTTTTTAATGTTTATTTATTTCTGAGACAGAGAGAGACAGAGCATGAGTGGGGGAGGGGCATAGAGAGAGAGAGAGACACAGAATCCGAAGCAGGCTCCGGGCTCCGAGCTGTCGGCACAGAGCCCGACGCGGGGCTTGAACTCACAAACTGTGAGATCATGACCTGAGTGAGCCCTAGTCGGTCGCTCAACCCACTGAGCCACCCAGGCGCCCCAGAGCCCTTATCTTTCTGTACCTACCCTCGTTTTTTTAAGGTACAAAGAAGGAAATCTATAGGAGCGGTCAGCCTTCCCGTGACCCTCAATGCAAACAAAACTTCCATCTGTTTGTTTTATTTCTGCACGGTGCCCTGAGGCTCTGTCTGGCCTCCAGGAGCGTGCTGGACGATGAGAGTTCTGTCTTGGACACAGAAGGCCAACGTTGGCAGCCCGGGTCTTCCCTGTGCTCGTTTTTCACTTTAATGAGACCCTCGGGGGCAAAGGCGGTTAAAAATATAAATTAAAAAAATGAATACATTTCGGGTGGCCACGCAGGAGGCCAAATCTGAGACCCGTCCTCAGTATACATTGGGTCTATTAAAATACATCTCTGGGGGCGCCTGGGTGGCGCAGTTGGTTAAGCGTCCGACTTCAGCCAGGTCACGATCTCACGGTCCGTGAGTTCGAGCCCCGCGTCAGGCTCTGGGCTGATGGCTCAGAGCCTGGAGCCTGTTTCCGATTCTGTGTCTCCCTCTCTCTCTGACCCTCCCCCGTTCATGCTCTGTCTCTCTCTGTCCCAAAAATAAATAAACGTTGAAAAAAAAAAATAATTAAAAAAAATAAATAAATAAAATAAAATAAAATACATCTCTGAGCCAATAGAAGGCAGAGCCTCAGAAATCCTGTTTTTCAAGGAAATAATAATAATTAAAAAAAAATCTTTGAACACTTCTAGAAAACCCCGAAGTTTTCTAAGTGTAAGTAAACGGGGCTGGTGCCTGCTTCCCTGGCCATTTCAACAACAGAGAGAAAGGCGGAAGGCTGCAGACAGGACATTCTAAGTCACTAGTGGTTCTGTGCATCCTGAGAGAAGTTAAACAGTGTTGAATCCCTGGCAGTGGTCAGCGTGTGTGTGCGGGAACACGCACGTGCGTGTGTATATTGTTTCTAATTTTGTCGTTCATGGCTTGTAATTAATTTCTTGGTTTTCTTCTCTTTCTTTTCTTTTCTTGTTTTGGAGAAGCGCACATCAGAACACGGTTCCCAGTGAAACCACTTACACCCAACCTTTCAACTCTGGAGGATGCGACAGCCTATGATACACGGAAAGGCTACCAGCCCCGTGTTTTATTTGCGCAGTTTAAGGAACTTTGGCTCAAAGAGGCCACGTGGCTGGCCCGAAGGAAATCAACATCTTCAGAAATCAGTGAGTCTTGCCTTTTCAAGCAAGATTACATTTTTATTTCCCCCCCGTTTTCCTGAGATATAACGCTGCATAAGTTTAAAGTGCGCCAATAACGATTGGATGGACTTGTGCACTGCGAAATGACTACCATGATAACTTCAGTGAACACCCATACCCTGACATAGTTGCATATTTTATATTTGGGTTTACAAAATCAGTAAGAAAGGGAAATGGCAATACCTTAAGGCCAAGACAAATTGTTCTTCTATTCCATTTTCTAGAATAAACGCAGTGCCAAGTGACACAAAATGTTCCACGATGTTGGAGTCGAGCCTGAGGAGGAGATCGGGATCGGTGAACTTTCTGCAGGCCTCGGATCCGGGCGATTCCACGATGCCCCGATAACAGCGGCCACCTCGAGGACCTACCAGGCAGTCACCCGGCCAGCTGCACCGGAGTGCCAGCAGTGAGAGGGCAGGGGATGGTCCCCTCTTCTGTACTGTTTCGCCTGGAGAGGAGATGGGCCACGCAGACGCTGAACTGCAGTCTTCTTACCCCTATTTTGGTCACCAGGGGCCAAGGTTCTTCTTACTGTATGTAGTGCACAGACTCGACAGACATTCTTTCGAGTAAAAAGCCTTTGGCACTCATTTGGAGACTTTTACTATGTTCTCTTTCGCTACATTCTGGCACCTGTCTCTGAAAAATGCAAATGTCTGCCTTAATATCTTGCCTCAAAACCATAGAAGACAGTCTTCACGCTAATGGCATTTGTTCCTCATGAAAGATATTTTTTAAAGCTTCTCCAGCAGCTGGGGTCCAGGAAAGGAGAGGGCGGATGAGAACTCACGAAGCTCTTACAGGTGCACGACCACACCCAGGTGAGGAGGACTACAATTACAACCCAAGTGCATGGCTCCATTGTTCTTCCTCTCTTGACACGGCAGAAAATGCAACATAAACCCTGTGAATGTGGACGACTGGCTGTGTCATACCTCTGTGAAGAGAAATTAAATTTTTCATTAGCCAACTTGAATTGTTTCTTATTTTTCATGTATCAACTTTGCTGGACATAGGGCTAGTCTCTTACAAAAGAGGCATTTTTCTCTTAATCATATGGAAATTAGGGATCAATTTGTTGATGAGGCCATGAAGTGAAAATTCTGAGCTTCACGGTCGATTGGGCATTAAAAATATGACTGGAACTGGCACAGAGGCTCAGAGCAATTAAAATGGCAGTGATGTTTCACCGCGGAATGGTGTGGGAGAAAAATCACCCTTGCACGCACCCAGTGCATCTCTGTTTTAGTGTATGTGCCCCTGGCCCCGGTAAGGTTCACCGTTCACCACCCAATGTGACATCTTAAGAGCAAAACATCGTTTAGGAGGGTTTTTTTTTTTTCCCCAAGAAGATAAACTACCACTTAGGAATTAACAGTCTAAGAAGTTGAATGTTACAAAAAATTTCCGTGCAGCATAAGGATTTCTTTTTGAAGATAACGCCTGCAAGGATGACAATTTCCCCTGGATCTCAAGAGAATACATAGTGAAGTTGTCTGGTTCACTTGAGAATAAAACCAAAACACAACAAAAATATCAGATAAATTGTCAAAAATTGTAACGTCAACAAAGGCCCTCAAGTTAGACACACTGGTCCAACGTTACCCCTACTCTGCCGATGACAAATGTTTTGTCGGCATCAGCCCGTTTTGGAAAACCACTGTTATTGTAAAATCAGTGCATTCTCAGTGTGTTTCAAATTACTGCAAAGTTTTGATTAACTCAACCACAGAGAGGACGAGAATGATTTTTGACAGGCATTTTGATTTTTAGAAGAAAGCAGATCGACACGTTTATCTGGTCTTCTATCACAAGGAAGTAAGTTTTAAGACGCTTACACGAAAACTTTGCTCTGTGTGTTCGTTAGCCTGCAGTTAGCTGTCAAATAAAACACTTATGTCCCCAACACGGCATGATCACGATTGATCACTGTAGACGCTAAGCAGCAGTAATGTTACTGTTTTTCACAGAAGGACTCCGTTTCCCTCTCCAGACGCTCTTCAGCACTAAGGGGATCCTGGTTTACACTCTGGGCTCAGTCTGGCCCATCGAGAAACAGAGGCCTGAAGCAGTGGATCGGTGTGGATGTCACGGCAGGTGTCCGAAGCTGGGATGCCAGTTATGGCCATTGCCCTCAGTTCCATATGTTTCTGCTGTCTGATCTCTCAGGAGAAATTCAGACCTGGGGACGGGAGGGACACAGTGTAGGTATGTGGCCTGTATCCCGTTATTCCATTTTCCCAACTATCGCAAGGTGTAGGCCTGTCCTTACGCCCATCGTGGAAGCGAGGCAGACAAGGGGCTTTGTGAAGTTCGGTGATTTCTAGTGATCACCCTCAAAACCACGTAGATTGGAAACAGCGGAGTCACGGACCACACCCATTGTCCTGTGGGGCCCCCAAGTCTGAGCTACCCTGATGTGAAAGCAGGTTCACACCTGGCCGACTCCACACCCCGGGGCTCCAAATGCCGAGGTCGGTATTAAGAATGGAATACATTGTCAGACACACGACTGCAGGTACCAACGTGCAAGATGTGTTTCGAGTGACCCTCCTGAGGAACATTCCTCTCTGATCCAACTGAGAGGAAATTTCCCAAATTTCAGCTACCGGATGTAGCCTAGCCACTTCTTTTCCTTCCTCTGGTTATTCCTTCCTCTGGTTATTCCTTCCTCTGGTTATTCCTTCCTCTGGTATTGCCTCTGATTAGTGGCAGAGACCTTGACCTAATTGATTGTTTTCTCCCAGACGTAGATAATCACAAAACCTACTTTCTAGAGTTCTTCTTTTACTAAAAACTTCTAGAAGGCAAATTATTTTCCTTCAGAAAATGACCCCAACTTCCTGGCCACAGATGAAAAACCCAGCAAGGAGCATTCCATC
Organism: Puma concolor; assembly: GCF_028749965.1. Lineage (NCBI taxonomy): Eukaryota > Metazoa > Chordata > Mammalia > Carnivora > Felidae > Puma > Puma concolor. The sequence continues at coordinate 3,230,809 of NC_141669.1, read as the reverse complement.
TCAGCGGGGGTCAACGGAACCCCAAATCCCAGAAATGGGGAGCAGGCGGAAGGAAGGGAGGCAATAGGTCTGGGGCAGCAAACAGACGAAGCTGGGCCTCGAGGATGTCCGGGTGCTGAACTGGAGGCCGGATTCAGCAGCGTGGACTTTATAAATCTCGCAGTAAACTGTGACAACACAAAGGTCCCCGAGCACTCTCTCCATCTGTGATATTTATCTTCTAAAAGGCCTGGCCTTCTGCACGGACACACATTCAGTAATTCCCAGGTTGGCATTTTCTTTTCTCTGCATCTCAGTTTTCTGACCTTTGCGGAACTGCCGGAGAGGAGGTCGTCCACCTGCAACTGTGTGTGTCTCCGGGACAGAAGGGACGCGGGCAGGGCGTCAGGGAGGGGGACTGGAGGGGCTTGGTCTGCGTTAAATGCTTCTATTTCTGGAGCAGGACATGAGCCGAGAGATACAGCGAGCCACGGCGGCCGATTAGGAGGCAGCGTAGGGTGTCACCCCCACGCTGGCCCGTGCCTCCCAAGAGGAGGTGCGACGGGAGATGAGCAAGGCGAGGAAATGCCCTAGGGGGGGACGACAAAGAGAAGGGTCTCCCGTGACACTGCGCCTCAGACAAGCTGAGTCTCAGGATACCAGACACCGAGGAGCGCTTTTCAATACCTGAGGGTTTGCTATCAAAAAACATGGTGACAGCTCCCGTCTCCGCGATGGACCATGCGTGGAACAACTCGTCTGTGTCACTGAGAACACAGCCTTCCTTTCTTACGCGCAGCCAGCGGCTGGACACACTCTCCTCCCGGGTGACCTTAAAATGACATTAAGAGGGGACACTGAATGCACGGCCTCCTTGCTACCCTCTTCCAGATGAGTCAGCTTCCTAGGAGGTTGTGAGAAATTCTGGCCACGTTTCCTGGCAAAGCCCCTGATGGCCCCAGGACAGTTCATCTGCTCCCTCTGTTCTTCTTTTGGGTCATGTACTGCCCCCCCCCATGTCTGGGCTAATAACAGGCCTACGACCTCATGGGGCAAATACTTGGGGGTGGGGGGAGAGAGGTGAGAAGGGGTAGTCAGACGATGGTTTGGGGGACGGGGAACACAACGCCTCACGCAGACCTGTTTGAGGTGGGGCCCCCTGGGAGCCCCTCCAGAAGCAGGTGTGGATAACTGGGGGGGTCTGTCCTGTTCACTGGTCGGGTGCCCCCTGCTGGATGAATTGTACAGCAGGTTCTGTGTATTTTGGAGACCCCGCTGCTGAGAGAGCAAACTCGTTGTTGGCTTAGAAATTTTTTTGTTTGTTTGTTTGAGAATTTAGAGGATCCACTTGGTAAATGATCCAAAAGGGCTTGTGTGGATCAGGAGGACAGATCGCTCGTGACCTGACGGGCTTCTACCCGGGGCCCGCAGAGATCAAGGCCAGAGACCCTAGTTATTATCCAAAGTGCATCACAAAACCGGGTCGGATCGCGGCCCACGTGGCAGTGGCTCTTACCAGCAATGACGCCCACGTGACTTAGGGTCCCGGAAACAGAGTGCCGGAGACGGGTGCTCCATCCGGGACATCGGTGGCACACGTGGGAGCAAAGTGTGCGCACGCGCACAGCACCCTGGGCCGTTTTTGCCCGCGTCCGGGCTGGGAGGCACCGGGAACCTATCGCAGGCAGCTAATCGCAGGTTTGCGTCTTTGCGAGTGAATTCTCGTTTCCAGACGAGGAGCTCTGGGCCCGGTTATCAGTCGTGGTCGCTGGTGCGGCCCAGCGGACCGTGGGGCGGACCCTGAAAGCAATTCCACTGCAGGCGTCTTCTCGGTCCCCAGAAAGCAAAACGATGGCACCGCCGTCGCCACCGCCGCCCAAACCGGAAGTCGGGCACGCCCTGGTGACCTCGCCATTGTCCTGATCGTCACCGGCACCGCCGTCCCGCTCGCATCGGCGGCCGTTGGACACTTGCGTGGCTGAGGGCTTGCATGTGTAATTCGCTTCCCCAGCAGTCGCCCGAGATCAGCTGTTACGAGTATTCCCATCATGAGGAGTTTCCCATTTTTTAAAGGGGGAGAATCAAAGTTCAGACAGACTCGCCAAAGCCCATACGGCCGTCTAATGATACAGCCAGAATGGGAACCCGTAAGGTACCTTTATTCTGGCTCTTATCCTGCGTTTGTAACACATTTATTAAGCACCTCCTGCATGGCCGGCGCCGTCGTAGAAACTAGGGATTCATTAACGACCGAAGCAAAAGCCAGGCCCCTCTGGGGGGAAAATAAACTGTGTGATTCGCCTTGTGGTGAGGAATTCCGAGGAGAGGAGCGGGGCAGGGTCCATGGCTGGAATTATGGAGGGGGCGGGGGTGGGCGTTTCTGGGTCTCCACTGGCTTCCAGAGTCCGGCCTTCCCTCCCCTCCTGTCCTTGTTTCTTGGAATTCTATGGGACTCTAACTAACGGTGGACTGCTGTCACAGCTCGGCTCTTTTGTTGGAACCCTTTCCCTCTGCCCAAGAGTGACCAACCCCATGTCCCCACGAACAATCTTTGTCGTCTGGGGGTGCCTGGGGGGGCTCAGCCGGTTAAGCGTCCCACTTGGGCTCAGGTCATGATCTCAAGGTTCCTGAGTTCGAGCCCCACTTCTGGCTCCGTGCTGACAGCTCAGAGCCTGGAGCCTGCATCGGAGTCTGTGTCTCCCTCTATTTCTACCCCTTCTCTGCTCATGCCCTGTCTCTGTCTCTCAAAAAATCAATAGACATCAAAAAAAATTGTTGTTTTCATCTTTGCCGTCTGTCCAGACCCATTCAAGTCACATCTTCCCTGTGGAGCCTCTGGTCCCACCTTACTTGCCGTGGGGAAGAGTGGGACAGCGTAAGAGCATGCGTGTGAGAGCCTGTGCCTGGGTGGGTGTGAGCGTGTGTGTGTGTGTCAGAGCTAGCTTTCCTGTGCGGCCACAGCACTTTGTGCACGTCTCCAGTAGAGCACATCGTAATCACACCCCGTGTCTTTTGTGTCCGTCCCCAAGATGGAGGTGACACTCCTTGAAGGCGTTATTTCTATCTCTTGAACACACTTACAGGAGCGAGTGGACATACCACATAATTACATTAAATATATTCAGTTTCCCATCTTGACTTGATTTCAGATAACCATTGCCGACAGCAGGCGGGGCCTCTGACATCGCGCTACCCCTCTGAGCCCAGTTTTTAATTAATAACAGAGATACTATGATCGTTGCTTTCTTAGCTTAGTCCTTGCGATCACCGATTATGGGCGTGAACACTCCCCAGGTCTCTTTCATTGGGTATAGTCTGCGCTTAACAATAAAGCCTCGCGATTGAAACAGAGGCTCAAATTATATAGATGAGAGAACGTTTTAAACAGCACAGGCCGCGTCAGCGTCAGCTGGTGTTCTCCCTGGCGAAGTGCCTCCCGTGCTAGGGTTTGCTTGATCTTCGAGAGGCGTGTTACCCTTTACAGTGAATGTTCCATCTGTATGCTACCCTTCCCAGGGGCGAAGAAAAGTATTCTCCCGGGGGGGCAGGCAAGATGTGAATTCACACAGAAATTGTTAGAGACAATTGGTAAAAATGAAACGAAACTTGCATGGCACATCATCATGTTTTAGAACGGTTTTTAAATCAGTTTTCCTCATCACAATGATCGGTGGACGATCAACGTGGCCGAAGGTCACGTGAAGACAGCGTGAGCTCTTTGAAAATCGCTGAGAGGAGGGAGACGGGACTGAACAGGATGGGAAATAAAACGAGATTCACAATCAGGACGTTTGCGACTCTGGAAAGTAATCATCTGAGAATATCACGCATTTGAAAATTGGACCACTTGTTGGTTAAAGATAGCGGTAAACCCGGTGCTAGTAAGTGTTTCCTAGTAAATAGCAAATTACAGAAATAGACTAAAAGTCACAAAACCAGTTTCCTCAGTAATCCCTTACGTTATTGTGAATAGTTCACACGTAACGTCTTGGGCAAACACGTATCCCTTGTAACACACAGCCGCGCTTTTTTAACAAGGTGGCTTTTTATGTAACGAGTGCATTTTGAAAAATAACTTTAAAATTACTAAAGTAAAGGTGATCATTTAAAATATTAAAAATAAGAAACGGTGTGATGCAAGTATCAGCAGTAATCTTAAGACATTGTAAATACGATAGTTTTTGTAAAATAAAAACAAACTTCATATAATTTTGAAACGGATTTTTTTCCCTCTGCCATGTATCATGGCTACTTTCCGTGCTAATTTATAAACTTCAATAATGCTTTGCATGGTTGGCCAGTGTCTCCTCTCAGTTTATAACCCTGTACAAGTCCAATGGTAGAGCATTTGAAGTCTTGTCTAAGTCTGGCTATTCATGCAATTAATATCATTCTGACTCAATTTTTTGCACATTCTTACATTTCCCCCATTCATTAATGTGTCAAGTAGAATGGATGTATTAAAGAATATGCAGGGCACCCGGGGGGCTCAGTCGGTTAAGCATCTGACTTTGGCTCAGCTCGTGATCTCGCGGTTTGTGGGTTCAAGCCCCGCGTGGGGCTCTGTGCTGACAGCTAAGAGCCCGGAGCCTGCTTCGGATTCTGTGTCTCCCCCTCTCTCTGCCCCTCCCCCACTCGCCCTCTGTCCCTCTCGCGCTCAAAAACAAACATTTTAAACATTTATAAATTTATAAAAAAGTAAAGAATATGCCATTTTTAATGGACTAGGATATAAATCTGTAAATGACTCTGATGAGCACATTTGCTGACACAGACACAAGCAATGTGTGCAAGCTGGACCCGCTCATCTTTCTCAATTCAGGGCGGTATTCTTTTATGGTTGCCCTTGGAGTAGTTTTAAAATGCCCCTTTTTATATTTCTAATAACTGGGCCATATGATTATTGATCACTTGCATGGTGTGAGAAATTCCTTTTTCATATAATGGAGTGTTTCAGGTGGGTGATGGATTTGGGAGAAACGAACACCTTTTATATCTTTCTGATTAACTTAGCCAAGGAGACAGGCCTTAGGGGAGGCCAGCTGGTTACGGGGCAGAAGCAAATGTAACGCTTTGTGGGTAAATCACCCCTGCTTTGCCGGGTCCCTGAGGAAGCTCCCAGGTACTCCTTGATCAGGTATGAGACCCAAGGTTGTGGTGTCCCAGGCCTGTCACTGGCAAAGCTTACAGCCCCATTCCAATAACCCGCTCCTTCTAGGGGAATCTAGAAGCAATGCTGTGCCGACCTCCGTTTTTCTGAAAAGTGACTTCCCAACGTATTTTGTTCCTTTTCTGTCAGCTGGGTCCATACTTGTTTTGATGGCTTAGAAAGATTCTATGTATTGTCAGGATCTTTATAAGTTGCCAATCACGGGCAGCACACACATTTTCCAATCCGTTTGTTTTTGAACATTTTCCACACACAAAAGTATCCATCGTTTTCTTTACAGCTTCTGCTTTGGAGTTTGGTTTCAGAGATGAAACGAATCTTTACCTATATTAAAAATCATAATTTTCTCATTTCTTGTTTTACACATTTAGATCTTTCATCCATCTCTAAGTAATTTTAGAAAATAGTGCATGTTCAGAATCTATACTATTTTGTCACGGGTTGAAATAATTGATATTTCCTTACTGATTTGAAATGACGTTATCATATAAATTTCCGTGTGCAGGTGGATGGCTTGGGGACACCGTAGCCCTTTTTACTGATCTGCCTGCCTATTGAGGCAACAGTTTCACCTGACAACATGCTATTAATTATCCTTATTTGCATCATATAATACACAGAATGCAAATCTTGCCACTTCCCCCACCAAATCATGACTTTTCTCGAATGTTTTTATCGATTCGTTATCACAGGTGGGCTTCAGGGATTTTCCTCATGCTTCCAAAAATATTCATTGGGATTTTGAAGGTGGTTGCAGTAAATACATAGATTAATTTTGTGAGAAAAACAGTATTTATTCTCCCCACTCAGGAGCACGGTGCATCTATTTATTGAGTTTTTAGATGCCTCCTGATATTGATTTGAAGTTTCCTCTGCATGTTGTTGTATTTGCAGTTAGGTTCATTCTCAGACACGTTTAATCTTGCTGCTGAGAACCATTATTTTTGCAAAAGTTAATTTTTACATATAAGAAATTCACTAGTTTTTATAGCTATTTGAAACTAACCATCTTATTGAACCTTGGTATTCTACTACAATTTTGGTTGATCTACTTCATTATTTTCTAGGGTAGGATTTATTTCATCTTCAAGTAACCCACATATTGCACACATTTTTTATTAACCTTTTTTATGTTTCAGGCTCCGTCTGTGGCGTTGGGGCACAGAAGGGAAAAAAAAAAACAGAGAGAAAAGTTCTTGTTGCCTGAAGCTAACATTTTAGTAGAAGAATACAGACAGCTGATAAATAAGTTAAATACAAATAGAATAGCATCTACTACTAAGGGGTTATAGGAACTATGAAGAAAAGCAGAGGAGGAAGCAGGAATCTGGAGTACTAGAAATGGGATGAAGTTTTTTTTTTTCCTCCTAATTTAAACTTTTTGTCCCTCTCATTAAAAAAAGAGAGAGAGAAAGAAAGAAAGAAAGAAAGAGAAAAAAAGAAATAATCTTACAGCATCAGCCAATGACCAGAGAGTAGCCATTTTACAAGGCAGCTTCAGTATTCATTTTTTTCTTGGTTCTGTATTTAGAAGACATGTTTGTATTTTTTCAGTGAAGACGCTTGATTTTAGCAAATTGCTTGAGGTAGGTATTCTTTATCATGTTAAAGAAGCATTTGCTAGACTAGACACTTATAACTTTCTTGTAATAAAGTTGATGATTTTCTTCTCTTGCTCTACAGGGGACATACTTTAGGATCAAAGAAACAGATATGGAAACAAAAGAATCAGAAATGATATCATGTCAAGAAAGCATGAGAGACTCGGAGCAGCCAAACTTGCAATAGACATACTGGACCATAAAACAATGACTTTCTTAAGAGAGACAAAGGACATTTCATAATAATGAAATATATATATGTGTGTGTATGTGTGTGTGTGTGTGTGTATACACATATACTTAACAACAGAGTTCTAAGTTACTTGAATCAAAAACAGAACAATTCAGGGAGAAATAGAAAACTCAACAGTAATAATTGCAGACACAAATAGCCCACTTTAAATACTGGACAAGACAATTGGACAGATTATTGACAAGTTTAGGTAAGACTTGAGCACTGTAGAAACCAATCAGAGCTAACATACCACAGACACAACACTTTACCCAAAGAAAACAGAATACAAATTCTTCTCGAGCATAAATGGAGCACTCCAGAGGGTAACATCCATTCAAGCCTGTAAAACAAGACTTCTGAATTTGAAAATATTGACATAGATATGGATACAAGTATATTCTAAAATTTCAATATAACTAGAAATCACCATGAGAAAGAAATTTGAAAAATTCATAAGTATGTGAAAATTATAAAATATGTTTCTTAAAAAAACAGTTGGTCAAAGAAGAGACTAGAAGAGAAATTATAAAATATTTTCGGATACGTTAAAATGAAAACAAAACATACCAAACTTATGAAATGCAGTTAAAACTATTTCAGAGAAAATTTACAATGGGAAATGTTTGTATTAAAAAAGAAAACAGACCTCAAATCAATAACCTACCATTTTTTACCTTGAGACACTGAAAAGAAAAACAAAATAAACCTTAAGAAAACAAGGAAGGAAGTAAAGATCGGAGCAGGAATTAAAGAAATAAAGAAAAGAAAAACAATAGAGAAAATCAAGAAAATGCAAAGTAAGCCCTTGGGAACGATCAACACACTTGATATATTTTCAGCAAGACAAACCAAGAAAAAAAGACAGAAGACATGTACCATCAAAATTAGAAACATAAGAGGGGACACTGGGGCTGACTTTACAGAAATTCAGAAAGATTGTGATGAAATACGACTAACAACTTACGCCAACAAATTAGACAACTTGGATGAAAAAGAGAAATTCCTAGAAATGCAAAACTACTGACACTGACTCATAAAGAAATACAAAATGCAAACATACCCACCACAGGAAAGTGTCGAATTATCCGTATGAAAGCCTCCCATGAAGGAAAGAGCAAAGCTAAAATGGTTTCACTGCCCAACCGAATTCGCAATTCAAATGGCGAATTCCACCAAACATCCCAGGAAGAATTAATACCAGTCCCTCACAAAATCCTCCCAGAAATCTAAGGCAGCATCACTCTCCAGCACATGGTGTGCGTCTAGAATTTTCCTGTTCCCAAACCAAAGGTACGTCAATAAAAGAAAACTGCAGACCAAGAAATCCTCAACAACATGCCAGCAAATTTCATCCAGCAGAACATAAAAGGGATCGTGTGGATTACCACCACCACGTGGGATTTATGTCGGGTATGCAAGGTTCTTACGACAGCCAGAACCCAATTATGATGCGTTGCATTAAAAAATAGGGAACAAAAGCCACATGACCATCCAAAGAGATACAAGAAAAAAAAAAAAAAAAAAGGGAAAGAAAAAAAAAAAAAAAACATTTGAGAAAACCCAACCTCTTTCGTGACAAAAACACTCAGAAATTAGACACAGGAAGGAACTTTCTTAACCCAGCAAAGGGCATGTAGGAAAATGCCACAGCTAACACGTTCACACTGAATGACTGACAGCTTTAAGACGAGGAGCACATCGGCCCATCAAGGCTGCCCGGTTTCACCAGGCTGTCCCACATTGTATTGGAAGTTCTAGCCAGAACAATCAGGCAAGAAAAAGCAACAAAAGGCAACCAAATTGGAAAGCGCAGCCACTTTACAAAACAGTTGGCCAATTTCTCAAAATGCTAAACATAGGGAAATCAGATGACTTTCTAAATCCACACCCCCAAGTATCTCTCTAAGAGATTTGGAAACAAACATCCACGTAAACATCCTTCCCTGTCCCCGAATGTTGATAGTAGCATTTTTCGTAACAGTCAAAACATGGAGACAGCTCAAATGTCCATTGTCTGATCCTGGATAGGTAATGCGGATATCACGTACAACGGAATAGTATTCTCCAATAAAAAATGAAACGCAGATACAAGCTGCAGCATGAAAAAACCTTGAAACGTTATGCCTAGTGAAAGAAGCCAGTCACAAAGACTGTGTATGGTATGATTCTATTTATATGAAATGCCCAGTGTATGCAAATGTATGGAATCAAAATACGGATTAGCGAGCGTGCCCAGAGCTCGGGGAATTTGGCAGAAAAGAGGTAAGGCTGTGAATGGCGTGAAGCGATGAAAATATTCTAAAAGTAGATAAGGATGATAGTGAATAGATAATCACGCAACTCTGTAAATATGCGAAGAAACATTGAATTGTGTACTTTCAGAGGATGTGTTGTAGGGCTTGGGAAAGATATTAAATAAAGCTACTAAAAAAAAATACTTGCTGATTTTATCAACGTATTGTGGCACCTTGTTGACCTACTGGATGCATTGCGATGGTCCTATATGTTCGATGAGGCTTGTTTTCCTGCAATAAATCTCAATTGGTCTTATTGTATGGTTTCAGCAGCATCTAGTAACATTTTTACGACTTTGAATCCATATTGTTAAGGTAGGTTATACCATTGGTCACATTTTTGTTATGGTTCATAAAATGAATCTAAGAGAACTCCAATTTCTTTTTTCTTTTTTCTTTTTTTTTAATTTTTTTATTTTTTTTAATATATGATATTTATTGTCAAATTAGTTTCCATATAACACCCTGTGCTCTTTTTTAATTCTCTGGGTTATTTTGAAACAGGATGTGACTTATGTGTTCTATAAAGTTTGATTGGAATTAACCCACAATCCTGTATGTACCTGTGTAGTTTTGAGGCACTTCATTGCAAACTTTGAAAATAATTTCTGTGCTCACTGCCACATTTAATATTTAACACGTGTCTTGTGTTGTCTCATTAATTTAAATTTATATTAGAAAGTGAATATTTAAAATTGGCTAACATTTATCTATGTACAACATTTGCTTTGAATTATTAAATGCCTCTGTAGCTTAGGTTATATAGCCTTAATCAATTTCAGTATGATATGTTGATACTTTTTCTTTTTTGTTTTTGTTGGACATTCACTTATTAAAAATTTCAAAACTTATTTTTGGCTGCACTGTCAGTCCTACTAATTTTCTGTCATAACTCACTAATTTCTCCTTATTTACTTTTTACAGTTTATTGGTGCATACAGTTGTTTAACACTTGGATTAATTGTTGATTTATATTCATTTATAGTTTTGGTTTAAAAAAATTTTTTTAGTTTATTTACTTATTTTTGAGACAAAGAGGGAGAGCAAGCAGGGGAGGGTCAGAGAGAGAGAGAGGGAGAGAGAGAATCCACACCGTCAGTGCAGAGCCAGATGCAGGGCTCGAACTCAGGAACGGTGAGATCATGACCTGAGCCGAGATCAAGAGTCAGACACAGCCCACTGAGCCACCCAGGCACCCCACGTGTCCATGTTTGTTTTTATTTTTTTTACACTTGATCTTAGCCAAAAGGCCGAGAAGCGATGTTTTTATTTTTTTTAATGTTTATTTATTTTTGAGAGAGAGAGAGACAGAGCACAAGCGGGGGAGGGGCAGAGAGCGAGGGAGACACAGGATCCAAAGCAGGCTCCAGGCTCCGAGCTGTCGGCACAGAGCCCGACGCGGGGCTCGAACTCACGAACTGTGAGACCGTGACCTCAGCCAAGGTCAGACACTTAGCCTACTGAGCCACCCAGGAGCCCCACGAATCCTATTTTAAATGCAGCTGGGTAGTTAGGAGGATGTGCACCCCTGCATAAACACGGCACATCTGAAGTAATGGAATATTTCCAGGTCATACGTGAATTTTTCTGTTTCTCTTCTCAGTAAGTCTCTTGCTACCACATCCAGGGAACAACTGAATTTTATTACAGAGTGGATTTATTGTTTATAGATTTATTATACGTAAATTGAATTACGCAGTAAGTATTCTTTCATACTAGGCTATTTTTGGTTCCCCATTCTGGTAATGTGTGCAGAAAGTATCTCAAGAACAAAGCCAGAACAATGTTGGGACTAATTTAATTTTTTGCCCTTTCTCCAGGATCCCAGATCTGCATTGCCTGCTGTCCAAGATCTGACCGTATTTGCATCTGAAACTTTTCCAGTTTTCTAGCTCTTTGCTTGAGAGAAGAAAAATCTTCAACTCTTCTAGTCAGAAGTAAAAGTCTTTTCATTCTCTTTTTCTTTCTGTTTCTTTCTTTCTTTCTTTCTTTCTTTCTTTCTTTCTTTCTTTCTCTTTCCTTCCTTCTCTTTTTCTTTCCTTTTATGTAGTTGTCTCTAATAAGATATTTTAATTAATTGGTATTTTTATCATTATTTTTGTTATTATTACAGCTAATATATGGATATTTATAACAAAAAGGATATAACATTTATATGGTAAAGTATTAGCCATCTGTTTTATACCATTTACATATATATTTTTTGTTATTTGTGTATTATGTGCTTTTGAGATATAAGTAAAATTAGTTAAATGATGATATAAATGAGATGATAATTTGCAATTAGGGATTTGTCTTTCTCTTCCAGGCTATTATTACAGGATAGTCTTTTTGGTTTTTTTTTTTTTTGTTTATTTATTTTTGAGAAATAAAATAAATATTCTCTCAAATTTTTGAGAGGGAGAGCATAAGCAGGGAAGGGGCAGAGAGATAGGGGAACAGAGGTTCTAAAGCAGGCTCTCAGATGACAGCCCAGAGACCTTACACGGGGCTCGAACTCACACACCATGAGATCATGACCTGAGGAGAGGTCGAGAGAGGAGAGGCAGAGAGAGAGAGGAGAGGGAGAATCCCAAGCGTGTTCTGCAAGGTCAGTACGCAGAGCCTGAAATGAGGCTCGAACCCACGAAACCATGAGATCATGACCTGAGCTGAAGTCAAGAGTCAGTCACTTAACCAACCTGAGCCACCCAGGCGCCCCTGTTGAACTATATTTAATATGTACGTTTACCCGTCATGAACTCAATGAAAAACCAAGCAGGTTGCAAAGAGTATTTCTCTTCTGCTCCTTTCAATAAAAACATGATATTAGAGATTGTATATTACTACATCAACAGTTTATAACTTATTTCCATTATTTTATTTTTTATTTTACTTTTCATGATTTATCACTGACAGTTTTCTACCTTTCAAATTAGGAAAACAACTCACTTAGATCTTGGCGAAAACTATGACCCAAAATAAACTATTCTTTTGTGTGGATGATAAAACATCATGGCACCAAAAGAGTCAAATCACGATTATCCACGGTGCATTCTCCTTCTCATATTTCGGTATTGTTATACATTGTTTTAATGTAACCATTTCCTGTTACTTGCTTTTTATAGCAACACAGCTTTTGCTTCAGGAGAACACCTGCTAAAGACCATTTTGAACATGTTGCACTGTCAGTGAATAGTATTTAAAAATATGCTCACAGTTGCCATCAGAGGAAATTTGGTATTTTTTATTCATTTTAATATCCAAAATAACCTACTTCATGATAGATGCCAGAAATTAAAGATTTTCCACACTTTGGGTTTTTCTGTGTTCCTGAAATCAGAGCTGAAAATATAGGCATCATGTGTCTATCATTTTATATAGTGTATTACATCATTTCACTTTCTAAACACACCCCAAGTCTATCATCTTCATATTAAGAATTACGACAAAAGGAAACTCTTGAAAACGTAGTCATCTATTCTGAGCCACAAGTCTCAAGTCTAAAATGAAATACCAACCGTGGAATTTCCATGTAAGGTCAAGCAGAATGGCTCTTTATGTAGTGCGGTCTTTGATTTTTAACTCTGAAGATAAGTTCCTGGAGACGGATTGCATATAACTTGCTAATTTCAAAATTTGGAAAGGAGAAGAACAATTTCTGAGAGTCCCTCACTCTAAACTCCTTCCTCTTTGTGTTTGCTGGTGCTTTTCCATGGGGAACATCGAGTGCCTGGGTAGCAGCCGTAGCTTATAATTTAGTGGGACGCATACGTGCTCCCTGATGGAAGCTTTCTCCCTGACAGAACCGGAACCTCTAACCCGCAAAGGCTAGAGTTTCAGGAAAGGAAACCGCATGTTCCCCCAAGCAGGTCACTGAGAGCGATGTGAAGGAGAGTCGCTCTGACTTGCGCTCACTGTCCCAAAGACGCAACATCACAGCTCCGGAGGACGCGGCACCATGTGATGGTCATGATTACAGGCGGTCCACCCACAGATGGCACCCCGGAAGTCCAACGGTGGCTCCGTTGGTTAAGCATCTGACTTCGGCTCAGGTCATGATCCAACTGTCTGTGAGTCTGAGCCCCGCGTTGGGCTCTCTGCTGTCAGCACGGAGCCTGCTTTGGATTCTCTGTCTCCCTCTCTCTCTGCCTCTCCCTCACTAATGCTCTCTCTCTCTTTCTCAAAAATGAGTAAACGTTTGAAAACATGTTCACCTTCTTCCTATTTACCTCCGTCCTGAGTGGCGAAATTGCCTCTGAGACCGCGATACTCACACTAGAGACAAGTTAGCCACAGCGATGGCCAAGAACAAGCTAAAGTCGTAAGAGCAAATATTTCCACACTTAGCAAAATTTTACCTTATGCTGCACGCTGACCCAATTGGTTTTTTAGGGGAAAAGAAGCTACTTGAATTAACTAAGTGAGTGTTGCACATAAAATATTTTAAATGATGGGCCTTGTGTAGAGAAAATGAAAGGGTGTTCGTGGTAGTGAGAATTTTGGAAACCCCTGCTCTAGACGTCTCTCCATCTACCCATGCTGCACCCATCGGACTTCTTCCTTCTGCTGACGGATGGCCAATCCATCCACGGAGGCTGAGGATACCGCTGTGCTTCCTCCTGCGTGCTTGCCCTCTGGCTCCTGAGGGACTCATCTGCATAAGCCCACGTGCACACGTTCTGGAATCCCCCAGACAACTGTCTTTCGGCCTCACAGTGCCATCCACTATGACTACATCGCTCCACCTCCCTCCTTCCAAATGTCCACCTCCCTTTTTCTCAATTCGTAGCCACTTTGTCCTCATGCTTCTCAAGTGGGTTTTCTACTCAATTCCTCCCATTTCCTTATTCCCTCTAACTGCTGGCTCCCCTGAAATGGCTTTTGACAAAGTGACTAGACATTCACATGTTGTCAAATCCAGTAAATTATATTTGAAGCCATTTCATTTCTTCTTGTTTATTCTCTCAGGAATTTTTGACGCACTGGACTCTCTCTCCCGATTAAATCGCTGTTCTTGGAGCTCAGGATTTCACATACTCCTGGTTTTGATTCCTATGGCTGTTCTCTCCTTTGTTTGTTTGTTTTCTCTTCCTATTTTTCCTAGTGACTTGGGAAGCCAGTTGAATTTTGAATCCTCTCCTGCTCCGTCCTGTCATTCCATCCTTCTCTTATTTTATGGCCTCGGATAATTTTACATACCACTTAGGTACTGGCAGATCCAAAATGCACACCTCACACTCGGACGAAATTCAACTCTAGAGGTCGTATCCCGCGCCCAATGGACATCTTACCAATATGCCTCTCCGATTTTCAAAGTTATAATATCTGAAACTGAATCCTCATTTCTACCCTCTTAAATGCATCCTTCCATGCTTTTACGTCTTAAAACTCCTGTCCCCACAGTATACCTGGTCTCGGGCAATCACACCAGTCTCAAAGCATTTGCCCTACATTTGCTTCAACATTTGGAGGTATTTCTGAAGAACCTCTTTCCTTCACTCAAACACGTCCTACTGCCCATGTGTGTGCCAACCTCAAACCCATCCATTTCTTCTCAATTTCATAGCCAACGGCCTCACTCGCAGTTTTCAAACAGTCACCCTCCAGTACACGTCCACAGACACAGAAACTTCTTCACATGTCCAAGGACACACCGTGTGACCTGACCTCTGGAATGGCTTACTTGGCATCGTGTTTCCTCGGAAGTGGGACTCACTCCCCTGACTCAGGACCTAGGTACGTGCTGTGCCTTCAGTGTAAAAAGGGCCCCCTCTGTGTTCTCCCGGCTGGCTCCTTTTATGTCGTCGGGTCGCATTTTAAACGTTACGATCCCCGGGATGTCCTCCTGACCACCCACCACCCACATCTTGTGTTTTCCCTTTCACGCTGTCTTGTTTTCCTCCCCAAAGTCCCGATTACGTACGTTTGATATTTTACTCTTTTATTATAGATGTGTGCTGATCACTCTGCCTCAGAAGAGCAGAATGGTATCTGTCCTGCCCTCTAACATATCGAGCAAGGGGCTGGTAGATAGCAATTACTCGATATGTATTTGTTCAATGAACACACAAAGTAATTCGCCTATCTTCACTCTCCAGGGTCAGCGGGGTGTGCAGTATTTTTCCCTTGACCATTTTGTCATCTCCCTCGATGTGGAAGAAGCTGGAAAGCCCGCACACAAGATCTACTGTCTGTGCCCCACCCACAGTTTCAACTCTATGCATCCTTTCCGTCCCATATAAGGGGCCAGGTTTCAAAGGACAGACGAAGACATGACGACAGGTCACGGAGAAGACAAAAGACCCAGGCTGTCAGGTGCCGTTCAGGTGTTGTAGCCCTTCAGGGATAGGTCGCCTTGCCCACGCTTTTGAGAGCGCCTCCAAGCCCAGGGCCTGTGAAAGTCTCACGTAACGCCCTCTACATGTTAGGGCCTCCAGTCTTTCTACAGATGTTATCGCAATCAACCGCTCTCAGGTTGCCCTGTGGATAGGGTTGGTATTGTATCTGTCTTGCAGATTAAATAAATAGCTGAGTCAAAAGCATCCTTGCTTTAGGCACGTTTATGCCCGAGGTTCGTCGTTCGACCCTCTTGTGGATGAAGGACATCACGAAAAGGGGTCTGTACGCCTTCTCTTCACACAGATTCCTGTACGACCTGTGCTGCTCAACACCAAGAACTGGGCTGACATTAAGGGCGTTTCCTTTGTCCCCAGTTCTTCCTATATTGCAAGGCCAAAGATTGTACCGCTAAAATATCCCCTGTAAAAATCACATAATGCGCTGAGACCTGCCCCCTGAAAAGAGTGCGTTTCCTCGGCCTCACAACATCCTTGACAAACTGCTCAAGGTGGGGTGAGGCACAGGGTCTCAGAGGCAGGCTGCTGTTAGCACTCGGCCAGCCATAAATTAAGTGCCTGCATGCCAAGTGGGTCTCCTGTCGGAAGAGTCACAGACACGACCGGTCTCTGCCACAGATCTTGGGAAAAAAAAAAAAAAAAAAAGAAAGTCGCATAAACAATATCATTTATGAGCTCCGAAACTGAGGCAGGCATGTAAAAACATCGGGGGGAGAAAGGGAGAAATGGGAAAATGCTACAGTAGTGTTATCTTTGAGAGGGAAAAAAAAATGCACTGTATCCCAATTGTCTCCAAAATTATGCAACCAAAGGAAAGGAGCCTGTCAAATCCCTTCCTAATTAAATGCATACATTTGTTCCTTTTCAAAAATGGCCACACGCCCCATCTGCTAGTGCAGAATGCTTGGGTTTTTCAGCCAATATCCTCACGCTAAACTGTGCTACAGAGTTGAGGGGCACAGGGGCCCTGGGCGCTCAGAGCAGCTCCCTGAAAAGAGGTAAAAGAATTTCTGTTTGCACTTGAGTTATTTATCTACACTTTTATGACGAGAAGACGGAATATTGAGGGAAAGTTAAATCATCGGAGGGTTCAAGCTGCAGGCACGGCTCTGACAGGCTGACGAGCATTTTTAGGGGTATGATAATTTGGTCGAAAAGCAGTGATTCTTTTTAACAGCTCATATTAAATCAGAGGAGTCGTTAACTAGAGCCACTCAAAAAAAGTCTGAGGCACCTCACACACATTTTCCGCGGCACGCACGTTTACTCCGTGGGTTAGTTGCCTCTGTTCTGGGCTACCGTACAGGACCCACGGGGAGCCCTTCTGCCCCCCCGAAGGACACGGAAACGTTGCTCCACGTGATCCCCTCGTCATTGTGACCTTCTCCAGACACCTCTGTACGTTCTAATGGGACCTCCCTCCCAGCTTCGGATCAGGTGCAACCCTGTGAGTCCCACAATGCCGGTTCTCCAGAGCCAAATCCTTCCTTCCACCTTCCTTCCTTCCACCTTCCTTCCTTCCTTCCTTTGTTCCTTCCTTCCTTCCACCTTCCTTCCTTTGTTCCTTCCTTCCTTCCCTCCTTCCTTCCTTCATGCTTCTCCGTCCACAAACACTCAACATTTTTGAGATCTCTCAAAATCTCTCCAAATCTCTCAAAAAATTGAGAGATTCTTATTCTCTCAAGCCAAACGCTGTGCAAAAGCTCAAATCTCTTCTTCCTCTGGATTCCAGGTCCTCGTTACATGAGTCATTCAACCCATCAGCACATCGTAATTCATCTTGCATATGGTTTGATTGTTCCCATGTAAAATTTGTGTTGATGTATGAATTTTAATAAATCTGTAACTACATAAGATCTCATCAGGCAAACTCTAACTGTTTAGGGTTATAATTGTTATTATCAATAATAAAATCTATAGTGAGTGCTCAGGAATCTGGCTGGAAGATTATTCTTGCTTCTAGTAGACGCTGCTGGATAAACTTTCAGGCAATTTTGTCCGAGTAAGCTGCCTGTCTTGTCATCCAATTACACACACTCACAGGCAGCACGACGTCTCCTTGACGTGCCTGAGCGTTAGAGCCCCTTCCGCGAATGGCATCGCCCTCCCCGCTCCCTTCAAAAGTTAATATCACATGCATGTTTTGGAAATAAAAGCTTTCCACGTTGCTACAAAAGGCCATATTTCATTCTTTCTCATTGCCAAGTAGTATTCCATGGTGTATATAAACCACAATTTCTTTATCCATTCATCAGTTGGTGGACATTTAGGCTCTTTCCATAATTTGGCCATTGATAGCCTTTTGTAGCAACGTGGATGGAACCACAGAGTGTGATGCTAAGTGAAATAAGTCATACAGAGAAAGACACATACCATATGTTTTCATTCTTATGTGGATCCTGAGAAACTTAATGGAAGACCATAGGGGAGGGGAAGGGGGGAAAAAAAGTTAGAGAGGGAGAGAGTCAAACCATAAGAGACTCTTAAAAACAGAATAAACTAAAGGTTGATGGGGGGGTGGGAGGGAGGGGAGGGTGGGTGATGGGCATTGAGGAGGGCACCTGTTAGAATGAGCACTGTGTGTTGTATGGAAACAAATTTGACAATAAATTTCATATTTAAAAAAAAAAGAAAATCAATATGCCATATTTAATATTTTCTGTTAAAAATAATACTTTTATTATTCATTTACTTATAAAATGTTATTATGTTGAAAAGAAGAAAAGAAAAGAAAAGAAAAGAAAAGAAGAAAAGAAAAGCTTTCTCCCTTGAATAAGCCCCTTTTAATTCTAAGTGTCAAGAGAATCGTTTTATTTCATAATCATGGAAAGAGGTAAAAAGCTGTCCTCAACATAAATCTGGAAGGTAATGGATGGATATATGGTAATAACTAAATCTTTAGGCAGAAGAGCAAGAGACATCTGAAAATGGGGCTCTAACCGCCACCCCCCTCCATTCCGTTTCTCTCCAGAGCTCCTCGCACACACCTTTGGCACATTGCAGGGACCTCCTGACCCATCCTCTTGTCATCTGACGCTCACCTTAGCAGCCTCTTAGTGTCAAAGCCTGATCTGTCTCCCGACCTCTCCAGGTTCCATCTGCTGTCCCCTCTTTGGCCACCAAATGGTCCTCTTTCTTTGGGTCACTCCTCAGCCTCTGTCCAGACACTGTTCGAGATACTTCATGCATCTGGTAGACGTCGGGCCCGAGGTAGGAACGCAAGTTTCCCTGCCATAGAAGTACATACTCTGCTTACAAACACATCCTGAGCGGCTTGCCTTGAGGTTCTATGTTCTCCTTCTCAGCAAGAAGCCCTTGCGCAATGCAGTCTTTTCAGTGAGACTGAAAAAAACCACAATTTTGCCTCAAAGTAGGACAATTTTGTCTTCTATGGGCTTACTGGGCCATGTGTCGTACATGAGTCATGCTTACTTATGCCATTGTCCTGCAGATCACCATTATTACGTTTCCCAGAAGAAGGAACTCTTGAGGTATAGTTGCCTCCTGGGGACAGCAGACATGATATCAAGATTCAGAGGACATTACTGTCTTATTTCTGTCCGGCCCACTGAGCGGCAGAACGCACATCCTGTAGCGAAGCAATGCCCGCAAAGGGATAGACTCCAGGTGGCCACATTTCCCTAATTCAGGTGGGACATTGTTCCCCGGATCCATTGTTCCGTGGAGCTGGCTGATGGTGGGAGCTTGTTTTCCTCTGGGCTTGGTCCCTGAAAGCAGGAAGTGAGCTGTTTATCCAGACAATGCAAAGAAACAGAAACAAAGGATCCGGGTATCTGAGTACACGTTTTCTTTTCCAAATGATGGGAAATACAAAAACAGCAACACATTTTGCTCTGAGGGGAAATAGAACCAAAAATTTCAAGGCCACCTGCTGTAAATGAACTCACAGCACAACTAGCAGCTGTAAGAGTGGCTTAGGAGGAAGTTTTCTAGAAAAAAATAAAGTTTTGGTCAAAACTCCTTTGCAGATGGAAGCGAATGTTTAATCTTACGTGTAAAGATTATTGTACCTATGCTTGTGCCTAACCAAACAGGCTCTTGAAATTGCACTTTGTTACAAATTGGTAAGAAATAATTACAGTTCTTGGTAAAGTTTGTGGTCATATGTTTGGAGTAAAGGTTATCAAGACAGAAACTAATAATGAATTCTAAATGTTCATCATAGTCTACACGATCTTCTCGATGTTCTCATTCATTTATTATTATCATCTTCCCAATAACCCCGGGGTTTCAAAGTATTACTTGCATTTGAAAGAGGGCCTGAAGCTGAGAAAACTGAGTAATTCCTCATGTTCGTGTGATTGAATGGTCATGCCAGGACTCACTCGGTTCTGTCTGAGCCTATAGCATTGCGTCCAAATCGCACGTGCCAGAAGGTTCCAGAAGAAACTTGCATCCCATTTGTTTCATCAGCTATACATCCTTTTCTAAAAATTCAACTTATTGCCTTGTAAAGTCTCAAGAAGTGTATTCCTATCATTTTAGGCATGCCCGCCATAAAGGAATCACTAACTGTTCTATTTCAAACTCTTCAGCGCATTCAACTTATCCAGCTCGGCCACCACTCGGTCCCATGTCCCACGTCACTGAAATGCATTGTTAGCCAGGTTAATTTAGATTATGCTGCAGTAACAAATGATCCCCCAGATTTTAATGGCTAAATGCACGGAAGTTTACTTCTCCTTCACAATGCGTGTCACATATTATGTGGCGGGAAACTCTGTTCCTCCCGATCATCCAGGAGCCCAGGCTTAAAGAGGAGCCAGTAGCTTGTAGATTCCCGTGTGAAACCTGGGGCCTTCTTGGTTGTCCTTGTGGGGGAGATAATATTAAAGTATTGAAGTACTCTGGCCTTAAATGGCACATCCTGTCCATCTGTCTCTTCTTCTCTGGTTGATTGATACTCCATAAAGCAATTTTTGGGTCACAACAGTAATATGAAAGCAGATAAACTCAGTTTATCATTATAGGACATGGAAATTAAGAGAGAGAGAGATTTATGTTATTTTAATGAGAGGACAGCTATTTCCAGAAATCATTTCCAACTTCAAGCATGCATACGTTACTGTGTTTTTATAAATCACTTTAGTATCTGGATTAATTGAAAATATATGGATTCTTCTATCTATTTCTCCACTAAATTTGTTTTTATATGCTATTGTGTTTTAAACATATATAGAAGATCCTGTCTTACACAAATAAGGTGTGGAAAAAGAGGAGTATTTTAATGGTCTTTTCCGATAATTGATGGTATCCTTCCTTAATACTATACCAAAACCCAGCAAGTGGTAGTTTGATATCTGGTTGCAAAGTGGAATCAGAAACCATACCAATCAACTTTGTGCACAATCCATATGTCTATATTACATTTTGAATTGTCTTTACATTATTTTAGATTATTACAGATACAAGTTATTCACTTGAAAGCTCAACGTTTATCACACTGTATTTTGTCATGCAGGAGAAATACTAAAAGCATACTCATCATTTCGCAACATAGACTACTTTTTTTAAATTTTTTTTTCCAATCTTTATTTATTTTTGAGAGAGAGAAAGCGGGGAGCAACAGAGAGAGAGGGAGACACAGACTCCGAAGCAGGCTCCAGGCTCCGAGCCATCAGCACAGAGCCCGATGCGGGGCCCAAACCCATAATCAGTGAGTTCGTGACCTGAGCCACAGCCGGACGCTCAACTGACTGAGACACCCAGGCGCTCCTTGTAACATAGACTATTAACAAGACACATCTCCAGTGTGAAAATGCAATACTGCTTCTTCAAGGAGATCCTTACATCAAACTGTGTTTTCCTTTGTTTTTTCCTCTCTGCCTGGTGCGTGAAGGTGAATAAAACAAATGGCGAAAAGTACAGTTTGATTCTAACTAAGGCGCTAGCAATTTCACCCACCAGAGCAAATAGCAACACAGTGAAACAGGCAAATTATATTTTATTTTATCTTATTATGTGTTTTATTTTATTTCTTATCATTATTGCTTTAATTTAAATCCGTTAGTTAACATACCGTGCAATAATGATTTCAGGAATAGAATTTAGTGATTCATCACTTATATATAACCCCATTGCTCATCCCAACAAGTGTCCTCCTTAACGCCCATCACCCCTTGAGCCCTTCCCCCCATGCAACACCCCACCAGCAACCCTGTTTATTCTCTGTATTTAAGTCTCTTATGGTTTGTCTCCCTCTCTGTTCGTATATTATTTTTGCTTCCCTTCCCTTATGCTCATTTGTTTTGTTTCTTAAATTCCACATATAAGTGGAATAATATATTTGTCTTCCTCTAACTTATTTCACTTAGCATAGTACCCTCCAGTTCCATCCACATTGTTGCAAATGGCAACATTTCTTTTTAAAAATTTTTTTTTTCAACGTTTATTTATTTTTGGAACAGAGAGAGACAGAGCATGAACGGGGGAGGGGCAGAGAGAGAGGGAGACACAGAATCGGAAACAGGCTCCAGGCTCCGAGCCATCAGCCCAGAGCCTGATGCGGGGCTCGAACTCACGGACCGCGAGATCGTGACCTGGCTGAAGTCGGACGCTTAACCGACTGCGCCACCCAGGCGCCCCACAAATGGCAACATTTCATTCTTTGTGATCACCGAGCAATATTCCATTGCATATGTACATGACATCTTCTTTGTTCATTCATCAGTCAATGGACATTTGGGCTCTTTCCGTACTTTGGCTATTGTTGATAGTGCTGCTATAAACACTGGGGTGCACGTGCCCCTTCAAATCAGCACTCCTGTATCCTTTGGATAAATTTCTACTAGTGCAATTCCTGGGTCCGAGGATAGTTCTGTTTTTAATTTTTTGAGGAACCTCCATGCTGTTTTCCAGAGTGGCCACACCAGTTTGCATTCCCACCAGCAGTGAAAAGAGTTCCCCTTTCTCTGCATCCTTGTCAACATCTGTTGTTGACGGAGTTGTGAATTTTAGCCATTCTGAGTGGTGTGAGGTCTTATCTCATGTGGTTTAGATTTGCATTTCCCTGATGATGAGCAATGTTCAACATTTTTTCATGTGTCTTTTGCCCATTTCTTCACTAGATTATGTGCTTCTGGGGTATTGAGTTCTTTATAGATTTTGGATACTAACTTTTATCCAATATGTCATTTGCAAATATCTTCTCCCATTCTATCAGTTGCCTTTTAGTTTTGCTGATTGTTTCCTTCACCTTACAGAAGATTTTTACCTTGACGAGGTCCCAATAGTTCATTTTTGCTTCTGTGTCCCTTGCCTCAGAGACGTGTTGAGTAAGAAGTTGCTGCAGCTGAGGTCAAAGAGGTTTTTGCTGGCTTTCACCTAGAGGATTTTGATGGCTTCCTGTCTTACATTGAGGTCTTTCATCCATTTTGAGTTTATTTTTGTGTATGTTGTAAGAATGTGGTCCACGTTCATTCTTCTGCATGTCGCTCTCCAGTTTTCCCAACACCATTTGCTGAAGAGACTGTCTTTTTCCATTGGATATTCTTTACTGTTTTGTCAAAGATTAATTGGCCATACGTGTGTGGGTCCATTTCTGGGTTCTCTATTCTGTTCCATTCATCTGAGTGTCTGTTCTTGTGCCAGTACCATACTGTCTTGATGGCTACAGCTTTGTAGTATAGTTTGAAGTCTGGAACTGCGATACCTCCAGCTTTGGTTTTCTTTTTCAGGATTTCTTTGGCGATTCAGGGTCTTTTCTGGTTCCATACAAATTTTAGGATTGTTTGTTCTAGCTCTGTGAAGAATGTTGGTGTTATTTTGATAGGGATTGCATTGAATGTATAGATCGCTTTGGGTAGTATCGACATTTTAACAATATTTGTTCTCCAATCCATGAGCATGGAATGTCGTTCCATTTTTTTGTGTATTTTCTTTAATTCCTTTCATAATCTTTCCATAGTTTTCAATGTATAGGTTTTTGACCTCTTTGGTCAAGTTTATTCCTAGGTATTTTATGGGTCTTTGTGTACATTTTAGTATCATTATGAAAATACTTTCTATCTTACAGGACCTCTGAAAGTATCTCAGGGATATTCCCCCTGAGATACTCCCCTGGTGGGAGGGCTCGAGTGGGGAAATCACTTTGAGAATCATTGACGTATGCACAACATTTGCTTGAGGTATAATCAAAGAAATGTAAATTATTCCTAAAATGACATCATCTTCCTCTAGGTTAAATTAGTAAGATTTATTGCCACAGTAAGAGACAAGTTGGATAGTTCTGAAAACTTTATTCCCACACCTTTTCTTTTTTAGCTTCAACTGGGTCTGCAGTTAATAATAATTATAAAAATCATTTAAAATAGTTTGGAATCAGAGAATAAGGCAGAAAACTCATGTAGCCTCATTGTTTTTGTTTTTGTTTTTTTCTAATGGAGTTGCTTTTGTAAAAAGATAAACTTTTAACCAAACCACTATGTATTTAGCTCCTTCGACATGACTTAGTAAAAGCGATTAATAAATAAAGGTGAACACTGACTGAAATAAAAACTCCCAAGAGCTGTGCAAACAGAGAGGTAGGAAGGGAAAGGACTTTTGTCAGTATGTATCTGTTCTGGTGAAGCATTAGTTTTCAGATAATAAGGGCCCCAATGGATTGATTTCAGAAAACATGCACAGCACAATTTCAATTATTTTTTCCCCATTCACATGCAAGCTGTGTGAAGAGAGACAACTGAGCCTCAGGTGCCGAAAAGTACGTATATTACTGAAGAAGTTGGGAAGATTAACTTCAACAGTCCATGGAAATATCAGTCCAATAATATTATACTGATTTCATTCATTACTATATTCACTGTGGATACACTATTACTGTAATATCCACACTGCACATGTTTTGCGTAGTTTTTCCAATCTCATTGGCTATTCTGCCCTTGCCCAGTTTTATGGTGAATAATAAATCACATCCCGAAGACCACTGGTTGCAACTAAGACGCAGATCGAAACTTGAGGCCTTGATAGTTTTTGTACCAAACTGAGCTAACCAGACACTGCAAAGAAACAACAGTCCTCCAAATTTAAAAAGCAATGAAGCATTCATGTGGGGATGGCAGCGATTAAAATCTTAATGTCAATTAGTGAATATTTAAAAGATCATTAAAATAATAAGGGGTTAAATGAACCTTTCAAGGCATGTAAGTCAAAATGTTCTAGCAAGTTCTAAACATCCATCTTGTCACATCTGCAGCATGCTAAACATACTATGACATCCAAACGAACTTAGACTGATGCTAAATGAAGAAATAACACTAACTTTACTAGTCTCTAAAGTGTTCTGGTTTCCCATAGGTCATGGGCTTGCGATCATGAGAAGCCAGTGGGACTGGTGGCATCCAACTGAGCATCAACACAGGCAGAGTTCAGGCCAGTGTTATTGGAATCGCCAGGCTTTCTAGGGGCAGTGTAAAAAAGGACGTTATCAAGAGAGAATGATTTGCATCGGCGAAATTGATCACTGACCCGAAATTGTTTGGAAGGGAATATGCCATATATTTTATCATAGAATTATAAAACAATCACGTATCGGCTGGATCTCTTTCTGTACAACTGGTGTAACATTTCAAGAATTTCTCCTTAACCAGTGTTTTAACGAGTGTGATCAGAATTACACAGGCCCCACCTTCAGAGCCTCTAATTCAGACAGGAGCTCCGGAAAGGAGCATGTCGGATGACTCCAAAGTCAAATATATGCACATACACGCAGCTCACAGCGTTTGTGTTCTTCTTTAGAGGATGCATTATTTGAGAGCTCATTGGTGACCAGAGCTAAGTTGGTCATGTTTAAAGAGAGAAACGATACATAAAATCCTAATGCATGAGCATTGTCATTATCGCAAATTCTTCGGACAGTACTCATAAAATGATTTTTGTAAAAGCAAGCAACATTTTACCACCTCCAGTACGTGGATAAATGTAGTTGAGCTCTAACTTGATGGTCAACCTCACTGCATAAATGGTTAGAGTCTCAGATTTCCGAATCAAAGTATTTGGTTCAAATCTTACCTGCGTTCTTTTTGGTCGTTCTAAATTTTTTTTTAACATTTATTTATTCTTGAGACAGAGAGAGACAGAGCATGAACAGGGGAGGGGCAGAGAGAGAGGGAGACACAGAATCCGAAACAGGCTCCAGGCTCTGAGCTGTCAGCACAGAACCCGACGCGGGGCTCGAACTCATGAACCAGGAGGTCATGACCTGAGCCAAAGTCGGATGCTCAACCAACTGAGCCACTCAGGCGCCCCTTTTTGGTCATTCTAGATGGGGAAATTACTAAACTTGACCGAGTTTCAGTTCTATAATCTACAAATTGGGACTACTAATATCACCTTCCTCCTCAGGCCATGATGACATTAAGTGAGATACTTGACACAATGTGCCTGGCACATAGTAAGTGGTCGATGTACTTAAAACATTATTATTATTGCTTGTGTATATAAAAATTGTGAAGCTTCACCCTAAAATAAATTTATTTATTTATTTATTTATTTATTTATTTATTTATTTATTTATAATTGTTTATTTTTGAGAGAGAGCAAGAGAGGGTGCACATGACCAGAGGAGGAGCAGAGAGAGAAGGGGACAGAAGATACAAAGCAGGCTCTCTCCTGATAGCAGTGAGCCCAGATGTGGGGCTCGAACTCACAAACTGTGAGATCATGACCCGAGCCAAAGTCAGACTGAGCCACTCATGTACCCCTAAATTAATCTCATTTATTTCTTTCCTTTATTACTTTTTTTTTTCATTTAGAGAGAGCACGAGTTGGGGAGAGGGACAGAGGGACAGGGAGAGAGAGAATCTCAGGCAAGGTCTGCATTCAGCTTGGAGCCCAACTTGGGGCTCTATCTCATGAACCATGAGATCATGACCTGAGCTGAAACCAAGGATTGGATGCTCACCCGACGGAGCCTCCCAGGCGCCCCTCCCTAAAATGTATTTAATACACTTCTTGTAGCATTTAGTTACTGCCAGACACTCCTTAGCTTCTGAGGAGACAATGGCTAATAGGACATAAAATGTGTTCTCCGGGAGTGTGCACATGTGCAGTGGGGAAGACAACAGAAAATAATGGAACATGTCTAGAATACAATGTTAGAAGTAACAAATGCAATGAAGAAGAAAAAAAGCAGAGTGAGACAGATACAGAGTGGCCAAGGGTTCTGTTTAAGAAGGTCTTTCAGAGAAATCTCTGTAGAAGTAATACTTGAGCAGATGACCCGAGTTTACCAGAATTCTTGAGTCTTAGAAAGCTCCATGCAAATGCCACGTGTCCCAGCCCTAGGACACCCCTCAAGCTTATTCGCCAAATCAACGCATCTCAAAAAAGACATCTCTGACACGTGTCAGTAAATTGTAATGAACATGCATGTGCAAGGATTCTATGTCAACGTTTGTCTTGGCAAGTTAAAATGTCCTATGCGCTCCACATTGCTATTGAAATCCATATTAAACGAAAAGTATTCTTGCTGTTGTGAAATGCACGCATGTGAGGACACAGATACGGACCCCTCTCTGTAGACATTACGCGTCAGAATGCACTTTGTGTTGATTTAAATGCTCACACGGCTTGTTAGCAAAAAATTGAAAATTCGTTTTGAAAATTCATTTGGACAATAGCAAGTGCGGCGTTTTAATTATTTTATTTATTTTCCTGAGACAACCTGCGCATCTCCTGCGTTGCATCTTTCCAAATCTTTGGTAGCAGACACCTTGCAGCATCTAAAGCAGATGGCCCACGAATTTTAAACTCCCATATTAACCGAAAATATTGGAATACGGTAAAAGTTGAATTAATAAAACTCTATGCAAACATCCAACAAAAACGAGCGCCTGTGCCAAATTCAATAAATACTCAGGCGGAGCTCTCCACGGCTAGGTCCTGCACAAGCTGCAATAAATCTATTCTTCAGGGCTTCTGTGGGCCTCAGCATGGAAGCCAGATGGAAAATTGTACGTAATATGGCCCGGGGAAGATGGGGCATATTTCTACCCCTGTTATCGGGTTCCCGGGCTCTGCGTTTAAACTCTAACAGGGACAGGTCCAAAGCGCGAACTCTGTGATTTGCCTGCAAAGATATGGTGCATAGAGTACATCGGCATTCTGGAATGGACCATTCCTTGTTGAGAGGGGGGCTGTCCTGTTGACTGCAGGGTGTTTCGAGCAACCGTGGCCTCCACCCACTAGAGGCCGGTAGCACCCCCTTTGCCTCGAGTTGGGGCGATCCCAAAGTCCCCACATATTGCCCAATATCCACTGGGGGGCAAAGAGCTTCTGTTTGAAAAGTGCCATAATAGAGCTTGTGTAAATGACACTCTGAGGGCTACTGCGTCACAGGGACCACACCCAGCAGACACTGGGTTTACCAGATGCCAATGCCTTTAAAGGATATTTCATTTTTCATAAAAATAAAATGTAACACAACATTTATTTGCCTGCCATTATTTTATATTTTTAAATTCAAGTTAAAGTTCCTATAAATGTTTGAAAGAAAAACTGAGGAATCCCAATATTGCCCCCCTGTATTTCTACATTAAAATGGCAACATACATACGTGGCACGAATAAGTAACAGAATGATCGAGCCAAAAGGGGGTATTTCCTGCCTTGTCCTTCTGCCCCGTCTACCATTCCTCTGCTAGGGCTCCCATTCAACATCTGGTAAGCTGTACCTGGTTGTGTTGGCCCCAGAAGAAATGGACGTCTTCCAGCACGGTGACTTTGTGTTATTCACCCAGAACACTGATCTCTAAACCCATGAAGGCACGAGAGACATAATCCAGCCACTGGTAAAAGCAATGGACATCTCTGATCAATGATAGTGCACGCATCTTTTGGTGATAACAGCTTTTTAATTTACACGCAACTAGAAGACATCACTCTCTAGTAGTAGAAATTATTGTTAGAAATAAATTATTGTTTCAGGTTCTATATTTTCAAGCGAGACACGAGCTGATACGGTTAAAATATTGTCTTCTTAATTATTATGTTAATTAATAGCAGAACCAGATTGCCAACCTAGCCCGTTAACACTGAAAACACAATGCCTCGTCAGTTAGAAAAATGAACCTCTTGCAATAGAGATCATCTCATCAATCCAGTAAGGAAGTGTGCTCCTGAGCAGAGACCGTGGGCATGTGTGGTTTTTCTGCACAAGCTTCCACCTGCCTCTGAATCTCAGCAGCTGGCAAATCCCAAGGGATCTTTACAGAATCAGTCTATCAATAATTGGTGATAGATTCAATCCGCCAGTTTATTTTCTCGTGTTCTCAAAAATACAGTGACTGTGTTGAGGAAAATTAAATCGTGTAAAATGATGTGTGTTCTAAAGCCACAGGCCCAGAACATGGTGTTGCCAAGCTTTAGCAATGATAGGCAGAGGGTCACCTGGGCGCCTCGATTGGTTAAGCATCTGACTTCGGAGCAGGTCTCACTGTTCGTGGGTTCGAGCCCCCCATCAGGCTCTGTGCTGACAGCTCAGAGCCCAGAGCCTGCTTCGGATTCTCATCTCCCTCTCTCTCTGCCCCTCCCCTGCTCACACTGTCTGTCTCTCTCTCTCTCTCTCTCTCTGTGTGCGTGTGTGTGTGTCTCTCAAAAATAAACATTAATAACAACAAAAAAAGAACTGATAGGCAGCAATCATTAACTACTTCCTCTGGGTTTCTCCTCATTCACCCAATGCCTGACAGGAATACCAATCGCCCAAATATTCCAAGAGTTGTGAGTCATATGTGAATTGTTTTATCAGTTATCAAACACATAAAAGTCAAATTTATGACCCAGACTAAGATACACATTTATACATAGTGGCAGGAAGGAACTATGGATTCTGATTTACAAGTCCTCCTCTACCAAAGCAAGGTGGAGGCAGCCAACACAAATGTAAGAAGTATGGGGTTTAGCGCAAGACACACGAGGCTTGAGCTCTTTTTCGAGAGATTTGCATATCTATTATTCTACTTGTATGGTTTGGAAGTGGAATTTTTCCATAATAAATACTTCTTTACTAATAGCAACATTAAAAGCATAGTCATATACTTAATATGACTAATGAGAAGAGAGGTTCCAGACCAAAAAGTGATAATTCAGCAATTATAGGTCCTTCGTAAGCAAGTGGTTTAGGCACAGAATGAAAAAGGGTAAATATTAAATGTTCTAAAGCTTCCTTTGGAACCTGTCGGGTAACGTCAATGGTAGCCTAAATCAGTTTTGTGACCGCAAACCGATGTCTGCTGCAATGTGCCCTTCCAACATAAGTTTTATTTGGATTCAAATGTGGCCACACCGAAGATCCTATCGTAGGAACAAAATGAGTCTGTATCAGCCCCGCCTTGGATCGCAATTGCCATGTGCCCGCTGCCCATCCATGAGTCTCTGTTCATAATCACACCCCTCTCTCGTGCTCCTGATGTGTACGTACTGTTACCTGAACATCCTACAGCATCTCTAACTCTACCTGTGCCAAAGTGGATTAATCTTCTTCCCTTGCTCATGATGTCTCTTTTCCATTCAGACATGGGCTCCAGCCATGGGCCAAGTTGGACATAAGAGTCCTTCTTGACTCTTTCTCCATCTCCTTTCTCCACCACCCTCCATATCCCACCTTGCAATTCTGCTCATGATGTATCTCTCTGATTTTTTCCAGGTATGCTGACCCGGATGCCCTCTCCACATCTCCCACGACCGCCTAATGGTTGTCCCAGACCTGGCTTCACCAACGTTCACCATTCTCTACACTGAACTCTCAGAGCATCCTTCTCAAACAGAAGTCTGATAACACCACTCTGTTCTTCAACTTTCTCATTGGTTTCTTGCTGTCTTCATAGCAACTTTCATTCCCCCGGTGCGGTGTGCAAGGCCCTCCCTGCCCGGTTGCCCTGTAAGGGCTCAGCCCTGTGCCCAGCACCCCCTTGAGTGGAAGGCAGAATAGCTCAATCTTTGCCCTTTTGCTCAGATGCCACTCTCTCTCATATCTGAGGGTTTGCATAGCCAGCTACCTCCATCGAGAACATTCTTTCCCTCCCTTCTCCTCTGCTACCTGGTAACCTCTACCTGTTAGAATAATAATTAGTGCTAACTCTGTGACACGTTATTGAGAATTCCCCACGTGCCCTCTACCTCTCCTGTCACACATTCAAATCACTGAGTGCACATCCCCGCTCAGGGATATGTGCTTCTGCACTGGACAGATGTGAACAGAAGGTTCAGAGGAATGTTCTCCCCAAATGTCAGATGACTCACAGGTAGACTTAAACACAGGTCTCTGACTATGAAACCCTGGCTATTTCCATTATGCCAAGCTGCCTTTCTCAAAATCCAAGTAAGTATGATCTCATCCAGGAAGTCTATCATGATGACTGCTGTGCGCGGAATACTACGGGCCCGTGAACGGAATTAGTGCCCTTATGAAAGACCCCAGAGAGCTCCCTCCTCCCTTCCCCACTGTGAGGACACAGCAGAAGGCGGCCGTCTGTGAACCAAGAAGGGGACCCTCAGCAGACATTGAGCGCCCTGGCAACCTGATCTTGGACTGCCAACCTCCAGAACCGTGACAAATAAATGTCTTTCAGACTTTGTTACAGTAACAAACCAGCTAAGGCAATGACCTCCATGATCTGTGCTCACAAGCACATCTCTTGTGACATCTTGTTCGATCCTCTGTACACACGTCCGCTTGTCTGCATGGTGAGCTCTGTGAGGAAGGTGAATGTGCTGTATTTATGTGCCCCTCACCGACCAGCACAGCAGCCCTAGGAATCTGAAAATACCGAATGAATGTTCGAGTGAATACATTCATAGATAGAACCGGATAGAAAGCTGGAATGGAGCATGAGTGATGGCTCACAATGTGAACATCTCCATGGTGAAATAAAGCCTTCCATCACCTAGGGACACCCACGTGAGCACACACTCACGTGTATACACATCATCAGCGCATGTTCCCTTCTGTAAGGCGACGCTCTTGGTGTTACAGAAAGAACATGTACTGATTATATAACTTAATAATACATTAGGGAGACAGTTGGGAGGTTAAAGTTATTGGAAAACCAGACAGGGTCTGTGTTAGCTCTCTGCTTTCTTAAGTGGCTTTAATTAAACCCTGTACACGCTGTTCCTCATCTCCCCTTTCTGTGTTTTGGATTCTGTCTCAAACTAAGGAACTACAATCCTAAATGAAATGTGCAGCCCAGGTAGAGAAGTCAGGGAGCCAAGGCTTTTAGAGCAGGGCTTCCTCTGAGATCGTTATTATTTCTCTTGCCAAACAGGCACCTTTTCGATGTGGTTTCTCTCTCTGTCTTAACCATGTTCACACACTTCCCCACAGACTGACATTTTCCTCCAGATATCTCCCTAATTACACACGATTCATCTACCACTTGAAACACCATTACTTGCACATACCTCTTAAGATTTTTCTTCCCAGTGCCCAGAAATGTCAATTAAAGAGTTTCCAGAATGCCGTCTCAGGACCTACCTCTAGTCATTGTCCCTCTGAAATCAGGATTTGAAAACCATTGCGTGTCGGGTTGGCAAATATCTCCGCCACCATGAGTCAGTGTGTTACAATTAATATTTCAAATCAAAAATGTTAGCATGCCGAATATCCTTCAAGGGAATCGTTTACTCTCTCAGTGCATCCGTGTGATTTAATCAAATGTCAGTGTGAAATAGGAAATGCTGTGTCTGGGGCCTTTGGGTTGACATTTAAATTCCATTCGTATCTACCTGTTGTAACATGGACTTACACAGTGAAGAAACCAAGGTTAACCACCTTTTGAAATAAGTTAAAAGTTACATAACTTTTACCTAGATGATAAAGACCTTTAATAATGAGGACTTTTTTTTACTCTCGACTCTACAGTGCTTTCTTATGTTTTGTTATTTGTGGCATTTCAGATTTATCTTGTGGAAGGGAAGGACCTGTGTTCCTCCCTGTGATCCATAGGGAATGTTCTGCCAGCTGGATGTGATTTTATAGCCAAAGTAAGAAATACTTTTAACTGGCCGGAATCCTCAGGCTCCATCATCTGGCTCCTTAATATAGTAACGTTAATGGTGATCAAGAGATCACTTCTATTTCCATTACTTTAGAAAGTCTAGAAGACCTTGGCCAGCGACCTTCCTTTCTAAGGCTGATTTTAGCCACCAACCTTTCCGAATTTGAAGGTGTCCCTCGGAAGTCAGGATTGGTAACTCGGTGTAGACCTGATTCTAAGCACAAAGGGCCAGCAAACTCACACACATGAGGAGACGGTCAATGTGAGGAATAGAGCGGTGTCAACGCGTGAGCTTATGGTATCAGAGCGTGGTGGTTCCAAGGGGAAGAAAGCGTGTGGTTCAACATGGGATCAGCCAGGAATCTGGCAACACTGGGCTCTGCCATGGGAAAGACTGAGCCCGATACCCTCTTGACCTGTTTCTTGGAGGTTTTAACAGATCCCGCTTGCAGAATCGGGCTTATTCATAGTTTTGGTTAAGCAAGCAGAAAATAAAATGGTTATGACTGTGCCGACTTTTTAAGGAAATTGAATACGAAAAACACTCCCTCAATTACAAAGTACCTTCCGTTTTCCCTTTTAAATGTGCAACCACACTGTCTATTTAAAGTTGGCCATGTCTAACTAACATCAATAAGTAATTTCTAGGGAGTATGAATTTTTTTTACCAGTGAACGTTAGAGAGTGGGGGATTTTTCTAAATAAATCAAATTAAAAAGAGGAAATTGAAGCGGGGGAAAAAACCAACAATGTTGTAATGAGTTTGATACATCAAACCGTACTGTCAGCTCCTTGATGGGCATCCAGGATTTGAGTCACACATTTAACTCTCAGTTTCTCTGAAAGCAAAGCAAAAGGAGGCAGGTGATTATCAATATCTAAGTGGAAACTCACAGCTCAGGAGACACGGTTCCTGCCTGTGCCTTGACTCCCCAACACCATCTCTTCTCTGTGCACCGGAGAGAGTTCGGGTAATTCTCCAGAGTGCTCTCAGATTCAAACGGATCATTATCTGATAGTGACTCATGAGTTACCTGTCTAGGGCCTTCCTCCCCTACTAAGACACAGACTCCATGATATCAGAGGTTTTGTTTTTTGGTTTCCATTCGGTTTACCATTTCATCTCCTGCGCCTAAAATGGAACCCGGCACAAAGTAGATAATCAACAATCATTTGTCGACGGAAGGCGGAAGTGAATGAGTGTCAATAGTTTGAATTTCCATCTGGCTCGGCTCTTGAAGTGGCCAAGGGGCGGCCGGGGTTAACACAGCATGCCAGCGGAGGGGCGGTGGCGTGGCCTCTCTTCTAGACCTGCCTTTCATGCACCAGGACACTTGGGACGCGTGCCTTCCAACGCCATCTGTTTCGGCATCTGTGAGTCCCCATCATCTGTGACCCCTGAATTGATGAGTGTGTACCTGCAAAGTAGGCATCTGTGTAAAACATCCTGGTTGAAACTGAATGAGCCGGTCGCTCATATCTGGGCTTAGGACAGCCCTTGGTGAAAGTCACGGCTGACTGTATTTGTTTTCAGGGATTCCCGTGCCTGCTGTCACTGCGCTTTCCCCCCTTGGTCTTGCACACCTTCCGCCTTTATCCTTCACCCTGACTCCAGAGTCCATCCCCCACAACCCAGGGGGGTGTGCTTTCTCCCACGCCTCTGCACTCAACCTCCCTGTCTCAATTTTCAGGTCCTGCCTACAGTTCAGGGACTTGTTGGCAGTCATGAATACATGTTCACAAATACGTTTAAGTGTCTGGTGGATGGGCTTCCAGAAACATCTCCGCATGGTCTCTAGCTCTCTGCATTTGGATGTGTATAGTGAGTATATCATCAATACAAAAGGTGTAACCTGCAGAGAAGAATTACGACGGGGCGCCTGGGTGGCGCCGTCGGTTAAGCGTCCGACTTCAGCCAGGTCACGATCTCGCGGTCCGTGAGTTCTAGCCCCGCGTCGGGCTCTGGGCTGACGGCTCGGAGCCTGGAGCCTGTTTCCGATTCTGTGTCTCCCTCTCTCTCTGCCCCTCCCCCGTTCATGCTCTGTCTCTCTCTGTCCCAAAAATAAATAAACGTTGAAAAAAAAATTAAAAAAAAAAAAAAAAGAATTGCGAGACTACAGAAATCTACTGCAAACGAGTAGAAGGCCCAGGCAGGCCCACAAATCCTGCTTGAATCTTCACACGATGACAGGAAGTTTCTCCTGAGCATCAGCTGGAGTGACTCGGGGTGGCCCGTCGGTCCTGTGACCCTGGTCCCAGGTGATACACCTGAGAGGCCTCGGGTCCACCGATCTCTGAGTCAGAGGAGGGGCCGTGGCCCAGGAAGGAAGACCAGGTTGTCATTTGTGCTTAAATCCACGGGGACCCCAGACACGGGCCTGTCTGCAGATTTCTTCTCTCTTTTCTCATTGTTTTTAAGGACCTTTGGTTGTATAATAACATCCTCCTAATTTATCCATGTTCTTTTAAATCAGAAGCTTGGGATTTTCCTTGAGAGTAAGTATATGCTCTTGACGTAAAAGGGTCTCACATTTCTCAGTGCCTTGGGCAAATTTCCGTTCCTCTCTGAGCTTTCGCTTCTGCATCTGGGAAAGGATAACTCACATTGAACAATGTAATATGTAAGGTTCCTTACAGGTGTGAGTTTTCTTCTGGGTCGGTTTTCATGATCTGCTTTCATAGTCTTAGGTTTACAGGAACTGTGTTAGGAAAACATCAGGGAAGGCGGAAATACTTAGTTTAATATATGAAAACACTCACACGTGAGAATTATTATGATTACTTGTGGGAACACGTTTACTCAGCAAGAATATTCTGACCCGTCACCACAGGCACGGCACATGTGTTAGGAGGAATCTACGAGCGCTGCCCTTGAGGAGCATATAGCGAAATACGGGCCCATCAGTAATGGTGTTGCAAAACCGCACATGCCATAAGGCATTCGAGTGGCCCGGAGAAAGAGCCGGGAGCGGTTGGGAAAGACGATATTCTGTCTAACGGTGTCCGTGAATATTTCAGGCGGGAGGAAGCACGTGGGCTGGACCTTGGAAATGTGTAAGGTGCACGTGTAGGGAACAGAATTTGGACTCGCCACCCTGAAGGATTCGTCTAAGCTAGGTTACAGGGGCAACATGTGGAGAAGACAGGGGCCCGTGTAGCAGCCGGCCCGAAGATGGGGAGCAAGCCACCGGGAAATGCCTGCGGGTCAGACCTGCGGATCGCAGTGGGAGAGCTGGCAAGAAGAAGGTCAGCAGATGACCAGTTTTGAGCACGTTACTGATTTTCACAGATAGGTAACCAGATACGGGTCCCTCTCCGCCTCTTTCCAAAAGTAGAGTGTTCTTATGAAAGCTTCCTTGAGCCAAAACGACACAAAGCAAGAAACAATTGACGTGAACTTACAGGGAAACCTTTTTCAACATTCCCGGACACCACCCTTCCCAGAGTCCCGCGAAGAAAAAACAGCTCTTTTAGATATATCTGATAGCTTCGGACATCTCTTGCTGACAGATGTCCAGACTGAACCAAGATCACGCCGTGACACCAGCTCAGAGCCCCGGGGCTGGAGGCTGAGACGCGGGGTGTGGTTGGGGGAGGTGGGCGGGACCAGGTGCACCTGCCGCTAAGACAGCTCGCCGCGGAACCAACATTGCACTCTCCTCTCCTTTTGGCCTTTTTGTCCCTAGAAATGAAAATTCTCTTCAGGGTTCTTGCCCTGAGGGACAAGAGGAATCAACATAGGTCTTTTATAAAAAACAAAACGACGCAAAGGGAGCGTTTGAAAAGTAGGGGGGCTGTATCCGGATACTTGGATTGAATCAGAAGTGAACGGGGTAAAATAGTACTTGGCAAGACGTCTTTATGGTCAGTCAGTTAATATTGTCCTTGTTCACATGACTTTGGCAATTATTAAGCAGCCACTAGCGTGCCCCTTTTCTTCAACATCTCAACCACTACCGACCCCCTTTTTTTTAACTCTGATAGGAAATACCTAAAGTTTATCCGTTTTTTTTTAATCTTTTAATGTTTATTTATTTTTGACAGAGAGAGAGAGAGAGAGAGAGAGAGAGCGCATGAGCAGGGAAGGGGCAGAGAGAGAGGGAGACACAGAATCCGAAGCAGGTTCCAGGCTCTGAGCTGTCAGCGCAGAGCCCAACGTGGGGCTCAAACTCATGAGCTATGAGATCACGACCTGAGCTCAAGTCGGTCGCTCAACTGACTGAGCCACCCAGGCACCCAAGTTTATCCCGTTTTTCATCTGATTGCCACAATCTCAGGACTCTGATTTTTTTTTTTAATATACCTAAAAGTACACATCTTTCTTATTTGGGGAATGTAAAGGCTTAGCAGAACAGATATTGGCCGGAGCAGAGACCCTGGTGTGTGGGCGAGAGAGTCAAGAATCAGTTCAGTCCACACGAAACCAGGAAGCGTGATTCTGGATGTCTGTATGCCAACTGTGAGCGATTTGACTTTTATAAGTGTGCCTGAAGAGGTGAATTACATTAATTGCACCCTTATAAGCATCTTGTTTCTTCAACATTGTTATTGATTAATAAACCAAGTAGTTGCACTCCCAACTTTCTAACTAATCTCTCTGTGCGTTGAAAAATAATCATTATTTTGTTTCTTTGAGGACCCCGGGGACTGATGATTGGTATATGAAGACCTTGAAGAATGGTATTTTTTAAAGATTTAAATCCAATTTAAATCTATACTTACTTTTTTAAATTCTGCAAGCAATTTTAAGCTGTGGAAATTTAAGTTCACCAATATATCAAACATTAGATATACTGTTATATTGGGGAAACATTACGGAAGTAAAACTCATACTTTAGGTTTTTCTGTCCAGCCTCCAGGATACAAATATGGCTCTCGAAATGTGCAGGTTAATACCAGAAGGTGACTCTTTTCATGAAGGCACGTTGCTTTGTCATTGTGAGAGAAAATGGCTTAACCTCGTGTCCCCTTGGCACGTGTGAGGAGCTCCCCTGGACGGCACGCAGTAGGCGCTCCCTGTCTCTAGAAGCCCCCATGGTTTCCATCACACGTCCCTTCCGATGGTTTCAATGGCAGTGGTCACTGGGAATTGCTGAGAGGGGCCAGGGAGAGAGAAGATGGGTGTAACTATAAAAGGATAAGGAAGACAAAGAATGCCCTGGCCGGCAATAAATGACCCATTTGCAGCGAGTTTCTCTGAACTGACTCAAGTCATAGGCTTGACAACACTAGAGTGATCTCTGATCCGTCTCCTTTCTGGAGTCATTCCACAGCAACAATTGTGACTATTTCCATAGGAATCTCATTATAAAAAGAGACCTCAATACTGTACTGATAACTAAAGCATTGAAAATAATAGTAATAATAATAATAATAATAAATCAGTAGCTGATCATTGTATATGTGCTACACAACTATTGTTTTCTCTTTTATTATTAAATTCAGGCTGTTTTGAAAATGTTGTGTATTGTCATATAATCACCAAAAAACGCACATATATGAGTAAAATCGTGTGTAACACTTTTAACCATTTCATCATCTGATGCCATGGACAGTTTTAGTATGTAAACAAAATCATATAGACATCATCTCACTATATAAAACTTTAATGCACTCAAAATAGTATGTTTTTTTTTAATTTTAAGTGGCTCTTTTTAAATAGTGAGAGACAACCATATTTTTTAATAGAGTAATAGCATTTAAATATAGTTTGCTTGAAAGAAAGAAAGAAAGAAAGAAAGAAAGAAAGAAAGAAAGAAAGAAAGAAAGAAAGAAAGTTTTTCCTACATATGTTCTAAAAGGTCAGAAAATGAGTCTTTTTTTTAATGTTTATTTATTTATTGTGAGAGAGAGAAAGAATTCAAGCAGGGGAGGGGCAGAGAGAGGGGAGAGAGAGAGAGAGAGAGAGAGAGAGAGAGAGAGAATCCAAAGCAGGCTCCAGGCTGTCAGTACAGAGCCCGACATGGGGCTCGATCTCATGAGCCACGAGACCATGACCTGAACTGAAATCAAGGGTCAGACGCTCAACAGACTGAGCCACCCAGGCACTCCAAGGAATGAGTCTTAAATTGATATCATTTGGATGACAGATTTTTCTGGCTAGAAGATTAGTTAAGGCAATTAAAACAGTAAGAATGTTAGAAAATATTTTTTCTTTATTTTCTATAGAGACTGTTTTCCTGGTGTTCTGAAACCAGAAAGCCTTTCTCTACCTAAACAAGGCGGGTTCCGGAAGTAAAGGCATTAACTCTTCTCTCCTGACTGGGATAAAGACAGAATGGCGTGGCTTTAGGAGCTGATGTCAGCGGGGATCGGCAGGACACAATGGCAGGTGGCGAGTAGGGAAGGGGACCAAGAGCTTCGTGACAGAGACATCCACTTCTAGGCTCGACCCAGACATTGAGTCAATAGACAAAGTAAATACGTACATTGTGCAACTTGGTGGAAGGCATGGAATGCTTAGCATCTCAGAGAAAAAAAAACGTAGTGTGTGAGAGAGACAATGTGGTTAAGTAAGAGAGCAAAGGAAAGAATCCAGAAAGCAAATTTTACAAACTTATAGCAAGAGACGCAAAACCCTGATATTAACTAGATATTACCACTACAGAGACAATCTGTGAGTTTGGGGAAAATGCCTTTTATACTTACTCTACAGTAATATCAAAACCTCCATGGTTTCCTAACGTAGACGCCTATCTTGCCTGCCCTCACCATCAAATTTTTTCTTCCTGCCGTGGGCGCATCTCTCCAGCCTCCAGGCCCTGTCGCGTATCCATTAGGCAGTCTAGGTGGGGATTTGCAAAGCCTGGGGGCTCACGTAAGTGACTGAGTCCTGAAAACCTTTTGGATCCAAAATTTGAAATTAAGAACAGCAAAGTTATAATCAACAGGCGATAGGTCCACAACATATACATTCTGTCAACTTCACTGTTTACTGTACCTATGATTCCTAATCTTTAAAAAGTTCGTTGTTTGTACCGGTTCGGATGCTAATTTTTCTTGTTTCCATGCTTGCTTAGCTACATCACCTATAGGGATTGCTGGGAGTGCCTAGCCAACCATAACTAATATCTTAAGAGCCTGACTATAAAATTCCTTTAAAAATTAAGACAAAAAATTCATTTTTAGGCTGATATGGATTCCCTGAGTGTATTTTACAAACTCCATGTGTTGGGTGTGGGAGACTGGTCTACACAGAGACCGTGCGGACTTGGAAACTGCCCCACCTGCTTTGGGAACCTGGTTAACAACTCATTCCTCGACGTGCTTCTCAAG
Organism: Puma concolor; assembly: GCF_028749965.1. Classification (NCBI taxonomy): domain Eukaryota; kingdom Metazoa; phylum Chordata; class Mammalia; order Carnivora; family Felidae; genus Puma; species Puma concolor. Next base: position 3,190,900 of record NC_141669.1, on the reverse strand, counting down.
TGTCAACTCTTGCAAAAAGCTCTCCCTAATCCCCTCAGACAGTCCATCACGGTCCTTGGTCCGTTTCCCTGGAGGCTGCCACATTCTGCTGTAACTGCGGTGCCTCCCTCCTAAACTATGAGCTTTGCGGGAGGTGGGGTAGGGTTGCCATCAACATCTTCTTTTTATCCTAGAACCTTTCAAACTTCCTGAGATTTTATAGAACTTGATATTGATTGGATTGAACTAAATCTAAAGACAGGACCACCAACGTGAAAACAAAAATAACAATAATGTGGAAAGAGAAAGGGGCATTTCAAGACCTAAAAAGCACAGTGACAAAACCAAAGGTTGCCGTGAATGTTTGACCTCTTGGCTGGAGGGCGTTGGCCATCACAACCATCGACCCCCAGTAAGGAAAGACTGAGGAGGTCTTTCACTCACCCGACTTGTGCTGAGCACTTATTCTGTATCATGGATCATATTATTTGATGAGGACAGAGAAACAAATATATATCCCCTGAAAGTCCGTAGCCGGTAGCAAAAATATACTGAGAGCTTAACCCAAACGGTACAGTAAAGACACATACACGGTAGTTTGGGAGAACCAAGGAATTAAGCATTTTGTTGCGGAAGGTTAAAGGAAACTTCAACGAGTGAGTAGGATTTGTGTTACGTATGGGAGAGTAAATAGAACACCACTGGCTGAGAGCGTTCAGCTGGTCTGCAGCAGGCAAAGATCGGATGGGGTGGGAGACCCCAAATAGTCCTGCATGACCGGACCTGAGAATGGTTGGCAATCACAGGGGTGCAAGTGGGCACGTGAGGTGGTCCCAGGAGGTCAGGTCCTGAATACTAAGCTGGTGCTTAGTCCTAAGTCAGGTGTTCCACCTTTCACGTGGACATGTGATTGTACAAGTATTCACACCTATATCTCTCCCACAGGTACACGCGTATAACTGTGTAGCCCCAAACATATATAAAGATTGATATTTGTGAGTGGAAGAAAAGGGAAATTTCTGAAACCATATGGTTTTTATTCAAATCCTAGCTCTACCCCTTAATGACCGCATTTATTATTTATTTATTTATTTATTTATTTATTTATTTATTTTATTTATTTATTATAGTTTTTTTATTTATTTTATTTATTATAGTTTATTTATTATAGGTTTATTTATTTGGGTATTTATTTATTTATTTATTCATACTGAGAGAGTACGAGAGGGGGGAGGGTAGAGAGAGGGGGAGAATCTCAAGGAGGCTCAGTGCTGAGAGCTCAGAGCCCAACAGGGGCGGGGGGGGGCTCAGTCTCACAAATGGTGAGACCATGACCTGAGCCAAAATCAAGAATTGGACCCTCGACCGACTCAGCCACCCTGGCGCCCCTGAAAATTTTTTTAGTTAGCTTCAAAAAGTTTCATTTTGGGGGCACGTGAGAGGGTCGGTCGGTTAAGTGTCTGACTCTTGATCTCAGCTCAGTTCTTGATCTCAGCGTCACGAGTTCAAGCCCCACCTTGGGCTCCACGCTGGCATGGAGACTACTTAAAAAAAAAAAAATTTTTTTTTTTCACTGTGTTTTGTACCACTTTAAGTTTAGTCAAGAAATGTAAAAGAGAAAAGCATTAAGAAAAAACATAGTGCTGGGTAGCACCAGCTTAAACACCTGTAAACGAAGGTGGCGACTCCTTTGGAAGATTTGTATGGCGTTCGTGTGAGCACTTTCTGGTCGGCACCGTACAATAAAATGAGCATGCAACAGATACCTATGAGGTGTGAACAATATGCCGGGAACCATCTGTGCCTGAGAGAGTTACAGGTAACAGCATGTTGGATCGAGGTGGTTCTCAGGACGAAGTTTAGGACAGCCTGCATTCCAAAACATGTCAGTCGAGAGTAAGGTCTACACCTTGGCTTCTGACAGTCAACAAGAGCAGCGTCTGTGATCCTTCCAGCTGAAGATGTCCCTTCCAACATGATGGATTGCAAAAAACACGGGCTTTGGGCTCAGCCGTTCTCGTTTACGACTCCAGCACGATCAGTTCTTGAGTGATTTTAAGCAAACTAGCTACTGTGCTTCTGTTCCTTCACCGGGAAAGTGAGGCTAATACCCACTCTTAATCCTTGAGCCCGGCACAATATGTGACATATAGGAACACTGTCTATTACTGGGCAATCCTATTATTATTAGTGAATCTCCAATTATGTATCACTTCGTTTAGGCTGCTGAGATATCCTGGCTCTCTTCTTTTCTCTCTATTTCTCCCTCCACGTACAGCACACCTGCTTGAGAGCACAGACCCCATGTACCCTCTGTTGCATTCCCCACCGTACTTGGCAGAGTTAGGGGACGCACGTTTAAGCCTATGAGTTTGTTTTACAGGCCGAGTACTATACAAATAGCCCGTGGCAAATCTCAGAAATGATTTGGCTTCGGGAGATTTTGAACCACCTGCTTTGGGAGTCCTTCTGCCCCGGGGCTCCCAGACTCCAGACAGTTCCGCAGTGGTTATTCCCACTTAGATATCTCGTGTGAAAGTCAGACTTTCGGAACCATAGCTGTCTCCCCAAAGACTCTTTCATTCTTTCAATAACATGGCATTTTTGCTTCAAATCTGAGCTTTCTTCCCCCCCCCCCCCCCCCCCCGCCAAACTTCAGCTCAACCTAAATTTGCCTTGCAGAACAGCAAGCCCATATCTGCCCATTAATCAAACCTGGAATAAACTCACCGCCATATTGTGTCTCCCTCCTCGACTCCTCCTCTCTTTGAGCTACTGGTTGTTACTTTAACAAACTGCTGATTTTTAATAACATAGGTGAAACTGCAACACGAACTAGACCAGATTTTATTTGTCCCTTTTGCCAGATTTGGGCCAGTATAATTCTTGCTGTTACATCTTGAGTACCAAAAAAAACAATATGAATAAAATCATTTTTTCAACTTGCAAAATTACGAGCCTGGAATTAAGGGTTGTTTTAATGGTTAGTTGATGACGGAGCTCCCCTATTTCATCATAAACCAGCTGTACCAGCGCTGGCCCCAAAGCACGCTTGTCCCGCCCAAGTAGACTTCCAAGAAAATCTCTGATGGGGCACCAGAGCCCTCAGCATCATCGGGAGCCAGGACCTGTGCCCATACAAAGCCTGAATCCATGAGGTCTACTCGCAGAAGAAACAGTGCTGTTTGGGGGGTGGGGGGTTCTACCTTGACCAACACGTGGGAAATGGAAGGGCAGGAGGGGCAGGGGCGGTGGGCTAGGCTTGAACCCAGCTCTGTGGTCGCTTAGCTGGATAAGTTGAAGGTGAGTTGCCTCGCTTCTGTGACTCTGTTTTTCACCCCCAAAACTGAGCACACCATTAGTTTCCTGATTCGTCTTTTATGAAAAAACAAAAACTAAAACAAACAAACAAAAACCAACCGGCACGCTGCTTTTCACGTGGTGGTCACCAAGTAAGCGTTTCTTCTTGTACTAGATGAAAACTCACTTCCTCTTCTCCATCTCTGGACAACTTCGGTTTTTTTAGCAGTTATGTTTTAAACTGAAGGGAAAGTTTTCCCAAGAGCTACAACTGCTCTCGGTTAATCCTTCAGGCCTCAGAGCGTCCGTCCACTTGATTTTCCTTGACACATGAAATTAGTTTTCGTGTTCTCCTCGGCCTGTTTTCCATCAAGCTAAAGAGTTGGAATTTCTTTAATGAATTCTTAAAATACATGGTTTATAACCTCACACGCTTGTGGTTAATCACATCCGCACAGCTTCAGGTTTGTTGAGATCCTTCTTACAAGTTGTGGGCCTGGACTTGGGGAGATATTATGGCTGGAGGCAAAAAGCGCTAATAGTCTAGCCAAAGCCCTCCCAAACTTTTAGGTACTTGGTTGGCTGGTGAATGATAGAAACACCACCAGAGAGGAGAAAAACAGTTAATTTACTGTGGGAAGGATCGTTAGTGTCATTCCCTTCATCAGTTAGATGAATGCTGGTCATCAGGAGCTGACTTTGAAGGCATCGATTGATTCAGACCAGGATTTTCCAGAGAGAAAATTAAACTTTGGTAGGTCAACTGAATTTGCCAATTTCAAATTCCGGTGAGTCTTGAGCCAAAGGAAAACCATCCATGGAATGCTTGGTATACTTAGAAGCTTTGCAACGGTTAAACACTTGAGTACTTCTAAGCAACGTTTGAGTGATAAGGACAACTATATTGGCAAAATTTAATTGTTTGGAGTTCTAATTGTGCATGAAGGAAGGTGAACCTTGCTGCCAGGACCCTCTTGCAGCCATGGGTGCCCCTTGATGTCTATGGGAGCAATGGGAGGTGAGATGCTTTTAGGGTCTCTCTGACCTTGCATGGGAGAATGAAAACCCTTGTACTTTGGAGGAAGAGTAACCTTGGATTTATATTTTTTCTAATGACACGTGTAAATTTTGCCAGCTTCTAAAACATGTGAGCTTCATCTTGCATATATGTAAAATGTGAACGATAACACTGATCTCAAGAATCGTTAAGAGTACGTACCTAGCACCTCTCCCGTGGAGCCTCCTTTGTTCTTGTGAAGAAATCTAGGTGGCGCTGCCCATAGCTGGTCTTTAAGTGACCAAAGAGCATAGCGTGTGAAGGTAGCAGACACCAAAAATGGGTCTTAGTTTTGCTGTTCAAAAAAATTTTTCAGGTTTCTACACTTCTTTATTTTTTTTTTATTTTTTTAATTTTTTTACCATTTATTTATTTTTGCGACAGAGAGAGAGCATGAACAGGGGAGGGACAGAGAAAGAGGGAGACACAGAATCTGAAACAGGCTCCAGGCTCCGAGCTGTTAGCACAGAGCCCAACGCGGGGCTCGAACCCCGGGACCGCGAGATCATGACCTGAGCCGAAGTCGGACGCTCAACCGACTGAGCCATCCAGGCGCCCCTCTACACTTCTTTAAAAACAAACAGAAAATGCATATATTTTTTTTTTAGTTTGCGATGATCCATCCAAGCACTGCCATATGCAAAGGCTTGCTCTCCACGCTGAGATCCTCAGAAGAAGACTCGTAGAGAACTTACCTTCTGAGTGCAGACTCATCACACAAAGCAAACACACAAAGAGTGTCATTTTATGTCAACAGTTTAATGAAGAAGCGCTACCCGGAGGTAATGCTTTGTATAAGGAGGCCAGGGACACAGGTGACACTTGAGATTTATGTGGCAGCGAACAATAGTTGTGGGAAACACTGGGGTCGAGTCACGATGACTGCGCCTAGTCTACGCGACTCACGGTTTATCGGACGAAACATCCAGACTCAAAAGAGCGACGATAATGATTATAACACATCGTTGCCATGAAGGAATTTGACTCCTGCTCATGGTGGACCCACATGGACCAGCCACACCTAGGGGAGCATATTTAATCCCGTGAGTAAACTGAGGGAAGTTAACTAACTATACAGTGGGGCCAAAAGCCACTTCATAGTGGTTGATGGCACAGAGTGTGAGTCGGTGAAAAGGACTGTGTGACACATGTTGCCCCCTACGGACACATTATTTAGCCGTAGACGTCTGTCTTTTCTCATTTGTAAGATGGAGATACTAACGTACGACGCTTAATGCCATTTTGTTGCCAAAATGTACCGAGATAGTATTTTCAAATGCTGCACGACTTTAAATTTGTGCACCGTGATATATACATCCGTATACATATATGTACAGTATTTACATATAGAGACATACACATGCGTATATATGTGATCATTATATAAAATACATTTTTTTTTTTCCCTGAGCTGATAGAAACATCGCAGGAAATGAACCTGCATCCACACAGTGGGCCAGTGAATGAAATGAGCAGGGTTTTCATCGGAAGCAGAGGCGAGAAGCCCAACTTGCTAAAATCAAATTGGGACACTTTTATTTTGTCTTACCAGGTTTTCTGGCTTACCTGCAACTGTAAAGAAGAACATTTTTGCTGCCTCAGGACTTAACGATGATAAAGTTTTATTCTCCTATGACATTGACAGAGACACCAAATACTTTGTGATTATCATTTTTTACGATAATCCAAATCTATTATAAATTTTTTTTTCAACGTTTATTTATTTTTGGGACAGAGAGAGACAGAGCATGAACGGGGGAGGGTCAGAGAGAGAGGGAGACACAGAATCGGAAACAGGCTCCAGGCTCCGAGCCATCAGCCCAGAGCCTGACGCGGGGCTCGAACTCACGGACCGCGAGATCGTGACCTGGCTGAAGTCGGACGCTTAACCGACTGCGCCACCCAGGCGCCCCTCCAAATCTATTATTATACTGTTTTGATAGTAACCATCTCTGAAGTCAAAGGCAAAAATGCAGTCCTATGGAAACTAGTGATGCCTGCAAATTATATAAAAATATCAAAAGCTCTTTCGATTTCCCAGATGGTTTCGGCAAAGGCAAACTCAACATCGACTCCACATGAGGATAAAGTTGTGTTTTGATGACAAGCATATGCATTTCTAAAGGTAACCTAACTTGTGGGAGGGCATAAAAGCAAACAAGAGTAAATGACCAGGCCTTCGAAACGTTTAGAAGATGGCAATCTTCACTTAGCACGCCGTACTCATCATCGTGCTCTCGAAACTGCTTCCTCGTCATGGATGGAAGAGACTTTAGTATGTATATTCCAGGTTTCAGCTCAATACCGGGTAAATACATGAGATTTTCTTAGACCTTAATCTTGGACCCTTCAGATCATTCTAACATAAAAATAAGCCTCTTTAAACTGTAAAGGATCCTACAAAGGGATTTCAGATCAAGCTGGTGGCATGATGAAATGATTAAATCACTGGTCTAGCTGAATGGCTGCAGGCCATTAAGAAAGATGCTACTATTGAATGGAACCAGCAAAACCCTTTAATTACTGATTAAAGATATAAGCAAGTGACAGGGGCTACAGTTTTAGCCTTGGGCTTCATCCTTCCTGTTCATTGTCATCGGCAGAGTTCCACCACAGATCTCTATTCCAAATGACTTTTTAGTTAAAAGAAACACGAAAGAAAGGAAGAAGGGAAAACCCTTCAATTTCGTAACTATTCTGTGTACATACATACACATACACATATCATAGTATCTATTTATCTAACTCCCTATAGACAGAAAAACATGAAAATGCAGCAAGATACACAAATCAAAGAGAGCTTCAAATGGAATACAGTAAAGATAAAAAGAACAGTTTTCTCTGGATAGGGGGATTATACGTGATTGTTTCACTTTCTTATTCTGTGTGTTCTTCCTTCCTTAATGAGGATACATTACTTTTGTTATTTGAAGAAAAATGAATCCTATCATCATGTGTTTTGCTGCTGACTTCTTCAGACTTTAGGCACAGAAATTCTTTAGGGCTAACCACTTTTAAAAGAATGTAACTGCTATAATCCTTTCCTCGCAATTGACAACTGTCATGTTACGTATTATATTAGTAGTTAAAGATATATCATTCCTTATAACTCGATGTCGACACACAGGGCATTTTTTAAAGATGAATCACTTTGTACCTTTCTCGAATTTCTAGTAAGTCCCCCCCACCCCCCCCCCACCACCACCACACCAGTACATTTCAACTGAAGCAGAGTGTTTGGCATCTAGTAGGTCGGTAATAATTGTACCCTAGGTTGTATGAAAGGGATAAGAGAGCTTTTTCTTTTCCTTTCTTTTCTTGTCTTTTTTCTTTTCTTTTCTCTTTTCTTTTCTTTCCTTTTCTTTTCCTTTCTCTCCTTTTCTTTTCTCTCCTCTTCTCTTCTCCTCTTTTATTATTTATTTTTTACTGAGGGGCTTCTGAAGTATGTTTAGCAGCAATCATCTGTCCCTGGTGTGTAAGGGAAGTATCTGGATGGGACAAGTCTAGAGACAAGAACACCAATTAGTTGACATTCGACTTTGTTTGAGTCAGTGACACGTCCATTTCTCTCTCGAGCTGGTATCTAACCCACGCCTCACTAGTTATCCGTTTGTGACTTGTGTTCCCTAGGTCTGTTGCAAGCTCTTTGGGAGCAAGGAGTGTATTTTCTGCTTCTGGGTCTTCTGTCCCTGCACAGAGCCCACCGCTTCTCCCTATCTTGTAGGAGAAGCCCAGAAAGTGTTCTTAAAGGCGTGACTCACACTAGTGTAGTCCGGTTTAGACCCAAGAGTTAACTGAATGTGTTTGCCCTCCTGAGTCGGGAAATAGAGTAAAAATCATTTACAGATTTCCTAAGTGTAAATCGCACGTGTAATCCTGGGTAAGCCCAATGTGACCGAAGTTACCAGCTTTGGGGTATGAATCGAACTATCTGGGTTGCTATGTTTTCTTAAAGATTTAAAAATTAATTGAGGTTCGTGCTGCATTCAGTCAAGAATGATCTCTTCTTTGCCGCGCTCAGTACTATCTCCCCAGTCTGGTTGGGGGAAGAAGATTACGCCGTTCTCAGAAATCAAAAGGAGCACAATGTTCCCTTCTCTATTCCCTGGGAAAGTTCCTATGAGACGGAATGATCTGCTCATTGTGAGAAATTGTAATGGAATCACTTCTACAGATACTCAGCTTCTTGTTTTCTTTGTGGGCATGCATTTAAGCTAGTGATTCCACTTGTTCAATGTTAGATAATGATTTCTCTGGGTAGCTCACGTCACCCGTTTTAAGTTATACGCTTCCTAGGAATTTGCCTATTTCACTTAAACTTTCAAAATGGCTGCCCTGAAGATTTTTTATTCAGTTTTTCATTTTATTTTATTTTTTATTTTTTTTTTCAACGTTTATTTATTTTTGGGACAGAGAGAGACAGAGCATGAACGGGGGAGGGGCAGAGAGAGAGGGAGACACAGAATCGGAAACAGGCTCCAGGCTCCGAGCCATCAGCCCAGAGCCCGACGCGGGGCTCGAACTCACGGACCGCCAGATCGTGACCTGGCTGAAGTCGGACGCTTAACCGACTGCGCCACCCAGGCGCCCCTCAGTTTTTCATTTTAATTCCCGTGTAGTCAACATGCAGTGCTGTATTAGCTTCAGGCGTACAATACAGTGATTCAACACTTCTCTACCTTACTCAGTGCTCATCCTGAGACGTGTTCCCTTCATCCCCGTCACCTTTCCCCACCCCCCACCCACCTGCCCTCTGGTGACCATCAATTTGTTCTCTGTAGTTAAGAATCTGTTTCTTGGCGTGTCTCTTTCTCCTTTTTTGCCCCCCCCCCCCCTTGCTCGTTTGTTTTGTTTCTTAAGTTCCACATATGAGTGAGACCATATGGCATTCGTCTTTCTCTGATTGCCTTATCTCGCTTAGCATTATACTCTCTAGCCTCAGCTATGTTGTCACCAATGTCAAGATTTCATTTTATTTGTGGCTGAATAGTGTTCCACTGTGCATATACACTGCCTCTTGTTTAACCATTCATATAACGATGGACACTTTGGCTGTTTCCATATCTTGGCTATGGTAAATAATGCTGCTATGAACATAGGGGTGCATGTAGCCCTTTGAATTAGTGTTTTTGTATTTTTTGGGTAAATACCCAGTAGGTCGATTACTAGGTCATATGGTATTTCCATTTTTAACTTTTTGAGGGACCTCTATACTGTTTTCCAGAGCGGCTGCACCAGTCTGCATTCCCACCAACAGTGCATGAGGGTTCCTATTTCTCTACATCCTTGCCAAACTTGTTCTTTCTTGTTCTGACAGATGTGCGGTGATATCTCATTGTAGTTTTGTTTGCATTTGCCTGATGATGAGTGATGTTGAGCATCTTTTCATGTGTCTGTTGGCTGTCTGTATTTTTTCACTATTTGCAGACAACACGATATGATATACAGAAAACCCTAAACACTCTACCAATAAACTACTAAAACGGATCAATTAATTCAGTAAAGTTGCAGGATATGAAATCAATGTAGAAATCCGTGGCATTTTTATATGCTAATCATGTCCTAAAGTTTTTGATGGCATTTTCCTATTTTTTTTTTAAACTTAGCTGTGTCTGCAACTGTTTCCTTTTTCACTAGCAATATTATCTGTGTCTTATCTTTTTTTTTTTTAATTTTTTTTATTTTTAACGCTTATTTATTTTTGAGACAGAGAGAGACACAGCATGAACGGGGGAGGGTCAGAGAGAGAGGGAGACACAGAATCCGAAACAGGCTCCGGGCTCTGAGCTGTCAGCACAGAGCCCGACGCGGAGCTCGAACACGCGGACCGCGAGATCACGACCTGAGCAGAAGTCAGACGCTTAACCGACTGAGCCACCCAGGCCCCCGTGTGCCTTATCTTTTTATTTCATCGATGAATCATATCAGAAGGGTGTTAATTATTTAAATAAACTTTTGAAAGAATCTGAATAGTTTCAGTACTTGTAGGTTTATAATAATGTTGCAAGTACAGTAGAGAGAATTCCGTATGTCAGATGCGTATATTTGAGACAAACACAAAACTAACATGACTACAGTATTATTAGCTAAAAGCCAGATATTATTCAAATTTTCCTTTTTTAAATGACGCCCTTCCTCTGTCCCGGGATCCCATCTGAGACCCACATTACATTTACTCACCATTCTCTTCACCCTGCTCTGCTGGGCAACAGTTTCTAAGACTTTGCCAATTTTTCACATCTTGATAGTTTTGAGGTCAGGTATTTTTTAAAATACTCCTCAGTTTGGGTTTGCCTGACGTGTTTTACATGGTCAGGTTGGGTTACAGGATTGGGGGAAGAGTCCCACAGAAAAGAGATGTCCCTCTTATCACATCATGTCAAGGGTCTGTGTTGTCACCATGATGTCCTAAGAGATGTTCCCCTTGACCACCTGGGTAATGGCAAATGTGCCATATTTCTTCACCATAGAGTCTCTCCTGTCTCCCCTTCCACACTCGGTTCTTTGAGGCAAGATACTAAGTTCCACCCCACTGGGTTGGAGAATGGGCCTTGAGGTAGGGAATTAAATCACTTCCCAGAGGAGTGACTATCCACATACATTATTTGGAATTCTCCTGTATGGAAGATTTGTCTCTTCTCCCGTAATTATTTATTCAGTCATTTATTTATCATTACGGATTCTGGATACAGATTTTGTACTTCTGGCTATAACCCAAGACTGTGCTACTTACCGTTTCTCTAATTGTTCTACCTTCGGCCGTTGGGGGCCACTTCAGTTTGTCTCCTGTGCGCCTTCAATATACCCCATACTTTGGTTTTCTGAGCACATCCCTCCTTTGGGGAAATAGTAAATGATCCAGGCACATTTTCATTTTCCTTGACCCAGGTCTAGAATCAGCCATTTCTCCAAGGAGCTTGTGGGGCTTTTATTAGTTCTGTTTTTCTAAGTTTAATTAACTTCTGACTTAATTGCTTTGTTTTCAGGGAATGTGCTCTGTACTGTATTGTTCTGTTTTGTTTTGTTCTGTTTTGTTTTTTGAAATTTGTTATTTCTTACTCTACGGCCTAGTCTCTGGCAAATTTTTGTAAATGTTTTATGTATGGTCTGGAACAGCATTCGATAATTGCTGGGCGCAATATTTTCCTTAATATCTAATAAATCAAACTTGTTGTTATTTATTTTCTGTGTTCATGGATCATTTTAACCTCTGGGTGTCCTAACCTAGCCTGAGAGAAGAAAGATGTAATGAGACCTTGCAGTATGATGCTGGATGTGGTATTTATGTGGTAATTTTGCCGTATTTTCATTTTGGCTCATTTGAAGCCATTTAATCAGTGCACCCAATGAAGGGATGTGACTTGTGAAGCAGGGGCCCCGGTGCCAGAGGGGCGTGTAGGACCCCAGCCACTGGCGAGGACGTTAATAGCTTCTTCCCACTGGCCCTTCCCCGCTGGCCCCCCGTAGAAGGATGGTTCCTGCTACAACCTCACAGCAGGACGGGACAGGTGCCTGGACTGAGTGTGAGCCAGAGGCACTGCCAAATGTGCCACAGTGCTGCCCTGCTTCTCTGCCCTAAGACAGCGTGGGGTGCGTGCCCACCCTTCCCATTGCCACGTCTTCTGGGGGTGGAAGGTAACGGCCCAGTGTGAGCATCCCGTCCTGAGATGACCTAGGGGGGCGAGGGAGGGGACCGAGGCTGCAGGGGACAGGTGTGAGGACCCGAGGACCTCTCCCTACAAGTCAAGAGCACGTGTGAGCTGAAGCTCCAGATCCCCAACGTATGTTCCACTGGATTTCAGTTACGAAGACAATTGCAAATGTAATATGGTTTACAATGTCACTATTCTAATTGCTATTTTTATTATCGAAGTATAGTTAACATACAATGTTAGCTTAGTTTCAGGTAGACGACACAGTGATTCAACCGTTTGGTACATTGTGAAAAGCTTGCCACAGCACGTGTGGTCACCAACGGTCACCCTACGATGTTATCGCAATATTATCAACGATATTCCCTATGCTGTATATTTCATCTCTGTGACTTATTTATTTGGTGGCTGGAAGTCTGTACCTCTTAATCCCCTTCACCTATCTGTCCTGTCCTCTCTAGCAACCACCTTAAATTCAATATTTAAAATTTGAAACTGACTAATATAGAAAAAACTCCACAGGGGTCCTTCTGAGAACAGGGTTCCTGATGGCGCTGGCCACGCCCCTGAAGTGATTGCAAATGACCTTCCTGCTGTATTTCCTGTTTTGTGTCTTAACATTTACTAAGTCTTTTTGGTTTTTATTTGCCAAGTGTATCTTTGTTTTTCACTTTTATCAATTTTTGATAGTTTAATTTGTGTCTTTTACAAGCAATATGTAACTTCGCTTACTAATTTTTTTCACTTTCATTTGTTTTTCAGAGAGAAAGAGAGAGACAGAGCACGAGTGGGGTAGGGGCAGAGAAAGAGGGGGAGACACAGAATCCGAAGCAGGCTCCAGGCTCTGAGCTGTCAGCACAGAGCCCGACGCGGGGCTTGAACCCACAAGCCACGAGATCATGACATGAGCCAAAGTCAGATGTTTAACTGACTGAGGCACCCAGGCGCCCCTACTAATTTTTTTAAGTTTGAGGTGTTTTTGTAATCTTAGAGTTTTCCTCATTTGTCTTTGTTTGCATTAATGAACATTTTGTTTCAACCATTTTAGTTTGTGTTTTCTATTGTCATGATTTTTCAATACATTTTTTCCATCGTCCCCCTTTTCACACATGATCAAGTTTTTAAAAATATTATTTCAGTTCTCCTTTACCTGGCAGAATGTAAAATATCTATGCCTATATATGTTGCTCTTTAATTTAGCACACATAATCAACCATTTATAAAGTACATTCTTAAGCCCATCTTGAATGACAAAATAGCTTTAGAATCAATTATGCGGATTCTTCCCCCCCACAGACCCCAAGTCTCTGCACACTTGCTGTTACCATTTCTCCAAGGATTCGGTCGCTGGTAGTAATTCGTTCCATTTATTTCCATTGAAAAACCTTTACTGTATTTTGTTTCTATCCATAACATCCTTTTATATATACACAATTGATAACTGCCATCTGTTTGTAACTCATCTTTTTGAGGACAAATTGTCCACTCTCTTCGAGGTTCTATTATTCGATTGAGGAGTGTACTATAAACCGAACTGGTTTTTCCTGGTGAGAAATCTGTCTTTTCTCTATTTCCAATTGCTCTTTGACTTTTGAGTTCTGTGGTTTCACTATAATTATAGTCCAAATAGAGTTTTCCTTTTATGTATCTTCCTGGTCCACATTGTTCCTCCTGCAACTGTGATCTGACTGGGGACCTATGTATTTCATTAGCCCTAAAAAAGCTCTTCTAATCACCTCGTCCAGTACTGCCAACCCTCTGTTCTTTGTAGTGTGGCTGCTGGGATACCCATTAGATGTTTGATACAAGTTCTCATACGATCCCCTTAGCTCTTCATTTTTCCTTCATATTTTCTGACTCCTGTGCCTTTGGGCTGAATTCTGGGAAATTTTTGCAGATTTATCTGTGCATATGCTTTTTCTCATTGGTTTAATCAGCTGTTTAATAATTAATTGAGTCATCGAGTCTCTTAAATATGCACGTATGTATATTACACACACATATATATTTACAGATAGATCTAGAGCTATCCATTCACCTCTTTCTAATTATACCTGTATCTATATCAATATCTATATCTATATCATCTATAGCTATCTATGTATACATTGTATCTGGTTATTTTTCAAAGCTTTCTTGTAAGTGTGTGTGTGTATATATATATATATATATATATATATACATTGCGTTCAGTTATTTTTCTTTTTTTTAATGTTTATTTATTTTTGAGGGGGAGAGAGAGAGAGAGAGACAGAATCCGAAGCGGGCTCCAGGCTCCGAGCTGTCAGCACAGAGCCCGACGTGGGGCTCAAACCCACGAACTATGAGATCATGACCTGAGCCAAAGTCAGATGCTTAGCTGACTGAGCCACCCGGGCGCCCCAGTGCTTGGTTATTTTTCAAAGTTTTCTTGTCATTTAGGATAGCTTCTTGTTGTTGCCTCAGTTTGGGCGACAAGAAACTATCTAAATGACAAAAAAAGCTTTGAAAAAATATATATATATCTGATTTGTACAATACTAAGTAATATTTATCTTATCATTTCAATACTAAGGAGTCCAAATGTGATGCTTACATTTCCCACGGATCTCATGCATGAGGCTGGCTCTTTTTGTAGTGTTTGCTAATCTTGGATTATGGTCTTTCATATTTAGTTGATTTTAACTAGTGGAAAACCAGAATTTCTAATCTGAGGATATTGTTTCAGGGAGATTTATGTCTGATTCTTCAGAAGTCTTCAGGTACCACTGACATGGGACCCTTTCATCCTGAAACACTGGAAAGTGTAGATGCCCTGAGAAACAGTGAACAAGTCTGACGGGGTCGGAGGATAGATTTTGTCTGATAGCGAGCAGTGACTTCCACACAGTTTTGGAATGTTAATGTGAGTACAGGCGAAGTTTAGAACTAGAGAAGACTTAAGAGTGGCTCCAATAGAGGTAAGAACATTGGAGTCCAAAGTGATGATTGGACCATGAAAGGAAATGGAAAATATACCTGTAATTTTCAAGGTCTTCCCTAAGTTTTCAAATGAGGGTACTTAGCAAAAGACAATTGAAAGAAGTAAAGGTTGTTTATGATAAAAAATATACTGGTCCTCAGTGTGAGTTCAGGTACAACGTGGTCAAATGAGAGAAAAGGATGTGGCTTCTCACTCCCGCTTCCGTCGCAGAATGACTAGTGCAGAGTGACTTCCGGTAGCTGTTCTTTTGTAGGAAGAGAGCCCCTGCTTTTCCTCAGAATGGCAAAGCACACGGCAAAGTAATGCAGTGTTCAGTCTCCCCCGCAAATACGTGGGGTCAAGTGCATGTTGTCAGAACCAAGCATTAGCATCAGTTCCGGAAAATGCCCTGCAGCATGGGCTGCTTCATCTAGAAAGTCAACTGTCTTGTTCTTCCTTCCTTTCCCCCATTTTTCCTGCCAGAAACTAAGATCCGTGTCTAGACCTGGAATAGTCTTGTGATGACTCGACGATAGACGCAAGTGATGTCAGGAAAAGAAAGACGTCTGGCCTCTGATAATCTTCTGCCGCCACCACACAGGTCCTCAACTGTCCAACTCCAGAATGACAACCCAAGTCACCCTTGCTTGACGCGCTATGGGAACCTGATGTTGAAACTTACAACGCAACTGAAATGCAAACAATATCTCCCTCACAGGGGCGGAGTGAGACATAGGTTGACATGTGCGAAAGAATTTGCAAGATTCTGAAATACCAGCAGATGAAATTCCGAAGCCAAGAAACATTCCCATGACTGCTTATGTTCCATATACACAACATGTTGTTCATATAATGTTTAGGAATTTTTTAAATCCTCCCTCTATTCAAAATTTGTGTGTTAAACTTGTCATTATTTGTGCATCAGGGAGGGTAAGCTTCTGTTTCACATTTTGGTGCCAAATGTCCATTTCTGTGGATTAGTAGGAGACAAAGAGAAAGGAAAATTGATTTCAAGGCAGTCACTTTACGGCAACTTGCATTTTTACTCTTGATTCCAGTGTTGTCTTCCGTCCACCGTTTTCTTACGGAAGTACCCTTAGGACTGGTGAAGCAGGGTAGCCCCTTGCATTCTACATCTTCCCCACAACAACTGGGGTGGTTCCCCCAGTCTCGGGCTCTTAAACCATAACCTCTTCTTGCCTACCACACGCTTACCCTTCCAGACACAACTGTTACCCCTGAAACAGTTAAAGGCTTCCATTTTTCACATAAATGGGTAGTTTCTGAATCCTTAGAAATGGAACAAATTAAGCCACGCTGGAGTGGTTCTACTGACTGTTATTTACACATCGATAGTCACATAGGCCTTCAGAAAATGATGGCATAATGGTTGACTTGAGCTGGCAGGGAGCCTTTTACATATTCTAAGCACCCAGCCTTGTAGACAAGGTCACCAGCAAGTGTCCATAAATTTGTAAAGACTCAAAGACAGGAAGAGTGATCACACGTGTGACATGGCCCGAAAGCAATGAGGAGAACACTCTGAAAATTCTCAGGAAGCCATCACAGGAGCTCTGCTGAAGATCCCCCAGAGAAATGTGCTTGACCACCGAGCCTCAGGGCGAGAAGGAATGGTGGAGTGTTAGATTATAATTAGGGTCGCTGCAACAGTTCCATAATTTCATCCAATTATAACTTTTAAAGCAGGGATGATTCTGCTCTGAAACTCTTTCTAAGAAAAATCAGCTTCCGGCAAGAAGCTTTTCCGAGAGCCAAATGAGGGAAAGGCTCTCCAGATGAGAAGATACGTAGTACTTGAGCTGAACGCGCCAGCAACTTGAAAAGAATTGAACACCCCAGGAAACTGATTTTCTTCTAGGGAAAATTGCCATGAAAGTCAACAACTATTTACCATCGCTGTGTTTTCTGGAGGGCAACGTGTGGAAGGCACGTCCCGTCCCGGAGGAGACTTGACTGCAGAAAGAGGGGTCAAGGCCCAGTCATAGATTATGGTCCAAACCAGAGCGGGTATGAGAACCATTCTGTTTTGGGGCTCGGGTGTTTCCCCTGAGGGAAATGAGCAAGCAATGGCACAGAAGGTGGTAATGAATACTCTGGTTGCCAAGATGGCTACCTCTGAGGTCATAATGGGGTCACAGCAGGAAAGAGGGAAGGGAAAGAAGAGATAAGGAGATGAATCTCTCTATCTCCAGCTCCCATTGGAACAGAAGCAATTCCTTTACATTTCATAATGTTGAGTCTTCACATGGTTGTGTGTGAAAATAATTAAAATTATTTGCAAGGCCCTAAATTAGACTACAGAGCGGAAGCCACAAAGTGTGGTCTTTGGACCCCCGAGGCTCCCCAAGCTTCTTTCGGGGGGACCACACGGTCAAAACTGTTTGCACCATAACACTAAGACACTGTTCACCATTTTACCTTCACTGACATTCACACTGATGGTACAAGGGCTACAATGTTGATGCCTTCCCGTGAGTCGAAGCACCAGCTCTGAAGCATATGGGAAATCACGGCGTTCATCGCCACCCCACATGCAGGAGGGATTTAGTATTTTGGAAAATTTATGTTTGCCATCATGACCCTGACAGCTTCCCAATGCTTCAAGGCTCTTACGATGAATGTGGTGTCTAGATGTTATTTAATGAAGCATGTCAACAATTGGGAGCCTAACTCAGTGAACCAGTATTTTCCAAATAACCGATGAATGATGTTACAAAATCAAGATCAATAAATGACCCACTCAAGGTGCAAAACAGACCAGGGGCACCTAGGTGGCTCAGTCGGTTAAATGCCCGACTTTGGCTCAGGTCATGATCTCGCGGTTTGTGAGTTCGAGCCCCACGTCAGGCTCTGTGCAGACAGCTCGGAGCCTGGAGCCGGCTTCGGATTCTGTGTCTCCTTCTCTCTCTGCCCCTCCCCAACTCACACTTTTTCTCTCTCTCACAAATAAATAAATATTAAGAAAAAAAATTTAAGTGCAAAATAGACCAAGAGAATTTAAGGTAACATATTACAAAACATTAATTGATATGTTTTGGATTCTGCATTGTAAATAAACTTTAAGAAAAGTAAATTCTGGTTTGCATCTGAGTAGACTATTCACAAACATCTGAAAAGCTATTAAAATAGCTCTCCCTTTTCCAACTACATATTTGTGTGAAACTGAATTTTCTGTATTTTAAACAAATTAACATATGACAACGAATTGAATCAATAGCATATATGACCATCCAGCTTTTATTTATGCAGCCAGATGTTAAAGAGATTTGCCAAAATGGAAAGCAATGTCACTGTTCCTTCTCTCCTCCTCTTCTTCCTCCTCCTCTTCCTCCTTCTTCTTCTTTTTCTCCTTCTCCTTCTTCTTCTTCTAATCACTTTTTTATGAGAAAGTTTATGTTCATATATAATGAACATAGGGTTGCTTTTACATGAATTAACAAACAAGTAATTTAAAATTTTTATATTTAATTTCTATCTATAAATATAACACACATAAAAGACTTTTGATATTGTCAACAGTTTTTAAGAGTATGGATGAGTCCTAAGACAAAAATATTTGGGAATCTCTGATGTACCAGGAAGTAACTGGAGACAGATATGGAAAGAAACACTAGCTCAAAATGATAGAAATGTGGATGTCACTGTGAGCAGCAGGCTTTTTATCTGGAAGGCGACAGGCAATCCATGAAGACTTGGAGACTAAAGAGTAATGCTTTCCTAATTATAATGGACTTAGAATACAGTGCTGATCGGGATAAGAAGCAGCAGAAGGTGGGAAGACCAGCTGAAACAAAGCTCTGCTGGTGGAATCTTATAACAGGAAAGAAATGAGTGTCGTTGGAGAATTTGCAAGGGTGTGATTTTGTGGCCGATGAAGTGTCAAAGGGCGGATTGTAAAACATTGATATTTGGGGCAATAATTTAGAAGATGAA
This sequence comes from Puma concolor, assembly GCF_028749965.1. Classification (NCBI taxonomy): domain Eukaryota; kingdom Metazoa; phylum Chordata; class Mammalia; order Carnivora; family Felidae; genus Puma; species Puma concolor. The sequence continues at coordinate 3,172,017 of NC_141669.1, read as the reverse complement.
GGTGTTGCTCCAGGAGATATCGGAGAACGAAGACACAGGGAGAGGAGAGGTTGAAGTTTTGATTTAGGGCATGTTGAATTTTTGCTTCCAGAGACACACAAAGTAGACTGGGTGGGATGGGGAAGAGCTTGGAAAGGTTGGGATTCAATCTGAGCACGTTAGCAGGGCTGGAGGTCGATGGTTGATTCCGTCAAGATGGAAGGGGTTGTACAGGCCTTGAGGGTGGAAGAGACACCAGTGAAAGCAGTAGGGACAGAGCTGAGAGGCGGATTGGTGATATTTCCACTTAGGGGGCCAGAAAAAAAAAAAAAACAGGGGAAATGAGCGAAAAATTAATCAGAGGTGGGAAAATATAAAAAGTGCCATATTGGGGCACCTGGGTGGCTCAGTCAATTAAGCATCTGACTCTTGACTTCAGCTCAGGTCAGACTCCACACTGGGCATGAAGCCTACTTGGGATGCTCTCCCTCTCTCTCTCTCTCTCTCTCTCCCCCCTGCCCCTCTTCCCTGCTGTCACTCTATCCCTCTCTCTCAAATTAACAAAAAAAATATCCTATCAAAGAAGTCAAGACATAAAATTGTTGTGAAGGGTAGACTTTGGGGGACTTTTCACACAAGTGCAGTTGATTTTAACTGTTGCATTTGTTTGTGGTGTCACCTTTCTAAGAGTTGCATGGTATGCAGGTACTTAATTTCAAAGGCAAGATTCATGTAACTCAGCCTATTCTATGCCCCTGGCTGCTGGAAAAAGCAAAGAAACATTGTCTTACAGTAGATCCGAAATCTGGCATGGAGTTCACTGCGCTAAAACCAAGCTGCTGATTGGATGCATCGCTTTCTGGAGGCTGCAGGAAGAATCCACTCTCTTGCCTTTACCAGACTCTATTGGCCACCTGCATTCCTCGGCTCATGGCCTGCTTCTGTCCTCAAAGCCCCACATGGCCAATTGAATCTTTCTCGACATCACATCACTTGGCACCAACTGTTCTCACGTAAAGAGCCTTATGATTACAATAGACCCACTGGGATAATCCAGGATAATCTCCCTATTTTAAGGTCTGGAGATTAGCAACCTTAATTCTAGCTGCTGTCTTAATCCCCCTTTGTATCTTTGGGGGACTGCCTACCACACTCAACTGTACTTGTTGACTGTACTTGTTGACTTATTAACTGTACTTGTTGACTTATTAACTATTTAATACCTGTTTACAGAATCATAAGAAACCAAATCATTAATATAGTCCTATTGAGTTCCTTTTTTTTTTAACTGAAAAAAGTACACAAATTTTAATGTCTTTCATTTGGGAAGGATTTTATTAACAACAAATGCATTTGCCCTACCTAAGTTACATTAATCAAAGCATGCCAACATCTGGCAAATCATGTCTCTGACAAAAGGTTACCTTTGGAAGAGAAAAGTCTCTGGAAAGGTGTTGATGCCCATGGTCACCCCGTTTTAAGCACATAACCCTTTTAGTGCTGTATGATCTATTGTACGGCTGGGTGTGATGTTTGTAAACACGAACATATACAATTCTCATAATAAAGTCCATTTATTCCTTGCTCGATTTAATGCAATATGGTTTTCTATTTCACATTGCACTTTGGATCTCCTGTCTGCATCCCACACCAAGTTTTATGGGTTGTTATTATTATTTCGGTGGTAAAAAAAAAAAAAAAAAAAATTTAAAGTGCGTTTCAGAGACGCAAAGTGATTTGCCCAATGTAGCACATCCACTAAATATTAACAATAGAATTTAAGCACGTACCTTTTCACTAGAGAGCTTTCTCCTTCTACCATGCCATTTTACTGTTACAATATGTAATTTGGAGTTAATTGTTAGAGGAGAATGTCAAGCCTGTTGATGACTTATTTTATTATATTGCCTGAGAGGCCCTACAGTCATGGAAATTGACTCTATTCACTGGAGGCCCACAATTAAAGCTGATTTCTGGAAACTGTATATTCCAAGTGGGCCTCACAACAGATGCAGACGCATGGGTTTCTGCCAGTTTGAGGGTGACTTCTATTGTTGGAAGCAGCACAGGTCCATCATACGGAGCAGGAGGAAACACACCCCTGCTCTCGCCATCCTCTTGAGAGAAAATATCATTCTGGTAAAGACAGGTGAGGGAGAAGGTGCTTGTTCGTGTTATGCTCACTACAATGTTTGAAACATGGGCATGAGGAATAAAGCTCTTACCTTCGGGGAGATTCTGAGGCAGCCCCCCTGAGGGTGGTCTTTCTTCACCTGGGGAACATCTACTTGGCTGTTTGATGGAAGGATATGAACAGGGTCTAAAAACAAACTTTACAACACATCTTTATTAATTTGCTCATTTATTTCTGTTCCTTAAAGGAGTTGAGGGACAGAAATGAAATAAGAGAAACATACAGGGCATCCGAACAAACCAAAAAAAAAAAAAAATTACTGAATAAAGTTCTTCATAAATAACCTGTCATAAATAAACTATGATGCTGATCCCTCTCCTTCAATTATAAATGCAATCTAGTGGCCACATTAATTCTGACTCTCCCTCTCTCTCTCGTTTTTTTTTTTCTTTTTTTTTTTAATGCTTATTTATTTATTTATTTTGAGAGAGAGTCAGAAAGAGTGCACTCCGGGGAGGGGCAGACAGAGAGGGAGACAGAGAATTCCAAGCAGGCTGCACACTGTCTGCACAGAGCCTGATGCAGGTATTGATGTCACAAACTGTGTGATCATGACCTGAGTCAAAATCAAGAGTCAGAGGGCACACCTGGGTGGCTCAGTCAGGTAAGCATATGACTTCAGCTCAGGTCATGATCTCATGGCTCATGGGTTTGAGCCCCGCTTCTGGCTCTGTGCCGACAGCTCAGCTTCGGATTCTGGACCCTGCTTCGGATTCTGTGTCTCCCTCTCTCTGTGTCCCTTCCCTTCTCACGCTCTGTCTCTTTCTTTCAAAAATAAATAAACATTAAAAAAAAAAAGTCAGAGGCTCACCCAACTGAGCCATCCAAGCGCCCCTCCATGTTCCTTTTCTAACTTGACCAAAACAGCTGCTTGGGTTTAGGAAATGGAGCTTCCCGCCATGTTTTATTCACCTTTCGCTGTGGAAAACTGGAAGATTCAGTAAGTATAGAGGATTAAAGATTTTAAATGAAGGAACTCCTTGTTAAATTCTCTTTCAAGACTGAAATCATGCCCAGTTTAAGTTCTTGATGTCAATGTCTTACCCCTGCCCCTGCCAATACATTTACAGTGGTCAATATTTTTCTGACTTGGAAAGCCACAGGAATAGGGTTGCTGCATCTGTGCTCATTGAGAAATTGCCCTGAAGGCACATGAATGAGCCAGCCCTGCCCTATAATGAGGTTGTACACAAAAGTAGGAGTGGAAATTGAAAGGCCTAAAACATTTGCACTTGACCAAAGGGCATAACCCGACCCCCAGACTTCTGTAAGTTTGCTATTATTTTGCAGTACCCTATTTCTGTGTTACAAGAAATAGAGTCATATGAGACGACTAGGAGCCAGGCAACTTTTCTCCATAAAGAGTCAAAAGTAAGTATTTAAGGTTTTGTGGGCCTCCATCGCAACGACTCAATTCTGCCACAGCAGAACCAAAACAGCATAGACAATACATGAACGAATGAGTGTGCAGGTGGCTGTGTGCCAATAAAACTTTATTTCCTAGAACAAGTGGTGGGCCAGGTTTGACTCATGGGTGCAATTTGCTGACTGCTGGATTCTAAGCTAAGAACCACAAGCAATTGTACCTTAGGGTAAAATTGAACAGGCATTCATTAATCTAAAATCGTATCCAAATTGCAACATAAGAACACTAGCCCTAGGGGTCAGGAGACTGTGTGATACAGTTCGGGATAATGGAGTTTCTGTTTCTAATCTTGAGTACGAAATCTAGAATGCAAATGGTCAGCTCTACAACCTTGACTACATTATCGGATCTTCAAATTCTTCATCCGAAAAACAATAATTCTGAATCATCATTATAAACAATGATAACGTGTTTTGAGAAGACTAGAGAAAACCACCCTCCTTCGTACCCACACAGGAGAGCGTATTTGGGTCGGGATGCAAGGAGGGTTGTGGGTTTTGAGACACTCATAAGAAGAAATAAACTTCTGATTGCTTCTATTTTCCCCAAAAAAGGTAAGAGATGAGGTCTTCAGCTGATGACATCTGGCAAAGTCGTGATAGGATTACACCGAAGATTCAGAAAGTGTATTTGTTAAGGAATGGAAGAGAATTTCCCAGACCTTGGGCTGGCTCCTTGGGGTAAAGTCGCTGCTGGCCATGGCTGCCAGGTGAGCCAGATTGGGGGGGGGGGAGGGGAGTGGGGGTGGGGGAAGAGAGGGGTGTCCACCCAGAGGGCCGGGGGTGGGGGGTAGGGGTGGGGAGGGGGACACGGGAGTATCTGTCAGGACAAAGCTGCAAAGCTGTAGGTGAGGGTGGGGAAAGGAAGGCTAACCGGGTGGGAAACACGGGAGAGTGGAGGGTGGGGCCCTTCCCCGGGCTCCATCTTGGGTTGACATCCGGACGGACAGAGGCAGCCATCTTGGGTTGACATCTGGATGGACAGAGGCAGTGGTCAGAGAAAGCTCAGCCCGGAGCGAGTCCTGGGGGGGGGGGGGGGGGGAGGGGGGCCGCGCAGGTGCTGGTGATCAGGAGTCGGCCTAGCATGAGCCCCAAAGTAGAGGATGCTTGTAGCTGGAGATGGTGATAACTGAGTAGAGATGAAGCAGGTTATTTAGTATTTACTAATTTATTGAACACTTATTATGTGCAGACACTGTCAGGAAAGCATGAAAAATGTATACTACGGCCCTGTATGCATTTGTGGGGTGGAGATGTAAGAATTACATCTAAAAGTTTACAAACCAAGACAAATATTTGACATAAAAGGGGAAATAAAAGTGATAGGGAGGGACCTGACATTTTTGAGCTCTGTTTCTATTCCTGGCCCTGCTGAGACATGTGGAATTTATAATTATTCCTTGTGCTCTGGATGATGGGGAATATTAAGTAACGTGTCTGATGTCTTGAAAGTATTAAGACAGAAAAGCAGAATATTTTCTCAGCACCGGTGTTCCAATTCGATTGCAAGGTAAGCAATTTTGCATTTCCCTCCTGCGTAGAATCTCCATGGCCTTGCATTGAGTCACGGGGGGGAATCAACCTTTGCATCACATACCTGCCCCTCTTCCTCTTCCCACATTTAAGGATGGGGAAAACCGAGACCTATAGACATGGGGAGAGTTGCCCAGAAATTTCCGTTGAGTAAGTGGCAGAGCCTGTGTGCCTTCATCCATTCCTGTCTGGGCAGGTGCGACCCCGGAGGCAGTTAACAGTCTCAGCTCCTCACACTTCTGCTGGGGCTCAAGGGCCAGGACCTGAACCGGATAGGCAGACGGGTAGAAGCAGTTGTCATTGGTGTGAGGACATCAGGTAGCATCTGAAATATTTCATGTAGGAACATCACTGACAAAGTCTCTTTCAGGCTGTGAGCGATTCCTGAATCTCATAACCTGTAGGACCTTACAAATAAGTACTAATTGTCCACCCTATTATTATTACTGTTATTATTGTTATTGTTATTGTTATCGTTACTGGAGAGAACACAAGAGCGAGGGAGAGGGGTGGAGGTAACTAGAGAGAGAATCCCAAGCACACTCCATGCTCAACGCGGAGCCTGACGCGGGACTCGATTCCACCACCTGGGATCATGACCTAAGGTGAAATCAAGAGTCTGACGCTCAACCAACTGAGCCACCCAGATGCCCCGGCAAGGTTTTCCAAGACCTCCACATTCTGGGTTACATACTGAATGCAAAAGTCTCCAAGAGGGTCTCGAAAATAAGTTTTATTTTTGTCAATTGTGAAAAAAAAAATATCCCTGAACAAAACCTGTGGCCAAAGGAATATATTTTACCTTATTAAGAACTGTCAGACGGGAGACTGTTTTGGTAAAAAATCTCGTGCACCATTTAAGGTACCAGCTTGATTACAGACTAGCCCAAAGTTGCCTATAGCAAAACTTCAATTTTCTAAGGCTTTAACCACATGCCTAAGTAAGAGTACAGTTATAGACAAACTCCAGTTTATTACGTCATAGCATAAGGATGTAATGTGACAGAAAGAAATGTGAGTTTTAATTATTTAAGTCCAAGGTCAAATATTTCCATCTTAGGTTCTAATAAATGTATTGACATCAGAAGCATGCTAAATATTTTGTATTCTTTAGTTCAATGAAGCAATTTATCCATTAATTTATCCCGATGTCTTTGCTGTATCATTTTATACACATACTATACTAAATGAATCGCATCTAGGTGCCCTAACATTTAAAACATATGCTAAAATGTTTATCACAGGGACTCAATTCAACAGACTGATCTCTGTCTGTAAAATATACTCCTGTAGGAAAGTTTTTTTTTTCTCATTATGTAAACATAGATGTCAGAAATAACTGGGGTTAATAGTTCTACAGAAAAATCCCAGAAATATGTAAACAGGCATATTTAAATACCGATAAGACACTGTCTCCAGACCAAGGATGTAGATATTTCTTGGAGAGCTTTAAAACATCTGGGAGGCAGTATGTGTGTGTTACCGTTCCTCTTATAAAATTACTTGTTTGCTCTCTAGGATATCATGTAATTAAAGATCTCAGATATTCATGTCAAACGAAAGCCTAACTCTGCAGAGCTGCAAGCACTGAGGAGACAGTACTGACAAGGCATTTGCAAGATCTTTGGACAGCTTAGAAACTGGAAGGCAGAAGAACAAAAGAGAAAGGAACATAATATTCTAGGGCGAGTGAGTGTGAGGCAAGTTGGACGTTTTTCTAGAACAAGCCTTGTTTAGAGACGGTTCCTCTTCTTCATGGGTGACTACCATGCAGACACCTACTGGGTCCCCAGCCCTGGGATATGTGCCGATTCTTGATCAGTTCTCAGCCACAGCGGCTCTGTCCCTTCACTTCCTGTTTCCCAGTTTTACGGATGAAGAAATTAAGTCCCCAAGGCTGGGTGGAGACACTCCACAGCGAGTGATTCCAGAGACAGGATGAGAGTCCGTGTTACCACGGTCAACATTCACTGTTCCTCCAACACGCATCAGTGGACCTCATATTCCTTTAGTGTCTTCATCAAAATTACTATAATTGCTCAGTAAAAGGTAATGGCTAGAATAAAGGTCTGCACTAAAATGCACGGTGGCTGGTGTCAGTACGCTTACTAACTCAGGAGGAGATGGCGAGAAATGAAAGTTGCCCCACCAGGTCCCCACACCCTCTCCCCCCACACACACACACACAACAGGGTACAGCGGTGAAATAGGGAGAAACTCGCTTAGAAAAGGGACAGCAGAAGACAAGCGACAGGAACAGTCCATGGCATCGTGGCAGGCCCTGCCCTGGACGTGGGGAAATCCTTGATTAGGAGACGATTCTGCTTCCTGAGCAAAAGAGTCTGTCTGTTTTGTCTATTGCACCCTTATCCTCCTCTGGGAGACCCTTCCTTGCTCAGTATCCTTACTGGAATGATCTTAGCGGGTGTTGAGTAGAGCGCTCTTCCCTGGAGAGACCAGATTTCATAAGCTCAGTACCTGCTGATGCTGGTTTAGGCATCCAGATATTGTGCTGATGCTACAACAGTCAATCAAAAAATCTCCTTTCAATGGGTTCCTCAAAGTTCTTCGTCAGACGACATTCTCCTGCTGATTTGTTCCATGGCTTGCTTGTCCCCAAGGCTCTGTCCCTCAAGTAAAGGTGGCTTGGTGCCATCAGGCTTGACTCACAAAGCCATCCCCCTCTTGCACTCCTCCCTTTGGGTTGGGTCTCAATGGCCATGTGGACGGTCGTTTTCTCAACGCTTTGTTAACCACACTTCTGAATCGACTCCAGTCAGAGAGTGGGGTGGTTAAGATGCCCTCTCTGCCCTCCTCTGTCCAGCCGTCCAGCCGTCCTGAGGGTGACAAGGAAAGCGAACGCTGCCGCGTGTCCAGGAGGAAATGGAGAACGTGGGTCCTGCCGACCTTCTCTTCGTGCGGCCGCACCTCTCTGCAAGGGAAGCTGAAAAGCATAGTCTAGTCATGCGTCCAAGACGAATGGGAAAAATGAAGTCAACAGCTCATCAGTCTCTGTGAAATCAGTCTGCACGCCGTCACTCCGGGTCATTCTGGTTACAATCCAATTCTTCACAAACTGGCAGGTGCCGCGAAGTTCTCGAGGACAATTCTTAATATCCAAAGCTCTCCTTTCTTCCTTTGAGAGAAGTCTAAATGTGATGTTAGAATTTCTATTCCGCAATGTGAATTTACCTTGCCCACCATTATGAATCAGGTGCATCAAGTTCTGTTGACAAAAATGTCATGTCTTTTATAATAAATACCTTAATTTTTTAAATGGTTGTAGTAATGGTATTTCACAATAACTATTCTGATCTTGTAACTATTTTATAATGAATATTTTAATCAAACTAATGCTTATGATTACAAATAAGTAACAAATAAAACTTTCATGACAAATACTATCCCTCTGCTTCCCAGCCCTACTTATGGATTTTCTCATTCCTTCTATATCGCCGATTTTAGGGGCGCCAGGGTGGCTCAGTAGGTTAAGTGTCAGACTTCTGATCTCGTCTCAGATCCTGGTCTCATGGTTTGCAAGTTCGAGCCCTGCATGGGGCTCTGTGCTGACAGTGCAGAACCTGTTTGAGATTCTCTCTCTCCTTCTTTCTCTGCCTCTCCCCATCCTCAGCCTCTCTCTGTCTCTCTCTCTCTCTCTCTCTCTCTCAAGAAATAAATATTTTTTTAAATGGACAATTTTAACTCTTTCAGCTCTTTGTTCTACTCTTTTCCTTCTCTAGATAATGCTGCTATCATTTTAATTTATTCTGTAAACATTATCTCTTTGCTCACATCCTTCCATGATGAAGGTTTACTCGGTTGCCTTCCCCAAATCCCTTCAGCCATCATCCAGTGGACTTACATTCATTTCAGCTTTCTCTGTGCCAGCCACTGTTGAAGGGCCACACTCTTTCTTAAGACTCCAGAGAAGGAGCTTTCCTGGCTTCTTCCAGATTCTGGTGTTGCCTGCAATTTCAAGGTCGCCTGGCTTATGGCCACATCCTTCCAAGCCTGTGTCTGTCCCTACACGGCTTCTCCCATAGGTCCCCATCTCTATGTCATTTGGGGATAGGGCCACCTGCAGTACTGTGATTTCATTTAACCAGTTACATCCCCAACAGCTTTATTTCCAAATAAGGTCACATTCTGAGGTACTGGGAGCGAGGACTTCAACATTCATTTTCAGATGACACAATCCAAATCAGGACACCCTCTTCCCCTTTTCTGTTTTATTTTCATTCTCCTCATCTTTCTGTAGCTTCCTCTAATCCTTCTAACTTGTGAGATTTTTCTTCGCTTTATTTTCCAAGACCCCTGTTACGTTTTTATCTTGGCAATTAAATGCTTAATTGGTAAATGGTTCTTTCTCAGGTTTTTTTTTTTTTTTAATTTTTTTTTCAACGTTTATTTATTTTTGGGACAGAGAGAGACAGAGCATGAACGGGGGAGGGGCAGAGAGAGAGGGAGACACAGAATCGGAAACAGGCTCCAGGCTCCGAGCCATCAGCCCAGAGCCCGACGCGGGGCTCGAACTCACGGACCGCGAAATCGTGACCTGGCTGAAGTCGGACGCTTAACCGACTGCGCCACCCAGGCGCCCCCTCTCAGGTTTTTTTTTTTAATGTTTATTCATTTTTGAGGGGGGGGGAGGAGCAGAGAGAGAGGGAGACTCAGAATCCGAGGGAGTCTCCAGGCTCTGAGCTGTCAGCACAGATTCTGATGGGGGGCTTGAACTCTTGAACGGTGAGGTCATGACCTGAGCTGAAATCGGACACTTAACTGACTGAGCCACACAGGTGCCCCATTCTTTCTCAGTTTTGAATTGTCCCTTTCCTGATTTTTTTCCTCAAAACTTCCCACATATTCTATTTAGAATAGGCCCCTGGGGGGCCCAGTCAGTTGACGTCTGACTTCGACTCAGTTCATGATCTTGCAGTCCATGAGTTCGAGCCCCGCCACAGGCTCTGTGCTGACAGCTTGGATCCTGGAGCCTGTTCGGATTCTGTCTCCCTCTCTCTCTTCCCCTCCCCAGCTCATGCTCTGTCTCTCTCTCTCTGTCAAAAATAAATAAACATTAAAAATAGAATGATATCCATTTACCTCTGCTTTTTCTGAAGAATTAATTTTTTCTGTTTACTTTTTATCCTTTATTATTTTATTTTTATTTTTATTTTTAAGAGAGAGAGAGAATTTTAACCAGGCTGCACATCCAGCTTAGAGCCCCATACGAGACTCCATCTCAGAACCGTGAGATCATGACGTGACCTGAAATCAAGAGTCAGAGGCTTAACCGACTGAGCCACCCAGGGGCCCCTATCTTTTGTCCCTTTTTCTTGTTGTAAGTTCTCCTTAAATCTCGGCTGATCATCAGGTGAACCATCATGTTTCAGTGCCCGACCCGGACACGTCGTTCTGCCAATCCGTGTGCATGGGAAAACCTTCCTACATGAGCTGCATTTTCAGACTGATACTCACTTTCCACTCTTTCCACCTTCGTGATTTTAAAAAAGTTACTACCTTGCTGCCATTACAGTGGGATCTCAGAGTGCATCAAATGTCACGGGATTACTGACGGGCAGACTGTGGGTTCCATCTGCAATATTTGCTACGTATTCTTAAGGATCCTGGAAAACAAGTGATACGGAAGAAATACCCCAGTCCAGGTATAGAATTGAATTGAAACTCCGGTAGTCTTTGCTTACTCCAAGGGGAAACAGTAAGACCCCACAACCCCGAGATTGCAGACTCTGATACATTTATGAAGCTTTACAATGGATCCATTTGGATTCCCTAATTTTCATATATTACCATGTGCTAATCAATTCAGTGTTTGACACTTAACAAAATGATTCGAGAAACATGACAGAATTACCATTGTATTTCAAAGAGATTCTTGTTAGTGAGGTTCACTTATCATATGGGCCAAGTGCATTTCGTCCATCAAGCAAAATGATTGCTTTAATAAGAAGATCCTTTAGCCAATTAAAGAGAAATTCTACCGCAGGAAGATTTTGATCAATTTTTTTTTCCCTGCACTTCTATTTGGATAATGTGGTTACTGACCCTCCCGTACTTCCCCTGTAATGATGGGAGAGAAGGAAACTCAAGCCATTACTTTCCCATCTGTCAACTCATCTGTTACCCAAGGACGTGACGTGGTTTCCATTTTGCTCCTGACAATGAAGTTCTGTTTGCAGGGTTCACTATATGGTTTCACAAGCGATCTAGCAAGGACGCTTTAATTAATGATATCAATACTGCCCACAATTGTTATTTTGAAATATGCTTCTGCTCTTCTCTCGATATTAGAGCGAGAAAGAGAGAAGGAACGTGTAAACTTATCTCAGACTCCAGGTTCAGCATAAACAGAAATAACGCTAAATAAATGGCTATCCTGGTGAAAGGTTAAGAAAGATTCATTTATATTTAACCAGCTTTTTCTCAGACGTGGCTGCCTGGCTGTCACGCAGCATCACAAGGAAATGCAGTACTTCCCCCAGAGTGGAGACTGGATGAGGCTCACCCGAAACACAGAATTTGATCATCAAACAACTCACAAGGTTATCGTTTCCATGACGCATGTCCCAAAAATGCTCTTCAAAAGGGGTCTTTGTGCCAGCAGAACCTTAGAAACCTGGCCTGGACAGATTTAGGTTCCAGCTGGACCCTGAGGCAACATGTGGTGGGGGGGGGTCATCCTCTCTTTGGGTCTCACAACCAACCATGGTCAGTAAAGGATTAGAGTCGCTGACCTTGCTGGGGTTAAGTATAGTCAGTTTGTTGTTGTTGTTGTTGTTTCCAAAATGAGAAGATGCTTCCAGATGTAGTCACTCTTTACATTTGACATCATAAAAGTATGCTTTTGAGGGTAACAAATTTTCAAACATGAGACAAACACTCTAGTTTTTGTTTGCAAGATTGTAGGTCTACCTCTCAGATTTTTGCTAGTCCCTGACCGTGTTAACATGCTAACAGTTATATGTATCTTTGAGGTAAAATATTATAAAGGTATAAAATATCTTTGAGATACTATTTCTGTGTCTGCTCCACAACTGTGAGTAAGTTACTATATGAAATTCATGTTTAACCAACACGGTGGCTAATAATTACACGTCGTGCCCAACAAAATTGCAAGAAAGCGTTCTTCCATCGTGGGTGCTCTCCCGTCAGTGAGGTGATTCTGTGATCACTTATGTGATCACATATGCTGAACGAAGAACATAGGACATGCTGTTTTAAAACCATAAGCTCCAGCCTCTCTCCACACCTCACCTTCCCCAATGCCTCCCAACGATGGCACAGGACAAGGCCAGGAGGCTGACAGTCTGGGAAATGGAAAGTCCTACAACATGGGGACTCAACATATGCTTCAAAATGTATTTTTAAATTTGTTATTTGAAGCCACTGAGCGTAAAGTGAGGGGTATTTGGCTTTTGAAAGAATGGAGCCTGGTCACCGAGTGACATCCAGATTTATATGCCTTCTCTCGTTGAGAGGACTTCCGGGTCGATCCCATCCATGTAAGTATCGGTGTGGAACTAGACGCAAGTTACAGTCAGTCATTCTGCCTTGAAGCATCGGAGAACCACGTTTGGGGATGTCAGACTGTCTGGAATGAGGAAACCCCCCCTGAGTGGAGGAAGGCACAGAGGAGAAGCCACAAAATCTCTGTATAATATGCCTGGCTGATGTCTAAACTGCAGGGTGCTGTGGAGACTCCAGGAACCCAGAGAAAGGCAGCAAGATGGGGACGGAAACAGAGCAAAGACCACCGCAGAAGCAAATCATGACTTGGAGTTTAATAGCCAGACAAAGGAGCTCAAGAAACACCTCGGGCTTTCCCAACATCCACCCTAACAGAGCGTGAGATCAAGCAAGCATCCGCAAGTTCAAGGCCATCAGACAATGACGTACCTGCCTCCCAGAATAAATTAAGACTGCTCAGAAGAACACGCCCACCTGTTCTCTGCAATAAAAAAGAGTAAGAGACTTGTGAGAATAGGGGGAAATTTGAACACCGGTGAATAGAACAAAAGTTACAGTAAACGGACCCTAAAATGACCCCCGCATGTTGGAGGTATCAGACAAGGAATTTAAAGCAGCCACTATGAACATGACCAAGGATTGAATGGTATTATGGTCATAGTGAGTGGGCACACAAAGAATCTTAAGTGGAAAATGAAGCTATATTTAAAAAGAAGGATATTCTAGGAATGAACGATACGATATCTGAAATGAAAATCTAACTATGGGTTTAGCAAAAAGAAGGGCTGGTAAACATAACTCATGTCCAATTTGAGAAAAAGAGACAGAAAGATAACAGAATGTTTTGCCATGAAATAAAAAGAAGAAGAAAAAGGTGTAGGGCACTTTTTCCTGAAAAATCAGAAAAATGAAATAACATATTCTCCTACTGGGACCATTCCTTTAAGTGAGTTCACGAGACAACTAATACCTACCACAAGGTACTCTGTTTTGTTTACATTTATTGTTACATTTATTTTATGTTTCACTCATGAATATAAGACAGGAGTTTTTGTAACTTTTGTCTTTAAAACTGAAGAAGATGGGGTGCCTGGGTGGCGCAGTCGGTTAAGCGTCCGACTTCAGCCAGGTCACGATCTCGCGGTCTGTGAGTTCGAGCCCCGCGTCGGGCTCTGGGCTGATGGCTCAGAGCCTGGAGCCTGTTTCCGATTCTGTGTCTCCCTCTCTCTCTGCCCCTCCCCCGTTCATGCTCTGTCTCTCTCTGTCCCAAAAATAAATAAACGTTGAAAAAAAAAAATTAAAACTGAAGAAGGACCTGAGCTTCAAAGGTATTACGTGATTTATCCAATGTCAAATTTCACTCTGCAGACTTCGTGTTCAAGTCTCTCAGATTCAGAACCTCAAGTCTCCAACATACAACAAGAGAGTCTAATACCCAGCACATTCTAAACCCAGACCCTTTTATCGCCCAGGGATTTATACATAAGAACTTTAAGTTTTTAAACATAAATGCATATTAGCTAAACAATGAGAGTGTTAAGGGAGTGATATTTTGTGTCTTAATGGGATTTTTCTGAAGCTTATGCCTACACTATATGTATTCTCTCGAATTACAAAATTTTCAGGACTTAGTCTACAGGAAGAAGCTAATTTAAGGCAAAGGAGCCCTTCCTACATACAGACTGCTCCCAGGAACTGTGTTTTGGAACTTAAACGCATTCACATGAGGTTTTACAGAGAATTCAATAGAACATATCCTAAATCATATAGACTGCACACATGCAAAATATAAATTTTGTATATAACCTCACCTGCTTGCTAATTATAGAAAAGAACATAAAACAATAATAAAATAAAACATCTGTTATTTAAACTGCAAAGGTTATTGAAAAAATGTTTTCGCATCGTGCTGGGAAGCATGCAAGTTACAGCAATTCCTACAGAGAAGTTAAGGAGGTAGCTGAGAAGAAACATATGTAAAAATACAGATATACACTCATGACGTATTATTAGTCTTCAAGGTCACTGTGCAAACATTACATTTATATTGACTTAATAATGTACCTTAACACGTTAATCAAAGGGCAGCACAAAAACAGATGTATACCATGTCAACTTGTGCAAGACACTATTTAGAATAAAATAGAGGCATAACGTACCTCTGGATGGTACAGATACGGGAATTTTATGTATCTAATAGGCTTTTACACACATTCATTCATTCATTCATTCATTCCACATTACCAGCAGTATGAGTTACATCATGTTATGACAGAAAAACAATTAAAATATTTTTTTAAGTTTATTCATTTTTGAGAGAGAGAGAGACAGAGCATGAGCAGAGGAGGAGCAGAGAGAGAGGAGGAGACAGAATCCAAAGCAGGCTCCAGGCTCCGAGCCATCAGCACAGAGCCTGACGCGGGGTTCGAACCCGTGAACCGCGAGATCGTGACCCGAGCCAAAGTCGGACGCTCAACCGACTGAGCAACCCAGGCATCCCTGATAAGAAAACCATTTGAAACTACCATTTCTCATTAGGTAGTCTGTAACATTTTACCCATGTTTCTTCTGTATGTACTACGTCTCTCCTGACCTTTGTTTTTTTTTTTTTTTTTTGAAAATTGTATTCATTCTCAAGAGTACAGCTGAAAAGGAATCATCTCATGATGTATTAGAACACATAGAGTGTAAGCAAGTAAATTAATCTCTCCTACGTTCATTCTTCGGTCAGCCCTTTCCTGACTCCCTCGGTGCCAGGCAGAACAAATAATATCGTGATTTCTGCTTCCCTGTCACACTTAGTTCCTTTTCCATATTTCTTCCAGGAGCTTCACTGCAGTCAGTTCCAAACCCTCAGGAGAAGGATTACAAAATATTTAGTATTCTATGCTCCAGAAGACCTCTTACATGGAGATCCTTCAGAAAACTTTACGCTACTTTGAAATCTTTTTTTCTTTTTTAAAATTAGTTCGTTAGTGAGTTTTCAGTTTATTTATTTGAGAGAGGGAGAGAGAGAGAGAGAGAGTGAGCATGCAAGCAGGGGACAGGGACAGAGGAAGAAAGAGAGAGAATCCTAAGCAGGTTCCAGCACAGGGCTTAATCCCACGACCGTGGGATTATGACCTGAGCCAAAATCAAGAGTCAGATGCTCAACCAACTGAGTCGCCCTGGCACCCCAGAAATCTTTGGCTCTCTTTAAACACAACAGTTAAGAACCTCAGTTGTGTGGCAAGATCAAGGGAACAAAGTAAAGAAAATGAAATTTGATTTAGTGAATAGTCTGCTTTTCTTTCAGAGGTGATGTGACATTTTCGTTTCTTTCAAAAGAGCCTAAATCTATTGGATGTATCCCCTCCTATGCTTCATTTCCAGAAATGAGGTAAAACACTATGCGTGTATATTTAGTTCCATGTAAGTTATATATACTTAATTTTATTTCACACTTTCCCTGTAAAATCTAAACTATAGTTAGAATTTAGCCACCGCCCTCTACATCTAATTAAGCATGAAAGGGTTGATGTTCAAGGCACAAAATCTCCACTACAGTCTTTTTATATTTTTTAAAGAAATACGCTGGAGACATCTAGTCCCCAAGATTATTTTCAGTGAGAAAAAAGAAATATTTATTTCAAGCAGATGTTCAATTTGTTATACTCAATATGTATATGTGTATATACATATACATATAGCCATTTTTAATTAGCCCTTCCATATCATTCCGTTAGAACCACATGCGACCCCGTGAGGTAGGTAACTATATTATTAACTACACATGAAAGCAAGGGAAACAGCTGATGGCACTTATTTTGGACAAAAACAATTTTTTTTTGTCAAATAGCATACTATTTTTTTTGACAAATAGCGTAATCCATTTGAAGTAAGCTGAGCCGAAAAGGACCCCTTATTCTAAGGATGTAAGAACTGGCCCAAAAAGGTCTTTACTCTTCGTATCCTTCTCTTGCCCTCTCCTCCCCCCGCACATGCCATTCTGTCCCCCTTCCTGCTCTCCTGCTGGCTCATGATGGGGTTCCGTGTCTCTGTTTATGTGGAAAGGGGAGGACTGTGCCAGACCCCACGTCCCAGGTTTACCTGCCGCAGACTCAGCGTGAAGTGAGACAGTCTTATTTAGTCCAGATTCCCCCCAAGAAGGGCTTCCCCGTTGGCCCAAGTCCACCTCCTAGGCGTCAGTCCATTAGGCCATGGGCACAGCTGTCACGGCTGAGACCTCACCACAGTGCTGTCTGCGTCACTGGCCACGTGAATAGAGATAGAAGGAAAGCTGACCCTGGAGGAGAAGGAGGCATCTGATGGGTATGTCATCCCCTGCAAACGCGGACCAACGTCCAGGCACCGTCCTGTGGGGTTCATCACAGGGCCCTGGAGAAAGATGCCAACTCGAGGACCACCCTCAACCTCCCGGTGGGTGGATTCTTGCTGAAGGAAGAGGAAACATTTGACATGAACCAAGGTTGGGAGTTTAGATGGAAATCTCTGGCTTGATACTCTGTTTTCTGAAGTGAGAATAAGTGTGGGATGTAAATGAGCCCAGGAGTGCTTTAGTCAGAGTGAACACCCAAGCGTTCACCCTCCCGGGTCTTGACTGAAGGGACACCATTAAAGGTGAAAGATAATATATTTTTTTGCATATGTGAAAAAAGGCAGGAACTTTAACAATAGCGATACCACGTTTTGACTTGCATACTGTACACAATGCACCATTTTCTTAACTAAAACCATGATTTTACAGTCCCCATTCTACAGACAAGGATTGTGGGGCAATGATTAAGAGAAGTGTCTCAAAACATAAAGGTAATGACAGAGGGGGCCAAGCTGTGTCTTCCTGGATGAAAAGGGGGCTCCCAGATCTGGATGGTCAGGAACAGGATGAATCCATGAGGCCACCTGGTAGTCCCATCCATGGGGACAGGCACACCCACAGACGCACGCCATCTCAAGGCGCGTGAAACGCGGGATCGCTGCCAACTTTGGCTGAGGGTGGAGGGCCGAAGGTGTAAGCCTCAGCTTGCTGAGATGGGAGATGGTGGGATCCAAGAGTCCAGAAGTTGTCTCTGTGAGATGGAGAATCACACAACATTTGAGTCACTGGGCTGGGCCCTGACCATCCCCCTGCACTGTTGGTTGATAACCTGTGCTATTTTCTCCCCTAACATCCTCTAAGGGTGGGGTCCCCACTGCTAACCAGTGCCTGGCTAGGGCCCCCGGGACAAGCGCTCTCCTGTGCCGGCCGAGGGCACATTCGGACCCTCAGAAGCAGAGCCTTCTGGAGCATATGCTGACTGATGGGAGAGAGACCCATTTTGAGAAATGAGCCTGTTGTGTGGTAGGAAGTAGGAAAACATGGCTGGGAAAAAATCAGAAGGAAGGTGAACAGTAAGAATGAACGGAGTTTTTGTTGTCCAGACAGGAAGTTCTCCGGTGGGGTGTCCCAAGACAGCAGCCCAGCAAGGTCTGAGACGCTTCAGTCTAGAATCATGGAGAGCCGAATGTTCAAGAAACTTTACCAGTCACTTGAAAATGTAACAAAGTAAGACAGAATTCAAAAGAAACCCAAGCAGAGAAGAGAGCTGCAGGCAAAGAGATTCTTACTAATCATGCAGTTTGCCGGATTCCTGGAAACACATCCTTTTTTTTTTTTTTTAATATTTATTTATTTTTGAGAGAGAGAGAGAGACAGAGCACAAGCAGGGGAGAGGAAGAGAGAGAGGGAGACCCAGAATCTGAAGCAGGCTCCAGGCTCTGAGCTGTCAGCACAGAGCCCGACACGGGGCTCAAAACCACAAACCGTGAGATCATGACCTGAGCCAAAGTCGGACGCTCAACCGACTGAGCCTCTCAGGCCCACCAGCAAATTCTTGATCAGGTCACAGTAATAAAGCATTTCTTAGGTGCTCAGATCAGGAACTGACCATAACCTGTAATCTCTATCTACTGGGAGGTAAAATGACAGCCTCAAACACATAAAGAGCAGTTGGGGCTGGGCATCCTTAGTCTTTGCTCTTATTAACTTCGTTTAAATTAATGCTAAAGGAAATCTCAATCACCCGACCACAGTGCATCACGTTGGCAACTGACGTGATGACGACGTGCTTCTAGGTGAAACTGCAGCAGAAGGACCGGTCTGGGAGTGAAGGTAGCGGCCACAACCGACCATCACCTCGCGTGGGTCCCTCACTGGGAATTAGCGGGTAGGCGGTTGAAGATCAACCCATATGTTCAAAGGTCGTAGTGACATGACTTAGGCTCACATTTATCCCAGGGAGAAGAGAAGACCCACTTTCTGTGAATAGGCCAGCTTCAGAAAGAGCATCAGAATCCGTGCGGCGACTGGTCTCTGGTGACTTTATTATGTGCTGTGCTTTCTTTATAGCCTGCCTTTGAAACCACCTGTCTAAGGCACTTCCTGCTTGTGACAGTAACAGTCACACCATCCCGGGGACCCCACGCTAATTAGGACTAACCTTTGCCCGCTGAGATTACCTGACTCTGGCAGATCGCCATCAACGGGCCCTCAAGGGTCCCGTTACCGTTACCATTTAGGGAAGAGGGGGGAAGGATGCTTTCAAGTGGCTAATTGTGGAAGAAGGGTTAATGGAGAACAGCCTGTGGGTAGGGCACATTCAAATGCAAAAGACAGTATTAAGAAGGCCTTGTGTTTTGATGAATGTGATTACAGAATGTAGGTGTCAGAAATATTTTGAAGCTCCACGTAAAACGACCCTATTTTAAGCTGGTCTTCTGTTAAAATAGCTTTCCAGTAGGCAGCGCTTTGGGAGTTGGCTCCGTTTTTGCATTGAATAAAACATTTGCAGAGATTCAAGTGACCTAACAGAGTTAAAGAATCAGGGGTAGTTGTTTAAATGCAGCTGAAATAGTGGAGGTCATGTAGTCTTTTCATTTTTTTAGTTTTTTTTTGCATATTTAAATTCAAGTTAGTTAGCACATAGTGTAGTGTTGGTTTCGGGAGTAGAACCCGGTGATTCGCGGCTTACGTGCAATACCCAGTGTTCATCCTGACAAGCGCCCTCCTCAAAGCCCATCACCCGTTTTCCCTCCCTCCCCCCTCACCCCCCCAACTCCCCCCCCCCACCTCGCCATCAACCCTCAGTTTGTTCTCTGTATTTACGAGTCTCTTCTGGTTTCCCTCCCTCTCTGGTTTTATCTTCTGTTTCCTCATAACTGATAACAGATTCAGGTTTTTCTTTAAAAGTCTTTTTTTTTTTTAATTTTTTTTTTTCAACGTTTATTTATTTTTGGGACCGAGAGAGACAGAGCATGAACGGGGGAGGGGCAGAGAGAGAGGGAGACACAGAATCGGAAACAGGCTCCAGACTCTGAGCCATCAGCCCAGAGCCGGACGCGGGGCTCGAACTCCCGGACCGCGAGATCGTGACCTGGCTGAAGTCGGACGCTCAACCGACTGCGCCACCCAGGCGCCCCTCTTTAAAAGTCTTTTTAACGTATAGCATTGCCCCATAATTGATAAGAGATAGATACTAATGGTGTTTTTTTATTTTACAAAATAACTGAGATCACATTCAAAATAGTAACCTTAAACGAATGTCATCGGAGGGAGAGGGACAGGGGAAAAGAGAGGGAGAGAGAGAGGATCCCAAGCAGGCTCCTTGCTGTCGGTGCAGAGCTTGACCTGGGGCTAGATCTCATAAATCGCGAGGTCATGACCTGAGCCAAAAATCAAGAGGAGGACGCTTAACAGACTGAGCCATCCAGGTGCCTCCGAAACCAATTTTTTAAAAGAATCTTCCAACTTCACCACCTGTAGTGTCAGCACCCATCTGTTAACTCTGTCCCCCAACTGATGCGAACACGACATCAGTCCCCATTTGGAAAACTTAGAATCGCAAATGGGCACCTGGGACTTGAACTCTTACCTTACTAAGCATGCTTTCAATCTACACTCTAAGGATAATTTATTTCACACATGCTTTATGCCACATATACGAATCTCTTTATAATTTCAATTTTCAAGGTTTCGTTTAGGTTAGAAGAAATTGGGGAATCTCTGATCAATTTTTTTGAGCTTGCCAGCTGATTCTACATTTTATTTAGAAGATGACGTGTACCTAAATATTTGATCGGTTTGAAAAAAAATTGAAAGTTCCCCAGAAAATTGCCTTCTCTGTCTGCTCCAGAGGCATTCAGCTGCCCGTGAGTCGTGCGCTCGCCTACACAGCACCCAAACCACACAAACCATATTTAAAGAGGATTCCTAGAATGTTGTTTTGTACTTCCGTAGTGGTCGGGAGCAGATCTAATTTCAGTTCGTCTTTGAAAACTTCATCACTCAAAAGAGATTACAGCGCACAAAAATAATATTGGATGTGTGTGTGAAAAAAGTGTTTTCGTTAATTAATTAATTTATGAATAATTCTCTTGCAGATATTAACCAGTTCAGTAACTATTCTGGCTTACATGTCAGAATATATTCAAATTATTTTCGAGAGAGAGAAACAGAGAGTGGGGGAGAGAGGGAGCCCCAAGCAGGCTCCATGCTGTCAGCACAGAGCAGGACTACAGGGCTCGAACTCGTGACCTGTGAGATCATGACCTGAGCCGAAGTTGGATGCTTAACCGACTGAGCCACCCAGGTGTCCTGGAACATATACAAATTAAAAGTAAGTTCATACAAAGTTACACTGAAGATGAAAATTCCTGGGCCACAGATGTTTCAAAACCACTTTTTAAAAAGAGTTTTATGTATCTACTTACCCTTTATTTGTTAATAAATCTTTATATAAATACAGCATACCACCTTAGGAGCATCCTTTTATTTTCCTACTAGTATTTTGCTTACAGATCAAATTTTTTAAACCTAATTTCCCAATAAATTGTATAGTCTTGGGCAAAGACCAGCCCTCTAAGACTGTATACCTAAAGGTCCATATCTGAAACAGTAATAACAAGACAATGAACTTGTTCTGTGTTATACTTAAACATTAGAGATTAGTCATTGAGTTTATTTTTGGAACAATTGACCATCTTTTCAAGTCTTTTCAAAGAAACATGTGGTGAACGTCTCGGGAATAAACTCGGATTTAAGAACGAAGGAGTCCAGAAGTTTCGGAAACATTTTTGAAGATAAGAATATTAAAGAATAAACAAATTAAACGTTAGTATGATTTTGGGTAAGGGTTACAAAACTACATAAGCTAGTCATGAATAAAAAATGCTGTTTTGCCATTCTTAATTTATATAGTACGATGGTTGAAGCTGACTTTTTAACTCCAAATATGCCATCAAGTTATTCTTTCAATGTATTATATCTCTTTTTGTTAATATGCATGTATTCATTAGAATAAGCCAGAGATTCGGCATTTTGTAACTAAGGTAAAGCAAGAGTATCTGATTTTCCCCACGCCATTAGGGGGCGACGTCCCCCAGGCCACCGCCTGCCACGCGGCCCCAGGGAGACTGAAAGCTCAGAACTGTGGTCTCTGCACTACACCCTCCTGAAAACAATTCTCTTTTTTCCCTCATCTCATTCTGTTTCCTAAATTGAATAGAGATAAGCCTGGTCAGTGTTTACCCTAGAGGTCACGGTTGCCTCAGGGGCTACTTAGAGTAACTGAGAAATACATTTGTTGGTGAGACACCTTCTCCCCTTGAAGCAAAAGGATGAGAGCAGGGGGAGCATGTTGATTGGGGTTTTGTGAGCTTCAAACACGCGCACGTGCACACACACACACACACACACACACACTATACACCGTGGGCATGTGCAATCAATTTGGATTTCTGGCCATTTGTTGGCATTACACCACACACACGTATCATTTTACAGTGATGTCCACTGGAGTCTGGCGTTTTCAGTCTTGCTCCTCTGGCAAAATTCCAAATTATGTTCCAACCCCTTCCCTTCCGTTAATTTAAGATCAAATGGGGTCTTCACTTGCCTTATTACCTATTCGCCCCTGGTTACACGAGACTGTGGCATTCACTCATAGATGCTGATGTGGGAAAGAAAGGCAAAAGGAAATGGTAGACAATATCAAATTTCCTAATACCTGCACCCCGTTGGCAAATACTTGAGGCTGGTGGAGTGTCCGTTCCTCCAGGAACTCTCAGCTGTCTTAACATTAATGCTTTGTTAGAGGGGAAAATAACTTTAGCTTGACAATAGCCGGGCCTCCAGGATCCTGGGAGTCTTCTTGAGCATATGAAAGTCCTTATGGAAACTTCCCCTTGCCTTTACTTCCCCCAAATCCCAAGTATATGGTCAGTCTCTCCTCACAACCCAGGGCAGCTCTTCCTGCCCACAGGTCCTGTCCCCATGATTTAATAAAATCACCTTTTTGCCACAAAGACGTCTCAGGAATACTTTCTTGGCCATCAGCTCTGGACCCACCACTATTCCAAAACCACATCAGCTTCCATTTTAATTTATCCATTGGTGCCTCTAGGAGAACACCTAATATCGGCATAACCCCTACTTACAGGGGTCTGGGCTCAGCCCTTTAGCCCCCCTGGACCCTCCTTCCCCGACACTCCCCACCCCCTCTTGGTATTGTAGAAATGCCAGGTATCTTGTATCTCCTCGGGCTGTGTGTGATTTCCTGCTGTAACTGGGCCTTTTCTCTCTTCCTCCATGTCTTCCTTGCCTGAATCACACCTACCTGTCTTTCAACCCCAAGTGAAGCTCCTTCTTCTCAAGACCTCTGCTCTCACCCACCTGACCAGCTTCAGTTGACCCTTTTCTCAGGTGACAGTATCATACTAGAATCAAAGTGTGTGTGTTTCTATTTCCCCGCAAGCCCACAAGCACTTTCAGAATAAGTACAAAGATAAGTCTTTCCCAAATCACACCCCAAGTTCTAGTTCACGGTGACAACTTCTGTTCCATTGAGCTGAATGAATGCTAGGGAGGAAAATTAGATTGTGCTACCAGCTACCGTGGCTCCAAACAATCCTGAAGTTAATAAGAATGAAAGGAAAAGAAGATATTGAGTTGGGCATAAAGAATTGAGTTAGTTGGAGAGAATTATTTCTATGGAAAGGCAATATGGGACGTCAAGGGCTGACACTCAACAATGAGTTAAGACAGCATATTCACATCCTTGGAAAAGGGCAAAAACTAAAGGAAATGAATCAATAGGGTTATTTCAGTCAATGTGTATTGTCTGAATTGTATTTGCATCTCCCATGGCACGATTCTCCATTCCTTCCACACCACAGCTTGCTGAAATCATGGCTTCCTGGTAGCAATGCTGGAACGAGTGAATGAACAATAGCCATGTACTGAGGCATTATTATTTTCCTGATAAGTCAAAACAAAAAACTACATATTTCATATCACAACATAAAACTGTCCACATAATGTATTAAGTGTAAGGTAACAACAATACTGTGAGGATGCTCATATCAATATCGTATAACAATTCTTCTCAAAATGGACAACATTGCATTCACTGCACGGTGAGGGGGAGAAAGGGAAAGAAAAAATAGGTGGATAAATACTGAAATATTGAGTATTCATGGTATGTGCTAGAAATGTTTGCAACGAGCACCAAATATTGCTCAAGCCTCATATCATGACTGCACAACTAATTCCCAAGCTTTCTTGGAAAACTACCCAACGGTGACTTAAACCACAGTATCCAACTGTTCTCCGTTTTCACCGGGTACTTGACAAACCAGTGATGCTGGCTCTAGAAGTGTTTGCATTCAAACACATGAAGAAAAACAAACAGCAGTGTCATTTATTTTATATACATCATTGATACATATCATTATTTGTTATACTTATAACTGTTATTACTTACAACAGCTCTGTGAGGTGGGCTTTATCGGTTCAGCTACATAGGTGTGAGAGTTGTGTCTCCGATGGTACCTACGAGAGGATCCAGGCCATACGACCTATCTACACTCATACTGGGATTGGAACACAAATTGTTCTGACCCAGAATCCCACTGGTACAAGCATATAAGCATCTTGGATAACCTACGATGCAGCAGAAAGTCGTACATTCTGGGGGACGTTGTGTCTCCTGTTCGTTGTCAATATTCTACTGTCATCAGTCACCAATGGGGTTGTACTGTTTTTGTGTTAATTAATGTCACCTACCAGGATCCCTACAGAGACTCAGGGAGCATATGACTAGAGTCAGCTTGAGGAAAAGAGGGGCGGTCTGATGCTTTGGGGCCAGGAGGGAACAAAGAAGCAAACTCTGCCTGGAAAACAAGACTTGGTTCTATTTCTGACATGGCCACCCACCAGCTATCCAATCTGCAACATGTCACTTAGCCTTAATCTTGTCATTGTAAAATGCGAGATATGGGGCAGGATTTTTATATTCAGTTCTAGCTTTCCAATTAGTCAAGCTTATGTTTGTCGACAATGCGAAGGATCAAATTTAGAAAGTGATTTTAGAATTTGAGAGGCCACTGTCTATATTTTGACTCAGCAGCACATTAGCTATGAGACTTTGGACACGTTATGTAATCTGCGTGAGCAACTGTTTGCTCACCTAGGAAGTTAGCAATAACTTTTATGAATTTAGCAAAAGGATTAGACTTAGTACAGAGAGTCTACTGAACAATGTGTCTACAGATATTATTGTGGTTGTTGTTAATTGCTTATTTGGTTCAATTCTTTTCTAAAGAGCTGAGTGCTATCCTCAGAGGGGTCCTAATTCCCCCGTTCTAATTCTTTCTCATCTATGCAGGGACTTAGGATTCCTAACACAGAGCTGCCTTTCTGATTTATTCCCACAGCAACGTAACGATAATGCACCGGACTAGCCTTTAGGGTTGTCAAAAATCAACCTGCTCATGATCCCACAAAATGATCTCTATCTCAAACACAAAAAACACTAGAAAGCTAGTTCAGCTTCCAACATAACCAGTTAATGGGAACGGGCTGTGCATTTGGGGAGAGGGAATGCAAGTCCGGAGAAAAGGAGGAAGTAAGGGCATCAGAGGAAGGAGCGGGAAGAAGGGTAGACTTCTAAAACGTTCTTGTCCTTAGTAGACTTCTCTCCCTTCCTACCTTTCTTGGCTCTGTGGACACATTATTCAGGAAGCTATAGAAGGGGCATCAGCTTTGGAGAGTTAGCTCCAGAGCTCATGCTGCAGGAACCTATTCCTTGACCTTGGAGGTAAATCTTAACTTCTAAGACCTCTAGGGCCTTTTGGTAAGATTGGTGTCATCTCTGATCTGAAAATTTTCATATGAAGCTCAAAGGAGAAGAGACATATGGGAATGTTTTGCAAGTAGAACTGCTTATTCAATGGCGAATAATCATTGGCAATTATTTGACACACATTCCACACTTTCCACCAACTTCTATGATCCAGTTGCTTCCAATACCGCCACTTCTCTTATGGGCCATAAGATTAGATTTCATCATCCTTAGAATCAGGTGTATTTCTTATGTAAAATTAATACCATGGCATGGAAATGCAAATTTATGCAAATATCATGCAAATTAAAACTCAGCACATCTTGTTGAGCTCCCCCGTGGAATACAGAAAACCAGGCATGGATCCTCTTACAGGAGTAAACATAAGCTTGAACATACAAATTTTATGGCATAATTAATCATATGCAACATGACAACAGTTGTAAGCCAAATTTCCAGTAAATAAAAATGAATTATGAGGCACATGCACTTTTAATTCCATAAGCTGTCCTAGGGTTTGTGATGCATGTGATTACTCTGGCAATTACCAGGAGTGAGGTGTGATTCTCTTATTTCCTCTAAGGAGGTGTTCAAATTAGGACACTTTTCAGGGCAGAATGGGTGTCAGGCATAAAGACTAAAAGTGTTCCCAAGCAAAAGGACACAGTCGGTAAGGTAAGGTCTCCAAGTTGGTTTTATTTGTATTAATTTGCACTTTGCATAATTGTGGTCTAATATGATGTCTGGATCATAATAGGTTTTCCATTAGTGCTTCCTGATATTTAGTATTCCGTAATAAATCATCCTGGATGTATTTATTTATTCAGCAGAGGTTTAATAGTTACTTAATATGCACAAAATGGAAAGCTAAATACAAAGGGAAGGTCTTTGCTCTCGTGAAGTTCTTGGATAACTAGGGAGATAAGACAAGAACACGATTCATTAGAATTCACAGTAGAAGATGAGGGAAGGTTCAGGAAGGCTTTGGGGAGGCGATACTGCTGGCTTGTGGTATGGAAAGATAAATGGAATTTATAACCTTGATATAGGTTTAGGATTTTGTCAGAAACTCTGTTTAGAAAGAATTAATTTTCAGACTAATTTGATATCAAGGGGCCTTCATGGAATTTCTACAAGCCAGGCTTTCTCTTTAAAAAGATGTTTTATTATCCAATATACTTCATTAGTTGTTTCTATGTGGTCTCTAAGTACTCCATTTATTAGACAAATAATTTCTAATTCCTCTTATGTGTCAGACACTAGGTACCAGGTGTTGGGAATATAAAGTTAACAAGGTAGGGTCATTCGTGGCCTTCATGCAGCATTTAGATCAGTGGGGGCGATAGATATTAAGTAATCAAATAGGTAATGATAATGACTGTGAGTGCTACAGAGAAGCATAGACACTGTTCTGTGCCTCGAATGATGATATTTACTGTGTGACCGACATAATAATTAGGAGGTCACCAAATAAAGCAGAAAGAGGGATGGTCTGGGGTCTAAAATGGACAATGAGGGAAGAGAATACTAATCAAGGGACAGGATGGCCAGAGGTGTTGACAAGTGCCCGGTCACCGTGTTGGTCTTGCATAGCTGGTGGCTTTGCACACTGGGAGCATTTCTATTGAAGAGTTTTACATAAGCAGATAGTATGGTCAGTTTATTTTGTTTTTATTTTTCTTTTTTAACAATCTCCCTGGCTTCTGTGAGAAGAAAGCGTTCGAAAGAGGCAAGCGTATTTGTAAGGAGAAAGGTTGGAATGTTTGGCCCTGAGCCCAAAGGAAAGGACAATGGTTTAGACTGAAGCCACCTGAGAGGTTGAGGTAAATGGACGTCTGTGGGGAAAACGGAAGTGGATTGGCTGCCTGTGGCGACTGTCCAGGTGGGTTAACAGACAGGAGACTCTGAAGGATAATTTCTGCTATTTCTTCAGGAGCAGTCAGGTGACTAGGAATGCTCTTCCTAGAGAAGGGTAACACTAGAGAAGGAGCGTAATTTTTGATGCGTTGGAATTGATGGTGGCTTATCCGAGTGGTGATATTACAGATCACGGGACACACATGTTTGACGTGGACCCAAGTTCCGGAAGTAGCATATCAATTTGATAATCATAGACTTAGCAGTAATAATCACTAAGCAGTGAGTGGCGAGAGGCAGTAGGTAGAGGAGAGTACATTGTGAGTAGTGCAAGTTGAGGAGTGGGCATGGCAGAACTTTGACGGGCAAGGCAGTCAGGGGCAACAAGAGACGCCCCCCAGATTAGCAGCGGAAGAAGCCCAGTAAAGGAAGGAGAGGAACCTGGGCAAAGCCCTGAAGTAGGAACGGAACAAAACACACAGGGGCGGGCTCATTCTGGAAGCTAGTGGACCCCCCCGCCCCCAGTGAAACGAACCGGGAGCAGCTGTCCCCTAACTCCATCCGTTCAGGTTCCCCCTTTTCTGCCCCAGTGAGTAAAAGGAGAAGAAACATCCAGACCAACAAAAAGAGGTGAGCAAACTTGAGGTCCGAATGACTAGATGTATGGCTTTGGGCAAACACCCTAACACACGTGCATTTCCACAGCACCTTCAGTTTACTAAGTATGATGATACATGTCAAATTCACGACAAAATTGAAGTTACCCTTCCCCTGACTCTAAACTCTCCTCTTCCTCCCCTCTCTTTCTCCCGAGAAAACCATACAGACTTGAGCTTCCGTTTCCGTTTCTCCATCTCAAGAAAATGTTCAAAATATCTTGGAATATATTGATTGTAATGACTTATCTTTCCTATGTACACACCCGGGCACACAAACTTAGATTAGCCTCAGGTTCAAAACTGGACCCGTTTTGTCTACTGGAGAGCAAGTGCTTTTCAGCCTCATGTCATGGGCTTTTAAACTAAAAGCCAAAGAATGAGCAAAACAAACAAACAAAAAAAGTATATAGCCACTGGACTTGGAAACCAAAAGAGGAGAATATTTAGAAAGTAACGAACACTGGGGGGAAAAAAAAGAATTCTGCATAAGTCTTAACCAAATGGATACTAAAAATTGATCTAACAGCCAGCCTTGGGGGAAACAAACAAAACCGGATACAAATAAGCAGAACTGTGCCAGCCCCAGGATCCGGCCACCAAGGGTCTCTGGCCTTGACACATGATGGTGAACCTCACAGCCACCTGAGGTCAGAGGCGGCGACCGCTTCTTTGGCCACGGGACGCGTGCCATTGCACATCCGAAGCCCTGACGGCCAGGTGTCCTCAGCTATTCTGTCCTGTCCCTGTGTGATGCAGACCACGGTACCGGCCATTTCCTGGAGTCGGGGCCTCTCAGAGAAGCGCTCCTGTCACCCTGCGTGGGATGGGGACCAGGAGAAAAAGGGGATCGGATGCTTTAAGCCACTGAGAATTTGCGTTGCTTGTTACCTCAGGCCCCGTGTCCTGATGGGCTGGCCAGCCAAATGCATTCAAACAGGAAAAACACTACAAAGAATAGCAGGAAATAATAAAACGGGATGTCCCATGCTACAGGAAAAGATGAATAAATATACGACCTCCGATAAATTTCTGATGCATGAAATTAAAAACATTGAGAGAGAATACACACACAAATTTTAGCAGGAAAGGGGGGGTACCACTGCGATTCTAGAGGAGAAAAATTTTCAACTTTTACGAATGTTCTACATTATTTAAAATCCTGTTATTAAGTTTGCAAATATACTAAAATATTTTTTCTAGGAAAATGTAAACGAAAAAAATTCTATAAATAAGTACCTGGTTCACATGTTTTAGGAGCTTTATATGTTCTTCAAGGAATACATACTTCCTAAAGCATTTCAACTTTGAAAGCACAGAAAAATATCATTATTTTTAAGAGACTGATAACCTAGGTATCTATCTAAACGTGCATGGATATGAACACACATGCGTGCACACACAGGTGCACACACACGTGCACGCACACACAATTTCAAGGTGACAAGGATGTTCCAATACTGCAAAGATATTAATGCATGTTTCCTAATGTATGTGTATAATTCATCTAAGTAATAGGTTAGAAGTGGAGATCCATCCACGCTTTGTGAGTGGCAATAAAACTAATTTTAAAGCATAAAATATTTTCCTGATTAACGGAGATGTCAGTAAATTTGTTATAGAAGAGAAATGTCTTGGTATGATAAACGGAATATATCTAAAACTGGTTTTAAGTATCCTAATTAACGCAAAGCACAGTGAACTCCTATTAAAATCAGGAGCAATCAGTCCCATTATCGCTGTTATAATTCAACATTATTCTTGAAAGTCCAGCCAATGCGTTAGGCAAGAAATGCAACTACCTAGTATAAACAATAGGAAGATTATTATGACACTCAGAAGACCTGAGAGTCAAAATAGAAAATCTAGTAGTCTCAAAGGAGGAATGGTTCAAATTTTTTAAAATTCCTAAAACAAATAGTGACATCCAAATTCCATCTGTTTAAGATTAGATGTATTACCTGTATGGCTTCCAGTGCAGGAAATTACACTGGGCTTGCATCCGCTAAAGATAAGCTGCTAAAAACAACACAGAAACATGTTTATTAATGTTACTTTATTATAAAAACCACAATGTATTATTTAATAAAACTATTAGAATGTTGCCAATATGTACTGTTACAAATAGCGAGTTCTTCATGAGGGCTTGGTGTGCTGAAACTGTGCCCATCATGGGGAGCCTGGGTGGCTCGGTCGGTTGGGCATCCGACTTCGGCTCAGGTCACGATCTCACGGTTCGTGGGTTCGAGCCCCGCGTCGGGCTCTGGACCTCCAGCTCGGAGCCTGGAGCCCACTTCGGATTCTGTGTCTCCCTCTCTCTCTGCCCCAACCCACTCACGCTCTGTCTCTCTCTATCAAAAAATAAATAAACGTTAAAAAAATTAAAAAAAAAAAACAACGTGCCCATCATAATTTGTTTCCCTACGCCTTTTTCTGTTCAAGACATAAAGATATGTCAGCAAATTGTCGTCTCTTTGATGAAGGCGTCTTGTAAGAGTTACTGTCACTCTCCACACATACTCGCCAAAGTTTTCAAACTTTTCACGGGAGATTAAAGCAAAGCCCTTTGCTGTTTGAAAGCACGCCCCTAGCAGCCCCTCTGATGCAGCGCGGTTTCCTCTGCAGTAACTGAGCAGTGACCCCCTCCCCCCAGCACCTTCCCCTCCTTCCAGTTGCATGATTGTAGCTCTTGTTCACACAGAACAATAAGCTTAGATGGCCTAGAATGCCACTACCTATTTCATTTCCATTCCCAAAACTAAGCATGAGCTTTTGCCTCGCTAGAGACCTCTCACGTAAATATCTTTTTGACTCCTTGGAACCCTTTGCCGCATTTATTATTGGGCGTTGTCATCCAGACCACAAGAATTCCTGTTGAGTGGCCCTGTTGAGCAAACTCACTGTGAGTTCGGGATCCAAACCAGTGAAACCGATGGGCTCGTTTGCTCCCATCTTACGGAGAGCGAATTCACGTAGTTGTCCTGTTTTATCTTGGCGTTGGCGGCCAGGGAAATCGAACTCCATCTAGTTCAAAATGGCACGCAAAGCACTTCTCTGGGCCGACTTATGCCACCTACCCCCCCCCCATGCTCTCTCACACCATTCCAACTTTATTTTTTATTGTCCCTCTTGAGATTGTTTTAGTGTACGTTACCTTATTTTTGCAATGAGCTGAGCCATTTCCCTACATAGATATTGCTGAAATTTCACAAATGTGCATCGCACCTTATTTTTTCTCTTCTCCCTGTTTTCTTCTCCCTTCAAGGTGAACCACTTATATCTATGTTTTGCCTGCGTGTCTGTCATTTCCCATGTCGGAATATTTTGATCAAAGGAATAGAGTCAGTTACGCTGTGAGCAGGTCTCACTCTGTGAAGGTGGTGAGCGTGTTCCCCGCTGTGCATTTCGAGTCTTCTTACCAACAGCGTAGCCACATGTGTGAAGAGAAGGAAAAAAGGAGAATTTTCAGAAAGAGCAAATGCAGATCAGTCCTCTGGGACGTCCGAGTACCTGTAGGATCTTGTGAACTGCTAATTGCTTTAAATACCGCTCTTGAAAGTGGTCCAGGGACGGTGAGTCTGTGCAGTGTCTTATTAGCTGAATCGGTATCTTTGCTTTAAAAACTGGCAAGAACGTGAAGACCTTGAAGCTGCTTTTGTCACGAGGAAACCAAAATGGAATATTAAATATTTGAAAAGTAGGTCAGACTTAATAAATGCATTTTCAAGGAACCCAGCCTTTAAATGAAGCCCGAGTGTGGAATACGGGGTTGGAAACGACGTGCCAGCAGCCACACCAGTCCGCGTTGGCACTCCTGTTGTGTCAAGATTCTATTTACCCAGAAGTAGCTTAATGCACATGTACATCCAAGACGCCACAATAAGGACCCAGAGAAATTAAACAGCTAATTCTCAGGAGAAGCAAGTGTGCAGGCGGGGGCGGGGATCATGCCAAGACTTGGTGTCATGAAGTCTGGGAGGCACGGTTACAAAGAAAAGAGGTTGTGACAAACACACGCTGCCACCGAGGTGTCAGAATTCCCATCTTGCTTCTGTCACCGAATGACAGGATTTTCCCCACTGCATTGAGAATGATGTTTTCCGGTCACCGCCAACAGGCCCTGGGAATGGGGTGGTTTTAATGAAATACACGCCGGGCTCTGCAATCTTTCGATGCGCTACATAGGTGGATGTGGAGTATAACCTTGTCTCTGTCGCTGCTTCTGGGACAGCGCTGCTGGCCTGCTTCCATGAAGATCGTCTTCCTGGGGAAGGTGGGCGGGCCAGACTGTCAGCATCTGTCTCTATTTGAGGCAAAGACCGGAAGACTTGGCTGATACTTGCCTCTTGAATAAAGCAGTAATGAACAAGGCACAGATCAGCGCTCTATTTAAACTCCATCAATCTGCTCCCAGGGCTCTGCACCAAGACCGCCTTGCCGGCTGGGTGGGCAATCTAGACTGATGCTCAGCTATACTCCATGGTTTTAACCCCTGCTCAGCACAGGTACCTACGACAAGGACAGGATTCGCCCAGTGAGAAACAACTCTAGAAATCAATTAGCAGACACTTTCTGAATTCAGGGTGCACGTGAGAGCACCCAGGGAGTTATTCTAACCACGGCTTAGAAATAATCACGATGAGGGCCCACCTTTACCACGGGGGCCAGGCATCCTATAGCAAAATGCATCCCAGGCAACTCTAATGTTCCATCCAGAGTGAGAGCATGTCAATTCCTATCTCTGCCAGGTATGTGGACAGGCTTAAACATCGTTTACAAGAACTTGTCTACTCTGTAAAAATTATATCGCCTGATACTTCCTGCTGCAGAACGTGGTCTATTTCCATTTCAGAAAATTCTTATTTTTCTAAAACAATTCCTTTCAGTCTCATTTCCACACACGGTCTCCCCCACATGTTTCGTTTTGATTTTAAAGCATTATGGACATTATTTTTTTTTTAACGTTTATTTATTTTTGAGACAGAGCATGAATGGGGGAGGGTCAGAGAGAGAGGGAGACACAGAATCTGAAACAGGCTCCAGGCTCTGAGCGGTCAGCACAGAGCCCGACGCGGGGCTCGAACTCACGGACCGCGAGATCATGACCTGAGCCGAAGTCGGATGCTTAACCGACTGAGCCACCCAGGTGCCCCGGACATTATTTTTTAAATAGCTTCACTTTGAAGAAGCTATAATAAAAATATAAAGTGAGAGAGAAAGTTCTTAATTTTAATTGCAATGCATCTTGCCTTTAACTGTATCACTGGAATAGAATATGATTTGAGGACAAAATTTGACTTGTGTTCAGAGTTTAATTACTTACCTTTAGTGCTCAAATCACCTCATTTAATCCTAAAAAAATTCTGTAAATAGGCACGATTATTATTATCAACATCATTTTACAGATGTGAATACAAAGTGTTAGTGAGGATAAAAATTTCAGTAATCCAAAAAATTGTGGATCTCTATTGACTTTAATTATTTTGCTTCCAAATCAATTGATCATTCCACATTTTCACATATGCCAAGAAAAGTTACATATTTCATTTTGTTTTTAATTTTTTTTATTTTTTTAACATTTATTTATTTTTGAGACAGAGAGAGAGACAGAGTATGAACGGAGGAGGGTCAGAGAGAGAGGGAGACACAGAATCTGAAACAGCCTCCAGGCTCCGAGCTGTCAGCACAGAGCCCGACGCGGGGCTCGAACTCACGAGCTGTGAGATCATGACCCGAGCCGAAGTCGGACGCTCAACCGACTGAGCCACCCAGGCGCCCTGAAAAGGTACACATTTCTGATGAGAAAGCAGTCATTCTTCCCAAACTACCAATCTTCCCCACACACGCATTCCAAAAACTGAAGCAAAGAGAGAAGTGATTAGCATATCACCACAGTCGAGCAAAGGATATTTACATGAAATGTGTCTTTACTGAAATTCCTAAATGCTGGATCTACAATAGCTCCTTACTATATTTCGCTATCAATATACACATTTAATTTCCTATGCTGGGTCACTGGCATCCAAGGACTTAAACCGGAAAGAGTGCAACCTTCTTTATTTGTAAACCGTGTATTTGTACGTGTTCTCCACGACCCAGAACCTCCAGCTCTATTGCCGAGGAGCACACTGTCACCGGTATCAGGGAATGACGGCCTCCCACTGCTGGCTTTCAAGAGAGTCCTCTACGGGAGCCTTGGTCACCTGCTCCTCTGACCAATACTTAACTTCTCACGGTTAACCTAGAACTTCCTCTGCCCCAGCATCTTTAAACTATAATGAACTTCTCTACATGTTTCATTAAAGATGCCTCCATGGGGAACTCTTTCATGCTCACTGTTCACCTGTACAGCCCAGGAGTCCAGGACCGTGCCTTGCCCCTTACTGACACTCAGTAACTACCTCTTAGTTGAATAAATGAATGGAAATGCAACCCAGGTGCATGACGGGACAACAGGACTGGTGCCCGGGTGCAAGGTTCTTCTGGCCTGTAGCTTCCCCAAGGCAGGACTCGTTCCAAAGAGATGTATGCGGAAGACTCAAGTGAGGGAGGAGGTGCATACAGGAGACGAGCCTGCTTTCTAAACTTGAAAATTATCCCGCTAAATCTCAGACAGGGACGACAAAATTAAACTCACTATGAGATGTACACGTTTGTCATTCATTTCTTTGTTTGTTCATTCACCGAGAGCTGCTCCCTCACGCTTCCCGTGTGCCAAGCATTCTCCCGGGCTCGGGAGTACCACAGGGAATCAAAACAAGACATCTGCCATCGTGGATGTTGACACTCCTGTTCCAAATCGACATCTGTGGCATCCTCCCCGGAAAGGAAACGCAGGTAGGGCTCGCTCAGGCCTCAAAACGCCAGTTGAGCAGGAGGGGGTTGGGAGGAGAGGACTGTGGTTTGCTGAACTGAAATCTGAAAGCAAGTAAGTAGGCAAAACAGTTTGATTCCAGGGTGGGGGTGGAATATATATCATATATATCATATATGTATGATTTTTAAAACTGGAGTGAATGAAAATTAAAAATAGGAAAAAACACCAAACATGGTGGCTTTTGAACAAGGAATAGAATGTCTATAGTGCACCATGGAAGTCATTGCTTAAGTGAAGACGCCGTGAGGCAAAGGGTCAATCCCCCTCCCCTGAGAGGAAAGACCGAGGTCCTCAGAGGGCTCCAATTACCAGATGCTGATGCTACTGTTCTGACAGCATGCACTGCTTGGGAAGTCAGCATCAGGGGCACCTGCATGGGCAGACATCCATCTGGAGGGGCGAGGGTGGCCTCATTCCTGAAGTCGCCGACTGTCCTGGCCTGGAAGATGCACCAGGGGCCCTGGGTGGAGCCGCGTTGGCATCACGGGGCCGGCAGGCAGAGGCGCCATGGGGAGCTCTGAGACCGGCTGTCACTCAAGGAGTCATTAGTAGTAAGGCTTGTGGTGTCGTCATCACCCTGCGAGAAGGCTGGCTGACGACCAAATCAGCTCGCTTAGGGAGTGTGAATCAAAATGACATGTAATCTGAATGTTAATGAAAATTTTCTCTTGCTTCAGGCTTCAGATTCCATCCAGAAAGCTGTCATCTGGAAGACATTATCTTCCTTCTCTCTCCCTCCCTCCCTCCCTCCCTCCCTCCTTCTCTCTCTCCCTCTGTCTCTCGTTTTGATTGGAATTTTCAAGTTTACATACAATATAAAAATAATTTTTAACCAGCAGTGCTGAGTGCTTGGACAACTCACGTTTAGTAAATTATATGGCTGAGTCAGTGACGGAGGTCCTTCCCCGAGGAAAGGACACATTGCAAGATGGTAATACAGTTCTTTACTTGCATTTGTCTATGAAATATGACAACTCTGATCCCAAGTGAAAAAACTTTTAAGGCAGTAGGTCCAATAATTAATGTTAACAACAATGCATTTCTGTTTCCTCCTACACTCCACAGTACAAAGTGGGGGAACACCTGATGTGATGAGGTGTTCACTCTTATTTTATTTTTTTTTTAATTATTTTTCAACGTTTATTTATTTTTGGGACAGAGAGAGACAGAGCATGAACGGGAGAGGGGCAGAGAGAGAGGGAGACACAGAATCGGAAACAGGCTCCAGGCTCTGAGCCATCAGCCCAGAGCCTGACGCGGGGCTCGAACTCAGGGACCGCGAGATCGTGACCTGGCTGAAGTTGGACGCTTAACCGATTGTGCCACCCAGGCGCCCCTGTTCACTCTTATTTTAAAAGGGCTGCATGTGTAACCACTAGCCGTGTATCCACTTATCATAATGGTTTCCATCAAATCGCTCACCATCACGGTTGCTTATGTTTTCCCGTAAAATATTTGAAGAATTTTTGATTTGATGAAGTGGTCAAGTCGGGTAACCATCGGTGTGCTGATGAGGATTTAATGCATGTGGATGTGGTACCTGCCCAGGCTGGTCTCACAGTGCTTCTGGGTAGAGATGTTCAGAGCTGACATTCATTGCTAAAACGTTAGAGAACAACACTCCTTGATTGGCAACAATCCTGTTCCGCTGGGCATGGGGATTATTAGCAAGGGGGTAGTGCAGGCTCCATGTCGTAAGACGTTCCATATCGCTTTCTGTTTTATCCATCCTTTTGGAAATATAGCGAAGTTAGAATTTCAGGAAACTAATCTCAAAATTTGTCTAACAGAGAGACCATCTGGGTGGCTTCTAAACCATAACTGAGCCAAAACTAAGTTTGTGGAGACTTCGTATCAAAAATTATAAAAAGACATGAAGAGATATGGTGCCTAATATTTGAGAATGTTAACACTACTTTTTTTTTTCTTTTTCACAAGAAAGATCCCTTGTCTGAAAGAAAAAGGATGTCTATTTTGGTCCACCTCCCTAATTAGTAACTAGTTGTGAACATTTTGTAAGATCACTAATCAGCTCTTTATCTTGAGTCCCCATATTTAGAATATATAATCATTACTTTAGATTTCTGCATTTCTAAGCTATTAGTAAAACAATTTAGGGCTCGTGAACTTACGTACGAATAATGATAATAACAGAACATCGCTTTGCCGAGGACCGTGCTAAATACCTAATACGCATTACTCCATTTACTTTTCACACCAGTACTAGAAAAGATTATTAACTTTGTTTTAAGAAGAGGAAGCTGAGGTCTGGAGAGATCACATCACTTCTTCAAAAGCACAGGATGTACTAGGGTGGCCTGGATGGATTGGAATCCCAACCCTCCCGAAGCCAAAGCAGATTTCCCCAACATGCATCTGCTACCTGCCCGAGAGACTCAGAAGCCTACGGGTATCTCCGAGGTAGTTGTTCTCAAATACATTGACGTGTATTCTTTAAGATGTTTTGAATGGTGACAAAATTCATTTTCAAAAAATAATAAAAACAAATGAATACATATTCATTTCTCAGTGAATTCTGAAAAAGGCTACTCTGAAATGGTTCTAGTTATGGAACCACAGGAATTCTTATTGGCCGTCGACTCTACATGGGGGACCATACTGAGATTTTAATCTCCCCAGTAGCACTATCAAGTAATTACTGAAATTTAAAAGAAAAGGAAACTGAGACATACTGGAATAATCAAGAACTAGTTGGAATAAGCTGTTAGAGAAAGCACTGCAACACGGCTACTTTGTGATTATTACTATTTTTTGTATGCTTTACTTTCTCGAGGAATCTTAGATTAAAAATAGAGAAAATTTGAATACAGAAAAATACAGAAAAACTGAGAAGGTACTACAGAGAGTTCCCATAGAGTCATACACAGTTTCTCTTTTATTAAGCTCTTACATTAGTATCGTACGTCTGTTGTGGTTAATGAAATGATATGGATATTTTATTATAAACCAAAGTCCACAGTTTATTCAGATTTCCTCAGTTTTTACCTAATTGACTTTTTTTCTTTTTGGAATGTCGTCAGCATTACCTATCATGTTTAGTTGTTGCGTCTGTTTAAGTTCCTTCCGGCTCGGATGGTTTTTCATTCTTTCTCTTGTTTCTCGTGACCTTGAGGATTTTGAGGAATACTGGTCAGCTAGGATTTTCCTCTGTTGGAACCGGTCCCATGTTTCACTCGTGGTTTGATTGGGGTTTGGGATTTAATTCATAAGATCCCAGAAATCAAGTGCCATCCTCATCGTATGACATCAAGGGCACATAATCAACACAGTTGATGACCGTCGTGGTTGACTTGGAACCCTTGGCTAACATAGTGTGTCACATTGCCCTATTGTAGTCACCTCGCCCCCCGTTTCCACCCTGTCCTCTTTGGAAGGTGCACCCTGTGCAGCTCACGCTTGAAGAGTGGACGGTGGTGTTCTTCCTGTTTTAGGGAAGAAAAAAATATATATGTATACGTATATTATTTGGAATTCTGAGCGGGAGATTGATCTCTCCTCCCTCCTTTATTAGTTGGAAATCACTTGTTTGTATCAGTATGGACTCGTGGATATTTATTTTGTACTTTGCACCGAAATCCAACCCCACTTTATTCATTATACGGCTCAAATTGTTCCAGCTTTGTCCAGCGGGGGCTCTTTTCGTCCGCCCCCGTGCTCCTTGGGAACACCCTCGTCAGTAGGAGTTGCCGTTGTTGTTTCTGCGCCCTCCTTACTTTCAGGCACTACCACATGCCCGTCTTGCACGCTTCCTGCTCCAGTCCTAGAATCAGTCATCTCTCTGAGACCCTTTGGTTCCCTTTACTGGTGAAGGGTGGTGGAAACTGAGATCTGGGCACTAGATGGGCTTGTTGGACTAAAGCGTCACCTTTGTTTTAGTTTCTTAGAGCTGACGGAGCAAGGAATCGTTTGTGTGTATATTGACCCGAGTAGACACAAACAGCCGCAAGTATTTTCATGTGTAAGCTTCTGTAACTACGTTAACCCATACAGGAGTTCCTGTTGATGGGCCCACCTCCAGTCCACCTCCACATGGGTCGTTTCAGCCTCCTCCCTGTGCGTATCTGCAAATAACCACAGGCAGCCATCCGGCTCTGACCACCTGCCACCATTCACTATGTTGTGACCTCCCTATATGCACACAACGCATGTGAGGAATGTTATCCAGGTCTCCTGTGGAAACAACGCTAACAGCTAGAAGGTAGTGCTTGCGTGCAGTTCCTTTTCTTCACGTGATTTGCAATAACGTTGGAATCTGTTGGCACGGTCTGTAGGTCTCCCCAGCATCCCTCAACCTTCCAACTTGATTTTAACGTACACACAATAAGGCTCATCTTTTGTGTTGTGAAATTCTATGCATTTTGACAAACGCACAATATCATATATCCACCATTAGAGAATCATACACTTTAGTTACGCCTCCCTAAAACCCCTCAGTGGTTCACTTCTTTGCATCTGTCTTCTCCTCCTTAACACCTGGGAACTGCTGATATCTTCATTGTCTTTAGTCCTGCCGTTTCCAGAAAGTCATATAATTGGCATCATAGAGAATACAGCTTTTTCCAACTGGCTTCTCTCACTTAGCAATGCACCTTTAAGATTCCTCTCTGTATTTGTTTGTTTCTTTCTTTTTGGTTGATAGCTTATTTAACACAAATAGCTAGTTCTTTGAGTAATTTTGATACAATTCTTAAATCAAATATGCATTTTATAAATATTCTTTTACAGTCTGTGACTTATCTTTTTATTCTCTTAACTATGTCATTTGTAGAGCAGAAGTCTTTATCTTTTTGCTTTAAATTTTGTTTTTTAATGTTTTTATTTTTGATAGAGAGAGAGAGAGACAGGGCATGAGCAGCGGAGGGGCAGAGAGAGGGGGAGACACAGAATCCGAAACAGGATCCAGGCTCTGAGCCATCAGCCCAGAGCCTGACGCGGGGCTCGAACTCCCGGAGTGTGAGATCACGACCTGGGCTGAAGTTGGACGCTTAACCGACTGCGCCACCCAGGCGCCCCGAAAGAAGCCTTTAACTTTAATAAAGTCCAATTGTCCGTTTTTTTTTTTCTTTCAAGGACCATGCTTTTGATGGTCCACCTTAAATCACCATACCCT
The DNA here is from genome assembly GCF_028749965.1 of Puma concolor. Classification (NCBI taxonomy): domain Eukaryota; kingdom Metazoa; phylum Chordata; class Mammalia; order Carnivora; family Felidae; genus Puma; species Puma concolor. The sequence goes on along the minus strand of NC_141669.1, from coordinate 3,131,723 downwards.
AGATTTTTTTCATGTTTTTTTATAGACGCCTTATAGTTTTGCATTTTTATATTCAGGTGTCTCATTGAATTAAATTTTGTGAAAGGTGTAAAGTCTGGACTGATGTTCTGTTTTTTTGTGGGTTTTTTTTGGCTATGGGCACTTATTAGTTCTGGTGCCGTTTGTTGAAAAGACAATCCTTTCCCTATTGAATTGCCTTTGTACCACTTCCAACGACCATTTGACTCTATTTATGTGGGTTTCTTTCAGGGCTCCTTATTCTGTTCTGTTGATCAATGCTTCTGTGATTTTTTTCTTCTTTTACAGCCCTATGCTGACTTGACTGTATAGTTATAGTCAGTCCTGAAGTTTGATGGTGTCAGTCCTAGAATATTTTTCTTCCTTTTCGGTATCGCGGTGGCTAGTCTGTGTCTCTACCCCGTTCATGTAAACTGTAGAGTCCGTTTGTCAGGGTTTACAAAATAACTTGCTGGGACTTTGATTGAGATCACATTGAATCTATAGATCAATGCGGAAAGGATTGACATTTTAACAATACGGGGTCTCGCCATCCATAAACTGTCTCTCAATTTATTTAGGTTCATGAGAGTTTCGGCGCATTATTTTCTCCTGATGAACTGACACATTTATCACTGCGAAATGACCTTGTAGACCTCTGAAAAGTGATTTGCTGTGAAATTGAATTTGTCAAGTATTAATATAGCCCCTCTAGCTTCTTTGAGTGCTGTTACTGGGTTACATCTTTTCCACCCAATTTCGTTTAACCTCATATTATATTTGTAATAGAGCACGTTTCTTGTAAGCAGCTTGCAGTGGAACCTTGTTTAGTATTGAAACTGACACTCTCTGATCCTTTAACCGAGGTGTTTAGTCCCATTACAGTGATGTAATGCCATGTTCTTATTGTTTTCTTATTTCTCTTTGTATGATTTGTTTCGGATACATTTTTATTTCCTTCCTCTTTCTTTTCTTGGCTTTTTATCTATAGCGATTATTAGTTGTTGGGTTTTTGTTTTAGTATTTTAACATGCCCGTTCAGGATTCTTAGTGACGTTTTCCCCCCTCCGGGATTCAGGTGTAAACCCAGAGGTCAAGAACTGGAGAAAAGCTGAGTGATACACAGAGAACTACAGTGAAGTCCATGCATCCCATTGTCAAAGGTCTGGTTCCTCCGAGCAAACGTGTCCACGTGGATGCTAAACTTCCTGAAGGTCACGGGGTCACACGTGGTGTGGAACAAGGGTCAGCTTGCCCTTCCCACGGTTTTCCGGATGCCTCCTGAAACATATGAATGGTTGTTTAACCAAACAGACTCCAATTATATAGATGGAAGGACTCCTGGTGAAACATACCTTTAGGAGGCAATTTTTTTTTCTGAAATAACCACCTACAAATCATTTTGCACAGTATCTGCCTGATATGTTGTGACTCTGTTACCCGACAACAACATCTAGGAACAGTGACAACATTTTGCATCACCAGGCTCCCGTGGCCACCTAGCATTCCACTCCAAGATGCAATCATTATCGCCAGGTGGAGAAATGAATTATAGCTCAGAGGAGTTGAGATGAGCTGGAAGCAGCCAGGTTTCACCTCACGCAGGAGAAAGATGATTTATAAAGCGGCCATGGGGATACAGAAAGGAACGCCAGCGTTGTTAGGGAGATCTTCCATTTCACTCTTTCTGGAAACTTTGTCTGCTTCATCCTCTTTACAAATAAGAAGCATTGTCTACCTTTGCAAAAAGCGTCCACAACAAACAATCACCTTAAAATTCAATTCCGAGTAGCTGTGGAATGGGGAAAAAAAAATCCCTGAGGAATATGTGTGCAGGAGATTTGACATGCTAATATTTCTGTGGGAGCGCATTTTCAATATTTTTTCATAAAGAAGCAATCTCCACATCCTAACAACTCATATGTAAGGTGAGAACAGCGGAGGGGAAAACAAGGTAATTTTTAAAATAATCTGCCCCTCAAGTCCTGCGGTGGAAGCCTCGGGTTCTCTGGACATTTCAGGAGTTGGGACAGCCGCCTGTGTGAATGCCGTCAGCTCCCGTCCCTGTCCCCAGCCACATGCACCAGATTCACACCCGCATCCCTCTCTTGTGTTGCATAAATGGCCCCCATATTTAAAAACGGGGTGAACTGCAAACCGGCATTTGCTCAGATGGAGCGCCGTTACTGGCCGTCGGAGACTTGGGACTGAGAATGATGACAAGTGGAAGGAATCCATGGTCAAACTCCCACTGCGGACACAGAACCTGGACTTGGCTTTCAAAAATGAAAGGAGACTATGCAGCACACGGCACAGGGCACGGGGGGCTCCTTCCCTTCCCTTCTCGCACGTATCCTTATTCAGAGGAAACTTTTGCATGTTGTTGGGAAGAAACGTGGCGAATAAGGCCCAAAGAGAGAGTAAAAGCAAACATAATCAGAAGGGAATCGGAGTAACCACTCTCTATGAAGACACGTCCTTCTAATCTAATATTTATTTAAATATCCTGCCTTTGCCAATCTCCTGATTATAACCCAAATAATTCATCTGTGCTCACTTGAAGACAGCATTGGAAGATCTGTAACACTTTATTAGGATTCTGCTAAGTGGCACCTGGGAGGTGAAAATTCTATACTTTTGTTTGTTCTAGTGATTCTCTAAGGGACTAATTAGGGGGAAACCTTGGATTTCTTACGCTTTTCCAAAATTGCCTATATATTCTCAAGTGGACTTTACAAAACTGTTTGAATTGTGAGGACTCCATGCTTCAGCGTTTAAATAAATCAATGGTCTGATAAAAAGCAGAATGGATTCAGATGTTAACATACACAAGTGAAATTTCAGTCCCTGTGAAAACACAGAGAAAAGTGTTGAATTGGAATTTTCATTGAGAAAGGAGTCCCAGGTGAATATAGCACTGTATCTGCATTTGAATGGATCTTTTCTTCCCTCATCATACAGATGCGTGGAAAAACTGGAAAACGGGGTGGAAATTTCTTCACAGCCTGCTTTTTTATCTACAACTTACTGTGTTGATTCGGCAAAACCTGCTAAAAGCTCTGAGGAGGGTTAAGTTTACATCTATTAGTATACAACAATGGAAATTTCATTAAGTATTTATATCATAGAAATGGAGGGTGTAAATACAAAATCAAAGGCCATATTGTGTCCTGTAAGCTAGTATTTTGGTGTTATGTTTCTTGGACGCCAAGGGAAAAAAATGACCAGGGGCCCATTTACAAAGTTTCTGTCGCTTTCTTCTTCCAGGACTGACAATGTCACTAGCATGCCACCCTGAATAGAAACTTTTGACTTTTCACTTTGGAGGAAATGTTTACAAATTAGTTGCATAGTTGCTCGAACTTGCCACGTCTGTGTTTGACCCGGGATGTACTCAGTTAATTTTCACTACGCGTAAGATGTATCTCAGAAGTGATGTTTACTGTTCTGGTTTGGGAAAAGAAGGAGTAAGCACATTGTATCCAGTTTTTTCCACCAAAGGCACCTGTAAACAAACCTCTGTAGCGGTTCTTGGCGGAGTCTTGTAAAGCAAATAGTAGCAGGTATATTGGATATTGGATTTGAAGTTCCACCCAGCTGGTGATGAGTTTAACATTTTGCTTTTCTTTTTGGGTTTTCCAGCCTTGAATCAAGACACAGAAATTCCAAAGTGGGCAGTGATGAGGAAAGAGGGTTCTGGGAGGGGAGGTGCGGGTGTGAGAGTGGGGGCTTGGCTCCTGGGCTGCGAGAACCTCTTGGGGTTGGGGGGCGGGGGAGCACAGCGTGTGAAACTCCAAGGAAGGGAAGCCTCTTCCCAGTCGGAGGAGGTGGAATTCAAGGGAGCTGGCAATTCTGTGGCTTACTTTCTGTCGCCCTGTTTCCAGTGCTTGACGTCACACGTAGACCCAGTAGCAACACTGGGCAGGATAGCTAATGTCCGAGTGCGCAGCTGAAGGAGCAAAGGGGGGCTCAGGAAATCAGGCAGGACCAGAGGGGTTGCAAAGACAGGAGCAGAAGCAACCTTGTGTTGCAGCGTTCTTTGCAAGCTGGCGCGCTCCCGGGCGGCAATGGCAGGACCCTTGTCCCAGTTAGGGGGCCAACGACTTGGAGAGCCGAGCTGAGTAAAGGCTGGCATCCTTCCAGGCCTTGCACGCTGGATGATGCCCTCATAGAAAGCTCTGAACAGCACATTCCAAGCTTTGAAAATTGACCAGCTCTGGAGCCACAGCCACTGATGGTGGTTAAAACTTGTAACTTGTGGTTAAAACTAAGCCAGTCAGTGGCTTACTAAATTCATGACGCAAACACTGCACAGGTCCCACAGTCCTATAATGTCATGTCTCAAATACAGGATACAGTCGAAAGGTGATCATCGTAGGGAAAAAAAACAACAACAACACCAAAATCTCAACTTGTAAAAAAGACAATCCATTGACAGCCCCAATGAGGGGATGGTGTAGATGCTCAGAGCATCAAGCAGGGGTTTTAAACCAGCTATGAAAGTGCTCGGAAAAAAAAAAAAAAAAAAAAAAAAAAACCCTACCGGAACATGCTGAAACAATATGAATTTAAAAAGCACTAGCAACAAAAATTTTTTTCAAAAGAAAATATCAGGAAAAAACAATCAGAAAATTTAGAAATTAAGAAAATGTAGTAATAAAATAAAATCTCGCTGGATGGACTTGAGAGAATAATGGACATGGAAGAGGAGAGGAAAACTAAGGGGGATGTTGTTCCAGATAAATAAACAACTAAACAGAGTCTCAGTAAACTGGGGAATAAGTACAAGACCAGTGACGTCATCAGGTTTCAAGAGAAGGGAACGGTGTGGTGCTAAACAATTGCGTTGATGAAATCATGACGGAAACTCTTCCAAATTTGGTGAAAGATGCAAAACATACAGATCATTGATGCCCATTGAATCCACACAGACAGAATCAAAAAGAAACCCATGGCCAGATGCACTGTAATCAAATTGCTTAGAATTCAAGTCAAATTAAACATCATGAAAGCAGAGAAAGAAAGCGGGTCATTGTTCTCAGGGGATGATCACCTTAGTGGCTGTGAGCCTCTCATCAACCCCAGAGGACAGAACGGAGCGAAGCCTACTGAACGTATTGAAAGGGAAGAACCTTAAGCCCAGGATTCTGTGTCTAGCAAAAATAGCCCTTGGGAATGAATATGAGGCAAAGACATTCTCAGTAAAGACAGACTAACTGAATTCATCAAGGGAAGGTCATTCGGAAAGTGCCGCTTAAAGAGGGGACACGACACAGTAGGAAGTTAGGACAGAGGGACAAGAGAGAGAAGTGAGACTTGTGAGTATCTGGGGAAAAACGATAAATCGTTCTTCCACTCTGTTCTTCCACAAAGTCTGGAGATCGAAGACAAATGAAAATAACATTGGGGCGCCTGGGGGGGCTCAGTCAGTTAAGCGTCTGACTTCAGCTCAGGTCAGGATCTCAAGGTTCATGAGTTCAAGCCCCACGTCGGGTTCTGTGCTGACAGCTCGGAGCCTGCTTGAGATTCTCCTCTCTCCCTCTCTCTCTACCCCTCCCTTGCTCTCTCTCTCTCTCTCAAAATACATAAATAAACTTAAATATATATAAATATCAAAAAAGTGGAATTACACGAAAAAGTTCAAAGAATTTAAAGGAGGGAGAGAAAAAAACAGCGAAATGAGAAACAGAAGGAAAAAATAAAATAAATATTAAAATGGTAGACCTAAATCCAAATGCATCAATAATGCATACAATGCATTAAAGATAAGTCATCTGACTAAAAAATTTATAAAACAGATTATATCAAAATAGATTTTTTTTTTATTTTTTTTTCAACGTTTAATTATTTGTGGGACAGAGAGAGACAGAGCATGAACGGGGGAGGGGCAGAGAGAGAGGGAGACACAGAATCAGAAACAGGCTCCAGGCTCCGAGCCATCAGCCCAGAGCCCGACGCGGGGCTCGAACTCACGGACCGCAAGATCGTGACCTGGCTGAAGTCGGACGCTTAACCGACTGCGCCACCCAGGCGCCCCCAAAATAGATTTTAAAAAATGACCCGACTATTTGCTATCTACAAGGAACTCACTTTAAATACATTGCCAAGGTAGGTTAAAAGTCCACAAATAGAAAAAGATACCCCATGCAGAAACAAAACCTATAGAGTGCCTATATCTATTTCAGACAAAGTGGGTTTAAAAACAAAGACAGTTGTTATGCATAAATAAACACATCACACAATGACGAAGCATCGGTTTTACAAAGAGACATAACAATTCCAAGTTTCCGTGCACCTAGCCAGAGAATAAGGAAGGCCCAAAGAGCATGGAAAGAAAAAACATAATAGAATGGAAAAGAAATAAACACACATATTATTTTATTATTTGGAGACTTTAATACTCCTTTTCTAGTAATTGAACAGGTAAATGGGAAATCAGCGAGGATATGAAAGCACTGAATTCCATCAACATTTATAGAATCCTCTACCCAAAGGCTGCAAAAGAGAAGCTGTTTCCAGGAGCACACGAAACATTCTCTGAGAAATATCCTCTCTGGCATCATAAAACAAACTCAACAAATTTCAAAGAACTGAAATCACATCAACTATTTTTTTTTTATTACCACAATCGGTTAAAGAGAAATCAATAGTAGAAAAATAATCAACACATCTCCCAACATTCAAAAACTACACAACAGGGGCGCCTGGGTGGCGCAGTCGGTTGGGCGTCCGACTTCAGCCAGGTCACGATCTCGCGGTCCGTGAGTTCGAGCCCCGCGTCGGGCTCTGGGCTGACGGCTCAGAGCCTGGAGCCTGTTTCAGATTCTGTGTCTCCCTCTCTCTCTGCCCCTCCCCCGTTCATGCTCTGTCTCTCTCTGTCCCAAAAATAAATAAACGTTGAAAAAAAAAAATTAAAAAAAAAAAAAAAACAAAAACAAAAAACTACACAACAGATTTCTACAAAGCCCATGGGTAAAAGAGGAAGCCTCAAAGAAAATACTTTTGAACGTGTTTTAAACTAAACACAAGTGAAAATTCGGCACACGGTTGATGGGATGGCCAAAGCTCAGCTGGAGGAAATGCCAGACTCCATGCACCGATGTGCAAAGAGAAGGAAGGACCCAAGTCAACTGTCAATGCTTCCATGTTAGTGGGTTAGAAAAAGATAAGCAAAATAAACCCAAATAATGTACAAGGAAGATAATAAGCAATACCAATGCAGGAAACCAAAATTAGAGAAAATCAACCAAACCAAAGCCAGTTTCTTGAACATACCAATGAAGTGGATAAAACTCTTACAAGGGTCATGGAGAAAAGGGAGAGAACAAGTAAACAAATGACAGTGTAAGAAATTAACAACAGATGTCACTATAGTGTGCATTAAAAGTATAACCCGCTAAAGGTACGATAAAATAATAAATGTAATAAACATACTTATAAATAAATAAATATTAATAGATATAAATAAGACTATAAATATATAAATAAATATAATCAACAAAAATAATATGTGTAATAAATACATATGATAAAAGAGGTCGATGAAAAATTCTATGAATGTTAATTGGACAACTTGGAAAAAGTTGGCCAGTTCCTCAAACAAGACAAATTACCAAAGCTTATCTAAAAATAGCTGGACAACGTGAATAGTCCCATAACTGTCAGATATATTTCACCGTAGTTAAATGCACCACTCTCCCCACACCACCGGCACACACACGCATAAATCTCTAGGCCCAGATGGTTTCACCGGTGAATTTTACCAAGTGCTTAGAGAGGAAATGATACCGGTTCTACACGACCGTTCCAAACGATAACAGGAGACACAGGAAAAAACCTAACATTTTTGTATGACCAGTATCGCTCTCATACCAAAACCCAAGACAACACAGGAAAAGAAAACCAAATCCCAAGCGTAGAAACCTTCAACACAATATCGGCAAACCAGGTCCGGTAATGTATAACGTGGCCATCATGGCCTGAAAATTCAGATTGCTCTGTGTGCAAGTGTGAAACACAGCAGTCACTTGGTAAAGGCACCGGGATCGAGTGCGGACGGCGCTAAAATTCTGTTCACTCGGTAGTTCTAGTTAGAGGGAACTCGGTTAAACTGATCGAGCCTTCCTCAACACTATCATTTCCTTTTCCTCCTGCCCTGTCATCTGCCCAGTCTGAAACACGTCTTTCACACTGGAATTAGATACAAAATGAGACCCTCGCTCCTGACGACAGGGATGTTTCTAACGGGTATGTTACGAACACATTTGAAAAAGCAAAACAGAAGTGATTCCTTGCACAACTTGTTAAGGAAATACTCACAGTTTTGATGTGGTCTTTTTTTAAAAATTATCCATAGCATTTCCCAGGCTACGGTCCTGGCATGGCGACCAATATTTAGGGATGTTAAAAACGTGAATCACACTTGCTCTCAGAACCAAGCCATCTCTAGGTATAATTATGAAGGCACCCCGATGTATGCATATGTAAAATACTGTGGGAGTCCAGAGGCAGAAGACCAGCCTTTTGCTAGCCGAAATTTGAATTCCCAAGTCTCCGTATGTGTGTTTACTCGTTCAAAAAATTGCCGACTGGCATTCAGTGCCACCTTTTAAGACAGGTGCTAGATCTACGAGGGGTATCAGTTCATTTATTCTGTTGCCCAGCAAATACCCAAGTGCTGGTTATTTTCCAGGCGCACAGACTATATTTTAAAGTGGGGAGAAGGCAGACAGACGGCTGTATCCGCATAATAAGCATCAAAACAAGCACACGCTGTGTGTTGTGGGGAACAGAGGACAACAGCACAGCCAGTCCCGCTCGTGCAGGTCGGGGCGTACTTCCTGGAGGAAGCGTCATCTGCACCGCACAGCCAGGGAAGGGGAGCAGCAGGTCAGGGAAACTGGGCTGAGGACATGTCCAGGCAGTGGCATCCTGTCCCAAGTGTCACAAATGAGGTCACGTGGCAGATCTGAAGACGGAAAGAAATTGAGCAGCTCCAGTAGGTTCCGCGTGGAGGTGGTAGGAGCTGCTGGTGACAGAGGGAGCCCGAACTAGAAAGTGGAGAAGCAGAGGGGCGCCTGGGTGGCTCCGTGGGTTCAGCGTCACAGTTCGGCTCTGTCCATGATCTCGCGGTCTGTGAGTTCGAGCCCTGCGTCGGGCTCTGTGCTGACAGCTCGGAGCCTGGAGCCTGCTTCGGATTCTGGGTCTCCCTCTCTCTCCCCGCCCCTCCCCTGCTCGTGCTCAGTCTCTCTCTCAAAAATAAATTTTAAAAAAACATTAAAAAAAAGAAGACAGCGGGAAAGCACAGACAGTAGGTGTGCAGGTGTCACTCGAGGACTTGAGATAGTAAAGCACCCCTCCCCGCCAGAAACTCAGGGTCTTCAATTAAACCCATTTTTCTTTCCTCTGCCACCCGCGGAGTCAGTTATCCGGACCAGCAACCAGTGAAGCATGGGTAGTTCATATTTTTCATTAGCACCACATTCTTCGAGAACCTGAGACTCTACCATTGTCTTGCAGGCACTTGTTCACGTCGGGAAGTTAAGACGGACAACATGACCAAGTGGCCACAGGCACGGCGGGACAGATACACCCGTCTAGTATTTGGATAGAAAATATGGCTCCCAGAGTAGTCTCCTCACTGCAGTACGTGTCCACCCCGCCCCACCCCAGCCGCCACGTGTACACCCGCGTAACCCGGATCCAGGTGGTGGTTGCAGCACCCCGGGTGTCAGCATCCATGCTGCTGCCCCACCTGCTGTCCTCGCTGCACAAAGTGACTTTTTGCCTGAAATATTTGACGGCCAGCACCTATCTTATCGTGTTATGCAGTGGGGTGTGTGTGACTATATACCAAAGTTCTTTTTTTTTCAATTTTTAATGTTTATTTATTTTTGGGAGAGAGACAGAGAGACAGAGCATGAGCGGGGGAGGGGCAGAGAGAGAGGGAGACACAGAATCCGAGGCAGGCCCCAGGCTCCGAGCTGTCAGCCCAGAGCCCCACATGGGGCTCGAACTCACGGACCCTGAGATCATGACCTGCGTGGAAACCAAGAGTAGGTCACTTAACCAACTGAGCCACCCAGGCGCCCCAATTTTTTTTATCATTTTCAAAGATTAAAGAAGAGGCATAAAAGATCAGGACTTAGCTTAATCTTCCATGAGTTAAGTCAACAGACATTTATTGTCTGCCTTCTATGGACAATGACTGTTATTTAGACCAGTAGTTAGTTCTCAAGCTAGCGCCCAAAGAACATTTGCAAATTTGGGGGATTTTGTTGTTGTTGCTGTTGTCATAATGGGGGGGGGGGAGATGCTCTTGGCACCTGGTAGGTAGAGGCCAGGGATGCTGTTAAACATCCTATCAGTACACAGGACGGCCCCACGGCCAAGAGTCACCTGACCACCAAGTCAACAGTGCTGAGGTCAAGAAACCCGGGGAATCACTAGTCACACCGCCGGCCACCATGAGTCACTGGCCTTCACCCTTTAAAAATGCAGATGTTCAACAGTCATCAACTTAGGGCGTCATATTCTGGAGGGAAATTTAAAGCTACTCAGTCTGTCCACGATTCGGCCTCTTACCTCTCAACATACTTTCATGACATTGTCCCGCTGGGGAGAGAAAAGGGTTCAAGGTCTGTCAGAAACTGTGGGTGGTATAAATGCGCACAGAGCAAGGTTATCCTCAGCATCAGGGACTATAAGCCCACATTATCAAGGTGATAGATATATTGTACCGAATTCCATCTCCACAGGTATGCATCCAAGGATTAATTACATCCCACTGAGATAAGGGAGTTATTCCTGATTTATAGATGAAGAATGTTACAGTTAAGTGACTACTTGCCCAAGGTTTTTTCCGGGGATGTGATTTAGGTTCTGAAGTTTCAAAACACAGAAGGCACAGACCAAAGCATCAGCAGACAATAGTTTGCAATCGTAAATGGCACACGCCAGTCAATGCTTAGGAAAAACATGTGCATATATTTTCTTTGGCTTTATTATCCATATAAATCCCAGCTTCTGCTCTGCAGGATTTTATCTGAGAGATTATTTCTCATGTGTCTTCCTCTACCCTTTTGAGCACGCCGTTATCAGTCAGCGGGGGTGGCCACAGCAAAACACCGCACACTGGGAATTTGAACAACAGTTTCTTACTTACCTTCTTCCGTTTATGGGTGCTAGAAGTCCAAGATCAAGGAGCCAGTGACTCTCTTCCTGATGAGGGCCCTCGCCCCGGCTTACGGGGGCCACCTTCTCACTGAGAGAGAAAGCAAACTTTCTGAAGGCCACTCATCCCACATGGGGGGTGGGGGCCCACCCTCATGACCTCATCTGAACCTAATCACCTCCCAAAGCCTGCACCTCCAAGTGCCATCACACTGGGGGATGAGAGCTTCAACATACGCATCTGGGGGGGGGGGAACAATTCAATTCACAGCATGGATCATTTGATGCTGAAAACTGAAGTTTCCTCTTCTGAACAACCGGGCACGGTAGACTAAAAAGCAGGCAGAAGAACAACAAGAAAAGACTAGACTTTGAGCTAAGAGGCATAAATAGTTCAACCTCAAAAACCATCATTTCCACTTTTTAAGATGGTGGACATTTTCTCCCAGCTAACGTGATTGAGCCTTCTGCGCTTTTTGGTAATGGGCAAAGGCAGTTAGTATGTACGGGTAGAATGACTTATTTATTTGAACAATTCACTGCTCTCTCGAGAAAAAAAAAATGCAATATTTCCACGTGAGATCCCCACAAACCCTGCCAGGCATGGGGTGGGATTTTGTGTGTGTGACAGGCTGTGTTGTCAGATCAGACAGAAGCCCAAGGCATCATGAGCGGCATTGTTTATTCTGTGTGTCTTCAGATCCCGTGAACCCTGCCTTTGTCTGTGTGAAGCAGACCCGTTCACCTACCCCTCCTGCTCACGCGGGTGGGTCCTCAACATCCCTGGCTGCTCTGGCCCCCAGCCACCCTTCCTGGTATCCCTTTCCATCCTTGCTGTATGCAAAATGCTTTCCCCCATCCTGCCCTGCCCGTAAGTGGTCTCCCCTCTTTCTGAAAGTTTGCCTCTGCAGCCATGACCTTTCACCTTCCTCTGGCCTTTTGCATTCGGCTGTGTTCTGCCTCAGTCTTTTTATTTCTTTGTTTCGGGAGAGAGACAGCAGGCGAGGGGCAGAGAGAGAGGGAGAGAGAGAATCCCAAGCAGGCGCGGGCTGGAGCCCGATGCGGGGCTCGAACTCATGAACCACGAGATCACGACCTGAGCCGAAATCAACAGTCAGACACCTAACTGACTGAGCCCCCACCAGGCATCTGTCTCTGTCATGTTGTAACAGTGGCTTCCCTGATGGTTGCCACGTGATCCTGAGACAGAGAGATGAACTCTGTCTGTAACTCACAGTTATGTAGAACTCAGCTCTGTCACCCGGGTCGGCCTGAGGAGTAGAGAATTAAAGAGTTCTTTGCACGAAGCTGTATCTGCTTATGAAGATCTAAAGGGGTTTATTGTGCAGAAGGTATGTTTTCGAGGCCTTACAAGATCCTCAGACGATGTCATATTTCGCTTTAAATGAGTACAAGTCTCCAACACTCAGCGGTCAGGATGGTTCACGTTTACCATTCCGAGTGCTGCGGGACCTTCATACTCTGCTGACACAACCATTCAGAAAACAGTCTGAAGTTACATGCTACGTGCAAGGTACCTTTTACTCATGACCAAACACCGTCATTCCTAGGTACACGCATAGATGCCCGCACGCAGGGCCGTGTTATTAATCATACCCCCAAGCTGCAAACACAAATCTGTTGAGGGAATAAGTAAATCCGTACAGGCTCACATACGGGGAGGCTAAACAGCAGCATGAGGACAAGCTACCAATTCCAATGCAGGTGGATCCGGCAAACACTATGTTGAATGAAAGAACTCAGACACGAGAAGGGACTTACTGGTGGTGTGTTTTATATCAAGTTTTAAAAACACTGGCAGCATGAACCAAAAGTATCGAAGACACATGCTTAGTTGGTAAAATTTTACGGAAAAGCCAGGGCCGTGACATCCACAAGAGGCTAGTTGTCGACTTTGCAGGAAGGGGACAAGGAAGGGTGTGGGTGACGGTCTGAGGCACTCTGGAATGCTGGCCGTGGATGCCTCCTACCTGGGCTGTGGCTGTGTTATTGGGATCTGCATGGGGACAGCCGCTCAACTATTCCTGCAAACTCGTTAGCGCCTTTCTGTGGTAGTGCTATAGCTTACTGGTTAAAGACTGGCATGTTTATTTCATGCAGACTTTTGGGAAAAGTCAGGTTTTTCCTCCCTGTTTAGGCCAGTTTCTTTAAGCAGATGTATTGATTTTATTAATCAAAATAATGGCCCGCACGTGTGAGGACACCTTCCGTCTTCCAGAACACGTAGGCTCTTTGTTTTGAGTTCTGAATCCATCAGGCGACCCGGGTCTCTGCCTGACCGGCTCTCTGGCTCCACTGTCAGGCTGTGAGCCTTCCAGAAGGGGCTGAGCATTCATGAAAGGAAGAAGTTCTTCTCCTACTAAGGCTGCCCCTGCCTCCTAACGGTCCTTCACTAAAAATGGTTGAAGAGAGGTCTGGAATTTAGTTCATGGTCATGCGCAAATGTCCGCTTCTTCATTCTAATGGCTGTGCCAGGATAATATAAGATGTTGGCATTGGATGATACCGAGTGAGAGGCATGTGCAAACCCTCTGTACCATCTTTCCAGCTTCTGTGTAAATCTAAAGAAATTCCAAAATGCCAAGTGTATTACACATCACATCTTCTCTTTCCTCTTAGCAAAGAAGACAGAGAGTCCTGGAGGAAAGAATTTAACCAATACTTCTTAAGTTCCCATAGAAGAGAGAGAATCGCAAGTCTTCAGAGATGAAAGAAAGAAAGAAAGAAAGAAAGAAAGAAAGAAAGAAAAAAGAAGGAAGGAAGGAAGGAAGGAAGGAAGGAAGGAAGGAGGAGAAAGAAAGAAAGAAAGAAAGAAAGAAAGAAAGAAAGAAAGAAAGAAAGAAAGACGGAAGGAAGGAAGGAAGGAAGGAGAAAGAAAGAAAGAAAGAAAGAAAGAAAGAAAGAAAGAAAGAAAGAAAGAAAGAAAAAGAAAGAAAGAAAGGGAAAGAAAGAGAGGAAGGAAGGAAGGAAGGAAGGAAGGAAGGAAGGAAGGAAGGAAGAGAGGAGCATTTACTTCCCGCTTCTTCCTCCAAACGCCCCCCCTCGCTCAGCCTTCCGGATGGAGGGACGGCCGCTGGTTGGCAGGACCGGAGGAAGCCCCGTGGGTGAGTGGCTCCCGCACCACCGGGTTCACTGTTCCAGCGTCTTCCCTGTACCACACACGCTCCTCTGCGCCTGCCTGCCCTGGCGAGGAGACCTGCGGTTTGCTACGTCTTTAGTGACGCAGAGAATACCAGGGCGTGGGCAGCACTGAATTATCCGAGTTCATCTGGGCCTGAGAGGAGCCGTGTGCTTCAGCTCAGCTTAGAAAGTAAAGTCAGTACTTTGATCCTCATCTTCATGTTCACATTCACTTCTGCTTGTGCACCCGGGAGTGAGCTCTGTTTCACGGGGGAGAGTTGAGTCTCAGTACCGGGCTTATGTAAGTTTGTTAATCTTTACCCATCTCTGACTCCCTTGACCAGTTCCACTTTGCCAGCGTTTGGGCATTGAAAACCCACACCGTGTATATTCTCATCCGGCTTCAGATGCAAAACAATAGGGAAAAGAAGCTTTCCTGATATTTATGATAGGATTGTGATAACATAATTTGAATTATGTTGTCTTCCAGCCCTGGTAGACAGTTTTCTAAATTGGCTTTTATAATGAGTGGCAGATGGATAGATTATGATATGATATGATATGACATGATAGATAAAATATAATGTCTCTGTTGCAAACACAGGATTTAGGAGAGTTCAAAATTAAGGGAAATAAGATAAAGTCATGGTCAACCTTTGGAAGACTGTGTATGTCTTTGCTTGCTAATGATGCAGTAAAGATAGCACACTAATGACTTCTAAAGTATATTTTATACATTTTAAATAAATATTAATATGTGCTATACTGTTAATGCCCATTAAGCATGTTTTTCCTTAAACTTATTTTAGCTATCCCATTCCCTGAAATTTCAGTGGGATGACCATGAATTCATTTTTCTTTGTTGAAACTGAAACAGAAGATCAGAGACATTTTTCTTTGTGTGGCTGGCCATCTAAAGGTTTGATGTAATCTATGCTATTACTTCTGAATTTCATGGTTTCCCCTCCCACATTATGCCTCCTGGACTTACGAGTGACTCCCCTGTACCTTTGCCTGCTCATCCTGGCCACGACCCCCGGCCACACTGTCCCAGCCACCGGGTCGGGGTGGGGGGGAATGTTGTCTGAGCTGCTCTGCTTCCAGAGGTATCATTTTCTGCTCCCCATAAAATTCAGAATTCAGGACTAATGTTCTTTCTTCATTTGTATCAAGGCTTGGACACAAAGAGACACACAGACAAGTGGATGGATACATCGATAGGTAGATTTAAAATCTTGAGGCTTTCTCTGCCTGGTGATTCCCATTTCATTAATTTCTTCTTCTTTATTTTACACGTTTTTAAATGTTTTTATTTTTGAGAGAGAGAGACCATGAGTTATGGAGGGACAGAGAGCGGGGGCGGACAGAGGATTCTGTGCTGACAGCAGATACCCCCAACATGGGGACTCCAACTCACGAACCATGAGATCATGACCTGAGCTGAAGTCAGATGCTTAACCAACTGAGCCACCCAGGCGCCCCTCTTTCATTTTTTCTGATTAACAGCCCCCCAGTGACTAAACATTTATGTATAATGAAACAGAAATGACACGTTTGACCAGAAGCTACTCACAAGGGAACAAGCTCTTGTGTGTCCGGGACCACACGAGGAAAATTACGAGCTGGCGAGATGGGCTTGCGTAACTTGATGAGACTTGGCTTTTCGTGAGTTTACGATTCAGGTAATACTTGAGTGACTGATGCAGAATGGCAGTCGGGAAGCGACAGTGAGAAACGCGTGCTTCCTAAACTGGTATGTAGAGTGGTCAAGACCCAGTCACCAACATGACCCTGGATGAGGCATTCATTGTCCTGAAGAAGAGAGCATCTGAATTATTAAGAGGATTTTAAAAATCCATGAAATTACCCACAAATTTTCAAGAACTCAGCCCTTACTTTACTTTTGCTTATTTTATTTCAGTTTTACTACCCGCGAATAGCGCTCCTTAAAGAAATGGAAGAGTGCTTCGAAATTCTGCTGTGACCCGGGAGTCCTCTGTCTTAGCCTGACTGAATTCAAAGTCTCTTTCTGATTGCTGAGGTGTGGTCAGGATGAGGGGGGCTCCCTGAACCCTCCGTGTAGCATGCACGTGACACCCCCACATCACAGGCGAAAGCCAGGGTTCCAGGTGATTGACAACAATGTCTTTCTTACCAGGATAGACCATCATGCGCGTCTCTGTTTTTACCTTGTGACCCCAAGTGCGGTCTCTACTCCTCCCCACCACAGAGGTGTGTGTTTTGCCACATCATCCCAGGAATGGAGCCCTGCATTTACCATCTGTGTTTTGGATCGGCGTGCCCCTTCAGATGTTGGCAATGCCATAAAATTTGCTAATCCCGCTCGGCCATGTTGAAACTGACTTCCAATCCCCTGTCGCCGGAAAAACACCGAATGCGGCCGGTTCCCTCTCTGCAAGGTGTGCAGGGAACGGGGATAAGGTCGAAAGGTGGGCTAAATCCATGCATTTGGTAAAACATTTGTCCCTTGGGGACAATGATTGAGGAGCTGCTTCGATGGGCTCTCAGAGCATCCTCACTGTCACATTCCTGCTTAATTGGCAACAATATTGGTCATTTAGGAAGCACATTATTAAACAGTTTGAACTTGGATACAAGGAGAAATGCTTCTCTCTAACCGCTGCCTGCACACGCGCTCAATCCCACCACCTTTCTCTGCCACTCTGGGACATCTTAGGCTCCATAATCTCATACCAGCCAATTTTATGACTTGAACATATGAACGCATCCTGCAAAGCCTGCGTCGTGCTTCGTCCTCCGGTCTAATTCAGTCTCCCTCCTTGACGTACACCTCCCACAGCTGCCCCTCTGGGTCTGATGGTTGGCCAGGGGTCTCCTATGGGCGGGAACACAGATGGCCTGTTCTCTTTTTCTTCCACCTCTTTGTGTCTTCTCTTCTGGCTAATTCAGGGTCAAGTAGGGAAAGAGATATTAGCAGAAAAGGGATGAAGTGCTTGTAGATTTTCTGTTACCTTAATTGCTTCTGCTGGTGCACCTGTCTCCTGGCTAACCCCGGCTTGCCATTGACTACCCTGGTGGGGCGTGTTAGAACACGCGGTGTCAGTGCAGGAAGCTTCCTGACATCGTAAGCTAGTCCTCACTCTTCTGCCCAGGGAATAGCCTCTAGACCGCCTTCCCCTCAAACTCTCACTTGGGTTGGGTGCCGTCTTGGTGCAGCGTCTGTAAGATGGCTCAAGTCTACCAACTTCGATGACATCTGCTGGGCCAAAGGATGTGCCACAGAGCGACTACCTCCTTGCCTGCCATCTCAGGCTGCTCCCAGCCTCTCACCTTCAAAATTTTCATAGATAAGAAAACGCTGGTTCAATTACTTATCCCAGTTCCAGCAGACGCATGTCAGATTTCTCTCTGTGTGCTCCGTGTCGAGTTGGGGGAGCCCGAGTTTCAAAGCTCTGCAAGCACCCAGCCACGAAGACAGAAAATGCCCTTTGTTGCACCACAAGGCACGCCCACCATGTTGCCGACTCATTATGTGGGCCCCCCCCCAACCTGGTTGGGATGAAGTCTTCTCACAAGTGATGATACACTTGTGCTGTGAACTCGCCACCTCGGTGAACAGCTCTGGAGGGCTGGTGTCCCAGTTGATCATACATTTGTGGGAGGAGGTCACATACGGGTCTTAGCAGGGTATAGGCAGGGCTGGCTGGCTGGCTTTCCCCTTAAATGCTCTGCAAGAGATTTCTCACTGCCCACTGCTGCTATCTTTGCACAGATGCTTCCCAGCTTCCGTGTTCCATCTGGGGACTTCAGACAAAATTCTGAAACAGGAAAAGTAGCAGTCAATATCCTGAATGACTGCTTGCTGTAAATTGTTTATGGATCTTGATTAGCAAGTGCACGATGTTATTTTACATTCATGGAACATGAGATCTGCAGATCATGAATGAGTGGCTTCAATGACTAAGATAAGTCTCTAAGATTATAAATTGGTTCTTTTTAAATTTAGAACAATATTGAAACCTTTGGTTTTCTTCATCAAGAAATCTGTGCAATTTAAATTAACTTGATTTCTTTCCTATATATGTATACACACATACATATTCAGAGCAAAATATAAACTGTAAGATGGTACATACTTTGCAGAACACATCGTTAGACACGATTCCCGCAGAAAACTATTTTTTTAAGCCAAAAGAAAAATCAGAAGGAAGAACCATTGGTGATTTTTTAAATTATTTTTCGTGCTTACACAGAGTCCCTCCTCATAAAATTTCAATATACTAAGCTCGAAAGATATGGTGGTACTTTAAAGCTAAATAAAAACAAAATTCCTAAAGAATAAAACTGAAGACACAATGTTTCAAAGCTGCTGCGATCTCTCGAGATCAGAGCTTGATAACACGGTGCGTGGACGGTTTGGAAAGTACGTTAACACATTATTTCATAATTTCGTGGCCCTGACATCTGAAGCTCTTATCGTGTTTACTCTCCATCGACCATTTGATGAATTCAGCTCACCGGAGCCTGGCAGCAGCAGGCTGAGAGCAGTAATAAACCGTATTTACGGTCACGGGTGATAGAGCTGGGGGGTTCGTGACAGAACTGTGTCCGAAAGAGGGCTGGAAGGTAAAAAGAACAGGAATGTCTGAAACAGGGAAAAGAGGGAGCCAGAGCTGAGGGGGGTGGCCACGTTGAGGGCCAGGCATGGCGAGCGTCTGGAGCCCTCGAAGCAAGCCAGAGTGCAGTGGGCGTCCGTCCTCACACCGTGAGGCTCGGTGTTGGCCCCCTGACGAGTATTCGCCTTGGTGGGGAGAGGGGGCCCGGAAGGGTCACACAAGGGCTGAAGCGATCGTGCCCTCCACATGCTTTCTCCCATCCTGGTTTCCCTCTGCTTACCAGTTTTGTGCTCATACATGTTGAAAGAACCCCGTTGGTGGATTTCCTCAGTCATGGTTTGCCTGTCTGTAGTCAGACCTTTCTTAGCGGTCCGCACGTGCAGACAACATTGATGTGTCCAACAGGGAATGGAATCTCCCATTTCCGGTGAGTTCTTACCTCTTCTAGTGATATGTTTTTCCCACAACCAGTGCCTTCCTCTTTGGCGCTTGGAACCAATATGTGGCTGAGAGTCCCTAAGACACTTTCAGGATGCAGTGCTGCCGGCCGACAGGGTTATTCGGCCTCTACTTTTGCATGGAGGTGGGGGTGGCGGGAGGCTTCAATCTCCACCAGGGTGCAGATGCCACTTCACCTTGATCTTACTGTCTCTTCCCGGCCGATTCCGTCTTCATTTCTGTACGGAGGGTGGGAAAGGAGTCTTCACGAGAGAACCATTCCCTTCTCTGAAAGTGGTGCTGGAAGGAACGTTCAGCTTTGGGGGTCAGTAGACCTTGCGTCTCTGAGTTTGGGGAGCTTGAAAACACAGTATCTTCGAGGTCTGCACCTAGAAGCAAAGCCAGCGTCATCCTTGAGAAGAATCATAGGGGAGAGGGCTTCTTAATATACATCCATTTTTCTCCCACTGAGTATCAAATTATGTCCGATTTAGAGCTTTCAGGGGTTGTCATTTGATATTTTCAGCGTGACGAATTGTGGCCTCTCTTTCTAGCCCTGTGGTGTTCTGGTGCGGACACGGGTGCGGAGGTATCACGGGCTGCCTGTGAGACATCATGTTGACCCTAATGCCCCAATGTGAGAGTCTGAGTGATCTTCTCTCTATTACAGATTAACAACCTGGGCACATTATTTTATAAAGTTAAAAACCACAGTTCCATAAACACACTTCAAACATTGATGCACAATGCATGATCTTTTCTTTAAAAAATATTATGACACCTCTAGGGAACTAATAAAATTTTCTGCATACCTTCTGGGCCCTTCATCTCTTAATCAATACTCTCATTTGGAGGTAATGTGCTGAATTCAGGACTAATTGAAAGGATGCATATTATTAATGCCAGACATTTCCCCCAGCTGCACAATCCAACAGGGCTCATTTTTGAGATGAGCAAATTAAAGATTAATTCCTATGGCAGAAAAATACCCAGCGAGAGAGCCTAATCAATTTATATAGTGAGCCATCCCTTTTGGTCCAAAAGGCATATAGATTAGTAGCTAATGCATTCAAGCTTAGACCAAAGAGACAAGACTCTAATTGCAGCTTTTTCAACAACTCAGTGGTATACTATTATTTCTCTTGGGCTAAGTTTCTCGTGTGGCAAAACACAAAACCTACTTGTTTCCTTCTTAGCCAGGGACACTACAGAGATCAGAGATTTTAGAAATTCCTACGTAAATTAGCAGGGAAAATTATTTCTACTTTATTGGTCCTGCCTTTGTCAGGTGAGATAACACAGTCTTCATGCTCAGTGGCACAGTATTGACATGCACACTCAATGGACCTTTGAGATGATACATAATGCACCTGAGAGATAAAGAAATCCATTCTAATGAGAAGAGTAGTTGGAAAAATAGCGTACTAGGCAGGGTTCTCCAGAGAAACAGGCCAAGAAGGCATCTATCTTCATGTATATATTTAAAGATTTATTATAGGAATTGGGTCATGCAATTACGGGGTCACAATCTGCCATCTACAAGCTACAAAATCAGTTCTGTAATCCAGCCCCAGTCCAAAGGCCAGAGAAGTGGGGACCAATGGTGTAAGTCCCCGTCTGAGTCCCATATCCCAAGAACTAGGAGTGCCAGCACCTGAGGGCAGAAGAAGATGGTTATTCTGACTCAAGCAGGGAGCAAATCCTTATTTCCTCTGCTTTTTTTGTTCTGCTCAAACTCTCAACATGTTGGACGATGCCCACCTGCATCGTCTTTACTCAATCTACAAGTTCAAATGTTAATCTCTTCCAGAAACACCCTCATGGTAAAAGTGATGTTTTACCAGCTATCTGGGCATCGTGTAGCCCAGTCAGGTTGACACAGATTTAACCATCACAAAGAGTACTCCCCTTTTCTAGTAAATAGAATGTTCAAGATGAGGCTCATGAGGGCACCTGGGGGGCTCAGTCGGTTGAGCGTCTGACTTCGGCTCAGGTCATGATCGCATGGTTCGTGGGTTCGAGCCCCCCGTCAGGCTCTGTGCTGACAGCTCAGAGCCTGGAGTCTGCTTCGGATTCCGTGTCCCTCTCTCAGTGTGCCCCTCCCTCACTCATGCTCTGTCTCTCTTTCTCCCAAGAATAAAGAAAACATTTAAAAAATTAAATAAATAAATATGAGGCTCAAAGTGGTTTTGAGGCGCTTGATATGTGAAAACTGGACAAGAAAGCACTGATGGTCATTTCCCAGCTCACCTGGATCTCACTGCTTTGGACTTCAGAAGGAAGGAGAGAAAAATATTTCCAGTTGAGACCGTATCAATAATCAAAATAGGTGCCTACCAAAGGGAGAAGCGTGAATTCTTTTATTTTCACCGCTCAATCATGTTCGTTCATTCATTCAGCTGGAGTATCCGCTAGGCTTTGGGATACAATATGTTCTTTACCATTAATTGTCATCATTGTTTTCTGAATAACAGTTGTAGTATCGTCTTTGTAAGTAAGTATAGCCAACTAGTTGGGATGGGATGGAATAGTATTTCATTTAGAACGTAACGTATGCAATCTGGTGTTCTAGTTACTTTCTCTATTTGCACATTATGTATTCCGTTGTCTTCTATTTGCTTCGGGCCGTAGAAAGATGCAACAACCGCTGTATCCCTGTGAGTGAGTTTCTGTTCGCTATACGTTTTCTGGGAGTTATTTGAAAATTTCCAGCCATTCCAGCAACTCAATATGTCTCTGTTAGAAATACTGCTCATCTCAGGAAGGAAATATAATCATGAACGTCCCTCTACCCTGGCAACAAGAAAGAAGTAAACAAAAGACAAACCAGTCTAACAGCTTCTCGTTGCCATATTATTTCCACCTTCCTGGTGCCAGGCAGGCTCCAGGTACCGGCGGTGCAGGGGCTGAGGAGGGGGTTTTTCAGGCTTGGATGCCGGCCTTTCCATTCCAGTGCTGTGACCTGGGGCACGTTCCTCGGCCTCTGTGTGCCTCAGCTACATGACTTAGGAAATGGTGACCGTCATCGTTGGACTCGGTTGTTGTGCGAATCAGATGGGCCGGTTCTCATCGTGTTTAGATCAGGTCCTGGGATACAGTGGCAGCCAGTGAAGTAATTAGCAGTAATGATGCCAGGGCTGATACCATAGCAGTTAGCCAAACCGAGCCTGGATGGAAATGAGGAAGAGACAAGTGGGAAACAATAAGTGTAAAACGTTTGAATGTGAGTCGGTGCCATGAGGCAAGGCGAGGGACTAGGGATAGATGGCAAGAATCACAACACATATTCTCTGTAGCTCTGCCCACTTCTCCAGCCACATCCTGTGCCCACTTCCCTCACGGTCTACGCTGTTTCCCCACTGATCTCTCAGCGTCTGGCAGTCAGCAATGCTCCACTGCAAAAGCACAGTCTTTGCGCCTCTTGTCCCTCGGGTCTGGAATGGCCACCCCCTCCTTCCCTGGCCTGGATGACTCTGTTCTGTCTTCCGACCTCTGCTCAAGGTCTCTCACCTTGACCTCACATGTAACATTGGAGCAAGTACTTCTCCTTTCCTGCATTCATCAAATTTGGAATCATAAACTGATTTGTGAAATTCTATGAATGTCATCCTCCATATGATATTATTAATACATTTGGGCAGAGATTGTCCGACATTCCCTACCACGGGCTCTCATGAAATATTTGTAAGAATGACTGACACTGTCTTCAAAGTCAGGATCAAAATTCATCTTCAGAACTATCATCCCAACCCTTGGATGAGGTTTGCCCCTTCCAACGCTGAAGTACAACAGCACCGCACGTGATTTCCGTTATAATTATTTATGGAGAGGGTTTCTCTGCCTTATGAGATCATAAGCAACCCAAGAATGGGATCTATTTATTTGATGCGTTTGTTTCTTCCAGCCAACCCAATGAGAAACTTACATCTAGCTTTATGAGCAGAAAGCACTATAGGAACCTTGCTGGGTAGACAAAGTCATACTTGTGAGAATCCCGGGCTCGCTGACTATCACAAAGAAAGAAAACAAAGTTACAAAGAAAGTAGTTTGCAGGTACATTTCAATGATTTTCTCAAAACGTTAGTGAAGGAAGCTTGTAACGTAGAAGTTATCTCGAATACAAGCCGGTTTTTGCTGTAAAAAGAGCTTGCATCAGTGTATATTCATAATATATTTAGCATTGTGTTAAAATGAGATTTATATGTCTTTGGATCTATGACTCTAGCACGAGTAACCTCCTGAATGATGTGAGAATACCAATGTTAGCCTGTCCTCCACAGACGCCTCGTCTGGACCACAGCCAACAGACACATCTACCTACCCCACCCCCGCTTTTTAAAATGAATTCTCTTGGCTTATTTTTGTTTGGCACACTATTTACGTATAGGGTCCTTTCCTCTCCTTTTTGCATGAATAAGGCACAAACCGGCGTTACTGTGAAAGAAAACTGCTTGCCTTGAGAGAATAGCCCTGCAATCTGGTTTCCTCCAAGGAGCTCAGAGCTGTGTCTGAAATTGATCACCAACAGATATTTACCTAGAAGCGCTAG
The DNA here is from genome assembly GCF_028749965.1 of Puma concolor. Classification (NCBI taxonomy): domain Eukaryota; kingdom Metazoa; phylum Chordata; class Mammalia; order Carnivora; family Felidae; genus Puma; species Puma concolor. The sequence goes on along the minus strand of NC_141669.1, from coordinate 3,107,828 downwards.
CGAAGTGTCGGGAAAAGTGAAAAAAGACTCTGTGGGTCTACTGTCAGGGCAAACAGAGACAGATTCACAATTCGTATATGGCTCTGCGTCTACGTTGAGATTTGGGGGCAAAGCGCAAAAAAAATGATTGCTTGGGAGTTAAATTGTTTTTTCTGTAATGCACGAGGTGGAACTCCAAACTGGGGCCAGCGCTTCTACTCCTGCCCCTGCCCAGACACAGCAGAAAGTGCCAGCCACTCTTCTGAGGTCTGAAGGGAGCCCTGCTCTGAAAATGCTCAGAGGTAAGAGCTGTGCTGTCTGACAGGATGGCCCTGCTGCATGCAGTAACAGCTTCCACCCTTCTGGAATACTGCCCATTTCTGGAATAGACACTGATACTCTCCTCTTCACGTTGATGGACGCCTTCAAAGAGAAGAACATTTATTAGTCTTCACAGATGTCGGGTGCTTCCAGCTCCACGACGTCAGCTAACTGTCATAAAACCTTTGTGAGATTATGGACATCGAGAGAAATTCCAAAGGTCATCTAGGGTCTCACTTCTAGTCGAGTGACCGGGTCAGGAATCAAACCTCAGGTATATCGCACTACAAAAGTCATGCTCCTTCTGGCACACGGCATCGTCTTTGTTTCTTTCTTTGTTTTGAGGAGGCAGTCCCCATGCGTGACACAAAATGCAGGAGTGACAGTAAGGAAGACTAGAGAGATCCCTCTCCATTCATGGCCCTGCCTTACTCTGTTCCCTCCCACGTCAGCCACTATTAACCAGAGACTTTTATATCCTTCCAGACACATCCCATACGTGTGTATTTACAAACATACCGACTACATAGTCTTTTCCCCCAAAACATGGTAATTCCAAAGCAAGGCTCTTTTCCAGAATCTCTTAGAGCTCGATACATATATCACCATAGATGAAGCTTTTTCACTGTCCTTAATGGATGGAGACTATTCCATCGTAAAAATAGACTACGATTATTTAATTGGTCTCTATCAGTGTCGTTTCATTTGGTAGAAACTTGTCCACCCTCCCACTCTCTAGAAACACAAAGAATTGCCTTTAAAGCTTAATATTAGGAGGTAATTGGAGGATGGAATAGAGAAAGGGTAGACAGAATAAGGGTGCTCAACACCACACCAAACCAGATAGAAGACTTTGGAAGAGGTGTTGTCAATGAGTAATTTTTTTCTCAGAGAGCCTCTTAATATCACTCACATAAATTAAAATAAGAAATAATGTAAAGAACAAATACAGTCAACAGGTCGAAAGGATCTTAAAAACGTAGCCAGCTTAGGGGCGCCTGGGTGGCTCAGTCAGTTGAGCATCAGACTTTGGCTCAGGTCATGATCTCGCGGTTGGCGAGTTCGAGCCCCGCGTCGGGCTCTGTGCTGACAACTCAGACCTGGAACCTGCTTCAGGTTCTGTGTCTCCCCCTCTCTCTGCCCCTCCCCCCGCTCACACGCTGTCTCTCTCTCTCTCTCTCAAAAATAAAATAGAAACATAAAAACAAACGCAGCCAGCTTGCCACAGCACACAGCTGCTTTCCTCTGTTCAGTGTTTCAGGCAAACTGCAGCCATTTCCCCAAACACCACTCAGAACGGAAAATGTGGCTTTGTTCCCAAATATCATCTTACCTTGAGATTAAACTAAGACACTACTCCTTTGTCAAGGTTACGGTTGTCACCACGGTAGCACAACCTTATTAGCTACACACATTGGGTTTATCCCAACTGCATTCAACTCTTCCTTGCTTTAAAACACCTGTTTCAAATAAACACAGTTTCATAAGTCTTTAAGGCAATTATAAACATGTGCTTTCAAATTTTTATTATTCATTTCAGTTTTGCCATTTTTTTTTAAGGGAGAGAGGATTTGCAAGCTGAGGGGAGGGGCAGAGAGAGAGAGAGAATTTGCAAGCTGAGGGGAGGGGCAGAGAGAGAGAGAGAATTTGCAAGCTGAGGGGAGGGGCAGAGAGAGAGGGAGACACGGAATCCCAAGCAGGCTGCAGGCTCCAAGCTGTCAGCACAGAGCCCGACACCGGGCTCGAACTCATGAGCCATGAGATCATGACCTGAGCGGAAGTCAGATGCTCAACCGACTGAGCCACTCAGATGCCCCAACACATTTATTTTTAAAGAACGTGATATAATCTGAATTTCAGGATTTCGGCCACTAAGCTCTCAAGGAAAGATGTAGACACACAAAAGAGCATCGTTAGTAACATCCCTGTAGTCAACACAGGAAGTCTGTGTGGTGTAAATATTGAGAGGCGGGGGCCCGAGAGAGAAGAAGACTAACACTGAGAGGCCAGAAAGAGAACAATTCAGGAAGGCATTATATTAATTTGGTTATCCCATTACTACTTCATGATGTGTTTATTTGGTAATTAGGAGGGAGCAGTCAAATATCTAGACTTCACGCTGGTCCTCGAAAGTCAGACACTCCCGTGAGCTCTGCGTTTTTCCCACGGAGGTATTTCCCGCCATGTGCTGATGGACAGCATAAGGCTACAAAATGATTTTTCTTGTTAGGCACCCCTTCCGTGCATAAAAACTGTCAGTTGTCGCTGACCTATAGAGCCGATTAATTAATCCTAACAGTAGACTGCAGTGTATTCAGATGTAGTCACAGAGCTATAATTATTTATGGCATGGAAGTTAATTAGATAATCAGCTGAGAAAGTAAAAGTATAGGAAAAAGTCCAGCATCCTTCATCAGTGAACAAGAAAGTAATCTTTTTTTTTTTTTTCTGAAGAGCCAGTCAGTGGTTATTGTGTTTTGTATACACATCATTTCTTTCGAAGGTTGCAAAAGAACACTGCCCTAAAGATATAACATCCCAGAGATGTAGCTAACATAATTTTTTTGGTACCTAGTTTAGTTCAAAAGGATTAGGTAAGTGTATTCAGAGATTTTAAACCAATCAAATTACAAAGCCAATCCCTGCATTAATTTTCCAGCTAACTTAATTATACAGCCCCAAGCTCTGACTTCTCTCATCAATTAAGTGAGCTGTAAAAATCTGGAGCCCAATTCTACAATGTATTAATCAACACATCTGATGTAAGGAAACAGACTTTATGATGGTCTCTGGGCTGGAAATCAAGCCAGTAACCACTGTTGATTTAGCCATATTGAGCTTAAAGACGCATTAATACCTTAATTAGTCAGTTTTTAAAAGTTGGGCCAGCTGACCAGATAAGATAGCAAAGCAGATACATAAAAAGCAAGGGGGGAGAAAAGGTGCTAGTGACAGAACGTTAACTAAAGCATTTTTTTTTTAATTAAATGAAAAGTCAGAAGACAGGTACCAAGTAGCAAGAGCTGTTCAAATAGAATAAAAAAGAGGTGAAACGACAATGGACAATCAGGAATCGTCCCGAAAATGGCCACATAAAACAGCCCCTTCCGTCACTCTGCCCCGGGTGCATTCGGTGGTGCATCTAGTCAGGCCAGACTAGAAAGGTCCAGAGCTATCCCGATTCAAGGTGCCCTGTTATCTCATTAGAGGCTGTCCCGCCAAAACGTCTCCAAGATGACGTGCTGGGCTTGCGTGATCGCTGTCTGTCAGGCGACACAGAAAGATGGAACATGGAGCTAGTGAAATCCCATCCCTTCCTTTCACCGCAGGATGACGGAAGCACGTGGCCCAATGGATCAGACGTCTTTTGGTACAAAATTAGCAGACATCTGAGACTCGTGGTCTGTAGTTTTCAGGATAGAAGGAAAACAATTTTGGAAGGACTTTCAGTTCATTTCTTTTCTTTTTTTAAGATTGTATTTGTTTAAGTAATCTCCACACCCGACATGGGGCTCGAACCCACAACCCCGAGATCAAGGGGCACATGCTCCACCGACGGAGCCAGCCCGGAGCCCCAGTTAATTTCAGTTAATAACAGTTTAGCATTTGTACACACTGGCATCTTCCAGACACACGTGGTATTCAGGTCAATCTTAGCTAAAAAATAAAATGGGTTATATGCAGTTAAGATGTACTTCCTGCCTAGAGACCAAGGTCCAAAAAACTTGCAAGGATGGTGTCTCATTTTCCTCTCCTCCCATCTCCATGTGACAGATGGAGTCTCAAAACGGACCCAAAACCCCCATTCTTCGAGCTTTTCCCTCTTTGGTGTGCTGTCACTTCTGTTGAAAATCCAGGCACCACGGAATGAGAGTAATGGATGGCATATTTGATATACGTTTTTTCTGAGGTAGAAAAGTCAATAAACTTGTTCTTTTTAACTTAAAGCCAAGAGAAAGTAGTTAGTGCTTGCCAGGAAATGGACTCATAAATGTGATCTCTGGGTCACATGTCTTACCCACTAACAGCAAAGTCCCACCTCATGGGACTCAGGGAGATTCCCTGAGACTGACCTTCTCCTCTAGTGAAACTTCAGACCACTGCTCATCCCACATCCTTGACGAGCCGTGTCATTCGCCTTTGGAAAATCTTCCTCCTTCCTCTTCCCACCCACCATCATCACCCTCATTTCATATGTTCTCAAAGCTTAAGAGATATGTTTTTTCTCACACAGAGGGTATAATCTAAAGCTACAAGTGTCCATAAAGTCTCCATTAGTCCCAAGATCTGGATGTCAACTGTATAATCTTATCATATCCCTATAAGCTTACTTCTAGCTTACTTCTTAGTTTTTGCAGCAATTAGACATTGTGTATATATATAATGTAATATAATTATAAAATTATATATAATTATTATATAATTGTATATTATATATGTATATATATACATTAGACATTATATATAATGTAATGTAATCATATAATTATATATAATTATTATATAATTGTATATTATATATGTATATATGAATATATATGTATATATAATATATAAATATATATAGTAATATAATTATATATAATTGTATATTATACAATTATATAAATTATTTAATTTTTATATAATTGTTGATGAAATATAGATATCATGATTATATACTTCTAATTATTGATGAAATACATACATATCAATCATTATTGTATACCATCTCAACTCCAAAGTCTTTGCATTTTGCATTTACTTCTTCTTCATTTTTCTTTTCTTCCTCCAATATCGTTTGCTTGCATTTGTCACAGTAAGAATATGTCCTGTTTGATGAAAGTAAGATTTTTTTAAGTTTATTTATGTATTTTGAGAGAGAGAGACAGAGCACACAAGCAGGAGAGAAACAGGGACAGAAAGAGAGGATCCCAAGCAGGTTCCGCACTGTCAGCACAGAGCCTGACACGGGGCTCGAACTCACGGACCATGAGATGGTGACAGCCGAAATCAAGAGTCGGATGCTCAACCGACTGAGCCACCCAGGCGCCCGACTTCAGCTCAGGTCATGATCTCACACTCCGTGAGTTCAAGCCCCGCGTCGGGCTCTGTGCTGACAGCTCGGAGCCTGGAGCTCGCTTTGGATTCTGTGTCTCCCTCTCTCTGCTCCTCCCCTGTTTGCACTCTGTCTCTCTCTCTCAAAAATAAATAAACGTTAAAAAAAAATTAAAACATCGATTGAAATGTAATGTTCTATATTAATACCTACACATATATGAAATTCAAAGAGATGAGTTTGAATGAGTTTATTTCATAGAATTTATACAGTGGATAATAAGTGAGATTGAGTGTAGGCCCCAACAGTCATGTAGCTGCCAGTTCATATCAGTGACATTTACTCAGGCTTAGCTCCTTCATCCACGACAGGGATATAATAAATCATCACAAGTTTATTGCAATAATTCAATGACTTTCAAGGAGGTAATATGAGTGAAGACATTAGCCACGTACTTGGCATGTCATGAGCACTCAGTGTATGGAAGCTATTATGCAATAAGAAAGAGGCCATTAGAGAGGATCCTTCATTCGTGAATATTATGGAATAGCTATTATGACTAAGTGGTCAAATGGTCTTGGTGTAGCTTTTGGAGGAGTGAGTTAATTTTGGAGTCATATAATCTCAGAGTGGGAAAGAGTCCTGGAGATAAAATCCCATAATCTTCAGAGTGCACACGCGGGCGGGGGGTGGTTGATCACGCCCTCCCCCCAGAAAATCATGTCTGGCCAATGGACGCTTGTACTTCGAGCAGTTTCTTCAATTTACTTATAGTTTATGTGATACAATCTGCTGAACAGTCCTGCAGCATTTTCTAGTCTCCAGGGTGTACAGAAGAGGCAGGATGAGAACACAGAGGTGGGAACGAAGAGGCAGGAATGTTAAGTCTTCTATTTCCAGCCACGGTGCACATGACAGCGTAAGCGAGGGGGTCACCAACACTTCTGACTCCGGGATTTTTCCTTCTGTAAAAAGACCACTGCATGACAGAGTGTAATTGCTTCCTTTTACCATCCACTTGCACTAAAACTGTATTCCTCTCAGCCAAAGAATTATAAATAGCTTTGGAAAAGATTGTTTTTAAACAAAACCTGGCTTAAACCAGCCCGCGGTACACATCATCTGCTCTGCTTCCAGAAGAGTCGTTCTCTCCACAATGACAACCACAGGCAAAGCCCCTTTCAACACAAAGAAAATCTGTCTTTGATCTCAGCGGGAAAGGTCCTTTCTAATCACCCCTGGAAGTGATTTCAAACAGCAGGTATTTTTAGCTTTCTCTCAAAGTTAGAAGAGGCATGTGTGTTCGCCTGTATGTAGGTGTGTGTGTGTGTGTGTGTGTGTGTATGCACGCGCGTGCATGTGTGACAGAGAAATGTGTCTATGTGTGTTTAGTTCTCTTGGATTATTTTTACACATCCACATTCTGTATTCCATCGGACTGCACAGCAGATAGCTCATGAAGGAAACAGCAGAGAGAACTAAGATAGGACTTTATTAATTAAGGTAGTTATTTTAATCTATACTTGAAGGTATTAATGCCGGATAGTATGAAAATACCAATCAGGGGAAAGTTTCACCCAGGGACACCAAGCTGCCCGCCCATATTGGGAAAACATTGCCTTTTTGAAGTTGGGCCGACTGCTGGTAAACACCCTGTACTTTTCATTTAAAGAAATCCTGAGTACTTTTCCATTTCCTTGTCTCCTGAAACATAAATTTAAAGAAATAATTAGGAGCTGGGAACCAGAGGGCAGGAGAAGCCTAGGGCATAGAAGCAGGTCTAATAATATCACCACTTCGCTAGTCTGGTTTGAAAAAGGGATCTCTGGGTAGGGTGCTTTCTTCCTTGCTAAGCCCTTGCAACAAAGCACCTCCATGGCTCACAGTGTTGTGTTCACTGTTTGGCAGAATTGATGGGGGAAATGGCCGGCTCTATATCAAGGGCAAAGAAAGGAATCCCTAACCGCCTGTGCACAGCTTCTCACCTTCCATGATGGGGGGAATCAGCTCAGTGCAATTGGTATCTTAACCAGATTTTTAAGAAAAGCTAGAAGTATCTTGTCGGTAAAATTACAGGACAATTTTGTTTCCTGGAAGACATTGCCACAACCTTTCGGGAGAATGAAACAAAACGAAGCAACACATGCCCAGAGACACACACATTACCTACTGGGTGGGACGGGCAGGGCCAAAAAGCCAGCCCTCTTCCGTCAGTACTTTTGAGTAATCTGTAGAATAAAGCACTTCTCACGCAGTTATAAGCAGTTTAACAATTTCCAATGCTGTTTCTAAAAACTTTGGAATCAGAGAGTCCTTGTTTCGATCCCCACCAGAGCTACTTGGCTAATCTATAGCAAAGTATAATCTATATTTTTTGACTTCCGGCAAATCGCTTCGTGTCTTCAGCTTAGACTTCTCCACCTGGTGAAGTGGGGTGAGTGGCGTTGGCAGGAGCCCAGCCCCCTGAGGTTCACCAGGGCCATTTGCCCACATCACCTCCATCCTTTGGGCTCAGCTCGGACCCTGGGAGCTGGAGTCGGTCGTGGTGGGGGGATTTTGCACCCTCACAACTGGCGAATCCTAAATGTGTGTTTCCTCGATAGCTGTAGCTAAACATTTACCAGCACAAACCGCTCTTTCGGTCGTGATGCGTTGTGAACGAGACAGAAGATTCGGGACCAGCAAATGTTTGGTGATTTGGAGCTGCCATTTCTTGCCCTGATGAGGCTGGCTCTTTCCCTCCTCCGACGTTCCCTAAAACAACCTCAGGTTTGCCTGACAGCTGTACAGAGCTCACTGGATTGAAACAAAAGGGAGATTTTTTGATAACTGATTCAATTTCTTCACTGGGTATGGGTCTGTTCAAATTTTCTATTTCTTCCCGTTTGAGTTTTGGTAGTGTATGGATGTCTACGAGTTTGTCCATTTCTTCCAGGTTGTCTGGTTTGTTGGCATATAATTTTTCATAGTATTCCCTAATAATTGTTTGTATTTCTGTGGTGTTGGTTGTGATCTCTCCTCTTTCATTTGTGATTTTTTCTATCTGGGTTCCCTCTTCTTTTTGAGAAGTCTTGCCAGGGGTTTATCAATTTTGTTTTTTCGTTCAGAAAACCAACTCTTAGATTGACTGAAATGCACTACTTTTTTTCTTTTTGGATTCTATATTGTTTATTTCCGCTCTTGTCTTTATTAACTTCTCTTCTTCTGCTGGGTTTGGGGTTTCCTTGTTGCTCTGCTTCTAGTTCCTTTAGGTGTGCTGTTAGATTTTGTCTTTGGGATTCTTCTTGTTTCTTGAGATAGGCCTTGACTGCAATGTATTTTCCTCTTAGGACTGCCTTTGCTGCATCCCAAAGTTTGGACTGTCATTTTTTCATTTTCATTTGCTTCCATATATTTTTTTTAAGTTCTTCTTTAATTGCCAGGTGGACCCATTTGTTCTTTAGTTGGATGTTCTTTAACCTCCATGCATTTGGAGGCTTTTCAAATTTTTTCTTGTGGTTATTTCAGGTTTCATGGCATTGTGATCTGCAAATATGCATGATATGATTCAATTCTTTTGTATCCAACAAATAAGAGTCCTGGGCCACATGGCTTCCCAGGGGAATTCTACCAGACATTTAAAGCAGAGTTAATACCTATTCTTTCCAGGCTGTTCCAAAAAATAGAAATGGAAGGAAAGCTTCCAGACTCATTCTATGAAGCCAGCATTACCTTGATTCCCAAACCAGACAGAGACCCCACTGAAAAGGAGAATTAAAGGTCAATATCCCTGATGAACAAGGATGCAAAAATTCTCGGCAAGACATTAGCAAATTGAATTCAATGGTATAACAGAAGAAGTATTCACCATGATCAAGTGGGATTCATTCCTGGGCTGCAGGGCTAGTTCAATATTCACAAATCAATCAATGTAATACATCCCATTAATAGAAGAAAGGATAAGACTCATACGATCCTGTCAATAGATGCAGAAGAAAAAAAGATTTAATGAAATACAGCATCTTTTCTTAATAAAAACTGTCTAGAAAGTTGGGATAGAAGGAACATACCTTAACATCATAAAAGCCACATATGAAAAGCCCACAGCTAATATCATCCTCAATGGGGAAAAACTGAGAGCTTTCCCCCTGAGATCAGGAACACGACAGGGATGCCCACTCTCACCACTGCTGTTTGACACAGTGTTGGAAGTCCTAGCCTCAGCGGTCAGACAACAAAAAATAAAAGCATCCAAATAGGCAAAGAAGAAGTCAAAATTTCACTTTTCACAGATGACATGATACCCTATATGGAAAACCCGAAAGACTCCACCAAAAAGCTGCGAGAACTGATACATGAATTCAGCAAAGTCACAGGGTACAAAATCAATGTACAGAAATCAGTTGCCTTTCTATGCCCCAATAATGAAGCAACAGAAAGAGAAATCAAGAAATCGAGCCCCTTTACAATTGCACCAAGAGCCATAAAACACCTAGGAATAAACCTAACCAAAGATGTAAAGACCTGTATGCTGAAAACTATAGAAAGCTTATGAAAGGAACTGAAGAAGACACAAAGAAATGGAAAAACATTCCACGCTCCTGGATAGGAAGAACAAATGTTAAAATGTCAGTAATACCCAAAGCAATCTACACATTCAATGCAATCCCCATCAAAATTGCACCGGTATTCTTCTCAGAGTTAGAACAAACAATCCTAAAATTTGTATGGAACCACAAAAGACCCCGAATAGCCAAAATAATGTTGAAAAAGTAAACCAAAGCAAGAGGCATCACAATCCCAGACTTTAGCCTCTACTACAAAGTTGTAATCATCAAGACAGCATGGTATTGGCACAAAAACAAACACGTAAAATAGAGAACCCAGAATTGGACCCACATATGTATGGCCAACTAACCTTTGCCCAAACAGGAAAGAGTACCCCCTGGAAAAAAAAGACAGTCTCTTTAGCAAATGGTGCTGGGAGAACTCGACAGCTACATGCAGAAGAATGAAACTGGACCACTTTCTTACATCAGACACAAAAATAAATTCAAAATGGATGAAAGATCTAAATGTGAGACAGCAAGCCATAAAAACCTTACATGAGAAAACAGGCAACAACCTCTTTGACCTCAGCTGCAGCAACTTCTTAGTCGACACGTCTCTGAAGGCAAGGGAATTAATAGCAAAAATGATCTATTGGGACCTCATCAAGATAAAAAGCTTCTGCACTGCAAAGCAAACAATCAACAAAACTAAAAGGCAACCAACAAAATGGGAGTAGGTATTTGCAAATGGCATACCGGATAAAGGGTTAGTATACAAAATCTATAAAGAACTAACCAAACTCAACACCTGAAAACAAAACAATCCAGTGAAGAAATGGGCAGAAGACATGAATAGACACTTTTCCAAAGAAGACATCCAGATGGCCAACAGACATGTGAAAAAACGCTCAACATCGCTCATCATCAGGGAAATCCCAATCAAAACCACACTGAGATGTCACCTCACACCAGTCAGAGTGACTGAAATTAACAACTCAGAAAACAACAGATGAAACAGCCCAAACATCCATCAACTGACGAGTGGATAAAGAAGATGTGGTTTATATATACAATGGAATACTACTTGCGAATGAGAAAGAATGAAATCCTGCCATTTGCAGCAATGTGGATGGAACTGGAGGGTATTATGTTAAGTGAAATAAGCCAGTCAGAGAAAGATACCATGTGTTTTCATTCATATGTGGATCTTGAGAAACTTAACAGAAGACCATGGGGGAAGGGAAGGGAAAAAAATAGTTTCAAACAAAGAAGGAGGCAAACATTAAGAGACTCCTAAGTACGGAGAACAAAATGAAGGTTGAACAGGGTGCCAGGTGAGAGGGAAAATGGATGACGAGCATTGAGGAGGGCAATTGTTGGGATGAGCACCGGGTGTTGTATGTAAGCGATGAATCATGGGAATCTACCCCTGAAGCCAAGAGCACGCTGTATACACGGTATGTTAGCTAACTTGACAATAAGTTATATTAAAAAAAGAAACTAAAGGGAATCGAGTCAAGGGGGAAAAATGTGGGGGAAAATGTCTGCCCCACAAGTACCTGCTGTATAATGTGGCTACAAAAAAATCTGGTGTGCCGAATCTATGTTTGTTCGCCTGAGAAATATATAGGTAAACACTGCCTTGTGACATCAGTATAAAGGAATATAAGAGATGTCCTAACTCATTTAGGGGAGACAATTTAATGTCCTTATTTTTTGGTGAGATTCTGAATAACTAAAACAACAACAACAACAAATGTATTTCTCACTTTCCTTGAAGGGGTGCATTCCTGGGGCATCCCAGAGACACGTGTCAGGATGTTGTAATAGCCAACAAATATCACACCTTTAAGGTGACTTTTTCTCAGGTAAGTGCATTGTTCACCCGAGCACCAGGTGAATGCAAATAGTGCTGAGTAGACAGAACCTCGGACAAGGCTTCCCCGAAGGGAGGGTAATGCTTGCAGAAACATTTAACAGCTAACCTGTAAAAGGCCACTTTATGCACGACAGTACAGAGAAAAAAAAAAAAACAATCAGGTGTTGGTTATTATGAGTATTAATTATAATAAAAATAAATTCAGAGCAAAAAAGGAGACATAAATTTGCTTGCAAATGATGCAGAAAATGGTGGTGACAGTCTTTCACAAATATAATTCTGTGGGTCAGAAGCATATGCTCTTAAACTATGGAAGGGAAACGAGGCAGCAAATCCTGGGACACGTGGTGCTTGAGATGAAATCTTTTTCGCGATTTTAGCATGTCATTTTTTTCGGCCCCAACTTGCAAGATTTCTGTTTTCCTGTTTTAAAATGAAGTCCTAGATGTGTGTATAGCAGTCATCATAGATACAGTCACCTTGGGTGGTTTAAATTTTAGTTTGGGTCTTATGTAATCTCACCCAGCCCACCCATTGCTTAGTCTTCAAGGACTATTTACAGAAAAATAAGAGGCTACAGAGAATATACATTCTGGTGGAATTTTGTAATAAAACAATCTAATTTACAAAGCCCTTTTCTCTTGTAAAGGCAGTTGGGGAACAACATAATTAAATGACTACCATAAAATTAAGAGCATCGATTTTCTACTCTCATTTGAAAAGTTGGCTGGGATCTTAACATAATAGCTATATTATTTTTATAGTTTCTCTATTCCTGTTTTTCTGCATACATTCCGTCGTCTTCTCCATGACTTCTCTTGGCTCTTGCTTTTCAAGTGTACTTTGTGCCATTAAATGCAGAGCGTTTCTGTATGTCTGCATAAAGAAATAGTCAAAAACGATTGTGCCGCACAACAACTTACTCTTATTAATATGTCTAAGAAGGAATCGAACACCCTAATGTTGGCAGTAGAAAACACATCAAATTGGTTCATGTTGATCCTAAAATAGTCACTCAGCTATTTCCCCTCATCTTTGCCACTGACCCTTAATTCCCCCAAATACGCCACCCCGAAAGCTATATGACCTCTCTCCAAGTTCCAGAATCCCTGAAATTCTGTTGAGGCCCAGAGCAGGCATTTCTATAAAAAGTTGGAAACAGAGCCCAACTATCGTTCTCCTCAAGTGTGCTATCTATCTTGGAAGGATTTTGCTTCTTTTCACTCAGATTTTGGTGATAAAATGTTTTCGTGTCACTACAGATGGCCTGAATGCTCTTCCTCACATACTCCTCTCAAGTTCTTACTATGCTTGGACCCCCCTCTTCATTTCTCCACCTTCTCTGTCCTTCCCCCTTCCACCCACAGCCCGCAAAACTCTCGTGGGCCAAGTGGCCCCTTGGCAATTACTCACAGACAGACTTAGATTTTTCTCTGTACGTTTCCTGTGTTCTTGCCCCCGGCCCTCCACCCCTGGCTAGACTATAATTCCCTTGACGTCAAGGAAAACTAACAGAAAAGTATTATGTAAAGACCAAGTGTGGGCCACTCAGGATTCTGAACAGGAAATAGAAAACAGTGCAGGGATTTAAACAGAAAATAGTCTCAAAAGGAATTCGGTGGTCCAAACACTGTTTTGGAAAAAAGTTTGGTGGGCCTCCAGGAATGAATTCCAGAGGGAGAAACGACATACACACCAGTGTTCTACTTCCCGCAAGACGACTACCAAAACTATCAAGTTCAAGGACACAGGTCGCTGAATCTAAGAAACTGGGCAGCCAGAAACCAGAAGCGTTCACCACAGGAGCCACGGGAGCAGCCTCCCGTGGTCACCGGGAAGCCTGAGTTAGCCACTGTAGGTGCCACAGAACCGCGTTGCTATAATCTTCAGAAGCAGCCCACGTGGTGCGAAGATGGCCTCCATTTTATTTCCGCCTCGCAAGAGGGTCCAGCTCTCAGCGGCCAAAGGATCTGCAAAGGGTCATTTTGGCTCTCTAGCTCTTGTGGTGCCCAGCAGGGCGAGGCTGGGAGGGATGGAATTTGAGCAGCCGATGGTTCACCCAACATGGGGCACCATGGCCACACGCCATTTACTACGTCGAGACCTTTCATACGGTGCCACGTGCAATCCCTCCAAACCAGTATGTGGCTGATAATATTACCCACATAGTAAAGACAAGGCAATGGAGATTCCAGGAAAAGGGTGGGCAGTGACTGCTTACTGAGCACCTACCTGGGCCAACATATTGCTAGATGGCTTGCAGATGTGCTTCCCCTTAATCCTCCCAATGGTCTCAGCATATCAGTATCAGAAGACACTGAGGCTCAGGGAGGCAAAACGTTCTCCCCTGACACAAAGTGAAAAAGTTGCCGTTCAAATCCTTGTTTGTCTGGTGGCGAATTCCATGATCTTTTCATCAACACGTGATTTCCGAATTCTTTGAAAATGCTATCGCACTTCCTTTGATGTTGAGTACACTGTTCAGTGATCAAAGTAACATTGATTTATTGATAATAACTTCCGGAATAGCTGATCTTGAGTAAGAGTGATTTGTACCGATCTGATCATTAGAAAGGCTTATCCCTCCCCAGGCTGGAAAGCAAACTGTATATGAAAGGTAATACTATGCAGCCGTCTTGGACAAAATATAAAAGCCGTTCTCCACGTTTCTAGGGAGAGGAATGCAAAATTTGGTAAATGAGGGTGTACCAACCTCATTTTTACACAAACACACACAAACTACAGCATCTGTTCTCTGCTTTTCTGTCACTTTATCTCATATCGTCAGAATAATAACTTTTAAAATATTGTCTTGCCAATAACTCTAAGCCTTTAGGGTAACCAGGTGCAGGTAGACTGCTTAAGCCCAGGAAAATCTATGCCACGATCTATCTGGTCAGAGAATCGGTCAGTTTCCATATGGCCAATCTTAGGGTGAGAAATGACTTCTCCAGCCCTGATCGTAGGAGACGGAGAACGAGAAAATGTGGCTCTGTTTCCCCCAAAAGTGCATAACTGACTTACGTAGAGAACAGGGTAGGCATCCTGAGGGCATATCAACGCCGTTTCCTTCTTGGTGCTTATGGCTCGGCGTACAGATCTTCTGGTCAAAAGAGTATCAGGTGAGACGGATAGATTGAGGTCATTTGGCCTCTGTAAAAATTTTAAACTAACAAATAAACAAAACCAAACTTTGACAACTGACTTGGGATTTTCTCCGAAGGCCAAGACTAAAAACGTAGGGCTTTTCCAGGCGAGCTGCCAGCTAGTTCTTAGAGAGAACCTTTTTTTTTTTTTTTTTTTTCATTTTCACTGCAGAGCAGAACTATGAACAACGCTGACAACTCCAAACAGTCTGCTTTGCTGATAACCAGCCTGGGTGTTAAATCGGAGACGTTTAACCATAAAGGCGGTTGGCTGTATCCTGAGAGCAGGGTAGCCAGAACCCGCAGCTATATACGAAGCGGTGTTGGAGGCCGCCAGGTTAGAAGAAACAACAACATCCTGAGCTCGAATTCCAGGGCACTTTTTCTTTAGAGAAGATAAAGAGATCTCTTTTTCCCTTGGGCTGAGGCTTTGTTCCATTTTGTGGTCTTCTACTCCTCTCCTCCCCCCGCCCCCACACCTGCCACTTTCCAAAACAGTGATATTTGCCTTAAGAAAGTCAGTGTTCTTACCATGAACACCTTTTTGGAGATAATGAAGGCATGATGTATTAGAGGTCTCCAGAGAAACGGAACCCTGGATATAATATACGCACACATACAGATATGAGACAGACACAGAGAGACAGAGAGAGAGGGACAGAGAGAGAGAGAGAGAATGAGAGAGAGAGAGAGAGATGTTAAGGAATTGACTCATGTGGTTAAGGAGACGGGTAAGTCTACAATCTGCAGGGTGGCCCAGCCGGCCGGGCTAAAGTACAGCTCTCTGCTGGCACAATCCACCCCCCGCCCCTTGCTCAGGGAAGGTCAGTTCTTTGTTCTACTTGGGCCTTTGACTGATTGGGTGGAGCCCACCCACATTATGCAGGGCAATCTGCTTTACTCGAAGCTGACCAATTTAAGTGTTAATCATGTCCAAAAACATCCTCACAGAACTATCTAGAATAATGTTTCACCCAACGTGGGGCACCATGGCCCAGCCAAGTTGACACATAAAGTTAAGCACCACACGTGCTTCGGCTAAGAATATTTTTGCAAGTGAAGCTATGTTACATTGATATTTGTACCAAAATAAAAACAACCCTTCTATCTTAGGGTAAGATGTAACTGCTTGTAGTAAGACATGGCCCATTCTGTAGATTATGCAGCCCGGTGAGAAACAGAGCAGTGGTTATTAGCTGGGTCACCAAGATGGCGGGCAGAATTGGTACCATGCTTAACAGACTGGTGACCGGCAAAAGTAAAGGAAATAATCATAAAAACAGACTTTAATTTTTGCAAAAAGAGTTCCAGAGGCAAGAAACCCTCATTAACACAGGAAGTATTAAACTCTGGTTTCTCTAAACACTTTTCAAATTGTCTTGGGCTTTTTAGACCTTCTGCCACTAAAGCTATTTTTTATAGACTCGTTTTCACAGAGCCAGTATAAGAGAAATACGGCCAGAAATATGGGATCCCAAGGGTGAAGAGTCATCCGATGTGAATATTGGAACAGGTCTCAGATTCCTTTGAGGGTGCGTAACCAGACCACAAATTAATTCTACAGATTCCTACATCATACCTTCCTCATTAAACCTGTGTTTTACAAAGAAGTCTCCAACTAAAGAAAACATTATAACAATTATTACTCAGACATTATTCTATGTGAATCGGTAGAAGGAAACTCTATCATTGACTCTTCTGCCTGATACCTGACAAAATGAGCAAAACTAAAGGAAGACCTACTAAAAATACGGTCAGCGGAAGGGGAAACACTCATCAATAATCTTGAGAAAATTCTGGTAAAGGGAAGAAACAATTCTGGCAAGGATCGGCGTGTTCTCTCCCTTCCCCCATTCTTAAAAGGCCATTCTGCAGAAAGGAATAAATGTAAAAGATCTTTTTTTTTTTTTATGGTTATTTATTTTTGAGAGCGCGCCAAGTGTGGGAAGGGTAGAGAAGGGATGGACAGAGGATCTGAAGCAGGCTCTGTGCTGACGGCAATGAACCCGATGTGGAGCTCAAACTCAGAAACCGTGAGATCAGGACCTGAGCCGAAGTTGGGCACTTAACTGACTGAGCCACCCAGGGGCCCCTATAAAAAAATCTCGGATATTTGTACCACTTCCCCAAAAGGTGGGGAAAAGCCCTCAGGGGAATTCAATCGGTACGTCTGATAAAGAAGGAAAAGCAGAAGAGTCTCAAGTATGGAAACTTTTACTCCCGAAGTTTGGAAGAGGCAGGAAATACGTGAGTGAGCGTCTCATTCTTTACCAAGGCATCTAGTGAAAATAGGAAACAATAAAGATTCTGAAGGTATGCTTTCATGGGCGTAGGTTACCCTTATAACTTGGAAAATTGAATTTTGATAAATCACATTTAAGAAAACCTCAGAAAAAAAAAGAGCAGGGCTATGGTTTCCAACAGCCCAGAGCTCCTGTTCCAATCCCTTGCCCTCCAGCTTAGATTTAAGGGGAATGAGAAAGATAATGGAGAAAGTGTGAGCCAGGCCTGAAGGGGAACCTGAGAAGGTGAAAAGAATCCGATGGTCATAATGCACAGTGGCCAGAGAGAGGACAGGGGGGAGGTGGGGGGAGGGGTGGGAGGAGAGGGGGAGAGGAGGGGGGGAGCTCCAGGCACAGATGGAACTGAGAGCCCTGGGCAGAGGGGGCTAGGGGAGCCCTGGGCAGAGGGGCTAGGGGAGTCCTGGGGAGAGGGGACTGGGGAGCCCTGGGCAGAGGGAGCTATGGGAGCCATGGCCAGAGAAGGGAAAGGGGAGGGAGACCCAGGGCCAATGAGGGAGACAGAATCTTTGTGAGCCTCAGATAAACACTCAGATGGGTCGGGTTGGCGGGGCAGGGAGTGAAAAATAACCTAAGAGGGAGAAACTCTTTCAGGTTCTCCCTGCAGAAAAGCTTAATAAGACCCTCAATTCACTGAGTTTAGCAAAGAGATGCTGTTCAGGACAAAAAAAAAATTACAAAACACAGAGAGAGTGCAATTAAAGATCAAACAAAACAAAATGAGAACGGACACAACGTCAGAACGGGACAGAAAAATATATTAGCGACAACTAAACAAGGCTGGGATTTGAATTACTGACATAGAGAGAGGTTAAGCAGGAGGTAGCCTGACCGAATGTTAGGAAAAGAACTCAGAGATTAGAGCCATTAAGTAAAGATAATTGCTGTGGAGTACAAAGAGGCCTTTGAATAATCTGTGTCCCTGAGGTTGAGACCGTAACAAACATGGAGGAAAAACAAAAGAATTTGAATATATAACAGAATTATATTTCCTCTAAAGAAAGACCGAAGTCTGCAGAAGGAAAGGGTAAAATGTTTCCCAGAGAAGGAAACTGATAAAGCACGATTAACACTGGGCATATCCTGGATAAGTTATTAAACGGTGAGGAGAAAGGAAGAATTTATTCAAGAATTCAGGATGCAGCCAAGTCGCTTTGGGGGCTGGGGTGGTGGAGGGGCGGTCCAGTCAGATTCCCGTGTTCTCAGCAAGAAGACAACAGACTTCAGGTGACAAGGGTTGATGGGAAAGAAAATGGGACCTCAAAATACAATATCCGGCCATGCTGCCATTTATTATAAAGACAATGGGCAAACATTTCAAACGAGAGTAAAGTCAAAGAGACGCTTCCATGAGCCTTTCTTGGGGAGGAACAATTATTTTATGACAAAAGCCAGCCAATCGAAAGAAAAATGCAAAATCCATGATAAAAGTATACGCACAGTGCACAATGTCAGAAGACGGAAGAAAATACCCACGCAGTTCTGGGCAGATGGATGTCCCTCACAGAAATGCCGCCCGTGTGGTCCCTGGGAGTCCTCCCTGAAAACGAACTTGCCGAGGAAATCTGCCTGTTGATGCGATGCAGTGGAATAAGCGATAAAAAGGAAAGACGGGAGATAAACGCTGGATACATTACAATCCAAGACAGACAGCCACGTGGAAGTCATGGGCACGGATGGCGCGTTCAGTTTTATAAAACTCGAAAAATCGCACTACTAAGTCATAGCAGCAATGGAAACTGGCCTACAACTAGAACTACCTCTGTGAATTTTAGCAATAACTTCTGTTTCCAAGCATTGTTTTTCTTCTGTTAAACCGAAGTATTATTTAAACTTTATTTTTTTCTGAAAGTCAGGACTGTGGCATATGATCCCATGGTTTTCAACTTATTTTGTGCTACATCGTCTCGCTCCCTTTCATTCTTTTTTATGTGCATAGTAGAGAAATATAAACTTAATGGTCATTTCTGAGAGATTTCACATGACTTTTAAAAATATTGGTTATAATCTGTATTATACTTTTAATTTAAAAAAGAACACGTTTCAAAAAAAATTAAAATAATAAATTATTCTTTAGAAATGTGGTTTAGATAGAAAAAGAATACCCCAAACAGCCATTAAAAGTCTAAGGAAATAAAAAATGAAATTAGCCTTCAAACTAAACCTCAACCACGGGTAACGATAGTTCTGCTTTTGGCTTAAGAATTCTTTCAACTCTGCAGAAATTCAAAAATGCAGGAATGCTATTTCTTTAAATCATTCACTGCATAGACGTGGTGAGAGATGACGTGACCCGAAATCACACCAAGTTCGGAATCTGCACCTCTTTCTCCTGACAGTGGCGTGTGACTCGGCCGCCATTGTTACGACATACGCACGCCTATCGTAACTTTCTGCTGCCCCTGTCCATTAGCACCTGCCGTCAGTGGTCACCACAGCCCTGCTGTCTGAAGCGGTACTAATAAGTTGTTTCCGTGTGGGTGCTTTTCAAACTCTCTTTGAACCACCGCAATGATAGGAATGAATTTTAGCAGTATTCAGTGGTGGCGGTAACGGTGTCGTAGTAATCCCAGTAACAGTCATAATAACATCGGTGTTACTTCTACTACTGGAAATAGCACGAGTGTTGCGGAGCTGTGAGCCTCATGAGCGTACCAGTTTCTCGGTGCTGCTGAGATCAATTACCATAAACTGACGGGCTTGAAACACCAGAAATGTCATCTCTCACAGTTGCAGAGGAAAACTACAGAACACAGGTGTCAGCAGGGCCCCCACCGAAAAATCTAGGGAAGAACCCTCACCTCTTCTGGCTTTTGTTGTTGGCCTACCTTCCTTGACATTCCTGGGCTTATGGAGACATCACTCCGATGTCTGCCTCTGTCTTCATATGGCCTCCTTCCCTGTGTCTCTGTGTCTCCAAATCCCTCTCCTTATAAGGACACAGACGTTGGATTTAGGGCCTGCTCTAACCCAGTATAACCTCATTTTAACTTGCTTGCTGGGTTTTGATTGCTTAGGGTCTGCAAAGACCTGAGTTCCAAATAAGGTCATGTTCACAGGTACCAGGGGTGAAGATTTCAATATATCTTTCCAGGAGAAAACCGTTCAATCCACAACAAGCACTATTTAGGCTGACCTATCTCTTTTTAAGCTACACGAAGGGCCACTCGATATTGTATAACCTAAAATATCCATTGGCAGACTTGTTTCAACTTGTGCATGATCATTTCTCCTTAGGTAGCTGCACCTAGAACTTCCAGAAGCCTTCCGAGTATTACTTGTCTTGTCACTTCCTTCGGCTTCCCAAGCAAGGAGGCCTCATGCACTCATTCATCTATTAAGATACTCTTTGAAACTTCCAGCCTCAAAATATTTTCTTCCTGGCACTTGAAGTACAAGGTTGACGTTTCACAGTTCTTTTTTTTTTTTAATTTTTTAAATTTATTTATTTATTCTGAGAGAGAGAGACAGAGACAGCATGAGTGGGGGAGGGGAAAAGAGAGAGAGAATCCCAAACAAGCTTCGCACCTCAGTGCAGAGTCCGACGCGAGGCTCGAACCCACAAACCGTGAGATCATGACCTGAGCCGAAACCAAGAGTCGGACGCTTAACCGACTGAGCCACCCAGGTGCCCTGAGGTTTCACATTTCTTAAACACCTTCCCCTACTCCGTTTCTTTACATTTCCCTCTGACTATAGCTAAAGGTTTTTCACACTTTCATTTATGCATAAGTCGGGGAAGTTCTAACATTCTGAAAAAACGTCCAGGTTTGAAACCTTATATTCAGGTACATCTTAACTCCTCCGTGCTCTGGCACAGGAAAGAAGGAAAGAAATGAAGGTACGTTTTACTTAAACATTCCCCTATTCAGAATGATAATGAATTAGAAAGTCTGATAAAAATGAGTACCTTAACCTCCATTAACTGTGTGTTTGCTTCAAGGGAAATCCAAGGAGTGGAGGAATTCAACCCCAGGGATGCTGTCGATGGCTCAGTCGGTTAAGCCCATGACTTCGGCTCAGGTCATGATCTCACAGTTCATGAGTTTGAGCCCCGTGCTGACAGTTCAGAGCCCGAAGCCTGCTTCAGATTCTGTGTCTCCCTCTCTCCGTGCCCTTCTCCTGCTCGTGTTCTGTCTCTCTCTCTCTGTCTCTCTCTCTCTCTCAAAAATAAATATTAAAAAATAAATAAAATTTAAAAAAAAAGGAATTCAGCCCCAAAGCGTGCCATCCACATCCCAGCTGGATGCCAAGATGTGGTCTCGTCTCCACATAGTCCGGGGTCCGGCTGAGAGGTCAGGCCGGCTGGGCCGGCGAAGGGCTTGGACTGAAGACCATGTTTGCAGGTTACAGCCGTCCACCCCACAGCCTTCCTTCCAGTGACACAACCTCATTTTCCTTGAGAAAACACGTTCACCTCCCCGTGTTCGATTTTGGCGAAGACTCCTCCGTGAGGTGCCCTCTCTGCACCGGGAAAGCATGTAGCAGACATAACCTACACCCCGTTAGCTCTTGTGCAGTTTTGAAGTAGGGGAAGAACAATGGAAAACTTCAAGGGGAAAAAAAAAGGAAAGAAAAAGGAAACACAACACTGGAAATGATTCATTCCCGCAACCGTATCTCAATCCACATGCAAGACGTTCGAGCCACTGGTACCCAGCTCCGTCCTTCCTGGCCTTTTTTTTTTTTTTTTTTTTTGAGTCAGCTTTTTCACTCTTCTTCTTCTTCTTCTTCTTCTTCTTCTTCTTCTCCTTCTTCTCCTTCTTCTCCTTCTGTTACATATTAAGAACGCTCAATGTCACATAACTAGTTTGGTTGGCACTGAGATCAGGGAAGAAAAAACAACAAAGAAACCTTGATTGCCAGTTCATTTCTAGTTCCCTTCTACCCTGTTACTCTCCTCAAACACAGTTTTATAAAGTCTAAGCCATCAATCACACTGGTAGTTTTGAAACTGCAGTAGGTTGTCCAGAAGCTGCTCCAAGAACTGACAGACAGAGTCTCTGCTCCTTGATCCAACTGGGTAGCTCATCTTCCTTTCTCCTACAAATGGAGGTGTCTAATAAATTGGATTTGGAAACATATGCTCCTTAAATGAAATATCCTGCAAATATAAATACAAAATTGCAATATTTTAGATAAACAAGCGATGACATTTTTCATGACAATCGTGCTTCACTAAAGAAACTATGAAAACAAATTCTTCAGATGGATAGAAGTTGATTCTAGAATGAAGCTCAAGAATGAATGGAGAAAAAGAAGGGATAAATTTATGGATAACTAGATGAATTTTGATTATATAAGACAGCAATGATAGTCCATAGGGTTATGGAACTCAAGTAGAATTATAACACACTACAACAAAGATGCAAAAACTGAGAAGAAAAAAAATTGATTTGAAGCCTTCTATAATCCTTGCATTGTTGGATGGTGACCAGAGAATCATATTTGAATATAATATTAAAACACATTTGAAATCTGTAGGATAACTGCTACAGAAATAGTGTGATAACGTATGATTAACAAGTTGGTGGAGGAAAAAATGGAACGACAAAATTAACCCCCCAAAATAAAAAAATAAAAATAAAACGATTTTTAGAAAAGAACATAGGAAAGGTAGATTAAATATAGAACACTTGGTAAAATGTAACATTTGGCAACACTAATTGTGTCAAAAAGCACGAAGCCATAATGCTTCTCTTTGGAACTCACACGACCAGATTTACTGAGGTCACCTGGTAAGCACAGGTGTGATTATATGCACTGGGGTCAAAGTCATGGACAAAACAGAAATTGCTTCTGCCTGCATAGACCTCACATCGTAGCTGGGGAGAAAGACATGGAAAGAGGGCAATGATAGATGGTGGTAAGTACTGAGGAAAAGCAAACAATGTGTGGAGGCAGAGCATGACAGAACACAGTGGGAACCTCCTTAGATCCTAAGATGATTCCATCGTTGGCAAAACTGTCTATTTGGTAAGAAGCGTTTCTCCTCTGGACGTCATATGGTAAACAGGGCCTTTCTCTGTTGAACTAGCTGATGATAAGCTGTGACCATCCGTGAAACTACTGACCAAAAATCCCTCTGTTTGATGGAGACCCATAAAGATAGTTCCGTCTCCTGGAAGCTCTTGCCCGATCGCCTTTCAGTCACTAAAGGGGCTAAATTGCAACATGGCCGTTCAGCATTGGCTTCTCTGTTGTCTCTCTTTTTGAGAAAAGTTAAAAAATTTCACTAAGTGTGAATGAATTCCAAAATGGCTTCCCTTGATTGCCCACCACCCAAACAATGAGATAGCACACCAGAGGTAATGTCACATTATGTGGAAAATGGGATTTTACAGATGTCATTACAGCTACTTCAGTTGACTTTGAGTCAATCGAACAGGAGGTTAATAATGATAATAAATGTAAATTGCTCAAGTTGCTACCTTGGTGCTGATATGTTGAGAGAAAACTCACAGAGTCAGGTTAGCATGCATTTCATAAGAAGGCATTGATTAATAATGCAAGTCAAATAGTGTACATATCCCATAATTCAGAAACTTCAATTTGTTTCTTACTTGCCGTTAACTCAACTTGTGATGGGATAAAGAATGTACCTCTCTGACTCAATTTCAGTATCTGTAGAACAATGGAGGCAGGCGGGCGGCTCTCTAAAATGTCTCCCATCTCGTAAACTCTGTGATTTCTGGGTGCTTGACATCTATTAGGAAACTTTCGGTCACCCTCCCTACAGTAACATTCATGACAGCCACTCTTGTCATAAAGGCATCTCCTCGTTGTCCAGAGTGGTCACCCCGTAGATTTTATTGGCTCACTTTGAGACAAGAACCCAATTATTTAGATTTCTTTTTTTAATTACAAAATATTTTTAATGTTTATTTATTTTTCCCTATTTGACTTTTTATTATTTATTTATTTATTTCTGTGTGTGTGTGTGTATAATTTATTGTCAAGTTAGCTAACATACAGTGTATACAGTGTGCTCTTGGTTTTGGAGGTAGATTCCCGTGATTCAACACATACCTACAACACCCAGTGCTGTCCTTGTTACACCCTCATTGCCTTGATGACTCATTCAGTTCATCTTATTTTGAGAGCTACTGTTAATTTAGGGAATCTGCATAGAAAGGCAAAATTATATTTTCTGAATGCTTTTCCACATACCTTGCCCTTTGGCCATATTTACATAAGCACCCTCTTGCACTATTTTGATACTTTGTTATCTCGCCCATGGCTTTCATGATTATGAAATTATAGACGGAATAAAACCATAGGCAAACAAGAGGCCAATTATCCTACCAAATTTTTTTCATTCTGCAGATAACTTCCCCACCCTACCTATGAACGACAGACAAGACCTTCCACGACCTCACACCTTCATAAGATTGATCCACCAATCAGGCTCTATGTTGATAATGCAGAGCCTCCTTGGGATTCTCTCTCTCTCCCTCTCTCTCTGCCCCTCCTCGACTGACTGTCTTTCTCTTACTCTCTCTCTCTCAAAATAAATAAATAAACTTTACAAAAGAAACAGCACAAGACCTTTGGTTCATGGCTCCAAATTTGGTCTAAGTCTAAAACACCTGCTGAGAAGGGATAAATCAACAGATATAGTGGCAAGGGGCAAATCTCCTTCTGGAAGAGTGGGAACCCTCTGTGACGAGCCGTTGTAACACAGAAAGGGAACTGAATCAATTCTTGGGATCTTTCCACTGAAGCTATTCTGTGTAATCGCTATTTTGTTTTTCAATTTGAGAATATACTTGTAAGTTATCTACAAAGGAAGGGTCTCCATTTTATTATCATTGCTTTAATGTTATCCTTAGATATTGTACATGCATGCATAGTTAAGCCCATTAGAATACTTTTCCCTGACAAAAGATAAATCAGGAATGTGACACAAGACCTCAAGCTGACTCTCATTACAGTACTGTGAGCATTAAGTGAAGAAGAAAATAATTGAAGATATAGTCAGAGGTTTAAACAAAGGTGTTGAACACAGCCCAGCATAAGAAAGCCATAGCACATACATAGGCAATGGTTATCAGTAGAATACGGGCTAAGCAAGCTATGAAACATTCACTTAGTAGAAGAATACAGTCATTGAAAACGATAGTGAATATGGGCTAATATAGAACATCATATATTCAAAAGAATAAAACCAACTCTTTCTGTGGCTGTCTCGAATGAAAGGATTACGAGTAAATTGTATTCTCTTTGCTTAACTGTACTTTCAGTCTCTACTATATGAGCGTTTAGTTTGTATGTAATTTAAAAAAGTGTTTCACCACGTAAAGGCTACCCCACTTTAGGATTTATCACTAAGCATCATGCACGACACAACTGGGTGCACACTGGTGCGTGTGTGTGTGGTATGCGCGCGTGTGACTGTGCGTGTCTTCGTCCGAGCACTTGGCGTCTTCCCAGTGGCCTCGGTTGGCACTGGCGCTGGGACTTAGCCGAAGCAGCCGTGGGAACAGGGACATCTTCTCAGTGCCTCCGACCTCATTGAGCCCGATGTGGTACCAAGGCCATGCTTTCTGAATACCTTGTCTGTTTGGGGCACAGTCATTTACTTAGATTTTTTGTTCTCTTGGATCTTTACCTGATAATCCATGACTCTTTCCCTCCCTTTGCCCTTCCCTCCGAGACCATCAAATTAACTTTCTCCTTTTCAAAAAAAAATTGTTTTAATATTTGCTTATTTTTGAAGGAGAGAGAGACAGAGCATGAGCAGGGGAAGAGCAGAGAGAGAGGGAGACACAGGATCTGAAGCAGGCTCCGGGCTCCGAGCCATCAGCACAGAGCCCAACTCGGGGCTCGAACTCACAAACCGTGAGATCGTGACCTGAGCCGAATTCGGATGCTTAACTGACTGAGCCACCCAGGTGCCCCAAATTAACTTTCTTCTTGAACTGATAGTCTTGTTTGTTTCCTGAAATTCACCCACTTAGGGGACAGGGTGCTCTGGTGTAATGGCAGCCCGAATGCTGGTATGTCTTTTCTTCACTGTCTCTTCCCAAAGTGGGTGAATGTTACCTTGACGAGAGGCTTTTGTGATGTGCGTATCATATTTTAACAAACAAACATTTATTTGGTGCCAACTCTGTGCCCAGCACTGTGTAGGTGTGGAGAAAATAGACTTGGTCTCTACTCTCATAAATGGAGGAGGCAGATATTAAATAAATGCATGCATAGCTATTATGTCACTTGACATAAAGTCTCCAATGAAAACGTGCAGTGTGCCGAGAGCCCACTAAGGGGTGAATTGTGTCCCCCCCCAAAGTCACACGTTGAAGTTTTCACCTCCAGTCCCTCTGAATATGACCAGACTGAGAGACAGGGTCTTTAACGAGGTAATAAGGTTAAATGAAGTCATTAGGATGGGTCCTAATCCAGTATGACTGGTGTCCTTATAAAAAAAGATGCAGAGACAGATGTGCCAGAGGGAAGACCACATAAGGACACAGTGAGAAGGTGGCATCTACCTGCCAAGTAAAGAGGTCTCGGTAGAAACGAACCTTACTGACTCTTTGATCTCAGGCTTCCAGGCTCCAGAACTGAGCGAATACATTTCTGCTTTTTAAGCCACGCAGCCTGGGGCGTTTTGTTACGGCGGCCTGCGCAGATGAACAGCCTGTATCCCAAAACCCTAATTTCAAAAGAACATACATCCCAGCTGACCCTGAACAATGCTGGTCTATATCTGCTGTTTCAGCATAATTACTGGTGATGCACCCTCCTACCTTCAACAGCGTCATAGCTTAAATGGTAAATTGCCTGGGACACAGCGCCTCATCCAATGCTCTCCTCAGAAAGAGATACTTGATCGCCAGTCTAAGCCACGTGGAAGAATCAGACCAACCAATGTCGGGGGGTGGAGGAAGGGGTGGGCAGAGTGGAAAGTGCTTCAGAAAATGGTAACCGATGGTCCAAGAGATACACGCTACACGCCGCAGTCCCGAACCTGCCCCGTCATTTGACCCTCCTACTATCGTGGCTACCAAGGGATCTGTAATCCGGAAAAGAGAATCCAAATGGGAACCAAGTGCCATTTTATTACAAATCCATAAAAAGAAGTGTCTAGCATGTTTGGGTGATGGGAAACAAGGCCTATCTCTTAAACTCCAAAAGCCAGTGTCAGATTCTATGATACCATTCAACCGGAAGGGAAAGGAAAACCAACAAGGGAAAAGGAAACATGGCCCTTGGTGGAAATCGCTTCCCTAACTTACCAGCTGTCGTTAAAGTCACATTCCCTTTCATGTGTCCTAGGTTTCTCTTTTACACACGTAGTCCATTCTATCTGGTATAAATATTCTGAACTTTGGATTACATTTCCTACGCGTCAATTTGGTTACTCGGTAATTTTTCAATCAAAACTAAACCAACTATCTAGCCTCGTAGGGATGAAGTACACTTTAATGATTTTTGCTTCGACCGAAAAGTATTATAAGGCATTTCAAAATACCGTAAAATCAAATGGTCTATGGATTTTCATTTGTACAGCTGACACTTCATGCAAATACTTGATAGCTACGGATATACCGCCACCCTTCCAAAATATCCTCAACACAGACCCGACAGTGTCTGGATCTTCACGCAGTCATTACAGAGGAAGTCATAACGTGCATATCAATATGGAATTAGGTCTGCGCACGTGAAACACATTTCTTATGCGCGCTCCAATCCCAAAGAGGTTTGAGACATCATTATTTCCCGGGAAACCAGAAGTACCTTTCCAGAATTTCCCATTACCTTAAACGAGGAAAAATTCAACCAAAGCAAATGTATTTTAAATTTTCTTAATTTCTTAAGGAATGTTCCTCAGGGCACAGAAAAGACAGAGATGACACCATTCCCGTGCAGGGAAGGTACAGCAAGACTGCGTTTCACGAATTACCAAAATAACATTCTGTGATGTGTACGAAATACAGAGCAAATGATGATACTGTCCGAAGAAATGTATCAACATTCTGAGTTTGAGCGAATGCTTCACATCTTGTTATCTCAAGAAAACAGAAGTAAACCTTTCCGAAATTAACTTCCCTTTACAGGAATCGAATGGTATGTTTCGTGGAGAATGAATGAGACTTGTCTATTTTTTTCTTCCTGTCCATATTAGTGAGGTCTCGTCATGTGGCACTGTATTCATGCCAATCAAAGGCGTCTTTAGTTCAGGCTCAGAGTGAAAAGAGACGTTGCAGCTGCACACTTTGAACTCGGAAATTATCGGTGCGGGGCCAGCTCCCGAAGAAGCAGACTTGGGTTTTGGCATATTCCAAAGAGGGCAATTGTTCAAAGAAAAATTTTAATGCAAAGCATTTAGGGTAATGTTATGTAAATAAGCAGTAGGACTGTGGCTTTGGTTCTTTTTTCTTTCTTTTTTTTTTTTTTTTCCTTCCTTCCCTTAGCTTTGTGATTTTGCTTTGAAAGTTTTTACTTCTCCGAGCTCCATACAACCTCCTTATTTCTTCTTGGCGTTTTCTTTAAGAGACACAACAGCTGCATAATATTGATAAACTCTAAGAGAGCCAGAATACCCTACCGGCTCTGCCTTTAATCTAAATGGACCATATATAGAAACTCTGAGTTGGCATTATTTCTGATGCAAAACCTTCAACTGGGTCTTACACTAAAACTTCAGTGTCTAAAAGCTTTTCACAGGAACTCAGAACACCTTTATTCTAGCCTAGTAGTCTTTACATTTAGTGTATTGCCATTGAATTTGATAATAAAAAGGTCTCCAAAATTATACACAATCAAGATCGGTCCATAAGAAAAGATGACTCAATAACGCCATTCTCTTTTAGAGTTCTTCTAGCTTCTTTCAATGTAAAGCCAAGCCATCCGTTAAGGTGTCAGTAAGAAAGTCCTATCGGGCAGAGGACAACTGGTGACCATAAAATAATGGTGAGACAACAGAGGAGAAGGAAATGATATGCGGGTCTCAAAAGTAAAAGCCAAAATAAAAATATTTTAATAGGAATAACATAAACAAATAAGAAATGTGGAAGAAATATTTGCAGCAAGCGTTCAGAGAGCGGGAAAATGTGTTTTTAATAAATGCCTCTTAACAACACAAAAAATGCTGATAGAAAAATGGACAAACGCCGCGTTTAGCCAGTTTGCCCAAAAGCAAAGAAGCAGCATGAATAGTCCATAAGCGGATAAAAACCCTACTTGGCTCATCAAGAATCAGAGCAAATGTCCAACAAAATGCTATTAGCTGACAGTGCTGAAGGTGCAGGAGACACGGTCACCCTGCCGGTGAGACTATCAAAATAACTGGCATAACCTTCTGGAAGGAAAGTTGCCGACAGGCACCAGGAACTCACCAAGCTCATTCTCAACGCCCACGGCTTTGTGTAATCCGTCCAGAGCCACCCTGGAAGTTAGCGACGGGCTCATCCCGGTTATACGCATGACGGAACAAGTACAGATGAGGTGCGGCGGCCCAGGTGCAGGGAGGGGACCGGCAGTGGGCAAGCCAGGATCTAAGCCCCGGGCCTCCCACTCCAGGGCTCATGCTCTTAATCGGCCAACTCTAACACCCCTGGGAAGGAGCTGTGCTTGGAGAGTCGGCTGGCGGCCTGTACTGGAGTCACACGGAAGGGCTTTGAGGAAATGAAGGTCTCATTAGGAAAAGCACAAGGCAGAAGTTGGGGTCGGCTGGGGTTTAGGAGGCAGTCAGTGGCAAGGAATGCCTGATCCCCATCCGATCCATTTGTAGTTTTCGGTTCTCACTATCTGAGCGATTTTTAAGAATCTCTGGGTGCTGCCCTAACAGCCTCCTTCTCTGTATTTACAACGCTCTAGACGGTGAAGGAACAGGGGACACGTCCGAGTCAGGAACCAGGAAAAGTGGGCCCTGGCAGATGAGGAAAGGCAGAGTGGGATTCAAATCTCAACAGAGGCAAGAAGGGGAAGAGAGGGGAGAGCTCCCCGAGTTCCCCGAGGGAAGAGGGCTGGTTTCCTCACAGTGTGGGGGTGACGAGGGGCTTGGAGGACTTCCCAGCACCTCGGGCTAAATAGAGTCCAAAAGGCAGCAGCAGTCATGCTTACCCCCGGAGGACGGGTCTAGACCTTGCATGACTCAACCCTGATCTTGAGGGAAGAGGAGACCATCGACTCTGAGGATGTTCAGAAGCCCAGGCTCGGGAAGTCTGTGGAAATGAGAGGAGAACAGACCTTTCCAGACAAGATAAAGCTCAAGCATAAAAATATCTCCCGACACTGGTTTTGTTTGTCCTGGGGTCGTCTGGGCTCTGCTAGAAGTTGGGTACATAAGGCACTCACCACCCCCGGGCCAGTCCCTGTGAAATCAGACAGGACCGCTCTGTCCTGAAATCACCAAGATGGATGGGCCATTGTCCTGGTAAGGGGACTCCTGTGAGCACATAACTACACTAAAATGCGATTAGGATTAAGAGGGAGAAATGCACAGAGATCCCTGAAGACCGTGGGGCCTGGGTGGCTCAGTTGGTTAAGCGTCTGACTTCAGTTCAGGTCATGATCTCACGGTTCATGAGTTTGAGCCCCACGTAGGGCTGTGTGCTGACAGCTCAGAGCCTGGAGCCTGCTTCGGATTCTCTGTCTCCCTCTCTCTCTGTCCCTCCTCTGCTCATGCTCTGTCTCTGTCTCTTTATCAAAAATAAATAAATGTTTTTAAAAAATTGTTTTTTTTTAATTTTACAATTTAAATTTTAAAGATTTAAAAATTTTAAGACCCCTAAAAATCAGCAAGGGGTCAACAGGTAAAGACTGGACAGGGTCAGGGAAGGCCTCCCGGGGGGGAAATAATACCTACAAGTTGATGTTTCGGGGCCACACCGGAGGTGGCCAGATGACGCAACATGGAAAGAGGGTTCGAAGCAGAGGACATCGCACATTCCAAGGCCGGAAAGCAGGGACCCTGGTGCAGGTTGAGGGACCGCCGCATACGGCTAGATCTGCAGCTCGGGAGGTTTCCCCGAAAACGTCCGGTGGCAGCATCCAGGCCTGGTGAAACCATACAGCATCTTAAATTTTGAGATGGTCGGGGGCCAGGCTTCTGATGAGCAGACCCAGAGACCCATCATGGCCCGGCCAGCCATTCACAGGCGAGAGGAGACAAGCCTCAGGGAATGTGGTGCATTTCCAGAAATGGCCCATCCCCACGAGGAAGGGTCTGGGCCAGACAGTGCATGCCTCTTTGTTACTTTGATTCGTGCACCACATCCTTCGTACCGTCAGGTTTTCTCTTTGATTATTAACAAAGACATACATGTTCTGATGACTTTCGCCTGAATAAGGCGGGCCTGCGATCCTCTCGAAAGGAAAGGGCTCGTCGGGTGTCTCGCTTATGTCTTCTTAGGCAGGAAACAGGGTAGTGGTTCCTCCTCTGCGAGGAACCCAGGTCGTTTCTGGTGCGGTTGGACTGCGGACGCCGACGCTAGATTGCCTGGATGGGAAGGAGGTTGTGTCATTCAGTAACCGTGTGGTCTTGCACAAGTCTTCCAGCCTTCTGTGCCTGTTTCCTCAGCTGTAAAGTGGAGATCATGAATACCCACTTTAAGCTTGTGGTGAGGAGTAAGCGAGTTGATACATGTAGATCTCTACCACAGACCTTGGCACGTGCCACACACTCAGTAAATATCAGCCCTATCAGAGTTCTGGTATTTTAGAAGGTTTACGCTGTGATGTCTTCAAAAGAAAAGGCTTATTGCCTCTGCTTCCTCACGTTGTTGTTTCCATTAGGGCAGAGATCAGTACATACTAATTCATATCTTAGAAAATTGGGCATGGGATTTTCAAAACGATCAATTTCAGAAATGTCTCCTGTTAGTTTAACTTAGTAAGTGGTGCTCTCAGCCTTTATTTGGGTTTACTTTGGGTTTTGACTTCTGTCTCCCATTGAATTATAAGTTCCCTGAAGGCAAAGACTTGTGCTGCGTTTGCGGCTTCTCGGATAAGGCCCAGCCAACATCTGTTTAATAGACT
Source organism: Puma concolor (assembly GCF_028749965.1). Taxonomy (NCBI): domain Eukaryota; kingdom Metazoa; phylum Chordata; class Mammalia; order Carnivora; family Felidae; genus Puma; species Puma concolor. Next base: position 3,075,648 of record NC_141669.1, on the reverse strand, counting down.
GTTGAGACGTTAGAAACATGTTCAGTGGACAAAGGCATTCTTTTCTTGGCCTTTAGAGTATCACCATTAGTGCCACAAAGTGTATCATTTTCTGCATCCCTAGGGACAGTGCCACATAGCAACATACACGGAGTTTCCGAAAGCTCAGAAATGATCATTTGCAATGTTTTTGCTTTATTAAAACATAATAATAGGGTTTAGTAGATACCTGGACTCTTACCATCTCTAGAGTGAACTTCGTGAGCAGGATGGAAGTGTGTATTTTATTTTTAAACATCAAAACTTCCACACTGAAATCTGCTGGACAGAACTGTACGCAGAGGGGCACCCATGTGGCTCAGTTAAGCGTCCGACTTTGGCTCAGGTCGTGAGCTCGCAGTTGGTGAGTTCGAGCCCTGCGTCGGGCTCTGTGCTGACAGCTCGGAGCCTGGTGCCTGCTTTGGATTCTGTGTCTCCCTCTCTCTCTCTGCCCCTCCCCTGCTTGCTCTGTCTCTCTCAAAAATAGATAAACATTTAAAAAATAATAATTGAACACAGAGACGATGCTAGAGCAACTTTTATTTGCCATTGCGAACATCTTAGAAAGTGTTCTTCTGGATTGTTCTTCTAACTTGACTATGTTAAACTTACCTCATTACAGGGCATTAGATAAGGCGTGTCCAGTGAGACAATGAGGCACAAAATGTATCATATTTTGACCATGTAAGTCCGTTTACAAGCTTATTGCATAAATTCCTCCAAGGCTTTAGGCAAGTGGAGCCTTTATTTGGCTAAGGAACTCCTCCTAAAACATTTGCATAACTCTTCTAAAGGTGCAAGCACTCTGGGAGCCTGACCAGCCATCCTCCCTTCACGTCCCCTAGCTCACCTCACACGGAAAGCATGGCCTTGGCACATTTGCCCAACGGGGAGAAGCAGCCGACCACTCAGCTATGCACCCGGGGCGCGGTGACCTTCAAACACACACAGGTGCTCCTGAGGGGGGACCCGAAAGAGCAACAGCGAGGGGGCAAAGGCTATGATCCATTCAGAGTGAAAGCCCTCGCCTCTTTGGGGACACCAATGGCATCAAAGACACCAGCTACCCCTGACTAATGTAATTGTGACATTTAATCCTTTTACCTTCCAGAAAAGCCGACCCGCTCATTTATTACGTATTACGAAATATGCTGTAATTCAGAGCGGAGGACAGCGGTTCTGGAAATCCACCTGGCTGAAGATGTAAGTACGGATGACGGGGCAGTAGGCTGGGGGCCTCTGGCTGGCTGTCTACTCCACAGAATGGCCGTCTTGCCTCTTGGTTTGTTTGTTTTTATAACAAGTTCCTGGAAAAAGCTTCGAGCTTGGCTGTGTTTCTTTTTCTTTTTTACAGGAGGCAGAATAGACACGTCCTTTGTAGTCTCCTAGAGAACGTAGCTGGCCTGTCATTCTGCAAAAATAATTAGCAAATCAAAGTCAGTGGCAGCCTGTCCCCCATGCCGTCCCTGAACACAGTGTTGCAATCTGTGGCTGTAACTCTCAATCACTGTTCCGAAGGGAACTCTGGATTTCCTCTATCTCTTAACACAAGGGTCCCGAGATGCCACATTGAAGATTGCGTGACTTTTGGGGCGCCTGGGTGGCTCCGTCGGTTGGGCGTCCGACTTTGGCTCAGGTCACAATCTCGCGGTCCGTGAGTTTGAGCCCCGCGTCGGGCTCTGGGCTGACGGCTCAGAGCCTGGAGCCTGTTTCGGATTCTGTGTCTCCCTCTCTCTCTGACCCTCCCCTGCTCATGCTCTGTCTCTCTCTGTCTCAAAAATAAATAAACGTTAAAAAAAAATTTTTTTTTAAATGATTGTGTGACTTTTTACAAAATCGCCGGGTGGCAATATTAAAATGACACTGCAGGTGTCACCCAAGCTGAGTGAGGACAGGGGCCCTCTCTCCTTGCTGATGGTCACTGCCACACGCCAGCACCCAACACAGTGCTGAGCGCAGTGGGGGTTTTGTTCAGAGCCCGATTGCACACAACGGTCAAAATCGCTATTTAGTGTACGCACAACCCATTTCTCATAAAACACTTGTCTGTAATATCATTTCATGCTGCTCCCTGCACTGTGAGTCGGGGAGGCAACACCAGTAGACCAGATGATGCCGGCGTTTTCCCGAACCGAATATCCCCAAGGTGAGCAGGGCGGTTTTCTCATGGCAGAAACGCTTTGCGACTCTCACGTGGATCTGGGGCTCTGCAAAAAAAATACTATTTTACCAAGGGCACGAAAAGATGAGGGCTTCAGACAGGAAAACAATGTTTTGTGTATTCATGCTTTGTAAACAACGTGTGAGTTTTTTTGTCATTTGAAAACAGTATAAAGAGACTATTAAAGGCATAATGATTTAAGAGAAAAATGGTATAGTTCAAACATAATAGTAAAGTCAGGAATCGCACATTTAATTTTACCTCTGCCTGTACCCAGAGTCAATAAGCCCTCTGAGTTTATACTTATCTGTCACATCAATAGGTGTAACTCCGTAATTTTTAAAATACTCTCCAGGCTTTTGCCCTATGACCTTTCGTTAGGTTGTAAATCAGCCAGCTCTTCAAATGGTGCTTTGAACAGCTCATGTGAAGGTAGATGATGACAAAATTATTATGTATAACTGTGTGCTGTCTTCTCCAGAGCAGTGCGCTACGGCAATGGGGAAAAACAGTAGTTTTTCTCGTGGCCGGAACCCTGCTGTATACTTGGATTTAGACAGGAAACCCATAAGGAGAAACTCTACATCTTATAGGGAGCATGATACAAAAATAGTGGTAGTTTGTTCAGTGATCGGGATAACGGGCGGGAAAGAATCTCACCACCTAGCACAGAGACGCAGCCCCAACGCTTTTATTGCCTGAGCTGGGGGAATTACAAACACCTCACTTCCTTCCTTATACAAAAAGGGGGGATCATATTTATCTCGAAAAATAGTGGGAGTATGCGGGAACATTGGACACATTGCGATTTTTTTCATTTAAAATAATGAGGAGACACTTTGCTCATAATAACCCAAATTGGGAACAACTTAAGTGTTCAACAGGAAACTGAAAACAAATATGTGACATATTTATTTAATGAAATATCACCCATCAGTAAAAAAATAAAAATAAAAAAAAGACCAGAAA